>NC_088255.1:18139086-19389086 GCF_036013445.1 Caloenas nicobarica | reverse complement strand
CTCATGCACAGCAAAGCACTATCCTAACAAGGAATGAACCTTCTTCCTGAGGGCAGCAGAAGATTTTGGAAAGCGACAAATTAAAATGTGCCTTTAGCATCAGCCAAGAACAACATGAAAAATAATTATGGTTCACAAGCCAAACGAAATACAGCGTGCTCTCCATCCTTTGTACTGACACCCGATACAGGAACACCTATCGCTATCCAGACTCCTAAGAACAAACACAAAGATCTGGAAACGATCTAAGAACAAAGAGTTGTGTCTTTTTTTACCCAACCTCTAAGCATCTAAGACTGGTGGTGGGAGGGAAGGAGACTTTTGTATCTTTTCTCCACAGGCAGTTCCCAAATCTTCCTGTTACCAAGCATGCTGCCAGCACAGCTGGAAAAAGAATTTTGAATTAAGATATCCCATAAGCCTGAACTGCTGGGCCAGTAACTTGATTATCATTGTTCCTCTGAAGCTGAACTGTACGAAGCTGTTGAATCAGCTGCAACACTAGAAATCATCTGAAACCTTAAGAAACTTTGTTGATTAACATGTCTTCTCTATTTCATCTACCATACAGCGCCTTGGAACAGAATTCGTTCACCCCCTGTGCATTCAAGGATGTTGGCAAAGTCCCGCTGTAGTCAGAGAGGCTCATATCAGGATGAAATTACAGAATGGAGCAGCTCACCCTGAAGTAAAACCAACAAGCTCCACATCTAAGAGCAGAATACAAGAAAAAAAGGAGAATCCACAATGAGTCAGACCACAGGTCCATCTAACCTATCCTTAGCTCCACCAGCAGTCAAATTCAGATGTATAAAACAACAATCTACAACTACGACAAGTAGATGGAATAATTCTCCTGTATATTCTCCAGCCTACGACTATCTGTCACAGGGCACTGAGCTGCAGGGCTGCTGTTTCTACACATGAGCGTTCGAAGGATTTATCTTTCAGGTACTCATCCAATCTCCCCTCTCCAAACCATGTGCCATGCTGTGGCAAAAATTTCCATAGTTTAGCCACATGTCACGTGAAGGATCAACTTGTTCATTAATTCTAACTTGTCACTGGCTTGTGTCATGTGATGGTCCAAAATTCTGGCACTAGAGGACGAAACGAACAGGTCCCTGCCCATCTTTTCCACATCCACTGGGATTCTGTAAACCTGAAAATCCAGGAGGTTGGACGGACTCGGTAAATGTCAACGCGTTCAGCTGTCAGACTGCTGGGAAATACATACGGGGTGTTTTCTTTCCTCTGGGAAAGGCAGCCGTGTGGCTGTCGGCTGGGAAGACCTCAGAGCTCCCTTCTGCGTCAGGAGGAGCGACAGCCCTGAGCACGCAGCGCAGGACACGCCAGAGGTGCAGATAACAGGCAAAACGTTATTATCAGTACAAAAAAGCACGTTTCCTGGCAGTGGTGACCTGGAAACAGGCACGTTTCAAAATGTTGAAGTTACTGTTGAGTAAATAACAGACAACATGAGAACAGTCACTCTATTTGACATACTACAATTTTGTTCAAATTTGTTAACATGGAACTTAAAAACCCGAGAAAAGCTAGGGGCAGACACCTCTTTTAAAGATTCAAATCCCCCTCTCTCCTCTCTCTTTAATTAAGAATAAAGATCCAAACACATCTTTGACATCTTCAAAAGAAAGAGGAGAAAAAACAGACTTCATAGTCACAATGTAAAAAAACTCAATCATTTAAAATACACAGATATGCAAACACTCATATTTAAGACCTTGCATATTTTGCACATAAAAAGACAAATACAAAGCAACAGAAAAACTGAACTATTTGGTTGCTTGTTTGGTTTTGGTTTTTTATCTGTTCATGTTACCTTTTGCAGGTCTCAAGCCATCATAACAGAAGTTTCAGCATATGAGGTATGATTTTTTGGGACTCTGCCTCACATATAATTACACCGAAAGGCTTTGAACAATTAATAATCACACAACTTTACTAATAAAAAAGCTGACTTAATTGCCTCCATTTGAGTCTCATTAGTGACTCATCAAGAGCCTAAGGACAGATTCATGATGATTTATACTGCAGTAACCAGGACTCCATTGTGTTAGACTGCAGAAATACAGAATAAACACGATGCCTGTGACATTGCCTTGCACGGCCGTCAGCTGGAGGAGCAGGTGAACGTGACAGCTCAGGAGCTGCCTGAATGAAGACAGCGGGATTAAGTCTGTCCTTCGAGATGTACGCTGGCCTAGAAGGAACAGAAACATTGCCTGCAGCACTGCAAAACCACACTGGGACACTCAGCCAGAAAGAGACTCTTCCCCACGTCACGTCCCCCTAACGGACTTGCAGCTCAGAGTAAACTTGGTTACCCCGCGATCCACGGCAGCTCGTCCCCATGTCAGCTGGATCTGCTCATGAGGTCCCCCAGAGGAACAGATGCTATGATGTCCTACGACAGTGTCCCCGGCTGCAGTCCAGCGCCACTGTCCCTCCTTACACCGTTCTCACTGTCCCAACCATGTCCTGGTACCTCTCCGGGGCATCCATTCTGCCATGGCAGCAGCTAAGAAACCTCAGAGGTTTTCCATTGCCCTGAACAAGTCAATAGAGAGATCAAAAGATCCTGGACTATAAAACACAAGCCAATTCAAAATCTTTTTCAGTGCTAATCATCTCATAGGCTTTTATCAAACAAGGACAGGGATACCGTATATCTGTGACTTTTCTTTGGACTGTGTCCCGCTGCAGCAGTGTGGAAGGGGAAAATGAAAGTGAAGCTTTCCTCCTGAATTCTCTGGTTTGAAATCTGATCATCCAGCTTCAATCTGATTCTTCATCTCACTGTAAAAGAGTGGGCCAAACACTGGCAGGCCCTGCAAGGTCTCCAGCAATGCCAGCCAGCCCAGAATTCAGGTCAACCAGCTGGCCAAGGATCACGGGAGCAGAGGCAGAAATGTCCAGCAGGAAAAGACCCGTGCGGTGCTACCAGCCCTTCAGAAAGACTGCACCGTCTGCACAAACAAGAGGAGAAAATGGCAAACTGGTATTTCTTTGGGCATCCTCTTATTACAGTATGAGAGACCCAGGTTTGAGCCTTAGAGTCAACTGGACTAGACAAATCTTTGTTGTTGATTTTTTTTTTTTTAAACAGTAACACGAACAATTCTTGGTTTCATCTCAGGACAGATCAGAAACTGCTAATATCCTGAAAAGTTTGATAGGACACAAACAAGCAATTTCCACTTTGTTCTCCTGTTTACAACAATGCGAGCCCTGCAAACAAGAGATCTAGCTGGACTCGGCATAGAACCACGTTATTTCAAGATATTCTGTATGTAACAAAAAAAGGGCAGCGCCATTAAACTCACATGTGTGCTCTAGACACCATCCTTGAACTTGCCTGTTTATCTCCCTGTCAAAGGCAGACATAGAGTTTCCTAAGAATGTTTTGCAGCGACTGCAAACAGGGAAAATGTTCCTCAGTCAGACCATCCCCTGAAAAATGGGCAAATCACAGACTCCTGGACTAGAGAAACCTGTAGTTTCAGTAGTGGGAGCCCTTGTGATTACCAATATGAGTCTTGTGGTACCTGGACTCTCCAGTTTTAGTTGGACGGGACTGCAAGTTTCCAGTTCTCATGCTCGCAGGAAGAAAAGTGAAAAATAAGCAGCTCAAAGACAAAAAAGCACAGAAGAATAGTCCAGACCTTTAATGGTTAAGATCTCTGGACTTTTCCAGCCACTGCTTTTGTTTTTAAATATAGGGTTGTGGATATCATGGCAGCTCACCTCACTGACACCTCCCCTATGCCAGCTGTGACTCTCAATGCACCAGCTCCCTCCTCTGGGAGCTGAACCCACTGACAGCTTCTATTTCACCACAGTTAGAAACACCTTCACCAAAAAATACACTTCCTATTATTGTGCTTCATGCATGACCCCGTCTCTAAGCGTCTAGTGAACAAACACACAAAGTAGACTGCACTCTGGTATTTAAAGGACACATGCGATGTGGGTTTACGTGGCTTGTGTTTCCCATCAGTTTGGATACAATTACATTGTTGAACAAAGCTCGATTCTTAGCAAGTGCATTTGATTCCTTTTAGACAAAGACCTATTCACCTGCCAAGGGTATGGACTGCGTATGTACTATGTCTTTATCCTTCTCCAAGGTATCTGGCCCAAGATAACTGCTGACTATTAACATAACATCTTGGGTAGTTTGAGAACTCCTGTAATGCTGCAAGACAGGTCTGTATCTAAGCACAGCACAAGGTGGAGATGACAAACACAGCACAGCAACAGCATGTGCCGCTCCAGTTAACCCTTCTTTGATATTCCTCGTCTTCCCTTCAATTCAAGTCTCTGCCTTCTTTGTTTCTTCCCATACAAGAAAAACCAGCAAGGTATTGTCTTTCCAAACACTCAAGTATCCATTTTTAGCTCCTGCTGTGGTACTAATGCCAGAGAATCCAACGTACTGCAGTGAGCTCAGAGTGCAGGACATATCCTTTGGAAACTCTGCCAGCCTTTTGATTTGTAAATCCACTGGCATGAGATGTCCAAACTAGATTAAATTTTGCATTTCTATTTGTGCCATTGGTACAAAGGAAAGACAGACAGGATAGATTCTGGTTGTGGGCACAACAGGGTAAATCCAGCAGCACTCCTTGGAAATCAATGGAAGTTATTCCAAATTTACACCCCCCTCAGAATCTGGCCAAGAAGCACTCAGTTTGTAGGCAACACTAATCTTTTTATGCTGGCATGCTGCTCACCACAGTATCTAAATGCCTTGTAGAACAAAGATTACATTAGGTTGTTCGCAAAGAATTGAAAGCATAAACTTGCCTCTAAGTGAGACAGGTAGTTAATAACAACCCTGACCTAGATCATCTTATCAGCAATTCTTGAAGGAAAGAAATAACACCATGCAACACAGAAATATGCCACAGTCTGACCTCAGTTTCTTCATGGCAGTCATAACCCAAGTGTTTAGGCAGATACAGCACAGGGAGCACCCAGCCTAACACACCGAGGGCAGCATTAGGCAGCCTGTCTAAAAGCCGCTCTCTCACTTTACAAGGAGCCCGTGTGCTGATCTAAAGAAGGTTGAGAGTGTCTCTCTAGCAGAGGAGAAGCTGACAGCCATCCTGCTGACTGGCTGCCAGGACCACACACATTAAAAACAAAACCACACAAATGCACAAGGTCAGTGAAGTAGCCCACCCTCTCACTACAAAGTTGCCTAAACAGATGTACCTACTTGAAAAACATCCATCAAGAGGCCAGCAGCCACCATGCCCAAGCCAGCCAGAAGGAAAGGCACAAAAATCTGGGAGGCAATGGAGAATGAAGTCTCTGGGAGAAATCCACTGGCTGACCTGGTCAACTTGCAGGTGAAACCTCTCAACTTCTTGCCGTGGAAGCACAGTTCCAATTGTAACTGGGTGACCACCATGGTCAAACACCATTACCCCATGCTCGGCAGGGCAAAGTGGGGGAGATCAGGACATCAAACAGATCCTCCTGGTAGCTCTCTCCAAAGTCAAAAGAATGTTTTTCCTCAAACTATAGCAACGATGCCAAATTGCTTCAGCTTCTTCTCCTCCTAGGAGCACGTCCAGAGGGTTGCAGCAAGCGTATCCTCCAAAACGGATTCAGCTGGGCTGAGCCCAGGTGGCAGGAAACTTGACGGACATTATTTCTCCGAGTTATATCCAGGGGGGAATTAAAAAAGAGAAAAGAAGATTGTGGAGGTGTCTGCGGACGAATAGAAATAAGCCCACGCCCCATTCAGCTCCCACCACCTCGATAAAAACCAGTAAGACCTGCTCAGGCTACAGCACTGAAAGAGTGACAGGTCATGCAAGAATCCCTCAGCGTGCTCAAAGGCACTAGTGTCCTTTCTCCTCAGGTTACATTTCTTGTCAGACCGCAGCTCGCCTTTGATACGATGGTTTAATATGTAAGCCTGCTGTGAACCGGCCCCACTTCCCTCACTCCCACCATAAGAAACGTTGAACTTTTCTCACTGTCCCAAGGCCGAGGAGGTGGGGAGTTAACAACCAGGATCCGTTTTGCTCTCCTTGAAGGTGAAGAAAGGTCAAGGAAAACATGAGGCCACGTTTCTCCCGGCTGACGGTATTACGCAGGTCTCATCCCCAGGCAAGTGACACAGCTCGGCCGGCTGGTGAAAGATCTGTCCTGCTAGACCCCAGCCCCTCTTCTCCCCTCTGTGGTCTCCATGGGATGTAACAATCTCTGTGCTAGCTATACCTCTGAATGACTGGCTTTCAGGGGAAAAAAAAATCCAGAGAACCAGCCAATAAGCTTCAAAAGTGAACACCCTTATCTGCTGTCATCACTTCAACTTTCTGCTAGTTTGCAAAGGCCAAGATAAGAGTCATAGCGAGAGCTTATTTAAGGTAGCTCTGCAATCTCACTACACGGCAGGCGAGAGAGAGAAAGGGTGAAGTTTCCATGCTGTGAACTGGTCTCCTTCCTACCCTAAAGAGAAACATTCTGCCTTTGCACACTGCCAGGCAAATTCTGTGTTTGAGAAAGGGGGTCTCACCCCAGATTCTCCCTGGTCAAACAACTGACAACAGCTCAAGAACCAGAGGTGCACCACGGCCATGTACAGCCCAAGAATTCGTATCCTGCTCGGTGAAGGCTGAAGTGTATTCTTCAGCTCAAAGTCATGCATGCAGGGAAGGGAGTCAGGGTATTCTGTTGGGGATCCTTCTGATAATTAATCTGAGCAAAGTAATTGGACCAAAGGATCAAAAAGCTTTAAAAGCACAATTTTGGATGGAAAGGGCATAGGATTAGTTTAGCATATTGACAACTGAGCTTTTTCCCTGTTCAACCACAGCTTCAAATCCAGCCATGCCCCAGTGAAGGTAAACAACTCAAAGCAAGCATGCGTTGGTAGGCACGAAAGACTCAGGTTTCTCAGTCTAGTTCAAATTCAGTGCTTAAATTACATTGCCTCACTAACACTTTTTGTACTCATCAACCCCTTCCCTGACACTCTTTTCAGAGAGACATAAAGATTAATGGCTTGTGGACTCTGTCCTTGTGACAGGGTCCCCAGCTTGGAGCTAAATGCACTGGCAGGGCTGGACAGAACAAGACACACTTTTGCCTTGCAGACAAACAGGGAACTGAGGAAACTCTCAGCCATGTGGACAGCGTGTTTCTCTTGGTCTGAATTCACACAAACCGAAGCAGGAAGCCTAGCGGGCTGAGAAGGCACAACAGATCTTTCTGCAAGCGTGGCAGGGTGGAAAACCAGCCCTAGCTACAGATGGGAGACTCTGTCCTTTGCTCCTTTCTAGGTCGGCATTTTGGTCCAGCCTCCGAAGCTTCTCCACTCCCAGCTGCCTTGGTGTGACAATGGTCCAGTTAGCTACAGCTTACAGGGGAGAACTTTTCAGCTAATCTAACTGGAAAAAAAAAAAAAAAAAGCTCACAATAGCTGGAAGAGGGAGGTTAATAAAAACCCTGTAATAACTACACATGACCCAACCTCTTTATATCAGCCAGAAACTGAGAAATGACAGCATGAAGGCGCAGTTCTGGTTAGGAACTCGCAGAGGCTTCAAGGAAATAAAGGACAATCTCTGGACAACTACCATGAGTTTTCAAAGATCTGATAATGTGCATACCTAGTCCCATATGCCATTATATCTGCCAACTGGATTGCCGACGGGCAGAAACATTAATGTAAAGGAAATATTAATAGGTCTGAGTGACTCAAATGCCATTAACAAACACAGTAGCAAGACATCCTGTACTAAAGCATCAGCCTGCAGGGTTTATGAGTTTTATCACGCTTCAGCTCTCTCTGTTTCTAAGCAAGCACCATAAAAAGCCCTCAACCGATGAGTCAGTATGCAGAGAAAGTAATTGGTTCAGGTGACCTGTGTGTGTACACTGGATCATTTTATTACGCATTTAAGGAGCCTCTGATAAAGATCTGCACCATATTTGTCAGCAAAGAGATGCATCATATTTTCCTGGCAAAGGGATATAGAGATGCGTCAGGTTTGAGAAGAAATAGAGCGCTGCCGAACAGCAGGAAAAAGATTATAACTGGTTGGGAAAAAAACCCCTAAAAACACCTCACGGTTGCACCACTTATCATGGCAAAACCTGGGCAGGTACCCTGCTGCCCTTCTCTGCTTGCAAATACACTGCATCCCTATGCTTGCAAACCATCCAACAGGTAGCATTGACCTGGAGGAGCCAAAGCACAGACAACCTCTTTGGTGGGCCCTGACCCTGACCTAGGGCTTCCATCTGCTGCCACAGTACAATAAAAAAGATCAGAACGATGACAAGTGCCAAAGAATACAGTTTTAGATGTATCTTATCCCTGCAAAGAAAGGATAGGGATACCAGTGAGTGCTCTTACTGCAGCATTAGCAACAGACAGCAGTTTAGACACCTTAGATCAATGGGAGGATGATGCTTTTCAGGGACCACAAATCCCAGTTGTTGGAGTGCTATCCCTCCTGACTCTGCTAGCTCTCTGTCAGATCAGGCTGTGTATTTTTCCTGGTTTTTACCTCGCTCCTCACTTCCTCACTTTAGGAAAGGGCAGAGAAGAAAGCTTATGCCGAGAGACTGAGAGCAAGCAGATGGAGAGTGTTTGGGTCCCAAAGCCTCGCAGCATCTCCTGTTGCCCCACAGAAACAGCACCAGAGGCCAGGACTGGCTTAGAAAGGAAGGGCAGTTCCTAGAAGCAACAAGTCCACGGTGAGACACGCTCAAGTGGCTCATCATCACGCATGAAAAGTCACTGTACTAATCGCCAAAGGTCTGCTTTCGCTATGAGATGTTGCATCGGTTGATTTCCCAGGCTCTAAGCACTAACGTGAAAGCTCTTTATTTGCATAAAACAGAAAGCAGACTTAGGCAATTTCAGAGTGGAAGGAGGTTTGCTTCACATTCTGTTTATATTAGTGGCCCAGTCCTTCCCAGAAAAAAAAAATACTGTCTAAGAGAAGAATATCGAAAGAAAAACAACCCTCCAGCATCGTAAACCCATCTGCAACTTATTTCACACTTTAATATCTCACAATAGGAGGTAACATGCATGTTAAATGTCAGAGATCCATAGGAATGGACAAGTCTGAACAGTCCAAAAAATAAAAGTGGCTGCTCAAGACTCTCAGAATGACATCTACGGAGACAAAAAGTAGTTTGCCAGCAGGTTCTAGATTTGCCTTGGTGTTTTCTGATCTGATTAGACATTCTGCTGGTTATTGAGTACATGCTAAGGTCAGTTAAGGATACGGTGTCACTCATAAGCCTTGATAGCTCTTCAAGCTCAGGGAGATCAGCCGAAGGCTAATAGAAGAAGAACAAAGCGCCAGATTTGTGAAAGTTGTCAGTGCAAGCACAGTAGTTTCAGTGTCACTGTATCAGATAGATCAAGGCAGTCTGACCCAAGAGCCGGCTAGACAAATAACAAGGGCTAACAAAAAGGCACACAGTATTGAGAGTCACCTAGAGTGCAAAGATAGAGCAATTTATAATCTGGAAACTAACTGCAGCTTTAAACTGTCTAAAATTAGGTGCTCACCATTACCTTGAAGCTGTGTACTGCTGCACCACAGGAGGAAAGGTCCCATCCCGGCTGTCACAGAATTGGAGATGGCATTGAAAGAAGACCTGAGGATTTGAGTCATCTACTGCAAGGCCTTCAAAAAGGATGTGGTGAGCGGGCCAGGCTGAGCTGGTTGTACGACGCATTAACAGAGCTGGGCTGGCTGGCTCCCTGTGCAATGAAGCAGGGGATGCAGGACTTTCCAGGGCTACATCCAGGAGTGATAAAGCTGCATCTACTGCAGGAAAGCACTATGCCACCACAGCCCTTGGGGCTGGAAGTCAGCCACCCTCGTCCCAGGAGCAAAGTGAGATCTTTGCACAGGACTGCACCTTCCTACGTAGATGCCTCAGATCCTTCACGTGCTCTTTGGTATCATTTTGTCTTTTATCTCCAGAGGATTAAATGGCCCAGAAAAACAGCACGCAGTATCTCCTGAGAGCTGCACAAAAATATATAATAGCTGACTTTGAATGACACGTTGGCATATAAAACTGCTGCAAATCCTCCTTTACTTTGCTATCCCCAAAACAAAACCCCAGACTTTCAAGAAAAGTCCCCCAGCTATCCCATTCCAGGTAGATCACATCAGTTCCTTTCCCTTACCTGAACGTAATCCAAAACCATGCCTGCCAAGACCATGCCAAGCCCAGCTAGGAGGTATGGCAGAAGCACTTGCAGGCAAATCGCGACGGCTGACTCTTCCCGTGACTTTGCCATGGCCACTTTCCCCTCAGCCACCAGCTTCTGCTGTGCAGGCGAAGAGACATCCTCTGCCTCCTGACTGCCAAGTCGGTTCTCTCTGTGTTTACCCTTGCTCTTTGCTTTGTGCCTAGATCGCTCGCCATTCCTAGTCCTGCCTTCTTTTTTCCTCTGCCGAACTTCCTCGCCTTTCATGGTAGCTTTCTTAAATCACAAAGATTTCCTGAAAAACAAAGTCAGAAACAATGAGACATTGGATGGGTCAGAAACAGGAAACCCTTTGGTGTTTTGTCCACTCCACTAACCTGAAGGCAAACCACCACCTACTCCCCAAACCCTAGATGCTCTGCTGACCTGCACAGTAGTACTTTGTTTACCTTCAACTTTATAGAGCATCAAACCAATCTCCCTTTCTGTAACTGCATCTGTCTTCCCAGACCTATGTTCATGCTGGAGTACTTGCTGTGCATCCTGGCTCCCACCCCGAGAACACCTAGAAGGACGCGGACAGTGCTGCACGCAGCCTGAATTCTGGACCCACCAGCTCTCCCACTGCAAGTAATGAAAACTGAGGAGCCCAGCAGAATCCAGACCTTTTCAGGATTTGACCTCTAACCATGAAATGGGAGCAGTTCACATCCTGCAGTCCAGCAAAGGGTATAATTCACACCTAGCATAATACAGCTAGCTGTCCATCACTCCTCAAGAACAGGATAATTCTTTAATCTTCTTTCTAATCTGGATGCTTTTTCTTCCTGTTGTGCTTTAGTTGACACGCATGCACTATGTGACTCATCTATCTACACAGAAGTTGCCATGACCCCACAACAGCTTGCAAGAAAAAAAAATAAACATGCAAAATTGTTACCAGTCACCCTTTGCCTGCTGTTTCATTTCTCGCTCTAAGTGTCATTCATTCTGCCTGCCCCAAATCTTTCCCTGTCGCCTCCTGCCAGTACTCATCCAGGTTAGCCGCTAGCAGATGTTCTCTGATGCTCTCATTTTCAGGATGGACCCCTAACGCCCTAAGCCCCTGCACTACCACAGGAAGGATCAATCCTCTTCTTGCCCAACATCTGGGGAGCAAAGGAAACATCCAGGAGGCCCCAGTCACAGCTGTAGGGAGCAAGGAGGAATGAACAAAACAAAGTCCCTCTTTACAGGAGGAGGAAACCCCGGCCCTCGGTCCCCCCTGCCAGCGCTTACCGACTCTTTGCCCTGCCCGGGGCTCTGCCTGCAGGGCCACGGCCACAGCTGGGACGATACAAACGCGGGAAGCGCCGGCCACATCTGGGGCCCGCCGGCGCGGCTCGGAGCCCGCCCTGCGCAGAGGCCGCGGGTTCGAGCCCGGCCCCCGGCGGCAGAGGCGGCGCGGAGCCGTGAGTGGCAGCTGCCGGCCCGGCCCTGTGGGTGTACCGAGAAAACACCCGGGCCGCTCTCTGCAGGCTGGAAACTGCTGCAACCCCTGCTATGCTCTCTTTTATTATCGTTATTATTATACCTCTTCCTGCCCCCCAGCAGCCAGAGCAGGCAGCTTGGAGGGGGAGGGAGAGGCTGGGGGGCTCCCAGCAAGGGTGGCTGCTGCTCGGGAAATAGCCCCGCTGGAAGGAAACGCTTGGGGTACCCGGGATGCCACGGTACCTCTTGCTGCCCCACGGGGACATGCCCAAGCCTCTGGTTCCACTGCCACCCCCTGCAAACCCATGGCAGACCTTATCAGAAAGGACAAAAACTTTCAGCATAGGCTGAGTGAACAGGAGGCTGCAAATTTGAGTTGAGGAAAGACGTTTCCTCCATGTATGGTTTGTGTTTTGTTTTTTTCTTATTTTGGCATTTGCAAGTGCTCTTTGTGTAAAAGCCTGCCTCCACTGCAATGACAGCAAAATTCCCCTCAACTTGATACTTTCTCCCCTTCCCATATGAAATGAGCACGTTAGAAATGTGATTGCAGCATCCGTCACATTTAAGCACATAAATGCCATTAAGCACTCAAGTAATGGTACTCATGCAAGGCTCCTGGATCATGCAGCTCAAATTGCCAGAACAATTGAGGATATTAAATCATACCTCAGTACCAGAACAATCTCATATCCTGCTGAAGTCTCTCAGATGTCAACGCTGCGCTAAAGGGCTTTTACTGATAAAATGGTGTCTCCGGGCCTGCAAGCTCTGGCTCGAGCAGGGCACACCAAAGGGAGCTGAAGGTTTTTGTGACAGTAACGAAACGCTGCAGCTGGTGCATGTTGAGGGTGTGCGATAACTGCTGAATGTCAAGGCTGTAATGGCGAGGCTTAAATTTCAGCTCGCTTGGTGTAATTTTATGTCTTCGCTTTGCGACTGACACTTCCCTGAGAACAGTCAGAAGACGGTGTTTTCCTGGGAGAAATAAGGGGGGGAAGGGATACAGATTAAAAAGTAGCAACCTTGCCAAGACAATTTTAGACCTGTTAAATGTATTCTGCTATCGCTTTACCACTGAGCTTCACAGAGAAACACCCACAGAGCAAGCGGAAAGTCTCCTAGGGAGCTTGACTGACAAGGGTATTTCAGTTCCAGCTCAGGAATGTCACCGTTCTACAAGGGATCCAACCATCAGCTCCAACAGGCGCTCCCAGCACCTGCCAGACCTCACTCTATGTGCAGGGGGAGACGTAACCACCTCACGTACCACGTCCCCATGTCCCAGTCTGAAATCCCCGGTGTGTCCCCAGCAGATATGCATTTGAGAAGGCCGACTGACTTTCAGCAGCGGCACACAGCCGCACTTTTGCAGAAGCGCGGCAGCGGTGTTTAGATAGATCCTGGCTCTGACATCAGGGCACGGTGGCTGGACCTTGACTGCAAACAGAGCTCCTGTGACTCTAGATAGGAGAGTTCAGCTGCTCAACACCGCCTGGGATGTGCTTGTTGGCATGACGCTGAGCAGCTTCATGCTAAAATGTTTTATCTCCCCACTGGGCCCGAATTCACGTGTGCTGCTTTTCTCTGCTGTCCCACAGACGTGCAGGTAGTAGCAGCAGTTACAAGGGCATTTGAGGACTCATTGCACTCATTTCTGTTTCTCTGCACAGTACTTTTAAAGACTGCTTCCTCCAGTAGGAAAATAAGAATAAGTTTGTTCTCCCTTCCTCTCCTTCATGTTGCTTTGCTCCTGGACTTATTTTCCAACAACTGTTCCTTCAGCCAAGCATTTTACAGCTTTTCCCAGTATTTTGCCCAAAGATACAACCTTTTTTTACTTCCCACAGTTTCCCTATTATAAAATGGCATTTCTTCAGTGACTGAGGACCACTGTAGATATCTCTCAAATATAAAGCTTGATTTATGACTTCAGTTAGCCCTGGCAACAGACATAGTTTGACTGCTGGGCCACGCAAGTTCCCAGGTCACCAGTGGGGCTGTATTAAGGCTGCTGGGGGCTGCTCCACAGGTCACGGGGCTGTGGTCCCATCGCGGGAGATGCCTCTGGACACCCAACGGCTGCCATGCAGGGATGCATAAAGAAATATGCAATCGCTAACCTTTCTCCTCTATAAGACAGTGTTAGTTAGTGTGGCTTAGAAGTGTTATTTGGAGATCTGCGTGTAGAAACAGGCAGTGCAAATCTGCTGTATGATGGATACTTACTGCCTCATAAATCTGGGGTTTTAGAGACAAAAAAACACAGTTGGGCAAGGGGAGGAGGAAACATCTTTCCTTCTTCTTTCCTTCAAACATTATTTGAAGGAAAGTGAGTTTTATTGTCTGTTAGCCTTCGGGCCAAATAATTTTCAGATAGTTTATTTTATTCTAGTCCTCACCGCCTCCTCTTCCTGTATCAAAGTTCTTGGAAGTGTAGATGTTTTGCGTGCACCAGTGGTACTTGGCAAAATTAAAAGTGCCACCTCCTATCTGCTTTCTCTCATCACCTCCTCTTCCCACAGGCACCCACCTCTCGATTACCATTGCCCTTGGGACAGATGTTAAGCCAGGTTACAACCACAGACTTTCACTCAGGTTTCACGTATGGAAGTAACCCAGCATAGGGCAGCACAAGCAGCATGAAGATCTCTTTTTTGTAGTGGGACACCTCGACTTGCAGCACAACAGGCTTTTGTCAAACTATTCTGTAGAGGAATAAAGCCAGCCCAAATCACCATGCTTCCTCAGCACTCTTAGGGGCTGATGAGAACTATTTGCACAGGCTCTCCCGCATACTAGACTCTCAACGACAAGATATTTATATTGTGTGAGGCCTTTCCACTCCCCATCTGCCATTAGATGGCAGCAACTGATCGCAAAATGAGGACACGCAGTTCTACAAGTCCTATTTATTCCATAGCTTGTGCAGGGATTTCAAGCTTTTCACTTCTAGGTCAATGGTTCAAATCTGGCCCAGGTCAGGAGGGGCCAGAGATCTTTATAATCCGACAGCTGCTCAGCGTCCTGTGCGAGAGCAGTTTGCGGGTTTCCGTTTCTGATCTTGTGGACGAGTGCCCATTTCATCACTGGCACTAATTGGCACTTGTGCTTGACGCGCCAACAAAGAAGAGGCGGAAGATGCTCCAAAAAGACTGAATTCTCCTCCTTGCACTCCAGACGATTCGACAAAAGAGAGCACTCATCGCTGCGCACAAGCCTGCCCTCTGTAATGAAGCCAGAAGAATGTGCTGGCCCTGTTCCTCCTGTAAGCGAATTAACTGCCCAAAATGATCTCATTCCGGACAGGAGGGTGACAGTTGGGGTCTTTCAGCAGATAAAATTAATTTGTTATTAATTTGGGATATGATATTCAGATAGGCTAGTGATGGCGCAATGAAATCCCATCAAACGTGTTGTAACATCTAATGTTATTTACAGCCTCTCTAACTGCAGGGACAAACTCCATCCAGAACTGCCTTACAAGGTGACCTAATTTGGAAAAGAAAACAGATACAGAATTTTCTCACATTAGAAGACACCTCACCGTGACTCCTTCCCTTACAAACTCGAAATCCTATGAGGGACTGAAGCAACTGATACTCTCCAGAGAAACCCGTGAGATAAGAAATGAGCCAAGCAAGCATGTGATTGTGATATAGTTCAAGCCTGTGTGTGTATCACTCAGCTTGTTAAGATTTGAGGAGCATGTCGCTACGTAAATCCCTTTGGGCAGCTGGGCACCCCTCCAATGCACAGATTTCCCTCGCTGCTAATGAATCAGGCTCTTTTTGCTAACTTACCTCCAAAGCTCGTTTACTTGGAAACCAAGGGAGCTTAGGGAACAGGGTTCTCTCCGTGCATAATAATGACCTATTTTAGATACTTTTCCTCACGTGGTCATGGACAAGGAGCAGTCAGAGTGTTTCTATCCAAGAGGCATTTCCTGGAATCAGTCCTAAACAATGCTGGGCCATTTCCATTTTGAGACCTGACATTTCATGGTGCCAATGCCTTCACACAGCAGAAAATACCAGTGTGAGCCAGGGATGGGATCCAGCTGCCTCATTCCATGGACGCGCACCCAGGCCCTTTGCATACGTGGTGAGTATTCTCACAAACGGGCCCGTTCCCACAGAACCTGATAACACACAAAGGGAACACTTCACGACGCTCCCAGAGCAGGATGGTAAATAAGACCAAGGGCATGTTTTCCACCTCAGGGCATATTTACATCACTGGGCTTTCCAGGTATCACAAGCAATATAATCCATTCTTCCCCAACAAGCACTGTGCTGCTAGACTGCTACCCACATGGAATTAGTAGCATAGCTCTGTATGACTGCAGGAAGGACTCACCTGGTACCCCAACAGGGAATACTTGAAAATAGGAAATGTTTCACGTGCCATCTTGTCTCAGAGACATAGGCTGCTGCCTGAGACCGAGAAGAAGCCAAACACATCGTGGTTTTCCCACAGTTGGTGTCCTGAGGCAAAATGAGAGGAACAAACATGTTATAATGCACTAATTTTGTATCATACTTAAACCCCAAAACTCACCATCCTGAGTACAAGGCTCAGCTCCCAGACTGGAACCCTGTGGTTCCAGCTCATCTGTGGTTGATACCATGCAAGGCCAAAAAGGACCATTGTCCCATGTGAGTCAAAGGACACAGCATGTCTTTAACTCCTGGTTGAGCTGCAGCATTTCTGTTAGAAAAGTACCTGACCTACAAAAAAAACCCAGCGACACAGACAACCACCAGTGATGGAGGAGAATCACCACAAGGGTTAAGAACTCATCCACTATGCCCTTCTTCATGAGGCTGAATTTGACCAGTTTCAGCTTCCAGCCCCTGAACGCAGTTACATCTTTATGACTATAGAAGCTCATTTCCAAACTGCCCTTTCCCTCCTTGTGGTTCTCCTTGTGTCCCTTGTCTTCAGGGAAGCAGATCAGCTCCCACTCACTCATGTGGCTCTCCTCAAACTCACCCCAATTAACTAACATCTGCCTAAATACTGTCAACGCAACTGGATAGTAGGTTAATTTGAAGGGATTTGGTTTTTTCTTAAATAAATGTTCACTGCTGCTAATTACCCAGTTATTTTCATTGATGAGTCACCTCTAGGCTCCTCTGTTATTCTGACTAACACCACTTGATCAGCTCTCTGAAGCAGTGACGCAGGACACAGCCTTCTTCCCATTGTCCTGGAACAACCCTGTTCTTTGCTGCTTCTGCAAGGTCTGTTTCTCACCATCACCAACAGCTGAGGCTACTGAGTAAGAAGATGAGAAATAAAATAAAGAGTTTTCCTAGCTACCAAGTAGTTCCTCCATCTGCTTCATCTCCCAAATTTACCAACGGCAACATCAAATATGCTCTGTTCAGCTAATATGTTTATTATTAAAAAGGGAGTCATCCTCCTGACCCCTGAAAATTCGATAACACAAAGAATGATTATTAAGTCACCTCAGCATGCTTAATTTAACACAACCACACCTTTGCTAAGAAACAAGAACCTGTAACAGGAGCATCATTTCTGCCATTCAGTTCTGCCTGGGAATGATACCTCAAAGTAAGGCAGTGATCCTTTTACTATGTGTTTTCTG
The DNA here is from genome assembly GCF_036013445.1 of Caloenas nicobarica. Taxonomy (NCBI): domain Eukaryota; kingdom Metazoa; phylum Chordata; class Aves; order Columbiformes; family Columbidae; genus Caloenas; species Caloenas nicobarica. The sequence continues at coordinate 19,371,774 of NC_088255.1, read as the reverse complement.
TAGCTGATAAAATAAACAATCTTTCAAAAACACTCAGTGTTGCAGAATGTTAGGCACCACTGAATATGTTCAGAGCCATGTCATTGCCCCCAAGGAAGAGGAACAAAACTCATCCGGCATCCTTTCCCCATAGATAAATGTCTCTTACTTAAGAGGAATTAAATTTAGATAGTTAATCCTTAGGGCACAGCTATGCTGAAGTGAAAATCAAGTGACTCACAAATGATCATTTTGAAACATTTTTCTGTTTGTTAGGATATTTCCTCAGGCAACTGTTTCATTCTTGCCTTTTGCTGATCTGTATTTTGAATCTTTGCATTTGACTTCTTACCTGTTTGCTGCTGCAAATAGCAGTTTGCTGCTGCAAATAGCAGTAAACATTCCTGTCTGAACTCTTTCCAGAAAAGCTGAATCTTTCTGGAGAAAGGATTTGGGAAATCCAAGCAATATTGTTTAGCAAAACAAGGTATACAGGTCTAAATAGCAGAGGGAATTAGTCAAGGGAAGAAGAAACCCCTTTACTCCCAAGTTACCAACTATGGTTGTATCCAGCCCAGTGATGGCTGGGAATCATTAGAAGCTCAGGATTGCCTGGTGGCATCTGGAATAAGTTGTTGGTCTCAGTCCCACACTGCATCAGCTCTTTTGGAGGATGCACACTTAAAGTAGGTTTGTCTAAGTATTTCTCATGGCTGGAAAGTCACTACATGCACCCAGCCAGGCACTGCGGTAGCTGTGATGCCCATGTGCAAACAGCTGGATGCAGACAACAGCTGGATGCAGACAGACGCTTCGCTCACAGCTGTTTCTGGAGCTGCCCTGCCCGACACCACAGTGTCTCTGGAACCAGTCTTCTGCTATCACAGCAAAAAGGCACAAAACACTGTGAGAGAAGGGCTGTCAACAATGGTTGCAGACTGAAGAAATAAAGCTTGTCACGCAGAAAACGTCCCAGCTCCAGCCTGGGTAAATTACATTCTTCAAATTTTCAATTCCATTGCCTCTTCGAAAGGTATGCAGTGCTGATCTCTCTACCCTGTTGGGAACTGCTGTGCCAGGCTCTGACAAAGCGCTGCTATAACATTCAGTCCCAGACACGGGTACATTCCAGGAGCAGGGGATGCTATTTCTGTGTATTTCCTTCTACCCAGACCAGCTGAGCTTGTTTTGAACCTGACTTTCTATTTCTGAAAGACTTCGGGGATACTTGGCTAAAAATTATACACAGATCTCCCTTTACAACTTGGGTTGCGTTCCCCTCGTGGTACATTTGAAGAAAATGAGATACAAGGAGTTCTGTCTAACTTAGGCAAAGCTACAGAGGACTCCATGCAGAAAAACAACATTTACATTATTTAAACTCTGTAATCCCATTCCATTATTCCCTGACCTCTTCTTTTCCAGTTCCTTCTTCTTAATAATGAGGTGACATGACATGGTGAGCCCAGATACTCCGTCAAACTAGCTTAGAAATGTTATTACATGCAAGTATACAAATGTAACATTACAACACCAGATACAAATATCATTCTAGGAAATCTCGGCTTTTTTTCATTTGTAGCCTGGACAAGGGGAAAAGACAGTATGTTCTTGCATGCCACCACTCATTTTGTGCATGGAAACACTGGGTTCCTGAATGCAAGAAATGCATGTGTTGGTCAAGAGCCTGCCCAGGGCTATACAGACCACGTGCTGCCTCTAAGTCTCATACCAACGCGCTGACAGGAGCCACCACATGCCTTGGCTTTTCAGGAATCCACACCCTCAATATCACCCAAACCCCTCTGTGCCTCCAACCACAAGCAGAACTCTTGCTTCCCTCTCTTAGCAGTGAGTGGCTTGTATTAGACTCAAAGCCCTTCTGATTTAGAAGCAACAAGAAGTCGCAGCACAAGATATACACTAAAAATCGCTATTTAAATTGTTTACTAAAAGCTCTGTTAGGACCCTGAAGGCTATTGGCACTACCGCACAATTCAGAGGCAGCGTGGTCCAGCTATTAGAAAAGCAAGTTTGGAGGAGGCAAGGCAAGGCTCACATTGACATGTGCTGCTAGTCTGGGCAGCACTTTCGTTTCCAGTGCCTCAGTCTTCTCATTTATGCTACCAGGATAATTACAATTAACAATTGAACATGTTCTGTGGTAAAGCTTTCTTAAACACTTGGGTGAAAAAAGCTGCAGACACACGACAGATTGCATTTATGGATTTTTATTCCATTAGTAGCTAGCTGCTGCCACAAATAGGACCTAAACCAGCTTTGATATCTTCAGGAGAGCTCTATTTATGTATCTGTGTGCTAAGCAAAAAAACCCAGAGTCCTTGAAATGACAGACGAAGAGGTTTCTCTGCTTGGAGATCCTGGCTAATGACAAGAACCATCCCGCCGAGCATCGTGCGTTTAATAATCCCCTGTGCCAGCAGAGAGAGACGCTGGTGAATGGATCCTGTGCTGCCTGGAAACTCTGAGCTGGCAGCAAAGTGGTTCGGAGTAACGAGAACCATAATAGGCATGTGGGCCCCAAGCTTTCCATATTTGTGACGGGCTGTTTGGAGCCTGCGGCAGCGACGTTAGCAGCACATTACATCTTGTGATCTGCTCTATAATAATAAGCCTGAACAGACGTTGACATTAAGACCAGGGGGAAATGGTTTGCAGCATGCAGTCGGGGATGAAGGTAATAATTTAATGAGCTTTTGGAGAGTTTGCACCCTCCCAGAAAACTCTTGGCTGTGAATGAGCATTAAAACAACTTCCTTCCCATCTATAACACCAGGGACTATCACTCCAACTGAACAAATATCAGGTCACGAAACTGGAAAAAAGTACCAGAGAGTCTTGCACAGGTGTAAAAAGATTTTGCTAACACTGTCCTTACCTTTTAAAAATCACTATTATAATCAAATATGTTTCATTACCTGGAGCTGGTTGGGGCCTTCAAGAGTCCTTTGAAGTTTTTTCAAGCAAACTAGCTTAAAAAAAACCAAAAAAAAACCACCCACACCAAAAAAGGGTTAATGCCTCAACATTACTTCCACAAACAGAGCACCTCCTAAAACATCTCTTTAATGCTGCAGACAGTCACTGTTTTGTCCCTGCCAAAATCTACCTACAACTATGGCTGCAGATGTACTAGAAGCCTCCCTCCTCCTCTCTTGTCCGCTTAAACACCCTTTGGGAATTTTTGGTTTATTTTGTTGTCCATTAATACACTAGTTTAATTATCTATGTTGAAATGCTAACAAGCATCCAAAAAGACATGGGAAATTGCACTTGAGCTTAGCAAGAGCTTTCACACTACAGAGATGATGAAGCAATAGGCCAGTACGCCTCCAATAATGGAGATCTTTAAAGGCATAAACATCTACACACAGGTAGCTACAGCCAAAGATGGATGAAATGGCTTTCAAAGTTCCCTTCCTACTCCACAATCTGTTAACTAGCTATGATAAATATTGACTAGTTACCTCCTGAAAGTAATAAACTGTCAACACTTGGAGATACATCCTTGGGTATTCTATAAGTCACAGTTAACTGCATTTCTCATTCTCGGACACTCAGTTGAGTTGCTCTGGTTTACGGAGCTACTGCACATCAGCTGAGCTACATAAATCTCTGCTTTTCACAGATAAGTGGGAAAATGTGAGTTGTAAGCACTATTAACCCAGCATAACTGGACTAATGTCTAAAGCCTTCGACTGCGTAGGTCAAAATTGAAACAGGCTGGACCAAACCCATTAAACATTAGGCAGGTAAGAGAGTCAGAGGGCAATTCACCCAATCCATCTTAAACACTTCTCTTTGGATGGGACCCAGTTAAAGTGCTTATCTTTGCTGACTATGGAAGGAATGTGCCTTAAACATTGACTTTTAAAAGGCAGTAATTAGACAATATGAATCTTAGGAAAAATCTTCAGCACTAAACAAAGCATCACTGCCCACCTCTGCTCATACACGAGAAAGGCTTTTGTTACAGACCACAGTGACCAAGTGGTTTTTGGCTTCGGCAGAGCCTGTGGCTGTGGAGCAAGCTTGGTTTCCTCTCATCTGGTTAACAACTGTTTTGGCATAACTACTCATCTCAGCACTGCAGCGTTTCACAGCAACACTGGGAGAGCTGCTCAAGCAAAATCTGACCAGCATTTGCCTGCATTAAAACCTTAATCCTGAAAGTTCGCACAATAAGTGCCTCGGCTCACTGGGTCTAGCGCGTGTGCCAATGGACACTGTGGAAGGAGACACTGAAATCTGAGTGCTAAGTATTCATTTCCCCATGCTCACAATGTTAAATCCAAAGATCCTTTTAAAGTAAGGAAAAAGTAAAGCATACAATGAAGTATACTGATATGGCTTGGTAGAGTTTGCCAGCATGAAATAAATATAGACCACTGACTCTTCCTTGTCCCCTTGCTGTTTTGCTTGCCAGTATCTGCCCAACATCCTGCCCTGTTCCAGCCAGCAGAAAGTTCTGTCTACCTCTGCCTAGTGACAGTTCATCCTCTCCAGAAGTAGCACAGATGCTTTCCTAAAACACTCGCTTTTCAGTGTATTACTTCTCCTTCACCTCTGCCCAGAGAATTTCATCAGAAATTAAGAACATTGGAAATAGCGTACAAAGTGAGAAAGGGCTGGATTAATGTGGTTCAGTGCTGCGGAGAGGATGCTGGATTCGCCACCCAGAGCATCCCCGCAGCGCACAGGATGTGCTGCTCCTCAGCAGCTCGAGCACAAAGCAGCTGTGGGCAGCAGCTGCCCAGAGGCTGTTGTGGCAGCGTGTGGCTGACAGACACGCCGAGTTTGGCCATGGTGGAGGTGCAAAAAGAACAGGGGTGGTTGCAGGAAGCAGCATTTTTTCATCTTTCCACCACCAACCTCTGTGTATCAACATGAAGAAGAAAAGCATCACAGAAAGGCACACTCCTGGGAAATGAGCTAGCAGAAGAGCCACACTTCTGAGCAGCCTCTGAGAGGAATGGGCACTTTGGAAAGCAACCAGGCTGTGAACAGAAGCAGTGTGAGAGCTTATGCTCTGGTCCTTAAAGCCTGAACTTCTTGTCCAGAGGACCAAACTGGGTGCACAGAGAAATACACAGTCTCAGAGTACAAGAGACACCTAGAGAAGATGCTTGCTCTCCTCCTTGGCTCAGGCAGGGGATGTTTGCCCAACACACACCACTACTCTTATTAAAGAAACTGATCTTGTGATGTGCTGGAGACTTGGCTTCACACTCATCAGTGACTTGAGGACATCCAGTATTTTACAGGAACAGATCCTCTGGCAGGGTCGGGCTCTGAAGCATTTGATGTCCAGTCTTCCCTTTGGTTTTAAACATGTCACGCATCTGTTTGAAAAAGGATCAAGCTCACTCCAGGTCAAAACACCCTCAGGCCTTTTTCTGTTCAGCGCAGAGAGCAATGCTTTGCATTTACTCTTCAGTGCATCCCTGTGGCGCACCTACTAGAGCGTGGGCTGGACTGGAGCAATCTCAAAGTGCCCCTTGCACCGTCTGCAGCTCGACACCAACATGAGGCTATTCTAGATATATCAGAGCCTGGTTTAGATGACTTGAAATAGTCTTTTAATCTCAGTAAAGTCTAGCTTCATCCAACCCTTTTCCTTCCTTTAACAGGCCATTTGCACTGAGTTCTTGAGCTATAGTCAATTCACAGCCATCTCCTCTCTGAAACTCTGCTGTTGTTTTCTGCTTCTTTTCCCTTCTCCTCCCAACAGGGTGTGTAGTGTAAAATGATCATGTTATAGCTGAGTCCTGAGCACTCTGGCTGGGGGCAAAGGGATGTCATGGCTTCACGGCAATTACTATAATCAGAGAGACTCATGGTAATTTAAATTAAGACCCTTGTAAAAGATATCCTCATAGCTCCCATACAAATAGAGGACTTGCTCCAGGAAGTTTTGGATGTGATTCCCCGGCCTATGTTATGCAGGTCAGAGGATTTGGTCATAACGGTCCCTTCTGGCCTCAGCATCTAATAATCTATGAATCATTTCATTTAGTCCCATGATCTGGTCTCCATTATGTCACTAGTGTTTTCCAAAACAAAGCAAGGGGCCCATCTTCTCTTGCAGAACGGAAGGAACAGAAAATCAAGGCAAGACCATCAAATAGTGGAGAGGCAGTCACGAGCCTGTTATCGAGTACATCTCATTATCCAAAGACAACTGGTGATTTTTTTTCCAGAGCTGAAGAAATTCACTTCAGCTCAAGTACCAGTTTGTAATTAACATCGCTTCCTGAATAGCTGTGACCTTGCAGCAATGTCGGGTTGATGTGTCTAAATGACAGACTTGGAGGAAGCCTGTTGTATACATTGAGGCCCGCAGCTGTGGTTTATAGTAAAGCACGTCACATGTATAACTAATTCTCTGTGGACGCGGTCATGAGTTCTGTTGACAAATCACAAGGAATGGGAGCTCACAGGCACTCAGACTCACTGGATACTGAATCTCCATGTGGCTCCTTACACCTGAATGTGTAAAGTAAATCACAGATGTATGCATATATAGAGTGTCTAGCACAAGTCAGATTCTCCCTGGAATTCTATCAAGAAGCCCTTTTAACATGGTAATTTAAGAAGGCAAAGTCATTCCTTGGGGGTGATTAATCTGGTCATTACCTCATTATGCAAAGTATGTCTTCCTTTACATTTCCTTGGGGAAAGCTGGACTTGAAGCTGGAGTCACACAGAGGTGCTCCTGTCTACCACCCTCCTTTTGGGATCTTGTCCCAACCAGCAAATATTAAGAAACAAGGCTTCACAAGACTACTGTACGGTAGGTCGTAATGATCCAGAACTTAAAAGAAATTCACTCTGGAAGCCTTCTTATTTGCTGCTGCTTTCAGACACCAAATCATTCAGGACCCTGAAATAAAAACACAGAACAGAGGTAGTTCTGGGCTTGTTCCTGGGCTGCCCACGCTCCTGGACATCCCTTCTACACTGGTTCTGTGTCTCACAAAGGGGTTAGGTGTGCCAGTGAGTACGGGCAGAGATAGGTGCGCTCTCTTAGTCCTGACACCGCGCTCTGCTAATGCATCCACATGGCACATGGACCAGGACCAGCTTGGGTCTGGCCAGCTGGGACGCTGGGGTCATGGAAAGCAGAGCTTAGCTCCGCCTGTTCCCATCTGCACCCTGGAAAAGGGAGAAGGCCAAAGATTACAACAGAGACTTTGTGATGTGCACATCATCCCACGTGAAACACTTTAGCTCTCTATTGCATGGACTGCCCATCTTTCCCTCCTTGAACTGGGAAGCAGAAACAAGCACCACTAAGAGCCCTCAGAGCTTCTCAGCTACATATAAAGTCTTATTGGCCATCCCCACACCAGGCAAACCACCTGGCTGGGGCACTCATTAAATCCTGGGAGCCTTTTGGATGTCTCCTAAACTTTTTCAAATACCATAAAACATGAGAAACTAAAACAAAATTCTAAATACTGGTTGTTCAGGTTGCGCCACAACTCCAGCCTGGCTCTAGGAAAGTCACGCTTTGCCTGCTCTACAGAAATGTTTCAGAGATCCTCCTCTGGAGGCTCAGGCACTAAGCAGCATGAAATAAGACAAGTGGTAACTCAATTCCATCTTCATCAGTAACAGGGAATTAATGGCTAATGATATTTTACCTAACTGTAATTACACGTGACATATAGTAATGAATGAAGGTGAGAAACATGAGAGGCTTCTTATGCAAAATTATCCAGATTACACAGTCCTTTTGGTTTCCTAAATAGTCAATCAGCGACCTCATGAAAAGGCCTGTAATACAAGGGATTTCTGCATTTTACTGCTTCTGCTGATATCCCAAGAAAGGCAGCACACTTTCCCCAGAAGCTCAGGGCTGCATTTGAAGCCAAGTTTATCTTTTTTGCAGCTGAATCAGCTGTCTGGGCCAGCAGTTGGGACAGCCTATCCTATCACAGGGTAAGAAACACGAAGTCTGACCTTAAAATTGACTGACAAAAAGGAAATTGCTTGTTCTACTCACAACACCAGTGTAAGCTGAGGTTTAAACAGTGTGTGCATTTTAAGCTTATATTCAACTTGATTGGCATCAAAATGAACAGCAGTTGACCCAACATATTTCTTGGGGTAACCTGTTTGGCCAGGTAATAAGCCCTATATACAACTCATTTAAAGTGTATTAAGTTTGCAGAACATTAAGTTAGCACTGATTAATGTCCATCAGAAGCATCTCTCTGATGCAGTCCTCCTCCTGCTATCCCCATAGAGGTTCATGTACCACTGAGAACAACCAACCTGTTCACCACCTCCTCTCGAAGGCTGTATGGACAGGATGTCACCTCTCTGTACCCATGATTAATGGTGTGGGAGCATAATGTGGATATACCTATTTTCTGGAGAGTTTCAGAGGCCTGACACTAGCAAATATGATTGTGGGTTCCACTAAGTGTCACAGTGCAATTAGGGAATCTCTTCTCTGCAGAGACAGCAATATGCCCTTGGCAACTCTCCCACCACTGATTTCCTAATAGCAAACCAGCATTAATCAGAACATCGCTTATATTTTCTGTCACCAGCATTATGGCCCAAATCATGGTGTCACCCATACTCTCCAGGAATAGCTAGAAAATGACCCAATTAATTAAAACACAGGCTGGATTATAGGGTGGTAAGAAAGGAATTGGGTGGGTTGGTCCCAAGTTCCCAAACTCCAAACTAGTTGGAGTGGTAATACCAGGGAAGTGGAGCTCGGGGTATTGAGAGAGAAAAGAACAAGCCTTTGACTATGTCCAGTAAGTAGCTGCAACTTGACAACTCTCATTAGTGCCACTGAAGGAAACAGAAAAGCCCCTGTGAATTCACACAACCTTCTTGTTGACAGGATTTTCATGTACCACAAGCTCCTCTGCTCACTTCAGGGGCTGGTTTACATCATCCCTCCCAGACTTGCTTGAGCCCGTATCAGACGTGATCCCTCTCTCCATCCTCGTTTCACACCCACCCCTCCATTTCCTTCCATCACACCTTCCATGCAGCACCATCTGTCCAGGATGGACTTGTCTATTTTCCCTCAAACCAAATTCCTCCTGAGAAGCAAGTGCACTATTTTAATGAGTCTACAGTAATAATAATAAAAAAGCTAATGATAAAAGGAAATCTATCTTCCTTTCTGACTGTCCCCAGTTCAGAGTTCCCACCCGACCAACACTTTCAAGGCACTGCCAGAGGATTGTTTCATCTGCTCGATATGCATTTCACTCCACAAGCCAATTCTTCCCCAGGTGTCTTTCATGTGGGGCTTTCCATGCCAAATTACAACCTGCTGCCTTTGTGAGAGATGGTGGCGGCGGTTCAGGGAGAATAAGCTTGGAAGCAGCAGGTTAGAAGGAAAAATGCAGGGAGAGCTTTGAGATCAGAGGGGATTCGTTTGAGTTCCTGCCATGAAACTCCAAATGCTTCTAGTGATGAGGGGGGGGAAAAAGAAAAGATAAATATTCTGCATACCAGATCTACAGCCAGTGCAAGTCAGCACAGCGCTGCTGCCATCTGGCTGGCTTGACCCACAGACCCCCAGCCCTTCCATGGGGAAAGTCCTACAAAGTACAGACCCTCAGACACACAGGACACCTCTTCCACATGCAGAGCAAAAAGATCCCAGCTGCTTAAAACCAACATTCGGCTCCAGTGGTGCAGCGTATACTTGCACTGGCTTTAAACTTGCATTAGCAAGTATATATAATATAAAGGAAAATCTCAAGAAAGGGAATTTCAGTAAAAATCAAGCCAAGTTACAGTCAGCTTCTCGATTCCCTCAGCGCCCTTTATTTAGGCAGCATTCCAGTTAGTGTCAATGAAAGTTTTGCCTGAGTAGCAACCAAGTAAAAATAGACTCAGAATATCAGGATTTGACCCAGAGCCTCTAATATACAGAAATAGACCCACACAGAAACACACACACAGAGGGTAAACCTCAGGAGTGATAATGAGCTTTGATTTTTCATCAGCCACAAAAATGTCAACTATGCTCCCAGTACATTCCACAATAGAGCAATATTTATATTTGATCTCTGCAGTGGTTTCACACAGAACATTACATAAGCCAGCCATTCCCCACATCGTAATGGAAACAGACGGCACTTGCCATGGTTTATTTTTTGCATCACGCATTCTTTGGCAGATCCTCATGGGAAACAATGTGGCAGGGGAATGGCATTAGACTTCCCCTGTGCAACACCAGGAAGGCCACAAACAAGCAGTACAGGACTTCTGCTCTTGGTTTTAGAGCTGTTGCAAGAACTAATGGCTTATCTCGCCCCTTTGCACATCCAGGTGTCATGCATTACAAGAGCAGATTCACTAAATTCGGCCCCCGGTGCCCAGAAAACAGCAGTCTCTGCAGGGAGCTCCCCTCCTTTGCCAAAGCAAGAAGCCTCCAAAGCTTTTGCTCTGCTCCTTCTACCTGTGTGAGTGGGGTTCAAACAATCCTCAGGGTGAAACCACCACAAGTGCCACCATTTCCCTGGGATCTCTACTAGTAAAGCACCATCCTATTGAGAATGAGCCCCAAGATGGGTTGACTCCTTCACTGAGCCCTAGACCTCAAAATACATTACTAGGCAGAGTGAAATGAGAGTTCAATGTTATTAAAGAGGACCAACCAGTTAATATTGACGCCAGCATTAACTACACGGAGTAGCTACTCAGTAACATCTTGTCGCACAGCCTGCCTGTCCACCAGCCTACTCAGGTTATGTGAACATCAGACTCTAAAAGAAAACTTGGATCTGGAGTGGAAATGCCACTACAAACTTGGCTTCGGCCCTGGTTTTTGACCCATTACAGACATGGAATCATCCAGTGATTTTGCTTGGGCTCTGCTTCTTTTGTATCTCTGCTCCAGGCTGAGGTTTGGACAGGTTACTTCCCGCTGCTGGAGATCCTTAGGGGAAATATCAAGAACTTCACGGAGCTGGTAGTATTGTCTTTTGAGCCTTTAGGAAACAGGCTGAAAGAAAAAAAGCTGCCTAAGCCATCCCTCCCACACTAAAGTAGGACCATCCAAGCCTGGAGTAAAAACCTCTCTTATCAGATCTGAGCAAGACACTCTGTGCAGCAGGTACTGAACATCCCAAATCCCACTGGCAGCACCCAGGAGCTGGGAGCATTTAGTATTTGACAAGGCTGGACCCTAAAAATCATGATCACACAGAGCAACATCTCTCCCTGTGTCTAATCCCACTCCTGCACAGTGCTCGCAGCCTTGCACAGGGTTTGGCATCCAGGGGACACCGTGCTCCATGGTTTCCAAGTCCTGCCCAACACCGCCCAGGCAGGCTGTTGACATCTGATTCTGCAACAACAGGAGGAGTGGAAAAATGCTGACGGAAGAGCTTGGAATATGCCCCTCGGTGAGCTAGCAGGAGCTGGAAGCAATTTGTGCAGGTTTTATTGGCAAGGACCAGAAGATAGCAATGGACTTTAAATCTGCCTCTTCTCTACAACCCTTGGTAAGCTGTTTTTCTTGGTGCATAATTGCTTACAAACTCTGATGGAACACAACAGCGCGAGTTCTAGCACGTCTTTTGCTTCCAGCAAACATGTGCGATTATTTTTTGCATCCTTGCTGGAAAGAACAGAGCAGACTGTACTCCCGGACTTTGTCACCTTAGGACATGCGATCACCATCCGCATGTGTCACACTCAGACTTACACCAGCCTATTAGCAGAGCAGGAATAGTAAAGGCAGCGAGAACGGAGCTGCATTTCCACAACCCTCCAGCTGTCAAGAGGAGCAAAGACTGACAGAAATAAGCTGCACGGAGGCCAAACCAGAAATAATCCATCATGTGCCACGGTTCCCAGATTCCTCAGGATCTTTTCCGAGGAATCTGATGTCAGGCATTGAGCATGTCAGTACGCCTTGCACTTTGGTGATTTTCCATCTGTAGCTGCTGTTTGTGATATTACACGCAGGGTTACCGCTGACACGTATCGTTTTACGAACAGCTGGAGGAATAGTGGCCAACTCTCCTTTGCAGGCTGAAAGTTTTTGCACTGTCAAAACCCACAAGACACACCACATCATTCTACAAGCCTGGAAATGCCTCATACAGGCAAGGACAGCAGCTCCCCTGGGATCTCGCTGCTCTAGAGTGTTGGCACCAGGCTGTACGTGCAGTGATAACAGGCTTATCCCCCTCCTGGTTTCCTTCCAGATAAATCTGAAGTCATGGAGAAGCCTTGAGAACTCCACAGGCCTCCACTGCTGGTGATGTGACCCAGCGTGTGAGGACTTGGACTTGTGAGGCAGCTGTGGCTTCCACAGCCACACAACCACCTGGACAAATATCAAGGCACTAATGAGAGGAGTGTCAAGCAAGCACCCAGTAAAAGCCAGATCTGTAGCTTCTTAGATCCAGTGCAACATCTGGGCCATTTTTGAGGGGAGAGTAGCTCAGAGCTTTCAATATCTGGTTTTAGCAGCAAAATGGCCCTCAGAGAAAGTATTGGCACAAGAGGACAAGGGTGCTACACAGACCACCTCCCCACCTTGCCTGCTGTAGCTGTCCAGAGAGTCACACAGCATGGGGCACCCACTATTGCAACCTTCCTCCCTCCATCACACCAGCATTGCATTTAGTCTTCAATGTAGCCACCTGCTTGTACAACTCCCAGATTTGCAGGAATGTCCAAAACACCTCTTGAAGAGTTTAAGACTATCTGAAGGGTGTCCAAAAGACAAGGACATGCATCGCACTAACATGTTCAGTGGCACCGAGACCAGTCTTGCATGGACAGACCCAGCTCCTCCTTTCCACCCACCTCTGTCACCAGCTCCCCTGCATGAGCGCAAATTCACAACCATGTTAGACATTTCAACTAGTTATGAGGATAAAAGGATCCATGCAAAGGAGGCAGTTAAAAATTCACTAAGTTGGTACGGTTAAGATTATTTTAGAAAGCAGAATGCCCTCAGGAAATAATAGTATTAACGACTAGCCAGTTTCACCTCATTTCTGTTTGCCATATGATTGGAGCTACAGCACCACAAGCGTTAGAAGGTGTGGGAAGATGCAACTCTCACATGTTCAGAAGTGAAACACTCCAGATCAGCTGGGTGGCCACTGAACAGTATACTGAACAAGAAATTAAAAGGTACCTAAGAAATGCCAACCAACTGAAGGAAACACAGTCACGTTTCTCAGCCACATGTCCCAGCTGAACTTTCTGTTCCCTTCTGTCATTTACCTCCAGCTTTTCCCAAGTGACCAGAGTACTTCAAAGGAGACCGCTCACCAGAGGGCCCAGAAGCTGCACAGCCCTCCTGTTCCAAATTCAACACGTCCTGAGCTACTGCCTCTTATACCATCAAAAGGCTCTTACGGGCATATTTGAGGCGCTAAGCAATCCTCTGCAGCATTCACTGCAACAAGCTCAGTGCTTTTCCAGTTCTCGCCTTTACCTGAAGAATTTTGATTTTCATTTTAAAAACCTTCTTCTCCGATTTCAGATGGTCTTCCTTCCCTTGACCACCTCCTCATTGTATTTAATGTTCTTCCACCAAGTCATGCTGCCCTCCTCTGTTGCCCATTTCCTTTTCCCAGTGAAGTTACCCTCCTTTCCCCCCCGCAAGTATTGTACACTTCTCTGTGCTCTTCTCATTCAGTTGTTGCAATCAAGTTCCTCTGGCCAACTAGATTCAATGCACTGATTCCTGCACAGGCCTCTCCTCCAATCTCAGCCCTCTCCCTGTTCACACAAAGAGAATTAGGTCATCTGATTGCAAACGTACACAACAAATGCTACAGCAACAGATGTTACAGCAACGCAGAATGGCAGGCAGGCTGCTCAGTGATCCACTTTAACCATGACCTGGATTTGAGCCACTATCTGTATCACTGGTGTTCTGAAAATTAGGGGCTTGGTTAAAAAAAAAAAAAAAAAAAAAAAGAAGAAGAAAAACCCCACACGTATACAAAGCTGCATGGCTCCATATACAGTTACCTGGCTGAGATGCTCTTACAGCTGAAAAAAAAAAGAAAAAAAGGCATTTGTGCAGGATAATATGCAGTTGCAACTGCCAGCATTGATTTCAAGCCATATTGATAACGTGGGTCACCTGAGGATTAGGCAGAGGTTCAGCACACATTGCAGTGCAATGACAAAAACACACTTACTCTAGATTGGGGTGGTGAGGCCGTGGTAAGGTGGATCATCACTGGTTTGTAAAGCGTGGTTTCACCAGTGCCAACTACTTGCTGCCATCATTGTTGCCAAATGAAAAATGTTTGTCAAAGCCTGAACTAGACCAGCTCAAATTGGTGTGAACTAACCCTGTGTGCTACGCTGCTCCATCAGCACAAGCGGGTTTTGGCGAAGTGAAAGAGCAGCCCCTGTTTCAGAGAGTTCTCTCATCAGTACCTCATCTGCCAGCGAGGATGAAGGTGACACCAGCACTACTGCAAGACTAACATTAGAGAGCTTATTTGGCTTTTTTTTTTTTTCTGATATGATTCTCATACTTACAGTCACAGGAACTGCAGTTTTCACTGGGCCCCGTAGGAGCAGAAAGTTCACTCTCCCTCCCTGCCTCGTTCCCTGCTCCCCAGCACTGCCACGGAATGCACGAGCTGGACAGTTCCGCCCTCAGTATCTTCAGCTGTTTATTGTCTCACATACCACAAGCCAACAGAGATGGTCACACAAACATAACCTTTTACTAAAAAGTAAATAATAACAAGCTATTCTATCTAGAGGCATTTTTGGAAACAATCCCTTCGCTTCTTAATTAGGAAACTCAACACCTTCTGAAGTCAACAGCACAACCTATTGCCACTAATTCCCAGCTCTGGCAAAAGAGCTGAGGTTCATATTTCTAATCAAATCCACCACCAGTGTTTGGTTTTTGAGTGAGTCACTTGGACCCAGCAGGGAACCCCAGAGGAGAATCCAGGCATGGAGATCCCATAGCATCAGCATCCTTTTTTTTTTAAAAAAAAAGGAATTTCATTTAACTTGCTCCCACCCAAACTTTTCTCCCTTTAAATAAAACTTCTCAGCAGTTTAAATTCCAGCTCCAACTCCTTCCTCCATCTCTTATGGGGCCCTCTTGAAAGTCTTGGACTCACCAACATTAGGGATTAGACTGTACATGGCTGTCCTAGCACTGAACAGAGAGAACATCATGTAATTTCCATTTTTCTCTCGGTTGTGCTTTTTCAAAGCCCCACACTACTTATGGTTTCCACGCCACATATTCTTCTGTCCGTTGCCATGGTGCAGCCACTGGTTTGTCATTAATATTGTGGGTAACTTCAGATCCTTGACCTCGGGGCTTTCAGAGCTTTTCATGGTGTATTTTCCTCTTGATTGAATTGCTCTGCATTCCCAAGCACTGCTAAAACAAAAATAAAACACTGCTGCTTTTGAATGGGGAAAATTCATTTCACAAAGACAGGCTAGCAAAGGCTGAAAACCCATTGAAGAACAGCAGATTAAAAGGAAAACAGCCATTCTCTGAAGACGTAGCGACTGTGGCACAGATTTAAATTTACCTACAGCATCTGAGTCAAGCTATAGTCCCCAGGGTCCGTGCATGAGCTCAATATCTGGACCAGTTCGGACTCTAATAATATTCCGCCCCACTGCCAGGGCACCTCAAATCCTTCTATAAATTCTCATTCATGAAGTTTCACAGCAGTCTTGAGAAGCGCAGAGCTACTTGTTCCCAGACTGCAGATGGGAAGACTGAGGTACAGAAACACGAAGCTAAACGATGGATGAGAGCAGAATTCCATCCTCAGTATTTTTTAATGCTAGTGATAATTGTTACTTAAGAAAGCAGTTCATTTCTGAAGTCCATTAGAAAACAGTAAGTTCACATATACCGCACTGAGTCTGGTATCTCTGTGCTTAACAGAAGTATGGTATTTTTTTTCCAGCCTGTAGAAAATAGCCATTACCATGGAAAATGTGCTAATTGTCATATCAACAACCAATTGCCAAAGCTAAACTACCCTTCAAGTTAACAGATTTTAAAAACTGCATGCACCTAAAGATGTTGCTTTCACACAAGCTCCTTCTGTTAAATGAGCTCCGAGAAACACAGATTTGCATTAAAAAGGCCTAAACCATCACATTTCTGAAAATCCAACCCTCCTGCCCAGTCTGGTAGTAGTCTATTTAGCAAGGAGGCCTTCACTATATAAAAACTCAAGGGAACCGCAGCACTCACATATTTTTTTTTTTCTTTAAGGTATTATTTGCTAAATGGGAAAAATATGTCTATTACCTGTTTGGGGAAGGTGCTTCAGAAGCTACAAACAAAACGCCTGAATTTACATGCAGTGCAATACTGCACACATCAGGCGAGCAGTTTTACGGACTTAAAAACACGTAACAGCAGGTCTGAGGATGACAATAACCACTTGATTATATCGGAATCAATCCAAACACCTGCCTGGAAAAATAAAGAGCAGCAAATGGGCAGTGAGACGCAAGGCCTGAGGGCTTTTCTGCGAACGGCAGGAGAGCAAGAAAAAGCAAAGGAGAGAAGGAAAAGCAGCACAAAGGTACATTTATCCTCCTCATATGTGGGGCCTGGTTGAGCTCACATTGCCACTGAAACAATTTCAGGACTGCTCTGACTTCAGCTCCGTTTCCCCCACTTCCCATCCTGAGCACAGAGCATGGCCATATCACAGCATTTAGGGACAAAACCCTCTCGCTGCCACAGACACGTCCCTCTCGCCAGAGACTTGGAGTAAAACCAATCCCACAACTTCTTCCCAGCAGAATAAGGGCTCCCTTTAGGATTTGTTCAGTCAAGAGGACACTCCAGCTGGCTGCGTTCCCGGGGATCTGCCCGGCCGGGCTGGATCGGAGCCGCTCTGTTCCCATTGAGGTGAGGGAGAGTTTGGGGTAGGATCCCCCAGGCAGCCCGTTTGAAAGCCTTTCATTGGGAAGGCCGGTCACATTCCACTTGAGACAAAAACGCTGCCTGACAAACAGCCTTGTGCCTCAGATACCCAGTTGGAATAAGGAGAGGAAAAGAAAAAAAAAAAACCAAACTGTGAAATCCCACAGCTCCTCAGGGAAAAGCGTCTCTATGTGCGCATCAATGTGCCTCATGACTTGTAGAAGGGCTGTACCTAAGATTCATTCCGATAAAAGCCATAAAAAAAATCCTTTATTAAAAAAACCCAAACATATATACATCTTATGTTAAGGATTTATAGAAGCACAGTAGAAACTAGGGGTAATGTCAGATATCCCTTCCTGGATTAAATCCTGTGAGGTGCTGAACATTGCCACCTTCTTATGAATAAGGCAGCTAAAACCCCAAGATCATAATTTAGATTTCCTCCTGTTATCAGCCCCACGCTCATATTCAAGATGCTCTCTTCGCATGCAAATACCAGCCTGCTGCTTCCCAATATCAGACATTTTTTCTCCCTTTTTGAACAAAATAATGCTGCAAGTGGGATCTCTTGTCTATATATTGCAAAAAGCCACATCTGCTCCCACACAGTGAATCATGCAGAATAAGCCTAATAAGTTCTGCTGTAAATCAGATGCAAATCATCTGTACTATGCTTAGGAATTGCAAAATGCAGGATAGCCACAGAAACTGAGCTGTCTGGCCTTCCCCAGGCCCAAATCCATCCATCCGTCCATCCCAGAGCAGAACCAGTGCTATCATGGAGCACGTGGGGACTTTCCATCTCCAGTACTGGGGCTGTGTCAGTGTCCAGAACAGGGACTTGATCTGACTCTTGAGTCCAACAGAGAACAGATCTGAACCCGAACCTTCATTTATTGTGCTGACGCACCTCGGCAGCCTCATCTTTCTGCCCTTTCAACATACTGACCTAATCTTAATAGATTAATGCAACTCATAGTATTGCATGGAAAAGTCACTGCAGATGCCTGTTAATAACCTCAAGGAGCTGTTCTATCCAAGGTTACGTGTGGCTCTTAAACACAAACAAACAAGAATTTAAGATGTATTTAATTTCCACATTGTATATGCTTTCGCTCCCCTCTCTGCTCCAGAGGGGTCAGGATTCAGTGTGGACATAGAACTGCACCTCCTTATCACAGACGAAAGAGATTAATGAGCCTCAGAACAGAATTTTCCACTTGGAAGCATTTCATTAAGCAAGCTTTCTCCCACATGGAGAACATGATGCTGGAATGGAAATAGCTTAACCCATTTTATAAATTGGCATGAATCAAGGTAAACAGCAGGCGTTGAGCAGATTCCAGTAGCGGTGTTGCATGCTTCGCTTACTGGATGATGATATAATTTCATCACTGTTGATTAACTAATTTTGTTAGCAGCTACAGTAGCCATCTATCAGTGCCTTGAGGTCACCAATTATTTCTCTACCAAAGTTATGACCTACTTATACATCAGCCAGTTACCTAACAGTGACAATAAAAATGACACCTGCTAGTTCAACTGCAATAGTGAAACTAAGGAAATAGGAGTTACTTGCTGTTTGTGGCCAATTCACTTAGGCCACAGTTTCCTCATATCCACTAATTTGGGCAGTCCTGTTTTCAGACAATCAAGATCTCCATCTGACATCAAGAAATAATACAGATATTCAACAAATCAATCCCTCAGTGCCTCCAAGTCCTAGAAGTC
Source organism: Caloenas nicobarica (assembly GCF_036013445.1). Classification (NCBI taxonomy): domain Eukaryota; kingdom Metazoa; phylum Chordata; class Aves; order Columbiformes; family Columbidae; genus Caloenas; species Caloenas nicobarica. Next base: position 19,353,137 of record NC_088255.1, on the reverse strand, counting down.
AATTCTGCAATGATTCTTTAGCCATTTCATTGGATACTACAAGCTTCATGTTCCAGCTCATTCCTGCCTGACATTTCCCCAAAAAGACGTCTGAAACACTTGCAGCGCAGACCCCTCTCTCCTGATGCAACATCCTATACATTAAATGCGCTGTGACAGCCACCCAGCTATGCTCCTTATGCAGAACTGAGAGGTCAGAGCTTTGCACCGCTTGGGGTGAGGCCACTTCACAGTCCTGAGGCCAGAGGAGCCCCAAAAAACCATACCCAGATGCATCTGTATGGTGAAGAATCCCACAACGTGCTGCCCCCCGCAATGCAGGGGGAAAGAAGGAGCTCTGCAAAACAAGGACAACCAGTACGTGTGCCTACCTCACACAGACTCCAGCAGATCTAATGAATACAAACAGATTTTAGTTCCTTTATGGAAAAGGGCTGCACGACTCTCCATCCTCACACCACTCCCTAACGTAGCACAACAAGGCACAAAGTTTTTACAGGTTGTTTTTAATCCTGTAGCCTGGTTAAAAGGCTACACTGTTCCACCAGAAACTGTGGACAGCAAAATTAAGAGCAGAACTTTGTGCTGAAGCTGGAACAAGGTGAATCCTTTATACAGTGGCACCTACCCATAGTATAATGTTCAAGCATGAAAAATGAAACCAGCTGAGTTTTGCACAAAGCTTTTGTGTGTGTCTGATGCGCTCTGTGAATCTTTTGTCACAGCTCAAAGTGCTGTCCCCAGAGAGGGACAATTTTTTTTTCCTTCCCTCAAGTGTGTTTTATGGTTTTATTCTAATTTTACAACGCAATCTGCGACAGCTGGTCACACGGTGTGTCTGGGTTGAATAAACCCGGGACCCTTTGCCAAGCCTCTACGCAATGTGCTGAGCTTAATGAAATATGTCAGCTCCGCTGTGAATCGTGCATTCATGGAACTGAATGAATCTGAGTTTTCAAGGAAAACTTAAGAGATCCATAACTGCACACAGAAAACCCTGGGGGGAGCGGAATCCCAGAGAAACACTCAGCAGCTCTACTAATAGCAAAATAGATCCTGACGGCTGGAATTTAATCATCCTGTTTGAGTAATATGGCCTTAGGGGAGAACAAGGACAGTTCGGTGGCAGAGTTAAAATGCCAGGTCCCAGTGCAGCTCTGCCACCCTCATTCAGCACAATCCAAAGCAAGTCACACCATTTTAGGGCCTCTCCCATTTATATAACGGGAACAAAAGGGCTTCCTTTTGGCTCAGTTCACTTCTCTTATCAGCTCGGGAGGACACTGACCACCCCTCAGCACACAGCGGTGCCTGACTGGTGCTCGAAGCTGGTTTTGTATTTGGGAGAACACAGCAATCTGTGAGGGTCCCATATGCGGCAAACACAACATTGCAAACTACACAAAGCAAAGTGGATGGACCTTACTTTTTCCTCCCTTGCAATGCTGCAGGACAAAGAGGACCCTGATGAACATGAAAAATATTAATTTTGACAGAAAAAGAGGTCTTCAAAAGGTTTAAGATGTTCCTGCATCATGTCAATCTGTGAAAGTCACAGTCCCATTTAATTTCTCCCACCTGTAGTTTCTCACTAGAAGTCAATCTATCAGTAAACTAACAGCTCGATTCTCCATTGGAAACAAAAGGCAACATGAGTGCTCAGCATCCTTGAGGATCATGCAGCATATGCGCTGGGAATTTTTCTGACATAAGAGGCTCACAAGGAGAATGGGTAATTTGTTCCCTAATTGCTGTAAAGGAGTTGCACTGTTCTCTTTTTCCCCAATGTTTTCAGTTACCCATCAGCTGCACTGAATCCAGACCCAGTCGTGTGTGAGCGATCTGCTACAAAGCGGAGAAATCTCCAAAAAGGCACCTGGTGTCCATGGTTGACAACAAACTGCAGCAGGGCCCAAAGTCACTCTGACACTTCTGGATCAGATAAGATGCTACCTGACCTTGTCACGCAAGTTTGACCAGGAAAACGGCAAACATAACACTTGCACAAACATTGTAAAACAGAAGTACAGATACCAAAAGGCAGATGTCCTTTGGGCTAGAGTTAAAAGTCAAAGACACAGCTCCTGGATGTGTGAACATTGCTTCAGCATTTTCTACCACTCACCAGTGGCTTTTATCTCAGAAGTGCTTTACTAAGGAATTAAGCCTTGAAATACCCTTTTATGTAAGAAGAGGCTATTATTCTGTTTTACATTAAAGGAAATGGAAAGTTAAACGACTCCTGCAAACCTTACACCTGTGTTGGGATCAGAAATAAAACCCAGCTATCTTTGCTCCACTCCTTGGCTTTAGCCCAAAACCATATTTTTCCACCTCGTAACACAAGCCCTGCAGAAATGTGCTCGAGAAAAGAATCCTCACTGCAAACAGGAGCTCAAAGCTGGAAATGCAGCTCTGAACTCTGTCAACCTGCCACATGTGCTAAAATAATAAAAAGCCACAGCCATTTGAGATGCACACTTTCAAAGGTGACCCAGCACCTGCTGCTTTGTCTCCAGCCACCCCCTCTTTTTGCACCTGAACCCACCACACCATCCTCCTTGTCCCTGAACTCTCCTTCTCCTTCCACATCTGTTGCCTGCAAATCTTCCTGTCACCACCTCCTTGTTTAAATGCCAAGGCCTGCATTGCGTCCCCATTCCTTTGGGCCACGAACGCTTCTGGCCGTGGGGAACAGCAAACACCCCTTCTCTTACGGACCTTCCCCAGCTGCCCACAACACCAACCCCACGAGGTGCAGTGAGGAATTTCCCACCTTCTCGCCCCATCCTGCTCAGACACGGAGCCTCGTACATTCAGCTGCTTCAGGAACACGAGATCCCACATGTTGCGGGATGGAGTCTAATGCAGCGCTAGTGGGATCCAGGCCAGGACCCACGGCCCCCTGATTTCACCAGTAAATCTTTGAACCAAGACGAGCCTTGCCTGCAATCTTATCTACACCCCATTGTTCCTGGGATTCAGTTCAAAATAACTCTTCTGGATTTTTTTATCCCTCTCGCTCTCATCGCTCCTTCTGTTCCCAGTTCCTCTCTGTCGTGACGCAAACACGCTGCTGGTGCAAGACGCTTCCATTGAACGCCACAGGGCCTTCCTCTGGTCTTCTGCTAATAAGTTTGTGAATCTTCAAATATATTCCATGTATTTTTAACCAAAGTTTTATGTAATTACCAACATCTATTCTCTGCCATCTTGTATGTCATTCTGGAAATGATTTAGGAGTGAGATTTATTATAGGCCATTGCAGTGTGCTCCTCGTTGAGTCTAATGAAAGCAGGGTTTACCCAAGAGGAGGGATTAATTTAAGTGTCCTGTATCTCAGCTATAGCAATATTTTTAATCCATATGTTTGTAGACAAGCCAACCTGTTCAATTCTAATGACCTGCGCAAGAAACACATTTCTCAAATAAATTCTCAGCAGGATACTTTTCTTCAGCATCTCTGGCTAGAAGGGGCTAAGTGAGGTGATGGAGTTCTGAATCTCACATCTTGCTCTGGAAGCACCCTTAATGATAGTTGTGTTCTGAGTTTGTACAAGGGGTTTTAATTACTAAGGGGGAAAAAAAAAAAAAAAAAGAAGTTAAAGCTGAGCCAGCTGCCAGAGCTTCCAGAGAACTGACTACATTCACAAATCTTGTAATCTTTTTATGTTCATTATGAGAATACTACCAAAAAAAAAGGGCAATCGGATCTTGGCCAACAAATTAAATGCTTATTCAAAGATTAATTCACATCATCTGTACCCCATTAGATGTTCTTTTTTGCCAGGGAGGATAATGCAATATTTTCAGGGGGAATAGTTGCCGTTATTGCCAAGAGCTTGCAATTTACTGGCTCTTGCATCGTTGACATGGGAGTCACTGGGCTATGGGCACAGCAAGAGCAGATAGCATAGCAATATACAGTACGAAACATATGGAGCAAATCTACTTCATTCTGGTGTTAAAAGGTGCAGATTACAAGTCCAAGATGCAGCCAAGTGACAAGGGGGAAGCAAACCCATAAACCAATAGAAGTTTATCCTTCGTTGTATCATGAAGGGAACAATTTGTTGCTGCTGGGTTTGGCTTTCACTCCCCGCCCCCCCAACTATAAATACATCTAGATTTCATTTGAAAATCAGAAGATACGGCTGAGGAAAGTGTGACTTAATTTTGGTGCATCTAACCTGAAACATCATAACAGGGCAAACTTTCCAAGAATAAATGCATAGTACTGCTAAAGGCAGATCCCCAGAATAATAATAAAACAGCTTCTCTAATCAATTTGTGATTCCTTTTAGAATACACAGTGCCAGAATGCAGTTCTACTATCCTGCCTATTTTTACATTTGCTAAACATGAAGATTTTACCTTTTGTTTCCCAACACCAAAGGCCGGCACTGTAGTGCCTACCTTTGAGGGCCTTACGGATCCCTACATATTGCATTAGGTGGGTGCATATGCACCAGTGACAACCACAAAAGCCACCATGCCCAGTGCAGAATCACCTTCATTAGCTCCTAGGAAACTGTAACTAAAGTTTTGCCCCTTTGGGAGCTGTTCCTACTGGATTTAAACAGCTACAAGGACAATTGCACAATGCGAAAGTGTTTGCATCTTTTACTGGATTCAACTCCTGATCCCTTTTCTGTGCAAACACTTATAGAGGCACCATAGCAATAAATATCCCAAAATAGGGGTTAATTATCCAAGACTCAAATTTGTTTGTTTTGTTTTGCATCCAGGGTTGCTTGTATAGTAGGCACAAAGAACCAGGAGAGGTAAGTCTTTTGTGTAAAAACTGGTAGCATCTAAATAACAAAGATGGTGCTGCAAAACCAAATAGAGCACATCTGGGAGAACAGGCAGATAATTCCAGCTGCTAAACTGATCTTGAGAATTCAGCTGATGAGATGCAGGCTGAGACACTGCATCCCAGATTTAGGTGGATAGGTCTTGCTAGTCAAACATATGGTCCTTTTCAGATGTTCTACTGTATCCGTGTTGTTGAAAGACATTAATTTACAGATACCACAGTTTGCCTGCAGTTGTATTCTTTTCATTCTGCAGTATGGACAATGAACAAATCACCACGAAATTTAGGTGCCACACTACCACATGATATATCCCCCTCAGATGCTTTGTCTGAGGCCCAAATCAAAACCAGATTACGTCCTTCTATCAACTTCCCTGGGTACTGGAAATGACTGTGCTTGCATTTGGCTCCCTGTGGCAGCCAGATGCTACAAGTGGCCATTTTAAACGGTTGAAAGGCAGAACTAAGTAACAGAAAGTTGTTTTTTCCTCTTGAAGCTATACAAGATCTTTGCTACCTAGTCAGGCTTTCAGATACAGAAGTAAATATGCAGTTTGTTCCCAAAATTATTTTGTGCAACCTGTTACTTTCTGACGCATAGATGGAGAACTAATCTCTGCTCCTCACTACAAAGCACATTGTCTGTTTCTCCCACAAGCCTCTCAGAAGTATAGAGTGAAATGCCACTGCTCTGTTTAATGAGCTGCTATTATTCTTATTACGATGCCCGATAAAAATTAAGTTTTTATTTTCCTGAGCTCTTTCCTTCAGGAAATGTCAGCCAAACATAACCAGTAAAAGCGAACACCATGTTTGCCTTGGCTTCTGGGTTGCGCCATGTTCCCAAAATGAGGGCAGAACAAAATAGCGGGGCCTAGGCACACCGCCTGGCCTGAAAAATCGGGCGCTGTCTAGAGCTGGTTTGCAGATATCCAAAGCCAAACCTGTATCCCGAGCTTTGCCAAGTCTGGTGCTTTTCCTTCACTTTCCCAGGCTCGTGGCATCCACATCTATATATGTATTTGTGAAGAGTCTGAGCGCATCCAAGGTGACATGCAAATATGCTCTCATGTTCTGCTGCAAAACGTATTGAGATAACCTCTTGTAAAGGCTTCATGGACATCAACATTTTTTGATTGATTACCAAGCAAAAGCCAACAATTTTCCTGCCTTACTATACATTAATATAAATAATTAGTAGCGTCAAGTTATCAAGCAGTGTAAAAAAAGAGGGTGTCATGCCAGGTTTGAGAAAAAGTATTTCAACACCATGTTCTCTGGTTTTGGCCCATGTACTGTAAACAAGAGGACACTCTTATTTCTTCAGATGTGCCCCTGATGGAATAGGTTCATATTATAAGTCACTCCAACTTAAATTTTGTGGTTTTCTTTTCTACATTAAACATTCCAGAACGTGATTCATCCTCTTGTCACCACACTTTGACACGAATACAACTTCTCCACAATCAATGGAGTCACACCAAACTGGGGCACTAAACCAGGCTTTTAGGCAACACTGTTTTTAGTACGTCCATCCTCCAAGTAACCTCTACTTTGACTAAAATGACAAGACTGAACTACAAGATCATTCCATTCCATGATATTTCTTTGTGAAGCTCTCACAGTCCAAGTGTGGGTTCCTTGAGATTGTACTAAACACAACCCCACACACACCACAAACATGGCATGAACCCCAGGATACCTCCCTACCCCTGAAAATGCGGATGAGTTTAAGAACTGTGTCCCGACCAGCTTTCTCAAGGGACAATACGACTTCAAGACTTGATCTTTGGATAAATAAATTTTGTTTGGTTTTCAGTCATATCTGTTGTTAAAACAACCCACTCCTACAAATGCAGGAACTGCTAAGGGTACACTCACTAAGCCCAAAATTTTCAGGGTATACAAGCATAAGATGCTAATCCCTCTCTTTATCCCTGTCTTAATCAGGATAGCAAAGTAGATATGGACATGATCGCAAAACAGAACCGATTGCACAGCCTGGCTTTTCCAAGGGACTCGGCAGTTTCCTGTCCCCATCAGTCACTGCTCTATCACCCATCGTTAGTCCTTCCTCCCAGACACTGTCTGAAGACCGTTTCATTAATTTACGTTGTCTTCACAGATGCTGAGACTTACAGTTCCCTGAAAGCCACGTAAACTTGTGCACTTCAAAAAATCCAAATTGGGATAAGGTTTGAGTGTCTTGGTTCTTTCTGGGTGTATGCCCCAAGACCTCTATACGTTACAGTGCTAGACCAGAAAACTTTCAGTGTAATTACTCCTTCCTAACAGGAGAAATCTGCAGTGTTGTGATATCAAATGACTTGTACCCATATGCTACTTATAAATGCAGATATGTTTTCGTTGGCATAATACTGATCTGAAACATGCTGGGCTTTTGGAAAGAATACCTAGGGGGACAGAAAAACAGGAGAAAACAACCTCATTCCTCTACAGGTTACCTTGTAAGCAACCAGCTTTCTGTTGCTGCCCAGGATCCTGGCAGGCTGGACGTTACTCTAAAGGAGAGAAGCGGATGCTGAGACCTGCATGCAAAATGCAGCCCATCACACGGCAGCGCTGTTTGTCGTTCGCATTCCACTCCTGTACCATTAGTAACACGCACGGACGCTAAAGTTGGGCTTTCTAAGCATGTTTCTGTTCCTACATGTGACCATCATCAGAAAGCTTTGGCAACAGCTGACACACTGAACAAGAAACAAAAATAACCATAATCCTGAGCTCTGTAGTCTTCTCTTAAACAGCTTTGACAGGACTTGTTGAACAGGCAAGAGAGCCCTGAAACATTCAAGATGAAAGCAGAAATACAAGTATAACTGTCAGGCTTCATTTGAGTTAACACCTCTAACACTGTGAGCAGAAATACTTTTTCAGAAAAGCACAAGCAGGAGACTAAATACATAACTGTAAGACATTGCTCCTGGACTGCAATCCTAGCTCTGCCACTGACTTGTTCAGCGGTTTCACTTGGGGTATTTAACCCCTGGTTACACCAGGGGCAAATGAAGAAAAGGATATTGAACTTCCCAGGTGAGGTTAAGGTAAGTGGGTACGTTTTGCCATACGTTTCCAAGGCAAGCACAGTACTTGCGTAAAATATTCAACATGCTACCCTTATGTTCATTCCTGCCTCTGTTTTGCTAGTGCCGGCAACTCTGCTATTTATTTCAAATTAGAAACTTCATATTCCTTTTTTCCATGGATGCACAAATGATACTACACCTCTCATTAAGCTGTTTCTAATACACACCTTTAAGTATGCCTCATTCTTGATTAAATCCTCACTTTAAACCAACTCTGCCACAAAATCACCCTAAAACATGACAATGACAAGAGAAGTTCATAAACTGAAACTTTCTCGTATTATGCCAAAACCAACTATGTCTGCAGTGCGATAGAAACGTGAAAGGGAGACGTCTGATCTAACGCTGCTCCGTATTTTCATGAGCCAGTGTGTTCCCATGTTCCTGTACGCAACAACGTGGAGAAAGGAGCCTGGGTGCAAATAAACTGAGAGCAGGTCTGAAACAAAACAGAGGAAAAAGTTTTCCATGCAACACAAACTGTGGAGCTTGTGACCACATGATACAAGTTCAAAATGGGATTTAATGCATTCACAGAGTCACAGTGTATTAAATCTCCAGCTCAGGATAGGACTAACCTGCCGGTTGGTGTTGGATTAGGGGACAGACCACTCAACACATGCTCTGCTCCCCGATCTCCTCCTTCCAGCCTTTGTTACCAGTCATCAGAGGGGACATCAGGCTAGACAAACCTTTACCCTCACCCAGTAGCATATCACTTACATTTTTAGGTAAACTAGCAAGACCTGTTTTTCAGCAAGAGCTTATTAGCTCTGGCACAATATCCTGCAATATTGCGTCTAGCACTGTGGCAGCCTTCATGGAGCCAAGGACTCCTGCACCGCCTGGTTATGTTCCTGTGTTCCTTGTCCCCACTTATGTGCTGATATATTTCATTGAGCACACACATCATAGGGAGTGAGACACTTGTTTGGTCTCACGTTTATTGAATGGTCCATATGACTATGTGTAACTGTTAGGCACAGGAGATGCTAAGATAAGCTGTCGGAAAGTCCCTGTGAGGGGAACACGTGCGGGCCTGACCTCCGGCCCCCTCGATCCATCACACAAGGTGAGGGGATACGATAAACACCGTCAAAAGAAACGACTTGTTCTGAGCAATAGCTGTTAAACTAATAAATAGGCAAAACTTTGGAGAAAACCTACTATTTTTTCCTCATTTATCAAACAAGACTCTGTATCTTTTTCTTTCCTCCCCCTTTTTAAACAACTTGAGTTTGTGAAGATTGAAGAAAAACAAGACGTCCTTTCAAATCCCTTCTCTGGATCAAACCTCATTAGGTTTTGATGTCAATGGTGCATAGAAGGCTGACTGCTGCCAGCAAAAGTATTTGGCAGCCGGACTGTTACATAATACAATCCTGTCTTTCACAGAAGAGAGATCTCTGTGCTACTAAATGTGCTAAAATTTAACCCGCTGCTTTGCTCCATCCAGCCAAAATAACCCTGTACATTTTCCATAGTCCTGTACGATGGTTATTAAAAAAAAGCGCACCAAGGTTCTGCTTGAAAAATAAAATACCCAGAAATACTAAAAACACATATAGGTATTTCTTTAAGGAAGTCCACACTTCCCTTTCTCCACCTCTGACCGAAATCTGCTCTGAGAAGGGAGGTATTTGTCCCTAAATGCAAGAGGAGCAATTTTTTTTTTAAATTGTACCTCTATTAGGAAAAAAAAAAGCCACCAACATTAATGAAAAGTAGTGTGTTACTGTCGAACTGTGTCACTGCTTCATGGAAATGTTTGGATTCAGAACTCTGGAAACATAAAATGTTTTCCAAGGCTGTTTACAGTAAGCTTGAATTTTCAGCTCCCATGAGTAGGAAGAAAATATCTAACTTTTTTTTTTCCCCCCCCGAGAATGGTTCTTTAGCTGTGCCTGTGTATCCTGTGAAGCTAAAACAACAGTATCAGCTTTGAGTGGTGTAAATCAGGGGCACTTTTGGTCCCATTCGTAGTTTCTGCCAACAAACTGACATGGCAATTTACAGCGCCAGATGCTGACAGGTGATATTCCCACTGAACCCAAGTTTTAAAAAACAAATTATCTTCCCTGAGCCTCAGTATAAAACAGCCCATATAATTTCACCCAGCCATGCCTGGACCGGCCCCAAAATGTTGTGTTCAGCTAATGAATACCCTCCAGCATCAGTGATATCAGCAAACCTTGGACAGAGAAATCCCAGTTACAGGACTGACTGAAACTGGAAGAAAGGCTTTCAGGATATGCCCTGTAGGGAATTGAATGGAAAGAAGGAGGCACAACTCTACCCAGTCAGTTTATAGTCACCAGTAAAGATTACCCAGTGGGACTCTTTCAGAGAGCTGAAGAAATACTACAGGGATAAGAATCCATACTCAAGCGTAGAGTTAAGGGGAAGTGTGGAGCAGAGCAGAGGGGTGTACAACTTGACTCACACCAGAGACATGGAGCGTGGCGTGACCAGCCGTCTCTCTGCTCTCTGGCCACTGTCAGGCTGACAGAATCCTTCCCAACTCCTGGTGTCAGCTGCTGCTGAAAGAAGTTAGAGTTCTAGGCATTTCTTTATGCAGCGTGGACACAGGTAGGCACTGACATCTGACATGTGCATGTGCCAGAATTGATTGCATCCCCTGTCCTGGGCTCCTAGAATAGCAAAGACTGATCCTGAGGGAGGGAAGAGATTCACTGAGGCAGCTAATGAAATTGCTTTCCATGTGCACCTCTGATAGGAGAGTCAATAGAGGACAGTGATTTATATAGTCTGGATTATCCACTCGAGGAGCCTCCCCATCCACTGAGAGCAGAAGGCTTGGAGAGATGAGGGACACCCACATCCTAGGGCTTGAGCTCAATCTTGAGAACACAGGAGCCCAAATGCCCCAGCTTGGCAAACAGGACAAGCAAAGCACCATCTCCTAGTGGACACTGGCCAAGTCAGGCTGTGTCACTAGAGCGTTCCCATTAGAGATGGTGTTACCGTAGCATCCAGAAAAATTCTCCTCAGCACGGCCCAAAGATCATCTCTTGGTGCTCCTCCAAACCCCAACTGAGCCCATCGTGTTTTCAGTAGAGCTGCATGTTTCTTGGGTGGCCATTTTATTGTACACAGGAGCACAAGAGGAGAGAAAGTAGGTGGGAAGGGTTATTTAGCTTTAGGAAAATTTAGTTTACTTAGGAATGTGTCTTTTGTTTCCCTGAATCAGGAATTAATTAGCCCACATTGCTCTCTTTGTTTAGATGTTGTGCATTATGCTTTGCTAGGCAGAGAGTGGCCTAGAGCAAGCACTACATAAACAAACACTTGTTAACAGAGACTTGGGAAAACCTGGGGATACAAACCAGCTAAAGAGAGAGACAGACCAGTCCCAAGCTGGTAAAGACACGTCCAAAAACCTCAATACTCCCCTTTCACATAACATGATCCCCACCACCAAAGGTCCCGAATGACAGATCCTACTTGGAGCACATTCCCATGGCCTCGCGCTGCAAAGGTGCCAACGCAGCCTCCTCCGACGGGAGGGTTTGAGGAGGAGGTGTCCCCCTCGGCAGCCCCTGTGAGCCCCAACCCCGGCCCTTTCTGCCGCCTGCCCGATCCCTTGGAGGGATGATACAGCAGAGACCTGGCTCCCACCAGCAGTTGTTCGGCCAGAGGGCTCCGCGGTTTCTCTTGGCTCGCTGGCTGCCTTGTGTAACCAGGGTGAGGTGGTGTGGGGAGCACGGAGGATGAGAGCGCGGAGCTGCGGCACCGGGGGGATGCAGGGAAGCTTTGCTGCGTTTTACTGGGTGTGAAAAACATAACGAATGGTTTGGAGTCACTACGGCTGCGTGTGGACAAGGGCTGGGTTATGCAAAAACAGTGACCACACTGAGGGATTGGTGGGCAAGGACATGAGGAAACCTTGAACCAAAAACCCTCGGGCACGTTCCCCTCCTCTTCCTCCTTTACTCCAAAGCAGCACGGTTCTCCCTCATTTTCAATATTTTGTGTCGGTTTACTCCTTGCGCAAGTTCCCACTGGGGCACTACGGGAATTTTGAATAACCATCATTACAATGTCATCCATGATTTCCTTATAATCAAAGGCAGGAATCAAATTGCTGTTATTTTTTAATGTGTGGGCATTTGAGCAGATTGATAAACTCAAAGGACAGCAGCCTCTCATGACATGTCCGTCTTCTGGAAACCACACTGCCCGCCAGAATTTGCCACATTTCTGCTGAAACCAAAAATCTTCATCATATTATTATTACAGCATCAGTTCATGGCCATTCTTTGTAATGGAAGATACAAATTACACGTATAAAAAGGGAACTATTTCAGCCCCACACAATATTTTCTTACGCAAACACTACAGTCTGCACACACTGCTCTAGGTTAAAACATGCTGAAGAGTATTTGAAAGCCTTTGGTGGCTAAATCACTTATTAAAAAAAAAAAAAACCACACACACACACCCCCCACACTGGATGAAGTATTTTAAATCTCACCAAAATCTAATCTCTCTCTAGATCCTTTTTTTTTTTCCTCTTAATATCACATTACACACAGTTTTCGCCTATGGACGTGTTAGGGCTGAACTTTAAGCCACGCCAAGTAAAACTTCGATCTACTTATGAACATCTATGACCACACAAGCGCATTTTTTGCATGTAAAGCATTGTTTGCTGGCTGAACTTAACATTTAAAACTCTGTAAACCTTCGGGGCCACCAACTTAAGTCCTCACTTAGCAATAAAACAGAAAATATGGCTTTGGCCTGCATTTAAAAACCGTGTAACACCTTTGGTACTCACATTGCAGTTTGGCTTCCTTGCCCTTGCCTGCAATCACACAAGAGGTTAAACTCAAGACATTCATTTAAACCCTCTGACTTCCCTATGGTTTAATGTGCACTGAACAATTCAACCTACAGACACGTGAGCTGAGCATGAAGGTACCAATCATGTTATTACTACTGGTTGGTACATACTTGTTTTCCAGGTAAACAAGTAGAGAGCAATGACCAGACCAAAGCATTTTTAAACTACTCTCCCATTATATCATCCAAATACTTCAGAAGCACTTTCAATTAACCACCAATTCATTCATTGCACCCTTGGATTTGGACTCCTGTTTGAGTCATGTTCCCGTATTATTACATATACTGTTCTTTGCAGACAGCATGTTTGACTGTGTCCACATCAAATAAGGATAAATCCATATCCCAAAAGTCTACCCAGAGGGACAGGCTTTGACTGTAGCAGTTCTCTCAGAAATAAGAAACCAGCTTTCAGCTCATCTACAGGCCCCAGAATTTACAGGCTACTAGTTACTGGCTCCTCAGAGCAAGGAAACTCTCGGAAAAATCGTCCTCCTATTTTTTTCTCAAATGAAACTGATTTAATCCTAGTTTCATGTGGGGAAAAAAAAAAACCACAATACACACACCAAAATGAAGCTTAGCATTCAGGGCTTCAGGCTGGAGGCAGATTTGAACTGCCCAGAAGCAGACATTTCTACATCAATCCTAGCTGAAAAGACTTGTAAAGCATTCAGTTTGACCAACATATCCAAGCCAGATCTTTAGAGCTTAAGTCGCTCGTCACTATTCGTCACCAAGCCCTGCACTGTGGACTGAAGAGGTGCCAGGACATAGCGCCTCTGCCCACATGGAGAACCCCCCCTTAATTAATAAGTGCTAAAAATAAACTCAAAATTAAATAAGAAGTTTTCCAGGCTGGGACATTTTGTGCAACAATACCATCCGTGCTTTGGGTTCCCCCCCCGCCGCCCCAGAGCTTCATTTGGCAGATCAGCCCATTTCCCAACACAAAGCAGGCACCCTGCATTACTTCAGAGACTATGTCAACAAGCCAAGTTGTTCAGATTTGCAAATTAGCTACTGCACATGTACATGTAACATTTGCAGAACAATTTCCCAACACATACATTTGTACTAAGAGTCTTTATGTCCCTCTGGTGAGAAGTGATTTATATCTGAGGCATATGAGACAGATTCATGTTACCCATCAAAAGAGGACGTGGTATATACCACATATCAATTCTCAACCTTGTTTTCTTTTCAAATTTCTCTATTAAAAAATTAAAGAAAATTAATCGGGGAATTAAGAAATCAAAGTTGCCAGCTTCCCAGATTTTTTGCAGTGGTTTAAATAAATCAAGACCATAAAAGGCCAAGATGAAGAGTAACTACTGCATTAAAGGACATTGTTCTGACTCTGGAGTGCCTAACACAGCAGCCTTGTGCCTTCACTCTTTGCTTTGAATACAAGCTGTACAGGAGCAGGGTTCAAGCAGTGAGCACAGAATTGTCTTCCTGAAAATGTATTAAGCATCAATTTTTTTAATATGATAGCTGGATATTTACAGCTTTGGAAAGACACCACAGTGAGCCACACTGTCCCTGGCGCTTAGATGGGACAAGCACGGCTGGGAAAAAAGATGACACAAGGAGATGGCACCGTTAAGCATCTTGTTCAAAGTCCAAGGACGATCGCAATCCCTCTACAAAATTCTGCTTGGCAACGTTAACGCCAGGGCTCTGCCTACATGGCACGTTCAAAATCAACTCACCCGCATGTACATCCAAGCGTTGCACGTTCTCACCAAGGGGAGGCCAGATTTAAACACTCCTGAGCTTTGGGAAGGTCTGGATGAAAATCCACATGGCCCTGGTCCACTTCTCACTGCAGCCGAGTGCCCAGTCCTGATCTCATTGAAAACAACGGCAAAACTCCCGGAGAACAACCCTTCTCAGAACTGGCCAACTGTCTGTCATTTTTCTCACTACATAAGCTCTTATTTTTACTATCATACCTGACCAGACTCTCCAAGCTGTGGGTTTTTTCCCACCCTGATCTCACTTGAATGATGTCAGATGGGGTTAGGGAGACAAACACAGAAATGTAGTAAATGCCAAAACTGGAACCAGCAAATCCAAGAAATAAATATAATAAGTAGATCCAGTGCCAAGGCTGGATACAGCAGCCGAGGAAAAAGGGAAATGTAAAACTTTCTTGGCAAGAGCACATGGATTCATCCAGCTGAAAGAGGCACATTCCAGCCCACACCATTGTAAGCAATAATCTATGTCTCCCTCGAGAAAATACAGATGTTTGTAATTTTTTTGATCCCCCCCCCCCCAACAGCTTGTATGAAGTAACCTTGTTGTCTTGAAAAATTCCTCTAGGACTCGGTATTGCAAATGTTACTTCTGTACAAACTGGAAACTGCTGACTCAAACCAAACACACACAAAATTACATACAGGACGGTTTTGAAATGCATTCTAGTAATAAAAATGTACTTCAACATTGACAGAGTTTAATGAATTAAAAATGCATTCAGACTAGAAAAGATGCAATTAATAATAACAACAACAAAGAAATGGCAATCAGATCTTTTCTTGTCTGTAGTGTCCTCCTTTGCATCATCCATCTTAGAATTTTCTTTGCAGAAATGATACCCATGAAAACTGGAAAATACTCCAATCCTTTTACTTCAGTTGAGCTGATACTGCAGTAACTTCATTGTCTTGTAATCACATGTTGCTGATTTACAGGAGTGCAAGTGGCTGAAGAGCACAATCATCGCATTCTTAGGGAGGCTTACTGAACTTGGCACCAAGTCCTTTGCTGGCAACTCCTATGACCTGGGCCAGAGAAATATTTTAACGGAAAAGGCCTGATTCTTCTCTGCTTTCTGCTGGGCATTGGTATTTACATCTGCATACGGTAACCGTCAACCGCAGCCGTTCTGATTTCCACATCTTCTTGTGGATGTGAACAGCTGTGTGCTCTTGAGCACACAGGTAAAAAAGGTTCACTATGCAAACACATTTTAGTACACAACTTTTCAGTCTCCATGATTATTCTTTCTCTGCATTAACCAGAAGTCTGATTTTTTTTTTTTTTTCCCCGCCCTAGCTTAGAAGTGCCTCCTGGCTGGAAGTCAACCTTTGGGTTTTGTCTAGCTCTAAGGAAGATGATGAATTTGAGAATTTAAAATACCTCTTCACAGAAGGGCTTAAGAGTAGAGTCACCACTCAATCTGTCAAGCTCAGAACTGAACCCCAAGGCAGTCACTGGGGAGAAGCATCAAATCTGCAGCTGCTGTAAATCCTCTTGGCTTTGTTAAACACTGACAATTTATATTAGCACAGAATCCAGCCTGAAATTTGAAATATGTCCAGGATGGACCTAAATGTGCTTATTTGTGCAGTTAGAACACTTAGAGAAAGGTGAATCTTTGAGGCCCTGGAGATGATAGACACCTTCTGCAGATCAAATCACGGACATCAAGAACAACACATCAGCTTCTGTATGGACATCAGCACCCAACACCGAGAGCACACGCTCCCACGGAGCGGTGCACACATCCTCTTCTACAAGCATTGCCAGCGACAACAAATTCCAGTCCTTTCTTTGAATGAGCCCTAAATGGGACGATGAGGAGGCACGGAATTCCCCAGGTAGCTTATAGGTGCTTTGTATAATATTCCCTTTTATTTATTCCGTATGTTATAATACCTTTTACTTGCAGCAAGTATCTCCTCAGCCACAGCAAGACAGACCAGGAGGATGCAGGTGAGCAGAGAAGCCATTTTCCACAAAGCCCTTCATTATCTTGCTACCTCAAGCAGATTTTAACCATTTCATCTTTTTTATGTGAACACTTCTCTGACAAGCCCTCAGTAACCTCCCTGGTAAACAATTCTGTTGTCTAATTGATCACAGAGTTAAAATGCTTTTCAAAATTTATCATTTAAATCTACCTGTGCTTAATTTCACAATCTAAGTCTTTGCATGCATCACGTATGTCTGTCTCAGACATCACCTCCTCCTGGCTTTAGTTTTTTTCCATTCTCAATTATTCATATCCTGGTCTCCCTCCTAAGCCTTGTAGGAAATTAAAATTGGCCATTTAAGATGCACTATAAAAATAAGACCGCACCTTCCTCTTAAGAGGACACATGGTTTATTGTTTTCCAAACTCTGCTGTGTCAGCAGCTCCGACCAGCTATTATAAAAATGAAGCCGCCAAGGCTGGTAAAAGTCACTGTCTTATTAGTGTCTAATCTACCAGTAGATCTGGGTCCAGTCCTCAGTGTCACTGCAGACATCTGATACTGGCTGTGGAGAGCGGAAAATTTATGATTTCATTTTTAAGGAGTCTTGTAAATAGAAATGGAGAAAAAGTTGGAAAACACAAGGAAAGCAATTAAAAACCTGATGCAAACTTTTTGTATTGCCAGAATCCATCCCCTTCAATTCATTTCACTCCACGGCTCATCCCTTGTGTCTAACAGACTCACTTTTCACACAAGCTGCACATGTCCCACTGGTGTAAACCCCTTGAACTGAGAGTGCTTTCGGGTGTGGAGCTGTATCGCATCTTCCCTTCACCTGTAAAACTGCAATCAGTAAGGAAGTGATCAGACTGTCTTCCTGACAGTATTTCCCAAAATACAACTCCAACCTGACACAACAGGGATATCTCTGAAGACAACTCCAGTTCAGGATGGGGGGATGTGGTTTCTCACACGACAGGTTACTGGTCTGTGTCACTGGTCTGGACAGTCACTGGTCTGTGATTTTGGATGCAAAAAGTTTACACAGGCTAAATGGAAGAAATTTACTTGAGAAAAAAAATTCATTAAGGGTTAGTAATTAGACTATCCGCAGAAGGCTCCTGAGACCTTCTCGGTGAAAATAGTTTGATGTTGAAAGACTTTGGGAAGAACGTAATGTATATTAGCCTTGTTCCTGGTCTTCCCTCTATGCTTACTTGGATACCATTAGAGAAGGTATATTGGGCTGGAGGAAACCCTTGGCACATCCTCAGCACAGCCATTTTTATGTTCTTAAAACTACTTAAGAAGAAACTAGAGCCACTGGCCACGTTTCAGGTGTATATCATCCTCCTCTTTGGCCCAACACTGATCTATAGCCTAAGCCTCACATTTGGAAAGCAAACATCATCTTTGATAATTTGGTTCCAGAAGCAAGTCAGATGACAGGAGCAGCGGTATGCAGTTTTCAAGCTCTTATAGCCTTGAGGTGCCCACCTTAAAACCAGTATGTTTCTAGGCAGCTATATCAGGACACCACCTACACATCAATACTAACTTTGAGCTGCATCTCAAGGTCAGAACCCCCTCTGGCCTCCTCCTTCCTCAACTCAAACTCTCCATGGAATCGCAAAGCAAAGTTCTTACCTCCCTTCCTCCCCATCCTGTTTCTCTGCAGTTTCTTGTTCACGCTCTTCTGACCTCCTCATGGTTTATAAGCCCTAAGATGTTTTATTGGAGCAGATTTTCAGGGCAAGGCGAAAAAAGGAAAAGTGAACTGACATTTCTAAAAATCAGTCACTTTTACCCTTGAAATATGCAGATATCATAGCTTTTTTGGTCAAAACAGCAAACGCCTGCCTCTTCTTCCTCTAGCATATTTAAGCCCTTTTGTTAATCCACAGACCCACTTCGTGCCTCCTGTTACAAGTGTACAGTTAACAAGAGGCAAGCCATCACTGTCATTAAACTATTTTTCAATGCTAAACCCAGCCAGAATTATCTGGAGAAGCCCTGCCAGATCTCTCCCTTCAAGGAAAGCCCTTGCTTTGAAGGCAGACCCTTGTCAACCCTCAACAGTGGCCATCATAGCCTGTGAAGAACAAAGCTCACTTGATAACCTGTCTGAGATGGCCTCTTCTCTCTTCTGTTTCATTCCCTTTCCTCTGAGAGGTGGATGTTAGCAGTTTGACTTCTGTAGGGCCTTGCACACCTTCCCCTGCACAAGGGATCCGTACAGAAAACTGCGAACACACAGGTTTGTACCAAGAATCCCTGTGAGAATCAGCCTGAAGGTCCTCCCTGGTTCCAGTTTCCTCCCAGCCTGCTAGAGCAGTGGTTTTCAAACAGGACAAACAAGATTACCAGGGTATCAGCACATAAGGGAACAATTCCAAATTCAGCATGAAAAGGCAGCATTCCATTTCCCTTGGCATCTTTACTCAACCGGAGCAGAAAAACCAGAAACCAGAAGAACACAACAGGGGCACCTCTGCACCAGCAGGTTGACAGGCTTTGCTGGTAGCACTGGATGGACTTTCTTCTGGTTTTCCTCCACTGAGGGGTATCAGAAAGTCAATTCTTCAAAGGCAGAAAGCTTCACAGTGGCTATCTGATCACCCTGCCCATCTATACACACCCAGTCGTTTCCCTTGTCACTTAAGTCCGGCAGCATCTCATGCTGTTAATGACCCTGCTGTTTTAGATAGCTCGCTGGGAAAAAAGGGACTAACTCAGTCCTCCAAAGTGGATTAAAAGCCTTGTAAAGGGCCTTTGAACCAAGTCCTCAGCCCACCTTGAATCAGTACTAAGCGATGCCATGTCAGCAGACCACGGCAGAGCTCTCTCCAATTCCTTCATGGGTTTAACGCTCTAATATCATAATTCAGGAATTAAAATTAAGTATTAAAAAAGCACTATTAAAATAGCTAGTGAACAAACCACCATAGTAATAGGTAATTTCCTTCAAAAGTCAATGCAGAATACTCAAAACTACATGTGAATAACTTGGATAAATTCAGGTAAGGCGATGGTCTCCCAGTGTATTGAGAACTCAGACATTTAACACACAAGGTTGTTCTCTGCTGCAAGTAACTACTGGCTGTTAGGACCTTTATTTTTCCACCCCCCTCTATTGGCAATGGATTCAAGACACACAGTTTAGATCCAGATCCAAATAATCCCCAAATTCAGGGAGCTTGGATCTAAGAATTGAGTTCAATCCCCTCTTTTTAAATTTCATTACATTTTGGTCTATCTTAAGCATTAACGGGATCAGAATAACTATTTCCAGGATCCAATTCAAAAGGGAGCCTTCAAGCTGCTAAGAAAGGAGTTTGCCATTAAATTACCTCCTCATCTTCCAATTTTGCTGCCTAATGAAATCTGGGCAGCTGTTAGCAGTTTCTTCAGAGTCCTGATTTGTAGAGTTACAAACTGAACGACATGTAGCTTGTACACAACTGCTACATCTGAATGCTTGTCAGACATGGTTCTTATTCAAGACTAGTTGACCATCAAAAATTATAGAGAGATTTTCCTCCCTCCACATGAGGAAACTTGTTTTTCTTTTCTGAATTTGTTGCGTCAAAAAGCCTGGCCAGCAACTGTAAAACTTAACTCTCCAAGGATGGTAAAAATTATCTACTTATTGCTTTGTAATTATCTGAAAGTTTTGGATGAAAATGCCTGGAGTCCGCTATCCACATTTCATCCTGGCTGACAAAGCTGGCAGAGGATCCAGCACCAAGAACAGAAGAGCAGGAAACAACTTGGAAACATGCTCAATCTGGAAGATAATCCTTTGAAACTGCAAAGGAGGCTCTGATTAATTGGTCACTCCAAGCATTCGTGACTGATTCACGTTAGAAGAAATGGAACAAAAAGCCACCTCATTTGGGACTTGTACTTTGAGCTGAACTGAACCCAGGGTAGGGAACTGTCCTCATCCTGAGGGTGCCTTAGCAAGGCTGGATCTGTGAGGGCAAAGGGGAATAGGAAAGCCAAATATATAAAAGTTCTACTTTTCAGAGAGGAACAGAGAATTTAATCTTACTGTTTTAAATTGCCTCCAGTTTATATCGTTGCACCTCTGGATTAAGATCTCAGACCGACTGGCCATCATGCCCACACAGGGGCTCACATTATGCCCTGCAGCAATCTATTGAGGGTAACAAAAGGTGCAGCAGGTAGGGCTCTTGGAGCTGAACTTAAATATTGTTTCAAGACCTTGATTCTGCAGAGCCCTTGGACATATCCTGGGGTTCAGAGAGGAGGGATAAGGTCTCCTCTTCCTCCCCACTCTTCTCCTCTGTGCCACAGCTCAGAGCAAGAAGGAAATGGGTCAGGCCAGGTATGAGGAGGGGGAACCTCAGGCAGTCCAGCTTATTCCTGAGACCCCACCTGCTGATTAGCGCCTCGGTCTTGGCTGTGTGATGTGGTAGCAGATGTGGTTTTTCAGTCTCCCTCCACCTCCCAGCACAGCTGCTGCTACCACCAGTCAGGCAACTTGTCTCAGCAAGTTACACGGACACCCATCGCAGCCGGAGACCGAGAACAAGCCCACAAGCTGCCGTGGGAACTCTTTCTCCCTTGTTCAGCACACACATTTCCCAAGTGGTTTTGTTCCGTTGTTCCCCTTTACTGTAAGGCTTCCCACATCTCAGCACCCTTGAACAAAACCATCTCTCAGCGCTCCCCAGCCAGGCTCGCTGCCTCTGCAGTGCCCACAGCACGCGTGTGACTCAAAGCATATTTTATAGCGATATTTCTTTGGCTCTGGATGGGTTCTAATGCGGCTCTCCATTGCCTCTGTCAGATGACAGGGACAGCATCTTGCAAAGCAGCCCTTCAGCACAGCAGCAAGGAGCATTGTAACTAATCATCCTGAATCTCCATCCCAGTTCCAGGCTGGGCTGAGATGCGCAAATTAGAAACGAGACATTAATGTGTCCAAACACACACACACCATACCACCTCATTTAAAGAAATATTCACACTTCTTTGCAAGCAATTTAAGCAACTTTTTAAATTAATCCTAACTGTTGCTAAGTCATGAATAAACTGAAAGTTAGGCTCTTGAAAGTCTCAATCGGAAACAAAACTGAAGTTCTGCCTCTAACTTCCTTTCCTGCCTTGGACTACTATAGTAATAACCAAAGCAGGGTTAAAAATGCCATTTCCCATAGGATTAACAGCTATTTTATTATTATATTTTTTTAGTAAGAAAAGAAATTTTAAAAATCCCTTGTTTCAGAATTTAATTGGCTGGTGTCTCCCCATGACGAAGTAAAAACACATTCATGACATGACATTCATTTATCTTCAAACCATTCACTTAGAGTTAGTGCCATGAAATATGGATCTCATTGAGCAGCGTGGAAAACAATCCAAGTATCTTTTGGAAAGAATCATTTTATTACAATTACGGGTTTTCAGAACGAACTGAAATCTGATGATTTCCGAGCAAAAGGACTCTAAAGCATTTCCCTCCAGGGAATTAGCTTTTGTTTAGGGACATTCCAGAAAAAGCATCTGAACAGATATATTCTGTTGGCTGTAGCTTTTTTGCAGACTTGGTTCTGAATGCTGTTAATTAACTGAAGAGGCCCCAAAACAGAGCCTGTTCCACATGAAAGCAGCAGCACACCAGACGACATCCAGCTTGGAGCTCCATGTTGAAACTCCTAATGCTCATTTGTTCTGTCTTGTGCCATTTTGCACCTTCCATATCCACCACATTTCACTGCTGTGCAGGACAAGAGGTTTTTCCTGAATGACGTCAAATCTCGCTCCCTGCTCCATTTTTTTTTCTTTCTACTCAACCACACTGAGGCAGTCACCTCACTGTACCCTTTGGTAACCGCATCCATCATCGGAGCTTTCTTCCACACTCAACACTTGCTTCTCAGAGGTTGTGTTCAAGAAGAACCAAACAGCACCTCAGACCTATTTTAAAGCCCTTAACATGCCAAACTTTCTGCACCTCACTATGATCAAGGGCCCTGAGGGCTGCTGTGTCCAGCATTCTAGAGCACATAAGCCCTATGGACCCATAGGTGTAGTAGCCATAAGGCCTCTGGCCCTTTGACACGCGGAAAGAAGTAGTTGTCTCAATACCAGATTCTTCCCTCAGAGAGGATTTATCCTTTATCTCAATGGTACAGAGTGCTTAGATCAATAAATGAAAACAGTAAAAGCCTTAACACTCAGGTTTTACTCTTTGAACTCACACAGTCTCCCCTTTGCACCATGAACGCCACCTCCGGGCTCCCTCGCTTGCACTCCCAGGGCGTGTGAGCACGTTTTTCTGGGGGTATCTGTATGCTTTTTTGAGAGGGTGTATCAGTCTATCAGCCTCACTGATAACTGAAATCACTGCACCACGCCTTTTCTAGGCTAGGTTATATTATAAAAGAGTTCAGTGCTTCATTTCTTGCTTTTTCAACTTAGGCAACCAATTTTACCAGGACTAAAGCTACAAAGTTTCTTCTTCCCAGCTATTTAACCCAGTTACTGTACACAAGCAACTATGCATTTATTCTCATCTATTATTTTACATTTCCTTCCTGATTTCTTTTGAAGTCTGCGAGTACACAGTAATCAGTTACAAACCCTTAGATGCATACAGTAGCTATTCAGAGGGGACATCCCCACCAAAACCAAACTAACAACAACAAAAAAAAGCAGAATACCTGTACTGTTTGTTACAAATCAAATCCCACTATCCTTCCAAAATACTTCTTATAATACTTCTTACTTCAAAACACATACCCTAACTCATCATTAGCTGACTTACAGGCTGCATCTGCTCCTAAAGATCAAGAGCACATTTGCAAACACCAGCGTATACGAGATTCACACTTGCCCCAGGCCATATTTCATTTCACATGGTGGCAGTTTCTCTTTGATCGGACGGTACAATGGGCTCTCTGTACAGCCAACACGTTCTGTTTTTCTGGAGATAGCTACATCTCCAGTAATTTGAAAAAAAAATTAAAAGGCGACAGCTGAAATCCAGATGACTTAAGTACTTTGCTAACAAAGATTGTTGGAGGCTAAATGAGACTGATCCTTCCTAGAAAGAGCTACAAACAAGTACTGCATGGTTAAATACTAGATTAGGATTCAAATGAGGATTTCTGCATAGATCATAAATCAAACTGTGCAGTGGAAAGGGTTTGAAGAAGAGCAGAGCAGATGTGGAATGACTGCCTAAGTGTTCTGTTATGCTCCTTCTAATATAACAGGTTTCTGGTTTAAGGGCTAGAGTAAAATTCGGAGTTATCCTGAAGATCACGCCAGCTTTATAAAAGGCTGTGAACAGAAAGGGGATAACATTTTAGATTTTCCCTGTTCTATTGGACGCAGCCACTTCTTAGTCACAGTCTGTAGCTTCGACCTCCACTTGCAGTCCAGATGAGTTCAACAAATGCACATTTCCCTGAATTTCTTCCCTCTGACACCAATATCAACCCTGAATGCAGAGTCATGCAAGAAGGGTGCGTGTCTGACCTGGAACAGATTCAAGTCCACATGAGGTGTCGCACAGGAGAAGCACATGTCTGGTGTTTGGGGATGATGGAACTCGGGCTGTAGCCTGAGGCTGCAAGCAGGGAACATGCAGTAGGACTCCCTCACAAGTACATTTCTTGGCAGTCTGTGCACAAAAAAAAAAAAGTTAAAAGAACTAATCAGGCATCTTTTCTTTCCCCTAGGTAAGAGAAGCTTTCAGCTGCAGGACCACGATTTCCTAGTCAGATAACTGGTGTTTCTTGGAGATCAGTATCTAAATAAAGTTGAAAGGCCAAAAATATATATGTGTGAGGTTTTGGTTTTGTTTTTAAAAAAAAAAAAAAAAAAATTTAACTACACAAACCCAGCACCACAGTCTGAACCTCAGGCTTCAGTCTCTCAAATTACAGGCCTCTGACGCAAAACGAAAGGCCGATGTCCCCCTAGCTCTAGCATGCCCGAGCTCTCGTTAGGCTTCCAGGTTCAAGAGGGCAGGTTTGTCCCACGTATTTCAGACCTTCTTGCCAGCTGCTGGTGAACGGTGCTGGGCTGAGGCGCTTGCCCAGTCCCTGTGGGTACTGCCTGCAGATATCTCCTTGCTGCTCTAGACATAAAGAACACGAGCCTTCTGCTATGTTCACCAATAAATAGGTGGGAGGCTTTTTTCTCTCCAAAAAACAAAACAACAGTATACTAAGGTGGCTAAGTTGCTTGTGTGAATTGAATTTGGTCACCTTGTGCATACACAAAGGAAATTGGTTAGCTATCACATGGTCCCATGAGCCCTTTTCTTAGGAGGCCTGTGTGCAGGGAATGGCTGGAATCCAGAACCTTTTGGGGACTCGACATTTTGGGAACTTATCCCACCAAGAGCCTCCACAGGAAGCCACTCATGCACCCCAAAACTGAGCCTGCATCCCTTCCCCCTAGACCACATCAGTTAACAGGAAAATTTAAGCGTTTTTGCTCAGCCCATGTCCTTTTCACAGGGGCCCTTCATTCCCCGACTCTGCTAACAAACCCCGGCCCCTGCTGTGAGACGGGGTTTATTAGCACAGGCTCAGTCCTGTTGTAACACAGCAACGCAGCATCAAGCCAGCTCAGGATGTGGGCACAGCTCACTCAACTTCCAGCCAAAGATCTTCTGGATGGACCGTCCAAAATCGCTATGTAAAAGTTACAGCCCCTCTGGTCTTGGTTTGATGCCGTAACTGCCAGCCCAGTGCCAGCACCTTGAACTGACCAGCCCATGAGTTGGGGGACACACCATTAGTGGCTATCCGGAATAAATTTGGCTCAAATAAGTTCCTGAATGACAAGCAAGGCTGGCACAGACTCCACCACAGCAGGGTGCTATTCGTAAGGGTGCCCTCTGGTATCACCTGTACCCCTCGGCCTTGCTCCAGGTCACAACAAGCTCCTGCCTCTCTGCCCACCACAAATTCTACCCCAGAGTACAACCACCCTGTGCCTTGGACAAAGCAGAGGCCTTAGGAGATGTAAAGAAAGAAAACTGAAAAATGAAAGACTGTATTATATACTGGCTCAGAAAGTAGCCAAATTAACCTTTCACGTCCTAAGGAGTACATGTCTTTGCTTGAAACACTTTAATTTGTCCCATACGTCAGTCAGAAACAGTAAACACAATTTAAAAATAGGTAAAAGTCATGTGCTTTAAGACAAGACTTTGAAAATCCATCAGTAGAGTCAATACAGCATAAGTTTGATGGGGCTTCAATTTTTTTTTTGGTTTTTTTTCCAAACAGCCACATATGTGGCTGCAACATTTCTGTTGAGACAAATGCATCTTTATTTTAGTTACTGGAGTCCTCTCAAAAACGCATCTAAAAATCCTCCGGGAGCAAGGAGGAGCCACAATGGAAAGACTGATGGATCTGCAACACTAGAGCAGCTTACACAGTTCAATTGCCATGACTGTTCCTTTGTGGCCGCGCTGTTAGCTGTGTGCCACTGAGCCTTAAATACACATTTTCAGCTGTCACATCTAATATAGTGGACCCTGGTGGATAGTTAAAGACAAAAGAGAAAAATAGAGCAGCATGGAAATATGATGTTAAAAGACTCACTTTT
This sequence comes from Caloenas nicobarica, assembly GCF_036013445.1. Lineage (NCBI taxonomy): Eukaryota > Metazoa > Chordata > Aves > Columbiformes > Columbidae > Caloenas > Caloenas nicobarica. Next base: position 19,327,032 of record NC_088255.1, on the reverse strand, counting down.
TAAATATTATAATAGAAGCTGTTGTTCAACATGGTGCCTGATGCCCAGTTTATTCTGCTGGCCTTGGGGAGATAAAGGATTCAGTAACACAGACTTTATGGGCTTACTTAGCTGTACGCTCTAAATGAAGAGCTAACAGTATTTGGAGACTCTCCTCACTCCTTTTTTTGTGTGCTCAAGACTAGAATATTCTCCAGCAACACAATTTCAAGCTGACATATCCCCAGACCAAATGGAAACAATAGAGCGAGATTAATGGTCTCTGAACTTTGAAGAGAACAATAGCATAATCTTGGGATGAACTAGAACACGTGAAACGTAATAATCTGGCAGAGGGGGAGGGCAGAAACAGTTCTGCAAACAGAAACCTTTTCCACGGCTTATTTAGCAATGAGCGTAAAAGGAAAACGTGCCTGACTGTTTTGCTTTAAAGTTTGCTGGCTATAAACAAAGATTTTGAAATAACATGAGTCAATATTATTTTCCTTAAAACTTGATACAAGGTCTAAAAGCCAAGTTCTCCTCTGGGCGAGGCTGATACCAGTGTCATCAAGAACAGAATTTGTGTTGATTGCATTTGGCGCCTGATGATGCTCACGCGAGACACGGCGGCAAGAAGAACTCCATGAATGAATGGTTTTGATCTGCAGACAGCAATGGGTTTTTCCAAGAGGAAACGTGTTTCCATTATCAGTACAGAGTGACTCCACGGTAAATCAATCATTTGTATTGCAACTGAAATATTACTCCATTATACATTAATGATGCATGCAAGCCCTCCAATTTTTTTTTGTTTGTTTCATTCTGATGCTTTTTCCAGCTTGTTAAGTATCTCTCAAAGGATCTATGAACTAGCAGCTAGAGTTTTAAAAAAAAGGCAAAACAAAAATATCCTAAGTAGTATTAATATTACACAGGAATCCATCCAACTCACAATAAAACACTGACAGAACACAAAAACTCTTTAACTGGTCACCTTAAGTTGTCTTTCAGTCTCTGTCTTCAATTGCATTAGCCAAAATTCAGCCTTACAAAACATCTGTGAAGAAATGTAAGCTTTGCAGAAGGCAACCAAATCTAAGCCTAGGCTACCCAAAAAAGCAAACATTTTCTAGAGCCTGGCAAATGCTTCCATGACCTCTGGAACGAGTCACACACAGCATTCTAGAGCACTGAATCCTGATGGCTGATCACTTGGTGTCACTTAAAAACTATTTATGACATGTAGTTTCTCTGGTATCTCTCATAACACCTTCTCATGCAAACTTCTCTGACACCTTTTCAGAGATGCCATAGACTTTCCTTTTTCTTGTAGCTGCTTTTCTCTGAAGCAAGTAGAAAAATGGCAAATTATTACCTCTATGTCCAGCACAGCTAAAGTCACCAAAAAGTCCTAGCAGGAGGATGAAGCCCAAGGCAAAGACAAGTGCCTAAGTCATATTGCTTCAGAAACTGAGGTTAAAAACACCATATGGGAGGTGGTATGCAAAGTTTCTCAGCATGGGTGATTACACTTATACTAAATGTGCAACAAGGACAGAAAGATCCTAAAATATTTTTAAGTTAAGATTGGAAATACTCCTGGAGAGCTCTGAAGTCAGAAGAGCTTTTGAGGTTTTGTTCCTTGTATGTGCTTTGAATCAATTCTCATTCAAAGCGTTAATGAAAACGGAGACGTGGGTAAGAGGAGGGGGTCCCCTGTAGAGAGAAAAACCTGGGCTAGATGCTGTTGAGGCCTCCTGAAAGCAATGGAAAACCAGGCTTAAATGAGCAGTGCACTCCCTTTGTCTGGAGCAGAGGAGGAAGATCTCTCTGTGTTCTACTTGCCTCTTCCAGGTCCATCAGTGTGTCTACTTTATCTAGATGAAGCATGAGCTTGGTTACCATTAACAATGTGCTGGAGAGATACCAGGGTTATCCTTCCACCACTCCTGTTGTGTTTGCAAAATAGGGTTCAAGGCCTTTATGCGCTTTTCTACTGGCCTTGCATCCAGGCTAAGAGACTCGAACTGTCTCCCAGTAACACCATAAAGGAGACAGTGGGTTAGGCAGATAACTTATCTTTAAGAACTTCCTAACCACAATGAACTCCCAAACACAACCTCATTCATTTCTACTGTGGTGTCCTGGTAAGCACTTTGTAGTCAGCATATCAAAGCTGATTAGCAGATGAAATAAAAGGAGCAGAAGCATTATCTTCATTTATTCCCAGGAGAAATCAGATGTTCTGGTATCACCAGTGACCTATCTGCCTTGGCCAACTGAGAAGGATTTAGGAAATTTAGAGGATTTCAGAAGTGTCCCAATTGCATCTGCTATTATTTTTATGACCTATTTCCTATTACCAAGCAAAGATAATGTGGGTCAAAACAAAGAGGAACTTGCTATGTGTCACAAGTAGAACATACAGTTCTAACATTTTCACTTTTTTGCATCCAGATTAAGTCTGACTGTTTCTCCTTCATGTGCAGAGACCATAGTTCCCTTCACCCATCTCCAAGCATTTTCACATGCACAATCAGCCACTATATGCAGAAAATGAAAAACAAGTGGGGAAAAATTAATCCAGCCTGCCAGAGGCATACAAACAAAATGAGCATGGCCAGCTACAGAACATCTTGAATGCTTAAACATTCTTCTTACGTTGGTATGTACTGTATATAATAGACAACTGTTGAAGATAGTGATCTGTTCTCTGAAGAACGAACAAGTAGAACTGGAGTCAGGAGCAGAGGAAATAGCAGGAATGTTAGACATTTATCTTGCATCTGTCTGCACCACCAAAAGGAGAGAGTGTTAACCTACATTGGCTGTCAGCTGCACGGCAAGGCCGGAAGGACATGACTTGGGAAATAATCTAATCGCCAGCTGAAACCAATGTTCCAGGCTACAGTATTTTCAATTTACAAACACCTGGAGAAGTTGTACAGCATGGGTGAGCAGACACAGCCCTCCTTCTACTTTGAGAATCATTTCCAGTAAAGCAATATAAAGGAACACTTTTAAAGGATGGCCAATACTCCCACCATAGTACAACCCGTAAGGTTCACAGATTTCATACATTCACTTCCAAATGAGGCTTCAAAGGCAGAGATGGTTGTTTCATTCTCTTGTGCTATTATACTTTAGAACAGGTCCTTCATAAAAATGTCCCTGCAGCCTTTCACGGAGAAAATGTAATGAAGGCTGTTCCACAGCATATTGTGATTTAACTTTACAATTAACACTATCTAAGGAGCAGGAGTCACACAGCTCCCAGAGGCAGAGACAGAAAGCAACACCTGGGTTCCTTCAGCTCCCCAAATCCCTGCCACATCAGGGTGCTCACTTCATTAGCCTAGTACACACCAAAAAAGCAACACCTTTCACCAGTACAGCACCTGGGCCCTGGTTGTCCATTTAGTGTCTGGCACCAGTAGCAGCAAGTAAAAAGAAGCTGAATAACAGCAGAGAAGACAGAGAGAGAGAGATGGCTCTGCAGTTCAGCAGATACAGGCATGGCCAGATGCAGCATATTCCCAACAATACCCCAGAGAGCTACTTAAGCAAGAGTGAGCACTGACATTTTTTTTGTGACTTTTGGCTTTGGGGAGGGCAGAGTTGTGACCACAGCGCATGCTGTGATGGAAGGGAGAAGACAGAAAGGAAAGTGATGAAGGCAGGAACACGAATCATTTTGCACTGTGTGGGAAAATGGGCTTGACATTTCCACTTCAGAGAAATTTAACTAGTTGGATGCAGAGCCAAGAGACCACACTGGGTGGAGTGCCAAGTATACAAACCCGACCTGTGCACAGATGCACAGGGACTATTCTCTGGGCTGCCCCATCCTGAGCTCCATGCAGAAGGGCCTCCACTCAACCAGCAAATGCTGGGCTCGAGCAGACACGAAGCCTCAGCAGCACCACAGTTCTTAAATGGGGACACACTTGCTTTCAAACAGCACAATGTGGTTACCTCAACATACTTGGCATGAAAAGGAACTGGAGTTGAAGGCATTTGGTGGTTTGGAGGAACACGTAAGGTCTTATTTCACCAAATATCTTTGTTTTTCTTTTTTTATAGGAAACTTTTTTTCATTTTGGGGATGTTATGACTGGAATGTACAGAATCCATGAGTTTGTTTTCTTCTCTTTTCTATTCCTTTGGACTTTCTCCCTCAGCTGCTTTCTCCATCAGAGGACCTTGCAGAACAACTTTCTTCATGTGTGCCTTGTTTTCTATGTGAGTAAATATGTCTTCCAGCATCCTGTTTAGCAGATATGTATGCTCCCTCCAACACCCATACTTACACCGATTAAAACAATTGAACCTATTTCTCTTCTAACCTTTTCTTGCTGCACTCACATACTTGGATCAGAGATCAGCTCATCCATGCTGGAACTGGATCTCCTGTGCATGTGTGGAGGAAAAAAAAAAAAAAAAATCTTAAGTTCAATGAAGACAGGACACTTGGCCAGAGCCAGAGGTTCTGCCCCTTCCATTCTATTCTAGCACAGAAAGCAGAAATAAAAGAACACTAATAAGTAAATTGAACATCCTGGCTGCTTTGGTACGTGTGTTCCCTTCTCGTTTGCTTTATAGTCCTTTGGCTTGCTCTTCCCTGTCATGTGAGCGGTACCAAAGAAAGCCAGATCCTTTTTACTTGGAAACTGATGATGTATATACCCACGTGTTGATCCAACTGTCTTTGTGGCCCAAGAGTAACATGTTTATCTTTTTTTGTCCCCTCAAGCTTCTTAATATTAATAGGATGGGTCTATACAAAGCCCTAGCATTTATAAATTCTTTCACTCAAGCTTCCTTTTCCAAGGCTGCCATGCAGTTTGAACACAAACCCAGGCCAACTGTTTCCACATCCAAGCATCCCGCCCTATTCTTACGTTTATACCACTTGCCCTGCTTATTCTAAGTTTCCCCTGGCTGATTTCCCAGAATATCCTTTGCCTCTGGCAAGATAATTGCACAAGTCTAAAATACTGTCGCCACAGACCTTAGCTACAGTATGTGGTGTTCTCAATATATCCAGGGGGCTGGAAGCCTATGGGGGAGAAGTGCCAGTTCCTGAGGAGTTAATTCTCTTTCATGTTCCAGAAATCACACGGTTTAGAACAGTCACTCCAAGTGTAGGGTTTGGGATTTTTTAAACCTGGGGGAAAAAGCTCAGTTTTCATCTACCAAGTAAGAAATAGTGAATGGGGGTAAAAGGGCTGCTCTTTTGTCAGCGAGGAAAAAAAGGACTTCAGCAAAGTGGATATTTTCACACCTTTAATTTTTTAGTCCAATACCTAGTCTTCTGCTGAAGAGAAGAGCAAATGGAAAATTTTAAGCTGCTGTCTTAAAGTATTTGATCCACTTACACTACACTTTTCTTAACTATGCCCTTAATATACTAACAGAGAGCAAATGTTACCAGCGAAATGCCAGTTGATGACACAGCAGAGACTAAAACCTCAGGTCAGTGACCTTTCATGGGCGCCATGGAAAAATTCAGTCTTCTTTCCAAAATTAGAGGGTGGGGATGCTGATAGACACAGGCACACTGGCAGACAGCATTTGAGAGCTGGAAGTTTCAGAGGTAATACATTACCCTCTGCAAGGCGGCAGCCACCGGCTCCTGCTGCTTTCGGATCTCACCAGGGTCCAGGACCCAGCTCATTGCCCAGGTCTGCTCCAGCCCTTCTGCTGCCACTCCACATCTGCCCACTGCCACCCTTAACACGGTCTCTGTGCTAAGTGGGCACTGAATGACATTCTCTACCACTTCTTTGCAGGCAAATTGCAAAGCATCCCTCACAGAACAGAATTTTTTCACATTAAAAAAGACTTTTCCTTCCAATTTGTGTGCATTTCTGCAGCTTCAGGCCATGTCGTGCCTCTTGGTGACACCAAATGTTAGCACTGAGAATAAGCAGTATATGGATTTTTACCTTTACTGTTGAGGGCAGACTCTATTCTTCTGCCTTCACTTGCACTGTTTTTGTTTTGCATGTGTGGTGGGGACAAAAATGAAGGGTGGGTCTCAGCCAGCAAGGATCCCTGACACTCAGGGAAACCTGAGGGTAGCATCACGAAGGTTGTTTGTGTGATCTTGGGATAGGAAGCCAGACGTAGGCATAGTTGCAAGGACAACACACAAGGCACAGTAGAACCTTCATGGTCCAAGTATTTGTTTTCCGTCCACCACAGCCCCAGAAATCCACTGTGGTGGCTACTGAGGGAGGGTACAAGGCACCTCGAGCAGCAGGAATTGAGTTCCTCCTGACATCCTAAACATCTTTCTAGACCAGTATTATGTGCTCCCAGCCTTGAGCTCTAAGTCATTCTCAGATGTTGACCTTCCTCCTACCAAGCACAATATGAAAGTGCACCTTCCACAGAAGAAACACTGTTGGTTTTGAGCTCCTGGTGATCACAGTTTGGGCCAGTGTCACTACACCAGAGCTGGATCACTAACTGTTCACTACATCCTTCATCATCTCAGACAACAGACCTCCAAGTTAATTCTCACTTGTACACAAATGCACGTTCTGGTATTTAAAGGAAAGCACTTTACTTTAACAGCAGAGTAATTATATTGGGGGAAAAAAAAGTGCTTTGCTTCAGCAGAAATCCTTACTTAGAAATAAAGAGGAACTTATTGTTCAAACAAGAGAAGAAACAAAGATCAGTGATTGCCACTCTGCTCAGCAAAGACACTGATCAAATGTGATTGAACTCTGTCCAGAAGGATATTGATTATAACTGCTTGCTATCCACTTTGATATTAAAGAGCTCAGATTCTACTCACAGTTACACCACAAGTTTTAGTGGAATCCCTTTGAATCTGTACTGCTGTCACAGGACAGCACACTCTCCAGGTCTGTAATTCTTCCCCAGTTCAGTTTCTCTCACATACTTCATGGCTGAATCTCCACTGCTGGGGTTTAACAAGTACTGAATGAAAAAGGCAATTCTTCAAATACACATTCAGGAAAATGTTAACAAAGTAATAAAATATCCAGTAAGTCAGAAGCACAAGTTTTGTGGTGTGTCAGAAAAGCAAATTTTATTTGGCGTTTGGGAGAGGAAAGTCTAGAACAATTCCATCAGCTGGTAGAAACCCAGAGAACAGTTTTATGTTAATATCCAAATTCAGAATTCCAAACTACACTACAGAGTCCGGCATTGCTGGCTGGGCTGAACAAAGTACAAATGGGGGGGGCAGGCAAGGAAGAGGGGGGAGAAATGAAGTTTAAAAAGAACAATTTGCACACAAACCCCAACAACCCTTATTCTTATTTTACTCATCCGCATGAGCAACACAGTTAAGGAGAGTATTTCAGCAATCTGTGTAATTTTATCTTTCCTGTGTTCTTCTTGGGATACTATGTGTCATCTCTGTTTGCACAATAGCCAAGTGCCGGATCCTGCTTTCTTTGCCAGCCACACAGATCATAAATCAGAGAGTGCAGCTCATAAATCATGTGCCACTGAATACTGAATCAAACTGAAACACTGAGGCAAAGACTCCGCTTGGTAGGAGCTGCAGGACTTTAAAGGGGCTGGGGGCAGCTGAGGTGCCCCCGAATGCACAGGGACAGGCACGAGCACAGTCGCTCTCAGCAGTAACCATCCCCCGGTGGGTGCCCCGGCCACGCGGGGCTGCGACCCAGCCTGCTCCTGCTCCCATTGCAAGCCCACATCAATTCCAATGCCATGTACATGAACTGGACAATGCGACTCTTCCACCATATCCCTGTAATCCAGTTTGTAAATATTCCATGTGAGGGGAAAAAGAGCCCATAAAGCATTCAGATTTCTGTGGCTAACGATCTTTGCTTTCAGTGACATGAAGGTTACTTTCAGTTTTCCTCTAAGCCCGTATTTATGGGAAGGCAACCACTTTGCAAACAGCCCAGTTCTGCTCAGCGAGACACTCCAGAAACATCCTTCTGAAGCTGTAATGCAGCCCTGAATGCACCACAGCTGCTCAGCACATCCAGCTAGCCAGGCTGCTCATATGAACACTCTCCAGTCCAGGCAAACCTGAGCCAAACAAATTTAAACACGACATCTCTACAGCCTCCTCTTTCCATCCATACCCTCTGCAATGCATGTTGAAACACCTGCACAGACATTGTGCCACAGCTACAGAGAACCATGCAACATGCAGCTACAAAAAACATATGCAAGGCTCATGTGAATGGGCTCAGCACCGAGCCCGCAGCCCTTCTCCCAGCTCATTGCAGCAACACATCTCTGGCTGTGGGTGGGGAACATGCTTGTGCTTTGGGGAAGAGCAAGCTTGGAGTGACTCAGTGTTGGTTTTGGCTCTCTGTTTTTAGAGACATGGGGAGGAGAAGCTAAAAACATCCCCAGTGAGCTGAGAAAGTTTTCACTGTAGGTCTTTCTCAGAGCCTGATCCCTATTGTCCTGAGTAGTGCTGAAATACATGCAAGAAGGTCTCTCCGAGAAGGTTCTGGATGGTAGGGGAACGAGAATGATAAAAAGCTGGAGGCACAGGCACAAAACCATGTGGCAGTGTCACTTTCTCCACAGAAACCTTTACTAAGCAACAGGCTACAGCACTCTCATGCACATCTGGTGCCATTCATGCAAACACACCCTTTACCTGTGCGCCCATATAACGATCTCAACAGAGCAAGGCAACCATCTCAGCAAATAATAACTACTCCTACTATTCCACCCTCGCTCCTCTCCAGATATCAAGTATTCCAGGGAAATTTTACAGATCGAGGAGATGCAAGTGCTGAGTAGTGCCCAAATACACACACATCCCCACCACGCTGCTGGGAACAGAGCCCACATGCCCCTAATTTTCTAATGCCCCTAATTTTCTAATGCCCTGCTCAAACTGCTCTGAACCATCCAGAAGAAAATTAAAAACAACATAGTATAAGGTAAAACATGCCAAACTCCCAGCTGGTGGAGCCCCACTGAAATACAGTGAGTTATGCAACTGCGGAACAGGCCTAAAATTGAATATAAACATTATTTCCCTAAATGAATGCAAGGTTTTGTTCCCAGTGATCTTCAGCGGTATCTACAAGCCAGAAAAATCTGCATTTGCCTCTGATTCCTTTTCCCTCACTCTTCAAGTTCAGAAGAGTTTGGATCTATGGACTTGGTCCGTTTGTGAACTCCGATTAGGAAAGTGCTAACGTTACCTCACCGGCTCTCAACTGAGGTAACACTGAAATGCATACGCTGACCAATGTGTTTGGTGGACTAGCTGACAGCACCGTAAAACCCAATGTCCAGCTTAGCAGAGCCTGGATCTGTGACTGTGTCCCTCCTAAACTTTGGTGGGAGTTTCACAAGTCAGAAGAAAAAGAAAAACTTGGTTTTCCTCCAAAACCCCAGCAAGTTACATACAATGAACACAGACAGTCACAAGCTGCTGGAGGATTACACATTTGGGGTTTCCTCACCTTACACATCCACACAACATCTACAACACATGAAGTCACTGAACCAAGGCCATTCATTTCCCCAGCAGCAAGTTAGTTAAACTGAAGATGTTGGTATGGTGGATTAAGACTAAGTAAAAGTTGTGATTTAACCAGAGTCCACCAATTATATGTTCCTGAAGCTGAGCTGGAACAAAACAAAGTCTATAGGTTACAGTGAGAGAATTACAGAGTACAGGTCCTCACTCTAGATACCAACACATAATTCACCACAATAGCACTACTCTTTTTTCCCTTACCTCCCTTTAAGTAGTATAAGGTATCATCATATTTTCATGCCTATGCTCTGCACTACAACAATCCATTCTGCTTTACAAACTGTTTTTCCAGGAATTAGATATCCACATCTCAATACAACCCCCATGAAATACAGGACAGAAAGAAGGATGGACCAGAGGAACTTGACTTCTGGACCAGCTCAGTGTGGACTGCAGTCTCAGAACAAAGGCAGCTAATGGGAGTTGAAAAGTGGAAGTAAACTCTTCTCTTTATGGGCTAAACTCCCAACACATGCCTGTATCCACCTTGCTACTCAGTTACACCGTTTTGCTTTAAACTGATGCTCTATGGGTTATACCAAAACCAATGTAGAGTTCATACAGTTACTGTATAACTAGTTGCCTCTGGTACAGTGTAAACAGTCCAGGATGCACAGAAGAGAGGCTTTTTCCCTCACCTTACCTTACTTTTTTTTTTTAATTTTGGTTTATCTGCTTGCTAGTAAGAAGGAACACAAAGTAGCAGCAACGGTACAGTTTCTTCCCACAACAGTATTCTGAAAATGACATTTGCAAACAGTTCCATCAAGTAGAGAACAATAATGCAATTTGGCAGAAAGAATCTTAGAAGCCAAGTTACACAGAGAAATTATGGTTAAAGTTACATTAATCAAAACCAGTTAGGAAAAGATGAGAGGAAGACTCTGGCAGAACACGTCTGGGATGTTACCAATTAAACTTGTTTTTCTTCCTAAAAGGCAATAGCATTCTTTTTAATTAGCCTCTGTCATTGTAACTCTAACAATAACCCACAGTGCAATTACTATTTGAGCTACTTGAAAACTTAAAGTATGCACCCAATTTTTTTAAAAGACTCCTCTGTGGACAACCAATGGGGCTGGGTAGAAAGGAATAAACAGTTTCCTTTTTCATTTCTGAAGCTAAGTTATATTACACGATTTATTCAAATGCTGAGAAGCCATTCTGGAAACAGTAAAACACACAACCTATAACAAATAAATTAACTAGCTAGGAGTCAGAAACGAGCAGAAAGATGTTTCTTTCCAGATTTAGCTTTAATGTTCTCTGTGGAGCAACACATTGGCATTTATGAACCAGCACAGAGCTCTGCACACGCAGTTGCACGACATGAGCTCCCACTGGCATTTCTGCTGCTCCTGCTGATGCCCTTGGCACTGAAGAAGTTAATGCCTGTAGGTTGCAGTACTAACCCCAGCCTGGCTAATCCTCTGGCATTACTACACTTTGCAACATAAATGCTCGGCTGAAATGAGATTAGAAAACTTAAGGGCATTAATGAAAACCTGACCTATAAAAACTCCTCAAAACACAGAGACGCTGCGTTTTTCAGGTTCCCTGGGCTAAAACACAGATTCTCCTGTTTGTTCCACTGATGCCGTTCAGAACTAGAAGCACAATACTTCAGACCTCCCAACCTCACCAGAGAAATTTGAGATTCTGAAAAAGAAGGTTCATTATTAAGTTACATTTTGTCTCGCTGAATTTGTAGTAGATTCCAGTCTTCATAGTTCATTTCCTTCTTTCACCACCAAGGACACATCTCTTCATTTATAAATGCACATCACAGCAAGTACAAAAGATAGCAAGGACAGGAAAGGTGAAAGTTTGATAAAAGTTATACCACGTGTCATAGGAAAAATCTTAGTTCAAAGACAGCTGATAAGACATGCTCTAGAAACACATATTAAAACAACTACATATTAAACTTTTGAAATACACCGGTTCTTGTTGATAATCCTTTTTATATCCTACACACTATGCTGAAATATCTTAGTAGGGGAAAAAAAAATCTGCAATATTTTCAAGTTCTTTCTTGTGTGTGGAAATGAGTTATTGCTAAGAATGTTCCAAAATTCTTCATATCTTTACTAGAGAACAGAATGCAATAGCCAGAAGATGCATCTGCTTCTCAGCTTTTGCAGTGCTTTTCCTGCAGCAATTCAAATTCAAATGGATATTTTCCCCTTAGACAAGGTGATCCTCTGAAATCCATTAAAGATTTAAAGACAGCTTTTACAGTCAGCTCTATATTATGAATGCTCATGGTGGCGGCCTTTTCCCCAAATATGTGAAATAGCCAGTTCCTACCTGGCCACTTTTAACTTCCTTCTATTGTTACAGAAAGATGAGACATGAAGCAAGATCATGAGTCAGGAGATCTGAAATGGCAGAGATTATTTTTGCCAGTACAAATAATATCGCCTCCCTCCAACTGGTGAGATACTCGCCCCAACACACAGTACAAGATAAAAGTAAAACAAGCACCATGGGTTATAACAAAGCACATCGGAGGGTTGAGAGAAGGATTCAATGGTTGTACAGATAATGAGAAAACATTCACAGTGACACTAAGTAGGATATGAGATATTTACCTTCAGGCTCCAGGATACAAGCCAAACATTAACTGCTAGGTATTCAGAGGAAAATGTCTTTAAGTAATGATACCATATAATTATTTAACAGGATTTTACACCTTGCTCTGAAGCATCTGCTGAAGTATTGCTCTGGATGGTGCACCTGGCTTGACCAGCTTCTATTCAAAAGGGTGGAAATACTCCTACTTTGTCCTACAAAGGAGTAGCAAACAACTCATAAAAAAGGCTTCACATACTCTAGTCATGAGCAGTGTCCATTCGATGCTAATAGGCATTTTAAAAGCAGCTCAGCTCTTTTACAGAATATAGCCTTAAAATAGCCCAGCATAAGACTTATGGTATGTTGGCAAACCTTACATGTTGGCAGCCCATCTAATACCACTGCTGGCAAAAACAGGACACCTGTTGTCAGTATTCGATCAAACATGATCATTTGAACATTGGGGAAGTTTGGAATGGCTCCATGAAAACCTGTCTGATGTCAAATTAGCATCCCAGCCAACCAGCAACCCAACAAAATTTTCAAAGTGTTATCAGTTGACTAATGAACAGACAAAAAAATTTAGATAGGCTTATAGGTGACATAGAGTACATGTCAACTTGAAATATTTACTTGCAAAAAAGGCATATGCTAAAAAATAGTATTTGAAAGACACTCAGATGTAGCAAACAGGTATTTCTAGTGAAAGCCCCAATGAAAGGGAATGACTAGAAATGCCTGGTGAAGCAGTCAGAGGAATGTTTAAAGAAAAAGCTATGTCAGAGACTGAAGTCACAGCCCCAAAGCTCCTGTTACTAATCTGGGAAGTGATGAACAAACAGGAACGGAATAGCCAGGATTCCACCAGCTAGGCTGGTTCTGCCCTTTACGTGCTCTCCTGGAGTGCCTTTTTTGTATTTTCTTTTTGGAAACAAGCGCCATGACTGTTCATCTGTACATGTCAGCGTGATGGCAGCTTGAGAACGACTTCAAACTAAGGCCAAAGAAAATGAATCTGTGAGATGCTCTGGAGAACAGACACATTTGGTAGAAGCATCTTGAGTCAGCTCCTGCAGCAAGAGAGCATTTAGAGGAACATAGCTCAGCCAGAGCAGAAATACCCTGGGCATGACGCTTTCCATTCCAAGGAGTCCCAGAGACAGCACCGTTTATTTATAAGGCTACGCTGTTAGAGATATCCCAAGGCCAGCATCCAGAGAACCAGAGAACGTGTCTTTTCCAGTATGTGCACTGCTGCAAATTTACCTAAGGCACTACTTGCAGAAAGAGCCTCAGGAAAACAAAAAAAACCTGTGACTCAAAACCAGCGATTGAAAAAATGCATCACCAATAATGTTATCGTGATCTACCATGTACGTAGCACTGCCCAAGACTGCCAGTGTTTTTCTAACACCAATTAGGCTATGAGTTTGATCAACAGAACTCTGGTTCTTTCAGGGGCTATGATTAAACCCAAGGCTCCACTAAGACTGAGGATACACTGAAACTCTTGAGAATTAGACCTGTAATATAAGGAAAGGGGAACAGCAGAAAGATAAAAGTGACCCTATTCATGTTCCCAAGAAAGTGAGAGCCTTGATATTAAGACCTTGGTACAATACCTGGTATCTGATGGGAACAGTTGTGTTACACAGGAGAAGCAGCTCTGATTCCTCCAGGCACTGGATGTCACAGGGTAACAGTTTTACTGCCATCACGCTCAGCTCCCAGATGCAGACTCAGCTAGATAGGTGTAACCTGGGAATGACTTCACTCATCTCCTCATTTATGTTGGGACAGGCAAAGGTAAAATCAGTGCCTTTGGAAAGGGCTCAAGAGGAAATACTGAGCAGAAGGGTAAGGCAGATCCATAACAACAGCAACAGGCATCCAACACAACAGAACAACAAAAGGAAATTACTTTCCCATACATTTCTTTTGTCTCCTTTGTTATTATTAATTCAGTAGCACCTTAAGACTCCAACACAGATCAAGGCCTCATTTTGCTAAGCACTGTATAAACACACAGGGTGAAATCTAGACTCCAGAATCAAAGTACAGTTTTGTTACTCATATCAGCAGAGGCAGGATTTCTCTCAGAGCAATACCCTAGGGCAGGGATTTTCTCACTAAATAAGCAAGACCAGTAAAGTAGAGAACAGAAAGAGAGGAGCATACAGTTCAAAATTTGACCCAAGTTCAAAATTCATAGAGCAGATCAGCAGCAAGAGAGAAACAGAACTCCAAACACTGTTTCATACGCTGCGGTCCTTCACGATACAGCAGCAACTTCTGCTAAGCTACATGAATCAGTGCTTCATAATGGTCTGAGCCTTCTGCAGTGGTACCTCCTCACGAGGAAAACACCATTTCCTAGGAAATAAACCAGGTCATTTCACCTGGATGCCTCTATGAGACTCACAAGCAAAAATATTGGGCAGGATCATAAAAGTTCTGTGATGGGGAAGAGCTCTCTGCTTGTATCTGTAGGTGTTTAAAGGGCACATAGACAAGGTTCTTAGGGACTTGGTTTAGTGCTACAGTTAGGTTATGGCTGGATTCGATCTTGAGGGTCTCTTCCAACCAAAATGATTCTATGATCATGAACTGGTGAGAAGAGAAGCCAGACAACTGCAGAAATATTTTAAGCCAAGGTGAATGAAGCACTTGTACAGCCCCAGCTACCGGTGCTAAAACACACAAAAATAATCACACGCAAACACCCAACACTGATCTAAACCAATTAGAGAACAGAGTTACATCTTGTTTGTTAATTTGGCTTTAATTAAGTTCAGCGCTATGTCTTTCTGAGGTACTAGTTTTGTTGGAGGCCTCCGCTGTTTTATAATTAGCATCCTTTAATTATTCCATGCCCAGCCAGCAGTAACTTTAACCTGGGAGTTTTCCACACAAACACAGAGAGAAAAGTCTGAATTTTGTACTACACCATTTATCTGCATTCTCTTTTCTTTTGGCTTATTTCTTAGGATCTGTCATACAATACACTAAGAAAAAAGACAGGGTCAGCATAAAGAAAAAATAAACCACTGTTTTCTTTGGAGAGGCAAGATCAACATGGTTTTCATGCACTTGTATCTGTATTCATGATCTCAAAGTAAAGAGTCTCTTAGTCTAAGAGCCTGGAATGTAAACACTGTCACAGCTGTTAATGTGGGTGAAAGGAAAAGAAGGGCAGAAAGAGATGCTGAAAAAGTCTCTTCCTTTTGCAGGTGTTGTTCTTAAGCACCTGATCAGATTCGGGTTTCATTTACACCAGCGGAATACTACAGTAATTGAGTTTAATGTCTAAAGCAATACAATTGTGACATCAGAATGTGGGCTACAAGATAATTCCTTTGTGAAACTGTACAAGTTAGATCAGGCTAGACAAGGAGATGCTACTCTAATCTGAGGCTCATCTGGAGAGCTTTACACTTTGAGCCATCCCCTAGCTTTGTTATAAGGAATTGTGTCTTTGCACATGAATTTTCCTCTCCACTGGCTGACCTGCCTCTAAGAAGTTTTGTAGTGTCCTCAGGAATTCAGCTAGAAAGCAGTTTCCTCCCTTCTGCCTTCAGTTTGATAGCAGCTTGCAGCTGAAGGGGCCCTTTCCAACTTAAACAGCTGACGAAAATTAACAACTGCTCCACTAGAATCACTCCTGGTTTATTCCAGGGTAATTGCAATCGCAGTTTGTTACAGTCCTGTAGGTTATGTAAACAGTTAGAGTAAATAACAGGTCTGCAGCAAACAAGCAACGTAGCTGTCCTCTGACACAACAGGTGAAAGTCAAGCACACCCGAATGAGGGTGTCCACAAGAGGGACATGGAGTCACAACCAGCATGAAAGAAACACAAACTCTGTCCTGATACCCTAAAGCCAATGTAGAATGGGCTCAATTCCAGCATGTTCCAAATACAGCGCTTGGTATCGACACTGATGCCTATGAACACCTGCAATTTTGCTGTCATCCCCAGCAGCATTTGTAGTGGGCACCCTCACTGCAGCCAAGTCTCACCAGCCTCTAGAAGATTGCGTCAGGACTCTCCAACCCAGCATGTTGCAAGACCTAAACGTGCCAGTTCTGGCCAAATACCAGGGAGAACGATAAACGCATGGTCCTGCAGTAAAGGGTCTGAGCATCTATAGACCCTACACTGTCTCCCCACGGTGTGAAACACCCTGAAGATGCAG
Organism: Caloenas nicobarica; assembly: GCF_036013445.1. Taxonomy (NCBI): domain Eukaryota; kingdom Metazoa; phylum Chordata; class Aves; order Columbiformes; family Columbidae; genus Caloenas; species Caloenas nicobarica. The sequence continues at coordinate 19,310,749 of NC_088255.1, read as the reverse complement.
CTGACCACAAAGACACAAGGAAGAGAGTGGGGCAAGAAGTTTGTCAAATTGGATCCAAAGATCACATTGGGCCTTATCATGGATCAGAACCCCTGGCATTTGACAGCATCTCCCGGATTCTGTCAAAACAGGGAGCCAAGTCTGCACCTCACCTACCTGACCTGCCTACATGGTGTCTTGAGCCCATCAAGCCACCAGGACTATGGCAGTTTTATTTCAGACGGCATCACTTTGGTATATACCAACTATGGCTAGGGCAGGATGCTCCGTCTCTGCCTGGTGCTCACATCTTAGTGCCAAGAGAGCGATTTTGCTCAGGCAAAAGGAACTCGGAGCCTCAGTCCTGAAACCCTTCCATTCAGCCCTCAGACTGCTTGGAAGATGTCCAGACCTGCAGGTGTATCTCATTTTCTAAGTTTTCTTACAGCTGATCCCTCCATCAAAGCCAGTTGTAGTGCTGGCCAACTAGAAAAAAAAAACCAAACACCACCACCATATGGAAGTGAATAAATGACAGTAAGAAAACCAAAGCCTCTGGGAAGAAAACACAAACAAACCAACCACAAACACACATCAAATTAAAAAAAAAAGTGAACAAACCCCCCAAAAAATCAATTTGTGAATTATTTAATAATAGCAGGATGTTAAGTGGAAATAGACTGGGGACATTTATCTTATGCCACTTTTATGCCAACATAATTCAATTAATACTGCTTTGCTTTGAGCAAAGATTTCATTCTGCACATACCAGGTTTGTCACAAGGCATTTGTTATGTGACAATGACCTTTTTTAGTTTAAAAGTTCATTTAACCAGTGACATTATGCCTCCCCTTTGTAGCTCCCTTTTTTTGGATACAATTGTCTATTGACATTAGCCCTTCAATTTCCATGTTTTCAAACCTTTTAGAAGGACATAAAGACTAGAAGCCCGTGCATAATCTTATACTTGTGGTGTGGAAGGGACAGAGAGAAAGGCTTTGGAGACATCCAATATTGCACATTTTTGGATGTATTAAGAACAGATTTCTTGAACAATTTCTCAGACATTACGTTCATGTTCTTCAGACACTCAAGGCCAAACTATGGTCCAGGTTACCTCAGTTGCTTTGGATTTAGGCAAATCTGCTGAGGTGCTCAGAGTAATGCAGACTGGTGTCAAACAGGACTAAAAACTGAACCATGCTAAGGAATTGTTTGAGAGAATGACAGACAGCATGTGAGGGACAACGCCAATAATAAAGGTATAGATGACTGAGCTCCCATCTCTGAGAACATTTCTGATGTGCTTTAGCATCGACACAGGCTTAAGGACTTAAGTGATTTTCTGCTGCTACCACTGCAAGATAACAGAGAGAACATTCCCTCTGGACTGACAGCTTAGCCACGGCTTTCATGAATAGTGTACAAACATACATGTATAACATTATAGATTCTCCAAAGTGATACAGACTCATTCATTGTATCTGATAAGTTCATCTGTAAATACTGTACTTTAAAGACAAAACTGTTCAAAAGCGGAGTTGTAAGAGCAGTACGTGGCTAGGAAGATTAAAGCTATTAAATATACAGATGCATACATTGCCCAGTGATGTATTAATCCACATCTGTAACAAGGCAGCTACTGAGAGCGTTAGAAGAGCCTTCACAGCTTACACAGGACTCGGCAGATACAGACACACTGATGTTGGAATCAGCTTTTTGCACTTCCATCCAAAAAGTGAAATCTACACAAATGTAGATTATGTAGAAAGCCTTGGAACACCTCACCTGCAACATCAGGTAACCAGTGACTCAAAATACATAAAGTATTCTGAAACTACGTATTTAGGACAAGACTCTAACAAATCCTTGTCCTTTACCTCCACTTCCTGCTCCCAAACACTAATACCAACAGTAAAATGCTGAAGGTCTAAATAACACCGTTTGGCTTCAGTCAGACTGGTGAGAACCTGGAGCAGCTCAGCTGAGGCCAGCATAACTGAGATCAGAATTTGGCCCAGACTCAATAAACTAAGCCAAATTCATTACCACACTTTCCCTACATGTCTGCATATTAAAGAGCACGTTTTTGGTTGGTGGTGTTTGTTATTTTTTTTTTCCTGAAGCGCACATTTCAGCCAGTCTAAAAGTACATTCTGTAATTGTGACAAAAACGCCAACTGACGTAAAGAAGCTCCACAGATTTAACAATATTTTGCTTGGAAATGGGTGCATTATAGAAAGGCATTACATTTTCTAATCCAGTGTGCCTTGGCTCCGAGCTGTAGGAAACACCTTTCTGAGAAGGAAGAAAAAGGAAACTTTTCTCCCACAAAGAAAGCTTCACAAAGACCTCAGCAATAACAATTATTTTTATAAGCTGGGCCATTTTCTTTAGTGCCCGGATGAAGACAATTTAATCAAAGTAAACAAATGAAAAGCAGACAGAAGAGAGACCTGAGGATTTGGGGCACACTATAGCAGTCCAGCGTGAAAACCTCTCTTCCTGCCATCTCTTACTGTTATCAATTAAATGCTTTCTAGGCCCCAGCCCACTAAGTATCAAAGCACTGAATGAAATTAAGTAGTTATCAGTCTGCCTCCTTCATCTTCTTTCAAGAGAAAAAGTTAAAAACCTGCCAAGTTCTGTCCCCATATAAACAAGTTCTTCGCTAGTCAGTCTTTGTCCATATCAACAAACGTGGGCTGTAAAAAATCTGGGCACGGCAGCAAGGGGAAGGGGCCATAATCACACAGCTCTGACAGCATCAGACACAGCGCAAAAAACAACAGTGAAGGGAAAGAACATCATCATCACTTAGCAACACCGAGCCCTGAACACCATGTCATGGTCAGACTTGGACTACACTTTCAAGCACTAAGAGCTATACCAGACAGTTATTTTGGATGCAGACAACAGCAACTAAAGTCAGAATCCAGGTCCCAAAGCCTGCACATGGTTTTCTCAGTAGCAACAGAATTGTTCGATTTGCCTCTCCAAGAATGAGACAGAGGTCATTTATTCCATTTTCTCTTGTGGTGCAGCAAATTCTGGAGGGGGTGATCCAGACCTACAGGAACATCAGCTGAGGAAACATTCTGCAGAACCTTCAGAAGAACCAGATTTACAGTCAGTTTGTCTTTTCTGCTTCAGTCCTTCAGTTTTTTCCATTACCTCAAGCACTCACCCTCCTTCTACATACGCTCTCAGGACCTGTGCTCCCAGGACACTCATATAGCTCTCCTCTATACATACTCCGTCCATGCAATAGCTGTGGGCTGTTCCTCTGCTCCTTTCCACCTTCTCCCACGTATCTCCACATATCTCCCTTCCCATCATTATCTCCCAGTCTGGACCTGCGAAGCTGCTGGACTGGGAAAGAGGCAGCACCCACCACACTTGAGACCAGTTCCCATTTGCGCTCAGGCAGATTTACACATCTGTGGCCTCCAAGGCAGCACCAGCGACTTTTACACCCACTCGAAGGCTGGTCCTCACTGCCAGATGTTCTCATAGTGGCTGTGGAGTAAATTAAGTCTGGGCTTAACAAAGGCTATTTATGCTGTCTCATTTAGCAAAGCTTATGTTTATGGGGATTTATTAGGCACTTAACTGCACGAAAGAGGAAAATATTTACTTGTAATTTCAATTGCCCCGTATGGCTCTCCGACTCAGTGGCCTCTGAAAACACACAAATATTTTCCAATAAACAAAGAACTAGTTCAAACTGCTGCCCATTGAAAATGAAAGACTGAACACAAACAGATTTGATTCATAAGCTTCCCCACCTCCCCCAAAAAAAAAAAAACTGGAAAGGATCCACTTTTTTTGGTTTTACACTGTAAAGTGCCCAAAGTCTTCAGTTTGGATATCTATACAGGGCAGTGATTCCTCCGGTCCTCAAGGAGGAGGTGACTTAACTAGATAAACACAGCATTAAGCTTGATGCTATAATAATCTCAAAGTACAGCAGCACACGGGTATCATTTTGTCTCTTGCTACTAACCAGCATCAGTGAAGATGGAAGCAGACTTCTTGCACAAAAGCATCTTCTAGATTTAATCCAGGTGTAGAACAAGTGACTTTCCTTCGTAGGTCAGATTTAAATACAGGTGCACCCACATGAATAGGACCCAGAGAACAACCGGAAATCATAAAACCAAGCAATAACTAAATACCTGAGTCACTGTGTCAGATTAGTGATTAGGCTGAACAGGAAAAAAAAACAAAACCCAAAACCAACACACCACACACAAACACCAAAAAAAAAAACCCCACAATGGAGTCAAACTGTGCTTGTTTCCATCAAGAACAAGGTGTTTCATTATCATTAAGGCTCCTTTTTTTTTTTTTTTTTTTAACAGTGACTAAGGCAGTTTACTCTCACAACTGCTATTGGCTTTCAGTGTAAACAACTACTACCCTTATGGTTTAAACAGAATATTTAGCAAGCTACATATTAATACCGGCACTAGTGTCTGCTGAACAGACGGACGTCTCCTAGAAATGGATTTCGATATCTGTTTGCTCTTAATACCACAGGGCATCTGTCCAAAACTGCCTACTAAAAGAGTGTGATCATTTTTGCATCTCTAAGAATTATTAAAAAATCTTCTATATGTCAAAAGTTTGCTTCCTAAACTATTTCAACCAGCTGGTTCCACTTCTAATTTTCTGCTTCATTTCTAGTTTATTTTTAACAATAGGAATTTGATATTTCATGACAACCTTGCTCATCACGTAACTGAGGCAAGCTGCCTCCTTCTCCCAACTGTTTGCAATGAGAAACACAGTTTCTAAACCAACTTTTGTGTGAAAGACTTGCTCATTAAAAATTACCTTTTTTTTAAAAAAAAAAAAAAGGAAGCTTCTGGATCTAAGGCGAGAAAGTCATCATTTTTTGACAGAAGATGGAATTTCATTCCCTCTCAGTGGAAAAATTTCAAAACTCTCTGCAGCAGTAACATCTTAACTCTGTATATAGAAAGATCTTATTTCTCTGGAAATACCAAGTGACATACATGTAACTTTTTCAATACTGAAAACACGAAAGAGGCTCAAATATGACCTGCTTGATGAGTGATACAATAGTTCTGCTCAGAGCTTCTTTATGTCCAATTTCTTCCCATAAGTCCTGATTTGTCAGACAGCATAATTAGCGGGGAAGCAGAATGGCATTAAGAGACTGCAGGGACACACACCTCTGGATATCAGGAGCAACAAATATCTACTTCACCTCCTGAACCTCTCCCCCAAAAGAACACTATCCTGTGTTCACATCCATTTCTCACAGGTAAACCATTAACAGTAATATTTAAACCTTTTCTTGGGTTGCCATACTATTTTTAAGCCAGCTCCTGAGCTTTATGACTTGTAAGTCTTACATTTATTATACATCAGCATATTAACATCGGATTTTTCCACACTGTCCTTGGCATTACGTCAAGATCAAGCATCACACACAACCATGAGGGAGGACTGATATACAGATTATAAAGCTGGCACAGCCCAAGCGTTTCACATATTGCCTTTTGATTTTAGAAGACTCACCATGAGGAAGAGTCATTGGGTTATTTATCATTTCTCCCCTTTCAGAGATTACGACAAACTGGGATCTTTACCATGGACTGTGAATCATATAAAGCTATGCTACATTCTGGAAAGTCCTCAATCTCATATGAGCGCAGATCAAACACTTGAATTCTCCTGTCAAAGAAGGGAAAATTCTGCCTTCGCAGCATTGCGAGTCTCATGATTTCATCTTGGCGCTTGTAATCAGCTCTCAGTCTTGTGATTACCAAAAGGTTCCAGCTTCCACTTTAAAAAGTCAGTGTCTATTAGAGAACAGCATAATCCTATGGTACCCTTAAACCCAACTGGTTCAAAGACTAAGCCACAGGATGCAACATTTAACTGTTTGTGGGGAAAAAAAAAAGATTTCTTTTCATTGTACTTTGGAGTGAAAATCCTTTATTATTGCTTTTCCTGCTTTGTGGAAAACATATCTCCCAAAAAACTGATGTTAGAAAAGATGTTTTCAAATATCAAAAGCACTTCTGGATTCCAAAAGCTAATTTTGGTTTTTTGGGGGGTTTGGGGCGGGGGGGGGTGGGGGGGGTGTTGTTTGTTTTTCCTTACAGTTCCTCCATAGTTTTTCATTACTCAGTGTTCTGATAGTCACAGCCAGCAGAATTTAAAAGGACTTAAACTGACATTTAAAAATTTTAACTACTGCCCTCCCACCTACAGGAGAAAAGAAAAGATCGCTGCATTTTCAATTTTTGCAGCTGTCACTATATAAATGCTAAGTTTTGTGTCACTGAGTTACAAGGAAGTCTTGATATCTCATAGTACCTAGAAACTGTAGCTTTTAGAAAATAAGTTGTTCATTTATGAAAAGGAACAGCCTGCAGATTGAAGACAGACAGACTGATATGTCAAGTGGCATTTATTTCCTTCCCTTCTCTGAGGTTTCAAACTCAAATCATTATTGTAAACTACAGTTGCAGTTATTCAAACAGACTCCTCACAGAGCAAATATGTCACTGTGGATTTTACTGACAAGCAATGCCAGGAGCAGCCTTGAGCAGCAGAATGACTGGGCATCCTCTGCTTTCAGATCAGAAACTTGGGAATTATCTTTTCATTTACATCCACAGTTTTGAAGATTCAGTATTCTTCTAGACAATTTAAAAAAAAAAAATCTGACTCTTCGATTTTTTGCATGATTCACCTTTATATTAACCTAATATAATTCTGTCTACAACACTTCAGCAAAAGGGACTAGATTCTTACACTTAACCATATGTTCTAAATTGAAGATTAAGTTGCAGAAAGGATAAAATTAATTCTTCTTTCCCTTTAAAAAACCCAAACTGACAGTTTTAAGATAATTCCCTCCAGCTGCTTCCAGTCTAAATTCCATCTTGAGAAGGTCAGTAATTCAGATTCAGTTTAGTACCAAAAGTGATACATGGAAACACTAATGGTTTATAAAACCATAAGAACGATAAATTGATTAACTGTATTGTACTAAATTAGACCAGGGGGGAAAAAATATCAGGTTCTGAAAAGGTCCAGATAAAGCTAGAATTCCAGCCCTGATAAAAATACATACAATGAAGCAAATTAGATATTAGACATGGGCAACAAGTAGTCTGCCCTCCAAACTAGTTCAGGGATGACTCAGTCCAACGTTGTACAAAACTGTCAGATTTATACTGCCCAGACCAGTTGAAAAGCTTTATGTTTACAATAATGGTTTGTATGCATCTATGCCCTGACATTCTTTCTAGAGTGCTTTTGTAAGCCTCCTCCATGCAGAAATTCCTTTTCTACCTTTAAAGCAATAAAGAGCAGATCATTACCAGAAAGCAAAGTACACTCCAACCAGCTGCAAACAGAGGGGAAGTAAAAATGGAATTACACAAATCACAGTCTGGGATTAGAAACAGGGAGAGCTCCAAATCTCTAACCCTCTATCTGCTGATCTCATCCTTGCAATTCTTCCCACCTCCCTTAAGATCTTGACCTAAAAAAGCATCACAGCCAAAATACATGTTTATTTCAAAACTCTCACTACAGCCTTTACAAAAACAGTTCCTGTAGACACTGCTGGAAATTCCACTGTTAAAACCAGGAAGAAAATGCCAATATTGGACTCCCCAGTATCACATCCAGCAACTGTCAAGGTCCTCAAAATGTTTTCCCCAACTTCTCCTCGGGAAAGAGCCATCTTTCTTTCCACATCCTATAATGACTGAACAGACACGTGAACAGGCAGTTTGAGGTAGCCAAAATAATTAACTCCAGCTCCTTGACAACAAGCACCTTTTTTCCAGAGACAAGGAAGCTCCAAGGTAACTCACTCTGCTTCAGCAGTGATTCTAGAAGTACAATCCTTTTCCTCTGTCTGGATGCTGATGCCTTTCAGAGAGGCTGTAAATGGCTACCAAACATTTCACCATCTCTCTGATCAGATTAAGGCAAGATTCTAGTTTTGTCTGGTCAGTACCTGCTAAGGAGAAAAGCAGGGTAGGAGGCACCAAGGCTTTCTGGAGAAACGGAGGAATGTGTTTAGCTGAAGGGGTCAAGCCATGGGAATGCAGAGTAATGCAGTGGGAAAACTAGATTTCTGTAAGGGAATGCTACTTCTTGCAAGCAATTTTGCCTCACCAGTTTCAATTAGAAGATGCTAGAAAGGTAAATTTGTTGAGTTTAATAAACTACAGACCAAGAATCAAAAGGAAAAAAAAAAATCAAAGAGAGGAGTAGTAAACAAATGTTGCAATACCCAAGCTATTACTACAAACAATTATAGAGAATTTTGTGTCCTTAAAGTGCCTTGCACACAGTAGTTCAGTAGGACAAGCCCCACTTCTCAGTGGCTACCAAGGCTCTGCACACCGCAAGGATCTGACCGTCAGTCGGCCAGAACGCAGACTCACGGACAAAGCCAAATTTGTGCCCCAGCTCAGTGCTTTTTCGTCTCCCTTGTACTGCACTGGGCCGGGCAACCTCAGGAAGTTGCATACGCAACAGAAAGTCACCAGTTTTCTCCCTTTATATGCTCTCACACCGATTTCTATCATCTTTACAGTTTCCCCTGACTCTTCTGTCTGCAATACCTACACATCACTTCAGTTATCAAAAAATTCAAAGGAGCACTGAAGCAAGCCTCGCAACAACTGCAAACAGATCAAAATTACCAAACAGAAACCAGGAGCTCAACAATTTGACCTTAACAGAATTTGTTTCAGAGGAGTGAGACAACTCAGGCAGACCCCCAAAGCAACAGGTTAAGCAAACACCGCCTGTGATTTCTCAGCTGTTGATTATATGTCAGTGTTTGAATTAATTTGCCTGACAAAAGCCACTTATACACAACAGCGATCAAGCAAGGTCACAATGACATCGGGTCCTCTCAGAGCAGCTGGTTGCTCCTCTAACCCCTTTGCTCACTGTGCTGTGCACAACAGCTTTGGTCTCAGCCACTTTGATAATCAGCTGAGCTATTCTGAGCTACAGAGCTTCACATGGAAGCAGAATCTGGCCTCAGGCTTTTAATACACACCTACAGCTGACAGAAAGCAAGACTCAGGCCACAAGCACTCTTGGAACCTGCTTTCATCAAGGGACACTAGAAAACAGAGAGACAAACTGAGATCGGACCACACAATTCAGCAGCAATTCAGCAGGGTTACAATTGCATAACTGTTGCCACAAGTTAACACATGGTAAAACAACAAAAACCTTTGTGTTTCATCCCCTAGCACAAACATTTCTTCAGAGTTTGAGAAAGACCCCAAACGTGTCTGTACTGAAGAGGCACTTTGGCATCTCTTTCTGCAGGGCTGAGCCTTCGCCAAACAGAATGAGGGATGGAAGGTTCTGAGCCAGGACACCCTGAAGTCAGGGGGACATTGGGGTGGTTGGTATCTTGTCCAAGGCAGATACACCTGAGCAGGACAGGACGGGTTATGGAACTTCATTCTGCTGTTGGTGATTGCAGCATTAAAAACCTGAGAGCTGAGCTTTATGCATATGAACAACCATTTTAATTGTTTCTAACCCCATCTCTACTTCACTTTCTCCTATCAGGCATTGCCACCTTTTTGTTGCTTATAAACATCTTAATTCATTAAGTCTAAAGATTCAAAGTTTTGACATTGTCTCATATGCAGAGACACTTTCCTACTGTGTTAACATAAAGGTGCTTTTTAGGCATGTTTTCCCACATCTGTCTGGCTCAGAAGTGGCAGAACATCTATCACACAAGATACTCTGGAAAGAACTAACAGGCAAATTATCCAGAAAATCTACTTGGGAAAGACAGATGTTTATATGGGAAAAGAGCTGCCATTAATCACAGCTATTACAGCACTGAAACCTATCAGTACAAGTCTATGTTTAATGGAACAATATGTTATGGTACAAAACATCCTACTTTAAGATACCAAGGCCCAGTCTGACCCAGTTCCCAGAAGTTGTACTTTATTAACAACTGTTATTAACTTCAGTGTAATTACTCACAGAAGGGCATTCACAGGCAAATCCTGACTCAGTAACCTCCATAATATGACTGAAGTTCCGGTATGTGTGTAGTCAGCACTATTTAGGATGACTCAGGTCACTCTAAACATAAGATACCCACTTTGTCTTATAAACTTTAGATGTTTTTAAAGCATAGGTAAAGTGATCTCATCATGTGCTGCTTTGCATCTTATTCAGGTAATTAATCAGGTATTGCTAAACAGGAGTGTTAAGTAATCTATTGTGTAGTACACAGTACTCCATAGTACTATACAATACATAGAATTCCACTCTAATTCCAGCAGCAGTTTGCTGTGTAATTCCTGGTACAGGCAATAAATTACTGTGTCCTGTACACTTCACATTTTTAAGGGCTGCAAAGAATGCATTGCATAACCAATGACAGATGCTACGAGGAAGTTCGAAACAGGCTGAAACAGTCAGAGAAGCTTCTGATGTTCAGCACTCAGCTGGTCACTACAGACCCATCCCTTTATCACTTGACTTACTTCTGTCACTGGGCAGTGACAGATTTGGTAAAACTGCAATACAGCAATGTGTAAAAGGAGGAGAGGAGAGATGCATCCAAGTCTGAACTGGGTCATGGTCTGTTAGCAGGGCTGTGCTAATTTATAAGAGCAAAGAGTTGGTATGAGCCCAGAAGAGTTCACTATGAAAGCAGATCACCTAGAAGAGAATTATACCTTCTGATGCAGGCTAAAGTTCCACATAATCTTGTCTGCTAACCCTGGCTCTAAGGGAAATCCTTTGGTCTGAGCAGCACCATGAGGAATCCCACCCCTCATCTGGAGCTGTTATTCCTTAGCTGACTCAGATTCAGCAAGGAGACCTTTGCAGTATAGAACACATGGATCTTGCCAACATTCTGCTCCTCTTTGTAGCTAAAGACCATCCTGCTCTGCTAAGTGAAATTAGCAGAAAACCCTGCATAAATTCCCATTAGTTGTGCTAAGCAGGAAACAGGGAGCATGTACACATCTCCCTTGGGAGACAGCAAAGATACACGCCCATCCAGGAGAGACTTTATGGATAGGTTGGTGTCTGTCACCTTTAAGAAGGGACCAGTCTGGGTTGAATCCACTCCCAGATTCAAGTCTTGTAGCTCCTTGGCTAACAACCTGGTCCTTGCAGCAAGCTACAATACAGAATAAATGGCTACTAAAGTAAACCCAGAGTCCTCAAACAGAAGGCTGGAGTCATTAGTGCTGCCAAACACTGAGGTGCTTTCATCACTTCCTACACTCTACTACAAGAATTTGCTTTATTAGCTCTTCGTATGGGATAAAACACCACCTCATTCTGAAAATTTAGGAAGTACCACCGCTCCAGGTATCACCGAGTTCTGCAACCACTTTCATAAACTGCCTTTGCTGCCGAGGACAGTCTTGCCCTTCATGCCCGATGCCTTTTTTCCCTCCTAGATGGGCTTTCTTAGTCTGGTTCATTTCAATAATCAGATTTACACTGTGGCAATACAAACTGTCACAATTGCAGAACCCAGCAGGAGAGCTATGGGAGCAGAGCAGGCATTACCTGGACTAGCCTTGCCAACCAGAACCACGTTCCTGCAACACCTCTCAGGTGAACTGAACTGCTATAGTATGTCGAGCTCCTTGCAGAAACCCTGGCTCCCACCCAAGACAATAAAGTTCTTGCAAACTCAGGTTAAATTACCTTCAACTTGTATGTGGTCATTTTGCTTCTGAAATACACACAAACAAAACACACACAAAATATATTCCCCTCTCATCTCCCTGTGAAATTTGTTCTTATACTAAACCCAGCTTAAAGTCTTCCATCATTCAAAACAGGCCTAGACTTCCAAGCAGTGCAAAGACTTCAGTAGCAAGTAGCAATACAAAGGGTTGCACCTAATAAATTAGGATCCAACCTGGTTAACAATTCTCTGTAGACACACTAGAAACACTATAGACAAAAGCCAAGAAGAGAGAGAATTTTAGAAAGGTCTTGCTAGACTTTTCTACAATTAACAGGAATTTTCCTCATTTTATGTAGAAGAAAAAAGCAGCAAGAGACAAGCTATTTGATTATATGCATACAGTGATAGGAAAGAATAGGTGCACTGGAAGGCAGACCATGCTAGGAGGTACTTCATCTGCAGATCTATACATAGGAATTCAGATGAGACATACGCCAGCTACAACGGTGCAGACTGCAGCATAGAGACAACAGTCTATGCTACCCCCTTACTGACCTGTGATCAGCCTTCTTGGACTATCTTGCCCCTCTAGTGTTGCTGTCTTGCACTAAACATAGCCCAAATAAATTAATACAGGTATCTGGTGAGTCCTTCTCCCAGTGCCATATCCAGAAGGAACCAGAAAATGTCATCCCCACTGGCATAAAGGGGAATAGAACAAGGGCAACTCCTACCAGCTCCCTCCTTGCCTTGAAAGAAATCATTCCCTTTACTTGTCCCAGCCACTTAAGCACATGCTGTTTATGTGCAACAGCTCTGTTTTAGAGACATGCATATGAAGGGCAGGGTACAGCATGCAGGCAGGTTAAGGGGTACAAGGAAAGCAGGCTGAAAAAAAGCAACAAAAACAAATCACCACACAACAACAACAAAAACAACACACCACACAAACCACCAACCACAAAACACCCCACATCAATCATCACCCAGTCCATGCTTCTGTGAAGATCTTTGTCATTTGAAAGTAGCTGTCAAACCTTTTGAACAAACAGCTCTTAGCCTGAAGAGATCACGGACTGTTTGCTGTCTTTTATTTGCGGGTGGATGGCATTATTTCTTCTCCACAGCTGAATGACACTGGTTTTTGAAAAATGAATTACAAAGTGGGAGAATTGCAAATACTTGTCTGAGCACAAATTGCTTTGTTTGCCTGAGAGGGAAGGCGTTTATATGAAGAACAATCACTCCTGTACAGGTATCCTCAGAGAACAGACATTCACAAAAGCAGTTGAGTTCTCACAACAGCTCGAGCCAGCCTCACTGGAGGCCTCCCGTGAGATTAACTGAACGCTTTCTCAGTGCTCATCTCCACCCAGAAGCTGGCATTCTCAGGCTTGCACTAAGTGATCCACCACCAGCCACACATCTTGCTGTTGTCCCCATTAAATTACGTCTGTTTTATTTCTTACCATTTATCTCGCCTTTACACGTCACTGGAAAACAGAAGTGTACTGCTTGGGAAAATTACTCCTCTACATAATTTGAAGACTTGTGGTTGGACGTAACACATTGTAAAGAAAGCAGATCTAAAGGTCAGTGCTCGTACAAGTACTCCCTTCCATCACCCCAGGAGCTGTAATTGGGCAATGCAGGCTGGCCTTTTACGTTGGTGTCTTTCACACTCCTGCATAAGGTCCCCTGACCCTTTCCTGCAACAGCTCCCCAGCTGCGGAGACACACGCCTTCATTGCCAAGATCTTGCACAATTTACTTGCAAGTCTGTAAGGCAGACTCTGCTGCCCGTTCTGGGCTCCGGCTGGGGAGGAAGGGAAAGCAAATGCTCCCATTTTAGCTTCAGATTATTTTAAACACACGATGACAGATGCTCTGCAGTGGGAAAGGCCTCTGCCTGCTTCTGCAGCACAAGCACACACAAGAACACATGCATGGAACTGCAGGAGATGAGGAGAACAGCTCAGCACGTGTTCTTGCCCAGCCAGGTGACCCTGCTGCATCCTGAACAGCAGTAACACAACGTGGGCTCTGAATTGGGTGTCTCCTATCTCTAGGTTACAGGTTTCCGCCATGAACATATTACATTAAGAAGCCCACAAGAAACAATTTAACATCAAAGTAAGTGAAAGCTCCCTCCCTTCTTGGTATTTGTCTCCATGTCCTCAGTGGTAATGCCTGGGGTCGCCACAGCACAATGACACTTTCTGCCAGGCTCCAAGGAGGAGCAGTTGAGATTTCTGGCACAGGGAACCATACTGTCTCTCTCCTGTGAGCTGCTATAGCTCAATTTGAACTAGATCTAAATCCTCAAATTTGTGGAAAGAAATATTGTCAAGCAGATCTAAGCATCACAGTCACTCCCTTTCCCAGAAGGGTCTGGGCTGGCTTTGTCACCTTTTACTGCCAGACAGTGCTGAGCTTTGCAATGCACATCTGTCTTCAAGTCTCCACAGCATCAACGCCTTCCTCGGGAACTTCCTCTAAAATCCAAGACAACACAACTTGTCCCGTATTACCAGAAGCAAACAGCAAACAAATCCAGTCAGACACCACATTTTATATCATAGTCTATCCACCAAGTGTCACACTTCAGCAGGTCATTGCATTGAAGAGGATTTCTCACGGCTTGAGGATACTATCAGTTTAAATCTGTAATCACCTCTACCTATTAGTCAGCACAGAACAGAGTCCCAAGAAACCTGGCTCAACAAAGGACAAGGTTGAAGATCAAAGCAGGAATAGGAATTACTGGAAACCAGCATTTCTGAAGAAAACTACAGGACATTTGGCTGAAAACATGCCCACTGGCAACAAGCACCGATGAAAAAATAGATCTTCGTGGGGTATGGTCTGATCTCTACCACATGATCCTAACTCAGGAACTGTGATAACTGTTCCCCATCACTTACAGAGACAACCAGGCACATCCAGATGTTATCTCACCAAAGGTCTTTGCACTGGCTGAGTCACCCTGCAGGTATACGGTTAGTTCTCATCAACAAGTCAAGGAAGACTTGATGAGTAACAGATACCTGATTCTTGTAGCTAGTGGTGACAACTGTCAGCCTTGCAACAGCAGTAACACAGACTTCAGTCACCTGGAAATTGCAAAATCAAAGGAAAGAATGAGAATGCACAAATATAAAGGAAAATATTCATTTTTTAATTTTCTGGCTTTTTTGAGGTATGACTGTGACTTATGACTCCATATGCAATAGCTTTTAAAAATAAACAATCAACACAGGGCATAATCACCACAACAACTCTATACACTTCTCAATCTACAAAACTGTACTGAAAACCATTCTTCCTTTTCAAAGCTTGGTCCCAGATCCCTAAGCTTTCCTTCAGTAATTTTTGTAGCTCCAGAAACATTTTGAGGTACAAATCTTGAGCACACAGTTTCTCTACACCCATTAAATCCATTTGTCACCTACACAAGACAGCCACATACATATTTTTCAAAACCTCTCACACTGCAGAATGATACTGGCTCCATGCCTTTATAAATTTCCTTCAGACAGGATTTGGGAGGCTCCTTCATTAGCCATCCAAAGTGCCCCCAAGAGACCCACTATTTTGCTGATATCGAAGATCTGTGCCCATAAATCCCCTACGAACCAAGAGATGCTTGGACAAGACCTTGTAAAACAGAGACAATTACCTTGTCAAATGAGAAATTGATCCCACCCCCTGTCAAAAGCAACTATCACAACCTAAGAGCAAAACATTTCTGTTCTCCTTCCTTTTCTTCCTTGCAAAAGGACTCCCAAGCAGATGCAGCAAAGTGAATGCATTTCAAGAACAAATTCAAAGCACATACACGTCAAGGGGTTAAAAGTGAAAAGCATACCCTCTCAGGGACATTCTGCTTCTGTATTTGCAGGCCCAAAATCCACAAATATACACATCTACTTAATTTTAGTACAGAAACCAGCAGGTTTCTCTAGCCCACTCATGGAAACGATAGTAAGGACATTCCCATCTGCAGAACCAGGGCCCTAGGCTGTGGCCTCTGACTAGTGTAGGCTGGGAAGTATCTCCCTCCACAAGACAGAAGTCAGCAGGTCACACAACTGGAGTAGAAACTGCAGGAAAAACAAAAAAACCCACACACAAGATACCAAAACTGTTGGTAAAGGGCAGTGCCACAGTGGATGGGTCTGCAAGGCCAGTTTAATTTGGTTCTCTACTTCAGAGAAAAACCTGCAGCCTGAAGGGTTTTCCATTTCTACCTGCATCCATCTGGTGCACTTAAACAAGTGTTGGTATAAAATAGGACACGTAACAGCAAAAAAAAAAGAGAAAGGGTAAAGCCCCTAATCACACAAATGGGAACTAGGAAGGACAAGCACGCAGATGGAGAACACGAGCCTCGAGCATTCCTAATCTCAGCTCATGTATTGGAGCAGCAACTTCAAGCACATGCTGTAGCCACCTTCTCACTGTTGTCAGGCCAGAATCTGTTCAGCTGCATCTTGTCTCCCAGAGGCAGCCTTGCAAAAAGACTGTTTTTACAATCTGGGAGGCAATTAATAGCATGGCATTCATTTAGCAATATCTCCTCCCTCCAAGCTTTGATCACCCCATAGTCCATTCATTCTTAAAAGTCATCAGGATGCAAACAAGTGTTCAGAGGGGGGGTCAGGGATCTACGCCTTCCTTTATGTGAATCATTACAACAGGGACTCACCTCATTAAAATGACCCTCAGTAAAGACATTTTCTGAGAAGTACCCTCCAAGAACATAAATAAAACACTTGACTGTTAGCAGAGTCACCATCCCTGGAGGTGTTTAAAAGGTGTTTAGACAAGGTTCTTAAGGACATGGTTTAGTGCTAGAGTTAGGTTATGGTTGGACTCACTGATCCTGAGGGTCTCTTCCAACTGAAATGATTCTATGACTGCAAGGTACCAGCCTATGGAGGCTTTTCAAACGCGTCAGTCTCACTTCAAGTGCCTGGCCCTGCGATACATCACATTTCATTAGTGGGGTGATTTGGGGAGTCACTTGAACTGCTATTGTTCAATTGCTCCATTCCCAGACAGCATGACTGACTTAGCAGGATTTTTCATGGCTTCATCATAACTTAAAAGTTTCATATCACAAACGATCATCTATGCAACATTTTAGACAGTTTCACAATTTGATTTGTATTGCTGGTCTTACAGAAACCTGGCATAACATGTTGACAGATGGTCTGGCATTTAATGAGCCTTGCTTTTTCACATTGGTCAGATTTAGGAATTGGCTTGCCCGAGGTAGCAGCTTATTTTACTAGTTTTCCATATTGATACCAAGATCAAGGATCTCAGTCATGAGCAGTCCTGCTGCGCAGGAGCTGTACAAATGCAGAACAAAAAGACATCTCACGCTTTTTACTCCACTTTGAAATAGATTTTTAGACATCTGACAACAAGATCTTCCTCCCTCAGAAGCATCACATAGAGTGGCATAAAGAGAGATGGTTTGCAGAAATTAAAACCTTCCATGAAACTCCCCAGAGGAAAGATTAAATAGATCAGTAAGCAGGCCTAGATCAGAAGTGGGCATTGGGACACTTCTAAAAAGGAATGGTTCAGTGTGTTTTCTCCTCCCATCACTTAAAATGACCCACACAAATACATACACACACGGAACAAACACAGATTTCACTTATATTCCCACCACTGTCTGGTTATTTTTTTTAATGTATCCATTTTTTGCTCAAACCAAGCACAAAGGGGCGGGGGGAAATCACTGGGAGTTTCAATCTTCCCTTTTGGGCAAGGATTTCACCAGTATTATTTCTACACACACACTCCTGACAACTCTGCAGTTCCTCACAATTCCCAAAAAAGCTCAGAAAATGCTGACTAATCCTGTTTCTGAGAAGAAGGGATCATGCAGACAGCAGCGAGACATAACCTGGTCAAAGTAGGAAATTGCAATGCCAGGAAAACAGAAAGCATGTACACACCTATAGACAAGCATGTACACATGCCTTTGCATGCTAGCTCTTACTCACTGTCACACACACGGTATTTGTGCATCAGCTATTGCTGTAGACCTCAGATCTAAAGAGCTGCAGAGGCCATTAGACACCTAATCACCCATGATTAATTCAAATGGAGCTTTCCCATTCACAGGAACACTCCCTGACTCTGAACAAGAACAGCAGAGTGTTCTCTATTGTGTCTTAACATGCTCTATAAAGTCTAATGAAAGAAGGTAAGAAATTTATCCTGGAGAAAGACAACAGGCTAGTGGTGTTTTAATAGACTTGCACATTAAGTTCTACACAACTGCAGCCTCCTATTAGCAGCGGTGAGCCAAAATTGCTGACCAACACACCTCCGGGATGGTCCCTTTAGAGCTCTGAGTGCACATTAACATGCCAAACACACTAAGGTTTAACTTCTCTCTGCCCCTCTCACATCCCATCTGCCATTTCCCTGAAGTGAGACCCCAGTTGCAACAACATGCACCAGTCACACGGAGAAAGACACATTCTGGCAGGTTTGTAGCTACATCTGCTGTTCCCTACATAAGCCTTTCATATTTTAGAAATGTTAAGTCATGCACTTGGAAGCCCATTCTCACCTGTGCACTTCAGCAGACAAAAGCTAAGCAGGTTTCTCTGCATTAGGCTCTAGTTTCTAGGTACGTGTAGATAGAACTATTTCCCATAGACACCCTTTCTTACTCAAGAAAGAAAGTGGATGTAAGGTCAGGATTTTTCAAAACCATGTATTATTCCAGAGAATTCACTTCTACAACATCCAAAACTGCGCACTAGAAAAGTAGGTTATACCTTATAGATAGGAGTGACCATCTAGAGGTTAAGGAAAAGGAGCAGGACAGAGGGGACACAGAGAGGGATGGCACAAAAAAGAACTAAAACATGAAACACACACACACCAGGCTCTGCTAAAGCTCTCACATCAAGACACCCAAAATCATTAGTTCTAACTAGAAGTCACACCCAGAATCCTTAGATGACACTCCAAGCTCTTTCAACTATTACACGTGTGGTCTCGGTCACTCCCTGCCTCAGTTTCCCCAGTTACACAATCATAAGTTCAATTCTTATTTGTTAACACTGAGAGAATGTGGATAGGAGGGGTTTGGGGGGCCTGTTTTCTTCTTTTAATCTCCCACACTGCCCGTGATTTACTGCTTGGTTTCATGCAAAAGCTCTGTTGGTTTTTTTTTTTTCCTCCACAAAAAACCTCCAGGGGCTCCAACCTTGGCTTGAGAGATCCAGTTCCACCTGAAAACACCCAGAAATTCTCTCCCCACCCTGAAATTTCATATGGAAGAACCATGCCAGCTGCATCTGCCAAGCTCTGCTCCTATGACCACAAACTCTAAGTGAAATGTAAAGAGATACGCAAACCCAATGTGGAAAACAAAAGCAGCTCCAGGACTGTGCCTGGGCATTAAGAAACACATGCACATTGCAGCTGGGCCCTTCTCTTGACATCAGGTATTATATATTAGCTGACCTGTCAATACTTCAGTTCCAGCCAGAAAACAGTGCAAATACATCCCCTACCTAAAATGAGTCATTGCAACAATAGCAACAAAAACAGGCACTACAATTTTCTAAGTAGAGACAAACAGGAAAATAAGATGGATGAAAGAAGCATAGTCAAAAGAAAGCAATAAACCATCAGAAAAACACACCAGGAGCTCCAAATCCAAATGACCCAATCCAGCCCTCCAAATACACCTAGAGGGTAAAGCAAGTACGTGCTCCCACACACATGCTGGAACCAGTTTTCGCACCAGCAAACCAACACTCTGCAAATAAATAAACCCGAAGGCCCGCAGAGCCTTACCTGCCGCCCTGGTGCTGCCCACCCAGCTCCACCTAGACACGACTCTCCTCCAGGGGGACAGGGAGACAAGGCCAGGGCTTCACTTCTCCCACCTCCAGAGCAACCAGACGGCTTGTTCCTACAATTTAACACAGCTGCTTTAAACAGACACACCTGCAAACTGAGCCCACACACCCCCGCTGACCAGAGAACACGGACATTCAAACCCCCCGCGGCCTTCAAGCCCCACCAGGTAAAATGGCGCCCCTGGTCACATGGGGCCCTTTCAGCCAATCACAGCCCCCGGCCACCGCCGCCTCCTCGACTGGCTGCGGCCCTCAGAGAATCCTGAGCTCTGCTGAGGGAAAAGTAAGAAATTGCTAGAAAATAGACACCTTCTTTCCAGTGTTTCACAGAGGACTTTTAATTAACGCCTCACACTGGTCCTTCATCACTTTTTACAAGCAGGCTCTGGAGCCTGTGGAGAAATGAGAGCTCTCTGCAGGAATGAGACTGGGCTGGGCAGAGATTTGGAAACTCCTGTCTCCTCCTGGTAGACTGCAATGGGCCTTGGGATCTGTTTTCAAATCAGCAGGGTATTTCAGAAATCACAAGATTTGTACTTTTGCAGTACACAAGCAGCCACGGGCTACTGTAAAATGGCCACCAGCTGAGGCGTAACATCAGTTTGAAAACAGGTGGTATGACACCAGAGCTAAATGGTGTCAGGACTCCAGATTCTTCCAGGGTAAAAACCCTTCTGAAGCCTGCACACGGTTAGGGAAGGTTTTATAATATCACTGCACATCCATGAGTCACTGGACATTTTTACATCCTGCAGGTACCCTGGCCGTGCTGGCAAACCACCCCTTTATCTCTCCCTTCTATTCACATCCATCTTTTCTGTGAGTATGAAGACAAAAGAAACCTTTTTCAAAAAAAAGGAGGTTAACCTGTCTTCTCAAACAAGCTAAATAAAATGTCTGGTCAGAACTGCGAGTTCTCCTTACATCAGAACCATCATCTGGCTTCATGGAAAGGACCACAGAACTGATAGAGGATTTCGATCTACTTGATTTCCCAAGAAGAAGCCTTAGTGTTCATCTGCTGGAAAGTCTACCCTCTGTCAAAAAAAGGATCTGTAAGACTAAGACTTAATGCATTCTTCTCACACATCACTCCTTTAACTTACCAAACCACTGCCCTAGGTTGACACACTTTATTCAGTTTTTTTTACTGTTCCTAGCTTGTCCTTAGAGCTGATGAAGTCACTTGTCCTGTAACTTGATAGCAAAATTCACCAATACAACGCACACAAGCTCCCAACTGGCTGCCAGATGACAAAAAAGCCATGTGATTTCTATTAACATTATTGGATTTGAACCTGGGAGTTGAAGAGCCCATATCTCACAGCCAGTCCTTGGCCAAGTCCATTCCCTGCTGCTCTCCTCTCTTTGAAGATTCAGATTTCATTCAGACAATGAGACACTTGTCTAGCCAAATACCACCTCCACCCCTAGCTAAACTAAATCCAGCTATCCGCATAAATGCTGAGCACAGACTTAACTATGTGAATCTCCAAAATACAGCATCTGAGCAGACACTTGGATGTGATGTCTCCTATGACAAGTATAGCCAAGCCACCTGCGCTGCAATTATGTTTATGCACCAGCACTATCTTCTAGAAAAAGTACTTTAAATATAGTAATGATTTTAGATTCACAGCTAAGTGTAACTGCTCACACCACTTTGCAGATTAAAAACCCTGAGGCAAAGGTATGTTAAGCAACCCAGATCTATGGCAAAGCTTGGAACAAAACCCACTCTCTCTGCTTTATAGTGCTAAGCTGTAACTGGAAACACAATCTTCCTTTATATTAACACCTCCTCTGCCTGGTGTCATTGCAAATAATGAGATAAATATGGCAGCAACATAACTGGAATGGAAATGAGTTGGTAGTCCTTGATAAGATTGTTTTCATTACAAGGTGATAACTGCTTTGTGAGTTTCCAGCTGACACACGCAGAACTGGCAATAGCCTTGTGGTCTTGCATGGAGCCTGAAATGGATCCATTCCCACTTTTTCAGTTGAACATTGAATGTCGTGCATTGATTTTCTATTCAGCCCAGCTGTGTCCTTCACGACCAGGGGCCTCAGGCAGTTGGCCTGAGAGCTTACTGGAGAACTGGAGATTTTGACAGGCAAGTTCTATTAGATGTTACACCATATCTCTGTTTGAAGGGTGTGGAGGAAATACTGTCCAACCCCTTAACTGAGTAAAAGGTCCTTTGAACTGTAGTTACCTGTTGGCACAGAGTTCAGTTAGGCAATCTTAATTGTTTGTGTTTGATTATACATATAAAGAAAATGCGAAGCTGTGTCACTTTGAACCAAGATATTTGCGAAAAGATGTAGATAAACAGGAACACACTGCAGGAACACCTAGAGGTCTCTGCCAGGGGAAAAACAGGTGAGGGAGCCCTCAGGACAACTAATTACATTAATTCTTCTGCTTGTTCATCCATTCATACTGTCACCATCCTCCTCTTCAGTGCCAGTGGTTTTTGATAGAGCACAAAAAAGGAAAGTCTTGAATGGACAAAACACAAAATCAGTATCCTCATCTGGTGGCCAGTCCTCATATTTGGACTAGATTCTCCCACAGCATCTACATTTTGGGACAGTGAAGGTTCACATTGCACAGAGACCAGATATGGACCTACACACATATCTGCCAAGAGTCACAGCGATGGGCCATTATCAAGAGGCTTTATGGTACTGGTGCTAGCATAAAAACACACAGAAGAAAACACAAAGTATTCTGGTTAGCCGGTATACAGGCATCCCGTGCTCCCTGTGGCCAGGCTCTCCAAGGGTGTTTATTATGTGTTGGGGGGTATTGGTAATGGAGAGACTACCAGAGATATGGAAGGGCAGATAGCTTGCTTCACAGAAGGAGCACTCTGACTGTATTGTAGAGGAAAAATATAGTGATGACTAAGGGAGGGAAGACAGAAAAGGAAGAAGGTATTTAATGTCAAAGGGCTCCAATGCACATCGTGATTTTTAGTATCAGCCCTTTTGGGTCTCCCCGTATTTATATGGAACAATTCCTGCGTGGTGAGTGAGAAAATAAACATAGTTCTGTAGGCTATGTGCCAGAATATTCATGAGAGCTGTAGATGATTTATAGCTTACCAAAGACACTGAGATCAGTGTTTGGACCACACTGGCTATTTTTCTATGACAAGGCACAGGTCTATATAATACGGAGGGATTATGGCCTATCCATCCATCAGAGTCACTCATGGGACATCAGGTTTATGATGCCAGGGAAAAAAAAGCTCCCATTTGCTGCCTTCTGGCTCTGCCCCATGAGCTGCAGTGTGTCCTGTGCACCACTAGTGTTTCAGCCTCTTTGTTTGCTTACAAAGCAGATGTTTGACAGGCACAGAGATAATTCCTTCAAGATCTGTAGCAGCTGTGGCCAGCATTCAGATAAGAGGCCCTGTATTTCTACAGCCACCCAGCCAAGGCCTTATGCAACTTGGTTAAATTGCCCTTGGAGACACTGCCTTGCCAGCTCGAGTAAGTGGCAGACACCTCTCTACGGGAGAAGAAAAAATAGGTCTTTTGTTAGACGTCAATTTGCTTTTCCTTTGGGCTCAAATTTTGAAACACTTTATTTTTTTCCCCTCTGAATTGTTTTTGGGAGGTTTTCATAATGTGGAGTCTTCATGCATCCAAACATGGGCTGCTCCTACCCCTGCCAGCCTTCAGTGCTTTGGTGTGGAGGCAGCTCAGCTCTGTAGGAACCCAGATCTTTCCTGAGGTCCATGGTGTTGAGTGGCCATTTTCATAACCTTAGACCTCCTCCTGTCTGCCTGACGCTGTTTGCTTTGTGGAGGGCACAGTCTGCAGTTGATGTGTGTAGCTTAAAGGATTCTCTTTCTAGAACTAAAATGCCATTCTGTGACCATTCATTAAGGAAGAGACAAGAGAAACTAGGCTGAACTCAGCAGAATCCTTTGGGTGCCCCTCAAGAAGCAGAAGAGCGCCTCAAGAAATTTTTCACACAAAATGTGACACATGGAGATGTATAATACAGAGGTACTCTGGACACAAGCCATCTGTGATAGCCTAACACTGACCCCGTTAAAAAAGCAAACCCACTGTCAAGGATTAGTGCCTTGGTCTCAACACCATCAGGTGCTCCTGATTCGTCTCTTGCTCGCTTAAGTATTTTTTTGCTATAGTCCACATCTATGGTGTCATCACAACTTCTAGGTTCACTGAAATCCAGGATTGGTATACCTGGTTCAGAATTTAAATACAGACCCTGTGTTCCCCTGTACACAAACCACCAGGCAGCAGAAAGTCTACTTGGTGCATTTCACATGTGGTTTTGGGATCCTAGGAGTAATAGAATATGTGCAGATGACATGGAAGAGCTGACACCAAAGCAGCTAGAACTAATCCACTGATCTTTAAACTAGGAAGGCTTTGGAAAAACGCAAGTGAAAGAAAAACTTCCATATTCTCAATGAGGAGCTGAGAATAAAACTGAGCTTCATCAGTCCAGACACGAATTTCCTCAGGGTTGATTATTACTCTGGGAGTGGCCATCACAAAGGCAGATCTAGGAAAGAGAACAAACATGAGTGAAGTTCAAAACAACAGCACATGACCACTCTTTGCAAAACAGGAGTCATAAAAACGCAGAGGAACTATTAACACTTCACCCTTCTATTGCACCTCCCTTTAGAGGACTTCAGTGCGCTTCACCAATGACACGTGTCAGACTGCGATACCTTTACTTGTGCACCTTGCTATACATGTGACCTAATTTGATTTTATGCTTCAAAGCAGTATCTTAAGTACAAAGGGATCAGACTTTCAGTCAGAAATTACTGCCACTGTCTCGTGTCATTAGTGTTTATGTTCAGAGTCCAATGTAACATCAGTTACAAATACAGAAGTCTGTTGACCAAGATACTAATCAAGGAAAAATGGTAAACTACCTGAGGTGTTAAGCACTGCTCTCAGTGGTTGCTACACTGCATATGCAACATTATTTACTGAGTGGAAAGGTATGAAGGGTTTTGGCCTCCTCTTATGCTTGGTCTTTCAGATTCAGATGGGGAATCATCCTAGCTCCCCCTTGCATACATGTGGAAGGTCACTGAAGACAGATCCATCGAGGTGTGGGTAAACGGAATCAGGAACCTGTTCTGTACTACATTTTGCCCTTGCTGACAGAAAGGTCACCCACAATGGCAGTTCCATAGCAGGTAAAATGTAATGATCATCATAGCATGACATATTGTTGTTATGGTCACCCTAGTAAAAATATTCACAAGGCTTCTCCTGCCTGTAGCTGTCATTAACAACGATTTCCTCTTGCAACATATTGCAGTTCAGTTAAATGATAATTCCACTAAGGAACAGTGTCCATAGAGCAGTGGTATGTGTGACATGATCCTACAGATGGTCAACACTAAAAAAAAAAAAAAAGTCTTAGATGTTTTTATGGCCATTTCACAGCAGTGAGAAATGAATTTATATTAGATGGGAGTGAATTAGATTATTTTTGGTTTGGCCTATATTCTGGGGGATTTCTGGGAGCTTGAAATCACACTGTGAATCCTTTCTTCCAAGTGGCAAGAGCTGGAGCAGAATTTCCTAGAGCTTTTCTGCTGTTTTCCTCAACTCCAAGGTGCAAATTGTGTTGATTCTTCCCCTTTAGCTCCTTCCTCTGAATTTGCTTAAGGGGGTGTTTTGGGAAAGTCCTGCTGAGCTCTGGCCAGGCTCCTTGAGGAAGGGACTACCTGCGAGTCCCCTGCTTATACATCACCTTCACAGCCCGAGACTAGGGCTTCTCTGTTCTGCCATAACCACTAACATCACTGAATACTCGCTAGACTCTTTCTGACTTTGTGTCATGTTCAGGGTTGAAGTGCCCACTAATACCAGAGATGCTTCAGTAGGTTGCTGTGGGAATAACAATCATAGAATCATTTTGGTCGGAAAAGACCTTTGAGATCAAGTGCAATCGCTAACCTAGCACTGTCAAGTCCACCTCTAAACCATGCCCCTAAGAACCTCATCTATGCATGTTTTAAACCCCTCCAGGGATGGTGACTCCACCACTTCCCTGGGCAGCCTGTTCCAATGCCCGACAGCCCTTTCCACAAAGAAATTTTTCCTGATATCCAATCTAAACCTCCCCTGGTGCAACTTGAGGCCATTTTGTCTCCTCCCATTGCTTGTTACTTGGGAGAAGAGACTAACTCCCTTCACTCCAACCTCCTTTCAGGCAGTTGCAGAGAGCGAGAAGGTTTGCCCTCATCCTCCAGATTCTCCAGGCTAAACACTCCCATGTCTCTCAGCCTCTTCTCATAAGACAGTACCTTAGTGTTTCAGCCACTAGCCCATACTCCTGAGTCAAAGCAGCTGAAATGCTGAGAAAGGGGAATTGGGTTCTCTCATTTATCTGTGGCACAGAGCAGCTAAAACCATAGCTGCCCAAAAAGATGAGGAAGAATGCTCTGAAGTACCAGTGCAGCCCTGGGAGCTGTTTCACGGTAAATATCTTCATTAAAGTGTTGATCATTAATCACGTATTTCCATTTTTAATGGTTCTCATTGCTTGTTTTCTAGCTTACAGATGTTCTTCAGAATAGTTAAGTTCTTCCCTTCCCCTGTACAATTGCTCAACGTGGTCACAATTTTGAGACAATCTGTATTAGTTGAGGGCAGAACTTGGACTGCCATGCCAGAATTTTGCATTCGCAACTTTTCTGCAAGCAGATTTCTTTGTTTTAATCCTCAGGTCAGACATCTAGCTGATATATATAGAAATGTCTTTCCATGGACCTAACTAAAATGAATCTGAGTGTCCAGTGAGAGAATTATTGATTGCGACTGCTTGCACTCAGAGTTGCAACACAGGGGAGAGTGGTTTTTTGCTTTTTCTCCCCCTTGTCGCTTTTGGAAATTTCACAACCTTTGGTTAGCCAGACTGCGAGTCTAAGCTGAGGATCTTGCAACACTGGTTTATCAATGCCACTGAAAAACAAATCTGTACAGCGTCATAACCTTCATTGATCCACCAGGTTGCATCCAAGCTGATAGCAGCTCAGATGAGATCTCAGGAAAATAAATGTCAGACTTGTTGATTCAAACTGACATGGAATTGCAGCCTGGCACACATAAATCTTCTGGTTAGTGGACAGACTGCATATCCCAAGCCTTTACTCAGTACAAGCTCTGACAGAGTATAGTAAGGCAGGCACCTCCTGGGGTAGGATATTCTGATCTAGGACTTTCTCTTCAAGGTCACACCTCTACTCAGAGTAACCAAAAGCCCAGTGGCCAGACGACTGCGTGTTCACAGGAACCAGAGCACAACTCTGCCCTGCCTGATTGATGTAAGGGACTTGAACTTGGGGAACAATTGCCTGGTGTTGTCACATGGGCAAGGGAGAACGTGCAGAAGTGCTACATGCTACAGTATACTAGTACGTATATTTAAAACAAGCACACAAATATATCTCACACTGAGCCTCATGGACCTGTGAATTTGTTTGCTGCAGGATGTTATGAGTCCAAAGCCATTAACTGTGTTCAAAAAGAGGATCAGCCCACGACCCATCTCTGGTATTAACCTGAAGACCCACACAGAGGTTCTGGCTTAGAAGATCTCCAAGTTGCTGATGGCTGTAACTAGGATGACAGACCAGTTATACCCATTTCTTTTTCCCTTTCTGCAAGTAACCGCCACTGGCCACTACCAGTGAGAGGAGCTCAGGCCCTGATTTCAGGCAGCATGGTTAAGTTACAGTCTAGACTTTATCCAGTGAGTCAGAATTTCCTGAAGTTACTGAGGTTCCACAGCAGGTACTGGAAGTATTTACCACGCTACAGCCACGAGTCTTCTTTTCATAACACAGCAACATGTGCCTGATTTTATAGGCACCTGTGTTTTATAGTCATTGTGCCTCAGGAATGCAACACTGTGCAGACATTACTGATTTTCTTTATTGCTTCTCCAAATTTTGGGTTTACTCCATAATCCAACATTTATTTGCATTGGAATAGTCAATGGAGGCTGGAGTATCTAGGGCTCTCACTTCATGGCAATAGAGCTGCTGTGTGTTCAGTGCATATTTGTTGATATTTCACCCCCCTGCAGCTTCACCAGTGACCCTTGCAATGCTTACTCAGCACAACGGGACTTTGTGTGAGTGGGTTGCACAAGTAGAGGATGCCTGGGGAAGGCTCTAAATCCCCAGCCTGCTGCAGGTCTCCTGACAAACGTATTTCCCAGCAGATTTGTGCAGAAATAAAGAATCATTATGGGCACGGTCCTGCCTTATGCTGAGAGTCTGGATCTAAGAAAGGGCTTAAGCATGGGAGCCTTTTTGCAGGGTTTAAGCATGCTTGTACATGCTTTTGTTGGAGCTAGACCAGAAAACTCAGCACCTCAAAGCACAAAGACACACAGCTGCAGGGCAAAAATCTAGACAATGGGAATTTTTGCTGTTGACCACGATGTTATCAGAACAAGTTTCAATATCTTTCATCACCTAAGGGTTCTGCTGCTGTTGCCAGCAAGAGCAGAGGGACAGAAGCAGTGGCTGCAGCCTCTAGGAGAGATTCAGCAGCAGGTCCCCAGGTATAGTCAGTGTTCCTCACACCATGTCCGTCCCTCATAGCAGCAATAGCCAAAATGGCCTTGCAGCCATCAGACAGCCACGGTAGGAAACTGTCTATGTTGCTCATACCAAAAGCCAGCCCTGTGAGCACTGTCTTCCAGTCTTCCACTGGATAGGTAACTACGCTTTATAGCACTTTGTTCCATCGCACCCATCATCTTTGCTGAACAAGGTGTGTCAGCAGCAGGTTTCAGCCTTGCCCATCCTTCATACTCCATCTCATCCAGGGCCAGGAACACCTTGAAGAGTGCCAGGAACCATGACTGCAGCATCTAAAAAGGCAAAGTCCTTGAGGACTTCTCCTCCTTGAGGTGGCCAAAAATGGCACCATCACAAGGAGAGAGATGCTGGGCCCCTGGGGCCTGTGGGGCACAGCCAGAAGAGGCATTGCAGACTTGCTGTAGTGCAGGGTCTTTGAAACCTATAGGACAGAGCCAGGGATCCCAATACCACCCATCCAGATAACCCCGTACAATCAAGGTTCACTAGTTCTGCTCTGGCCCGATGAGCTTTAGGAATGCTCCCATTGATGCTTTTTGGCATATGGGACCTGAGGGCTGTTGTTTTTGTTCGTGTTTTCCTCTTTATTTGCTTTCTGTTATTACATTAATGTAAGTCCTCCCTGCGTGTTCTATTGCCTGGATCTGGCCCATGGTCTTGTTAGCAATGTCACAGGCAGGGTTATGATCACTTG
Organism: Caloenas nicobarica; assembly: GCF_036013445.1. Lineage (NCBI taxonomy): Eukaryota > Metazoa > Chordata > Aves > Columbiformes > Columbidae > Caloenas > Caloenas nicobarica. The sequence continues at coordinate 19,281,824 of NC_088255.1, read as the reverse complement.
TGACAGCACATGCAAAAATAACCCCTCCGAAGATAAGGAAGCCACTGGAAGGACTGACATACCAGAAGGCAGGAATTGTCTCATGTCAATAAACAATTAAAGGGTGAGAAAAATATGAGGCATGTAAGGAAGTCTGCATCGAGCATTAGATTTTCCTTTAGATCTCATCCCACACTCAACAGAGAAAGGTTCAGGGACTTCACATTGGCTTCATCTCCTTCAGTGAGAATGCGAGGAATGACCTTTCCTAGAACCTCTTCCGCTTTTCCTGGAAATAAGTTTTGGGTCACATGATAGTGTTTTGCTGCTCTTTAGGAATTCCAGATCCTGAATGAGGCAGAGTGTAAACAAGGAAACCTGATACCTCAAGGACAGAAGGAGAGAGAGAACAAGATGTCCACAGACGCGCTGGAGTGTGTTCCAGCATTGCAATGTGTCCTGTGGTTTGTTTATAAATGTGCCTGTCTCTGGGTGTACACACACACACACACATATATACACACTCCTACAGAGTACATACTATCATTTTTTATCCCACGTCACTAAAAGCAGCCCAGAGGGACTCAGTCATAAACAAAGTGAGGTTCTCCAGGACAGACACTGCTCTTTCAGCCCAGTCCTGACCACAGCCCTGGCTTTGTGTCTTCAGCTCTGTGGTTTCAAACCCAGTTATTTTCTGGCACAAGGCGGGCATTGCAGGGCCTTGTTTGTGGGTGCAAGCAGGTACATGAGCACCCACAGGCTGCCACTCGATACCAGCCTCTCTTGGCCGGCTGGTTATTAAAATCCTGTCTGGTTTCTAAGGAACACAGCTGACTTTGTGGCTGCTGCGTATGAGACATGGGGTGGGTGTTGGAGAGCAAAGGGAGGATGTTTTGAGCAAATACGCAGCATGACTGAAAAAGAGATAGGACAGATCCTGCAAAAGGCACAAGGAGGAAAAAAAAACCCAAAAAAACAAACTTGTGGAAGCAGGGGGAGCAGCTGGACTGTTACACCGCACCACTGAGACCCTTGCCCAAAGGGAAAAAGATAACCACAGGAGATGCCTGAACCTTTACACCAGCACATGCTCTTTCTCCTCCCAGTTAGATGCCGTTTGCAGCCCTATGCCAAATACTCACATTAACTCCAAAGAGCTCCTTAATCCCAAGACGTTTTTAGTCTTAACATTAAACATTTACCTCTTATCAGAAGACTAGTCTTAAACCTAATACAGCTGGAACTCAGCTGTAAGTAGGGTCAAAAATGGCTTTTTCTCCCTCCATTTAAAATAGAAAACTTTTAGACAGTTGGAGACAAAGCTTTACTATCAAATCCTTCCCAAGTGAGTGAACTTATTGCCATTTGCAAAATGTTGACCAAGGAGCCCTGTTTGCTTATTTATTTTTTGGAGGCATAACCCTCAGTGGTACTATGAGAAGAACACGCACAACCATAGCAACCAGGCCATTAATTAAAGCCTTATAAAACCTGAGCTGAAGTTACTGGAAGGATTCCCATTGATCCATTAGATTTTGGATAAGGCTTGAAATACAGCAATTAAAAAGTGCACAGAGACCTCTTCCCTCTTTTGCTGGGTTTCTCCTGTTATTGGTCTTTTCCTTTGTGTGTCCAATGCTATCGGGATCAATGATCAATATCTCTGCCAGAAAGAAGAGGTGGGTTTTGTGTGTGGCCCCTGCAGCATTGGTGCTAGAACTTGGTTCAAGCTGCTGGGTGCTCAGCCCACTGATACGGGCTGAGATTTACTGGTCAATGCAGACAGCGACCTCAGGGTATTTAGCTGAACAATTTCTCATAACAAAAATATTTTCTAGCACTGCATGTGGAGCCACTGTCTGAAGCCATTCACAGAATTTCTCCTCTATCCTCTCCATTGTTATACACTGGTTTAGCCCAGAAAGCACCAAAACCAAAATACATAATGGAGTGGTGTAAATACTGAAACTATCGGAAAGAAAAAAAACCTCACTCATCTCAAGGACTATGACAGTTTAGCTTCTCGGTTAGAGAGCTGCTGGGGAATCATTAGCCCTGAGCTAAGCACCTGCCATATAATTTTTCAGCTGCAGTGTCACTTTCTGCAAAGTGGAACTAATTATTATTTTTATATGTCACTAATATGACTTGTACCCAGCCTAAGAGGCCTAATAAATACTGGAAAATTCACAAGGAAATGCACATAGGGTTGCAACACAATGTTAATACTCATCACATAATTGAAAACTTCAGCTCCCCCGCTAAATCAATGGGGCCATATGATGTTCCCGTTATTCCTTCCTGCCTCAGGACAGCTACACAAACAACTCACTGCGACTCTGCCATCCTGCAAGGAGCTGGATATACCCTTGGGTAGATGTCAGTGAGCGTCTTTGGCCGTGAAAACATGGGAAGCTGCTTTCCACCCTCTGCAGTGTCGTAGTGGGCAGCTGGGCTGTTACTGGGGAGGAAGAGACAAGCCAGAAATCACCCCTGATTTATCTCGGGCCAACTCGTTCATGCAGCCATAGCCTGGAGCTGCTGCAAGACACTTCTGGGCCCAAGTTTTCATCTCTGGATCCTCTGGAGATAGTTCTAATGGGCTGAAACATCTCAGAGGAAGATTAAAAAAAACAGCCAACAGTGATATCTTTTGCCAATCAGCAAAATTTTTTTCTGACAGTCCACCAGTGTGTGGATGCCTGATGGTTTATATCCTTTCCGATATTTCATCTATCACTTATAACTGTGAATTCTCTCATTAGTCATACTGCACCACTTCCAGCACATCATTTAATCTTTCTTCATCAAAACACCATTTAAACAAAGATTAGCCTATTTGAAATGTGGCTGCTGTCGTCACTTCTCTCTGTGCTGTATTTATTCACTACACTATTCTTTTTTGAGGTAGCCGTGCCAGGTAGCTTTTGATGAGTAACACATTGTTCACATGTTGCTGTCATGTAGCCAACAAAGCCCCAAAGACGCCATCAGAAGTAAAAATAAAGCCCATTGCACGATACTGAAATAAGCTTTTCCGCATGAGAACGTGTGCCCTACCCCGTCAGCCAGCTCTTTTCCATACCATTCTTTCAGTCCCTCTTTGGAAAAGATCCTGCTTACTTGCGCAAAAAGAAAGTACAAATCCCCTAGATTTCCCTTGAAGGAAGCATAATGTCTCAGAGTCACTTTATGAACGATTGAAAACCTAATTGCGGATAGAAGTTGTTAGGGAGGGTGCACAATATTCCTGTGGCAGCTACAGCCACTTTAGAGAGGCAAATTGTCCCTGTTTAGGTCAGCGTGAGTGCATGCCCATTTTTTGGCTAAATAGTCACACAGGCACTGTGGATGTTTGCATGCATAAGCTAACTTATGCTAATGTTGCAAATGTGTTTGCAAGTATAAGTGGTCAGCTTCAGAAATCTGTTCTGTTGCCTTGCTATGTAGAAGTGGCCAGCAGAACGCACTCTACATGCAGCACAGACACCATTTGGATCGTTGGTCAATGCCCACAGGGCCAGGGTTAATAAAGCAAAAGGGAACAGAGTACCAAAGCACTGTTGATAACTGTATGTGCACCAGAGACCATTTTATTGGCCTTGTGGAGGAGCTTTCTATCATCTAATTGCTCAATATTCAAAGCAATACTTGATACTGCTTATCTAGAAATCTACAGTTCCAACCAGAAAAATATATAGACTGACAAAAAGGGCGGTGTTGGGAAAGTCACAGCAGGAGTTGCAATGAAAAAGTATCAAGCCAAAGAAAAAAATCAGTGATCAAACGCTATGAGATAAAGGTTGGTCTAGAATCTGTAATAAAACTCAAACTTTGCATAGCAAGGGTCTAATTCTGGAAGGAATTAAGAGGTCCCCACTTTAATTTGAAGTGGGCTGTGTATTATTCCCATCACAAAGGTAGGAATGAAGGTTGAGGATCTGCCCAATGCCATGTGGCAGAGGACTAAGCAAAAGTGGAGCCTAGTCATTCCTCCTTATGATACCATTTCCCACCAAATCTAATCCTATACTGTGTTCATCACCTCCTGTTTATACACTTCTGAGCATCCTCAGGTTCTTTGAGAAAGGTCTTGGAGCTGGTCTGAGATGGCCTGAAGTCATTGCCAAACAGATAAGGTCACTTTCGCCTTGCTTAGGACAGTAGTTCAAACGTAATTTGTGAGGTCACCAGCAGAGGAAGAGTTTGTGATAAGGGGAAGATTGTGAACAAGAGTACAACAAGAAAAAGGAGAGTGAATACCTGCTGTGTATTGCTCACGGGAAAAGGAGAGGGAGCCGCCTAAGACAAGTGTGGAGCTGGGAGTGCAGAATGAGACCAGAGTGGAATGAGCAGGGCGGTCAAAACAAAACCAACTATCTCTGAAGGGGAGGCCTGGGAGATCCCCACATCCCCTTCTTTACCACACAGGAGGGATTTGGGGATCTGAACTAGAGGGGACAGGGGAAGGAGAAGGAAAGACAGACACTTGCAAGCCAGATGCAGGCAGCATGTCCTCCAGAGTCAGGTCGACCTGGGGGAAGGAAGGAACCTGGCCAACCTGAGACCCAGCTGCAATTTTAACAACCAGATGGCAGGCTCGATGCCCAGCCTGAGGGCAGGAGCCTGTATGTTTTCCTCCAACAGCTAGGTCACCTTTTCATTTCTCACCCTGCACCGACAAGCTCCACATCAGCATGATTTGCTGTCATGGAGGCACAGAGAAACCAAGCCAGATGCTGCCAGATCAGAGAGCTTTGGGGTGGCCGCACAGTCACGCTCATGTTGATGGGAGAGCAGTTTGAGTCAGTCTTTTGCAAAGGGGCATTAAAAGCCACAGGACAGTAGCTGCTTTCTAAAGTCTCCCACTCTCATTTCTCTCTAGCAAAGGCTCCTGGAGGGTCTCAGCCGGCTGTCCTGGCTGGGCAGACTGCCCCGAGGGAGGCAGGCAGGACCTGAATCAGTTTGTTTTGCACATATTTTAATCAGCAGAGCAATGCTTCCTGACTGCTCTTGTATATGCCAGAAACAATCCTCCTGCACAGAGTCGTCAGTGATACTAGACAGAGTGAGAAGGCAAGAAGGACCAACCTCGCATGGGCCAGAGCTGCTATTTTCAGGGTCAGATTGAGAGCCCGAGGGCTGGACTCTGACTTAGGAGAAGACTTTCCTCTCAATTCAGTTGGACACAGCGAAAAGGCTTTGCCCTGGGGCAGAAGAGGAGAGGGGGTGACAGAACAGAAGCCATGGCTTTTTATGACAAGCAGTTACAGGCTGGGGTTTTGCACAAGTGCATGGCTTTCCTCTGATGAGCTTGTATTTGTCCTTCTCAGCAGTGTTATTGTTCCAGTGCAGTCCCACAACTGATGATAATAAGATAATGCTGAGTTTGAACAGCTGGAAGCTTATAATTACTTCTTTTTAAAGCCTGTACATTCTGTATACACACATACATATATGTATGTGTGTATACAAGCAGATGAAGCTGTGGCTCACCTGTGGATACCCTGTACATCCTCTTTAACAACCAGGGAGAGGTAAATAATACTTAAAGACACTGAATAAAGAGACACAGATTATAGGAGGCTTAACCCTACACAGGTTGCCACCGACAACCAAGTCCCATTGCCTTCAGTGGGGTGGTGAGCCTGGTCATGCTTTGGTACTGTGGTGATCTGTGATCTGTGTCTAAACCAGTCACAGATCGATAGATCCATCTCTGAGTTTGGATTTTAGACTCTTTTGGGCAAGAAACTCTTTTTTTTCAGTGTGTCTGTAGTAATATGAAACCCCTTTTGAGCATGATAATAAATCCTTTACCACTGATGGCAATTACCATAACGATCAGTAGCAAACTCGTCTGGCAACACACAAGGAATAGTTGCAGTCTCCCCCAAAACGGTGCCAGGGAATTGCCCAGAGGTACGCCTAGTCATATTCTCCTGTCGTTTGCCCATTGGAAACAAGAGGAAACACCAACAAAGCCAACGAGCCACAGTTGAGTTGGTTGTTCCCCAAGATTTGTACCCATCATCGAATCAGACCAAGGTGTGCTGGTGCACAAATGGAGCCATGGGGAAAAAGGCTTACTCCCAGCAGCTTCCTAGGACTGCTGTGGTGAGGACAACATTTCTCATCTGCAGGTCTGATCCTGCCCAACACCAGCAGTTTAAGCACAGACTGCTAAAGATCCCCTCGCCTTGCATGGGCCCATGATCAAGTCATAATTGCTCAGCTATTGCATCTGTTTGCATAACTAAAAACAGCTGTCTCTGTGCTAGCATCCATCCAAGAAATAGCTGCGCAAATACGTTTTTTTACTGTTAATGTAAAGAACAGTTTTGTGGCCTCTGCCCTAACTGGCCCTTCAAAAGTAGCACTGGTGTTTTAATTCCTTCCAAGTTCACACAAAAATGTAACTCCTCAAAACAGTCAGTTCCTGTCCTTTCCTATTATCCAGCACAAGGCCTGAGATGTTTCCCACTTATATGGATTTATTGCCTAGTAATTATAGTTCATGAAATCCATTCACAGTAAAGTGTGTCCTGGATACTCCAACTCTTCCTGGCAAACCAAATGTTTAACATCATGAGGGGTATAAAAATATAAGCAATCGTGTTTGAGTCACTTTTGAGACAACAGATTAGTTTTCAGGGTCTGGCAGTGCTTATAGCATAAATCACACTTGAGATATGGGAAAATACTCCTAGATTATCTAGCTCAACTGTTTTTGCAAGTACATATTCTCTGCTGTCTTCATCCAAACTTAATTTGAGAAATATCTCTACATATGAGATTTCCACCACTTCCCTTTGGGATTATCCAAGAACTTGACAGAAATCACTGTTAGGAAATATATCCTGACATTTAAACCTACAGTTTCCCTTGCTCAGTTTAAGCTTTTTACTCCTAATGCTCAAACTCGCATTAGTATCCCATTCCCCTCACTACCTTCTTTCAGTGTTCACAGCCTCCAGGTATTTGCAAGTGGTTCAAATGTCCTGTTGTTGTTCACCTTTTTCCCAGCTGACCCATGTATTGGGCTGGACAAGAACACTTCTCCAGCTCAGGAATCGCCCTTGAGCTCTTGAACATGGTGTTGCCGGCAGCAGAGAAGGGAAGAGAAAGGATTGCTAAGGACAGGTCAGTAGCCAAGGCAAACAGTCACTCTCACTCAAGGGAGCCATTTCCAGAATTCTGAATTGTTTCACATTTAATAGGTGGTTTTCTCCCTCTGGTAATGGTTTGATCACCTTTCCCCTAGCTGAACCACTCCTCTGACAAGAAAACAGGAGCAGCCAACCGAGACATGTTTGGAGCTGAAGGCTGCCGCTATTTACTTGCGTATTTTGCTTTCTCGCAAAAGTGCTTGGTACATTGTGGCCTTGACGCTGAGCAAGGAGAGACCATGTGTATGGGGCATGTAAAGTACATATTCCCCTCCTTGGCAGGAGGCCCTTGGCAGCAGCAGCTCAACGCACAGTTCAGTTCCCCGACTCCCTCCTCCCGACCCCCGGCTTTATTTTGCAATGGACACAGGCGAGCGCTCTCCCCTTCACTCGCTGGGTGCCCTTGTGGGGACATAAGCGGCCCTGGCTGAAGATCAGTTCAAAGTCAGTTCAAAATTCACACCGATTCTTCCGAGGACAGGGTTTCACTTTAAATGACTGTTCTTCAAAAGCAGTGAAGGATTAAAACTGTGCCACATGAGAGCACTGGTTAAAATGGAAGACTTGCTAAGCAGTTACAGGGTCCAAAAAAGAGTTACAGAGGGTCAAGTTTCCAGTTCAGTGAACCCTGTCAGCTGTCTCAGAGCATTGCCTTGCTCGGGAGAACAGACTTGCCATCCACACACACCAACGAGAATTAAAGGCTGAGATTTCCAAAGCTCGAGGCCTTGGAGGCGTAAAATCTGTTTGTTTTTATGCTGATTGGGAATCAGATTCCTACCAGACCTCAGCCCAGGAAGGCACACACTCTCCTCCAAGGTCAGAGAAGTGAGGTTATCTGGATTTGATGATGTCTGGCATTGCCACAGCACCCGCAACAAATCCACTCAATACCTTGACCCACGTGGCTCCTGGAGAGGTGCAAGTTCTGCTGAGAGCCACACACCTCTCCCAGCAGAGAGCTGTGCTGGCAGGTGCTGTCACTGCTTTGGTGGCCCGTTTCCATGCAGGGGGACCAGGCACTGATGCGACACCAGGCTGCGGTGCTCCCTCTGCACTCTTTGTTGGCACAGAGGAAGCTGGCAGCAAGGACAGCAGGGAGGGACCGAGATTATTGGAAAGGAAGCGATGAAGGAAAGAATCTAAGGCAAAGATAAAAATCTTTCCTCTCCTTTTCAGTCTCTCTGACCTTCTAGCAGTTGGTTACCAACGTGCTCATACCACCTGAATATGAAAAAGGCAACTTAGGGTGCACATCAGGCACTTACCTATGTTGCTTTACATTTGCAAGGATATCTTGCAGCAAGCACTGAATTGTTTAATTGCCAACAATTTATCCTGATTTAAAATCAATGCAGAAGAGACTATCTCTCCAAAAATGTTTGAAACAAGCACCTGGGCCAAACTAGGCCACGCCTGCCCGTCTTTTACTGAGGGCAAAGCTCCTGCACAATCATCTTCCAACACACTGTAACCTGCAGCTGGGAGAAGAACAAACCTTTTCTCCTAGAGATGAAGTGTTTATAGAGCAGTGACCTCCAGCAATGGTAAGACCAACACCAGAAGATATCAGGTTCAGCTACTTTTGTACCCACTTTCCCTGTGTGGAAATGTCACCAAGTGCATGAAGTTGAAGTGCAGGGAGAGAAGCATCTCAGCCCTTCCTACAAACCCCTGTTCCTGAGGCAGTTCCCTTAAGACACAGATGTCTAAGGAGGTGAAATGCTGCTTCCCCCACCTTAGCACCTACGCAAGGGCCCAGGTGAGGCAGGGTGTCAGAAGAAGTACAGTCACAGAATGCCAGAGAGCTCAGCTTAGCTCCTCCATACACCTCTTGTGCTGACAGCCGGCCGCTGAGCTGGTCCTAGCAGTGCAACACAACCACGAGCATGTGCCGACAGCCCCGTTTGGAACACAGGAGACCTGGCCACATGAAGCTCTAGAGGGGCAAGAGGTTGTCCATGCTGCCAGCAAGCCAAATGCCCTCACATTATGCCACTCCTAATTTATGCTTGGCGCCCTGGTTGTTACTCCGAACATATACCACAAAATGCCTTTGTGGTAGGGGGATCCCAAATTTATAGGGTGGAAAGGTCTGAAGGTAAAAAATTCTAAGGCTTGAATGAACAACCATTCTGAATGCAAACCTGAATTCAGTGCAAGGTCAGCACAGTTTTTCTTGTTCAAAGATATCAGGTCATGACATAGCTTGTAGCATGAATGTCGGTCAAAAGCTTCCTGACAGACCCTGACCCATTGCAATGCACAGCTCTCTCCTGTGAGAATGCAGTGTGAAGATCTACACTGTGTCCTGTCATCTCTGCAAGGTATTTCATCAGTCACCAGGCTGTTCTGCAATGTGCTTAACAACAAAATTGTGTAAGCTCAAAGAAAGTGAAGGCAAAGAGCAACTTTAGCAATCCCTGCCCAGAACAGTGAAGGTGATGAAGGCTGCAAATGGTCCTGCCGTTCAGTCACATTACAACTGGTGATTAGATATTTGCAGAGGGTTTTGCAGGTGTTTGCAATTCTGAAACAAGGAAGCAAAGGCTCTGAAAGGAGGCATTGGTGAGCTCTTCTATTGCATCAGGCTGGTTGACTAAATGCAGCAAACAGTGTAAAGTTTCATGTCTGTGGTTTCTCCCTTTGCTGGAGCTGATACCACAAGATAAAATTGTGGTTTACAATGCCTTTGTCAAAAAAAAAATGGTAATCAGCACTAATCATAATCAGTGTTCCTTTGCAAAACAATAGCCAAGGAAAGGAGCTGAGACTGAGTGGATTTAATCAGCTTCATTGACATTGGGTTTGATTAGTATAACTGGAACTGGCTTCCTATCTTGTTTAACATCATAAAGTCTTGCCAGCTGACTACCAGTAAACCCCCAGACTGATCATCAGAACTAGTCTTCACATTAGATCAGGGAGTGGGGAAAAAGAAAAACCACCAAACCACATTTTTCTTGCACTTCCACAGAGCTTTCTCCTGTTCTGAATGACACTGCAAGGGCTGACAGTGGCTTCCTGCTGTCCACAGTATTTCAGTTAAAAAAATGCCTTTTGCTTCTCACTGAGCTCTCTTGAAACTGATACATTAAATTAGTTCACACTAGAATGTGAGATGGGGCCATGGCATCCTTGATCTTCCTTTCATTCCCCCATGCTGCTCTTCTACTTTGAGGGATATACACCACAAGCCATAGTTTTCAGGAGCAGAGGCATCCAGACAGGGATCACTACGTGCGAGCAACCTGGGCAAAACACACATGTTGCCCTCAATGGGGACTTGGGACGCATCTGGATTTGTTTCACGTTAAATGCACGCAAGGATCATTCCAGTGAAAGGTGCTGAAGTGGCGCAGACTGAAGTCCTGTATTGATCTCCCTAACAGGCAACAGCCACGCAATGCGCCCTGGCCCTGACCCGGCAGGGGACATTTGTCTACTGGCTATGTGCACTTATTGCCATCAGGAGACAGTTGTGTTTAACACTGCTAAACAACCCCGAAGTATTTTTTTTATGGCTCATAACCTGGCATTATAAGGTACAGAGGAAATCTGCAGGGTAGGTGCTTTATAAAAGGGGTGGGATTAGGACCTGCCTCTGGCAATTCATGCAGCAGCATCTTGCCTGCTCCAGGGATGCTAGAGAGCAATACCAGTTTTCCGATCACAGATAAAGATGCATCCAGTCCATAGAAAACCTTACTTTTAAAAAATATTAAAGCAATTAAAAGCTGACTGAAAGATTTGGCGATGAGATACAAAGTCTTTTTGCCTAGAGATAACTGGTGCTAATTATATAGATTTCATTTTATCATGATGTTGCAAAGTCATGATAGCTCAGGCAGTTCCCAGGTGAAATGAGTTCAGTTCTTCACAGACGGGGCTTCAGTGAAAGCCCAAAAGCAGTTGCCTTCAGCCAGGCCTCCAGCTCGTGATCTCAGTGTCAGGGCAAAGTCTTGACAAAGCCAGGACCAAGACTCGCTTTCAAGGATGGTTTTTCCCCTCTTGAGAAGCAAACCACGTTTCTGCTATCCTCTCAATAGCACAGCAGTAGAAGGTGTTTTACTGGAGGTCTTGGAGACGAGATCTCCATGGTGGGGGCTCGCAGTCAAAATAAAAACCCAGAGAAATAAGAGAACACAATAGAAGAAAAAGGGAAAAAAATTATAAAGCAAGTAGAGCACACTGATTGGAGTCCTTTGGGATTCTCTGCTGGTGGGACTGACAGATAATCTTGGGGATTAGACTCCAAAATCTTTTGCCAGCAGCATCCTTTGGTCCTAGTAACATAATGAAACACCTCAAAAGGGGCTGCTGGAGATATTTGGGTTCCCATGTGGCTAATTATATATTTTAAAGTTGTAGAGGGAGCGGGTGTTTCCCCCATAAAAAAAAAGTTTAATTGTACAACTCCACACACTCTTGCTTTCTAATGCAACACACATAGGGAATCTCGTACATCAACTACAAAGTGCGTATTGTTCTATGTCAGCAGATAAATAATTCACCATCTGAAAACTTGGAAGCTTTTCTCTTAGCTCAGGATTATTGTTCCACTTGATGCATGAAGTTGGCAGCTTTACTTTCTTCTTCCCAAGAGAACTGGATCACTAAGACTTGAGTAATTTCCAGGCTAATACCTCACCAAGATATTTTTGTGTGTGTGTGTGTGCACATGCATGCATTCCCATGGAAGAAGTTAGGTGGAGAGGCAATTTTATTTGTCTTTTATTGTCATTCATTCTTAACTATACACTTAAAAACAAAAACCACAAACCTCTGATGTTGCAACTGCTGCCTCCTGAATTTCTTCCAGCCATCTTTAAAATCTATGGTGTTCTATCAGCCAAAAGTTTCAAGGGAGGAGGAAAGGGCTGTGTTGCTGATTGAGGGTTTGTTTTTGTTTTGCTTAAAAAAAAAGTATTGGAGTGAATTTGTATAAACATGTGTCTGACCAAGGTGGTCATTGCTGTCCTTTATGGCAGCCTATCCCTAGCAAACAAAGAAACACACACTTTCTGGCAGGCATGAACTAGTCTCATACCCCATTTTTCAAACCAAGGGAAAGTCCAGATTGTTATCCAATAGCCCCATTCCTATTTTTCATTAGTGCAGAAAAACTAAAGATCCACACAGACCTCCATGAAGAGATCAAATTCCTAATGTGATTAGGCTTTAATTCTGGTATTCTTAATAGTAATTAAAATTGTCTTGAAGAAAAACATTTTTCATTGATTTCAGCAGGCTTTGGATGAGAAACAGTCCGGAGGTTTTTGACAAAACGTTATTTTGACAGAAAATGCAGACTCACTGAAATTGAAACAGTTCCTGGGAACAGCTTTCCCAGTGACAGCTCAGTGAAAATGCTGTTATCTCAGGTCCACGATGTACTTTTCAGGATCAGAGCAGGAAGAAAAAACATGAAGTAGCAAAGTACTGTTGGCCAGGCCGTCCACCCTGATACAGGAGACTCAGAGTCAGGTTCAGACTGTGGATTTAAACATGTATCAGCTGCTCCAAGATAATAGTTAGAGCCCAAGTAATTTGGATTTTCAATGGGCTGCCTCTGCTCTCCAGTTTGGGAGCTGTCAGTCCATCTCAGCATGGAGCAGGACTATTTTGGAAGCTTTCAAGTGCTCTTCAGGAGAGGAAAAAAACATTTCCTGCCAGCTGTGCTTTAAATCGGGCCATAAAGCTTTATGTTTAAAAACAATTGTGAAACATGACTCAAATGAGATGCCCTCAGGGTTGCACACTGAAGACAGCAGCAGCTTCGCCATCAGCTCTGATGAGCACTCAGCCATACATCTGTAGTCCTACATTTCATTAAAATATTTATAACTCTATAAGAGAGAAGGAACATTCTATCTAGAAATGAAAGCATGCACAGTGGTTATACTCTCATTGTGGACCTCTGCATGTATCAGAGATAGAGATGCAATTGCCCAGACATAGAAAGAATTCTTGTCTTTGAAAACTATAGAGTTAGAGAACTCAAACAACAATGTTAAGATTAACATTCAGAGAAATAAGCAGAACCGAGGAGGTTTCTACTGCTACAAATACAACTGGCCAAAACCTCATCTGACATTAAATTCATACCTGCAGTGAATTCAATAAGGTGATATTGATTTACACCAGCTAAGAAGTCATCCCGGACAGAGTTTGTAGAATAGGACCAGCATACAGGGGAAATTTTGGATGCTTTACGTCTGGGAAAAGCCCAAGAAGAAAGGACCTTCTAGCCAGAAGTTGTGTTTGAAAGGGACAGAAAAGCAGTAGCTGAGATCTGGAACAGCGCTGTGTACAAGCACATGCTGGAAGGGAGGCACAGTTTTATGCTGTCCTTCCAAAATTCAGCTTATATCACACCTCAGATGGGTACACAGCACACCAAGGGCACGTGCATTCACGGGCCAGAACTACATCGTGTACAATCATAGCTCAGCAAGAAGAACAAATTAGTCTGTCTTTCTTAAACCAATATCACAGAATGGCTTAGTGCATGTCAGAGGAGGGCACAAAATTTAAGGTTTGTAGGGGTTTTTTAAATTTTTTTTTGGTAACAGTGCTCAAGAGCCGATGGATTGGGATGGGGTTGTGCAAGGATTGCATGAAACCCTATGGTACATTTCCAAGCCTTGTTTGTCTGAACAATTGACTCTGAGCACAGACACTTATCAATAGAAGCCTAAGCAAATTTCAGGACAAGTTTTTTTGTTTTTTGTGTTTTTTTTTTTTTGCTGACTTGAACATCAAGGTCTTCCAGGGCTGCAGTTGCTGTAGCAACAGGAAGGAGCTCATTAAATGATCAACCTGAAGGCCAAAGCTATCAGAGTTGAAATGACCAAAAGTTAATATTTAACCTGAATATTCTTATTTGTTTAAAAACACGCAGCTCACTTTGTATTAGCAGTTGCATCATGGACCTGCTTCAGAAACAGCTATTTGCATATGTGTAAGCATGTAATTTTTAATGATTTTTCCACAGTCTAACAGCATTATATATTATTTTGTTTTAAGAGCTAAGGAGAACGAGCATGATCCATCTTTAGCCTCAATAGATTCTGTCCTTTGGACAACTGTTCTGGAGGCAAGTTATGCTCTGCCTTGGGCCCAGCCAGCAGAACCAAATGGAAATAGATTCCTGCAGCAAAATTAAGTGACCCATCCCCTACTATTGCTTAAACATGTCTAACCTCCCTCACTGCTGTTTCAAATGTCTGGCAGGCCGCTCTTTCCACAGCTTTCAATATTAGCTGCTGGTTTTCATCAATGAAATAGCATCTGCGGACAGCCAAGAGGGACCTATTAACTGGGGCTGCTTTATGCTTGTCCACCAGTAGAACAAGGACACTCTAAGGAAGAATCTCATTTGGTCAGCCCCTACTTAGCATAAAACAACACATCTTCTTCAGTACATGGATGCCAAAGGGCCTCTAGACCATTGCTTTCAATAATCTCCTGTGGCTATGATAGGGCCAGACTAAGTCCCTTGTGTCTCTGATAACACCCATTCCAACTGAATATAGCTTTTAATGAAAATACCAAGAGGAAAAAAAATGCCTTTCTACTTCCAATCCTGGCTCAAAGAAATGTTTTGTCTGCCCTGGAAATATTCCTCTGCCTACAGTTTATTTTTGGGAGACCTCATTGCAGGTGGTAGCTGCTGGCACAAAATATTTGGATGCAACCAGAAACTACTAAGAGTAATTTGTCAAGTCTATCCTGTCCTAACAGGAAAGAAAAAAGTATATGTGGGAGAGATAGGGGATGGAAAGTCTATTTCACAGGATTTCTTCAGGCTTTTCAATGCCTTTAGTATACAGAGGAAGTGATAGTTCACCATCATTTGTGACCTAATTCAACATCATTTTGTGATTCTGATTAAACATCAGCAGATACCAGGCAGAAAATGCAAGTCATGCAGCCAAATACAGCTACATACACATCACTGAATCACGGAACTTTCTAATACTTCTGATCCTGCTTCTAGGTATCAAACCCAGAGTTAAGACCATGCCAATAATTCAAACATTCAGGTTTCACACATTAATGGTCAAAAAAATTGCCACATAAAGCTGTGAAGCATTATTATGTTATCCAACAGCTTCATACAAATGAACTTATTGCTGCTGCTGATGGGGGGGCAGGGGGCACGGCGCAGGGAAATCAAAGCTTTATAAATATGTTAGAGAAGCCAGGCCTAGGTGCAACTGCCTGTCATGTGCTCCAATAATTTTTAGTGTGAACCTGACATGTCCTTCGCACCACCACAGCTGGAGGCAGTTCAGTTGGAGGCTGTGTCTTCATCCAATGTGAGGCTATTTGTTTCATTGTAAAGAGGTATCATCCTCAGTTGAACTGTTGGGTGTCTTGCAGAGCTAGAAAACAGCACACAAAGATACGAGACACCCACCCACACAGCCCCAGATTGGGCCACACGTCCTAACGTGTCCCAGTTAGACGGTACCTTGCCTGGGGGTTTTTTATTACCCTTTTGCCCCTTGTTCAGCATGTTTCAGCTGACCCTGTGAGGAAGCAGAAATAGTAGCATGGCTGAGA
The DNA here is from genome assembly GCF_036013445.1 of Caloenas nicobarica. Taxonomy (NCBI): domain Eukaryota; kingdom Metazoa; phylum Chordata; class Aves; order Columbiformes; family Columbidae; genus Caloenas; species Caloenas nicobarica. The sequence continues at coordinate 19,266,102 of NC_088255.1, read as the reverse complement.
GAGCTTGCAAAAAGGAATGGGAAAGCAAGAAGCCATCAGGATGAATCCATCCACTCAGGTTTTTTTAGCTACCCCCACTTCACGGCACATGAACCACACTCATCACCAGGTCACCCTGATCTTCCCTTTCCAGACACCCTGCACCTGGACCTGGGAACACTCTTCCCCCGTCTTCCTCTTGTGCTTCCTTCATCCTTTACCCTCATGTTACACCTCTGCCAGTAGGCAACCATGAATCCAACCAGGAAAGGTCTGCCTTGGATCGCCTCTACACTGCTGCTGTCAAAGCACCGCTCTGCAAGTCAGCAGAGGTATTTCTGCAAGGGTGAGAATCTGAGCATGCCTGAGCCATCCCGAGAAGAAACCCTTCGAGAAGTAAAACCTGGAAAAACAAACAAAACCGAAACAAACCCACACACCCACCACGCAGCAAACCACCAAGGCTCAGCTTTGCTGTTGCGCTATCTCCTGGCTGCTTGCTGAACCCAAACCCTAAGGAGGAAGCGCGCTTGGACTTCACACACACGCAGTCAGCATGGGAAGAGGCTGGGAAGGATGCCTGCGTGGCCCTTCTCTCAAATACTCCCCCCCGTATGATCTAACTTCAATCTGCAGCTGTCAGAGTCGGCTCTCTCTGCACTTGGCAATCGGAGGCTCTGCAAGCGAGCGGGAGCCGCTTGCCTCGCCTGCCTTCCTAAGGCAACACTTGCTCAGCAAACACAAATATGTTTACTGTGGAAACTTTGTACTCGCCTTACTGCCCTCGCTCTTTGCCAGGTGTTTTTCTTTTTATACCTGCAGGAGACTCAGAGCTGTGTTCTAATATAGAAATACAGGTTCATGTGCATGTGTTTATTAATAAACAGATAGGCAAATCTATCTGCTTACTGCCTCATTTGAGTGATTTATTCAGTTATTTTTAGATCTGCTAGACATATAGACTCAAAGCAGTAACATCAGGGACTGGCTACTGTAATATAACCAAGCTACATTCACAGACTGATTTTTCCAGAAAGAAAAAAAGAGGTTACATAGCTACAAGGGCACTCAGCAACAGTCAGCCCTTTTTTCCTCCTCACCAGTTTTAAACTGGTGTCATTATTGTCTTCCGTGATGTTGCTGTGGGGATAAATCAGCAAGAAATTCGGTGGCCAGGTAGACCAGGACGTCCTCTAAGAGCTGCAGTACAGAACCATGCCTAAGCGTGCCAATAGCATTGTTTAGAACAACATATTTTTGTAATATATATGGGAAGACATACACACATGTGCAAGACATCATGAGAACGGCCCTACCCAGATCCATGAGGACACACCACAAGGAGAGGACCTAACGCATCACAGCCAGGCAAGACGTGGCTCACAAGATGGGCCACAAAGCAAGAGCTCCTAAACAGTTACAGGTCCGTCAGGGTCCCCCAAAAGGTTTTGCTCTGACAAGACTGTTCTTGCCAGTTCCTGGGCTCTGTCTCCCTCTGAAAATTGCACAGGGCCTCCCCGAGGCGGCTGCCTTGGGTTTCATACCCCTCTGGGGATGCAAACACAGCTGAACAGGCACTTTCACTGTTCCGAGCATCCTCCCGCTGCCCTGTTGCAATAAGCAGAGTTGATTGTCAACTTCAGCCAAATAAGCAAGCATAAATGCCAGTAAAAGAAAACATTGCATACATCCCTCATCTGGAAATTATTTTTGTTTGTATTTATGTTCCCACATGTTGTCAGGGCGATGTCTGGGCTCAAGCCCACACGTGGAAAAATCTGGACTGTGCCCTGTACTAGGAAGCTCTCTAGCTCACAGGCTAAACTATATTTGCTCCTCCTTGCCTCCCAAAAAAACAGTCTGTATACTTGCTTTAATGGTCCAGAGCCCAGCCTCCTTTATCCAGGGGAGAGGAAGATGAAGAATTGACAAGAAGTTTATTTTTACACTAGGAGACTGGAGCAGGAGGAAGCCCCCTCTTCTGGGCCAGGAGAACTGAAAAAACAACAGGTCCAGAAAGGAGCATGATCCCCCGAGTCACACTTTGTGGCACAGCCTGAGCCCAGCCACCTGAACAGAACCAGGGACCTACCCTACATCCCTTAAGCAAGACCAAACACAACCTGGACCTTCAGCTCACACACCTCATTTAGGGAGCACCTCAGCTCCCTCCCAGCCAAGCACAGTTCATCACCTCCTGGGCTTAAACGCCAGCAAAAAAGTATTCAGCCACCAGTCTCAAGCCTCTTTCACTCCTAAATGGACCCTCTTTCCTCAAATGAAAAACAAACCAAAAACAAACAACAAAAAAAACCACCCACAAACAAACCACAACAAAACCAAAACAACAAACCAAGAGGTTCAACCAGGTCAGCCACAGCCTCCCCAACAGCGTACCTGCTGAAGGTTCATTCCTCAAAGCACCTCACTGCACAGGCCAGCTGCTCCTTGCTGCAGTCTCCTTCCTTAATCACTCCCCAAAAGTGGCTGCACCCCAACCACCTCCCTGACCAGCCATAAACACCCCATCACATTCCTACACCTGAGCTTCTCCCCTTATGGGAGCCTGGATATACCTCAGCTGACTCCTCTGATTAATCCCAGACCCAGGTGAGTCTCCCAGTTCCCTCCCAGATCAACCCAGCAAGCAAAGTCATTAACCCTGAGCGGTAAGGCTGTTTGAGTGCAAACTGAGAGCGAAACCATGGCTCTGACAAATTCAGCAAGAATTTACCCTTTGCTGACAGAGCTGAGACCTCACCTGGGTGAGAGCCCTTTTTTTGTCTTGGTCTCTGCACCCAGAGCCCCACCAGGAGAGGCTCCAAGTCTATGTGCCGCTTAAAAAGCTGGCAGCCGCGGGCTTGCAGATTAAATGTGAGGCAGGATGACGAAAGTTGCAAATCACGTCTCCACCTCTGCCAAGGAGGTCCACCTCTGTCCTTGTGCCTGTCCAAAAAATTGGGGAAGCTAATATCTCTGTATTGCCTCAGCAATACTGCTGCCCAGAGAAAGCAAAGCATGATACAGCTTAGGAACGACTGAGAATACGACCTTGAAGACATAAACATCTTTTTTCTGCCAGAGTTTTTCTGTCTTTTCCTTCATAATGGTTGCTACCGCGTTGCAACTCCAATAAGAAATATAATTCTGTTGTTCATGCCTCCAACTGAAGACCCTAAAGACTTCAGTTGTGTCTTCTCTTCAGTGTTACACTTCACCCAGAGTACGCAAATGGCCTTGAGATGGTTGTCGTGGGTGGATTCTGTGCGCCGATGCCAGGCAAGGGGAGCAGCAAATAGCTTTTATCATATAGTTGCATTTAGAGGCTGCATCCATGGGACTCAGGTGGATATCTTCCAAAGGCGAGCAGGAAACGGTGGAGATCATCCTGTGAAAATATCTGCGAACAGGAAAGAAGTCTGTTCGAGTGAGCTGTTCGTGCTTTGGCCATAAAAATCTCATTCCTGGGGTGGCTGAAAAGTGATGGAAAAGTCAACTTCAAAGAAAACTGCTGAGGCTTGAACAAAAACACATAATTCTTTAAATTTGCAGTTGACAAAAAATAAAAGGCATCAAAATCTTTTACAGAAACTGACAAAATCTGAAATTCATTTGACAGTAAAGTTTTGACTGGTGGAAAACCTTGAACTAGAAGGAGTTGGCAGCAGAGCCAAGGGGGTTACAGGGAGCCCTTCCGTGCCTTTGCAGCCCGTTGTCCCAGGGCTCCTCCGCTAAAATAAACCCAGATGTGGCCTCATGAGGGGTCTTCAAGGACAAACTAAGAGAAGATTCCACTCCTCGTTCTCTCTGCATACCTGCATGACCGCAGCAAGTCCCCGAACAGCACCTCACTTAAGTAAACCCCAAGCTGGCTGCAATGCTTTGCAACAGAAACTTCATTTGTCTTTCACACTAGCTCATCAATGGAGTCTTTCTGGTAAAATCACAACATCCTCAGTTCACAAGGGGAGCCTCTACGGAAAGAAAACGAGGAAGAAGGAGCATCACTTCAAAATACCCAACACTGGCAGGTCCAGGCATTGCAAAACCGCAGAGAGGGACCGATCCAGCAGCTCTGGGAACTGAACCAGCCCAGCCAGCATCCCCAGTGACCACCTGCCTCCACATTAGCAACTCTGCTGTCCCTCTTGCTGCCTTGCTCTCTCACATCTTCTGGTGGACACTTTCAAATTTTTTTCTAATGAAAAGGATTTTTTTTTTTTTTCCAGGCAGCCGTAAATGTGCTTTATTTGTCTTGTGCATCTTATTTGTCTTGTGCATCTTGTTAGACTGCCAGCTGACTCAGGCTATCTCTTGCTCTGCAAATATTCTGCAGCCATGACACAGAGACTCCATTTGCAAGGTTTCTCTGTGGGTTACATATACCTACTTCATCACTAGAAGGCAGATAGAAACCTCTCTCAACAGCACATCACTCTAGTTAGTGACTAGTTATTTATTGATGCAATAAACTGCCTTGAAAGTAATAATTAGAATTTATCACAACAAAAAGTAGAGTTCATTAAATCCCACACAAATTATCTAATTGCAGAAGTTGAATAAAAGATCAGAATAAACAGCAGAGATTACAGTGGACTAGATCTTCTGAACTAACTTTCAAAACAGACACTCTTACACAGTCTAAAATATTGTGTTAATAGATAACAGCTAGTGCATCAACAGCCACTCATTTTCTTTAAAACAAATGTGTTTGAGAAGAGTAAGCAGAAAGTACCAAAGTCAAGGAAGGAAAGATTGTAGGTAGATGTATAGGAAGGTACAGCAAGGTGTTAGTTGGATTTTAGTGCAAGGAGACCTGAGCGTGCTAATCAGCCTCCTTTTGATCACACCATAAGGGCGAAGTCTTAAGCAGTATGGAAGTGCTTTATGGGGTGTTAAAGTCAGGAAAAAAATAATCAAACTGAACTTCTTGCTACTTACTGTGGTAGCCAACACAGTCCCCACAGAAGATGAACACCACGAACCCATCTGCAGGTGTCACCAAGGGCCATTGCGAGGACTCAGAAAGTCACAAGCAGATACAGCCAAGTTGTTCCCTCACTGCTCCCCAGGTCCTGCCACAGCTGCGAGGGCCACAGCTCACCTGCACCAGTGTCACTCATGCTACTTCAGCAAAATGAACACCTTGTCATTCCTTGTGCTTGACCTCATGCTGGACTTAAGCCTATCCAGAGGGCTAAAAAGCATCCTCCCTTCTCCCCCAGTGCACTTCAGTTAATTGCATCTGTATATCAGTGTGTACATGTCTCAAAATCACATCAAACAATTAAGCTGTGATTAATGCCTGAGTCTGAGAAGGAATTGGTGCATTTGAGTTTGCTCTACAGCTCTGCCACAGTCTCCCCAAGGACTGTTGGTTAAATCATTTAAATCCTTTTCCTGACTTGGCACAATGAAGGTGACGAGTACTCTTCAGGGGGCTGGAAAGTTGTCATTCCCCACTGGGAAACATGTTCTGCTCCTCATCTGGAAGATGCTAGAGAAGTGTCAAATATTATTATTAATTTAGCACAGCTAATTTGTTTCACTGAGACCAGCATGAAAATGCAGGAGCAAAGCGAGGACGGTGGCTCCAGCTCTCCCTGGATTTGGAGTTCTCCACCCACCAAGGATCTGTCACAGGGTATCAGGTAACTCACACGAAGTCATCAGGACCAACACTAATTTGCTATTCACTCCTTTCGGCATGGCACAGATTGATTCGCATTAAGCTTTCACTGATCTCATGGACAAGCCTGGATTATCTGCAAGGCAGTGCCAGGGATCCTGAGTGATGGGTAAGTGCTCAGGCAACCGGGCAGCGCCTGAGAAGGGTTTTTGTGAGCTTGGTGCTGAAGAAAACCCATGCTGTCTCGAAGGCAAATGTGTTACTAATGTGTGTTTATTTATCAGTTGTTGGAATACCTTGTGAGGAGACTAAAGGTCCCAGGTGGCAGGTAAATGAACACCCTCCAGTTGCGCCATTAACTCTTTGGGAGCAAGAAGGAGAGTTTACCAGCAAACTTGTCAGCTGTAACTAACTGGATTTTCTGAGTGAGGACAGATTGCTCATCATCCTGCTCTCCCAGCCAAAGCCGACCTTCCCCAGGAGCATCTGCTGCTTCCAGGAGGGATGAGCCCATTCCAGAGGCCATTTCCACACCAGCTGAGGCAGAGCAGTCTCGTTTATGGCAAAGAGCTCCCCACATCAGCCCTGCCCCGGGATGCCACATCTGCATCTCAGCTCCACGCAGCCACAGTGTCCCAGTCGGACCCCAAAACTGGCACAGCGGAGCCGGGTCCAGCACAGGCGCCGGCCCACGCGGCTGCTTGCTACGGCACCGCTGCCGTCAGCACAGCCTGGCTGTTTTTCCAGCCTTTCTGTCTGCAGAATGGCTGTTCTGATGTAACGAAATTTCCAAGCCCTTTACCCTCTCTGATGCATTATCTGCCACTAGGGACACCCGGTCTAAATGAATCTAGCTCTAGCCAGCTCTCTAAGGTCCGGGACATGTTGTCCATGGAAAAACGACGCACACCAGAGAAACAAAAAAGTGAGAGACTACCTGGCTGCCGTTTATAGACTTCTCAGAAAAAGTCAGCCGTCAACAGCCAAACTCAAACGTTTGCGTCACTCCTTCACTTATGGAAGGCGAGTTTACTAAATACCTGGATGCTTTTCAGCCCAATAGCCCAATCCCTGTATTTTCAACCATAATGTTGCAATAATGAGCAGGGCTTAAGCTGGTGCCTACTGGACTCAACAGAAGAGGCAGATGCCAGAGGCTTTTTTAGATACAGAACAGTAATTCTTTGTACCTTTCTTTTTGTGGGTTGGTGGACTCCACCCTCAGTCATATGCGAAACAATTCCTGGATAGATGTTTCTGCTAAAGATCTCAGAGTGCCTAGTGATTACTGAGGCTCCCAGTATCTGGGTTGTATGGGTAAGTAATATTTCTGCTTTGAGAAGTGCTAAGACTCTCTTGAGCCCACTCCAAGAACCAGCTACAGATTCAGGTGGAGAAAAGCTGTGTCCTTATACAAGAAAAGGGACCTGAGGGACCGACGAGGAATCCCAGCCCCTTCTCTTTGTGACCACCAACTGCCCAAGGCACAACCCTGTGACCGTCATTCACTGAACCCCCGCCATAAAGCTGCTGTTGCCCCAGACCAGCTTCCTCCTGCCCAACAAGCAGAAACCCTTCTGCAAAAAGAGCCCGTCACTCTATTTGTGCTGGAAAAGACAGAACAGTGCCTGTTACACCATGGCTAGCTTCAGTTTCTATTTTCCTTACTCTACTCCCTACCAGAAAACTGTAGGCCACGCTCACCTCAATTTTCTCTCTCTTTTAGGGTGGTTATGAATCCAACATGAGCAGGGGAAGCACTACCAGGCGAGCACCAGTGAGAGCAAGATGAGATCTGGCTTTCCCAACAGTTACTTGTCGTTCATGTATTTCACTGCCATTTTACCCAACACCTCAGCCTGCAGCACTCGGCAGAGATGCAGACACTGTCCTCTGCTCGTGATGTCCAGAGCCTTGTCAGATGTTGCTCTAAACTGCAGGATGCTTGAATAGTGAGCTGGGGCTCAGCAAGGTGCTGTTCAAGGCATAAATGCTCCATAGGGCAGGATGGGAGAGCTGATGAAAGCTCTCTGCAACAAACTTCTCCAAAGACCAAGAGGTTCATCCGGTCTTAGCTCGGTAAGAGATCAAGTACTTGCATGGGTTTTGAGTCAGCCTAACGACAAAACCATTAAAAAAGCAATAATTGGGGTAGGGAACGCAGCAAGAGATGAAGGATGTGCTCCAGCAAGACCTGCACTGAGCTGGCAGAGCAGGTTGAAGCTCAGACCTGTAAAACACTGAGCACCGAGGAGCCGCAAACCTCACGATATAGGATCGTCTGACCAGAAGAGTCATTGAGGCCCATCCCTCTAGCTGTATGCAAACACACACTAGATGCTAAGCTTCTTCACAGTATCTATTTTTCACACACCACACACCTTCAAACTGCCCACCCCGCTCTACCCCCCCCCAAAAAGAAAAAGCAAGAACAAAACTAAAACCTGTGGGATAAGAGATTAAAAGCCACAAAAACACAGATGTCCCAGAATAAACAAGCAAGGGAAACCAAGGGTCTGCAGTCCCTGCCTTAGTTGGGAAGTTTTTTCCCCAGATAAGCTGTCGCGGTCCCTGTCCTTGGCTTGTGCTGCAGTCAGTGGGAGTTTAGCACAACTCATTCTTTAGAAGCACTGTCTCTGAATAACAAGCGAGCAAAGCATGGCAATCACCGAACCAAGTGAATAACGGGTTTTGTAGGTGCTGTCAAAAGGGGAGAAGGAAAAGACCAGCTGGCTCCGAACAGCTTTCTATGTGTGTTGGCAGGTCCTTGGTATTTCTCCCAGACGGGGAGGGCATGTCTGAGCCGAGAGCCCGTGGTACAGCACATCCAGGCTTACATAACCCACGGGGCCCAGGGTAATCATTAACGCTGGCTGATTGCCACTGCCTTTGTGCTGGAGTCACCTAGTTGTTTGGATTAAACGTATAGTGGCCATCTCGACAAGTAGAAGGCTCCTGGCAGAAGGATTTAACTGGAAACAGCCCCTTGGGGAGCAGGGACCCCTTGCAAACATCACAGGGTCTAAGCCCAAGTGCTCCTGCAGCAGCCAGATGTGCCATCTTCCGTCACACCACCCTGCTCGAAGGGCTGCTTTGCTTTCCATAGGGGTGCAGCTCCCTGAGCTCCCCCACAAACTGCCAGGGGAAAAAATCCTCCATGTAACACAGGTCAGGAGAACAGGACCCTTTTTAGGGCATTTTGCCTTGGTGATTCCCAAGTGCAATGCTCCAGCAAGCAAGCTCTCCTCCTCCTCTCCAGGGCATCCTTTCCGAAAGTAGATGTTATCAGTGCAGCCTGACTTTATCTTATACTCTGTCTTTACCTTTCTTTGCTTATCTGATGTCTCAGTGTCCTACTACTCTCTGCCTTCTTTAACCCACTGTGTGTTATCGATGCGCGGTCTGTGCCACTGTTTGGGGCAAAGGGGATTTGGGACTTGTTGGTTCTGTTCCCATCTCCTCTCTGCGTTGCTCTGTGGTCTCAGATGTCACTCCACTGCTCTGTGTTTAGCCACAAGTCACGGTAATCAGGTCACCTTATAGAAACATCACTTTACTCTTCTTCTTTTATGCTTAGTCCTTACCTCTAGTGAATCTTCTCAGCTGTCAGCTCCTCTCGTCTCATAACACTGCTCCTTCGCAACTAGCTTGATGAAGATAAACAGCCAGAAATTGCCAGTAAAATCTTTTAGAAACATAAAGACATCTCACAGGTGTTAGGAACCAGATAATCATCATTATGTGAAGGCTCAAACACCACACACATGTCCATTCACACCTCAGAAACCCAATTAGAGATGATTTAAGTCAATGAGACTTAGGCATATGTGTAACAATGTCATGCTGTGTTTTGCCATGCAGAGTTGCTGAAGCCGGGACATAATTAACTTATATACAGTTGTGGCATCAAAGCACTAAAACATATTTTTATCTTCAAGAGCGTAAAGAGTAATTAGGCTTAAGGCAAGGCCACATTTTTCTCCTGAACCAGCACAGCCCAGGCAGGCCGGTAATTCAACATAGAATAAACATCAAAAACTTCTTGAAATTTCTGCTTTTTCATGACAAACCTCCGACAATATCATTAATTTGCATGCAGAACTAAATCTCCTTTCACAGCAAACACGGCCCTACTCTTTTAAGCAAAATGTTGCAACTTGATATAAACTTAAGTTTCCTTACTGGTATTAGCCAGAAAAACCCACACAATCCACACTTAGAAATCCTACTTAAAAGAGAAAAGAATAAAGGGACAAAGTGTTTCACAGAAAATACGTGAGGCTAAAACATGGCTTAGATCTTAGATTTCTGCACTGCTGTGCTCCAACAGCAGGTATTTTGCCTCACTCCTGCTTTAAGTATTGCCCCTTGCAGAAAAATAACAACTTCTGCCCCAGGTGTCTTGCAGGGTGAATTGCCCAACATTACGGCAATACCAGAACTCCAGAGGAGATGGGGAGGAGACTGAGATGCTGGTTCAAATAAAGCAGCTGGTTTTATGCACGACGTCGATAGGGTGAGAACAGAAGGGAATCACAGATCTGCTTGGTGCAGGCTTGCTAATTAAAGCATGTATGGGACTAGCGCTCTTAAACGAGCTGTCCTTAGGACTCTGGTCTTCAGGCTACAGCTCAGGAGGTAACAACAACCTGGAGCGAACAGAACTTACTCTGCCACATCCCTCAGTCGTCTTGCCAGACTCATAGGGATTCTCTGGAAAAAACAATGAGTGGTCTGGAGATCCCTGGCTCATCAGCTGGCGTTTTCTGGTGGCTGTTCTTCAGGGAGAGTCTTTAATCCCTACGTGCCCATTAGTCTCAGAGTGATTCTTGCTGGGAGAGGATCTGGACTCGCAGCACCATTGCTCCTGTGGAGCCTCGGAAGTGATTTTAACACCAATAACGTTGCTGGTTTCTTTTTCCAGTGGAGGCTAAGCAAGCAAAAGCACATAGCAAGAGATGTCCCGGCTTGCAGATCACAAGAGCATCGTGTTCACGCCCCTGTTGTTACGAACGGGAAGCAATGGTTGTTGCAGAACAGGACGTCTTCTCCTCGGGCCTGAGGCATCCTTTGTACCACAGATCATTCGCATCACTCTTTCAGACGTGGGATTTATAGAAGCGCCAACTGAAGTGCCTTGGCACCAAGACCGCCACCGTGCCGAGCCTTTCTTTCACAATCTAATCCTGTGACTGCTGGTCTTATAGCTTGCTCCTTCCATCCAAGGACCACACGAACATAAATTAAGTCTCATAGTATCAGTACGATGCATTTTTATCCCCATTTCACAAGAAAGGGAACTGCGGCACAAGGCAACTGAGTCCTTTGTCCTGGGTCACACAGTGAGTCACCGTCACAGTCTCGAGCAGACTGAAGCCCTTCCTGCTTCACGCTAACCACTAGAGCCTGAATTTCCTCAAAACCTGCTCGCTCTAATTTATTAACTACAGTTTCACTGCAGCTGCGACCTGTTCCACAGCGGTCAGAAGCTACGGAAGGCATCGGGGTCCCAGTGCGGCTGCGTGAGGGCTCCGGCGAAGGGAGAGCCGAAACATCTCGTGCCTCCCAAGAACCTCCCGAGATAAGAAAAACTTCTGAAGGCAACTTCAGATGTGTTCCATCATCCCCCTGTTACCCAGCACCTGAAAAGTTACATCCAAGTGAATCAAAATTTCAAGCACTGCTGTCCTGATTACAGAGCTGGCTACAAAGGAAATTAATCAATTTCAAGAAGGGATTTAAAATTTCCATTTTCATTTTATTGTCAAAGTAAATATATTTTTATGAAGAACAAAAGAAAATATACAGAATTGTAACTTATGTACACTGGCTTTATAGGTATTTTTGTTTCCAATTTACACAAATTTTGATATGTTATTAAAAGATATTTTATATAGATATGCATCTATGTACAGTTTTATTTACATACATTCATAGGATGTGATATAAACCAGTCAATAGATGATAGTTCATTTATATTAATTTCTAGAGGACAAAAGGAATGCATTCGCGTTAGCTAGACCTGCTGTCCTTGCACAGCGTGGGCCCCTGCTCTGCCTAGTGCTACAATCGCAGTTTCCTATTTCCCATTTTGCCAACAAAAAGACAAACAGATGCCGCCTGCGAATGGAAAGGAAATCTAACATCCATTATAAAATCATTCCTAATTACTGATTTCTATTTTTTTCTAAAGCCTCTTACAATCACCAGAGTTCAAAAGGAAAAACAAAGCAACGAGAAGAAACGCAAACAAAATCACTTGCCTGCTACCATCTGATTATTTGTTCAAATTCCCTTCTCAGCCAGCTACCACACAAATTTGTTTCTTTTGGCTACTGTTCTCACCCATTCGCCCACCCCAGCTGCACGGAGCTCTGACGTGGCTGTTGGGAAGGTGAGGATTAGCGCTGAAGATCACGCTTGGACAGAAGATCTCACGGTGCTGTCCCACCAGGCCATGACGCCTCCGACCCTCCCCTGGGTACAGGCACACCCTGCAAAACCCTGCAGGACAGTGGACAAACGGAGATAGCTCCAACCAGCGAGGTGGCGACTCGCCATGGATGCTCGGGACACCCCGTGCTCACCAGGCACCTCCAGGGCTGGGGCTCTGGTTTCTCCCCCAAGATCACACCAGAGGACAGAAGCGAAGACAGAAACAGAGCTCAGCTGGTACAGAATCACAGCCTGGTTGGGGTTGGAAGTGACCTCTGGAGATCATCCAGTCCAACCCACCTGCTGAAGCAGGTTCACCAGGGCAGATCACACAGGATCGTGTCCAGGCGGGTTTGAATGTCTCCAGAGAAGGAGACTCCACAGCCTCTCTGGGCAGCCTGGTCCAGGGCTCAGTCAGTTCTCACGAACGGCTTCCTGCTGCTTTACGTGCTAGACAACAGCTCTTCTGCTAAAGACAGTGGGTGCTGCAAACCAGAGTCGAAGGCATGGGCATCCTTTCAGCCCCACGGCAGCACAGCACAGGGGAAGCTGCACATGGGATGTGCTCAGCCACAGCAAAAGGCTCCGCTCCAAGCCATTTCATCCAGCCTGAGCTTCTGGGTTTGCTTGGGGTACGCCTTTGCTTAGAAATATGTACGCATGAATATATATACATAAATATTTATATATAGCCCTAGCAAGGGAAAAGGTAAACGTGAGCTGGAGAAATCAGAGAGGCGCATTCCAGCGCTCTTCACGCCTTGCTTCCCCCGTCCCCAGCTCCCACTGCTCCTTCTCCTATGGCCAGCCCCTACAAATCCTTGGCTCAGGCGACCCAAAAAACAAAGGAGTTGTTTTCATTTTAAAAGGAATTTGCTGTTTCCAAACTGGACAAATAGAGCAGCTTAATAAAAACTCACAATGAATGGCCTGTACATGAGCAAAGCCCTCAGGAATGCCAGGGCTATAATTAACTAGCAGCAAGCAACTCTTACATTTTCCTGTGCAGCAGAAAACAGCTAAAAATAAAACACTGCAATTTCCAAAAGAAGCAGCAGCAAAGAAGGGAAAGGTAGAAGGAAAGGAAAATAACATCCTTAAAAAAAAAAAACAAACAGCAAGGAAGAAGCACCCCCCTCCCCTGACCCAAAAAGAACTTCATTCTCAAATCATCTTTAAAGGACATGAGACACTCAGACGTGGTGGTATCAAGTAACAGCATTGACTGTTCTGTGGAGACAAATAAATTATCACTAGAAATATAGTGAGCAAAGTGCTGTCATCGGCTGTTGTAGGACGGCTGGGCGGGAAGGGGCAAGCGGGACCAATCAGTTCACGGAGCGGACGGAACGGTTGCTTCGTGGAAATCGATGCACCTTGACGTGTTTGGACAAATGGTCACTTCGAGCAAACTTCTTCTCGCAGACAGGACACTGGTAGGGTTTCACCCCTGAGTGGGAGCGCCTGTGCCGGGACAGCTCATCTGACCTGGAGAACCTGCAAGAGATGAGAAGACTTTTCAGATTTTTTAATTATTTTTTTTACATTGCTATGTGCCTCAGAACAGGGGGGGAAAAAAAAAAGTCCCCTCAGAGACACCACTTGAGGCAAAGCCCAAACACACAAACCGAAAGGGATACAAGGGGGCCAGTCTGGCCCCAACCAGTGATGGAAACACACAGTTATCAACCTCATTCCACTTCAACTCTGGACTCAGAGCAATGCATGGAGGCAACGTTTGTACCAACCTTGCCCTAAACTCAGTAACATGGGTACAGCTCAACAGAAAACAGCGCTGCTCTTGATCCTCCTTCCAAAGCCTGTCCCACATGCTCTTTCCCGCAAATCCAAGCACGGACCCTTCTCGAGCAGAGATACCAACAAACATCCTGCAGATGAGGTCTGCCCCAAGCTCCCACTGGCACGAGCACAACGGACATCCAGTAGCTGCATCTAGTTTGAGATAGACCCCAGATAACAGCCTGACAGAGCTGCCCAGAAGCTACATGGCTTATCAGATCCTGCTGAAAAATTGGCTTTTGTATGTGTTCCCACAGGGTAAATAAAGAGTCATTAACATCTCAGTACCAGAGATGCTCAACATTGAAACAGCTGAAATCCAGGTGGGCCCCAATGGCCGTTGGCATAGTCCCTTCATGGGTAAATTGAAATCAAGATTGAGCCTTTAATTACCAAAACTGTCTCCCAGAGTGATTTCAGTTTTGGCTATTTCCCACCTTCCATCTCCACAGAAAAATCCCCAAATAGCCACTATGAATCCCATGGGCTTTACTGAACCCAAATCAGCTAATCCTTTGGTCCTAACAGTGGGCCTGGCTCTATTTCCAGCTTGGATGTAACTGGGAGCCACAGGGTTAATTAATAATGTCACACTAAAACAGCCCTGTCCAGATGGGTACAAAAAATTCGCTGCCTGACAAAGGGCAATTAAGTGTTTTGTTGCCAGAGCAGTAACAAAGAGCGGCACAGAAAGAGAGCTTGCAAGAAATGGTATCAGCTGTTTATTTACAATAAATAAATGAAGTCATGGGTGCTAGCTGAATAAATGGGGGAAACAACATGTAGAAAAATGTGCCCTTCTGGAGCAAAATAACACATCACCAACAGAGTGAATACGCTGTTTTTATGAAAGGGGGAAAACAGGACTACTGGGCTCCTATGAATAAGTCCTTCATGCAAGAAAAATAAGTTTCCACATAAAGGTTTTAATTAGCTCTGGTCACCGGCCGCCAGTTGAGGAATAGGGCACAGGCACTGGGAAACTGGGAATGGTTTCCCCAGTTCCCACAGCTCTTCAGTCCAGGGATGCAACCCAGAGAGTGCTCAGCTGGCACAAAGCAGATGCAGATACTCACCGTGGGTAAGGCATGGTGTGGACACATCCCAGAGGAGCGTTTCTAGGGGGGGATTCTAGGGGGAAATTCCTTCACCCGTTCCTTGCTTTGGTATCCCCTTGGTGAAAAAGTCATATTCACCATTAAGAGCACCAGGCAGCTGCTCTAATGGAGCCATCAACCTGTTCCTTGTCTGCGACACATCTCCTTCATAAAGGCTAACAGAGAGGGTTCTCTTCTCCCCTAGTACTTGGGCGTTTGCTTTCTCCAGCTCCCCTGCTTCTCCCGGCCATGGCTTCCCAAAACCACAGTCTGGACCTGGGAGCAGCAGGTCCGGGGATTTCTCCCAAGTCCTTAGTGAGCTAGTCCCAGTGCCGCATCCCTGGAGGGATGCTCTTGGAGAGCTACGGACGAGTGGGACTAAGTCTCTTTCTCGAGAAGGTGGGATGTTGCCTGTGTAGACTTCCTCAGCGGGACTCAGTGCTGGGGAAGGAACAGACCTATTGCCTGTGAGGGCAACCACATCCAGGGAAAAGAGGCAGCAGATAGCAAAAAGCACCTTTGCAAAAAGCCATCCTCCTGTATACAGGCTTATCAGCCAAAGGAGTAAAACCAGATGTGGCCGCGTTGCCTCATCCCATGTCCTTGGCCACTGAGGTCACCATCTGGGACAGAACTGCAGTCGCACATGGCTAATCCTGCACAAGAGCTCTGCAAGTGCATTTTGATGGAGATTGCATGGATGGTGGGGAAGAAACGGGCGCATGTCAGGAATGAGCAGCTCTGCTCATACCCCGGGAGCTTGGATGAGTTCATCTGATAAAAATACACTCTGCCTCATAACGATGTCCTTAGCTGAAGAGGCAGGAATGTTGCAATACTGTTCCCCAGCACTCACAGAAAGATCAGCTTACAGAGCCCACGGAAATAAACCTCAAGCTGTTGGTGTGTTTACAAAAACACAACGCAAAGGTTAGGACAAGGAAGCCAGGAAGATCTGGTGGCCTGGCTCTGCAGTGAAATGATATTTGCAGCATGTTCCGGCACCGAGATCATCTCAAGAAAACTGTAAATAATCGCCAGTGGAATGCCAAATTCAAACAACAGAAAGGCACCCCCAAGGAACATCTCACTATCCCAAATCGCTGCCATTTCCAGAAGGATTCCTCCTTCAAAAGGAAGGTGGAGGGATCTGGGCAATCCCACAGCAACTAGAAGAGCCTCCTTCAACTTCCTATCTGGTGGGACCCCAAAGAACCTGTGACTACATCTCCCTTGGAGAGAAATCCTAGAGCTCCCCAACGTAGGACATGTTCTGTGTTTCCTGGCCATACAAAGATATTGATACACGGCTCACAGGGCAAGAAAGGTCAATAGCTTCAGCCTGGTGCTCCATGGTCCCTACCATGGCCACCAGCCATTGGGACCAACTCAGGATGCTCCTCTTCTCCACAGTGGAGAGGAGGCTCTAGGTTCCCCTTGCCCATCCCCAAAGCAGCGCTGCGGTAAACCAGCACCTCCTGCAAACCCCCCTGCACAGCACCAGCAAAAAAGTCTAATGCGGGACGCCTGCCCTGATCTGTCCCATGCGTGGTCCTCCCATACATACATTAAAAGCCTTTAAACCCTCCCTACAAACCAGGCAAAGCTTTTATCCCACACTGTCACCTGCGGAGCCAGCCGTGAGGAAGCACCTCCAGCCAGAAGATGCGGGACAGCACTTAAACTCTATTGCCTCATCCCCCAGGCCCTGCAAGAACAGCAGCTTTGCACGCCGCTGTGCCCGGGAGGGAAAGCCAGAGCTTCTCCTGCTCAACGCCGTGACGCAGCTGCTGGGGACCGGCCCCCGCTGCAGCTCAGCTTTTTGGTCAGGCTGTCTCAGGACCAGGACTAACCAGAGGCTGCCTGTGCCAAAGGTATAAGCTGGCATGACACGGATCAGCGCGCCGACCGGTACAACGGGCTGTCGACCGCGGCGGGTCACCGGCCACTTGTGAACACCTCGCTGCTGCCTGCAGAAAACAGCTCTTGCCCCGTGCCAAGGAAGGGCACGAGCAAGCAGGGTTCAGCCTCCTCCAGGGAAGTGCTTGGGGCTCTCCAGCTGTCCCAAAGGGGTTAGCAAAAGGGTCTGCTGTGTGCGCACCCCTACCTTGGTGCATTTAAAGCGCGCAACTTCGTCATAGCAGGGCTGCCAAGAGAGCTGGGAAAGCTTTAACCCCCCGACAGCTCAGCTACTTTGTGCTAGGCAACACTTTGTTTTGTTTTTGAAATTACTATCTTCAGTGAGGTCAGATCTTAAGTGTCTTTGGTGAAAAAATAAATATGCAAGCACAAGAATGTAGAGAAAAGAGAGTGAAAAGCAGAGCCCAGCAGTGGTTTAGTGCTTAAATCCATCCAAGATGATATAAAACTGCAAGCAGAGAGTCCAGATGCATTAAGTCATGTGAGATCACAGCTCTCGCTGAACTTCTGGAAAAGGTAAACATGTTTTATTGATGAAAGGGGACTGAGTAATTCCGCGCTCAATTTGGTCTGGCCTTTGATGTGGGAGCAGCGCGTAGGGGATGTGCAGGAATGTCAGGCCGGGGCTGAGGATTGCTGGGAGCGAGGGAAACGGCCTCCACTGATGGCTACAACCCCCCCTCGGAGCAGAGACCTTCCAGAGTTTGGGGGGATTGGGGATCGGGGAACCAGCCTGGGCTGTGAAATGCAACGAGAGCAATAGAGAGTTTGAAAAGCCCTTCCAGCAGCTGTTTGTGGACAAGACATGTGCTCCTCATAGCTAAGGTGATTAACTGCTTGTCCCTGTTGGGCTCCTCATCTTTAAAAAGTTGTGGCTGGCTGAGGGTGACAGCTCAGGGTGCTCCCGATCACGGGACCTGCACTTCTCTTGTCCCACCTTACACCTGCGTCCTGCTTTTGATGCTCACCATTTGCTGTACCGCTGGGAAAAGGCAGGGACCCCGATGTAAATCCAATCTCCACCCCTTACCACCTAATATTCTTCCTAAATGTTCTCCTTGGTTCTGCAGCCTGGAAAACACCAGCTCTGTGGTTAAGACAGAGCTGCAGAAGGTCACCTACAGGCAACACCTCGGGCTCCTGATCCTGAGCCACAAAAGTCACTGGGAGTGTTGGTATAAATCCCAGTGGAGATCAGACAAACCCTCACATGCCACATGCATTTGTCACACACACACAAAAGAGAGTTTTGCTCACATCCCAGCGCAAGGAAAAGGGAAAAAGGGAAAAAGGGAAAAAGGGAAAAAGGGAAAAAGGGAAAAAGGGAAAAAAAAAGGGAAAAAGGGAAAAAGGGGAAAAAAAAGGGAGAAAGAGGGAGAAAGAGGGAGAAAGAGGGAGAAAGAGGGAGAAAGAGGGAGAAAGAGGGAGAAAGAGGGAGAAAGAGGGAGAAAGAGGGAGAAAGAGGGAGAAAGAGGGAGAAAGAGGGAGAAAGAGGGAGAAAGAGGGAGAAAGAGGGAGAAAGAGGGAGAAAGAGGGAGAAAGAGGGAAAGGAGCATGACACCCCCAGGCAGGAGGCACATCTGCTGCCTCTGCACACGTACTCTGGCAACCAAATCAGGAGCGAGTGGCTCCGCTGCAGGTCAGGAGCAAACCAGCCTGTGGCTGATGGGACCGATTGGCTAAATAACGTGGCTTTAATTTCAGAGCATCCTGAGCAGCAAGACACGGAGCCCGGCTCATGAGAGGTGCCAGCAGCACGAAAAGCAAGAAAATCACCACCAGTTTGCAGAGCCAGCATAAACTGAAACAGGAAAGAAAAAAAAAAAAAAAATCAAATAAATCAATTGCATTGATCTCCTCAATCCCGCCAAGAGGCAAACTTCAAATTGGCCCAGTTGGGGAGCAGAGGATTCAGCCCCTTTCTGACCTTTTCCCTCAAACCAATCCAGCCATCTCTAACTGCTGCATGGCTCACATACTTCCTTTTTTACACAATCCTCTCCTGTTACTTTTTACCTCGTCTGTTCCCCATGATCACAATCCATTTCCTCATTAGACATTGCTCGCTGAAGCTCTGCAGGATATTCTTTGAAAGAAATCTGGTTTAATTTAATAGAAAGGAGTTAAGGTTTTGTTTTCTCCCATCATAATTTGTAGTGCTCTGTATTAACACTCACCAGCAGGCAGGCTAGTAACACAACTAATTGCAAAGAGGGGGGAAGGCTTCCATCAAAGCTTCCTTAAAAGTTGATTTTTTTTTAAAGAAGTTTTAATTTTTCAACTAGTGTTAAAAATAAATTTTTAAAAACGAAACAAAAAAAAAAAAACGAGAGACCCTCTGTGAAATGTTTTGCTCAATCAAACCTGCAATCTTTCATTCAGGCGACGCTTAACTCCACCTCAGCCTTCTGGTTATGCTGTTACATCTGACAGCTTTTAGCAACTTTGAGTGGCACCCACGCATTTTTTCTGAATCAATGCAGAGAATAAAACCCCAAGCATGCTGGAGTGTCACAGCCAGCATTTCCAGAAGGAGTGGGATGGAGTTCATCTTCTAAGAAGCTGCACAGAATATTGCTGCTCTGAACGCCACTCGTTTGTCACAGCCCCTCAGTGATCACGTTCAGCCCCACACACAGGGATTCTGCCCTAAACCATCTACTCCAGTTCCAGCCCTCAGCTGGTACCAGCCAAGCATCTGCTGCAGCTGGTGTGTTGCAACCAGACCAATGTGACCTCAAGGCATTGCCTGCAGTAACAAGCTTAATCTGACCCTCTTGGAATGAAATACAAACTACAGTGGACTGCTTTGAGTTTGTTTCAAGACACTTAAACAGCTGGTGCCAGCAGGTGATGCATTGCTATTTAATTTATCAAAGCCCCTGGACTACCTACCAGGAAAAAGAAAAGGTCTTAATTCTCAAGCCAGATGAACAAGTTATAGGAATAG
Organism: Caloenas nicobarica; assembly: GCF_036013445.1. Lineage (NCBI taxonomy): Eukaryota > Metazoa > Chordata > Aves > Columbiformes > Columbidae > Caloenas > Caloenas nicobarica. The sequence goes on along the minus strand of NC_088255.1, from coordinate 19,246,292 downwards.
AAACAATAAATCAGAGTGCAAACCTACTTGCTCGGCAAGTTAAGTTGAGTGAGCAAAAAAAAGGGTATGGGGGATAGGACAGCGCTGCACCCCAATACTAACCTCCATCCGCAACCCGGCCACGTGCATGCAAAAGGTTTTTCTCCTGTATGCCTCCTCAGGTGGGCTTTCAAATGGCTGCTTTTCGTGTACATCTTGGTACAACCAGGAAAAGAACATTTGTGCATTTTAATGAGTTCTGCTGCGGGGTTCTTTTGAAATTTCTGACCCATGATGATTCCCGTCTGACCCTGGATCATGCCTCCTGGCCCAATTGGCTTGGCGGCGATGGGGACGGGAGCAATGCGGACAAATTTAGAGGACAAGTTCAAATTGGATGACTGAACTATCTGAGGCACAAGGGCAAATGTCTGTCCTTGGATGTTGACTAGGAGCTGTGCAATTTTAACATTCTCTTGTGCTGGTCCTTGGGAACTAGGGCTGGTGTTGGACTCCTGTTTGATCTGTACAGGCTGAATTTGCAGCATAACCGGTATCCCATTCTCCAGGGACATTCCTCCATTCGAAGCTTGGCCACCTTCCGCTGAGCTGCTCAACTGTTCATTTTTACTCTCTTTTAAACTAGCGCTGGGTAACATATGGTCTTTTTGCTGTAGCGAAGCAACAGAAACTTGGCTGCAAGATCTCAAGTCCTTGGTCTCACTTTTAGGTCTTTCTTTGAGCTCCAACTCCATGTTCTCCTCCAGAAACTCCTCAATTTCCTCAAGCGTGGGCTGAAATGGTCCAGAGTCTTCCATATCCACAGCAAATTCAGGCAACCTAAAGTACTCCTCTTTCACTATCGGCTGAAGTCTCCTTTTGTCCCACCATGACGCGGCGGTGTTGCCCAAAGATGCCTGGGACAATAAATAGTCTAAGATACTGTCCTGACTTTCCGCACTGGACGTACTTCCATAGCTGGAGCTGAGAACCTGGGAGTCAGGGCTGGAACAAGAACAAAAGCTGGACGAGTCGCTGTCATCTTCCGACAGGGGAGAGGGCAACATCTGGTAGGACCTCACCCCTGCTGTCATGTCCCCAAAGTATCCAAGAGAAGACCTTGTAGATGAAAAGGATTCATCAGTAGGCAGCAAGTGATCCACCATTCCTGAGCGATCTCCTAGGGTTATCCCAACAGCATATACCAGGCAGCAAAAGTTCAGGTGAGAGCCTGAGTGTAGGAAAACAAAACAGCAACAGTCAGAAGCTGGTTTAATCATTTATCTCCGTGAACTAAAGCTCATAAAGCCCTCTAGCTCACGGGAAAGTCCAAAGCATCCAGCCTCACTGAGTACACACGCTGCTACACGCTCTGATACGTCTGTACCACCCCCTAAGGACTGCCAGGGACAAAGCATTTTGCAGGATTGCACCACGTATTTGCAAAAGAAATCTTTCAGAAATCATTTCCCAACTGAACGCGCTCTAGATTTACGGCTCCCTTCCAGAATATTATTAGCAAGAGAAAATAAACCATGGGCTTTCACCTAACAGTGAAATCTAGAGCCACAGAAGGGAATGGGGAGGAAAAAAAAAAAAAAAATGAAGTGTTGAAATTTTTACCACCCAGAAAAACAAATTAAAAAAGAAGTTAATTGCTGGTGGCCATAGAATGCAAATCCTTTCCTTATCTTGTAGCTTTCCACCAACCTTATTTTTAACTTCCTCAGTTCCACAAATATAGGCTAATCAGCATAATGCAAGGACCAATCTGTCAGGAGCCAAAAATATTTACTGTGCTTCAGCACTTACTAGGCGGATTTTCCCCTCCAGATGCCATGAATCAGTGTGCCAACGTCATCAGCACCTGCACTGCCCCTAATAAGGCTGGCGCTGCGCTAATTACCCTGCCCTGGCACGGCAGCTGGCGGCCGGTTTCACTCATCGCTCCGTCCTCCCCTCTCTCCGGCTACGGAGGTCGAGGTGATCTGAACCTCCTACCAGTTCCTAAACTGGGAGCGGGTTTGTAGGGATCCCCAGCATCCCAAACCCACGGCGGGCAGCCGTGCTCCCAGTCTCCCCCGCACCGTGTCGAGGCGGCGGGCGGGCAGCATCCCGCAAGCCGCTACTCACATGAGCCGCAATCCCGCTGCAACCCCACGGAGCCACGGCAGCAAAATCCATCCTCCCTGGAGGGATTTGGGGAAGCGAGCCCACCGCGATGCCCGCCGACAGCAGCCACCGACCCGCACTTTCCCAGTTAAGCCAATCAAACTTCTTAGAAAGGTTTCTGGGGAAGGCAGGAGGGGCATCTGCATGTTTGTTTTCTTTTTTTTTTTTTTTTTTTTTTTGCCCCCCAGAGGGAAAAAAAAAAAATTGCTTACAGAAGGAGAATATGCCCCTTCGAGAGCAAACGCAGAGACCTCCGCACGGAGCAAACACTGGCCCTCAGTCATTCGCTCAAGGTGACTGATTGAAAACAGAGCTGTACATGTGCATAATAAAACAACTCTTTCTGTGGAAGGTATGCGGACTGCAGAGATAGGAGTCATTTGATCAGCCTATGAGGGTTTGTGCGTGTGTGAATTAGGAGGCATGTGACCCAGCGTGAAGGAAATGCCAGTCAATCTTGTTACACGCTGTCATTTTCCACAGGCTCTGCCGCTGCGCTTTGGACGCTTTGCCATGAATAGTCAATAGCTCCCAGTTTTGTGCAGGGAAGGGGATGGTTGTCACTGCTATTGCAGAGCATCCTTGCTGCCTGATCTCCAAAAATTTGCCCCGTCTTTGCCATCTCTGGAGAAAAATCAAAAGGCGTCTATGCGCCCCGTGCTGCAGCGAACGCAGAGCGAGATATTTTTACACGACACCCTTAAAGAGCTCTATGCCAATAGCAGCATCTATTAATATTTCACAGGGAAAAAAAAAAACCATTTCTTAAAGATACAGCTTCCTCCTTCATAGGCATGTGGGGGAAGTAGAGGCAGGTTGAAAGACTGACTTAAAAGTAAGATTGCACATTTTCCTGGTATGCCTGGCCCGCCGTCAGATATGCCTCTGAACAGATAATGAAATACCCACATGCGCCGAACACGAGGAAGTTCAAGCAGAGGTTAGCGGCTCTGTCTTGTGACCTTAGCCTATAATCATTTCTTATAGTAAAAGTGAAAAGTCAGAAGAGCCAAACGACTTCTAACACGACTTCTTTTTTTTTAAATCTCTGTGTTGACAGAGAGTTCCTCCAGAAGCCCTACAGCTGAGCTAGTCCCAGTTTGGAAACAGAAAACGCAATCTGCTTCGGAGAAGTTTGTATTGGCTTCCCGTAAGAACTCACCCAAGCAGCTTGTTTCTGTCGTGCACCAAAAACTGGTGACTGCCCAGCGCAACGTGGGGCAGAAAGGGGCACTTGCCCTCAGATGGTTTCTGATCTTCCCTCCTACGTCTGCATTGTTCCAGCTGGAACTGCTGAAGAACGGTGCTGTGAGTGAAATCTGGACTGCAATGTGGGGTTTTTTTCTAAGAAAAGCTGTCGTGCTCTTTGCGTGCAGGGAAAGAGCACGCACCAAAAGCAGTTGGTAAAGTTAGTTAAAAAAAAAAGAAAAGTTCAAGTTTTCTTTAAATGCCTAGGAACTAGGAAGCCACATTACCAAAATATCTATATATTTCACTGGGAACAGAACTAAACCCTAATTTGAATAAGGGCTGAAAGGAGGGGGGAAAAAACCCCAACAAACTCCTAGCAACTGCTGTGAGTAACGTATCTCAGCAGCAAACAGCCAGCGTGCTTATCCCCATCTCTTTTGACAAGGAGCAATGTCACTCGGTGTTACCAGAGTCATTTTGGGATGGCAGGGGACTGTCAGAGGCAAACAGATCCAGGCACACTACGGGCCAGATCTGCTTTCTGTGCTCTCTCAAAACTTGCAGAGCAGCCAAGAAGATTCTGGGGAATGCCTGGAATGCAGGATCGAGCTGGAGCTATATTTTATCCTACAGGCCAGACTAACAACCAAAAGGCTTTCATCCCTATTTTGCCTGAAGACACAGCCAAAGCCAGAAGATTCAAAAAAACCCAAAAAAAGTAGGGCTGCACAAGCTATGAAAACTAATGATGCTGTTTACATAAAGCATTTTCACCTCTAGGAGCCCTGAAAACACCTTAGAAATGTGAGCACCTACACAGGGACCTCAGTGCCCGAGCCACTGAAAAACAGCCCCTTCTGGAGTGAAATACCGCAGCTGTTCAACAGCACATGGCAGCACCGCGGTCTCCAACTTTTAAGAGTTCCCTGGGTTGTTATGATGTCCTTTCTGCCATAAACATGGTGTTCTGTTTAAAACCTGTCCATCTAATCACCAGCTGAAAAAAAAAATAACAGCAGCAACAACAACGAAAAAACCCCAAAACAAAACAGAAAACTGAGAAGGCTTATTCTGACTCGGAGTAACATTAAAACGTTAAGTCCTGGGAAGCTGCTGAAACACGAGGACATATTTCCCAGCCTGTCATTTCTGGACAGTCAGTCCAGGGCAACTGATCGCACGGCGCTGTATGGGCTCAGATACGCTGACAGTCATTTCCCATGCATACTGCTACAGCTCTTCCGAGTTTAGCACTAATCTCTTTATGGTTTTCCTTGTTCCCTAAAAGATTTTAAATCTGTTCAGGCGGACTCCTGCTCCACAGACAGAGCCATAAACCAGGCAGCAAACCAGGCCCGGCGTTTCTAAGAAATTAAAATAGAAATGCACGGGGAAAATAAAGAAAAAAAAAAAAAAGGCCAGGAAACCCATTTGCTCTCATGCCTTCTGCAATGTGGCTCCTGGAACGGCTCCCCGGACACGGCGCGGGGGGAAGACGGAGGGTTGCTCAGGGTCTCCCAGTTTCTTTCCAACCCCACCGCCTCTGGGAAGCTGCAGACACATTCCCAAAGCCTTGTTTTCTTGAAAATACCCCCCGTCCACCTCCAAACTTTGCCTTCCACAAGAAGATGCTCTTTACCTGCAGCGTGCACTGGCCCCCCTGCTACCGAGCGCCCCCCGCCGCCTCCCGCACCGCGGGCTGCCCCGAAACAACGCGGGGGCATCAGCCGGGCAGCGGAACCGGCCCGAGCGGGGGGGCAATTCCCACTCCAGAACAAGCACAGCCAGGTTTCCACGGCTGCAAAGCATTTGCTTGTTTTGGAGGCTTTTGTTGTTGTTGTTGGGGGGGGGTATTATTTTTATTGTTGCTGCTTCCATCCCTTTTCAGGAGAGTTTGGGGGCCCGAGCTCCCCCCCCACACACACACCTCCCGCCGTGGTCCCCAGGTCGCGATGACCGGGAGTAACCCCCCCCCCCCCGCCTGTCACACCACAGCACAGCTCCGGCCTGAAAATAGCCCCCCCAGCGCTGGCCGCAGCCCGGCCCCCCCGCTGCACCCAGGGCGGGGGGGATTTAACCTTCCACCCCCCCGGGACCGGGCAGCGGCGGCACAACCAACCACCAGCCCCCCCCCCGGGCCACCGGTGCTGCGGCAGCGGGGGCTCCGCTGGCGGGACGCGCACCCGCGCAAACCTCCGCGGCCCTCGGACACCCTTACCTGAACTCCTCTGCAAGCCGGGGACGGCGCGGCAAAAAAAAAAAAATGCCAAGAACGCTCAGAAGAATGCAAAAAAACAATGAAAGTTAAAAAAAACAATAATCACAAATATAAGAATAAAAAGCAAAAAAAAAAAAATTATGGAAATTAAAAAAAAAAATAGAACAGCAACAAGACGCAGAAGACCCCACGACAAGCAGAAGGAGCCCCGGCGGGGAGCGGAGCGCGGAGCGGCGGGAGGCGGGCGCAGCTCCCCCGGGAGGCGGGTGCGCGGCTGCGGAGCGCGGCCCCGCTCCCGTAGTACTATATCCCCCTCACAGCACGGGCTCCCGGCGGGGGAGGCCGGGGAGAGGCTCGACCGCGTCCGCCGCCCCCATTGGCCCCGCCGCGGCGGAGGCCGGCCCGGCACCGGCCTCAATGGGAACCGCCGCACCGCCCGGCCCGGCCCCCGGGGCGGTACCCGGGAGGGGCAGCGCAGGGACGAGCCCCCGGGGCGTGCGGGCTCCTGGAACGGCGCAGACCCCTGGAGGGGTGCACGTTTTGGGAAATGTGCAAGCCCCTGGAGGGGTGCACGCTCTTGGAAGTGTGCAAGCCCCTGGGTATGGAGGGGCTCCCGGAGACGCGGAAGTCCCCGGAGATTTGCAAGCCCCTGGATACGTAGAGGCTCCTAGAGATGAGCAAGCCCCTGGAATTGTGCAAGCCCCTGAATATGTAGAGGCCCCTGGAGGGTTGCAAGCCTCTGGAGATTTGCAAGCCCCTGGAAGTGTGCAAGCCCCTGGACACGTAGAGGCTCCTGGAGATGAGCAAGCCCATGGAATTGTGCAAGCCCCTGGATATGTAGAGGCTCCTGGAAATGTGCAAGCCCCTGGAGATTTGCAAGCCCCTGGAAGTGTGCAAGCCCCTGAATATGCAGAGGCTCCTGGAGGGTTGTGAGCCCCTGGAGGGGTGCAAGCATGTCCCATGCCTTTTGCATGCTGCACACCCAGACTCCTGCCCCGTTCCCACCTGCCTGCTGGAGCGTGATGGGTGATTTCCAGCATGCCAGGAAGTATTGGGGTTTGGGGTCCCCCAGCAGTGTTACTACAGACATTACTAGTTTTTCATGTAAACACATATACTAAATATATATATATATATACACACACACACACACTATTGTTATGCCACGTTTGGCATAGATCAGGATCCATGTTTAACCCCCGCAGAGGTGAAGCCCAGCTGAGGAAGCATGCAGGGCTGCCAGGTGCAGCAGCAGTGAGGTTTTTCTGCTCAGTCAGTGGTTTTCCATATTCAGTTTTTCATTTTTCAGGTCCTTGGGAAGGTTCACTCGCGATAACAGAATACAATGTTGTGACAAGAGGTCCATGCACCTTTCTGAGGGTTACATGGGACAGAGCACTGTTGCTATTCTCCTACTGAGGGACTATGGGCCTCAGGGCTGCAAATGGCTGTGCTGCAGGAAAAATTAAGTATTATCCTCATTTGATGATTTTATGGGGGGAAACTGAGGCACAGAGGGTTGAACTGAATGTCTGTGGCGGAACCAAGCTGCAGTTTCTTCTCTTTTCTACTGGCAAAAGTATCCATAACACATTTCACAGTTTGGCAAACATAAACCAGTCTGTTCCCAAGAGGATTTTTAGCCTCAACAAGTCCCAGCAGACACAGCCCAGCAACAGGGCCAAGGTGACCCCAGAGGTGCCGCCTCACCCCGGTGGGTATCACTGAAGGACCCGGGGTGCTCAGAGCTCTGCTCTCATGCACAGACCTTGCTCTTCCTCTCCATGTTCTCTCAATGCATAAATACACGCTCATCAATTTCCTACATACTATATTTATACAAAAACATCAGGGCCAAACTCTGCATTAGTGTGACTTTCCTGATGTAAGAAGCATTACATCAGTAAAAACGCTGGCCTTAAAAATTTTTACCCAAAATAGATTTTTGGCAAACCTTGCTTTGCTGTTTTCTCTCAATTAAAACCCCTTTGTTCCCTGAGTAGGTGAAGCTGAGCTTGATGCAATGCAAAGGGCATGAGATTTAGATGCAGCTAAAATCCCAAGCCCTCAAGACAGGGCTTAAATGGAATTTGAACTGTTTGCTGTACAGATGTGAAATTCCTTTACAATGTTTACTACTGTGAAAACAACCAAAACTTACAGCCTTAATTTTATCATTGTTATGACTTACATATGCATTGGGACACATTAGAGGTTTCTCTAAATTTTGTTTTTCCACGTGGAAAAGACAATTTCATTGTATTTTAGTTGCAGTAGTTCCCAACTTTCTCTAAATTGCTGGAGAAGCAGCGAAATCCCGTATTTACCTTACACAGATCTGCCGCTTTTTCACATCTGCAATGGACCCACTGGTTCGACAACCAGGTAGAAACTTGTTAAAGCAGATGAAGAACTTGTGAGTCTGAGCCCAAGCATACTCCTGGGATGGAAAAACACAACTTCAATTCACAGTCGCTTTGCTCGGCTCAGGGATGAGTGATTTCAACTGCGCTGAACCCTACAGAGCATCATATCTGTTCAATACAAGGCAACAGCGATCGCTAGGAGGTGAAATACAATGGAGATAAGCAGGCAAGTGTAACTAGAGCTTCTATATTTCTCAAGACTTCCCTGAAACAAACAAACAAAAAATATTGAAAATGCAGCACACAATGCCTGGGAATTGAGTTTAGAGCATCCTGGATGAACCCCTGACCTGAGCTCATTCATACACTATGTGGCAAGTTCTGGACGCGACAAGCTTTTTGTATATGTCCAGATACCCTTTGCTGTGCACGCAGGAAACTTCAGCAAAGTAAGGACTTAACGTTCAGTGACTGTGCCTTACGCATTTCTGGGTGTCCAGCAATCTTGTAGAGATTACTGCCCTGACCAGGCTACCGGACACCAGGATACCTTGGACAAATATCCAAAGTGCCCTTTTTCTGCCCAGACAAAATCTCTAGCCAGAGACAAACATTAAAAACAAACAAACAAACAGGATATATAGTAGCCCAAGTGCAGATACTTCACTTTAGCATAAAGATTTTCACTTCTACACCAACCCATCATTGTATGATAGAGAATAATGAGAAAACACGCAAAAGTCTCTGCCACTTGGAGCCCGGCTCTGGGGTCATCCTTAGCGAAACATGTCCACAGGTTCCTCCCCAACAGCACATACGTTGAGCAGAAATTTTATCTGCAAATTTTTCTTACCCAGGATGATCACATTGTTGTAGTCATGAGTCTGCTGGGAGGGCTTCAAACCACAGTCCTGATTTTGGAGTCCGCAGGTGCACTTTGGGGCTTAAACCCCAAACTGAGAACTACAAGCTACAGTGGCAGGTGCCAGGCTCTGGGCTGACTCAGCCACCTCTCCATCCCTCTGGGATATCCGAATACACTTCTCAAGCTGTGAACTGATTTACTGGCTAATGCTTCAGAGCCCCTGCGACAGCAAAAGCAAATTGACACCCATCTAAGTTTTGCTTTAGATTTTGGAAACGCAACAAGTTTTTATTAACAGCTGGGCAAATGCACAGATCCAGGCAAATCTGATCACTTTTGGCTTCCAGTTTTTTAATGAGAACCAGGAATGACCGTTGGGCTGGGACAGGCTTTTGGGGATGACTTGTGTGCAGTTGTGACCGATGTCTCACGTCAGCTTCTTTCCTCTGGTACTGCAGCAAAACTGAGTCCATGATTCCTGGTGCAAACCACGTGTCCTTTCCCCTGCCCCATCCTTTTTGAGCATCGCTAAGAGATTTGCTTCCCTCTGTTCATCTCTTCACAAAGTCCTTTTAAAATCTGTTATTACCTCTGTCCCTTGGCTGTGCCTGGGGATTTTCCATTCTCTCTTTTGCCACCTTTCGGGAGAGAACTTCAAACTGGTTCCCCTGCCCCAGCGACCTTTATAGCATTCCTACAGCCCGGTCAAACACTGGGGCTAACATAAAGTTAAGGTCCTTTTCGTTGCCTTTCATCTGATGGCTGCATGTTAAAGATGCAGTCAGGAAAGGCAAATAAACCTCAGCATTCAAACCTTTTAAAATTTTCCTGGAGATGATAATAGCACTGCATTATAAAGTTAAAAAGAAACCATAGGCTAAAGTTGTTCCCAAGCTGTTATGCCACGTAGCACAGACCCATTAAAGGTGGGAAAGACAGCAAAAGGCTCACCTGCTCCGCACTCAACAGTTTACACCCGAGAATTGTTTGGCTCTGCCCACACTTTGCTTTTCTATCTGTGGCTGTACAGAGACTGATTTTCCCTGCCTCAGTTTCTCCCGTCTCTGTACATTGTTTGTGCAGCTCTGTGTTACAAATTACTTCTCATTTTTGAAGGGCCTGGAAGGCAAAGTGTTTGAACTTCATGGATGGGCTCAAAGAGGGATTGAGCTGCACGGGGCAAGTGCTGTGCTGACTTTAGAGGTCACCTGCGGTAGTTCTGTCCCAGCCCCTGCTATTCCTCCTTTACTGCAGCAGCAAACTACTAGTGATCCGCCCAGCCAACCGGCCACTTGGCAAAACAGAGGTTAGTCAGGCTGAATTGATCACTTGCACATTTCCATGTGATTCAAAAATCGAGGCTGCTCTTTTCCAATGAAAGGAGCAAAACAATCAGGCAAAGAAAAAATTAAAAGGAAGTTCAAATTCTATTTGGGGATTTTTTTTTTTTTTAATTAGCCTCCTGCATATTAATCCCTTCCATTTGCCACAAAGCTGGTGGCTGCATCCAGTCGGGCTCTGCTGGGCTGCAGCTTTCGCATCAGAACAGTTACACGGACACAGGGAACAGAAAAGCCTGTTGGACCCTCCAACAATGTTCCGCTCACTTTAACTCAGCAGTCCTTGACACTCGCAGATAAGGACCGCAAGTTCTCTCGGTACTACAGAAATATTGACACAAAGAATATGTTTATCCCTGACTGTGGTTCTGCAGGACAAGGTGGAAACGGCAACGGAGATCTCAGGACTTCATTTCTTTGGCCTTGCAAGGGCATCTGTGCTGCAGGGCCAACAGCTTATTGATTTTATTTTTTTTCTTCCTGTCACCAGTTTGGAAATTATGTTGTCTTTCAAGTCAGAGTCATAGGCCTAGAGGGAGATCAGTTGGAAGAAACTAATTTTAGGATTTTTTATGCTAACACCCTCCGGACTATTAAAGACAGCAGGAAGCTGGGGAGAGTTTCTGATTCTCTCCCAAACTTTCTATCCATTAAAATCCTGAGAGAGAAAATGTCAGCTGAATTTCTGGGTGGTATTTCTCTAGGCTGTCTTTAACCAGGTCCAGCACCAACCTCAGGTTTCCCTGCACATGGCCCGCAGTGTAATCTATTGGCAAAAGCACCCACGAGCAGAGCTGCACCTGCTGACATTATGGACGTCTGAGGGAATCAGACCCCGTTCTGCAGGGATATGGGTGGGACAGACGAGTAGCCTCATCACTGCCTCCCCCGGCTTGATGGTGAGAAAAAGGAGACCTGGGGCTCAGCTGTTTAAACCCTGGTCCTGCAGCTGCGCAGAAGCCAACGCCTCCAACATGACACATGAGGTTCATCGGGAGAGGTCCAAGAGCAAGCGGAGCAGCCACCTCTGCTCATCTGAGTTTAGGAAAGCAAAACAGGCTGAAAGATGTGCAGGAAGATCTGGGACGTGAGCAATGCTGGCTCCAGTTCGGCAGTGGATCTGCAATAAACTGTATTCCCCTGCCCTCTCCTGGAAGGAATAGGCCAGAGCTGGGTGTGTTTGTGCAGGATCCTTGTGCTGAGCACTCCAGGGCAGCGGCTCAAGGTGCTGAGAGGAGATGGTGATTTTGAAGACAATGTTTACAGGAACAAACAACCACGACCGCGTTGTGCGCATCGTGCATTGCCAACGCCATGGCTGCCCGAAACTGGCACACCTCTCAAGAGAATTTGAATGTTTTCAAGGGAAGAGCCGCCTGCCTGTCTGGCCGTTTGCATTGAATTGGGAAACAGAAAGGATGACCCAACCGGTGGAATCCAGAGCCTTACACTGCCCTTAAATAGTAAACACGGTGCCTACATGAAAACACTGGTAACCTTCGCTCAGGTCACAGTGGAGCATCGCCAGGTCAGAAGCACAACACGGTGGCACCAACAGACAGTACTCCTGGGGTATCAGTGCGGAATGGGCAAGTGGGACCCCATCGCTTGGCCAATGATATGATGAGAGCCCAGCAGGGAGGCTTACTCTATAACCTCCAAAGAGATTGAGTCGAGACAGCGCCAAAGTATAAAGTCCTCAAAACTGGGAAAATCCAGGTCTGGGGGGCTGGTCCTGAACCTTCAGCTGTGATGTTACTATTAACCCTCCAGACACTCAGTTCAGTGAATATGACCCATTTGTGTAAATTCACACCTGAATATATTAGATGTTTTTGCAAAGCTTCCTTCTTCTCCAGAGTCATGTGAATTGCATTATTTTTTCTAAACACCAAACATCCAAAGCAATACTGGTTCTGTTCTACAAAGAGGACTGATTAGCAAATCATTGCTGTTGAGATAATAATGGGAGCAATGAACCACAAAAACCAAGTGCAGAAACTCTACGAACAAGTCTACATTTCACTAGTTACAGCATAGGACTATGAATCAGGAGCTCTGGAAGGGCAGGAGCAACCATATGTGCACAATATAACCTCAAAAGTGTCTCACATGCTTCGAGTTTTCTTTGCAGTTGTATTTCATCAAGTCTTTGTAAACCCAGCAAAAAGAGCTATATGCCAAGGTCCTCCAATGTGTTGGGTTGGTGAATCACCTCCTCGCAGCTGCTCAGCAGAGGGGAAAATGAGACTGTGCGTTGTAGACAGGCTGTGAGGAAATGTTGGGGGGCATTAGCTTTTACACCTTGGCTAATTGCTGCCTTCATGATGGGGAAGTCACTGAAGACCACAATGACACTACATAATATCTCGACCAGTTCCACAATTGGTTTCTTTCCCTGTTCCACCCAAGTATAAGTCCCATTTGCTGGGTTTGTGGTATGTTCAGCGCATTCCTTTACCCTCCCCTTCACCCTCTTATCAAAGAGATGAACTTCAATAAAGCAGCTCCAGCTGCCTTAAAAAGAGAGAAGGTTCCCATCTCCTGCTTCAGTACAGGGGTTAAGAACAATGTTTCTGTTCATCACCGAAATAAACATTAAATGAAAGTTGAGTTATATCCCTCCTGTGACTAATGTTCTAACTTGTTTTCTAAAGTTAATTCTTCATACACTTTTTTCCCCCCTCTTGTTCTCTCTTACATTTGTCCAGACTCCCGTGTTCCTGAGGGACTAATTACCCACTCAGCAGTTACTCTGAAGTCCAATTGTAATAGTTGGCAAAATTCCGTTCTTCCATGCAAGCTTTCAGAATAACTCCTCCATTTATTTCAAATAGCATCACACTCTGGAGCTTCTTCCCAATTTGCATTGCCCTGGACTGAGATTTATTTAACTGGTGTTGAGAACTGACTGCTTTGCTTGTGACAGGGCGGATATTCTCAGCAGAATAATTAAAAACAAACAAAAAAGCTCAAAACAAATGGATTGGTCATTTAAAAAATTATCCATTGTGATGTAATCATCTATTTTCTCATCTAATTAATCCTTAGTAGCAACGTAAGCAATGGAGAAAACACTGGTTGAGACCTGGATTATTCCTCTTCAAAATACAGATGTGATCATAGAAAGTGTTTTCATTCATACCAACCTTGGACTTGTCAAAAGATTTTGAGGGAAATGAGTCACACATCCTGTGATGTAGAGAGGCACATTTTCTTCTTCTGTACGTGTCTGAGAGCAAAATGTTCACCCCTACTGGTGTCACAAGAACGAACGGAGAGCTAAATTCAGATTACTACCATATATTTTTTTCCTGTATATACTGCTTGAGAGGAAACCATGTGTGTTGTCTATATAGCCAGAAGTGTCTCACCTCTTCTCCTTGCTCATCGGTGTCTCCACCTGTTGCCTAAGGATGATAATCTTTGTACAATGATGAACAAACTGATGTTCATAAAATGCACTTGGATTGTTTGGTGAAGAATATATAGAAAAATATGGCGACAAAACCTTTTTTTCAGGACACCTGAGTTGTGCCGATGGCACAGAGAGTATGGCAGCTCCTATGAGAAGAATCTCTGATCGCTGAATGGGAGAGAACTGATAATATTTAATATCTGATAATATTTAATGATTTCATTTTTCCAAAACCTCTACTTAATAACATGCTAATTTATGTTTTCCTCGAGAAAAAAAATCTCTAAACCCCTGTACACTACCTAGTATTTGGGCAAGAGGACTTGGCATGTGTCTGCTGCAGAGGCACCAAGCAGCAGCTGCCCTGGGCTCTAAAGCAAATTTACCCCAATGCTTCGTCATCCTTTAGATCTGGATTTTATTTTCTTTTCTTAACCTTGCATTTACCTGTGATCATCCTGTGAACTAACGCTGGCAGTAGGACTTTTCTAGATAGCGCTACGGCTTCTGTCAATCAACAAGTATCAACTTTTTTATTACAGTTAAGCATTGGTCGTGCAAACTTACCGGTTAGATGAAGTTCACTCTTGTAATTCTCTTTGGAATTCTTGTCTAAATATCACAGCCCCAAAGGTAAACGTTGGCTAATTTCTGCCCTGTGAAGAGCCAAGTATTGTCACGCCAGCGCTTCTCCCAGCCAGCACGACCAGTCAAGAAATTTTGCTTTTACACCCAGAAATAAGATAGTTATCACTATCAGAGAAGACAGAAAGGCTGTTGGTTCTGGGATGTCAAGCTTTTCACTTTAAACATGTAAAATCAATTATAATCACAAGTGTAAGTTATTTGCTGATGGGACAGCAACACCAGTACTAACCGGGAGTTTCACTGGTGGGCTCAGCAGAGGCTAAAGAAATCAATTGCAAACTCTGGGTCTTTACCAAAATTGATCCCGTAATTAAATATTTACTTTCAAGACTTGACTCAGTCCTATTTCCAGCTCAAAATCACATTTTTTTAAAAGATACCTCTGCTCCCACATGTTATTATAAAAAATGTCTCCCATTTTTTTAAACCTAGCAATGTTTTTTTTAACACAGTTTTCTACATCTTATAGTTTCTTCACTTAATGAGCCATCAAAAATATTCCTGCTAACACTACAGATCACCTTTTTTTTTTACTTTCCCCAGGGCATTCACCACGTGCGGCAGAGCCCAGGGCGCAGCTATACGAGCAGCGCTGAGCTACGCTGTGCGCAGCCACAGGCACGCTGGAACCGTCCCGCTGGGTTTACAACCTGGAAAACCCCAGTATTTCCAAAAATCAAAACTTGGGAGCTGTCCTTAACCTGTCAGCACCTTTTCAAGAAGAACCTAAGAACTGCCTGGGCATTCATGTAAAAATTGAAACCATCAAACGCTTCTTCCTTCTCCTGACCCATGTGCAGAGCTGTCAAAACGGGACTGTAGCCTGGGCCAGCGCACAGCTGACCGAATCAGAAATATTTTGCTGCTCCAGGGCTGGAAGCAGCCCGCTTCAAACCGGGGCTGGCAGATGTGAAATGTCACCAGCCGCCCGTACCAGCGGGTAGGTCCGGCGAAGGGCTGGTGAGGCGCAGGCAATGCTTGTCATGATGCCAAGAGGCTGCGATGAATCACGTCCTGCTGAGCAGCACAAGGGTATTGCACAACTCCCCGGCGCTGCTGGAGCCCCTGGGGAGAGCAGCAGGTTTGAGGTGCCTCGGGGCGCAGGGAAGTTGGTCTGTACTGCCCTGGGGACCTGCCGGTCTCTTCCTTCCCTGCAGCACTGGGAAACCTTCCCTATTGCAAGTGGTCAGGTGTAGCAGTGTATCTCTCACCCTTGTTTCACCAGGGCTGGTTGAGTGCAAACCGAGTCTGCTGCTTTAGCTGTTGCTGTTGCCTTCTGCAGACCTCAGCAGCAAGCGTTCAGAATAGCTGCTTATAGATAATGTGCTCCTATTCTCTTAATCAGTGCCATGGAGATGAGCGTCAAACCACAGCCAGTGATTTACTGGCACCCTCTGTCGCGCTGCCTGCTGCAGCTCTGTGATAAATGACATTTGCTTGTGCCAGCCTGAGTTCCAAGCACAGGAAAGGCTGAGAGTTTGCTGGAATTTTATCTGCTCACGTGTCAACATTGGCCGATGCTCCTTTCAAAGCAACTCGCTTTCAGTCAGAGGTTTCCGGAGCAGCGGGAATTTACAGGGAAGAGCCCGGCATGGAAGCAGCTCTCCACCGTACAAAGCAGCACAGGCCGCCTGTGCTGCCGTTTGGGAACCTATTAATTGCACCGCACGGGGTCGAACCAGCAGCAGCCGCACGGCTTCAAGCGCAGCTGCAGCCGCTGCAGTGGCACATCGCCGGGTCGGGCTCTGCCAGCGCCGGGACGAGGTACAAGATTGCAACCTTTGACGTCATTCCAGCAGGACCGAGCTCAGACGTCTGTCCCAAGCAGAGATTGCGCACGGCCTCCCCGGAGAACAGACACGTTGTGCAATGCCGAAACAGACTTCACCGAGGTATTGGGCATCGCAGCAAATCAGCACAGCACCCCCAGGATTTGGCCTTCAGTGTGTAGAAATAACAAGGGTTTGGCAATGAAACGGGCGCACATCTGCTCAAAAAGCTGTTTAATAATTTGCCTTCTGGCAACACCATTTTAAAATAGAGGGGGCAGCAGCAAAATGATGGACAAAAGACCTGTTTGCCCCTCACAAGAAGGGCTGCTTGCATGGGGTAGAGGAGACAGTTTGAACAATTCTTGGATTTTTTCATGTTTGGGTACTGCCTAGTACAAATGGGCTTGGGTGAGAGAAATAAAGACTACCAAAATCCCATGGACCCATTGATTAGTGTGGGTACATGGAGATGTTTAGGTCTTTCTCTGGGGTAAGAGAACCAATGAAGGTTCATGGGGAAGCCAAAAGATGGTGATGTTTTGGCTTTTCTAGAAAGAGGGGATGGGAAGGTGGCCCTGCCATCAGAGCCTAATGGGTGAGAGGAATCCTCATAAAAATACAAGCCAGCAGAAAAGCTTCAGCAATCCAGAACAAGAGGTGCAGAAAGGAATAAAAATGCTGAAAAAAACCCACCTTGAGCAGAGGCTCCTGAGCCACACTGGAAAGCAGCCTCCGCATGGGACAGGGCCAGCCCAAGAACTTGGCACTTCTCCACCTTCTTTTGGAGCCCACTGAGACCCAGACAAGAGACAAAAAAAATTGTCAGCTCAATTACTACAGCCTCCTCCTCCCTCAATCCTACTTTTGAGAGGACAATGTGCCAGGAGCCTTCTTTGGCTGCCTTCAAATCCACATGCCTGCTGAGGAGCCACACGGACTGCTTCAAGGGGCTGTCTTGAGCAGTCGTGCATTAATGGAGCTGCAGGATTCACCCTCTGAAAAGAGATCAAGCTGTGACCCAGGATGAGCACGAAGTCCCAGGTCTCACACAGCGTGTGGTGAAGGGAAGGTAAATCAGGCAAACTGCTGGAGTTTTCATTGGGCTTATCCCAAGGTGATGCTATGTGATCAAACGAGGAAACTTAGAACAGCTTAAAACACCTTCAGTGAGGAACTGGACTCTGTTCCTTCTGCTGTAACAAAATATAGATATATTGTAGAAGTAAAACTCCTTCACCATTTAACAGTGCCAAAGGCAGGAGATGGTTTACAAGATGCTAGAGGAAGTATCACGAAAATAAACAAGTCTTTAACTAACTTTAACCTTGAGAATGGTTTAGCCGTAGGCCAGGCACAGAAAGCACTGAAAGATCTACAGGAAACTAAATATGAGGGTAACAGAAATCCAAACTCTCTTATTTTACAAGTCCCTTTCCCACAGCCACCACCAATCTGAACAGCCTTAACAAGCTCCTTTAGATTTTATCTAGGAAGCTTAAAAAGTGGGAACTGGCAAAAAGGGCTGGATCTGAAGGACGAGCACCAGGTTGCTTTCCCTGTGGGGTACTGTCTGGGGAAACTGGGAGCAGTAAATTTTAGTCCATATAACACAGACGCGTGGTGGGCCATTGGAGAGGGTACAGCATGGCAAGTGTTTTCAGCCCGTTTTCCATACCGGGATCATGTCCTGCGGCTGTACCAAAAAGGCCCACAGCAAAACAGAGGCTGCCAATCTGAGCTCAACCCAAAGCCATTCCAAAAAGAGGTCATTTACCTTGGACGTGGTGCTGCTGACAGGGGGAAAAGCCATGGGCATGCAGCGAGCAGAGTCCCTGCTGAGCCAGCCAGTGCCTGGAGCTGCCAGCGCTGGGACGGCTGCTGCTCCGACACTGGGCTGGCCAGTGGGTTTGTCAATATTGCACAAGCCCTGGGGAGATGGGGTGAGAAGGGAAACCATTGCAGTGGGCACCTGAATGCACCTGAGCCTTTCATCAGCAGAAATGGCTCTTGTCACTACACCTGACTCAGCCTCCCAGTGTTGCAAAATCCCTGCTCGTATCACAAAATCACAGCCTGGTTGGGGTTGGAAGGGACCTCTGGAGATCACCCAGTCCAACCCACCTGCTAAAGCGGGTTCACCAGAGCAAATCACACAGGATCACATCCAGGCAGGTTTTGAATGTCTCCAGAGAAGGAGACTCCACAGCGGCTCTGGGCAGCCTGGTCCAGGCTCTGGCACCTCAAAGTAAACAAGTTTCTCCTCATATTCTGATGGAACCTCCTGTGTTTCAGTCTGTGCCCATTGACCCTCATCCTGTCCTTGGGCACCACTGACAAGAGTCTGGTCCATCCTCTTGACACCCACCCTTGAGATATTGGGTGGGTGCTGGCGAGGGGAGATGCAGGTAGAACATGGGAGGTAAATATCAGGAGACAAATGTCCATGAATTTAATCTCCTAACCTCTAAATGTCTAAAATCAGACATCAATCAGTGTGTGAGCCATTCACCTGTGGCCGTCAGGAGTCAACAAGACACATCCAGAAGGAAGACAGGCATTGAGAGCTCAGCGCAAAGAGAACTGAGTCAGAAGGAGCAGCTTACCTAACCCAGCAGCCTCAGGAGACACCTGCCTGCAGCTGAGCTGGGGGAAAGAAGGGGTTTCCTACAGGCTGAAGGGACCCGTGGGAAACAGGTGTCATTGAGTAATGGCAGCCTTCACACCTAGGAAGAGAAAGCAGCCAAAAAAACCCAAAGTTACATTAAAACTAGTATTGGCAGCAGTGCTAAGAGAGAAAGGCCAGAGAAGAGAGACATTTTTTTGGGCAGGGTCCTGGCTACCCAAAAGCGGATGGGGACTGTGAGCGTTTCAAGCATGATGAGCTCAGCATGGCAGGAAAGGAACCTTTGCCCTGTCTTGGGAAAGAGTCACCTCTCAGAAATACCCACCTTCTCCACAAACGTTGGAGGCTTTCAGCAGCTAATTCCACCTGCAAGCGGTGATGGGGCAAGTGATCTGCAGGTTGTTTTCAGGTGAGAGGCCTTTGAGTTAACAGCAAATAGATAGGCAGCAGCCTGCTGTGTTAAATGAACTTTATTCTATTTGCAAAACAACATGAGCTCCACACACTGCCGCTCGGCTGTCTGCTGGCCACATCCATCGGGTCAAACTGTGTCGGAGGGATCTGACTCACTTCTTGCATCAGACCTGCAAGAAAATGGGTCAGGGATAATCTTAAATATCCTGATCAGCCTCCTAAGCCTGCATAGGTCTCCTGCCTAAATTCATTTCTCTCTGGCAATCTCTTTGGGAGCCAAATTTGAGGCTCATTCAGTGCAAGTAAGGGGTGGGAAGTGACAGCAGTTATCACTCAAGAGGTCAGCAAAAGAAAACGGGGTTAAGGGATATGTACCAAGGAAGTAGAGAGGAGTTTGCACCAGGAGTTGCTATCTTTGCTGCTCATGGTCTACTGGAAGCCAGAGCATGTTGCGTTTAGATGGGAGCACTGGTGCCCAGGAAAACGTCACAGGACAAATCTCAGCAAGGATCACAGAATCACAGAATCACAGAATGTTAGGGATTGGAAGGGACCTCGAAAGATCATCTAGTCCAATCCCCCTGCCAGAGCAGGAACACCTAGGTGAGGTTACACAGGAAGGCGTCCGGGCAGGTTTTGAATGTCTCCAGAGAAGGAGAATCCACAACCTCCCTGGGCAGCCTGTTCCAGTGTTCCGTCACCCTCACTGAGAAGAAGTTTCTTCTCAAATTTAAGTGGAACCTCTTGTGTTCCAGCTTGAGCCCATTACCCCTTGTCTTACTGTTGGTTGTCACCGAGAAGAGCCTGGCTCCATCCTCGTGACACCCACCCTTTATAAACATTGATGGGGTCACCCCTCAGTCTCCTCTTCTCCAAGCTAAAGAGCCCCAGCTCCCTCAGCCTTTCCTCATAAGGGAGATGCTCCACTCCCTTAATCATCTTTGTGGCCCTGCGCTGGACTCTCTCCAGCAGTTCCCTGTCCTTCTTGAACTGAGGGGCCCAGAACTGGACACAATATTCCAGATGAGGTCTCACCAGGGCAGAGTAGAGGGGAAGGAGAACCTCTCTCGACCTACTAACCACCCCGCTTCTAATACACCCCAGGATGCCATTGGCCTTCTTGGCCACAAGGGCACAGGCCCATGATGGACACGGTGAGCCCATCAAGAAAAGAGGATCTGGCTGTGATGGAGAGAAAGGAAACTGGAAATGAAGGACATAACAGGAGTCCAGGAATGGCTTGTGAGCAAAGAGGTGGGAAAGGACAGGGGCTTGTAGGTGTGCTGAGGGAACTGGAGCAGGCAGGGCAGGGAACAGGGGAAGAGCCTCATTACTGAAACAACACCTTTGCCTCATCCCTTAGGGAGGAATTGCAGACTAGGATGAGACCGAGGAACTGCCAATCTGGAACAGACCAGTGGTGCCTGCGGTCAAGTACCCAGCTTCCAGTAGAGGCCAAATTTGGATGCCTTAGAGAGCAATCTTCGATAGTTTCCCAGTTTCAGGAAGAGTGCAATATGCTGAGTGTTTGGTCACGTTGGGGTAGCTACAAAACCATAGCAGGGCAGACAGGCTATTTATAAGCGTATCAGATGTCAGCTGAGCTCTTTGCACTTTCTATAGATCATACATCAAGTCTAATGAGAAGGAACACAGGCTGAGGGGAACAAATAAGCACAGGTTAAAGAAGAGGTGTCGTCTTAATACAATATATACAGGGAAGAACAGCAGCTGGCCCCGTGTCCAGCATTACTTACAAGGCCTCTGAAAGCTGAGCAAGATCACTTTACTGACAACACCGTGAGAAGGCCGGGTTGAGAAAGCTGGGTTTGATGATGATTCTGCATTATTAGACAGAGAACTGCTTGCTGCTGAAAAGAAAAGAAAGGATCCAAACAGTTTCATAGATGTTTCATTATGCTCCCTTCTAAGGATGTGCTGTGCCTAACAAAATAATAAGCCAGGTAAAGGGTTAATTCTTTCTCTCTCCAAACCTGCTATGAGAGAGCTAGAATACAGATTTAAGCACAGACAAAAGATGATAGTTGTTCCAATTAATGTTCCAGCTAGCATCTGCTCTTCTTAATTAGTTGAAGTCTGGTTTTGTCTGGAGACAGAACTGCTGAGTGGAACTGCGCTGGCTTATTTTCTGCTTAGCCGGCTATTCCAATCTCTCTTGGTCTTTGGAAACTTCTCCGTTTCACAGAGGCCAGGGCCTGTTGTGCATTGATACTTGGTACGTGCCCACAGGCTGTGTATACATTTCACTGCAACAGGCTTAAAACCTGTGTTTCCCACCGGAGGGGAAACTGACACAAGAAGATATTTTACAGATGTTCTCCCCGCTCCCAGACAAATATCTTTGTATTGCTTCACTTATCAACAACTCCATTTTCTTCTGCAAGCAGACATTGTCATAGAGCAGATGTAGGTGGATGGAGCAGGGTTCCCCAGGACCTGTTCACCTTCCTGTTTTGCTCCAAGCTCGCTGATCCTTCACCTCACCCTTTGTAACAAGACCTTTGAGGATCCGCGTGTTTCAGTTACACACAGATGAATAATTTACAAGCAACAGCTGTTGCAATAACCAAGCCTGTCTGCTGTGCCCAAGCACTCGATGGCTTTTCTTAAATTTCCCTCACTTTCCTAAAAATTCCATGACTTAAGCAGCATTCAAAAACCTTTAAAGGAAGAAGCTAATGAGGGAAGTGCAGGGTGGCATATTGCAGCAGCAACCAGCACTCACAGAAAATATTCCTCTTATCTCCAAGCAGGGCATTGACCTGTTGTACAAACTCCAGGTAGGAAAGCCACTGGCAAAGCAATGCCAGTTGTAATATTTACCTAAAAGGAGAAATTTCAGTGGAAAACAAGCTACAGGATCTGCTGACATCCTGGTGGGGAGAACACTGGGTATTCACACAGGTGCAGGCAAAGGAGCCAGAATGAGATGTGGAAATTTTCTAGCATTTCCAAGTAATAAAGCTGTCATTCCATGAGGAGCACGTTTATGCTGTCTGTGATTCCAGCTAAGCAGCTACAAGGAGTGGACTGGGGGCTTGTTCCATCAAAGACCCACCACACAGCATCGGTGGAGTCACTTTGCTTCTCTGTGCCCAAGTATTCCACACTTAAAATAATGAGGCAAATAGGCGGATGCTGCAAGAGCACTGCCAGCCTGGCACCAAACGTTCCTGAACCGTTGCAGCTGGTACCCAGCGGTGCCTCATTCTCTGGCAAAGGGAAGTGGATCCCATGAGCAGCCCTGGGGACATGAGCCACAGCTTTGGATCACAGATAATAAAGCCTCTCTGGAGAAGACGACAGATGGGACTGAAACAGCTCGGGAGCAAAGTGAATAACAGGGTTGTTTTTATCTTTAATCCAGTCCACATGAGCACAAAGAGTTTGGAGCCATGAAGCATGTGCTCCCTTTTGCAGGTCTTAGAAATCAGCATGACCTGTAACTTTACTTTAGAATCCTTTTTGGTCTGCTCTCTACATCCCTGCTGAGGGAGCTATGTGTGCAGGCCTTGCAGGATCAGCCTGTGTCACTACCACAAAGCTGCAGTTCCATTAGCTCCCTAAGATGATCAAAACACAGGCTGTCACTGAAAGGGGCAATTCCACCTTCCCTCAGTGCATGTGTCCGTGTCCCTCTTCCTCAAGCCATCACGGTGACCATAATAAAAAAGATCTTTTCCTCAGGCAGGGTATTTTTCAGCTGGATCAGTTCCCACGCAGTCACAGCAGCTGTAGTTTTGCCACAAAGCAAGGGCCAGGAAAAATGCTGGAACTGTGCCTTAAGGGCTTAATGCAAAATCATGAAGTTGCAACCTCAGGTTCCTGGGTCATTTGTCCCTGCAAATAGCCTAGATTTATAGCCCTGGTTAGGAAAGTCTCCTTGGCTGCAGCTTTGTGGCTCTCATTGCAATGGGCCAAATGCAAACTCCTAGGTCCCAAAAGTACTGAGCTCTGAGGGAAGCCTGGAACTAGTTTCAGTTTTTGGTTTGGGATCAGGTCTCAATGGTTATTCAGAACTGGCATTGAAATTGCAACCATAGCATTTATTTATATCCTTACCAGAGCAAACCAGTGGGGCCTCTCCACTGAGCCCAAGCTCAGCCTCCCAGATTTCACCCTCCATCGTCTGCAGAGTTTGTGAAATCTCCATCCTTAGACGTTTTCAAAGCAGCTGGGCAAGGCCTTGAGCAGCCTGATATGACTTTGAAGTTAGTCTGGCTTTGTGCAGGAGGTTGGACTAGAGACCTCCAGAGCTTCCTCTCAAATTCTTATTCTGTAACTCTGGCATCTTCTGCTGCATTTCCGTCAGGCTCTGCTCCACCAGCACCATTTGACTGCCCAACAAGCAGTCCCCACATTGACTGATCCAGAAATCAGGGAGCCCGAGTCAAACAACTTTTCATGACATGAGCTGTAGTAGCTCAGGATCTAGAGCACAGCACAGAGCTTGTCTGTGTGCAGCTGTCTGAGGAGAGCACTGCTGACAGCCACTGCAAGAAAGATTCCTTGCCACCACAGCACACACTAGAATAAGCTTTGCATTGCAAAATAAGCTGGCCCAGATTTGGCAAAGGTCCCAAAATGAAGATTGCAGAACATTTTCCCTTCTTCTCAGTGGGAAAGAGTCTGCATTCTCAGCAAGAACGAGTGTGAAATCCAAATCACTGGAGCACTCGCTGCTTTTTGTCCAAGTCATTACACAGCACCCATGCGTACCGCAGGAAAAGGACAGATGACAGGGGCTGTCTTTTCATTTCCATGTTGCCCTTCAGAGATTTTAGCAGCTTTCATCCACCAGATTGAAATCAGATTGTTGAAAGAACACCACAAGTTCATTTGAGATGAGACAGCCCAAGAACACACTGGGTGCTGAGGCTCAGTGGTGGGACACCAAGACCCGAGTGAGTGCTGCTCCATCAGCCTGTTTGTATAGATGGGAGTGGAGCTCACAGGTCTTGCAGATCCCCTCTCTGGGAGCATTTCTTCAGCAGCCAGAGGATGGGCCGTGTTTTTCTTGGTGCTCGTCCACCCTGGAGACTTCATCTACAAGGTAAAAGGGGCATGAAGAAGCAAGAGCAGGAAATGTGGGTCACTGAGCAAAATCCACAGGAGTACCAGTGGTTAGACACCGTGGGGCCATGGGTCTACTGCTTACCTTCTGCACTAGCTGCTCGCCTCTGTGTGAGATGGCTCCACCTTAAGCCATAGTAACCCTTTTTCTGACAGACGGTCACTTCCTTGTGTTCCATGACTCAAAGTGACAGCAGACATCCCTGTTGCTGTTGAGAAACTGCGCACGTGCAGCGGTCAACGTGTCCAGCCATTCAGCTTGGCCTTCAGGACGGTCTGATGCTGGGAAGGGAGAACATCTGCAGAGAAACCGAGACATGTTCCAGCCCTATGCTTCATTAGGTGGGTTGGACATGGTCTCCAGTACTGCTTCTTTCATTGAGCTGTCACCCTGATGCAGGAAGTTATACTGTGAATAAAGTATGAATGGAGGAGAACCACATGGACACTGTTTCTTCCCCATTTCAGCCTCTCTACAGAGCTCAGCAGCACGCACAGAACATGCAAGAAGTGCGTGAGCAGCCACACAATCCCCATGGGATCTCCCTAATCAACTTGAAGCTGCTTTCCCTCCCCAGCAGGAGAAAGACAGGAGAACAGTGCCCCAGATTTCTCCTTCTTCCTTGTGTCTAACCCTGGGAATAGGCTCCAACTTGCCCTTCTCCCTCCTGGGATGCTCCAGGTTCTGCAGCCACACAATTCACTGGGAAACAGAGGAACAAGCGCTCCAGAAAAAGAAACAACTGCCAACCCATTCAGTATTTTCAGTGCCATTTCCTGGTTACTGCCAGGTTTTTCTCTTTGTGTGGTACATATTGTGTCTCACAACACAGAAACTGAAGTGAAATACTTAAATAAATGAACTCCGTTGAGAAGATGCCAGGCAATGGGGAGATGACTGCTCAGTGACCTGAGCAGTATCCTGGCTACAGGATAACGACAAGACTACAAAGGAATATTTATCTAGATACTTATTCAGCTTTCATCTTTGGCAGCATTTCTCAATCAGCCGTTTCAAAATGTTTTGCCAACACTAATTAACCCTTGCAGCACCTCTGTGGTAGGGATCAGCATCCCCATGTCACAAATGGGGTGACTGAATGAAGAAGACAAGTAACCCGATCACATCACAAACTGGGTGACCAAGGAGTGGATAAGCAACCCCTTCAAGAAAGAAATGAAGGGGGCAAAGAAATATCCCGGAATCCCAAGCCCATGTCCTAACAAATCCACCCCCTACAAGCCTCTGAATCTGCAGGCATCCTTCTGTCGGAAACGCAAACAGCAACCTGCCGTTCTTACCATGCAAACTGCCCGTCTTCCTCAGCTATGCACCGAGGAAGCACCGTTCGGACATTTAATAATCCCCGAAAATGTGGTGCCCTGAAGCGCGCATTATATTTACTCCATTCATTAACTAAGTTAATGGTGGCTAAGAATAGACCCCAGATATCCTTATGGCCTTAAAAACTTCTTTGGCCTCAAGAAAATGCAAAGCCTATGTGGCCTGTGGCCCATATGGGACACAATGAACCAAAGCTATGAAGAGCTTGCATGTTTCAAAGAATTCACAAAATACATCTCTGCTTTTAAATAATCTCCATTTCAGTTTGGGGAAGTGTTTAGCAAGGATAACACAGAATGGGTTTATAATTGTATCATTCATTGATATAGAGATTATGCCAGACAGAGCCATAGCTGTTCAAATGTCTTAGTTTTCTGTTATCTATTTCTGTGATGTTACCACTGCTGCAAATTTGCAACTCTGTAATACACTGGTATTTCTGGACAAAGACCATTTGATATTATGCCTTTAGAAAAATGCATCTTAAGTACAATTTATGCCTGAATTATTTTTTTGGTAATGGAAATGATTCTATTACCTCATTTTTTATACATACTCCCCAATACATTTGGGATATTTCCCAAAACATACTAAAGATAACACTATGGTTTTCTGCATCGCTGCTAAAAATCAAAGCATTCACATTCAGAATAAAGATAAATTTCTTTCTATATAAGCATTTTCCTTCTGCTGCCTGAATCCAGTCACTTGATAATGAGCAATTACAGAAAAGAACTATGACAATCAAATGGGATTTTGCACTTACAGAAAATCATGCTATTTATTGCATGACTTATTCAGATGGAGAAAGCTGTTTGGAAACGTATCAGTAAATGAAAGAAACTGCTGTTTCAGAAAGCTGAAATTGTATTAATAGAGAGTCTAAAGAGCCTAGAGAATAACACAATCCATTTAGAACTTGGTCTTCTCAGAAAAAGGAAAGAGAAAATATGGGGATTTAAGGATCTTTGCTTCTCTTAAAAGGTATTACTTCTCTCAACTGATATTTTATCAAATCATCTTCAGAATGATATCATATTATGGAACGTGATATTTGAGATTCAATAGCAGTATTGCCTTGTGGAACCTCCGGTAAACGACAGCTCACCCTCCCATACCACACACAGTCTCCAAGCTGCAACTGTTCAGACTTTACAAACAGAAACACCACGGCAGAGGCTGTGAAATGACAGCTCAAAGTCACACAGCGATTACAAATCACGGTCGTTTCCACACTTAGGGGCGACGGCTCCCAGTTCCTCCCCCCCACTGCTTTCCTTGCAGAGATGGGGTTAAATACCCAATTCCCAGCCCATGTGGACTAAACTAATAAAGAAGCCAGCATGCCAGGGAGACCTCTTACACCACACGGGTTTTCTTCCTTTCCCATCCCAAGGCCTGGGGTGAACTCCGGTGAGCTGCCTGCTCAGGACACCTGGTGTTGCCGCCAGGCGGGTGATTTTGTGAAGCGTCCCGTGGTGGCCGGGTACAGGAGGACCCACCTGGCTCAGCCCCGCTCCGGCGGGGTGGGGACGCTTGTCCTGGCCACAGGGGACCCGGGCCCAGCGCCAGAAGGGAGGAATCCATCCCCTGTGCCTGCGGAGGGGACGTCGCCAGGCAACGGGCGCGGGTTTCCATGGCGGAGCAAACACGAGCCGGGCCGAGCAGGGCCGTGGACCCCACCGAGAGGAGGCCGGACGAGCTCTCCTTTGGGTGAGATGCCAAAAAATAAACAGGTGAGAGCGATCACAGTGGGGGTTTTTTGTGTTTTCAACATCAGATACAGCTTCTCATTCAGACAAGCAGAGGCACTGGCACGTGTCACCGGGGAACCACAGGGATCAACCGTCTCCTTCTTCATGTGCGAGCGGGGGGTACGTGATGGAAACGGGACACGTCTGTCCTGGGAAGAGTTGCTCTGTAGCTCCAAACCTGGAGCAATTTCCCAGTGAGCACAACAAGCCTTCTCTGCAAGCGATGCTATCATTGAAGCGTGTATAAAATACAAATACACGCTTATCCAGTGCGAACATGGTGGGCGGATTTTATTGTATCGTTTTTTAGAACTGTTTGCGTGTTTACTTTGGCGTACTTTTTTCTGCACAGCAGCTTGATGCTAGGGAAAAGCACTGAATAAATGTTTCAGTAAATTAAAAACATGAATGCCTTATCTATTGATTCACATAGTACTGGCCATTGGTATGTAGCTACTGAAATATTCAAATGTCAGAGGCAGTGAAATATATGCCAAATAATTGTAGCAACAATGCAATTTTTTATTGGCATTATTGAGCTTAATTATAATTAGCCCAACTAGCACTTCTGTAGCTCTTGGCATTGTTTCCAAAGGGATGTACAAACAATCTATTAAAAAAACTAACAACCATAAATACCTTGATAAAATGAATATTTATAAGTTAATCTTAGAAACAAATTCCTTTACTTTGCTAAAATTATAGCATAAAGCACTTTTTATCTGTGCGAGTTTCACTGACCATTATTTTCCATATGCCGGTATCCTCTGTCTAGTCCTTCTTTTCAGTGCCATTCCCTGTAGCACGAATTTAAAACAACCACACGAAGGAGAAGATTTTTATGAGGGGGGTTTAGATAACAGCATTCGAGGTGTGCACTAGGAGGGCTGAACATCCAGGTGTTCGCTGCAGCTGCTCTGCATATTTCACAAAGTGTGTTCAACTGAACTCTGCGGGCACTTTCTGCCTTCCTACCCCTGCCCTGATGGGGTTTTCTCCAAAACTTACGTCATCATCAGGGGTTATGTTATTCCAGGACGTGGATGAGGGACCCCTAGAGAAAAATATCCCATTAAGTTACGCCAAAGTTCAGAGACACATGAAATCTAAGCAATCAGTCAAGGAGGCTTTTGAAAAAGGCACTTCAGGAACAGAAGAAGAGAGATAAAACATTTGGGGTGTATTCAAGCTGCCTAAATTCTACCCCAGCCACTGGGTCTCTTCAAAAGTGAAAGTCTGACACCTCCAAAGAATTAGGTACTAACTGGGCAGCTGCAGAAACCCAGCCAATAGGAAACACAAAGCACCAAGGATGTACGTGGAAATTAGGCCAGATGAGTTTAGCTCAAAATACATAAAAGCTGGAGGCTGTTCAGAGCAAAAAACGATGCTCTAAAATAGCCTTAAAACTAGTGCAAGCGGAAGAGGATAATTTCTGCTGTGTCTTATATCAGTGCAGACCAGGAATGGTCCCAGCAGCAGAATTGCATCAATTGAATTAATACCTCCCTGGACGCAGCTTGCTGCCTTTGTTGATTAAAGGATAACTTTAGCAATTGTCTATCTGTTCTTTGTAAGTGAGATCATTACAATTATGCATTTTCCCTTAAGATCCATAGCAACAACTACAAAGAAAGAAAAAAACTAAGCCTTCAATGGTTTGCCAGCCTAAAATTAAACACGACAGAGCTCCCTGCAGCGTGTCTGTGCTGTCCAACAGTCCTTCAGCGTTATCGCAAGAACCAGAAATTGCTTCAGCACTGTGGGTTAAGAGCCTTAGGGACTAAAAATGTTGCTCATGAACTGGTCATGGGAGAATGAAAAAGTGTGGGTTTGGATCAGAACCGGAGATGCGGGTGGAACAAGAAGCAAGGGACTTGAGTTGCTTGTTATCTCCAAATCGTTTTGTCTTTGCTTTTCTATCAGCATGTGTGTAAGAACTGTGCTTTACACAGCTTTCACATGAGCTGGGAATGAACATATCTCTTTTGCGGGTCAGAACACAAACATTTTCAACTTTACTGAAACTTTTTGTTGATTTCTGCAGATGCAGAAGGCTCGGTTAAGATCCAAAAAGCCCTCAGGCCCATCACTGCTCTAAAACCTACTGCATCCCCTACTGGCAGTAACTGGCATTTGATTGGTTTGTTTATGGTTTTCCTTGGGCCAGGGTCAAAGACACCATCTCCACTCAACATCTTGAAGTGTTTCTTCCAAACCCAGAATGGAAATCCAACTTGAACGGCCAGGTAAGGTCACAACGTTCCGGCAGCTTTTTGTTCTTAAATCAAAGAAGAGGCCCATCTACAGACTCTTCTGCCCACAATCACATGAGACAGGTAAAACAGCTCCAGACTTACAAAAATCCATGGCTGAAATCCCGAGTGGATCAGTAGATATGGTCAAGAGATATAAACAATACAGAGGTCTCAGTTATATCACTGGCTTCTTACAAGCCCTATCCAGCTCCCTGCTCACAGTTCAGCATCATTAGATGCCCACAGCTGTGGGCCAGCTGCCTGCCCACCCTTCAGGTGTGACACAGCAGATCAGAGTCCCCATGCACCAGGTCATGATAATTCTGCCTCTTGTCTGCTACATCCTCATCCATCTTTTTTTGCAGAAATCCCAGAAAAGGGTGAAGAAAGCCCAATGGAAAATCCATTTACATTTGCTCCAGATATTGATATTTTCTCAATAAGGAACAAGGAAAGAAAACAGGCCAAGGCGGTATGTATACGTGCTTTAGGCCAATGTACATACAAGCAGTTCACTAGGGCAAGCAACAAACCAACATAAAGTCATACCGAAATTCAGTGCATAAGAGAAACAATAGCTTCCAAATTCGGCTGAAATTTCCCCAGATTAGCTTCAAGTGCACTTAAGTCCATGATGAGAGATTAACTTTACGAAGAGCAGATCTGAGCACGGGCTTGCTGGTTGCTAGCGCAAAGTCTGGATATCATCGCTTTGTTTGCTTACTTCAAGGTAGATTTACCACTTACTCCTCTTCCTGGAGAAGATACCTGCCAGTTCTTTTAGCATAAAGCTTTGGTGCAAGATCTCTTGCTGTCCACTTCAACAGGCTTGGCTTTCTGCTTGGGAAGCTGTGTCCCAATGTTTGATGTGACCTTCTTCTGAACTGGCAACGAAATGAATGCCTAGGAAGAAGGATGACATGGGTTTCATGCTTTAGGTTTCTCCCCATAAGATAGGGAATTGCACCCTACCAGACCAAAGAGCTAGGTCTCAGGAATGTCTCTTTCTTCCTTATTTCTGCAGTGGACCTTCCTTAGGGCATGCAATCCACAGGGGCTGAGAAGTCACGGAGATGTTGTTGCACCTCTGGGAGGTCCAATTGTCGCATGTGGTTGCAGAAGCCAGGCAGTAGTGTGGAAGCAAGAGGTCTTTTTTTCTAAATCAGAAATGAAAGGCTCCAAACAAGCTTAAGCAAGCCTCCTCAGCTCACGTTGATGACTCACAGTCTGGTTTTAGTTTGGTTTGAAGGTCACTATAAATGTATGGGGAAGGTCTTAGGAAGAAGTGCACTAAGGATGTCTGCTGAGTGATGTCCTCAGCCTAACCCATGCCCAAACTGTGCAGAGAGCAATGAATTCTACTTCAGCCCATGTGAAAACACTGAGCAGGAACAACTCTCCATAATGCTCTGGAGTGGGTTTGAATAGATCTTCTACATCCAAACTTGAGGGTTTACATGCCTTTATGAAAGCTGGACTAAGTTGGTATTGAGCATGGGCTGTCCTGTTGTTCCCTTTTATTCGGGGTCTTGAAGGATGAACCTCTGAAAATTTCCATTCTCTCCCAGGAATAATCCAGGAAGGAAAAATGATGACACTGAGTAGGTACAAATGGGTACAGCTGGTGGCTGGATGCAGAATACAAACCAACAAACTAACGAGAACAAATGCTGAGAAATGAAGTGTTTCGGTTGCCTCAAGAAAAAATATCATTGGGATTAGTCAAATAAACCAGGCAAACATGCATCAGCAGGGTATCAGTAGCCTGCAAATTTCTATACTGTGAATAACCGCTCATTTCTTTAAAAAACACAGCAAATGAAGCACATAATCAAACTGTCCACGTAACTGGCTTCTCCTCGTAGGAACGTGAAAGGATGAAGGCCATGAAAATCCATGAGAAAATGACTTACTCCACTAAAATAAAAGCAAAGCAAAAAGATGGCAGGAAAGCTCTGCAAATGGAGGAGGACGAGGAGGACAGAAAATTGGAAACAAATGAAGAGAGACTGAGGACTCTTCAGGAGAGTCTTTTATGGAAGACAGCCATGAAAAGAGGTAGAGAACAGCTATTGTCTTTGTAGTGGTGCTGCTCAGCTGCGTAACAGCCTGAAGCACAAATCAAAGAGGGGATGGGAGTCACAGCTCCAGCTGACTTTGGAGAGCTCTTGCAGACACAACAGTTAGATGCTGCATCTTGCCAACCTCTGTGTGGCTGGACCATCTCCATCTCATGCATTTACACACGGAGCACGTATCACCCCCACCACAGCAGCCTGGATTCCACCATCCCCTGTGGCCTCTGCAGTAGCTGTGAGCTCTGGGAATCAGCTGGGAGCTTGCAGGATCTTGTGTCATGGAGACATTTCTACTAAGCCGGCCTAAAGCTGGATTTTAGCTGATGCAGGCCTAAATCCTCTGCCTCTGACATGAGGAGTAGCTTCGCCTTTAGTGGCTAGAGGACATTGACCTTTATAAGGACCAGACTCTCTGCTCTATTCTACCTGGTGTTACTCCACAAAAGCCCATATGAAACTGATCCTAAACAAGGCTAAAACTGTAAGAAAATAATCAGTATGGCTGGTTCCAATGCCAACCACATCCATACTGACAGCAGCCTCCATATTTACTGTGTTTTGCCTTGGTCATATTTTCCCCTCAAGTCTGATCAACTTTATATCCTCATTTCAGATTATTCAGTAAAAAAGGAGGCATTGTGTGACTACGTAAACGGCAGAAGAGAGATATTTTTACTTGAGGTACTTAACTTTAAGAATATTACTTTCTGTTCATTTAATTATTCTTCCCTGTGTTGCTTTGGTTTGGTTTGGTATTTTTCCCCTGAGATCCGTTGCCTGCAGGTCACACCAGCGGCCCCAACAACCACAGACCTCACAAACTGATTGTCCAAGTCCTGTGTTAAAGACACTCATAGCCTACAGCTTGGCATTCCCCAACCAAGAAAGAAAGCAAAAATGAGTTGTTTGCCCTATCTAGTGGTAGCCATGCAACTATTTCATTTGTGAGATGTGCAGATATACTGACCTTTTGGCTCCTGCTGTCCCATAGATAAATTATAACTGGGAGCCATTCTGAACTAAAAATAAGGGAGCTGTGCTAGACTATCCCCATTATTCACCTCTGGTATTGTGCTGTAACACAACTGAATAAATCTTTGTCAGCCAGGAGTTAACAGAGTGCTGAAACTTCTGGATTCTGTCCTTAGTTTCACTGCTGATTTGCTGTGCTACTTCTGAAACATCTCCTGGCCTCTATGTACCTCGTTTGCACTAAGACACATACCTTGGTTTGAAATCCTTACCCTCTCTGCCAACAATTGTAAGGTAAAAAGGCAACAAGAACAAAGCAAAAACAACTTACCTTTAAAAACGACCAACCAAGGTGACCATGTTGCCTTTTGGGTTAATTTCAGTATGCCATGGCAGTAAAGCGAGATGAGATCCAAAGGATGGAGGACATAATAAAGGACGAGGAAAGAAAACTGCAGAAGGCTGAATACTACCTGGAGGAAGATGCTACTACCTTTGATGAGTTCCTGAAGGAGAAACACAAAAACTCGGTTCAAGCCCTGAAAATGTAATGGAAGTTGAGTGAACCACTTGTGTCCCCTTTTGTGCTGGACACAGGAGGTCTTTTGCTTGACCTCGTGCAGGGTTTTGGCCGGCATCCGTCCCCGGGTGCTCTGTGTCTGAGTTTTCCCAGAGTTACAGTCCTGGTAGCACTTTCTCCCCACACAGCCAATGAAAGAGAGGAAGGAGACCAACACCTGGGGAATCCCCTCATTGCAGAAGCCCTTGATTCGGCTGCAGCAAGGAACCTGCTGTTGACCCCACCACTTCCATTCTTCTCGCAACACTGTTACGAGGGGGAGATGCTTCTGTCCAACCAACCCCTCACAGCAGCAATGGTCCCTAAGTGAAGCAAGTTAAGGATTTTGGTCCATGACAGGTTATCACAAGGGCAAAATACTAATTGATGCTCAGCAGCAGCCAAATTAGGGAGGCTTTAACCTGAACGTGTCGCTGGGACCCCATCCTCTCTTTGCCAAGAGAAGCAGGGCCTTCCGGCAGGAGATAAGCATCACCTGGGATACATCTATAAGAGAGATTTCTAGTGCTACCTCCACGTCTTGTTCACTGTTCTATATGTACCTCAATTCACTACCCACTTACTGCTAAATTGTTTTATGGTTTGTGCATTCTTCCCTAGTTCTGAAAAAGAAACCACAGCAAAGGCAAAGAAAATAAAGGAAATCCAGGCAATCACTTCCCAAATAGAGAACCTCAAAAGGTAACATTTGCACACTATTCCTGCCAGCCTTTAACAGACCCTACAGCGCAGTTCCCTCACAGCCCTCAGGAAAAAAGAGAATCGGGGAAAAAGACTTTTAAAAATGTTCCAACTCAACTATTTTTTTAATTATATATTTTAAAGTACAAATATTCCAAACCCAAAATTAAATGCCTAGTCTCAGATTAAAAACCAAACAAAACTAAGTAATGCATTTTAATGGTGAGCTGTGAAAAGAAGGAAAAAAAATAGCTCGGATTATGAGTCAAGCTGGCAAGATTTCTCATTCATTTTCAAGTAAAAATTCCCAAATTAGCACGCTCAGTGCCATATCAAGCACCTGGCCACATAGACGTGACCAGACAGCTTCCACACGAGAACCACAGGGAGCTCGCAGGGCAGGTTCCCATTTGTCTTTGCATGTCCATGTAGACATGTGCCCTCTTGTCCCTTTTCTGGGTGAAGATGAGTGTCAAGAGCTAGAAAGAACCCGTTGAAACAGAGGCTTTCTCCTCAGCTAACAAACTTTATCCACTTTTCTCACCCTAGTGATATATACAGATTCAAGAATACTGTGCGGGACTACAAGACATACAGGGACTTCCTCTACCAACTGTGTCCAAAAGAGTGGCAGGAGGAACATGGGAAAAAGCACACAAAGGAAAAGGATTTGGAAACAGCATCGAAAGGTAATGAAGAAAGTGCCTCATGTCCCACCACCCCAGGGCAGGGTGAGTGCCAGGGAAGAGCTGCCCCCTCCTCACTGGGACAGCCCCCCGCTCTAAGGGTCCATCTCTTCTTGTCTCCAGACCAGGGTCGGAAAACCAGGACAAACAGCTCCAGTCCCAATAGTATGAGTGATACGGATGCGCCAGGTCCCCTGCTGTCTTCAAGAAGTTTGAGATTAGGCTCATTACAGGACATCAGGCCACAGCTCAAAAAACTCCTGAAGCCTCTAACAGGAAAACTGTAAGTACAAGATAATGCCCACCTTGATACTGTAGAGAGCACCCAACTGACTGGGAGTCAGCACAGAGGAAACCTCACCTTCACTGCGAGCGTACCGAGATCTCAGTCTCGTTGGAACAAATCCAAAGACCAGTAGAGAGCCGTCAGGTGTGCAAGTCAGTACCTGTTCACCTGCTCCAACAGAGCTTCATCCTCAAACCCTTTGCTGAGACTCTGCCCAAAAAGTTTGGACCTTGACCGCAGGAGGAATCATAGACCTTGCACATTTGTCCCGGAGCAAAGCTTCTCTGTGGCCTATTGTGGCTGAGTTACCGGTTCCCTCTGTTGATCACGGTCGCCATGCAAAGAGTTGCCTGTTCTTTTGGAATTAATGAAGGTCGAAAGTCATTGTAGACTCACATTGCAGTGACCGTTTGCTTTCAGTGTGAGCCTTCAGACAGCACATGCTGGGATACAGGGGATAACACTGCTGCAAGGTAGGCAGGACCACCTGAGAAGTGGAGAGGCAGGTGGGAATGTGAGGCAAGCATGGCCAGCTCTGGGTTTTTGAGGCAAATAAAGAAATTGCCTGGAAAAGCAAAGAGGGGCTGGTGGTCTCCTAAGGCCAAAAAAGATGGCTATCAACAGAGTTGGGACTAAGTCATTGCTCATAGGGCCATTTCCTCTGCCTCTACTGAGCGTTGCAGGTGCTCTTCGAAGCGGGGCTGCTGTTGCCACCCCTCACAAAGCCACTGCAATTACTGGGCTGCTGCCCCATGGCAGGAACGATGCAGACACAAGCAGGGCTGGCACTGAGGTGATGCAAACGGAGGTTTTTCACCCCTCTGTGGCGCAGAGGGACAGGTGCAATTGAATTTGATGAGCGGACTCTGCTCCCAACATCAGTCTGGCACCTCCTGCCTTGCTCTTCCAGCTCTTGCACTGGGCTTGTCCCTGGGGCTGAGGAGGGATGAGAGAGGCCACACTGCTGTTAATGGTAGTCATCTGTGCAGAGGAAGAAGCACTCAACAGTCTCCTCCCAGGGCAGGTAAAAACTGCAGACTCCCTTGGTGGCCACACCACGTAGTTTAGGAGCAATACCACATCCCACACAGAGCACAAGGCTTTCTCTACATTTGCCGTGCTGCTGCCTGAGCCTTTTTGAGCAAGGCTGTTGCCTTTGCCTTCTGATTGCCCAACAGCCCAGCCTTGAGGAGCAGCCCCAAAGGCAACCTGCTTGTGGACAGATGTAGCTCCCATGCTACATGTCTGTGTGACCCCCACCTCCTACTGACCCCCACTTGGCCCACAGCCATGGGGGACCAAACATGTGAATGTGCAAAGGACAATTCAGAAGCAAACAGCAAACAACAAGAGTGCTCACAACCCACTCACAAGGTCTCCTTTGTGCTGTCATTTCTCTAAGGGCCTGATACACAAAATGTCTTTTTCAGAGGTTCACTGGAGGATGCAGAAAGCGAAACTTGCTTGGATGAAGATGAGGTCAGAAAGTCTCATGTTGAAATATTTATACTTTCTCTTTGTCCTGTGTCATTTATTGATGTTACTAGTTTATCTCACCTTCTAACCATTTGTTATGGTATTGAGGAGTTACTGTAGCCACTAGTATGTATGTTTATATATTCATAAATGTTCATGTTTAGCAACACATGAACATTTTAGTTTAACTTTCCCCCTCCACTTTACAAAAACCTACCATCATCTCAAAGCTTGCCATCCCTCAGTGAGATAGGACATCATGTCATGGTAGATTTTGAAATCAGTGGAGTTATTGTTTTATGTCTGAAATCGAATTTTCCCACTCACAGAAGTTTGCACCACTTTTTACTCCCCAAAATGCCACTTATTTTGCGGGTGAGCTACAAGCTACACACATGTCAGGAAGGTGGGAGACATTTGTACGTGGATGCTCATGGACTCCTCTGTATGGGAGAGCATTTGAACATCCAGGGCTGGTGCAGACCAACCTCCATGTAGTTCAATGGAAAAGAAGCTAAAGGAGAAAAGGAGACAAAAACCTTGTTGCATGTGTTTTCCACTCCAGAAGCCGGACTTGTATTTCACTGATCCCCAGCAACTGCTGTCTATTTTCATGGAGATGGAGGAAGAGAATTTGTCCTTCA
This sequence comes from Caloenas nicobarica, assembly GCF_036013445.1. Classification (NCBI taxonomy): domain Eukaryota; kingdom Metazoa; phylum Chordata; class Aves; order Columbiformes; family Columbidae; genus Caloenas; species Caloenas nicobarica. The sequence continues at coordinate 19,209,432 of NC_088255.1, read as the reverse complement.
TCCAGAATTCCCAGGAGACTGAGGAAAGTCTGCAGAAGGTCCAACACAGTTTTGTCACCACACATGAAAGCACGTAAGCATGATCCTGTGAGGAAGAGGTTCTTGTGCCCCAGCCTTCAAACGTAAGAGGCCCCGTTTGCCCCCCACTAGCACCGTCAGGCTGCAGACCACAGAGTGCTGCTCGTGCAGCACACAACAAAGAGTCTCTTTCTCATACCTTAGAGCCCAGCTGCAGCCCATCCAACTCACCATCTCATGAGCTGCTGGGGGAGTGTCTCGTCTACATAATTTAGGAGATAAGACTTGATATGGGGACTATTTCCTTAGTCCTCAAGGCACAGGCTGGGTAATTGATGCATTTAGCATCCTGGAGCAGACATAAGCTAGAAGTATCCTGTAATTCTCAGAAATAAAGACCAAAGGAAGAAACAAGGCATGTATTGGAGTGGTCCAGACCAGCACCTCTTTTGACTCAATGCAAACCCTTCCTAGAGGAAGCCAGCAGGGAGCCCAAGTGTAATTGCAATATAGTGTTTCAACAGCAGGTAGGCACACTTGTTCCTATTTAAAGTGTAGCTTATCCCCTTGTGCAAGTTTTTAAATGTAATCTGCTTCCCCCATTGACTCATTTAAAAATAATTAATATTTAGCTATGCTTTCTGCCTCTCCCACACCAGCACAGGACCTGTTAGTCCAGAAAAATCACAAGATCCCTCTGCTCTCAGAGCTGTGGGTTCAGGCTCCCCAGAAATGCCATGAAGTGTTACCTCCATCTGCCGGCAGCGGGAGGGACGGTCCCAGGCTGGAAGGCAGCAGAAGACTCGTGTTCCCAAGATGCCCTTTTCAAAACAACCTCCTTTTTCCTCTGGCCTAGGGAGAAGAAGTTGGCAGAGCTGAAACAGCAGGTAGCCACCCTCAAATCCTCCATCGCCAAAGAAGAAGAGAGAGTAGCGGATCTGAAGCTCAAAGCTGATGACCAAGCGCATCCTGAAATCAAGGCAAGGGGGATTACATGTGCGTTAAATGGTTCCTCTCCACCAGCCAGATCCATCCTGGGAAAAAAGCAGACAGGGTTTGCACTGGGGGGACCAGTGCTGCTCCTCAGCAGTGGAGCTACAGCAAGGGCAGGTTTGGGGCATGGCCGAGGCAGCAAATTGGGGTAAACGTGTCTAGTCCATGCAGCTGCTACGAGGTGGGAATAGCGCTTGCAGAGACAAGCAGGCATCTGCAACATGGCCCAGGCCACAGCAAAGCTGGGTAGTTGGTGAAGCTACGAAGCTGGTGAAAGCTTTGGAGAGGAAGCCGTATGAGGAGCGGCTAACGTCACTTGGGTAGTTCAGCGTGGAGAAGAGGAGACTGAGGGGAAACCTCATGGCGGTTACACCTTCCTCACCAGGGGAGGAGGAAGGGTGGGCACCGAACTCTTCTCTTTAGTGACCAGTGACAGAACCCAAGGGAATGGCAGGAAGATGTGCCAGGGGAGGGTCAGTTGGACATGAGGAAAAGGTTCTTCATCTAGAGGGTGCTGGACACTGGAACAGGCTCCCCAGGGAGGTGTCACGGCCCCAACCTGACAGTGTTCAAGAAGAGACTGGACAACGTCCTCAGACACACGGTGTGAACTGTGGGGTTGTCCTGTGCAAGGACAGGAGTTGGACTCGATGATCCTTGTGGGTCCCTTCATTCTATGATTCTGTGAAAGCTGGGAAGATGAGAGCAGCAGACAAATGGCTCAGTACAGCCACCTACCCCAGACACTGGTGCTAAGCAAACCGGGAAACAAGAAATTGAGTCTTGTCGAGAGAATTAAAGTGTGCTAATTTCCCTTGGTTTTGGAGGGACGTTGAGGTTCTGCTGGACAGAACCTGGCTGTGCCTCTCACCGTGTCTCCTCTCATTGCCAGGACGAAATGCTCACAAGCCTGCACAAGAAGGTGCTGGAAGTCTATTGCCACTGCACTGGAGAAAATGAGACAGACCTGGAGCCTGTGGAGATGTTAATGGTGATAGAAAAGCAGCTCTTTGATTTACTGGACCACTTGGAGACAATCCCACCAGAAAATATAGAACAGGCTAAGAAAGCCAAAGAAAAGGAACGGAGATTGAGGTAAGACAAGACACTCTTCTGGAAACAGGACCTCTGGTTTTGAATCTTGACAGCCAAAAGCAAAGCCACTGAAAGAGCCAGGATCAACCAGGACACTGTCACAGCAACCTGAAAGCCCATGTGACAATACATCCCATCTTACTTCTGTAAAGGTTTCACATTCATAGTATTTGCATCTCCCGATCAGCAAGCAGGAGCCCACAGGTACATTAGAAAACACCTGGAAGCTGCATTAGAAAAGGGCAAAATCTGAAGGAAGAAAAAAAATTAAAAACAAACAAACAAAACCAACCAAACAAAACAACAAACAAAAACAAACAATAAACCAACCAAACAAAAAACCAAAAAAACCCTCCACCAAATCTCCTGAGTAAATTCAATTACGAGAATCATCCTTTTAAGAAGATAATTTGCAGTAACAATATTTAAACTAATTAAAGAGAAAATTTTTCCTCTGTAGTTATTTGACACACTCAAAATCTGACACACCCTGATATTTTGTCAGCCTTCAAGAGGTCCATAAGAGCACTTGTCAGCAATTCCAGCTTTCAAATGTTTCTTCTACAAAACTGTTAACTTTAACTTGTATTATTAAATTAAAATAGGAACCAATTGGCACAATAAAATCCGCTTCCGAGATGAGACACACTCCGCTCAGTTACACACATGAAATTTCTCCTTGCTAGCAGCAGAGATGCAAGTGGACAGCTGATAGTTATCTGGCTATCCCCAGGTGAATCACATCCAGCAAAAGGGGAAAAAAAAGTAGCGTGAGCATTTAAAACCAGAACAGCGACATTTCCCTGCTTCTTACTTTGTCTGCATCTTTTTTCACCTTTGTAGTAAAAGGGTGTGATGCTTCTTCCTGATGTTCTATGAATGGTTTTGCACTCTTAACTTAGTAAAGAATTAAGACACATTTATTCTACTCTGGGATGAAGGAGAAGAATTCAGGAAGGAATCTGAGACCTCCCTTCCCGCCTCCCGCCAAATAAAAAGCAAAAGCAACCAAACAAAAAACCTTCAAAGAGCATTTTAAAATTTCCTGACGATCACAGGTTAAGAACTCGTTTCCTCTGCACTGCAGCTTTCAACAGCTCGAGCCCGTTTCTGTTCCCGTGCTGCATTTCCATAACGAATTGCAGCCAATTCCCAGGACCAGCCTCCACGGTGCCCATTTAGGCAAAGTTTAGCTCCATGGATGTAAAACCCTCCAACTCCCATCTGTATGTTACAGACTTGGCTGCACGGGTGAGAACTCACGACACAATAAGCATCGCTCACCCACGAAGCTGGTGAGCACCCTGGTCCGCTGCAGAGGCACAAGCCACCTGCTGAAGGTGGTACAGAGCAGGTCTGTCACAGAGACCAACCATCTGACAGCTCCATTTGCAAAGCCCGATGTGCTTTTTCCTCCCCTCACTCTGGAAAGAATAGAATCAACTGCACCAAGCGTTTCCCTCTTACCACCGTCACAGCAACAACCTCCAGCATCAGCTATACCCAAAGCTCCGCCGGCCTTACGCTATCAGACAAGCTGTGTGTCAAAAGCATATTCGGTGTAGCTGCACGCTGCATCTAACCCATCCTTTATTTGCTCCTTTCCAAAGGTTCAGAGAGGAAAACTCAGACAACAGAAGCAGCAGCAGGAGGAAAGATTGCAACGGGCCCTGGAAAGATCACAGGCGACTGTAAAGATCAAGGTAAGTGTGATAATCCACAGGAACATCTCACCTCACCAGCCCACCTCGGAGAAACTGGGGGTGCTTGAACATCAAGCATTTAAGGGAAGAGGGTTAGAGGAGCCTCCACACCCGGGAGCGGCTGGATCCATACTCAGGTGTAGCCCAGTTTACAGGACTGATGGATCTTAAGCAACTGCTGGGAAGCCAGTTACAGTGCAAGTTATTCCAGCTCAATGTCCTTCCATCATCCTCCTATCCTTGTGTCTTGACCACACGGCCCCCTCCGTTACTTGCCGATTTTCTCATTAAGCTCATTTCAATTTATTAACCTGGCAATATAAAAGAAGAAAGCATGAAAATCAGCAAAAGAGAAACCAGGCAGCAACAGGATACTCCTGACCACAGCAGCAAGCCCCTAGATCAGCTCAGCCGTACCATCAAACCACATCTTTCTTGGTGTGTTCCGCATTACCCCAAACTGAGCTTTGGCCCCTCAGGAGGCACGACATGGAGCTTCGGGCCATGGCTCCTGCTACACCTTTCACAGGCCAACATGATGGCAAGGACGCCCCAGTTCTCAGGCACACACCAAGCACAGGCGATTGAGAACGGGCATCATGAGTCCCTGCCAAGATAAAATAAGAGACTTCTGCAGGCTCCCGCAGATGTTTCTTTGGAATTCCAACTTCCCATCCTCTTGAGATCATACAAATAAGCCTTTAGTCAGAAAAGTTACAGGTGCAATAGTACCTTGTAGAAGCTGAAGCACTAGCACGTGCACGGCCTTCAGGTGCTTGACACTTATTTTCTGATAGAAAAACACCACACTTAAGACACACTGAAACCTGCCTAAAAAGCAGAGAGTGAGAGGCCGTGGCCCCGGCAGCACGAAGCAGGCTCAGGTGGCGGTTTGGCCCCGCAGCGCTGACGCACGCGCCTTTTCTCTCCGCAGAGCGGCAGGAGGCTGGTGTTCCGCTCCAACCCCCCTGCCAGGAGGGAGAAGAAAAAGCACAGCCAAGAAGAAATGGATAAGGAGAAGGAAGAAGAACTCTATTATTTCACTTGACAGCACAAGCCCTAACCACAGCGGGTAGGGCTGGTGCTGCTCCAGAAAAACATTTTTTATAGTGCCTGTTGGCCATGTGTTAGCCTGTCAGGCCAGTTCATGGTCCCGTGAAATTCCGTATCTTCTCCCACCCTAGGATCCCAGGGGAGGTTGCTGTGTCAGGCAACCACTTTTCCACCCCCTGCTGACCTTTTACCTAAGCTAATAAAATTTTCTCCTTTTGCTTCTCAGGCTCCTGCTAGCAACAATGGTTTTCTCATTCAGTTTTTGACGCAAATAGCACTGTCCCTACAAACCTGACTAGGGAGACTTATTGCTGTCCTGGGTAAAAATCCGTTATGCCACGACTAAGCCAGGCACCTGACAGACCTGTATTATAACCACAAATCTGCTGCAGAACTATAAAAAACTAAGGCTATGCTTTAATCCAAAGGATGGGGTACTATAGATTCCACCCCACTACTGTGGAGCAGACACAGGTGAAGGAAAAACACAAGCTCTGCAGAAATCAAGCTGCTAACAATCAGCTTTATGTCAGATGCATCCATACAAAGAACAATACCCAGGGACAAACTGACCATTAAAAAAAACCTTTATTGACCCTTTTGCACCAGCAGTTCTTCAGGCATCCATTGCCAGCAATGGAGTTCAAGCCAAGTGATCCCATTTTCGTCCCAAAGAGGTTAGCACTTTACATTCACTTACAAAGCTGAGTGAGGTACATTTTCAGAAGTAGAAAGATTCAGTTGCAAGTCTGGTAAAAAAAAAAAAAAAAAAAAAAAAAAAAAAAAAGAGTGTTCCTTGGCCATTTTAGTAGATTAAGAACTGGTGTGGTTCTTGAGAACAGAATAACACAGGCATTGGGAGCTCAAGGTGCCTCGGCTTCCAGGGAGAGCACGGTGACCACGAGCACACGACCCCGTAGTCACTGTTCAGCACGATTCCTCCTCAACCCTCCTACCTCTCGGCATGGACTCCATGCTGCAGTCACAGCCACCAGGTAGAAAATCTCATCTACCAATTAGTTTTGGTTTGGGAACCCAACCTGAGAGGGTTAAGAGATTCCCTGGACATAAGCTGTAAACTTGGGATGAGAGGAACAGAGAGACCTCAATGCTCAGTTAAGCTAAAGACAGAAAAATAAAACTCGTTCAACCAGAAGTTAAAATACTGCCTACAAATCAGGATCTGAAGTCAAATGTAACCTGTATACTTTTTTTTTCCTCCTCAAGTCTTCAACCAAAAGAGCATTTATCTGGACACATACATAGTTCAAAAGGCACAGGAAGTAAAAGCATTTCTGAATGACCTTGTGTGAATTCAACATCAGTATAACTGTAAAATAAATAAATATGTGCAAGATTAGAAAGATCACAACGTTCTTCTGCATGACATTATCTTATTTTGTAAAAAAAATACACATACGTGCATACACACACCTCATTGAGAATAAAAAACAGTACATACACCCTTTTATCAAACTCCTATACATAATTTTATAGGCATTCAGTACATCACCATAAGAAACATTTAAATTACTACCTTAAAAATGTAACCAAAGGTGGTGGTGTTTTTTCCTATACAACCCTATGCTTATTTAAGTGACTGCAATCCAGGTAAGTACAGTACATACAACCTCTCCCCCTGCCCCCCAAGAGAAACTGCCGGTTTTCAGTGGGGAAAATCTTCCCAGGTAACAATTCTTTTTCCCCTCATAAAATACTCTTACAACTGCATATTCTGTAAACAGCCAGAAGCTCCACATGCATGTGACACTCTGGGATATCAATGAAGAACAAGTGTTAACAGTGTTCAATTGAAAAAAGAAATAATATAGTGACCAGTTTACAGGTAACTTGGCAGCAGCCTATAGATGAGATAAAATCAAGGTGCTTACATTTAGGTTATGGTCAACATTCCTCCCAAAAAAGGGAACACAAACATAAAACTAACCTCTCAGATGCTGTTGGACTCTTAGCTAAATCACTTACAGTGAGTACAGTTCTATTGCAGTTTTCTTTAAGTTTTGCTGGAAGAATTCAGCAAAGTATTTGGGACGCAGGAGCAAAGAAAGGGAGAAACTCAACATGAGCTACAAACTGATTCACAGCTAAGTTAACATTTAGAATCTAGCTTTCTAAAACAAAGATTTTAGAGCATCTCGTTTTCATGGCATAGGACATTAATTTTGTTACTTGTGACAATTTATTCCAGTTTTCTGCCAAAATACAGGGGCTGAAACCATTATTTTTTTGTGTGTGGAAAACACTCGCAAATTTTAACTCTTAATTCCTCAATAACACTGGTTCCTTCCAGAAGGGAAGTTTTAACTGTTGTAGGCAGGATTATAAATAGGTACTTGTTAGCTGTAGAATACTTGCTTTCCTGTGAAAACAGTAAATATTACCTCAGTTTGAAGTTTAATACAGTACTTCTCCCTGAAACAACACTGTACAGCGTCTGCCTCGGCCTCTCCAACCACCAGGCAGACAGAGTATCTTACACAGGCACATCAAGTGGGATTTACATTTTTTAAGAAAAATCTTTCAGCTGCAACTGTCCTCAGCAAATTGCAAAGAGTGCAACCATAATCCAGTATTCCTAGTTTTGATATTTTCCTTGGAAATAGACCCACACAGTTATCTCACTCTGTCAAGACATGATTGCCCACTTTGTTTTCAAGTAACTGTTCTTCGTAATGGTCATTCCAGATCCTGTAAGTTTATTGTGCTTCCAGTGAACTGAGAATTATCAGAACCTGCATCATCTTCAGCGGAATTGTGTGGCTCCTGTTAAAGCAAACAGCAGGAAAAGTTCAGTGTTTTCACCCCTACAGGCTTTTAATGCTTATCAGTAAGATTACTTTGACATTTATCCAACACCAGATAAATGCTTTGAATGGTTTACAGGAAACCCAAAGCTTTCCTGCTTTGGGGACTCACTCAAGCAGCACCGCTACAGTTTTTCTTTGGGACATTTCAGATGAGCATTACTAACGGAGATAAATATAAAATCACTATTTGTTCTTCCTCTATTAACTGTCTACCATGGCCAACAATTCTAGTACTCTTCTTGGATTTCTAGGTTTATCACAGCAAGGTGCTTCTCTCTAACACAAAAGCTTTATTTTCTATCCCAGAGAAGCACCCTTGGTAAGAATAACTGCATTGCAGAGTTCATAAAAACTGAAGCCCCATGCAGTCAAGTAGAAAATGCAGTTTATGTACACGCTAATCGTTCAGTGCTGCTCAGTTCTCAGCTGCTCCTACATTTACACAAGAAGCTACATGAAGCTTTCTGTGTTCAAACACCACTGACGCTCAGTAATTAAAAGGGCAAGTAATGAAACCAAAGACTGCAGAAGCGAGCAGACTTTTTAATCTGCCATTCCCACACAGACACCGCTCTGAAATCCAGGCTCAAGATTTTCTTTCCCACTTGCGCACCCTTCCTGTAGCCTGTTACGTATCAATTCTGATCCTCTTCCTAGACCCACTTAATGTTTACAGGATGGGATCAGGAAAACAAGGATGGGGCACTTCAGTAATAAATGAGTAACGCTTAGTTATTCATTACTCGGTAACAGAGGAAGAAAAACAACCAGCTATGATGTTTCAAAGGTTGGTAACACAAGATAAATCCTGCAGTGCAGCACTCTGCTTACTGCTTCTTGTAAGTGAAATTAAACTCCCAATGGAAAACGAGTTATTTTCGTTAGGCTGAATTACCAGAGTCTTCACAGTAAACTCTCCTCTGTTTCAAGCTAAGCGATAAAACCCAACAGCTCTGACATGCTGTACCTGAAGTATGTGAACAGGTAAATCCACTGTAAGCTGAGAATGTGATGAGGAGGACTGAGAGCTCAGCTGAAAGGGCAAATCTCCCTCTCCCGGGGGATCATCCTGTGAATGCAGAAACTTTATGTGATTACAAGAACTCCAAGCATTTCAGCACGATATGGCAAATTTCACTCAGCCTCACAACCTAAAAAAAAAAATCTGATAAAGCTACTGCACTGTACTAGTAAGGCCTAGATCCAAAAAGATATGTGGAAAATGAACTGCTACTTAAATCTGAACCTACCCCAGTGTGCAGCCTATTAACCTATCACAATCAACTTGGAAAATTGGCAAGATCTGGCAAGGAAGGAATGGTTCATCTCCAGAAAACAAAACAATCACAAATATGCAACAAGTTTCATCATGTTGTGTGAAGCTGATACTTAACATAAAGTTACAAACATTTACACCCATGAGAAAATGAGACAGATGGAGATCTCTGCCCATAGCTTCCTCCATACCATACGTTGTTAGGAATAAAGTGGAATTAACTTACCCTCTCTCTGGATACTATACATATATACCTGGCCAAAAACGCATTACCGGCCATGCTCTGCTAATCAGCCCACATGGATTACTAGGTATTTTTAGAAAAGAAAGATTCTTAACCTTTATTTCAACAGTTTTGAGAAATAAGAGTTCAGGCTGAAACCACATTTTGAAGGTATCTTTTCACATCAGTCTCATTTACCTTGTAAATGAGAGAGAGATGGAGTAATGTAAGAATTTGGGAGAGTGTCGACAAAAAAAAAGACTGGAGGAAGAAGTCCTAAGCCCTTAAAAGATCACAACTCTCACATGCAAACCAGAAGTTTGCTAAAACTCTTAGTTCCCTGTGGGGGACTACGGTGGGTCCATGGATTCCCTGACGGAGGGCATGGGAACAGAGATCAGCCTTGAAGATATTAAGGCCTACCCATGAGAAAGATGGGAGTAAAGGAGTATCTGGAGATATTAAGGTGTACCCATGAGAGAGAAGGGATGTACCCCTGAGAGAGAAGGGAGTAGAAGAGTAACATTGACTATAGCAAAATTAGCCAATGAGATGTTACTGCTGTAACTTGTAACCAATAGTGAAAATATACATGAATTGGTAAAACTGTATAAAAATGCACTTGTGGCAATAAATGGCATCTACTACTTTCATCCTGGAAGAACTTCGTCTATGTCGTTTGCCCGTCTCAACCGCGACAGTTCCCCCCCAGTGTTACCTGCATCGAGTGTATCCAGCCTAAGAAGCTGAACAGGATGTTCCCCACTATTACAGTGCTTGTAGAGTCAGTCCAGCCTGGAATATAAGTACTAAACCAAATAAAAATATCTTACCCATTTCCACAATGCACCTGTTTGGGCCCCCAGCAGTTGTATGATTGAACCAGCTCTGTTTTCAGGAATTTCTAGATCTCTCTAAAGCTAGTTTCCTAGGAAAGTACCTTCCCAGGAAAGTACATGGTACGTACTGCAGATCTCAGGATCCCATCTAGGGGCACTAGTACCTGAGTCCACAAGTAGTCAGATTCTTCCATAAATGTGCCAGTTTGGGTAACAGAGAAGAAGAGCATGTTTTTCCTCCTCTGCTCTTACCTGAAGCAGCTGAATTTGCACGTACTGGGCTCCAGTGGCAGGGTCCCTTATCGTCAGGCCTCCGTTTGGCAGGACTATGCTGCCACCCAGTCGACTGCCAGGGGTGGATGGTGAAAAGTTGGTGGGGCTTACTTTCCCACCCTTGCTTTTCCTCTGCCCAGAGCCAGATGCCCCTAAAAGAGACCAATTTTAATATTTACATGGTCAGAAGCAATTTGCCAAAGTCTCCTGCTAGTATTTTTCAATTTTTGCAGTTATTTACACTACACAGCAAAGGCCTGGAACACTGCAATATAATTAAGCACCATCTGATAATTGCTAAAAGGCCAGACAGCGATGAGCTGATGAACTCCAACTGCTGACTGAGCATCTCTCTACATGAATGCACTTAGAACCACAGCACAAACTGCTAAGCTTAGGGCTCACTCTGGTGGTAGCATACAAATATCAGCGTATTTGTAGAGTTACAGAAAGGATTGCATTTTCTATTTTTAGTTTTGCAACTCATTTCCTGAGAAGTCATGTACATCATTTTTCCAAACTGTAAAAAGAGCACAGTGAAGCTCACCTATTTCCAGAAAGATTTCAAGGACTGTTAGGTAGAACAGGCCACAGAAATTCAACTACCACAACCTTAAACATTTTTCAGTTTAAAACATGACAAACTAGCTGCTTGTATCCCAAGCTAGAAACCAAAAACCTAATTAAAAAAAAAAAAAAAGTATGCATACAATCCTGCCAACTGTTCCAGAGGTTTTTTTTGTTTTGTTTGTTATACCTATAGTTAATAAAAGGCTTGGGTAACTTCTCTTTAAACACTGAACTTCCCTCTCCAGTGTTCATTCAACCATGTTAAACCGATTAGAAACACAAGACTCTTCGGACCACTTTGGGAAGCACACAGCAGCAATAGGGCGATGGCTGCTGAGAAGTGAACTACTGGGAGGCTTGAGTAGGAACAGAAATAGGAATTTTCTGAGCTCGTTTTAGGAGACATGCAGATTAAGTACAATCATCTTTTTAAACTGATGTCCAAAAGACACGTTTGATGATACATGCACACTTAGAACTAGCTTCATAAAGCCGTTATCCTTCCGTGTGATGATTCACTGAACCAGACAGAATTTAGGCAGCTATGCCTTTTACAAGCACTGAAACATGACAGTGCCCAATTCAGAACTAGTCTCTTAATTAACCTTAAAAATTTTCACCTTGATTTTCAGAGGTGGAAGGTACTAAGAGGCACCCCAGCCCCAATGATAGACACAACTCAAACACCTGAGCTCACACAAGTCTAGTGAGCCACGGGCCCCGTTTGATCTGACAAAGTAACGATGTCTAATTCGCATCAGACAGCTTTGTGTCCAACAAATCATGACCTAAACCTCACCCTGCACAAGAACTCTCAACATGGCTAAAGTCTAAGGGAGAGGTTTGAGTATTTCCAGATAACTAAGCAATAAATTCCTTAACGCTGCATACACTGTTACTGAGTGAAACACAGAAGCAAAACAAATCCAGCTGATGCTTACGTTGCCTGTACTAAGTAAAAAAGAATCCACTAGGTAAGACCAAGAGCATAAACAGAAAGAAAATTATCTTAGTTTTTTTGTTCTGGTAAGAAAATAAAAAGCAGATGAAGAGATGGAGGGATAGTGTCTTCTAACGATCATAAAACATATGGTGCAGATTTCTTCGTAAACCTACAGTGAATTTGATATTCCACAGAATGTGATTATCCCAAGTAACAGATGGTACAACGCGTGCATAATTATTTTAACTAGCAGTAAATCGGATGGGATGTTTAAGAATGTACTCAGGTACCTGCTCAAAACCCTAAAGTAATTGTATTCAGTAAACTTAGCAAAATTAATGGCTTCTCACCTGTGCTGCTGCCATTGCCTTTCTGTTTTCTTTTCTTGGCCAGCTGAATGGCTCTGTAGTCTGTTCTTGCAGATCCACTGCTCTCCTAGAAAAAAAAAAGCCAAAAGATGCAAAGTTTTTTGAATGCAAGAACAAACCAAGACAATGAACACAGACCAATGAGTTCTCAGGTGCAGTTATCTATTACACTGTAAACACTGAATTCTAGTTTCCCATGCTCTCCTGATTAGAGTTTTAATAAATTCGCTGTATGTACTTAATACGTGGAGTTTAACACAAAAGGAAGTTAGCACCACATTTATAAGTGTTCAGATTTTAAGGGGGTAAACATTTACTTTGTAATCTAAATAAAGTTACTTCTGCAGTAACATAGTAAAGCAGAAAGGGAAGAGTACTTAAAATGGGAAAGAGGACTCATGTCAAAATGCTTCAGTTACTCTCGTAGCCCAAATCTTTCCCTGGAACCAAATGCAGAAGAAATACCACATATTCTTGGGTATTCTCGTAAACCTTTGAAAGGTTCTCCCTTAATTCTCCCCACTGGAATTCCAGTATTTCTTAAGAGAACTTATCACCACACTGAACCTACTTCTGACAACACACCATTCAGCATAACAATCAACATCCTTCCATCAAAAAAAAGCCAAAACGCATGATCTGCAAAATCTGAGAGAAAAGTCTCCCTATAAGGTAGAAGTAGCAATGGATACCCCCAAAGTCAGAGTGTCTCAGTCATCTAGGGGTAAAATGAACATAATTACTGCACACCAAAAATGAGCTGCCAGTCACTGTGCCAAGATCCATTTCTTTCTGGGCACTGTAGCTCCCCGGAGGGTTGGAGAAGACAAACTGCGTCACTACTTTGCTGCCCTCTTGTTGACCGACAACGTCCGAGCCAGGAAGCAAATTCCGTTCAACTTTCGTCGGCGTTAGTAACTCAGGCACATTGGTACCGCCGAGGCTACTAGAAGGAGTCAAAGTGGCCGTGTCGATTGTTAAATTATTGCTGGACGTCAAACCGTGCACTTCTTGACTGGAATTCCTCACTGACAGAGATGCCAGCGAACCCAAGGCTTCCGCATTGACAGTCTGTACGTCATCCAAATTTAAAGTGCTTTGCTGCAGAACTGTTGCACTGGTTCCCAGCAAGAGAGAACTGTCCAGGCTCTGCGGCATGTCGCTGCTGGCCACCAGGATCAAGGGATCGACCGCCTGGCTTAAAGAATTGTTACTGACAGGCAGGTTTCCGCTGAGCGTCGAGCCCACCGAAGCGACATCGATTGTGACGATCCCCGAGTTCACGAGCGCCATGTCTGTTGCAATTCCAGAATTGTTACTAGACACGTTGGAGAACAGGGATACGAGGTCTATGTTGCTGAGATCGCTCTGTCCTGGACTGGTAAGTTCACTGCTGGGTGTGAGGGAGCTGGTTGCTTCGAGCTGAGTTAGGAGATCTGGAAAAGAAAGGGTTTGGTTAGAAAACAAGACCTTTCATCAGGCAATGGGGAGGAAAACTAGGAATGAGCAAAGGAGGAAGCTTAAAACTCTAGATTCTCAGCCTACTACAGCACTTGCCAACTTCTCTGAAAGTGGATTTAAGGAAAAGCAGCTTACTGAAACGAGCTCACTCCTTCACTGAGAAATTTCAGTTACAAAAGTACTTGCCAAAAGACAACACTAAGGCAGCCCTGACTAAGGTTGTAGAGGAGTAGAAAAGGAGTACAAAAAGAAGTGCTTTTAGTCCTTGGTCACATTTTACAGATGGCACAGAGAAGGACAAGCTCTACCTCATTCAAAAAAGCTGCAATTTCTTACAGTTTCACAGAGGTCAAGCTCAAGTCTCACTTTCTGACATTTATTACAGGTTCCACTGAAAATTTTAAGGGAGGAAAACCAACTCCAGTCTCAGTGAATATTCTGCCACTCATATAGATGGAGCTCAGATTTCAACATCAGTAAATACACTTTTTCCTTAATAAAACACTTCATTTTTCCATTGCACCCTCCTATAGTTCAAAACAAATGCTTTACCTGGGCTGAAGTTATGCTGTTTGACCATGTGCGTCTTCATACTGTGTTTGGAAGTGAACAGTTTATTACAGCTCGATACAGGGCAACGAGTCTTTAATGAGTCCACATCCTGCAGATGTTTTTTGGAGTGAATATACAGACTACTTCGTGCTGAAAATTTTGCGCAACAGCCTGCAAGAAGATATTAAAAGCTTTGAAGTTTCATCTAATTTCAATTTGATGTTCATATTTAGTATATTAACGAATCAGAGTAGCTCTGCAGAACTCTATTTGCTATTTTACAGCGCCTGTGCACAGTCAGAAGAATCAGAAGAAAGACAAATACAGATTTCCTCATTTTACATCTAGGACACCTCAGTGGGTAGGACAGTTCAACAACCTGTTTCTGATAACAAGACACTCTTAAATCATTCAGTGTAATGCACAACCTTTGCCTACTATGGCATCTTAAATTTAAGGTCTTAACGAAAACCGCTGGCAAAACCATTAAAAGGAGAAATAATCACCAAGCAGAGCTGCTTTATGAAGCGGAATATTCCAGCTCAGACCCAAATCTTTGCTGATGGAATCCTACTGAAGTGACGGAGGTGGAGCTAAGAAACCCACGGAGTGTTAGCGAGGCTCCCATCTGCCCACGACCCCCTTCGCACGGCCACCAACCACCCCAGCAGCACAGACCAACAGCACAACCAACCAACGCTCGAGACGACACATCACGACAGCAAAACGTGGCCTTGAAGGTGCTGGGCAGGACCACTTTTTGTTACTTCTGATAAATGGAGTGAAAAAGCTGAGCTACAGAAACTGACTATCAGAAGTAGGATTTTTCAGAATAAAGTAGTCCTGTTCACCATCAAAAAAAAAAAAAAATCAAGCTAGAGAATGAACCAATGTTTTCCCCGCAATCCATAAATTTGAGAACAATCACTCATACAGTTACAATACAGTTTAGTTTTACTTCTTCAAACTCTGTTACAAGACTCGCTCTAAATTGTTCCAATCCTGTAACAAGCTTGCATTTGGGGAAAAGGCAATATAAACACTATACACAATCTTTAGGCAATAGACACACCAAATACCAGTTTACACATAGAAGAGTGAAACAATACCTTCTACTGGACACTCAAATGGTTTTGTGCCAAGGTGAGTTATACTGTGGCCTTTCAAATGTTCTGCTCTCGTGAAGGACTTCCCACAGCCTTCCACTGGGCACATAAATCTCCTGTCGTCTTCGTGTTTCCTGCAAGGGAAGGAAATTGCCATTGGCACGATTAAATCCACTGCTGCTTAAATACTGGAAGAAAAACAAACGAAGAGCATAATCAGAAAAGGCTACCTTACCTTTTATGCCTCAGCAGCTTGGACATACTCGTGAAAGACCAGCCACAACCTTCAAAGTCGCAGATAAAAGGCCTTTCACCTTAAGCAAAGAAACGTTACATCAATAATTCAATACGGAAATACACACTGCTACTAGGAAATCTCAAGAGCTGCTTAAATTGGATTAATTTAAGGCAAGACACAACCACCCTCTCCTGCAGTTCCCTGCAGGGTCCTGTGATGCCCCATCCCGCTCGTACTAAGTCTTCTTTAACTCAAGGCCATCACGTCTTTCCCTGTGTGTCAGGGAGCACAGATAATTTTCAATCCATCTCATATCCATCTGAGCTATCTTGAAGGTGCTTCAATAACCAGTAATAGCATTATTCAAAACAGAAACACAGCTGATACTTTTTCCTTTTTTCATAACCCGTGATTATATGATGATTACAATACAGTATACTATACGAAGCCAGTTTGCATCATGTCTTCACTAAACACTTAAGTGACACTTTAAAAAAAAAAAAAAAAAAAAAAAGGAAAACATTCCAAACAAACAAACAAACAAAAGACAAAAAAAGCAAACCGCACACTGTAAAGCCATGAAACCAGGAAAACAGAGGGCAGCAGAGCATACACATAATTGTCCTTAAAACATTAAAAGGCTGGATTTCAGCTCAGCAGTGGTCCTTGGTCGTCAGGAGTGCTTGCTTAAGTTGAAATTTATCTTTTTGCTGTTCCAAACCTTGGTACATACATTTCACATGTCCTGAGAGTTTTTTAGACATTTGTTTTGACTAAGAATAGAATTTACACAATGTTTTGAATGTCTACGAACTTGGGAGTAGAGCTGGGATAATTTTTCTGAAAAGAATTCGCATTCCAAAAGCCCCAGCTTTGCATGTCCATAGCTACTTTGTATTTGGCAAATTCATTCAGCGGATTCCTAACCCCCAAGAGGGCCAAGAATCAAACATTTTCACTGACTCGAAATAACTCATGTCACCCTTTCGCCCTTCATGACTTTCATTTTTCCCCAGCAAACTGAAGTCCACTCTCCACATATTCTGTGTACAAGTCACCCTTATGAATACCTGTGTGGCTCCTCATGTGGATTTTCAGCCGGCAGGCTTTGTCATACTGCTTGTTACAGCCAGGGAACGAACAGGAGAACTGCTCTTGCTCTCTAAAGTGGGCTCGATTATGGGAGAATAACGCACTCACTGTGATAAACGTTCTGTCACAGCCTGGGAAGAGAAGGGAAACAGCACATCAGCTTGATACAAAACCGAATCAGGGAAACCGCATTCTTTTCTCCCTCCCACCTTTTCTTGAGGGACGTTCATGATGTTTTTTCCAGGATATTACACCCTGGCACATAGAAACGACAAACACGCGATCCTAAACTACATTAGTCCCAGGGATTACAACTATTTAGCCAAGGTGTGGTATCAAAACACATACAGCATGGTATACCACTGAACAACTGCAGAATCACAGACTATAGAATCACTGAGTTTGCAAAAGATCTTTTAAGTCCAACCGTAAACCTAACACTGCCAAGTCCACCACTAAACCGTGTCCCTAAGTGCCACATCTACACTTTAGCAAGGATGATTGTTAGGATTCTTGTGCAATGAATACTAAAGAAATATACACCAAATTTATTTCAGTAGCTTCAGGATTTCACCCATAGACAGTTTATTACACGGATTCCAGCCTCTAACGTTATGTGCTGCAACTTAAGGCGTTTCACTACACCAGCACAAAGCTACAGAATCACAGCCTGGTTGGGGTTGAAGGGACCTCTGGAGATCATCCAGTCCAACCCACCTGCTACCGCAGGGTCACCAGAGCAGATCGCACAGGGTCGCGTCCAGGTGGGTTTCAATGTCTCCGGAGAAGGAGACTCCACAGCCACTCTGGGCAACCTGTTCTGGGGCTCTGGCATCTCGAAGTAAAGAATTTTCTCCTCATATTCAGATGGAACCTCCTGTGTTTCAGCCTGTGCCCGCTGCCCCTTACCCTGTCCTTGGGCACCACTGAGAAAAGTGTGGTCCATCCTCCTGACACCCACCCACACGCAGGCTGACCAGCCAAGGCACAGCATCTTCCAGCTCCCAAACTTTTCCTCAGAGAGGGAGGTTGCCTGGAGCGGGGACCTCTCTCCAGACTCAGGGAGCGATGAGACAGGGGTGGAGGGGCAGCGGTGCACAAAAGCGAGCTGAGCCACAACACAGACTCAGGGCAGGGATCCCACCCTTACCCGGGCGAGTTGTTTTTTGGTTTTTTGGTTGTTTTTTTTTTTTTTAAGAAGGGTGCGGGGGGAAAGAGAACCCAGCCCCCGAGGCCGGGCGGCGGCTTACCGGGGAAGTCGCAGCGGTAGGGCCGCTCGGGCTCCAGGTGGCTGCGGCGGCGGTGGGCGGCGAGGCGGGCGGCGCTGGGGAAGCGCTGCCCACAGGCCTCGCACTTGTGCGCCGCCTCCTGCTCGTGGGCGCGGCTGTGGGCCCGCAGGTTGTACACGGTGGTGAAGCGCTTGGCGCAGCCCGGCGCCGCGCAGGCGAAAGGCCGCAGCTTGTCGTGCGAGTGCAGGTGCCGCCGCAGCTTGTAGGCCGTGGCGAAGGACCAGGCGCAGCCCGGGACCGGGCAGCCGAAGGGCCGCGCCGCCGCCGCCGCCGCCGCGCCCCGGCCGTCCTCCCCGCCGCCGCCGTGCGCCGAGAGGCGGTGCAGCCGCAGCTGCTGCTTGCGGGGAAAGGCCTCGCCGCAGCGCGGCTCCGGGCACGGGAAGACCGGCGGCGAGCGCGGCCGCGGCCCGCCCGGCGGCTCGGCGGGGCTGGCGGCGGGCGGCGGGGCGGGCGGCGGCGGCGTGGTGCCCGCGGCCTGCTCGGCGCCGGGCCCCAGCGTCAGGACGCCGTTCTCGATGCGCACCACCAGGCTCTGGTTGTTGATGGTGATGGTCCCCGAGAAGGAGCCGTCCTCCGCGCCGCCATCGCCGCCGCCGGGGGGCAGCGACGGCGGCGGGGGAGGAGGCGGCGGCGGCGCCGCGCCCGGGGCCTCCTCCGGCGGCTCGGCGGGCGGCGGGCCGGGCTGGGCGCGCCCCGCTTCGCCGCCGCTCAGGCCGGCCTCGGCCGCGCCGCGCACCACGTTGAAGACGAGCAGGAGCCCGTCGTTGTCGGGCGCGGGCGTCGCCGGCGGCGCGCAGGGGCTGGGCGCCGGGCTGGCGCCGGGCTCCGGCTTCTCCTCTACCAACAGCACCGGGAAGCTCACGTAGAGGCCCGACGCGGCGGTGCTGGCAGCGGAGGAGGAGGAGGCGGCGGCGGCCGCCGGCTCCCAGTCGGGCGGCGGCGGCGGGCGGCGCGGGGCGGCGGGCGGCGCCGCTGGGCCGCCATGTTGTGCGGCGGGCCGGGCCCGGGCCGCCTCCGCGGGCAGCCCCTGCGTTTCCATCTTGGGGGTCCCTGTAGCAGCGGCTGAAACCGGAGCCGCGGGGCGGGGCCGGCGCGGGCCAGCGAGGAAACCCGGAGCGCGGAGTTCCGGAGCGGGCGCGGCCCGGGAGGCGCCGAGGAAACGCGGAGTGCGGAATTCCGGACGGGGCGGGATTCGGGCGGCGGCGGGGGGAGCCCTCCGCTCTTCCCGGAGAAGAGAAGGCTCCGGAGACCTTAATGTGCCTTACCGTGCTTAGAAGGGCCGATAAGAAAGATGGGGACAGACTTTAGCAGGGCCTGTTGTGACACAACAAGGGGTGATGGTTTTAAACTAGAGGATGATGAGAGCCTGGCCCAGGTTGGCCAGAGAGGCGGTGGATGAACCATCCCTGGAGACATCCCAGGCCAGGCTGGACGGGGCTCTGAGCAACCTGAGCTGGTGCAGATGTCCCTGCTCATGGCAGGGGGGGCACTGGGGTTGCTGAGAAGGTCTATGATTAGTCTGGTATCTGTTTATTTCTGTTAATGGCAAGGAAGAACCTGTGCCAAACCAGAGCAATTCTCATCTTGCAGCCACACTTGGAGAGTTGCAACAGGCAAAAACTTGAGCCAAATAGCCTGTGCACCTTCTGTAGAAACATGAAAACAGCATTATGAACCAGCCTTGAGCGATACAGATTTCCTGTTCAAAGCATGGCTGTGCCCCTCCGCCCCCCACACAGCCAGGGAAAGCGGAGCTGAAGGAAAGGGCACAATGAGGAGGGCTAGGGTGCTGCACAGGGGGAAGGGAAAAGGACAGACAAGAAGACAAGGAGTAGGAAAGCAGCTCTCAAATGATATGCTGAAATTAGGTGAATCCAGACAAAAAACCCCCCCAAACAAATAAACAAATAAAAAACCCACCAAAAAACCACAAAACACCAAACCAAACCACACTCTAGAGATTTATCTAGTACATACTTTTTTTTTTTTCATCCATGGGCAAAGGTTTCTTTAGGAGAATGTTCAGCTGCCTTCTGGCTCTTCAATACTTGAAGAAAAAGGGAAAATTATCCTGTATTTGCCATGGAAGTGACACAAGCCCTTTCCTGCTGTGGGACCAACAAGCAGCCCCAGCAGATGGTGCTGTGAGCCTTCCATTGCGCAAATGATAGCTCTTTTCTGCTAAGCCATTTTGCAACCAGTCTCCAGCAGCAAGGACGGGAGACTGCTGGCCAGGCTGGTCCTTCTTGCCGTAGAGCTGTAGGTACATCCATTCAACACGGGTGTACTTGCAAGGTTATGACCTCTGATCAGTAAGTAAGTAAGTTTTTGTCTGGCATGTGAAGGTGAGCACGCTGGCAGGCACCCCAATACTAAACAACACACAGGTGAAGAGTTCATGATAAATATTTCTTCGACATATTGCCTTTAGTGGATTTTTCAACTCAGAATTAAGATGAACCTACAGACCAGCTCTACATTCCTTAGCACAGAAAAGCCAGCATGTTTGCTGGTTGTTCCTCATGACAAAAACATGAACAAACTAGTGCTTTTGGGCTACGAAGGCTAGAGTGATTTTGTACAATAGCAAGATACAAACTTGGACCCAGTCCAGCGTGGTTATTAATAATAGGTAATGCATAACATATGTCAAAGCAAAGACTGTCAAATCTGGCTGACAACTGCTCACATCTCAATCATAGAACTTGGCAATGTGCGTGGTTTTTTTCCATAAAATAAAGCAATCCCGATCAACTGCAGATTGCACTTCACAGAAGGTTCACAGCTACAAGCAGATGCCAGGCTCTCACTATTCATCTGGAGACACATACAGTACGTGAACAGAGTAAAGAACTGATTTGTGACTCAAAATAAATGGTTTCCTTTACTCAGCACCAGAAGCGGAGATGCAGAGTGTGCTCACCTGGCAGGTACCATGGCTGCAGAGTTTCTTGAGACCCCCAGTTCTGAGGGCTCATCACACCATCTGCAGCAGCCAACACAGGTTTCCCTGTGTCACCCCTTTCCCCTCCAAGGGGTAACAGATATGGTGTCAAGGAGACCAAGTGACAGACCAGACCAAGGTTTTTTTGTTTGTGATTTTTTTTTTCCCCTCCATTTACTTTTCAGGGACAAAATTCCAGTTCCTTGCCTTACAATGAATAGTTTCTTATTGCAAACAGTGTTCCAAACCTGCTAGTGAAAAGACTGCTCCTGACATCAGTGGACCTGTCACAGACACACACAGGTTTGCCCCATTAACAAGGTAAAGGGGTAAAAAAGAACTCACATGGAAGAGACATTTGCAAGGTTTTTATCATTCGGCCAGAGAGCAAAATAGCATATCAAGGAAGCAACTTCAACTGTATCTGCAAGGACAATATTGCCCTTGGAATACCACTAATGTTTCATGGCTTGTTCCAAGATATTCTCATCCACTACCTTGTGAGGGAGAGTCACCTTCAGCGTTGAATTCTCTTTCATTGCTTGGCAGATCGTTTCATAAGCATAATCATTACCCGACCAGCAGCGTCTGGCAACCTGTCAGACCAGAAAATCAATGGGTGTAAAAACCCTACGTTTCTCTTGCCACATCCATCTTACACAATATTTGCACAAACACTGGCACCCAAGTTCATGTCACTAAGTCTTTCAACCCTCTGCCAGTTTCTAGTTTCATTACTGATTTTTTTTATTTGCCTACTTCACTTTTATGAGTAGTATTTGGGTAGACCTGGTACATTTTCATGTAGAAATATAACATCAGACATGACACTGTGGAGCCAGGTACCTTATAAACTTTACAAAATTCTCTCACTAAAAACAATTGTGCGCTCCATCCTAGCTCTGTAAAATTAGCGCTTGCTTTAGATAACCATATCATTTAAGCAATCAATGCTTTTATAACGGGATAAATATTTAAAAAGGAAAATGTCACTCAATGCACTTTAAAACCATGACATCAAGGAGCCAAATTTTCTGCCAGCATGTAAGGATGAAATGCTACGGACAGCCAGAGAACTGTTAGGAAAATGTTAAAGTGAACATATATAATGAGTTTTACTTACCCCATTGGAAACATCCCAGCTGAGCATCATCTTAGCCCGTTCTTCGGCTTCCTTGGACCCATCCAAAACCAGGCCAAATCCCCCATTGATCACTTCACCCCTAAAATATATAAATATAAAAGAATTAAATCAAAATAATTGAAAGCAATCCTCCCAAATTCACAGGAGTTAATTTGTTGAGTTGCACTGCAGGAAGAAGGATGAGAACATAGAAATGGCGCTGAATAAGAGACGTTATCAGTAACCTTTATACTTACAATTAAATAAAAGGGAATTTAGCGGTGCAAAGGCCTGGTTTCCTGACCTGCAGCAAACCTATTCCACCTTTCCTGCCATGCCCAGCTAGCAGGCGGTATCTGCTCCAAGCAGGAATGCCAAAAACTAAGCACATGCAGCATCTCCTGAAGATTGCAGTCTGCACTGACTCCAGAAACACATAGAGAAAGGTCACTACTCCTGACCGTCTGGAGAGTCACCCATCTCAGGGCGTTTTCAAAGGTTATGCTGTTCATGTTTGCTACTTTAGAGCCTGCCATATAGACAGGATCGTGAGGGGGGCCGCGTACTTATTGAAGCAGACAGATGGGTCTATTTACGTGCTCTTGGGACAAATGGGAGAGCATAAGTATTTTATTAAAAAAGCGTTAACCACCACTTAATGCACATCTGCCTCAATCATTTCAAAAACAGCCATTCATTTTGTATGAGATACAGAGATGTTTAAAGACATCAGTGCCAACTTTTCAGGAAGCAGACTTATTGGCAGAAGAAGAACGTTAAAACTAACAGATTATACTTAAGAGAAACACCAGTCTGGTTTTAAAAGGACAGGGAAAACACGTAGATAAAACATCTTATCTGGCTGCAGAATCTCCCTGCTCACGTTCCTGTTTCGTTGCATATGGAGAATAGTGGTGAACGCAGTTGGATAATTACCCATTGCTGTAAATGTACGAGAGCTCTGGCATTGCTCAGCATCAGCAATACCCAAGGGATGGGGCATATCAGACAACAACATACATGCTCTGAGAGACCCCTCACAGAGATCCCCAGAGGCAGGATTTTGTCCTCTACATTTTACAGTTAATATCAGGAATAAGGTTACAAAATTTACATAGAGTAACATCAGACATGTCCATGAATCAGACAGGAGTTCAGTGCCTTCCAGCCCAGGAAGGAATCCTTTCTTACTGTATATTTTCCAGCAGTAACTTGAGCTTCTCAGGAAATGAGGCTACACCGGAGACTCACAGACCTGAGATCTACTTACCGAAACTGGAGCTGACGTTTTCCTGTTTTCAGTGTAATGTTATTTATGTGATGTGTATTCCCTTTCACTAGTTATATACGCTACCTGTGTGCTAAGTAGGACCCTGTCACATGGCTGAGGGAGGAACTTAGAGCTCCAGGTCTCACCATGACAGTACCATTCTGTGAATCCCCTCCACTTTACCATTATTAGCTATATCATTACTACAAATACATGTTCTGGTGAAAGGCAGTTTTCTTGAAACTGACAGTTCTCACAGCAGAATGTCAGTGAATGAATCATTTATCTTTAGCAGGAAAATTTGAAACACGTTTTCAATTGAGGTGTTTGAATATTGTAAGCTCTGACTCTTCAAAATAAGATGTTTCCTTTTGATTGACACTGTCAACACTTTTCAGCCTGGAATTTAATTCCCAGGACCTTTTTACTGTGTGAAATCTTTCATTACATCTGCTCTTACTCTCACTTGGGGATGGAAACAAACACCAAAACACCTGCAGTTCTTGCAAATTCTACTTTTCCAATAGCTCGTGTTGTTACTGTCATCTCCAAAAGAGGCCGGACTGGATGATAACATTACAAATGTAATTATATTAAGACCAGAGCCAGTTACCTCACTATATTCTACTGCTTCTGTGTACAGAGACCACATTTGCAATATTCCTTACTGTCAAAGTACCAAGGTAGAGTACACTTATGAACATCAGTGATGCCATTTTAACGTAATTGGGATCACAGCATGAACACACCTCAAGACCATCTATTGGCAATTCCAGACAGTATGAAAATCAGACCTCTGGACTGGTGCTTTATAAAGATATTCCACATGGGAAGATGATGTTCTGTCAGTGGCAAAGATCTCCTCTGTGCCCAGCATCCCAAAGAGCATCCTTTGAAGCTTAGGTACAAGCAATGAGCGTCTGATCTCACTCGCACTCCATAAATTTAGAACCTCTCCATCGATTTCCATGGAGTTACTCCAGTGGAAATCAGAATTACTCATCAGAATCTGTCCTACTGTCTAAAAATCACTCATAAATTAAATGCCAGTGTTTGTTGGGGTGGATTTTCTAGCAAAACCTCTCACTTTTAAAGGGGAGCTCTTTGCCTTCATTAGCATTAGGTCACATTTTCAGGTAATTAAAGAAACATGTGGCATTTTGACCTAGCCTACCTCCTATAATTTCCAGATGTCTCCTTCTAAGGTGATCAAAGAAAAGAAGGCCTCTCTCACAATCAAGATGTCACACTGTCAACAGTGCAGTTCAATTCTTAAATTGCTTCTGCCTTTTTGTTACTACAGGTTACTCAGGCTCCGTGCTAATATACATTCTCCTACAAACAAACAGGCAGCAAGAAGTGAATAACATTCATTTGCTGTAATTATAGTCAAGACTGTTAATCTTAAGTCTCTCAAGCAGCACATGTGATGCAGATTCCAGCTAAATAAATATTAATCCTGCTTTTTCTGTTTGCCCCACAAGGCTATAGCAGAAAAAAAATAAATCAAAGCAGGTAAAAAGCATTTCTCTAGTATTGTAGGGAAGATGTGGCAGATCTGTCGGCAGTTCCAGGCAATCTCAGCCTCTGCAGGGAGGACTCAGCTGGAGACCGTGAAATTGCCATTTCTGAACTCCCTGAACAAAACTTTGCCGACACCAACTTGATTCCTTTCTCATCACACGCATATTTGTTTATAAATTTATATATATATAAGCTTCCACCTGCACTTTCGCACTTCCAAATCAGCTGATGAAAAGCAGATTTTGAGGCACATGGAGATTCCTTTATGGCAAAGTCAGCTGGATTTTTACCTCTCTAGAAAAAAAAAAAGAAAAACAGGGTACTATAAACCTAAAGGCATCTGTCTCTTCCATGCAAAGAAAGTAATCTGTAATGGTTGCTGTTGGTTTTGCTTCTTTTGCTACCTTTAAATTATTCTTCTCTTGCTCCTCAGAAGGCAGAGGCTGCAGTGCTGTCTCTAGCCAGGGCGGTGCCAGGGGTAGTTAAGCTGAGCAGAACCACCGGTCCTAATCAGCATCTAATGACACGACGTTGCTACCACGTCCCAGTCTCAGCATGGTCGCTTATTAAGGCTTGTGCAGAGCCAGGTCTAATTTTCAGGCTTTGCATTCTTCACCAAAGCACGGTAATTTAATCACGGAGGGCTGTGACTGCTCCCGAGAACGAGGTGAGCAGATACTGTTCCAGAGTGACAAGCCACTAAGCTGCCATAGGAAGTGGAAGGTAACTAAACCCTGTTTTTCCATCGATATTTTGATTTCAGTGAATAGCCACACGCTAATTTTCTGATGCATTACATAAGTGACAGCACCTCTGCTTTGCCTTGGGGAAGAGCTTTTTTCTAATGATGTAACTTCACTTAAATACCAAAACTCAAATGGCAGCGTGGTCAGTGCCGGTTTTCCAGAAGTAACAGCAATCTTACAGTGCAGCCAGTCTCTGAATTGCTCAGAGGGCTAAAATGTGCAGGAGGGATTGGCTGTACAGAGACTAGAGAGAGGTAGGGAATATGATTATTTGTATGCTTTAAGCATCATCAATACACACAGTATTTGTGGCATAAGCAACTATTTTAGCAATTCTAATACTTATAATTATCAATTATCATAAAAACATTCCAAGTGTTTTGTAAAACATGTAGTGGAAAGTTATCGTCTTTGCTTGTCATAAGCAGACATTTTATAAGGTTGACCTCAGCTAAGGCCATTCAGACATATCTAGTCTGCTGCTGTCTCTGGAGTTTGAGATGACCAGAGTAAGCAGATATTCTGGTATATATTTTTCATTCAGAATTAAGGAAGTTGTGAATAAAATCCTTGCCATGGTGGTTGTTATTTCTGGAATCAGTAAAGCCAGTTTTTCACTCGATGTGTCTAAGCCCTCAAAAAGCTTTCTTATCCCGCTGTTCAATTTTGCTCTCACATACCTTCTATTCTGTAGTTAATTCATTGAAATCAAAGGTGTTAGAGTACAGGAGAGAAAATTCTCCATCTGACTTGAATGGGGATATTTTCTAGATCCAGCTCATCTGCATGAGCAATAATTAAGTATCATCAAGTGTCTCTGATGAGAACATCTGCTAGACATTCTTTGGGTTGCTGTTGTTGCTATTCCAGAGCTGGATGGAACAGGGAAGTGGGATTATTCATGACAGTATTTAGTAGAGGGTTGCACCCTTCTTGACTGGCAACACCACAAGATGAAGACGTGACTGTAAATGGGAGAGACTTTGCTGGGAAGAACAAACCAGGACTAAAGAGCCTGCAGTGTGGCCAGTCTCTCATTTCCCTACATCCCCACCAACCCAGAGTAACCTTTTAGTGGCATATGACGGAGACCAGTTTCCCTTTCCATACATAGTTCTTTCATTCTGCTTTTGAGTTTAGACATTTATTTCTGCATCTTATGTGAAGGAGGTGTTTAATGCAGCTCTTATTTGGCTGTGGTCTATTATTCCACCAGGCATGAGCAAGGGGAGAAAGACAACTGGGGGGTTTGCTGGCACCTGGGCTGGTTTGTATCAATAACCCCTCATTGCACTTTAGCACATGGGCATTTATATTGGGGTCCTAAGGTCACAGATTTAAATACAGCTTAAGGGGAAACCTAAACATAATCCATCCACTAACACTCTGGCTGTGCATGTGTGAAAACAACTTTGGAAGCAGGATCTGTTCAAAAAGACCATGGCAGACCGTCCTTGTTTGGTGAATTAAGTTCTCCAAACTGTGCTGTGGCCAATGTCCAAAACGCTTTTTCTAGACATATGGGCATTAAAATACACACAACACCCCACTTTATAATACATCCTTTCATCCCTTGTCTCCAAACCCATCCTTCCCATAATCATGACACTGTACGACTCCAGTAATACACACATTTTTGCTGCAGTTCCCCTCCTGTCTCTCCTCCCCCCCGCTCCCCCAGCAGCAGTAACAAAATTCTGAATCCAGCTTTAGAAATATAAATAAATTCTTACCAGCCAACTCCACCACCATTGTGCAATGCAACCCAGGTTGCTCCTCTAAATGCATCTCCTACAAAATTTTGTACCGCCATATCTAGGAGGAGAGGAAAGGTGTTATCATGGCTCTGACGTGCTGCGTTCACCTTTTTGTTGTTGTTGCTGTTGTCGTGCTGCTCACTCCTTCCACCGACACCTCGATTCTGGCTGTGTGGAGGCAGTGTTGGAGGACAGGTTTACTCACAGCTTCTCTCACAAATATACACTGAGCATCTCATTCTTGGGAAGAACAGAAAAAGGAAATTTTCCTTCTGATCTTTGCCCCTACACTGGAGGAAGCAAATGCCAGTGTCACACTGGTTTGTGAGGACTCTGGTGCTTTCTGCATTTGTGATCCCATTCGAGCAGCTGAAGAGCCCACCACTCCTCGGCTGGAGATATGTCCTGAGGTGGAGAGAAACACAATCCTCTCCTTGGGGATGTCTTGGTCATGGAAAAACAGGATGGACACATCCATGTGGAGGGTTTCAAAATTGGGGGGACACCTGGAAAACTACACACCTTGAAGTTTGCAGAAGCCTGAAGTATTTTCAGCTCGGACTGCAGAGTTAATTCAGCCCAGTCTAAAGCTAAGGAGCTACATTTTGGGAACACAGTTGGGATGAAAGTGATATCATCCCCAATTCTCTTGACATGGGGGAATTTTACCCTGAACCTGAACTGCTGAAATCACACAGGTTTCTTTCATTTTAAAAAAAATTAAGAAAAACAATTTAGCAGACAAATGTCATAAGGCTGTCAAATGTATGATTTCCACTGAAATGTTCACTAGAATTGTATATGTTCACTACAATTCGTGCTAAAGGATATACCCAGAGAGGTAGAAAGAGGTACACACAGAGGATAACAGGGTAAAATTTACTGAAAATATTTGTCCAGATTTAATAGATTATTTGCTGTGCTTTTAACAGAAAAAAAAAAAGAGAGAGACAAACGGCAATATCCTTGCCAGCCACATTTCTGAATATTTCAGCAGATCCACAGTTGTTACATGTCTGATGGAAAAATGAGTTTACTTGAGCACTAATCTATGTTAAATCCTGTCAAAAGCCCCATTATGGCATCTTATCTGGCATTATGTCACTTTAATAACCCAATTATCATAATTACAGTGCTGTCAAGAGGGAATGGGAGAGATCAAAATCCCCATATTCTAAAAATGTACGGATTTCTTCCTCAGCCACTAGTGTGATAAGAATGGAGGCTGGACAAGGAGCATGGCAAGTGGTTTAACAATGTAATAATGTGCTGCTGCTTGGCTTCGATAAAGGTCACTCCCTCTGCAAATGTCTGTGCTGAGCTGCACTTTGCCAAGCAGTGATGACCCATGTTTGCCAAGGATCAGGCTGAAGTACTCACTGCAAAACTAAATAAGACAGGCAAGCACTCTGGAAAATTCCTGTGTGCTACAGAGGAGCCAGTTTCAACTGAACTAGCTCAAATGTGGTGTGAAAACAATGGGAAAGAAGGGAGAGAGGAAGACCTAAGATATTTTTTTATTACCTCCAGAGGGTCATCTGGTAAAACTGCATTAGGCTGGTTTCAAAGCCCAGTGAAATCAGTGGCCAACAGGCTTTAGATAAGCCCTTGGAAAAGGCAAATGGTTCATGTAAATAATAAAATGCAAAGAAAAACACATAGCATGACAAGCAATGCAGCTTTAGCAAGCCTTATTTCTATTGCCTTCTTCTGGGGGGATTGCCTGAGCTTTACTTATGTTGTTAAGCCCTTTGGTGGAGACATTACTTTGGATTGGTGTTCTCTGTGCAGCTGCACCATTTTCTCACAGCTTGTCAGAACCAAACATTATTCCAGGCATCTATCTGGCCTATTAGAACAAGCCAACATCCTCAAAAAGTGTTGAAGTGGGACTAATAGACACAGCTAAAAGCCTCGTTTCATCAGGAAATTCAGTTAAGATAGCAGGGAACTTTTCTCCTTAAAATTGAGCCATAATTTCATTCTATTATGAGTTCACATAATGGAAGTAATTCAATATGCTCAGCTACTTCTATCATAATTTCTCCTACAGCAGCTTATATCCTCCAATCTCAAGCCACTTTGTGATTGTCAATCCATGACATGCAGAAACACTACTGGGCTAAAGCTATTATTGTAATTTCCACTTTATGGATGGAAAATTGAGGAAGATTTAGGTTAAAAATTGCTTAGTGCTTCATTTTTTTTTTCAGGCCTCTAATCTGATATTTCTTAGGTTTATTTTCCTAAAGCATCATTTCACAAACTTAAAAGCAGAGTCTGGTGAGCTCAGGTCAGGTGTGTAGAATTAAATGCTCCTTCTGTATAGCAAACCTACAGGATTTGCCCACAGTCACACTGTAAGCGAGCAACAAGATGTGGAGTCTAATCCAGAACACTTGACTTCCATTCTTATGCTTTTACTGTCAAAGTATGTTCCCTTATGACCAGACAAGTTCCTTTCAGAAACTCTAGACTGTTTACTTGAGTCCTCAGACAATGAAATGAACACAGCTGTGAATCTTCTTGCTTTAAGCAAAATACTATTATAAACCTGATTTTGATCTTGTGGATCCCAAGGAAATACGGCTGTAATTCTGCTTAGATCACCTCTTTGAAGCAGAGATGTGCAAAATTAAAATCAAACAGAAGACATAGTCCTCTGAGATAGACTGCTGTCTATTTACATTCAGGTAAATCTAATGCATCTTCATTGAATTTTTAGCATTGTTCTGGACCTCCTCTGTTTAACTAGCTCCACATTAATGCCTGTATTGCTATTAAATCCCACAAAGCTTCTCAGGAAATCTGATTAATTGGGATTAAAGGGTTAAACAAAAACATTTTAAAAATGTTGCATTAAAAAAAAAAATTCTCTTTTAAAGCAGTTTCCTTGTTTGCCCACACAGACAAGCCCCAGCTGCTCTCCTGACCTGCACAAAAGGCTGATCCATCATAAACGTTGGACGTTTCTCTGTAAGGACTGTCGGTCCCACTCACATCATGGTGATCTCGGCTGAGGACAACTGGAGCCTGAAAAAGCCAAGGATGAGAAAATGGAATCCTTCATGGACTGTCAATGCTACTAAGAATCATAATTTGCTGAATTCACTTCTGTCTCAAGTACTTTCAAACTTCAGCTTTGTCCCCTCTCCTAACCCTCCTGGAACACCTTCTCTGCCTATTATTTTTTATAAAAAGAGTTGTTCACATACTGTTCATGAAAGCCACTATCCTTTTATAACCAAGAACAAGAGCTTGTTTTTATGCCAATGGCATCCTCAAGGGAGGGCAGAGAGAAGAGAGGAAGCAGCATGGTTCTTTCATTGGAGCATTTCTTTGAAATTTCAAAGACATTTGCAAAAATCTTTATTAAAAGTAATTCCTGCTTTCTGTTGAAAATAAAAACAAAGCAGGAGTTTTTACACTTTTCCATTCTTTTGGAAGACTTCAAGACTGAAAATAGGTTAGCAACGAAAATCAGTGATTTCATACAGCTCAAACGAGTCCATTCTTGATCTGGAATTTAATTGACAGTATCATTTGCCACACATGCGGTTTATAGAAGAATAATTCACTCTTGGCATGATGTGACCTGGAATTAGCTGGCTTGAACAGCAACTGGTTGAAGCTTTCTCCTTTCCCACCTGCCACCCGAGTCTCAGATACTAAACACAATTACCAGATCATATCAAGACAAAAAAGACAAACCTTAATCTTTCCTTCAGATATTGCTTGATTAATAGCCACAGCTATAGACACACGACCCCTCTGATCAGAATATAAGATTCTAGCTTGAGAGCCAACAACCTGAAAAATAAAAATGCCAGAGCGATAAGGTTCTCTTTGCAACTGGCTTATCTTCAGGCCCCAGATAAATGGAGTCACAGGAGAAAGCGCAGATTATTTCTTCATCAACATCCAGCTTCCAGAAAAAATAAATTAAAATCTCTTTTTGAATGGAGTTATCTTCACTCACACGATAAGTGATATGTATTTCTGTATTCAGCTGCTACTGTCCAATAAATCCCACTTTTAAAATCAACCTGACTGCTAGGCTATAATCCTCCTATCAACAAATCCCTTATCAACAGCTGAGAAGCAGAGGTTTGGACCTGGCAGGCTGGAAGGGAAGAGAAATATGGAGACAAAGAATGGCAAAAAACATCTGTCCTGCACACGGATGCTCCTCTCCAGCTTCTACCCCACAGGCCAACCTGGCTGCCAGATGAGGAGAGCACATGTGAGCCCTATAGTGTTAGTGGTTCGCTTCACAGTGAGAGCCTGCCCTGAAAAAAAACAAAGGATGCTTCACTGCCTTCCTGCTTCCCACAGCACTAATGATGGCGATTCTTTGGCCTCATCACCTATTTTGAAAAGGGTAGCCGGAGCTGGAGAGGTTAGGCCAAAGCAATGCCAAGAATGAAATTTTGAATAGTGCTCTGAAAGGTAGTTACAAATGAGGTGGATGGTGAATCATTGATACGTTTCACTCCAGATAGAAGACTAGATATTTGAAGATTTCCAGATGAAAATGTGAAGGGAAAGAACTGCTTCAGCTCACCCTAAAACCCTGCTGTGGAGAGAGGTTTAAGTTCTCATCCCTGGGAGTTACAGCCAGTGTTTTCATTCATGCCCATTCCTGTTTTCACTCCAGCATTCAAAACCTGCATCCTGGACCAGGAATGGACAAAAGTGCTCAAGGAGGTTGCGCACTCACCAACTGGTGCCTGCCAGCTTCCCGAATCCAGCGGATGTTGTCATGGTACTGCTGCTTCACAGATGTGCTCACTTGCAAGAGAAAACAAAAAAGAAAAGAAGCTTTGAAAATGAATGCAATATGCTTTAAATGTAATTCATCTGACAGCACTAGGAAGTCAAATTCTGCTCTCAAATACAAGCACGCATATAGGAAATGCGACATATTATAGAATCCTCTGTGCAGCTGATGCAGTAACTGGTACCATGTATGCAGAGGAAGGTACAAGGAGGCAGCTGGAATGAAAACTCCCATTCAGATCTTTAGCAAGCTAAATTAAACCTTGAGTACTGTTCCTTTTTTTGTCACCTGGCTTGCTGCCTACTAAACACCCAATTCCTTTCTGAGACTTTGCTTAACTAGTAGCTTTAGCAAACTCCATGACATTGGGTACTACAGTCCCATCTTGCATCAGGTAGTAACTAAGCCCTTTGAGTCAACCAGCAGAAATTCTCAGAAGACGACAGCAATATATATTTGAGGATAAGTTACACCAATGCTGGGATATATATTTATAGCACAGCAATCGCTCGGTACTAAATGGCCCACGTGAAGGTTTTTATCCCAAGATAAAACTGAGATCTCTTTTTCTTCTCTGATGAGTCCAGTCATCAGTGCTGCATCTCTCATCTTTGCAAAAGGCTACATTAAAAGCTCAGATACCTTAAGAGTAGAAGCAGATAATAAAACTACATAGGACTTTTTCCACAGTTTGTGAGGTTTAAGTGCAAAAATTCAACTCCGCAAAAGAAGAATGCTGAACAATGGACTCAAGGCCAAGTCAAAAGTTTGGATTTGGAATGCAATAGACTTCAGCTCTGTGGAGTCTTCACTCAGCCATCATAACAGATTTTTTTATAAAATTCAAAGGGAGGTTCGGATTTTAGATGTACATATGTGTGATGATATCCAGACCCTGGAATTTGGTCCAAGCCCAGGTCCCATAGGGAGTAGATAGCAAGTGGAATACTCAAGAACTTGAATCCATGAATGGATGTTTATTTTCTGGTTGAATTATCTTTTCATTTCTCTTTGAAATCCTATTCCCATTGTCTTGCCAAATTCAACAGCAAATCCAATTACAGCCTTGCCCTTAAGCCTGTTTTCACCTGCTGGGATTTTTTTAAATGTAATATTTCCTTCAAGAATTCCATGCAAGAGTTCAATGCATTTTGTTTGTGGAAGAGACTTCTCTCCCCAGCCTTACATTGCCACCTATATAAACATCCACATACTATAGTACACACAGTAACTAATTCATGTCCTAGCCTTGCAATGCAAACCATCCAAGGGTCACGCATCAATTCAGTCTTGAGAGAAGATGGCTGGAGAACTGCAGTACATAGCAGAAAAATTACTGCAAATTTCTGTAGATCCAGCACTAGACTATTGAATTTCACCCCCACTTCAATTAAGCCAAGGCACCAGGTTTAAAAACATTAGAGTTTCAATATCCATAGAACAGGGGAGGCACTTCTGGGCTATTGCATTAAAAACATCTCATGCTCCGCTGCTATTTCTTCAAGATGACTCCTAAGGAAAGTTTAAGAGAATAGACACAGCTAAGGACCTTGCAGGGTCAGACCCACTCTATCAATAATTCACCTCTTGGGAGGAAGAAGCTGGACACAAGCCTTGCATTAGAGGAAGGCAACAGTTGTTTTGTTTCAAATGAGAGAACTACCTGAATATCCTCGCAATGCTAACGGTTCCAGAACAAATAGGAGAGCATTCAAAATCTTCACACTTCTATTCATATTTCAATGATGTCTTTCAAAAAATATTTCAATATTACCATATAAAAATATTATGCTCTTCTCCCCATTAAAATATGCTTTGGATTTGTGACCTGTTTCCTTCTGATCCCTTCCTTGATTCTGAGAAGCACAAAGCTCCACTCTCTCCAAATGGAAGAGCTGAGGACTTCAGTGCCAGGGGACAATGACACTTAAGTCTTTGAGTCTGCCGTCCAGCTACTGTAAAAGCAGACAAAAGGGAAAGTAGCAGGGCCCTCCACTGCAACCTGGGGGATATGATTCATGTTTGCTGACACAAAATTAGCCTTGTCTCAGTGGGGGATAACAGTAACAGCTGACTTTCAAGAATATAGAAGAATGGAAATGTAATCCCTAGATACAAGAATAGCATACAGAGCCACACAGATATTCCAGATTGATTCTACCAGTGACTAGAAACAGCAGGCAATTTATTAACGAAAGACAGACCTCAAAATTGTAATCACAAATAAAGGACACTGGATGGAGCAGCACATGCAGGAAACCTGGGTTTCCTGCCACTGGTCTGCTTGTCGGCCTCTTCAAAACCTCCCAAGATTCCCAGGCCTCATTCACCTGTCAGACAGGGGCAAAATCATTTGATTCCTTTAAAAAAACTCCTGGAAACCTATTGATGAAAGATACTGTTTGCCTTAAAGTTTCAAGGTGACGATGTGCAGGAAAACCTATAACAAATGAAAAGAAATGCTCTTAGCCAAAATTGCAACAATAGTTTTGGGATCAATAACCTCTCCACGTAGTGGTTTTTATATTTTACCTACTGGTTACAATCCTTATAGGAGTGTGGAGAACAGTGAGGAGGTTTCTTGCTCCTGTGGATCAGTCCAAAGAGTGCTTTCTACAGTTTCGACCAAAAGCTGTCACACATTCTGCACCTCTGGTGATGGGGGCATGGGATGGTGTCTTACCTCCCTGACGTATCGAGTCTTGCAGCACAGACATGGCGATCGAGTCAGTGGTAGCAAGATCCTGTGGGTCACCTGAGGTGCAAACCCAGCGGAATGGCCCAAATCCCAGGGAAAAAATGTCCCTGGGAAGAGAACATGTTTCATTAAGAGATAGTTGGAATTCTTTCCTTATTTACCCTGGCTGCTAGCAGTGCTTTTCTTTCATTAGCTGGAGACGGAAGAATTTGAAACATTTTCAATGAACTAATCTAAACAGAAGCATCAGGGACCATTAATTGAGAAATTAAACAGTGCTGTTTCATGCGGCCATCAACTGGTGTATAGAAACACAGTCAGGCCAGAATTTTGACAGGAATGTTGGGCAGTTCAATCAAACAAGTGCATCAGATGAATTGCCATTTTTCTTTTGTTTCATCAAATATATTCTCCCCGATGCCTGGTCTTTTGTCCTTAACCCAGGCTAACTCTGAGTGCATCTACACTATCAGACAAGTGTAGGCTCTGAACAAGTGCCTGAGTCCAGACTTACTTGCTGTCCACATTGTTAAAAACACAATAGTAAGACATGTTTCCACTGAGTTCCAGAAGAGAGATAATCTAGTTGGTACCTTACTCTGTGTTCAAGTTCTTATTCACATGATACAGGCAAGCTAAGCATGTGTCAGAGGCAAAAGGTGTTATAAACCCAGTCCCTCAACAGATCTGAGCTCAGCTTTTTCTACCAGCAGTATGCACAGCTTGGGTAAGAGGTACAGTTGGCAATATGAGCAGATGAGTGTCCTATTTCAGATGTGCTTTTAACTTCAGCGTAGACATCAGCTTTGATGATTTGGAACTGAGCTCTACTGCTCTGAAGAGACAAGCTCTTCATTTTTATCACCTAGAAATGAAGTTGCATTTAGTTACAGTTGGAGGCTGGGACTTGGCTATTCTCTGAAGCAGAGCTGCTTAAGGAAAATTGATGCAAGAGAGAAAATGCAGCTATTCATGTAAAGGAGTGAAGAGTTTTGATTTGGCAATGTTTTAGCTTACTGTTCACACATCTGGTGTCTGCTTTCATAACACCTTTTAATTCTAAAAAGGATAAAGCTTTACATAAAATTATCAAGACATGCTAAACCTTTCAGGATAAAATATTAGCAAAACCTGCAGTGTCAGAGTTTACTTATGTTAATCACATACAACCTGTCCCTCCAGGTCTGGCTCCTCTTTTCCCCTGTACACAGGAAAATGCAAGGAGTAACTCTAAGGAAGCCAATAGAAAACATGAGCATGATGCTTACAGCCAACAGGACATCTTCCTAAATCACACTGGGCATTACTCCAGAGTGGAGAAAAATAAGACCAACTCTGGGATAACACCTGTGACATCAATTTTCCTACTGCTGTGGTTGACTCCTTTCTGTCATTTATAGTAGACTAGAAGATTTGCACGAAGTGGAGTCTCTGTAGTACTGTCCCCCTAAACAGAGAGAGTCACAAGACACTTTAATGCTTTATTCCAAGCTCTCCTCAACATACCCCATGATGTGCTGAACATAGGAAGGATATCGAAATTCTGTTTTATTGGCTCCTCTTTTCCCAACATCAGCACCTATAAAAAATATTTTAATAGTCAGTGACTTAATGAAGAAAAACTATAAAATGTAAAACCAGACTGCACCTGGGTTCCCAATGAAGGCTCTACCTCAGCCACAGAGATGGTCAGGGCTCTCAGAGAGCAAGAGAAAGAGAGATTAAAGAGTTAGCATAATACAGTGGCCAACCCTATCGTGCCAAAATATACAGCTGGGAAAATGCACGCAGGATTGTCCTTGCTTCCACCTAACAGCTCCAGGATCTACTCACCAGCCCTTTGAGCTTCCAAGAGAAAAGCATTGCCATAATCCCAAAAAAACATGCCCTTATCAGCCAGTCTGTTAATAGCAGCCACATGTCTCCTCAGACTGAAATAAAAGAAGGAAATGATTATTCTTGAGATTGATAAAATACCAAAAAGAGTAATATCATGAACTCACTAAAGGCATGAAAGTAGGGGGAGACAGATGGAACTGAAAGACCCCAGAGAAACTTAGATATAAGCCAATAAGATATCATTTGAGATGCTTTCAGTCTCTGTAGCACCTGTTATCCCCAAAGCTTGAAGCGATTTACAGTCATTAAGGGAACTTCATTAATTAGCAGAGAGGGGTCACATCTTTCAGCAAAGAAATGCAGCCAGCTCTGAGGATGGAATGTAATAACAAAAAAACAGCCTACGCAAAACTGCAAAACAGTTTAAGAAGTTCACAGAGAAAGTGAGCAGAGACCGAAAAACTGAAAATGGCTGAACATCACTGTTCTGGCCTCTACCTTGGCCCAAACAGCCCAGTTTTCCCTTTGTTTGCGGTAGGGGACTATACCCCAGGACTGCTCTCTGTGGTACCACTTCCACTTAATCCTATTTAGTTCTAATCTCAACGCATAGTCACATATGTAGTTTTACATGCATAGGTGTAACCTCTTGGAA
Organism: Caloenas nicobarica; assembly: GCF_036013445.1. NCBI lineage: Eukaryota > Metazoa > Chordata > Aves > Columbiformes > Columbidae > Caloenas > Caloenas nicobarica. The sequence continues at coordinate 19,172,176 of NC_088255.1, read as the reverse complement.
TTCTAGAGAGCTAAATCAATGCCTAACAAATGAAACTGGGTTTTAAGTCATACGTAGCTTGTTAGAGTCTCGGAAATTTCCCTTTCTGTTGCTTTTGTCTAAGAGCGGTATGATGCAGAATTGGTAAACTGGACAGGTCCTTGTAGGTCCCTCATCCAAAGTCAAATAGATTATATGCCCATATTCTACCTTCTCCTGGAAAAAAGGTCTCTGGCGGGAATGTTCAAGGTGAACAAAACCAGAGTAGGAGCCATAAAGTCTCGAAAGTACCAGTTGAGAATAAGATCACTGCCTCTGTTCCATTGATCTTTACTTCTATATAAATTGTGCCGAATTCCTCCCTTTATAAAGTCCAATTCCAATTTCATTTGCAAACTTGTACATCAGGAATAGCTCCCTGAAATCAGGATGCTAAACAGAACCTGGAATTGCAGCAAGCTGGGAGGAGTGACTGGGGGAGATTGTATCCTTCCCTACTAAACCATTCCTGCTCACAGCTGGAAGCTCAGTAGGCTAGGTGAACCTTCTGCCTTACCCACTGGGTTTTTATGCTGTATTCAGTGAACATAAACCAACTGGTAGACTCTGTGGGATTGTACTTATTGTCCCAGATTTTTAGAACCTAACACAACTTAGGAATTTTTAGAAGTGAAATAAATCATTAGTGTTCTAACCTCTGATCATATACACCAGAGACTGCTCCTAAAATGGTGGGTAAGTGACATCTGCCAGATCCTGAGTGACACAAGTACAAAGTTTGGAGTTAATTAGTACTGTAGCTCTACCCCAGATTTCTACTGAAATACTAAAGAACAGAAAACTCTCGCAAGAAAGACAAAATTCATATCACTTGCAGAACAACTAAGCTTAAAGGTTAAAAACATGTATCACTAAAACATTTACCTCTCTTGTACCAGGGTCCGGAACTTCCCTGGATTGGTGGAAAGGAGCTGCTTTGCTTCCTCAAAGCCAAGCTGTGCCGGGTAGTATCCCCCGCTGAACGGGTTGTGACACGAAGTTTGGTCAGAGCCCAGGTCAACCAGCAACTCTCCTGTTGTGTCCAACTCGTGCACCAGCCGCTCCCTGGGAAGCCAAGGAATGGAGCGTTTGAGCAGAAGCTGTTTCACATCCCAGCTCCTCTTTCAGGTGAACTTCTTCCATCCCAAGAGGTTGTTTATGAAGTTATGCCCTTGGCAGGCTAAGTCTTTGTTTTAGCTGTCAGGAGGTGGGAAATTATGGTGACAAAGACTTAGGTGACGCTTTTATACTTCACATTTGCCTGTGCAGGAATGCTGATAGATACATCGGATACCAGTATGACATAGCAGTCTTACTGGTCAGTCTCAACCCTCGGTATGTGTGTGACGGCAAGATTTACCACTGGATAAAGCCTCAAGAGTGCTAGAATTTCTATCCATCATCTGATTATTTTTATTCAACCAATACCTCAATACTTTGGTTCTTCACTCAAGTCAAAGACACTTTCTTGCTATCTAGCAGAAGGTTGGAAGGAAAGGAATAAAATCTTTCCTCATCCAAGGAAGAATCTTAGGGATCTCTTTCCCTAAGAAATTCCTTGTTCCATAAGGAGAGGAGAAGGTGCACGGGAAGCAAATCGAACACAAGGATGAAGACCCCTCTTTTGACAATACAGTTTTTCATGAGCATCTAGAGTAATGAACTCTGCACTAGGTTTAATGCGTCTTCTCTTCCAAGTTTGGGAACTAATTCCAGGTTGACTAACAAGCAAGAACATTAATATATCCACTATCCATATATATTACTTACCACAGATCGACCACATTCCCATGGTAACCCAAACTAAGGGCAATTTTATTCTTTCTTGCATCTCTAGAATAGATTAATAAAATGGTTGAAGAAAATGCACCTCATGTAATTCCATCTTGCAATGCACAAATCACAGAGTCAAACTCAGCAAAAAAAAAAGTCTATATGTGGTTTCCAACACTCATCAACGCAACAGATCTTTCAACCTTCATGTAATTGTTAATCACTGATTCCAGAAAGCTTGAGCGATGCTTCAGGTGCCACATTATTTGTAATTGCTCTATGCATATTCATGAAACTGAATGAAGACACATTTAACATATATAAATGATGTGAAGCATTGGTAATGGCTCACAGTAAGCATTGGTAATCACTACTAATGACTGCCGCTGTTTGAAAGGATGGATTCACATTCACAAGCAGACCTGGAATAAGAAGAGATGCCCCTCAACTTCTTCTATATGCACACTGAAATGGCACAATGCAGAAAGATGTACAGTAAGGATTAGGAAGCAGGGATAAACTCACTGAATTATCTTACAAGTCATACCTAAGGCGAGCAATGCAATGGTCCAGGCTGTTAGAGATCTCCATCAGCCATCCCTGTTTGTGACGTTTCAGAAGTGCTGCTTCATCAACCTGAGAGAAACAGCAGAGGTCTTATAAATCCCCTTTCCCTCATCCAGTCACTTTTTCAGTTAGCCTGCAAGACAGAGTGGCAAATAGGAAAAGGGAATAGCCCTGCCTTGGCTTTAACAATACAGAGTGATTGTACTGCCAATTCTAATTATTCTTATTGTTTCTTTTCATTATTATATTGAAAAAAAAAAGCCAAAATGCTTCAAATTTATTTTTCAAATCTGGCTATTTTCTGTGAAAATTTCTATTTAATTAAGGAAATATTTTATTTGATTGGCTCAGAGATAAACATTTCTGCCAGACTGCCCAGGATGAAGCAATGGTTCACTGAATAAAATTGACCCTCACTTTTTTTTTTGACTGTTGGTTGAAAATCTCAACCAAATATGGAAAAGAAAAGTGGAAAGCATTTTCTTGTCCCAGCCGGCTAATGCCTCTGAAAAATGGAATGGATCAAAACAAAACTACGTCTTTAATTCCCTCTTGTTTGAACTTTGAAGCTCTAAACAAGCTCAGTCCCAAATTCGCACTCTCTTCTGGGCTCAGCTTTTGTGTCCGTGTGTATATGCATAAGAGACAGCTGGATAAAAATATAAAAGGACAGACTAACTGTGGAGGCTTTGGCACAGATTGCATATTAATGGTTCAATGTACAAACTTGCACATCATTAATACTTTTATAATGAGCTATTCTTGGCATAAAGCAAGCAGCAAAATTAATTTAAGCCAATTTTCTGTGGTAGCAATGAATTTAAACACCCACAGTGGTGTCTGTGCATAAGAACACATAACCTGGTTATCTTCTGGTATTTCATTAATGCATTTTTACTCCTCTATAATCCACCCCCATAATTTTCATTTTATTATTTGTCATTAACAAAGCATTTATGTATAAATTAAATAGGTTTTGTATTCAGGAGATGCTTGAACACCAGGAAACCTCTTTCCTAATTATTCTTAGCATAAGAAACCTTCCATCATTTCCAACATCAGTAATAAAGACTGTCCTTCCAAACCCCCAGATTATGATAATATCAGTGTCACTGCCAGTGGAATTATTCAATAAAGTCAGGTGCCGTGAGGAACAGCTTCTTTGGGAGTTATTTAAATCAGCACAGGAGGAAAGATTAAATGGCCTTTATGAATGACAGGAATTGGGTTCATTTAAAGCTCAGCATAACACAGATCAGATCTATTTAAATCTGTTACCGCATTCTACATATTTTACCTCAGCCCTCTCTGACAGTCCTAGTCTTTCACAGACATGCAAGTGTACTGAAGAAAATTAGCTTCCTTTGAACCACACTTTCAAAAATAGGTTCATTTTTTGATCAGCATTTCAGTCATTTAAAAAATTGCACAAACATGATGAGCTAATGTCACCTCCAGTGTAACCTTAGAGAGCTTAGTGCAGCTCAGAGGAGATAGTCTGGCCCTCCACATAATTATTTCGGAAAATTACAGTCTGCTTCGTGTCAAACAGAGAGGTAAGAGACTTGAACCATTAATCCCTTCTGTCTGAGCTTCGGAAGCCCTGGCTGACAAAATGACATCTCTTGCACAATTCATCAATGTTATTTGCATAAATAGTTCCTTAAATAAATAATCTATACATATGTATAGCTATCCACATGTGCTCCTGAGACTCATTTCCGACATGGATCATCTCACAGGAGATAAAAACCAGGCGATATTCAGTCTCCTGAACAAAATCATCTGCAGCCATAGAGATGAAAGGGACAAAGGACGGCTGTGAACAGCATTCACTGGAATCTTTCCTTTGTATTCCAGCATTTGAAAGGTCATGATGATAGAGCAGAAATCTGAATAAAGCTAATTTATTCAATAATAATGTATTCAATAATAAATTGAATAAATGTATTTCATCTGCAGGAAGTATCTGATGAGATCTCAAATACATTCAAAACTCATGTGCTAACAAACACACTTTCACACTATCATTCTAAAAGAGATGAACCCCTGACCTTCCACGAATAACACCTGAGCTGGCCAGAGCAGAGCAGAATTACTTCATGCCATGTGGGCAGACTGATCCATCATGTTTTGAAGTTTAATTATAATTACCATTGGTCAGACTGCAATATTCTTACCCCTTTCATTGCAGCAAGCGACATGCCCACAGCAGAGGTCTGCCAGCTAATTCTCTCTATAAATGACTTTGGCTGAGAAGGCTGAACTCCCACACCAGTCGGCTCTGACTGGAGTTCAGTTCTCAAAAGTGTCTTCCTCTGGAGCAGTAACAAGAGTCAAAAGAGCTCGATGCATTTAGGTCAGTCCTTTATCTGCTCCACCAAGAATGTTTCCTCAGTGTACTGAATTCAAAGACAGTCATGAGGAAAGAAATGCATGGAAGCGTTTACTTTTTCTCAATAGTCAGTATCATTAAAGATATTCACTACCATTTTCACAGCATTGCAGAGCAACATTTTCTGTTAGAATTGTTGCAGTGTTTCTGTCATCCATCTTTCCATCTGATCTGTTAGAACAGAACCCTCTGATAAGCATGATAGCTGAAAAATGCAGGTATTAGGATAACTCAGTGTTACTTTTTAATATGAAAATGTATTTCACTCAAAACTTACAGGCATATATACTTACCAAAATTATGATGTTGGTGTTCTGCATTATATATGCTACTTAAGAATATCTGTGAATCCACTGGATCCTACCATACACTATTCTGATTACTTGGACATTAACAGTCTTTGAATCACATCATTATTAGAGTCTTTGGTTACGGGAGGAAACAGCAGGGCTATTTTAATGTATTTGGAACAGAGAAACATTACATCGGGATGAAAGTCTCTCTACGAAGAATATATACTCCGGGTGAGCTTCAGGGAACAGGGAAAATGGTACTACAGGACTTCTCCCCATCAGCATTTTCCCTTAGCAGAACTTACCTTTGTTGTCTGCAAACTGGGATTCTCCTATGTGCCCGTGTTTAATCTCACCATCATCATAATGCAGCTAACTTAAAATTCTCAGTTTTACAAAATCCTATTGACTCCAAAGAATCACAACAACAAGCAACTTCGTTAGTCCCAACCTTGATGAGTGAATCACACCAACATTTTTAACAGGTACTTTCCCTTGTACCTGACAAAGGTGCCAGAGGCATTAAAGATTAATCATAATGTAACTTAGCACATTTTTAACATGGATTTTTTTCAGCATAAGTGAGCACAGCTCCCATGGAAATTGTCTGTGGAAGTTATACCCTTTCACACATGAAATGAGGGCAGCTCAGGCACTGAGATTGGCTCATCTGACAGCATCATTCTGCATTATTTGTGAAGCAATCATAAGTTACAATCCATATACTCACAATTTGAGCGATCCAGTGAGTGAAAAAATAAAGAGTGGAACAGCTGTGAAAAAATGCTCAGGAATGAAAAAGACAGATATTAGAAAAGAGTAATTTTTAGTTTGGCTTGTCAGGGTTACTTGAGGAACATGTCAGATCAGGAGAATGAGGGTTCTGATTCGGCACATTGGGAGAAGATGGAACAAAAGCATCATTGCTCTCACCTCTGCAATGATGCCCACACAGCCAGCGATCACTGCAGCCTTCGCTTGAGCCCCACTCATCCCTCCGAGACCAGAAGTAACAAACACCTTTCCAGACAGGTCTTCTGCCTTCAAGTAGCGACGGCCCGCATTGAGCACTGTGAGCTGCACACAACACAATATAGCAATTATCAGGAGCTATTTCTCCCTAGAGTCCCTGAAATTTAAAGATCTTCTGTCCCTTTTGCAAAGAGAGTTTGAAACTCTGGGATCATTGGGACCATGAAACTGTTTTAATCTTGTTAAAAGGGAACACGTTACAAAGTGATGTTATGAAACCATCTGTCCTGATTATTTCTCCCATCATAAAACAGGATAGAACAATCAGAGGTTCCCAACATGTTGCTCGTGGGGTAGAGACACTTACTGAGGGTGGCTGCAAAAGACAGCTGAGGAAAACAGCTAAGAAAACAATCTAAGAAAATGTTTTTATCTAACACATTTTGGTCAACACATACTTCATTTATTGTAGCTAGATACAAGCTCAGATTGAGACCTTCCTTGCAGATTCCTTCAGGATAAGATGCCATGGACTGAGGGGAAGGACACCAATTGTTTTTAAGCAATGAGAATTTATTTGGTAGCCAGAACATCCTCTCCCAGTAAACCATTCCACTGCAGTCACCAGCCACTGCGGAGATACCCTCCTCCAGCAGGTATCGACAAATAGACCCTTCCCCAGTTTCTTACCACAGTCCCATGGACAATTCCCTGAGGCCCAATGTAGCAGTAGCTCCCTGCAGTCATCTGCCCATACCTGCAATAGCAACCAACACAACAATGCATGTTACTCAGGCTGGAATGAATTCTGTACATCTCTACATATGTTTCCAGGATAACAACAACAACAACAATCTCTGCTTTGTTTTGTTATTAAAAGTCTGCTGTTATCAAATTCACAACTTAATTGAGTTTCTTCATTAGCAAGGCACCAACATGTTTTCAGAGGATCATTAAGCTCTTTAAACTGAGTTCAGAAATGCATGGATCAAAAAACTGAATGTAAACTTGTTTTGGCATTTAGCATAGTGACTAGGACACAAGGACACTCCTTTTCACATTGTTGGCATCTTTATGCTATTGTTTTTCAGTGGCACTCATGCTTTTAAGTCACACAGTCACTTTTGAAGTTGTTAGCCCAAAATGATTGTCCACATTCCTACGAAGTTGCCAGGAAAGCAGCAATGGAAATTCTTTATTCATGCCCTTCCATTTCTTCCAGCTTCCTTATCCATACACACCCAGCTCTCCAGGTTTTTTAATTTATTCTCTCCATGGTACACAACAGAATAATATTCCTGTGCTTGCCAACCAGATGAGCAGTAAAAAGTAGGTAAATAATCATTCGAAAATATAAAAAATAACTTTCTACTTCAAAGTCTTCTCTTAGTGTGAAGGAACGGTTCATAACTTGTATTTTCTCTAGATTGCAGAACAACTACTGCAAAGTAGAACTAGCCAGTGTTATAAGTAGGTGATGATTAAGGTTTCAGACTATAATTCAGCCAAGTCCCACACATAAACCTAATACTAATTCCTAACAGACCTCAATTACATCCTTATATGTGTGGCTGAACATAACTCAAACGCCTAAGTAATTCCACTTAAATTAATGCTTTGCAGCATTAGGACTTTATGCAGCACAGTTGAAATCCATCTGCATTAGATATTTTAACCAGCCACTGCTTGACATCTGAATTATGTTTAGTTAAGTATTTGATACATTTTATTAGTGAGATATCTTCTTACATTGTTACTCCCAAAGCAAACATCTTCTCATATTCATCTCTGGTGGAATAGTTGGGAATAACCTAAGGGGGGAAAAAAAAAAATCAAAAGAAAACCTAGATAAGCAAATAAGACATTTAAGCAGATATTTTTAACAGCCCACATTTCTCTAACTATGGTTACACACATAGAAAAACAAGAGGAGTAATTCAGGTGTTTGATTCCATGCATTATAGTACTAGAAAAAAGATGTCTGGTCTTTCTGGAAGTGTGAATGTCATGCGAGTTTTAAGGAAAGCAGCTCACAACCCACAAAACTAGGCTGTAGAAAGAGATATAAAATGGCTCAAAAGACTGGCAATGAACCAGTGTGGTCACTTGTCCACCTTGCCTTCCAAGCAAAGTAGTCCAGGTACCTGAGCATCTGGTTAACAATGATCTGTTTGCTTATTGAGGGCTTTTAAATCTTCCAAACTGAGCCTAGTTGAACTGTTTTGGTCAGGAACACGTACAGCCCAGGCTCAGTCAGAACAGAAGCCATCTGATAAAGAGGGTTGCTCCTTCCACCAATGAAGATCATCACACTCGAGGGAAGAGAGACTGTACTGGAATAAATACTGCAGAGTTTGGAGCCCAGATTCTCCTGTGTGCTGTTGTAAGTTCAGGTAGCACAAATAAAATTTTAATCCAGTAAACACTTGAAAACTAAACAGAAGAAGAGAGAAATGAGAAAACAAGATGCTAATACGTACCATGCCATTAGTAATGATTAATCGAGGAGCATTCCGATGGCTGGGAAAGAGTCCCAGAGGGTGTCCACTGTACATTACCAGTGTTTGCTCTTCAGTCATTTCTGACAAATAGTGCATTACCAACCGGAACTGAAAGGAAAAGCAAGGAAAGTGAGGGAATCTGTTTCCATCTTACTTTTGTGTTTCTTTGTGAAGCTCCTAAACTTTGAGTATGAAGGCAGGCATAGAGATGAGGTGTATTCCCATCTGGAATAACAGCCAGAGCTCTCAACACATTCTTGCTTTTAATGAAGTCCATTAAGAGACATCACTCAGCAGGAAACATAAATCATCAACTAGTAAAAGTCTGAATAAGTTCCAGAATAATTTCTCCAGTAAAAAATCCAGAAATCCTTCATTTTTAAAGCCTTTCTAATTTTATCTTGAAGTTAACCATTTGATTCTGGCACTTTTCTGGCAACCTTTCCAAAGCCAAACTGCAAAATTTTCCTTATAAAAGTGATTAAAATACCCATGCATAGAATTGATCCTAACCTGAAATCGATAATTCAGCATTGTCTGGTGCTTGTCATCTTTTCAAACTGATATTACGATGTGCACTTAAAAATGAAATAATTATTCTCAAAGAAAAAAATTCAGCTTTCACTATGGACAGTGAAGTCCTTGAAGAACCCAGCAGCACACACGTAAATGCATCTCAACTTCGTCTGCATAATTCAATAGTTACTCAATATATGCCAAAAGGTAGGTTTTGACCATCTAAGCTGCCAATAGATTTGACTTGCACCCATCGTTGTGTGTCACAAAGCCCGTGTGACAACTAGGCCCGAGAAGAGCTTTCCCATGCAGTACTAGAATTCAAAAATAGCTTGAAACTAGAGTTGCTGGAGGGACATGGAGGCAACGTTTTGAGATAAAATGGAACTGCTGATCAAAGAGACAGCAGTGTCAGTTGGTGTGGGCACTGAACCTCTCTGTGCCTTTGATCTGAATTGAAAATGGTGCAGATTTGAAGCCAGTCCCTCCTAATCCAGTTAATTGCCAAGCTGCAAGTTAAGTTGAGTAGGAAAGAGGTACTAGATTTACTGCCTTGCTTTTAACTTCTTTGGTTTAAGAAAAATGTTGAATAACCAAATTCTGGTTCTAGGACAGAACAGGTAACTAGCTGAAAAACATTGTAATAAAACTAGAAGCTGTGAGACGCTTAGATCTTTTTGCATCAAAAGATATGACTAGCAAGGAGGAGATAAAAGCCTTTCCTAGCTAAGGAACAGTTCCGTTGTCTGCAGGCTTGCAAAGTTAACTCTGGACATGGTTCTTACTTCTAAAATTATTCAGAAGAAAGCACAGGTCTGTGTCCATGTTATAAACCAAACTGAACCTTTTCACTAGGAAATTTGCAATGACAGATTACCAAAACACATGTTGTTTTCAAGCCACAAACAGAACAAAACGTTCTGTCATAACCAAATAATTCATGTGATTCCTACTCTAAGTAAGAAAAGACAAAAAGGTTTTGTTTGTTCTGCTGTAAAACAACTGCAGGTCATAGCTCTGGCATGGATGTGGACAAGAGAAAAGCGAGTATTTCTGACTTTGGCAGTGCTTCTACTTCACCTTGCAGACCAGTATCCACCCAAGGGATGTCAGTCCAATACAGGCTGCTATAGAAACTGCTGGTGCTGCTCACATCAGAAATGCTGCAAAACTCAGGTAGTTAACAGGCATCAATTAACTGGCATTTACTAATTAGTACAGAGAATTAAGAAATGGTGTGCACTGCCATGGTACCTTTATTTTTAAAGTCAGAACAGTTTTGCCTCAAAAGCTGCCTAAGACTTCTATTTAACTGCCATTTACTAGGTTAAGAAACTGAAGCAAGAGTTTTCTCTCAGCCACAAACAAAAAAAATATCACAGTCAAACTGCAAGGAAAACACAGGTTTCTCAGTTCCATGCTACAGGGAGGAATCCATTCTTCTCCCCTACCCAGGAACTTCATTTACACATTAGCTTTGCTTGGATTTTTAATAACTAAGAGGCCAGATTCAGGTAAAGCCCCGACAAGGAGCATACATGAACCTTTCTGACAGAAGTTGGCTCCTGAATTCAGGTTTTGCTTGTGTAAGCTACAGATTCAGAAATAAAATTGTCATTCACAGTAACCACATTTGTGCCCATCCACATTCAGGATGATTGTTCATTAAATGTTCCCCCTGCCACCACACACCTGTAGAGGATTCAGACCCAGAGCATTTTTTTTTTCCTCTTGAGAGAATTGAGCTTATACGAAACATAAATCTAAATATGTTGCTGAAGCCAAAGATCTCTTGAAAATGTTTCCCACATGCGTTATGCAGTACTTGGGTTAAATTGTATTTATTACAATTTTTTTCAATAGAGAAAGAGAAGGGAAATCATACCACCACACCTTAAACATCCCAGCTCTCATTTTAGACAGGCTTTTACCCACCTGCCATTATTCTCAGAAGACCAGGGGTAACATTGCTAGGCCTGGCAGTAAAGTGCACTATGATCTGACCAGTGAGTATGTAAAAATTTACAGCTAATCTGATTTGCTTAGAAAAAGACTCAGGATTGCACTTTCTTTAATGAAAGGCTTTTTTTTTTAAATTCCACTACTTGTTGTGAAAAATGATGCAAAAGTACCAGAAACAAGCAAGCAAAATATACCCATTTTTGTTTCCTAGAACGAATTTTTACTCTAAAATTATATGTCGAAAATACACAGGCACATAAAAATGCATCAGAGGGAAAAAAACAAACCAAAACAACAAACAGCCTTTACGTCATCATACACAGCTTGGTATGTTTATGGTTTTATGTTTAGTATTTCCACTGGGCTGCCTGTGCTCTCCTTACTAAATAAAGCTCTCCCCATCTATGCAGTTCCTAACTGAGCATTCCTCTATCCAGACAGGATGTTTTGGAGTATTTTGAAACAGCGACTGCCAAGAATGATCACAAACTGCCTAAGCAGAATGTGCGTGGGGGAGGGTGAAACTGGTTTTGTGAAACAAGTTGCGAAAGCAGCAATGTCCTACCTGCACCCAGTTGCTGAAGACCTGCCCATTTCCTCCATAAGTGACGAGCTCCTGGGGAAACTGAAAAATGCAAATTAACAATAATAAGGCAAGCACTTTTCTGGAACATTTCACTGTATCTCTGAGCTATTTTTTTTAGCCTCAGTAATAAATTGCATCAACACTCTCTGGATTCTTGAAATCAGGAAAATATCATAAAAGTGATAATCATCTGCACAAGGAGTAATTTCACCTATATGCCTAAATTCTTCAGTTTTCATGGGAAAACGCAAACAAGAAGTAACTTGCAGATTTGCTGCTGCCCTGTGAATCCAGGCTCTTTATTTCCACTGTACCTTACCTGAGCCACTGAGGGATCCAGATTATTCATGATCATCAACATAATGGCAGCAGCCGATTTGGTCTTGCAAGGGTATTCTCCTACGGGGTACGCTCTGAAACGGTAGTCACAAAAATTTACAAGAGGCACTTTGACTCACAAGGGCAACCACAACAGCGTGCCCCACAGAAACATCCCTGCATACCAACACATTTGTGTTGCAGGCTTTTTATTCAGTAGGGAAGAAAAAAAAAAAAAAAAAAAAAAGGAGAAAGCGCAGATCTGAAATGACACATGTACCTTAACAGCAAATCAGGATTTAATTGTTTTCAGAACTAAGCAAATAAATGTATTCGGCTTATCATTTGCTGGATCAGTTAATCACAATTGGTTATAAATATGGTGGCCAAGAGCTCTCCTTGCTTTTTAACTGCATTATTTTGGGGATGCTGCAACTGCCCTCTGTAACGTAGTTGCCAGGCCAAGGAGCAGAGTCCTGCAATGCCAAGGAAAACAGCATCGGTGGAAGGTGCCTTCAGGCTCATCAGCCCTTGCTGGTTAAGATCCTATCTAAGGAAAAACACCCAGCTTGAATGTCAGTCGCAAAGAAGCTCTCAAAAACTGAACTCGCCTTTTTCCTGAATAAGATGCATTTTGTCCAGAAAGTTGAGAGGTGAGGTACGGGAAACCCTCACAAAAGTATTCGAGTTGGGTTTCCCAGCACTAATGTGCTTCAATGCCAACTGCTGCGATCATCTCACCGTTACCTTCTCCTCCACCATCTGTTTGTCATATCGAATTGCTCTAAAACTTCTAGTCTTAGATTTATAGTGCAGCTCTTTGGGGCAGGGACAGTTCCTTTGCTGTGTTTGCACAGTTGTGATGCCAAAAGGAACTGTAACCATCGATAGAGAGTTCTGCACTTTCTGCAAGCAACGACACCATCACAGATGCTGGAAACTCCTGAAGGTAGATGGGATCATTTGACATGGTTTCTATGTGATCTTCCTTTTATTGGACCATAGATCTTCAGCGGCTAGACACTTTCTTTTTAGAGGAAAGTCAGTTACAATGAAAAGCTTAGGCTAAAGAGTGTCAACTACAAAAAAAAAAAGAAAACTGGACATCCGCTGACCAGCTCATGAGCCAAGATCTGGAATGTATATTCTACAGATTTAGAGAATGGGCTCCTCCCATGATCATATGCACTTTATCCTAGCTTCTTACATCAGGATACCAAAACAAATGCCTGGCAGTCATTGCCAAACCAGGAGGGAAAGCATTTGCGTTTTTCCACAATACTTTTTTATTAGTGTTTTCTGCTTTTCTAAGGCTGATGTGATAAAATAACAGAGTTTCTTTGGAATTATATCAATTAATCAAGAAGAGATATTGCCACATAATATTGCCCAGAACACGAGAAACCCAAAGTTCAGATATCAGCTGAACATGGGTGTTAAATGGAATAGAACCAAGCTGGACTGTGCTCCCTGGGACATACAGAACCAAAAATCACATCCTACCCAACTAAAGAGAAGAAAAGGCATTTTCTTGATCTGAGACAGTAAGAATCAATTAGAAAGACTGATCAGTGAAATGGTCACTAGGCAAAAAATTATTTGAAGCTATCAAAGAGTCACTGATGCCAGTGATAGAAACAAGCTGGTGGACGGTCTCATCCAAGCCTGGGTGGGAAGTGTCCTCATCTGCAGGTCGGGATCAGGGCCCTCTCAAGTCCAGCTCTGCAGTATCTTTCAGACAGTCTTCCATTTGTCTTCCCCTTAGCTGAATTCTGCAAGAGCTGACCCCAGACTAGCATGGACAGCACAGAAATATGGATGTCTGTGGAAATCAGAGTGCTTTCTAGTGGCTTGCTTTATTCAGATTTCTGTATAGACATTAACCAGGCCCCTGCTGGATGCAAAAAGGAATCAATCAGTCTAAAAAAAGCAGCTAGCCCCTGGCAGCCCTCTCTAAAACTGGTCTGCTTCACAACATTAGCCCCATCAGCCCTAGAATGAAGTGATGCTCCGGGATCAACATGCAACAGGCACAGCACATTACAAACCAGGGTCAGATACAGGTTCGTGATGGAAAAATGTACTGTCTTAAGTCCGAAAAGCCTTCTCTGTGAGACTGGGAAGCAACCAGCCACTCATAGCAGGTTCCAAGCCATCCCCTCGTCTGATCTTACCTCTTGGTTCAATTGAGACTTGACTCACATCAGCTCAGGACCTTTGCAGGTTTCCTGTCCAGGTCACAACCAGAGGTCTCTGAGTAATGACTGGCCCCTAGAAACTAAGCCTTGCCATGAGGCAGAGCATTTGGGATCTCTGTGTACGGTAAAGCCTGCATTACCAAGCACACGACCTTGCACAATCCTTCCCCTGTGCTCAGTTATGCTGAGCCTTCCAGCAGCAGGACTGTCCTGGCCCTGCCCCAGCCCGTTCAGAAGGGTGAACACTCTCCCAGCTTGTCCCATGGGACTCTCATGAGAACAGAGATCAGTATGAAAGCTGGAGAAGCAGGATCACTGTTATGCAGCTTTAAAGAAAAAATACAGTATCACTCACTGGAGATGAAACCACTGCTATCTAATGACAAACAGATCACCCAATTTATTCAGATGATGTACTTCATTGATATCTTATGACACGGCTTCTGCTAGAGGTAAATCAGAACACGCTGATGCCACTGTTTAAAGGTCAGTTCCACAGGTGAAACCTGGTAACCAAATGGCAGTCAAATGCAATGTGAACCATCCAGTCCTTACCTCATCTCGATATCTGGGAAGAATCTGTACATATAGATATGGCCATACAGCCGGAGTTCTTCAGCAAATTCCGGTGCCAGCTTCTTTTGTATTTCAGGTGGGAAATAACGCAAGGCATTGCGCAAAGCCAGCTGTGAAATAAACCAAGAGAGACAAAAATCAAGGTAAAAGAGAAATGTAGATAAGGGAGCGGCCCTGAACTTTAATCTGACTCAGCTGGAAGGCTGCCTGAGCTATCAGCAGGATGATATAATTTAAAAGGCCAAGCTCACACCAGGGATGCTCCATTCCTGCTTTCCTGTTGAAGTGCCTCCACCCGCAACTTTTCTTGTAGATTCAATTGCTGTACACCAATAACCCTTCCCTTTCCACTCCCCCAAATCTCCATGGAGAGACCCCAGAGATTTGTTAAGTGGTGCTCAATCCTGTCGATTTCAGACATGGGCAAATTCCCTCTCACAATGCTAGGGGGCACTGAACTACCAAGGAAAACGTTCAGAAATCCTTAGACTGAGACCCTGAACTTCTAGAGACACTAAAGACCCTACTGTAGTTTCCATTCAAAAAAGGGGGTTTTAGCTCTGAGTCGTGTGACCTACTCCCAGATGAAGATGTTCTTGGGCTAAGTTTTATTAAAGTTCGCTACGTTTAGCATTCTAATGTATTGCAGAGGGTGGTGGTTTACATTATTTTATTGATGCTACATGTATCACTTCCAAATTAGCTGAAGTGATTACCAGGCACTGAATGAAATTCTGCAGATGATACTACGTGGCTTATACTCCCTATTGCATTCAAAGACATTGGCCATGGTTTGCAAAGTACAGTATGTCCTTTTGAATGAAAGAAACCATAAATAAATCACTATCTTTAGTAACAGTCTGTTAAGTCATGTCTCTGTATTTCATGTTCCATATGATTAAAACCATAATGAGAATAAAGATTTTCTAATCTTCAAAAGGTCAACTTCATGCAAAGATGCTAAAAGATCTTGTAAGTTCCCTGACAAATGGCAACACTACTAAAACAATTTTTAGTTGAAGAGATTCACTGATCATATGGAATTTCACATCTTCATTAGGCTGATTTTTAATGGCTGTGGAAAGGATAGAAAGTAATCAAGCTTGCTTCCAAATCTGATAACAGTCTACAAAACCACCAGGAAAGCCCAGTTTTGGAGAGGACCGAGTATAGCAAGGATACCCTGTTTGTGACACCTGCCACTGGCAAGTCAGAGAGTTACGGAAGGAAGTATTTTCTGGAGAAACTGAAGGGGTTGGCTGTAGTACAGGTATCTAGAATAAAGGCATCTAGAACCATCCAGTCCAGGTATCATTACCATCCATCCTGGTAAGAAGTCCTGAAAAGCTCTGTAAAGCCCTCAGCTCAGTAATAAACCTCCTCACTCAACGTGAGGATGGTCTGGCTCTTATATGCTCTCCAGCTCCTTCATTTGAGCATATTGGTCTCACATGCCTTAGAGCACACTGAAAGAACAATATCTCTGCATCTAAAAATGCCCCATACTAAGAGAGGGTTTTGTTGGTGTACTTACTACTGAACAGGCGTACAGGTCAGACCTTTTCAGAGCAGTGATCCTATACTGATTTGCACCAGCTGAGGATCAGACCGGTAAACCCCTACAAATTACATTTGCCATTCCACAAAGAGAATGACAAGGGGGGGAGAAATCTATTTGCCAGATGAGAAAATGCAAATTCCGTCTTCAAACGCTATCTTACTCTTCTCCAGTTAGATAAACAGTCATTTTTCAAGGGCATGTTATTAATAAACACAAAAATCCCAGCTATATCAACACCATGACAAGATACATGGGGATTTTCAAAGCCAATCTCAGAAGCAAGCAGCCACCACAGTGAGTTCTAGATTTAAGAAATTTCTGACGAATAAAATCACCTACACTCCTTACAACAACAAAGTCAAGAGGAAAACATTGCCACATTTGTCATTTTGTCTGACTATGAGAGCTACAGAGAACTATCAAGATGAGTGTTTTGTTTCCAGTCTGGCAAGGATCTCCCTGTCTTTGATCAATATATTATTTGTATTATAATGAAACCGATGGGCAAATATTTTTCTTCACCCTAAAAACACAAGCAAGCAAAATCTGCTTGGACTTTCAAATGAATTCACTTAGACTGAGCCTCTATTCTATTAATGTTACACATCAGCAGAAGCCTGAATTTTGATGATGCAAACATTAATGAAACATGAACTTGGATGTTATATGAAGGGTGGGAAGGGCACCTTGGTTGGACAGACAATAGGGAACTGATCTTATGAAAGAAGACTAGAACTGGGGCTTGTTTAGCTTAACTGAACCAAGGTGACATTTGACTGCTGTCTCAGTGCAGGATAAATGTCAGAGCAGGAAGGAGTTTCAGGGAAATGCTGGAAAGGGAATAAACAGCTGTGAATTAGCCATTAAAAATGTAGTATTTAAATTAGAAGAATTTAAATACAAGAGAGTCTGAAATAGTCTCTTGAAAGGAAAGCTAGGGCTCTTAAAATTTCTTAGATGAAGCCCGACTGCTTTATGAAAGGGCAATTGCCATGTGCATCAGGAAGAATTTTGCATATTCACTATTGAGTCATAAATTAAATAACCTGAGAAAGGCAATCAAGAAGCAAATTCAAATAGGCTGCTCATCGTGCTTTTGTGGAAAGACAATACAAGGCCATTATTACTTACACTTCATTAAAGCACCATATAAAACATTATTCTGACCTCTAAGCAAGATTGATTTTACCTATAAGTGACACATTGCATTCTGAATATTAGACATTGTGCATTTGATATAACTTCCACTGACAGAAGCTTAAGCCACACAAGCTCGGCACCTTTGGAAAAAAAAAAAAAAACCAAACCAAAAAACAAACAGGTCCAGAGTTCATTGGTGTCTTTAAAAAAATTAATAAATTGCACTTATACTCCTGAGCCTGATAAGCTGTTTAAAAAAAAAAAACCTGCTCTGAATTTGCTGAGTTACTGATTCAGTTCAGCTCAGTGCAACTCAAGCATCAGATGCAAAAGTACCCTCTTAGAACTGCCAGGTGGATCTAACATCTGACTTTTGTGTTTAAGCTCTAGTCACTAGTAGGATGACTATTTTTGTCCCATTGATCAGCTGTAAATATCTTTGTTGTGAGATTCTCTTGCTGAATAACCAGTGCCTCTTCAGAAGGAATGGCATTCATCTGCCTTTTCTAACAACATCATCAGGATTTCCAATTTAAGAATCTTGAACACTCAAACACTAAGATTTGCCATCTCCCTGTTTACTGAGGGACAGGGAAGCATGAGGAAAGCAAGTGACTCCTGAACTCTACAACAGTTGCATTCTTAGTTCTATGCTTTCCCAGTGGAGCTGTTGTTTGCCTCCCACTCATCCTCTTCTGCCTAATGATATCCAGGCCGAAAATTTTACTGGCACTGTTCTCCAAACAGCAACTGTAAAAGCAAGATGGTTGTTTCATATGTTATTCCTCCTGATAGGTCCCAGTTTAGATCAGCTCAGTTGGGAAGTGAACGTGCTGATTTCTGACTGGCCATTGCTATAAATGCCCCATGGGCTGTGAAAGTTTAACCAAGTTCTTTATCATCTAGACATAGAATAATTCCGGTTTGAAGAGACCCTCAAGATCATCGAGTCCAACCATAACCTAACTCTGGCACTAAACCATGTCCCTAAGAACCTTGTCTATGCACCTTTTAAACACCTCCAGGGGTGGCGACTCCCCCACTTCCCTGGGCAGCCTGTTCCACTGCTTCACAACCCTTTCCATGAAGAATTTTTTTCCTAATAGCCAATCTGAACCTTCCATGGTGCAACTTGAGGCCACGTTTCAGAGCAAGAGCCAACAGGTTGGCCTTCCTAATACACATATAAACTTTTAACAGTGGCCTCATTTCTGGATGCATAAAGCAACCATTAAGGTCAAATGTCCTGCTTCATCTCCAGAAAGTTCAATGAGAACTTCAGGCGCTATGCGACTTCACAGGCTCTGGTTTTCAGCTCTTTGTACTAGGATGTCATGAAGCAGCAAGGCCCAGCAGCTCCCTTAGGGTTATGGAGGCAGCAGGACAGGGCCCAGCCTCATAGTACCTGAGGGAGGTGAGCAGGGCAGCCCAGGGATGGCAGCCAAGTTCCACCAGGAGTCCAGCTCATCAGGCAAGGTCACGGTGACGTGCAGACCTTGGGCCAAGCTAGGAGTGCAAGTCAGAATCAGGTCTGGTGATGGTTACCACAGGGAAAAAGCCCAGAAATCACCAGGAAGGTACACAGTGGCAAAGTCAGCCATGACTGGGCACAGAGACACCCAGTGACAGAACTACAGACACATCACCAACTCAACTAAGAAAAAAGTCCCAGGCCTGAGCTTAAATGAAGGCCCTAAGCCTATGGGCTGAGGGTGGAGGGTGGAGATCTCAGGTGAGGCTCGTCAAGGTCATCAAGGCCCATTACTGACCTCAGAGCCCTGTGACAGAAACACAAATGATCCTGCAAGCAGGCAGCAGATGATCATGTTGGGGTAGCAGGAAGACAGTAACATGATTTGGCTCTAAGATAAGTACGGGAACTGCTGCATGGATGAAGACAATACCATTTTTTTCAGATCCTGAGCAACACTGAGAAGTGCACATTCTTCCTAAGCTGTGCCAGCTTTACTGAAATGCCAATGAGTTTTGAGCATGCAGCATCCTTGTTTTGCAAAGGACAGATCACGCAAAAGATTTTAGGGGCAATTTCTTTATAGCATATTTACATTAAGATACAGATGCTGAGAAAGGGCAAGGTAGGGTTTCCTGAGTTGTGGAGGGAAAGAGAGAGAATGTGGCTGTTTCAGGCCTCAGGCAAAGAATGCTGAAGGAAGAGAACTCAGAAAACATATAAACGGAATCGGTTTTGAGAAATGGCTTGATTTATCCAAGAAGATTAAAGTAGGTATGATAGGAAGAACTATATACTTCTTCAGCAAGCCCCAAAACACAGAGAACTTTATAAATCTCACTTACAGAATTTCTATTATAACCACAAAAAGACGCCCAAGAAGATAAAACATTGGCAGTGCTAAGGTTTGTTATTGCAGAAAGGGCTACAACTGCAATGAAGGCATATGAAGAGAGGGACAAATCCTGAGGAAATCAGCAGAACATTTTTAACTTCTGTCAAAGTTTCCCCTGAGTACTTCAATTAGAAAATGAACACAGTGTCACACACAATGACAAGCCTCGCAATATGCTCAGCATTACACGCTGCCAACAAGATCTGGAAGCTTGTCTCAAGACTTACACGACACCATATAGACAGACAGCCTTTTCTGTAGTAGTCTGTCCACATGCTTTTCTAGGCATGGAACACCTCTTAGAAAAAAAAAGAGATTTGACCTTTCAGATATAAAATAAATACCAGCTGAGCCTCTAACTCTGTTAAGAGTTTAAGGTGTAAGATTAGGAGTAAAATAGATCAGAAAGGAAGCTTTTAAATTGTTAACAGTCTAATAAAAAACTCAACTAGCATGACCTCTTATGACATGTGGTAGATAAAGGAGAGATGAGGGTAGGATGTTAGACAGTAGACTGGGACCAGGGAATCAGCCTGCTGCCATTTCCCTGCAACACTTAAAGGAGGCAGGAAACTATTCCATTTTCTATATAGACAGGAGGACTTTGTCATTACCTTTCTCTCCAGGTAGAGAGTAAGGTTTGGTGTCCTTTTGAGAGACACCACCTTCTCTCCTGCAACACAGACTCCTCCACGCTATAGCAGACTTCTCCTGGGCAAAAATGATTAGCAAAGGCAAGTGATAAAACGGAGATGATTGGCAATATTGACATGCGATGAAACTCGCTCCCTGCTCCTTTATCCTCACAGCCACCACCACACACCACAGCCCCCTTCTTCTGCACGCTTAGTAGCCACAGTTCCACGTGTCTGAGCTGTCCCAGGCACAAATAGCATGCCTCAGCCATGAATGCTCCTGACATTGAAGTATATCCTCCTTGGATATCTCACAGCTGTTCCGCTTTCTACCCTTTGACTAGGCTCTCCTCTGCTTGTGCAAGTGGACTTTGAAAGAATTTGGCTGCTCATGCCAGTGGAGAACTCCCACGAAGGCAAAAAAGTTGCGTGCAACTTGTTAGTGGGGAAGGAACTTCTCTGTTCTGACCAGAATGCTACAGTATAAGTGATGTTACACGTGATGAAGTACAAACTTCCAAACTAAGGAACCCACCTTATCCTCTCCCACACAAATTCCTAAGGATCTCCACCCATTGACCATTATTTTCTGCTGATGACATTTTAAAAATCACTAACATGAAATAATGCAACAATTACTTTAGTGTGTACGTAGACTGTTCAAACAAAAAGAGACAGAAAAAGAATTACACAACTTAAGCCAAATAATTAACTCCCTACAAACTTGCCTAAATTCCAGGACACTTCAGACTACTAGTTAAAATGAATTATCTTTGGATCTCTTATGCAAATATACATATGTGTAGCTTGTACCATAATGTGGATTCACCACATTTGACGCTTATTGTGTCTGAGGGATTAGCTTTCACTCCCATACATATGTAGTGTTTTCGCAACAGCATTCATCATTTCATCTCCAAGGAACAACACTGGATTGACAGCATCGAAGTCTCATGCCTCTTGTTTAGCCAGTCAAAGTCATGGTAGCTGTTGTGCAGCGAATTTCCCTCATATCAATCTGCTTATCTCTAGGGGAGGAAGAAAGCAAGCAAGCAGAAGAGTTTCCAGTACTTTGTCCCTTTACCCGCTGAAATTATAACACCAAGGAAACGCATTTGCCACAAAGTTAGGCGCACATTCAGAAAAGCATTTCAGGCAATTAAGTCTGCTGCCCTGAGCTGCATTTATCTTAAAGAAAGAGAAGCGAGGCCCTGGGAAAGCCCATGTTACCTTTTTCTCTTGATCAGTGAGATTAGGGGTTCTCACGGGTGCATGGGGTATTCCTTTCCTCCGACCTCTATTTTCAGGCAAGGGGTATAGAGGAAGGCCACGACAGATTTCCTTCAGGCTGGTCATAGCTGCTGAGGAAATACGAGGAGGAAAGGTGAGGCAAACTGGAGAGGTACGCGGAACAGGGAGCGAAGGGTGCGAGCAAGCAAGGTGCAAAGCGACTGAGATGTAGCACCACTCCGGGGGGATCTGGAAGAGGAAAGTTCGTCCTCTGGCTTTTGCAAACAGGCCTGCCAAGCAGAGAGGGCAGGTGGCACAGGTGACACACCTCCTACCTTTGTGCCATGCCATTGGCTCTTCCTTCCTCCCCCCAAATGAATGATTCACAGTTTTGCTGTTTATTCTCTGGGTGCTTTGTCAGCCGGTGCTGTGCCAAACCACTAGAGCAAACCCAGTCACTTTCCAAATCATCTGATTCCCGCACTGTCCTAGTGAGAGTCATGGTGTGGAGCATGAACCTTACCTGAGATCTCAAGGACCGTATTCATATTTCTATAGTTTAGGAACTAACTAAAATTAATCATTATCATACATGGCACTGTTCATACACGCTGTTCGGCTAAGATGGGCATTCTCTGTTTGACAGCTCTAGGTATGGGCCGTTCCTCAAATCTCATCAGTTTGTCCTCTAAACAACAGTGCTTGTCAATAATAACCACAAAATTTCCCCCTGAGGTGTTAGCTCCTCTTAGCTCCCAGGCATGAATGGATTTTAGTAGTGTTAAACTAGAAATGTGCTCATTAGCACTGGTATTGGTTTTCTCAAGACAGGCAATAACAGAGAGGAGTAAATCTTTCAGTTCTAAGTCACTTGTATACCCTACAGTCAACAACAACTAGAAAGTTTTATGGTGCTGCCATCAAGATACCACAAATAAATGGCTAGATTTAACTTTGATTTTCAACTTACAGTGCAAAACTAATTTTACTTTCCATTTTGAGTTCTTGTTTAAATTATACACGGGAGCTTCTTGACCTTTATTACATCCATGGAACTACAGCTCTTGGCCTGGGATTTTCTCAAGTGCCACAGTTTAATCCTGGTGAAATTTACTGAGTGAAACATTTCAGTTAGGAATAAGACTAAAATCTGGGAAAAAAAAACCCTGCATTTTTTCATAAAGGCAGCAATCAACAAACGATGACGACAAAGCGCAGTTATTAAATGACAGCATCTCATTAATGTCACATTGACTTTAGCTCTAGGAAATACTGCATATCCCCAGCTCCCACAGAAGATGCTTGAGTTGAAAGAACTCAGAATATCCCAGGGGAGCTGAGCACACAGCATCCTCAAACCCTCTGAAGGACACTGTCATTTATGGCAGAAGAATTTTGGTTTGTAATTATACAGTATTTTAGCTGCTTTCAAACAAAAGGTAAAGAGAAAAAGGAGAGGAAAAACTCTCCATATTTTAAAATTTTCTATTGCGTTTTCTTATTAAAAACATACAAAAAAGGAAGGGTAAAGTCAGAAAATTCTACCCCAAAACCTAGTTAAATAACCCTGCCTTACATAAACACTCAAAGGGAAATAAACCTTATTCTTCTTTGCATGACCCACATTCTCCAAATCTCTCTGTGGGCTGATCCTGAGCACACATGAGCACAAGAATAACCTCGTCTACATTTGGGCTCCCGCCGGACCTGCTCCCCTCTGTGGCATCAAGCAGAAGTTAGTGGTGTTACACTGCCCGGAAAGCTGAAGAAAGAGAGAATGAAGCTGGGGGGGACCTCACTCCCTGAATTAAAATTATTTCTAGGGCTGAGCACTTTCACCCCCTGATCGCTACACACTGAAGCCTCTCCAGGAGCTTTGTTTTGGAGTCACCTGAGCAAATCTGACTTCAGGGACGTGCTCAGTGTTGGCTGGGGCAGTGTCAGTGGTGGCAGAGCAGCTTCTCTGGGAGGTCACAAGTCCCCTCGCTGCCTGGCTTGACCCAGCTCACGTTTGTGACCATGGAAAGAAACCCGATGCGTGTGGCCGTTTCAGCATCGTGTGAGCCACACCTAAACCAAACCCCAAAGCCACCCCGTTGTCCCCACGTTCTGGGGCTGCCTTGTGGGTGCTCGGGCGGGGACTGTGTCACCGGGGCGTAGGGGACAGGGCCGGTGTCATGTGCCGGGCGGGCTGGCAGAGGGTGCTGCAGAGAGAGCCGGTACCAGGCGGGCGGGCGGTGTAGGCTGCCCCCGCCCCGCACACACAGACAGACAGACACAAACACACACAGACATAAAAACACACACACACAGACACACACGCACCGGCTGCTGGAGGAGAAGATGCGGCTGGAAAACACCGCCTGCATCTGAGCGCAGCAAGGACCAGCCCCGCCGACGAGGAGGTGCGGAACCGACCCATCCTCCTCCTCCACCCTAAAAAAAAAAAAAAAAAAAAAAAAAATTAAAATATAAAGAACAGGAAGAAGATCACATGTTATGATAATCCCCTTTGCAGCTAGACAGGACCAGAGAGGAAAACTGCCCAGTTAGGACCGAGAGGTGTGCTAGAGGCTGAGAGACAAAACTTGGGGATAACTAACCAGGGACGGCAGGAACCCCCCAGCCCTCAGCCTTGCGGTAGCAGGAGGGAGGAAAGATCCTCCAGCGCCACTCCCCGCCCCCGCCCTCCCCCTTTTTCCCCCTCTCTCCTGGGCCCTGGGCATCGCACCCCCACCCCCGCAGGGCACCCCAGCCCCAGCCTTGTCCTCCTGCCCCCCCGGCACCCGCAGCGGGGACAGCCGGGGGTTTCCAGGCACCGGCACCGGGTTTGGCGTTGGGTTTGGTTTTGACTCTTTACCCCCTGACGCTCGCTGTGTGAAGAAGCAAATCCCTTGGAGGTGGGGGAGAAGTGGCTTCCGTGACAACGGAGGGAGGAGGGAAATAAAATAAAATCAAACCATCCCCAAATTAAAAAAAAAAAAAAAGGAGAGAAGAGCCAAGAAAGCACTTGCTTCTCATCATCTCTCAGGGAGAAAAGCCAACCCTGTTCTTCTTATGACCCTCTCCTGCGGGGAGCAAAGAGAAAGCAGGTACCGGGGCAGAGCTCCGAACAAAGCGGGGTTCACGCTGCCCGGACCCCATCGCCACCCCGGGTAGCAACGGGAGGGGCGAGGGGGGGCAGGAGAGGCTGCCAGGGGGAACCCAGGCAAAGCCAAAAGCTCTCCACCAAAAGCAAGGAGCAGAAATGAAAGTTTCGGAATAGCATCCAAAGAAGTGCAAAGGACCGGACCGACCAGCGCTCCCTCCGCGGCGCATCAGCCCCTCGATGGTGCGTTCGAGGGATGTGACCGTCCCCGGCCCGCTGCATGGAGAGGGGTAAAGCCACGGAAAATCCTTGCTATTTATTTATTTATTGGAAGCGATGTACGGGTGACACCCAGAAGGCATCTGAGCCCTGAAAAAAAAAAAAAAAACGGCAAACAACACCTCTGGATCCAAACAAGAAGAATGAGACAGCAGCCTTGACCCTATGCTGGGAGGAAGGTGAGCAGAAAGAAAGAAAGAAAATACAGAAAAGCCATGCAAGCACCAAACCTGTAGATTACTGCAGCATTTTTTTTTCCTTCACTGAGGACAGATATTTTACTGACAGCCATGCAGCATAAAGGCATCATGCTGATTGTGTTCTTGGAATATTTTATTTCTGACCACGGGGAAGCAGGTAAGCAAAATAAATCAATATTGCCATTCATGAAACAATTTATCCTAAGTTTAGCAAGGGGAAAGGGGATAAAAATCAGGTCTGTTTGTTAAAAAAACCCCAACCAAACTATGTTAACATCTTTATTTTAGATTGGATTTTTATAAGCAACCTGGGTTAGTCAATGTATACAAATGCTGCTTATACCCTGCAATACACAGTTTCATAGCTCAACCTCCTCCCAAATAACTATAATAGGATGTACAGTTTCATACATCCTAAAAAAAAAAAAAAAGTATTTTTGTAAACAAAAGAAAAGTAAGAGAGAAAGAAAGAGGTAGATGGATTCAGATATGCTGGATATTTGTTTTGGGCTTGTAACACTGCCTTCCTCGGCAGGACAAGAGTGAAACGACAACATCCTTGGAGAGCATCGCTGTCAAAATCTGAATTATTATCTGTTAACTTCATTTTGCATCATTAAAAGTCAGAGACACTGTTTAGGAATTACTATTTATCCAAGACAGTCCATTCATTCAGTGTATTCCCTGATTTAACAGTTAACATGCAGTGGACAAGATTAAATTAGCATTAGAGAGAAAATGGATTAGGACAGAAAGAGAAGTTGATTAGTTGTATGTGTATACATGGGTGTACAAATAAGCATATATAGGAATGATACAGCTGTAATGGTATTTACACAGGGACCTAAAAAAACTGGATTATGATGAAGACAAAGTCCATAAGAGAAAGGAAGCAAAGCATTAGATTGTTTTCTTCTTGTTGTGGTTTAATACATCTTTAAGCTTAAAAGGGATGAATTATGCAGATCAGGTCAGAAAAATAAAAATAGGTATTGATAAAACAACAGTATATCCTTGGTGACTTTCCCTTTGAGATACTGGCTTGGGATCTCTCTTTCTGTCCAGGAAAGCACACCAGTGGTTTAAATTTCACCTGCATGCTCAGTGTTAGCACAGGAACAACACTGACATGCGGTGATTTGAAAGCGACTGGAGTGTTCAGCTGCCCTGCAAGCTCCAGTGAAGTCCAAGGCAGATCAGGTGCCTTCACCTCAGATTATTCCCCAGTCAGAACCTTTTTGATAACACAGACAGACATCAGATTTCCATAACTGCAAGAGTTATTTTCTTAAAAACTGAAAACAGCTCATGAATTTACAATCCTGTTGTATTATCCGGTGACTCACTTGGGAAAAGGGCTGGATATTACAACATTGCAGGGAAGGAGTGGAGGGAGGACACAGTACCTTCGTCCTCTTAGTGTCTTATCTTGAGCATTCACTAGTTTTCCAGGCTAGGACTCTCCCTATAGGACACATATGTTGATACATAGCACAGAAAGGTTACAGAGATGTCTTGTGAAGTTGCTGATAATGTTGCGGACAGCAGTCTGTTATAAACTAGCCCACATTTGCTCTGCATCCAATTCACAAAGTGAAAATGAGTCTTCAAGGAAATGCAGCCCACAGCTGCCTGCTTGGAAAGCAAATTTGAGGGGAGAGAGTGCATTCTGTGTGGAGCCAAACACACTCGTGTTTAGGACATAGTGAATAACAGTGAAATAATTGGATATTGAAGGCAATGACACTAAGGATTCAGTATCACTTTAAATAAATATACGCTGCTTGGTCAAAAGGTTGCACACACCATCAGCCTGTCAGAGCACAAGGGTTAGCCCTTATTTATCTAAAAAAATTTTTTTTAGAAGCAATTTAAAAATCTTGAATTAACCTTGAATGTTTACAGGTCCTGTTACTCACAGGGTCAGTACTGCTAAGACTAAGCTTAGTTCAGACAGTGTTTAGCCAATGTGTGTAAGATGATTTGGAAATCTCAGTCTTTTTCTGAGCAGAGGTGTACAGGGAAGTATGTTTTTAAGCTACTTGATCAGCCTATACAGTAAACTCACTTTTCAGCCCTATGGTTGGTCTCTTCTGGTCTGAAGTGAAACAAATTGATGGGGCAGTTGTGTGGGGAGTACATGGAGGACGAGATTTGTGGACAGGATAATATTTGCCTTCTGTCATCTCTGTGCAGAGAACACAGTCAGGATTGTCAAAATTGGCTACTGAGGTCTTTAAACATAATGCCAAGGGGAAAAAAAACCTTAGTGATTAGGCTGGAGGAGTGACCCAGGTTTTATATTGTGAGATGTGACTCTTGGGTGATCCTTCCTCTAGTCTTACGCAGGTGGAGGGTGTTGTTCCCCTCAAATAAAGTCTGCAGTGGTTTTAAAACACTTGCACATTGGGACAGTGAACGGGACTGACAACAGCTTGGGCTCTTGCTTCAGCCCCGGCCAGCCCAGAGCTCCCCAGGGGAGCAGCACCCAGGGAGCAGCTCCCCCCCAACTGGGACCCTCCAAAAGGAGGCATGGAGTGGTCAAAAATGGCCATTTCCAGCACCAAGCTTAAAATCAATTGCAGGACCAGCAGGGTTTGGTTTTCTCTGCTCCAGGGTTATTCAGCTCACCGGGAAATGAAGCTGTAGGTGTTGGAGCCCATCCTTGCTGCCGGAGGGATGATGCAGCATCAGACTGCAACTGGCCACCATGGGATATTGCCCAGACCTGGGACTTCATTCTCCTGTCCGTGCCTCAGCTCATGGAGGCAGCTTGGTTTCGTAGCACATTCAGAACTTCACCTTTGGGCTATTTGTGAAGGCTGGTTCATTAACTCCAGTTGTGAGGGCTATTTTAATGCAGAAATATATCAGTCTACTCACAAATGGATGAAGACTTGCCAAACTTACTGCATCTTGGACCCAGACAAACCACTTCTGTTGGAACCAGCATTAAGGGATAAAGTTCTCGGTCTGATTAATAAAAACTTGAGCAACTCATGTCCCCGGGTTAGGTAGCTTTAAAAGAACATTTCAAAGTTTTCGGTTATTAAAAAAAAAGTTAAAGAGATATAGAACAAGTGAAATCCAGGATGGACATACATGCTGAAACTGCTCCATCAAAAATGTAGCAGAAGATGCCCAAAGGAACTGTGAAATTCACTCTCCTATAGGAGGCTTGAACACACAAAATCATATGGAAAAGCAATAAAAATTCCACTTCAAATCGCTCAGAAAATATTAGGCATCTTTTAATACATCATCAGGCTTTGACTGAGTTGCCGTATGACCTTTCTTCTGTTTGGTATCCAATGGAGGGTGAAAAAAAAAAACCCTAAAAAAACCTGAACCTGTTTTTAGTTAATGTCTACAACGTTCTGTCACATTACAAGGCTCTGAAGTAGGAGATCTCTGTTTGAAATGGTGTCCCAGGAATATCAATAGTATGACCTCCCTTGAACTGTATGATTCCCTAATCATCAGGTAACACCATTGTTACACCACGTGCTGGGCATGTGCCATTGACCTGCCACTTTGTGGCACAGCTCTGAGGGACCAGAAAACAAACAAATAAATTAATCATACCATTTATGGAGCCAAGCCATCCTCCATGGAGTAAAAGCTAATCAACTTCAATAACATGCAATGCCCATGCGCAATCAAACTGTTTAGTTCTTGATGAATTATTGAGTGAGTCCTCCTGGCAGCTGGGGTAAGATGTTTGTTCTCCTGGCTGCTGTTTCTCTTCTGCAGCAATTCCCTCTCCCTGTCCAGATTCAACATTTCATGTTGTTTCCACAGAATCAGTGAGTGATGGACAGGCGGCGCTGTCCTTGTGGCCAAGCAATGTCCTGCCAATTGATTTCTTTAAACACAAAGCTTTTAATCGACTGCAGATTTTGTTCTCCAAACTCTCTCCTTCTCTAAAACTGCTTTCTGCTAATTTGCACTTTGTTCTTCTCCCATTTTCCTAATGACACAGCAGTTCAGACAGGAACTGTTTATTGATGCTGTTGCATTAGCAGTCAGGGCAGATCAACCTTCTTGTGACTGTTGTTCAGGAGAACAGCCATGGTTTTCTTCCTTTTCCAGGTTCAGTTAAAAACAGCTGAAAAACTCAACACAAGACTAATAGCCCATTTATGGGAAATATAAAAAGCAGCCATTCCTTTTAAAAGATGTTTCCTTTTTTACTTTCTCACATTCTTGTCTGCAAAGCTTCCCCTGTATAACTCCTTAAATGTAGAATCCCAGCAGCCCATTTCCTCTATGAAAGCTTGAGTGGTGTGATCCATCAATAGAGATGGACTTTCTTTTAATTACATGTTATATTTATCCATAATCCAATAGCATTTGTAACGTGGACCCATTCTTAATGAAAACTAAGCAACCTGACTCTTAATCAGAGCTAATGCTTCTTCAAAGCTCAGCTGCAAGACAAGTCCCACTTAAATTCTCTGGAAGCAAAGATGAGACCTTTCTGCAGCACTGAGCAAAATCAGTTAATATCCAATCTCCTTTAAACACAGAAATTGCTACGCTTTCCTTATTTCCAGTAATTTTTACCAAATAGCTTGGACATGAACATGAACCTACATGCCACTTGCAAAGACATTCTTGATGCATGCAGTTGTAGCTCATTCTATTGTTGCAATGATAGATTTATCTTTATTTCAAGAATTCTGCATGACTCAGTGAAATTCCCCCTCCAGGGCAGACAAAAATTTGGAATTTCAGATGCTCTGCAAAAAGGAAGAAGCTCTATACAACTTGTGTGGAAACCCGAGTGCTTTCTCAGGACAAAAAGACTCAGAGAAATTGCAAGGAACTTCCCAGATAACATCTCTGAAGCTCCTGCTGTTCCCCTGTAACTGTGCTAGGCTCAGATGGAATAAGAAGTTCATAATCAGAAAGAAAATACACTGAAATGGTCATCAAGCAACCAGGATGGTGTGAGGACTTGGTGGAGGATCCCCAGTAGTGCTACAAATCACCTGCTCAGTTGAAGTTTGGGAGCAAAGAACAGAACTGATAGAGCCAAACATCTCCATCTTCTCTCCCGTCCTCTCCAGCTGACTTCTGCAACTCCTCCTCTCATGAAAAGCCATCTCTGTGCTGGCACAGGGAGTGGTGGTGGGACTGAGGAGGGGCAGCTTTCATTCCTTTGATCTGAGGAGCATTAGGTGCACATGTAATTCAGGCACTACTACCCTCTAAGTCAGTCTCCTAGAACTTCACTGGGATACTAAAAGAAAATCTTGGCCAGCCCACTCCAGCCACTAGTGGAAAACAACTTTCACTAGGAGGAAATCTACTGTGATCGGACACCCCCTCCTTCCTTGAGGCTGCTGCTTACATTGTCTGTAAGGCAAACACAAATCCAGTCCAAGTTCCTTTGACGGTGGCTTCCACCTGTTTCTAAGAGTAGTCAAGAGCATTTTTGGATGATCTGCTCCCTTGTTATCTGAAGCTTAAGACTACCTGATACTGTACATAAGCTAAAATGGTGTGCACCATTGGTCAATGGGATTCAGTGGACATACAGCAACTTCATTTTGTGTCCTAATCCTTGCATGCAAAATGCATGAGGTGTTTTCCAAAACAATGTCCATCTCTGACCTTTCTTTTCTAGCCTGTGCAGAAATATCACTGAGGAACTAAGGACAGAAGCAACTCAGAGGCAAAACTGTACCTGCTGGACACATTTGTTCGCCTTAAACATTCCTTTGGGAAAAAGGGACATCAGTTTCATCCAACTATTAATTAATTATTAATACATTTACAATTTGAGTATTTTTATAGGGCTGAATTAGAGAGTCTTTTCATTGACGTAACTTGATCTTAAAACTAATTTTGCCTGAGGAAAGGCTGAATATAAACCAAGTAGGAATTTTAAAATTTGACCTAGAATGTTGAACTAACAGCTGACCTTTGAACTGCTCCTCGATTACCCAGGGTTTACGGTCATCCTACGTTTCATTGGAAGGGTCATTTCCTGCAGGACTTACATCCAGTCATCTGACTTGTGACCTCTTGGATTAGATTTATGACCTTGCAAGGTCAGTTTTTAACTCCTTCTAGACTGTTAAATTGCAAAGAGGACATTGTATGTCATTACAAAAGCAGTTCTACCCAGTATGGTAGTAAGGTTGTGGAACGACCTTTAATTTCAGTGTCACAAGACACTACTGATTTCCGAACAATATTAAGAATTTGTAGTTATCCCTACCTTTCCTTAATTTAGAACTAAGTAGATATATACACTGAAGATACCAAAAATTTGCCAGTATTTGCAAACTTGGAAAAACAGGATATAGTCACCTACCTCCATGTCAAGGTATTTAAACAAAAGAGAGATTGATTTTCAGCTCTGCTAAGTATTAACAACTCCAGCTGATCTCAATAGGAGCAGTAGAAACTCAACACCCCTCAGAATTATGCGAGTAACACATAATTATAGAAATACATGCTTTCTTTATATGTTTGTACATGTAATTAGTGTTTGTAATTTGCTGGGCACAAATCATCTCTTATTGTATCTACAGTGTATAGTACAGTCTGACTTTGCTTTCTGATGACAATGAAAAGAAATGTATTGAATAGATTCAGTCATCAGATACAGAGCTTTACTAGAGTCAAAGTAAGAAAACACAAGATTTCTGTGGTTAAACATACGATTCAACAGACCGATGCAACAGCATTTTCAACTAAAATCAAAGTTAAGCGCCATAAGCATGAGTTTTCTAAAGACTTCAGTTTCTGAGTTAGGCACCAAAACCAAGGACCAGATTTATTGAGCAACTCCCTCCAAACTTTTCATGGAAAGATGAAGTAGCTCTCCTTAGAAGGAATCCTCTTGGATGTCAGTCCCCACATGAGGACTCCAAACATCTGCATGGTCACCTGTGTTACAGTCTGAAAACTATTAAAGAGATTCTACTCAGTTGTGTTTCTTTTGCCTGTCTTTCAGATCCCACGAGGCCTCGAGCCTTCCGCTGTAATGGCCATTCTTGCAACCCTCCGGTGGGAAACCTTGCAACCGGGAGGACGCCAGTGACTCTCACCACGTGTGGCCAGAACAGCACAGAACTGTACTGCTTCTACCCCAACCAGAACCTCTTCCATCAGGTCTCCCATGGCTGTGGGCAGCCTCGCTGCACCAAATGCAACGCCAACCAGCCCGATAACTCCCATCTCCCTGCCGACATGACAGATGATTTCTTTGCAAACCCTGTCTCCTGGTGGCAGTCTGCCCAAGGGGTACACAGGGAAGAGATCAGACTGGACTTTGAAACAGAATTCTACCTGACCCACGTCATTGCTGTGTTCAAGTCACCTCGCCCAGCTGCGATGGTGTTGGAAAGATCCCAGGACTATGGACAGACTTGGAGGCCCTACAAGTATTTCTCTGTCAACTGCACAGCGACTTTTGGACTCCAGGATGATCTCGTTGAGGAGGGCTCCATGTGCACGTCCAGGTATTCAGATGCAGTGCCCTGCACCAGAGGAGAGGTAAGTGATAACTGAGGTTTGGACTTAAGTTTAATGTCAAACAGCTGAAGACCGGCTGAAAATCAGAGAGTATGTGCTCAAAGAGATACTCTGCGTATAAATTAACCAAGGTAGCCCATTTGCAAAGGCTTTGTGTTAAAAACATAAAGGGGAAGAAGAAGAGAAATTATATATCAATGAAAATGAATGGAAATGCTTTAACAAATTTCTTCTCATGAGAGTTGCACAGGATAGAATTAACTTTGCCTAATTTTACATCGCAGATGCCAATAACTGAACTAGAATTCCAACAAAATAGATGTAGGGAAATATACATTTGTAGAGTCTTATTTATCCAAACTGGTTTCCTATTTTAGGACGACATGAACTGCATGGTCTTTATTTTTTGTCTCCATATAAAAAGTCGTAGATGCTTGGATGACTTTTAAATAAATCTTTCCCCTAAGTTTAATGTCACTTTTCTCACTGGGGGTGACCACTCTGATTGTATCAAGCCATAGACTCCAGAAATGAAACCATTTAGAAGCAGGTAGTGGAAGCGAGCAGCCAGGTTTCATTATTCCACAGTGAGAAAAGGCCCTCCCTTGGTATGAATATTCTGATGTGCTACTAAACATATGCAGAAGGCTTTCTTTTAAAATAAATGTACAATTGCTCTGATAAATTCCTCTGACAAGAACACTGACTGCTTAGTAACCAGATACTTAGTTTAGTTATAACCCTTTTCACTCATCAGTCTTGAAACAGATTAGATAGGAAAGATGGTAAATATAATTGGTATTGTTTTATAGAGGAGACACAAAGACATAAAGGGAGACTATAAGACATTCTTGTAGTCACGACAGAGGCTGGAGTCCTTTCACTTCCTTCTCTCTTCCTTAGAGAAGTCACAATCCTCCTGGTTTCCCTGTCTGGAAGTGATCATGCAGGTTTGGCAGTAACACTTTGCTGCAAATTAAGCTCAGGTGTGAGGTGAATGGTCCAGATAGGCTTCAAAACCACAGTGGTTTCAGCAGCGCATTTCAAAATGTGCTTGAGAAGAAAGAAACTAGTGTACTATACCTGAGACAGGGAAAGAGCAGAAAGGAGAGACTGAGTTCATCTTTGTGCAACAGGCTGGGAAACATCTCTGCATATTAGAAATTAGGAGCAGATCATCTGACTACTACACTGGCCTGTTTCTGGAGTAGTAATTCTGCTGGTTAGTTATGATACATTTAAGCCAAATACATTCAGATTTCTTCTGTAGAGAGATTACAATTTGCCATGTCAATACAGAATCTAGGCAACTAATCTAATTTTCCACTCATGTGCCTTCCAATCAGAAATCTGGAAGTACTTTGCAAGGTCTATTTAATGATCTTCAGCACACATATAATGGTCTCGTTGCCATTTCGCAGATGGAGAAAGAGCAGCACAGAAAGGTGAAGTGTTTCATGGTAAAACAGGACAATTCTGCTTGAGTAAGGAATAGAATACAGGGTCTGAGGCAAATGCTTTGGCCTTGAACGCAACAACTCTTCCTTCTCTAGCACACTACCCTCTGTTGCCCTGCACTATGTTGGCTTTTGTGCTTACTTAACCTTGGGGAATATCATTAAGACCATGTGTTGCTGCTACAACAAATCTTAGAAGTGGATGGCAGAAAAATCAAATAATGAAACATTCATCCAACACAAGCCTTTGTGATTACAAGTGTCAAAATGATTCTGTCAACTTGGGCAGCAACTACACTGAAAGGAATATGTGTATGCTCCATCAATCTATGCGGTGGCAGTATATGTTAGAAAACAATAGTAATAGTACCCTTGCAGATCCCAAATACTTTCGTAAACTGTTGCATGAATTGAATATGTACAGAGGTTGCTTCCTCCATGGGACGGAGAGCTGAAGCTTTAAAGCAGCACCCAGAAATCTGTACGGCAACATAACAGAAAACAAGGCAAATACTGTTTCATAGCACATTAACCCAAAAGGATTCTGAAGTTCTGGACAGACTTTAGAGAGACCTCTTAATCAGTACATGAAATGCCACTACGGCAAGGGCGCAAAAGCGTCGGGCTTTCCAGGTCAGCAATATGACACAGCGGATTCTTTTGTGAATGAAAATAAAGGAAGGCAGGGTGTAGTTATTTAAAGTGATACCTGATTAGATTTGCCACAGTGACACTGCTACTCTTATTACAAGTCTTGCAGGAGCTTTGCCCATGAACTGCAGTTTTACAACCTTATTGTAAAGATGTCACAAACGTCACCAGGGCATCCCCTCAAGCACTGACTCACGACTGACTTGGAAAGAAGCTGATTGAATCCCCACTGCTACTTTCTGCAGTGTTCTGTTTCTTTTTCACCTCCACTGTGACCTACCCAATTACCGATGCTGGCATAGCCTTGGACTGCTGAGAAGCTCACATCATAAGCTGACAGCATTTCTGAAATGATCAAAACTGTTTCCAACTTAAATGCTAACCAATGCTCTCAAATAAATCCCAGTTTTCTCTACTGAGGGGATTGAAGTTATTTCCACTGCATGATACTGAAGTTTTTCTTGGGCATTGTCTTATTCATGTTGAGAAAAGACACAAATTCCTTTTTAACAGGGCACAAAAGGAATCAGACAAGGAGATGGATTACCAAGAAGACTTAGGTTTAAAACCCATGTGGGACACATCATGAAACAAGATTTCAGGTCAACTGGCTGCCAGAACTGAGAATGTAGGTGTGAAAGGAGAAGGTGGTAGAGCTGCAGTAATATGTAAATAATAAATAAATAATAATAATAATAAATAATAAACCAAGATGCGTCTCCCCAAATCAGCACACTCTGGTCATCCTTCAAGACCACTGAAAGAGGCTTTTCCTGGGAGCATGATGGGAACCTTGAGAGAAAAGAAACTTTTAGGAGACTAAAATAGAAGCAAAAGACACTTGGGTGAGTGATGTGACAATGTCACAACAGAACACAATATATCACTGATTTAAGGTGTATCTCTTCTCTGTGGTAGATTATCCCTCATCGTTCACCTCTGACAGAGTCACACGTCTCCGTTCCATCTAGATAAGGTACAGTTGAGAGAGAAGATGCCATGCACTGGGGAACAAATCCTGTAAAAATACAAGGAGATGACTTCCTAATGTCCCCTTTGCAGTTTTCTTTGGCATTTACTAAATCACTTACTTCTGTTCAGATCCAGAGCACTTCTGCAGCTAGAATCTCTCTACCTGAGATCCTAGATCCCCCTATCTTAATTCTTCTGGCAAAAAAAATCTTGCTCTATTGATGATTTCTGGTCTTGGACGCAAAGCAATTTCTTCACTGTCAATTGCCCACACATCATTTTCTTCAAATGAAACACTACAAAACCAATACCTAACTTCCTATGCTTATAAACATTTCTCAGTGAAAATCCTCCACTAGCTTATCTTAAGTCCTGACCGGCCTGTTATAGTACCCCACGTTTTGCCTGTTGACTTCTATCACTATAAAAAATTATATATTAAATGGGAGCAAGTGCTTCTAACCTTTATCCTCTTGTTCAGGGAGAATATTCTTAACTATTCTTAAGGGAGGAGAGTTGCTTGTATGCTCATCAGCTTCAGTATGCCAACCTCCACCATAACGTCGTGAACTAAAAACAACCCCACCTTTTTGAGGTCTAATATAAATGCAGCTACATGCAATGATTACACGGGGTCCTATGCATCGACTGAGACCTTTTTTACCTACTTGTCCATCCCTCTGTTTTTCTAATTTACCGAGCACTGTTCTATATAGTCATGGAGCCTAAAGCAAACCTTCAGCTCAGCTAATGTAAATCAAAACTGTGGGCCAAACAAAAGAAGAAATTACCACAATGTTGCATCAGATGTTAGTGTGACTTACAGTTCAAACATCATATGGGGGAAACAGGGACCAAAATATTCCAACCTGCATCCTGACAGCACGTGCACTAAAGGATCTGAGAGATTAAGAGTACATTTTCAATAAACTGGAATATCAGCAAATGAAAACAAATGTTCTCCTCCATTGAAGACAATGTTTGCATGAAAGGAAGACATTAGCATGCAAAGCAGGGCAGGACACCGACCTACTTATAACCACCAGACCCAAAAGGAGACCCTTCCCCTATTGGGTCTAGCGAGTGGAAGGGAGTTTTGAATCAAAGGCTGATTCATTTATGTGAGTGTCTGTGTGACAGATGACACCAATGAAGTGTGATATAATAAACCCATTACTGGTATTCACTGGGGGCTGGAAGAATTGTGTATGCCTGAATTAAGTAACTGGTTTCTATGGCAACATGTTAAGTGTGCCTGGTGCAGAAGACCTGTTCATTCTCCGTTTTGTATCCTGTGGTGACCTCTTTAGGGACAGAAGTCCCCAGCAGTGCCTCTTGTCAAAGATAAGTGGACTCACTTTGTAGCCGAAAGACTTTTAATCACTCTTCTAAACACACTCTGTGCATCAAGACATGTTGCGATGGGATGCGGTTCTGTCTTCCTCAAAAGCTGCCAGGTTGTTCAGCCAGGGTCAGCCCTATGGACGGCCTTTTCCTCTGCACCAACACTGAAGTTCTCTGCAGCCTTTCTCCAGCTAAAGGGACTCCCTGAGCAACACTCATGGGACCACTCGCACAGACACCCAATGAGGCCAGGGCCAGGGCTCTGTGTGGAATGTATGGGATTTTGTTCCAAGGACCTACATGTTTTTCCTGTCTTTTCTCAGGCTTTTCTCTAACCGTATTCATGCCAAACCTTTTGATAAACACAAGAGGATCCCCCCCCAACACACACGCATACCTCGTTAACTGGCAACATCAATAATTCAAGAGGTGACCACTGAGGCTTCAGTGCCTTCTTAAAGGTCTGATCTCATATGGCAGTGGGGTCACTGGAAAGAAACATGCTCAGCCCATCACAAGGTTGAATTCCTAGCAGCTAAGATGCAAGGGCAGGGTTTTGCACTGCAATGAATTGTCCAACAGTCATCAGGACCAGCCTATTGAAGTTGCATGATGCTTGGGTTGTTCCGACTTCCAGCCGGAAAGGATTCCAGGAGGGATTAGTCACTAGTGAACGTAAGTGCCCAAATGTTATGACTAGGGCTGTCTGTTCAGCATTTCGTTTAACTTGAACTGTAGAGGAGATAAAATGCAGAG
Source organism: Caloenas nicobarica (assembly GCF_036013445.1). Taxonomy (NCBI): domain Eukaryota; kingdom Metazoa; phylum Chordata; class Aves; order Columbiformes; family Columbidae; genus Caloenas; species Caloenas nicobarica. Next base: position 19,134,331 of record NC_088255.1, on the reverse strand, counting down.
GCGAGTTGAGAGGAAGCAGTTAACACCAGCAGTGTAAACAAGCAGATAGCGCTGCCAGGCCCTGCGTCCCTGGAGGAAGAATTAAGGGGCTCAAGGATTTGTCTCTGAAGGGAATTTGAACTGACATGAGACCAGTCCAGCATTCCCATCCCTGGCAAGTGAACTTCAGGAGGGCACCAAGTGTCCTACTCTGACCTGGTTTGCAATGAGCCATTTCAGAGGCATTTGGAACCTTACTAACCAGCCAGAAAGACACAGCAGGGTTTTTTTGAGCGTTGCTTCTACATTTCTTGAACGTACGAGGCAGCAGGTATCAAATTAATTTTTCTTCTCACTCTGTTTTATAAAACCTTAGTGGAGTTGCAGCTGTGACTTTTTTTTTTCCCAAGTCTCAACTGTGAAAAAAAAATTATTTAAATGCTATGCATATTAGAGATTCATTGTTGTAATTTTCAAACTCCAGGCAAAAGAACATTTCATTGTTTGCTCTATAGTTGTCCACACATCACTGTCAAGGTGAGACGATACCGTTGGCTAAGTCTGTTCATGCACAAGACTTCAGCCAAGACTTAGAGATACAAGTGGCTCCGCATATAAGAAATGGATGGTCTCTTATGAAAGTACAGTCTTTCCCTGTCATCATATTGGCAGCAATGCCTAAATATTAATATTAATGCCACACTGACCGGATTGCTGGAATAACCTCAAAGCAAATACAATCTGAAGGGACATTGACCATTTCTGGTTTGGAAAACACAGAATGAATTCAAGATGCCACTCTCTTGGTAGTAGCTGAGTTTACCCAGATCAGAGAAATTTTAAAAAAATCAAATGCACAATTATTTCTTTAACAAACTGTCCCATTCTATACTGGCTTTTAAGTTTTATTCTCTGGAAGGAGAGAAAAGCAATGGATCTTGACTAAAAACCACTTTTCCACAAATCCTCAGAATGGGCCTCCTAATAGCTAAGAATAGCTGAACTTTCTTTGTGCTCCGAATAGTATTTCAAAACAGGGAAAAGTACTTCTTAGTACAGACTACTGTACCACAAGATGGAAGAATTCATTTTAGTCAAGGGGCTCCATCAAATAAATCAGTGGACATTTGCCACTGGATAGGAAAAATTCTGAGACAATTGTTTACAATTCCTTTAGGAGCAAAATCAACTCACATAAAAATTTCTTAATGAAGAGTTTTTAGGACTGACGTGAGTTTTTATTGCAGCTTCCTTCTGACGGGCCCAGTATAAGCACACAGACATTTCTGACCTCATTAACCTGATTGTGTGCAGCATGATCAACACAGCTTAAGAACGATTTGTAATATCAAATTCTTGTTCTGCACGAGGATCTTCTTTTGCAGGAGGCCATGCATTGGCACTGCTCTCCATTTCTGACTCATGTTTCTTGACCTTAGGCTATGAGCTTGCAAGGGGGAACCTTTGCTGTGTCCACATCTTTTCTAACTAATACTGGCTGGAAGATCAGGTTAAGAAAACAGAATTATCTGCATCAAGAATGGAGAAGCAAAACATATGGCAAGAAATCAAAAATCTGAGACACTGTCTCTGGAATGAAGATGATCTCCTGACTGGTGATAAAACATCTCCCTCTGTGAAGCCGTGCCAAGTTGTGTACGGCAAAACCAGCCCCCTAAGAGCAGCTCCCTGTTTCAGCTTTGCACACTCACAGCATTCCTTGCTCTCAGAAAGGTCAGGAGAGGACAGGGTAGCGACCATCTTTTTTTGAGGTGCAGCTGATTGACTTTTGAAAATGAGAATGACAAATATGCGCTTGATAGCAGATATGCAGATAAGCGTGAATGTCCTACTCAGCATTCAGCTCCAGTGGCAGCTCCTGATTATAAGGGAAACTCAGGATCTAGGATCTATTTCCACAAAGGGCTGAGACTAAAGAGGTGCTGAATAGCCTCAACTTCCACCCAATTCAATAGAAGTGCAAAGATTTTAGTGTGTCCTTAAGTTGTCCAGCCCTCAGCAGACTTAATCACCATTAGATTTTCTTCTGCAGCTGTGCATATGTTACTTTTATGAAAGCTGCACACTGATGTTTAGAGAAATGACTGGGAGATTTCAGAGCAGTCTGTTACAGTAAAAAAAAAAAAGAACAGAGCTTCCACAGAGCTTGATACCAGACAGAGATTTAATTAGATGAGAAATAGCTTTACAGTGAACATTATGGGGAAGCTCTTTTTCAGAACTGGGTGGAAGTTGAGGGTATTCAGCAAAAATAAAATTCTTCCCTGTGCCGTATAAAATTATCAACCTGTATATACAACCAGCACCAATCTGTCTCTAAATTTAGGATTCATTTTTTCTTAGGGAACCATAAACCCAAATACATGCATTTAAATATAATAATCTGTTTTTAGGACAGAAAAAAGTTTAGGGCTTGAGGGGATTTTTTTAGGTAAATTATTAATTTATGGGAAAACAATGCAGGGACATGTAAGGTGAGATACCAGATCTGTTATAAAATTCATCCCACTCTACAATTATTTGAATCAATACACATAGTAGACTAATAACTTCAAATTATGGATTGTAACATATTGCTCTTGACAGTAGTGCAACATGTAAGGAAGATCTAACAACCGGCACTTTAATGTGAGAAGAAAGATGCAATCAAATATTTAAAAAATACTAAAAATGAGCCAAGAGGTGGTGGTTACATTATACTCATCCTTGTGCTCAAGGGTTTTAACCACCAGTATTTCACGAAGAATGCGTCCTCCAGGAGAGAGTGGAGAAAATTCCATTTTCCAGTTTCATGTGTCTACGAAATAATACTGCTAACCTGATTTAGATACTAAATAAAACTGTGCTACCTCTGTGCAAAATGCATCTCATCTAAACCTGCTTACATCGGCCCAACATATCTGCCTTGATTCTACTGATACAAAATATGGTTGTTTAAGAAAGTCCTCGATATCTTTAATTTTTACCATGTTCAGGAAGGCTAATTCCTTAGTGGTTGTTGAATCCAAGAAGAACATAAAAACGCTACTCCCGAAAGACTTCACTAGTGTTATGCCACCCAAATCAGATCTTTAACACTTAACCAGTGTTGCCTTGGGAGAGATGAGGACAAACAAATCAAGTCTCACCACTGAGCTTATTCCAGACAGAAATGTGTCATGAATTAATCATACAAACAAACTCTTGTACTTCAACTGGAATGGAATACTGTTTTTCCTCAAAAGGGTGCCACAATCGCCATGGGACATCCAGGCTATTAACACCTCTACTCACAAATAGTGTTCAGAGTTATAAGGGGATATGGAAAATACCAAAGCAGCTCCCCTCAAGAGATGCAAAGCCAGAAATGAAAATATTTGCAAAACAATAAACCCACGGGGAATCCAATCTACTTCCAAGCTGTCAAGCAAAGAAACAAAAAACAATACAGCTTCATGAAAGCAAATAGCCCAACGCAGAGAGACAAGCACCCAACAGCTGTTCTTTTGCCTGAAGAACTCGGTGCTACCTGGATGCCAATTAAGACATGGGGAGGCTGGATAACTGACTGGAAATCCCAAAATGTGAATCCATCTCTTTAAACTTATCATACTGTATTCAAAATAGGTTTCTAGTAGGGCAATACAATGCACAAGATTTCCTTCACAGTTAACACAGCACAATGCAAGACTGTTGTCATCAAACAGAAGTATAATGCCAGAGACATGGAGTAAAAAGAAACACTTTGGCCATTATCTAGTAATGTATTTCAGAGCAGCCCAGTAAAAACTCTTGTTCTTCACCTTGTTCACCCTTTTCTCTGTCTCCTGTGAGGAGATCCATAGTTGTTCACAACTGGGTGCTCTGGGGCACAGAGATGTTAAACCTCTTGCCCACTCTTGTCTAAGGAAGTCACTGGCAGGGCCAGCACAGATCTTGCAGAAGGTAATGACAAACTGATTACCTTTTGTCAGATATCTTGTCCTGGAGCAAAGTACCTCTAGCATTTATGTTCTCAAGCCAGTGATCTGTTAGGCATCCTCTGGAGAGCTAGCCTGAAAGGAGGTACCATTTTTACTAAGCATCTATATTAGAGAATCATAGACAAGAAAGACAAGTGTGAAAATAGAGCTTGTAGAAACTGCAAACTGAACAGGCTACTTTACCCTTGGTTCCTCTGTTTTATGCAAATTTAAAACAGTTTCACAAGGACTTTTAGCCATTAATAGCCTAGTAGTTAGTTCTTAACCCTGCTTTAAGTTTTCTGAGCTTAGAAGGCTCTGCGGAACAATTCCATCCTGTTCACTGCCTTGGTCTTAGATTAATTGACTATGTGGGAAGAAGATGTGTGTGTCTGTACACGACCAGGTGCTTAAGACTCTGAGAAACCACTCCACTTCTGTGTGGTCCACAGCAGACTGGGAAGAAGGAGACAGGGTTCCTAAAACTGTTTTACACTAAAAAGACCAGACCATCCTGGATTAGGGGAACCGGACAGAGGAGATTTGGTCTTTATCCTGTGAATCCGTCAATAAGGGGAATGCTGGGCACCTGGACAAAACAGAATGGGCCATTTGCTTATGGTTCCATTGACTGGGGGAATGTAGACGCTGGGGTGGGAAGGCCTGGGCTCTTTTGTCATGGCTGCATTGGTCAGGGGAATGTAGGCACCTGCATTGCACAGCCTGGGCAGTCTGCCCACAGCTCTGTCAAACAAGGAAATACAGACACCTCTGATCTCACCAAACAGGGCTATCTGCAGCTTTCTAAGTAGCTGACAGTATAAGAGAAGGGAATTAAAAGAAAAAAAGAACAGAGCTAATCAAACAGAAAATGCCGCGGATAGGTGGGAAATGTACCATGGCCAGGTGTAGCTCAGTGCAAAGTCTGGCAGCTGATTCTGTTAGTTCAAGGGGGTTCATCTCCTCATGTGCCATCAACGTGCAATAGAATTATCTTCCAGGCTCTTTTCTGGCTCCTGCAAGGAAAAAGGAGCAAAAGCATTTTACAAGCTGCAAGTATTTAAATTGGTTGGTCCGCTAGAAAGAAAGAAAAATAAAAACATGGAGAGAGAGAGAAAGAGGGAATCCCTATGGGAACAAAGCTTTCACTCTGCTAACGGAGTTAGTCAGACAGACACTGTCACCACTTATAAAGCAGGGCTAAAGAACCCCGAGGGCAGGTCCCTCTGCTATAATAGAAAAATTCAACTGGAGGAGAAAATAGCTCTCAAATTGGAGTTAACATATCCACAGGGGACATCTAGGCCTGGGAACAAATGCAGCCAGCTCTCTAGTTCACTAGCCCAGACTGGTGCAGCCCTCTGTTGTCACCCTCTCCCCAAAAGCAACAGAAACAAACACACCCCGAGATACAGAAGGGTAAAACGCTGCATGAGCTGCAACACAACATGTCCCTTTAGTCACTGTTCAACACCAAATTAGAATTGTGATACTCAAAACCGAACTGCTGCCGCCCTGGAGAACACAGCATAAAAGCTGTGGTAAAAGAGTAACAACCCGCAGTCAGGAGGCACAAAGTGCCTTTGGTCCTGTGAACTCACTGTGTTGTAGCTACTTTTCTCCTGATGAATAAATTGATTTGCTTTGTTTGGGGACCGGGTTCTCCCAGTGCTTACTCACCCTAAGCCAAGCTGTGTTTTCCAGCCATAGTTCAAGTGGCCAAGCCAAAAGTCTGATCACGGTTTTTACTTCTTTCACGGGTCCCTTTAGTGCCTTAGTTTGCCTGACTCTAGAAGTCGTGTTAAAGCCGTGTTCCTAAAATGCTTTGAGAATGGCATTAATACTGCATTTATGCCAATAAACCTTGGATTTGTCTGAGTGACGCTGTTGTCACTTGGCTCAGAAACACAAAGAAGTAACCAGCACTTGACAAGTTACCACATACTGGCTGAACTGCAAGATGTGACTGGGCTTAGTAACTCCAGGGAAAGATGGTTAAACTAAGGCATTTCCTACCTCATATCTGAGACAGGATGAAAACAAGTACACGGCCACCTGCTGGGGCTTGGCCAGCTGGTGGTAACTCAGCTGTGATGTTCTGGAATCAGTCACAGCTCCAAAACTGCTTAGGAAGAGTTTTCCAAATAGGAAGTATTACCTTTTTCCTGAACATCACCTCGGGTTGTTTGCTGTGTGTGCTGTCCTACATCTATTCCTGCATGGGAATCTTCTGTCTTTCAGGTGATTTATCGTGCCTTAAGTCCAGCTAACAAGATTGAAGACCCCTACAGTCTTGAGGCTCAAGATCTCCTGAAACTCACCAACCTCCGTCTCCTTTTGTTAAAAAGACAGGAATGCCCATGCCACGATTCAGGACTGGTAGAGAAACCTCAGAGATTTGCCCACTATGCTATTTATGACCTGATCATTCGGGGAAGCTGCTTTTGCAATGGGCATGCAGAGGAATGCGAGCTTGCCAACAGGACGGGAGTCACGGAGAACACGGTGAGTTCTGGACATTCACCAACTTAGTAGCCTTGTTACCTGCTTGTGCTTTCTCAGCCTAACGGTACATTTTGTGTATGATCCTGTCCAGCCCTTCCTAAGCCTATCTAAAAAAGGGCAGCACTGTTAAGCCACATTAGTGTAACGTAAATGACTCTCGGAAAAGATTTCTTACAAGCCCTGCTGCAGTTCCATGTCTATTAATTGCATTGCTAGAGATGGGTACTTCTAAAAACTCTGGACCTCACAATATCTATAAATTATGAAGGGGCTTTGTGACTGGAACAGAGATCCAACCCCAAATACAGTGAATGAAATCTCCTACCTCTATACCTGCATAGAACTGAACTAATCTCTTTGACGCAAAGACTGCCTGAACAGAATTTCAGCATGAGATCTCAAATCTCAGATGTTCTGGGTTTGTAAGACATGAGCAGCTCTGTCATCCTTAGGGTTTCAGCCTTTACATTTAGGTTTTCAGCCTTCTGTGGTTTTGTTACTTTCACTAGCAGTCTTCAGGATGCGAAAATAATTTCCACTCTCCCTCCTTTTACCTATTTAGCTTGATATATGCTGGAGTATTTTTTTAACCTTTTTTAACCAAACCTTGTAGGAAGATTCTTTTCTAGTACTCTGACTAGCCCCTGTTCAATCTTTTACCTGCGTTTGGCCCTGGATGTGCAGAAGATGCGAGTTGTGTTTGTATGTGTACTCAGATGTTGTGATTAAGAGGGAATGACCACTGCTTCCTTTTTGATTTAGCTGCAAGTGTTATATAGAAGAACTGTAACAACAGTCACAGGGAAATGATGTTAACCAAATGTCCAGGTACTCCTAAACACATCGCGGGCAGAATTCCAGCCTCTTTAAACTAGTCAATGGCTCCGCTGGTTCCAGAAGGCTATTTGTCTCTTCAATGGGTTTTAAAAACCAAAATAACTCTTAGAACTTTGGTCCCTGGTCCACTCTGACATAATAGACTCAAGAAACACATCCTCAGCTAATTTCTGACCCTTTAGATATAGGGCACACTTGACGTTTTGGTTTATTTTCTTCTGGAATGTGTATTCACTGACTTCCTTTCAACTTTTCTAGGTCCGGAGGTAGATATTGTAAGATAATTAGGACTGTATGAGTTTCACAATATTTGCAGAATCATTTCTGAATCAGTCCCACCTGTGATATAAATGTAAGGCTCAGCTACAGTATTGTGGCGCTAGATGATATTATCAGATTCTGTTTACTACAAGTATAGACTCAATACATAACTGTGTGGAGAAAAGCTGTTTAAAGAGTGCATCATCCCGACTGCAAACTGTTAAAAATAGACATAATGAAAACAAATACATGACTAACATGCTAAATGAATACATCTGGTAGAAGAATAAACACTCGGCCCATCAGAAAAGGAAAACACAATATTTTGTATATTACTGGCATAACTACTGTAAACTATGACTGGACTTTTTTCTCACTAGTCACAAGGGAATAAAATCTTTTTCTGCCATCAATGACTTCATGGGGCAGAAGGTGAAATAGTTTTGATGAAATGCACTTCATGAGTGACTCATGTCCCAGGAGTTGGGAGGGTGGATGCATCATATCATTCGCACAGGCACAGATATTAGCAAGGCTTTGCCTAAGCAGGGATTCAAATGCAGCAGGAAGCGAGAAGAGCCTTGCAGAGCTTGAACTACCCCTAGAATCCTACATAAGGGCTGGGAAACACCGTAAGTGAGCTGGTCTAAGTCCTTGCACTAAGGTACGATCAAGCATACGTAAGCCACTCACTAGTGAATGCGTGTTCGACTGGTTTTTGAAAATCTCTGAAGAAGGAGATTCAGTAGCAACCCTGAGCAGTTGTTGCCATTTTGACAGCTGGAAAGCTCTTCCCTAGTGCCTGCCCAAATAACCTCTGCTGCAAATGGAGGTGATTCCTTCTTGGCCCCACTTCCCCAGTGATCACAGAGAACAGTTAATTCTCATTCTGCTCGACTTTCACACACACAGTGACTCAAACGGGACAGGGAAAAGAGATGTTAAAAACAAACGCTGCGTGTCCAGAAATAAGCTGATTCATTCCACTGGCCACATCTGGTATTTAAAGAACCCATGGGCAGGGAAAGTCTCAGGACACACAGTTTTTAGTTTTTAGTGTGGGCGATATCACAGCATGAAAGCAGAACGGCTTCATGTTTACTGGGCTGCTGTCAAGTAACCAAATAAAATGCTGGAAAATACAGCCCTCCACTGAAAGGCTTAGGAAATAGGAACTTCAGTCTCTTAAGAGTTCGGAGTCCTTCTACAATGCATTTCTTTTCTGTAGTTAACAAAAACAAAACAAGTCCATGCAGAAAACAACTGTAGTTGTTTGCCATGGGACAGGCCCAAAAGCTGAGGTCATTCTGCACTGTCTTGGAAGAGACATAACTGTGCTAACTTGTAAGTCTGCTCTTTTTACTCTTGAAAGAAATCTCTTCCATTTGTAATAGTTCTATCGCTGCTAGACTGATACTATATGGAGGCTAAAAAATGGAGAAAACTAAAGGCAATTTCTTGACACTTTTGAACCAACACTTTTCAACACCATTTTGGAGGGACCAGATGATCTATGACTACTGGTGATTTGTCAACGACCAGTTTATCTGCGGGTCTGTCAGTTCAGTCACGCCAACCCATTCAGCTTCTGACTTCTCCACCGAGGCTGCCGATAAGAAATGCAGCTCTGTGAGAAGTAACGTCACGGTGTCATAGAAACTGATGGAGACGAGACAACTGCAAATTGCAATAACGCCCTCCAAACAGCACATCATTCCTTACAGCTTGAAATCCTACATCGTTTCATGCGTGTTCTCTCTGGTCAAAAGTAGCTTGTGAAAAAACTGAGTAGAGCAAGTTTCAAAGTCGACTTCTACAGGACCCAATGGCAATGTCCTTTCACTTACTGTTTTGGCAGAAAACAGTAATAATTAGTCTTTCAATGTGTCTTTTTTTTCCAACAAGCCATGTACCCACCTCAAGACAATTTATCTAGATCACACTTCCCTTATGAACTACTGAGAATAACACATCAGACAGCAGAAAAAACTTTGAGAAATGAAGATGGGAGCTGTAAACAATACACGAGAAATTTCTGGGGGAACATATCTTGAATTTGGTGTTTGTTGCTATTGACAGTGATATTTTCTTGTTTTCTATTTCCTTTCCTCGGCCCAAAAGAAAGAGACACAGAGATATCACAGCTTCTTATGATAGCTAAAGACAAAATTCTCTTTTCTGAATTTCACAGCCTATATTATTCAAACTCTTACAAGTAGCTCCTTTGTCAGTGAGGGAAATTATTGAGGTTGCATTTTGCTGCAGAAACTACAGAGAAGCATTTTCTTTGAAATGGAGGGCATTAATATGCCCTTATAAGGGAAACAAATGCCAGGAGCTGGCCGCCTGAATACACCTACTTTTCGTCCACCATTGGATGCAATGGGATGTAATCCTGCCCCAGGTCTGGCTATTGCAGGATGTACAGTTACATGTTGCTCTGCAGTAAATTGTTTCTTTATTAAGCTCCTACAGAGTTAGTAAGAGCTGTCAGGTTTAGGATCGGCTTTGATGACACATTTTAGCTGAGTCCAGGGCTGCTTCCAGAGCGAAGTTTGCAAAGCAGAAAGTGCACGTGGACAGACCACAGAATCTAGACCAAAGTCCTTTCTGTTTGCCAAACATTTCACAATTCTCTTTCTAGTGCATGAGAAGTAAGTACGGACAGAGGAAAGCAAATTTGGATTAAAATGTTTTTGTATAAAGCATCGGGTTTTTTTACCTGTTAATTATTGATACCTACATTGCCAGGAAACTCTTACAAGTTGCCTCGGATGTTTCTTTTGCTTCTTTATCCTGTTTACAGAGACAAACTAGACTCCCTTTGGGTCTGATCCTCCACAATTAAGCAAATGGAAAGTTCTCCACTTACTTCAAAGAGAGCAGGATCTGGTCCTAAGTAAAATTCCTTGTTTGGCGTAATGGAGGTTACATAAGGTAAAACTTGTTTTTCTACAGCAATTTTCTAGGTGATTTGGCTGTCGTATCCCTTGCAAATATTACCTCCTCTTCAAATATCTTGTGCAGTTCTACTGATAATCCCCAGCTCAGTTTTCACATTATCTGATCCAAGCCGTGCCAGTCTGTTCGATGTCCAGCACTCCGAGATGCAGGAGGGGTTCTGTGTTGTAGTGGGCAACTCAAAGAGCAGGTTTTGTTTGAGAAAAAGTGAGGCCATGTACATCAACTATGTGAGTTGCATCAGGAATGTTACCAAAAATTAAAAAAAAAAAAAAGAGAAGATAAAATATTAGAAGAACTTCTAGATCACGTCAGAATAAAATCCCCAAACAAATCCCTCTGCTGATCTTTTTCCAAAAATTAAAACTGACTACAGATGACAAGCTCTGCCTATAATGATCTGAAGACATAGAAGATGATCATATAAATTACAGAGCAAAAAGAAGCTATGAATTACATGAACTACATGAAAAGACAGTGGTGTCACTGACACCTTTGCTACCCACAATGGACCAAAGTATTTCACAAGAATTCTGGTGGGAACGTGCAGGTGGATGAGAAAATTTCAGATATTTGTGTTCAGAGATGACAAAGAAGCTGACAGGGAAGCATCATGGAAAGGTTCTCTTTGATTTTCATGGATAGTTCTAGTGAGTTCCTACTTTCCCAGGGCAAAAAGTGCTTCACAACTGTGACTTTAGATGACAGGTAAGTTCTCAAACAATTAGGTAAAAGTTGGGAAAGGATATTGAGACTTGTAAGTCACATCTTCCAGATCCTATTTCATCACATTCTCAGAAAAGTCACCAGAAACCTTAACTGAAGAATACTTAAATAAATCTAAAAAAATAGCCTTTCTAGATATCCTATGCTTCTCTTGTTCTTTTAGAGTGACTGTGAGGACGACTGGCACATTCAATTAATGCCTCCATTACCGCCAAGAACTAGTTCTTGGCCAACCTAAAATCAACATCCCTGTCCTTCTGAGTTGTTAAAAATTTGAATCCAAGGAAAAATCTGGTACATATTCCCCCTTTATTTTAGATATATTGTATCCTCCAAATTCAAGCACACCTCTGAGTTAATGTACGAGGTGTTCCTTTTCAAAAGTGAATTCGTTTTGGTTGGGTTTCTTGCTACATCAGGTATCTCCTAGAATTGCTCAAAACCTGCAGTGTATTCCTGATGAAAAAATCTGAAAGCTTTCAGAGTCCTGTTCAGTACAGATTTAGATTCTGTAATCTAGGTTCCTCTCCATAGTTTTTGTGAACATGTCTGGTTTTGCTGGCTCTTCCACCACTAGACTCAAATTATAACAAGATTGTCATCATTCATACCATCAACGTTATGTTTTGAGTATCTATGGTTTAGAGAATAACCACAATTTTGACGGTATGATCCATACAGTGGTTCAGTCAGCAGGAATTCTGAAATTATAAAATCAACAAGTTTTCCCTACATTTTATTATTGTTGTGGAACTATGTTTTACTACTGCTGAAGTCCGAATCAGAAAAACATGCCTATTCAGGAATGGTGTTTAAACACATGTTTAAATGCTTTCCTGAATCAGGGCTCAGCGTAGATCCACCCATGCAGACATTCATGTTACTTGTAGGAAACCTTCTCCTATTTTGTGGGATGGGGTAGCAAACAATTTCATATCTGACATTATTAGCCTTTAAACACAGCTCTTCTTAAAAGCCGTGTCTATGGGTGAACTATTTAAATGTATTTTAATGTTATTACTTGTTCACTCACTGTGCTAGAAGGGTCCTGGGGATTAGCTTTGCGCCCTTTAGGGGTTTAGAATTATTTTCTTAAAATGCACACGTTTTCTGCTAAATCATGGACTTTCTCACCCTTTTTCTCACTTTCCAGTTTCCTTGTAAATTTGGCTGGTCCTGCACCTTTTTCAGCCCTGCCCTTTCCCCATTCTCCAAGCTGGAGCCATCTACAGAGAAGCTGCAGAAAACTATTTTTCTCTTGGCTTCATCTGTTCCATTACTCAACATAATTTCACTTGAATGGGAGCGATGCATGCTGCCAAGTTCACTCAACACAGAGGTAAAAATTCAGAGAAGAGCTCCTGGTCCTACTTTGGGAGTGGATTTTCAATCACACCCCTGCAGCCACTGTGGATTAACCAGTAGAAACACAGCTAAGTCCAGACAGTTGCTGGAGTTAGCCAGACTTATTACAAAGTACATGACAGAATTATTTTGCCTGTTGAATGAACAGGTCACATCCAAACTTCTCTGAACTGTCCACAGTGTGCTAACCCATTATACCTGACCTGTAAATCTACAAATCCTTGTCCATATCTCAAAGGCAGAATCTAGAGCTTCTCCCATGTCCTCCTCCCCTGAAAACTAATTCTGGGTCTTTCTGCAGCAAAGTTGGCAGTCAGGCCAGACTGTTCGGTGGCATCAGGAACAAAGCCTTGAACAAGACCAAACTCACTTGTGCTGTTGACTTTCAGATTTGTGGTATTTACTCGTTACACTGTACTTCAGGCATTCACCTAGTAAAATACTGAGCTTCACTCCTTCTTCTGCTTCCTTCGTCCTCAAGACGCTCACCAAGAGCTGGTGACCTGCTGTAACTCAGAGGCTGCATGTCAGCATGACAGCTGTCACTTGCATGCAGTTTGTTACAGATTGATGATGGAGTTGTTGGCACCGTGGGTAAAAAATAAGAGGACAGCTTAGTCCGAAAATGAATAAAAATCCAGTTAGCACTGAGAGAGAAAACAATAAGAAAGTAGAGTGAAATGTGGGCTAAGTCGCAGCCACATGTGTGTAAAGGCTGACGGAGGTGAATTCAGGCAGAGGATGGGGTTGTATCTTGAAACTGTCACAGGCTGAGTTCTGTTCCCTCACATGAAGCATGAATTTTGTACCTCTTCCGGCCTATTTATCCTGTTCTTTTGTTACTGTTCAAAAAGGGGCTTAGTGATGCCAGTCTGAATATTCCACTAAACGAAATCACTTATTTTTGTTCACCATTACCTATTTAGTGAATTTGGAACCAGTGGCAGCTCATTCACTCACTGCTGTGGAGACCAGACCCCGTATGGGCTCGGGTGGCCTTGCCACAAGTGTCCCAGCTCTACTTGGCCCTGCCAAGTTCCCTCAGACTTGATTTACCAAAGTGACCAAGGATGAGCCAGAAATTCAGTTCCCTCAGAGAACACCCATTTGCATACTAGTTTTTAGACACATACACTTATTAGACCTTTCCCCAGAAATGAGCAAGTGACATAGGAAAATACTGGCTTTTTTCATTCCTGATGAGAGCAGGAATATGAACTGTCAATCTACCCACAGCAGGCTCTGTAATCTGGGACTTACTCCCAAGCCACCCATTCTTTTAGGTCTTTATGAATTTGAAAAAATTGAAGGAAATTTTTAATTTGGCCTCCTAAAAGTCGTACGTGCTCTCCTCGGGACCTGATATGGAAGGATTTATTACAAATCTGCATGGATACATCTCTTCATTGGGAGAGACAGCAGAGCCCATTTGAACTATAAGAGAAACAAAGCAGAACAGCAGACACGGGTTGGTATTTAACCACTCAAAATGACCCAGAAAGGGTCTTTTACTAAAAGCAGGTAAGGGACTAGCCTCTGATGTCATTGCAAACTGCTGTATCCAAAATTTCTCTGGCAACATTACAAAGTGAATGCAGAGCCCAAAGACAAACATTTTCTCCGGATCAGCAACAATTGCTGTGTTCTGGAAGGCTTCCAAATTTAACCTTCATTCATTAGGAAAAAAACCCCATAACAAACTGAGGATAGCCCAGGAGAAAGAGCAACAGCCACAACATTTACTGAAAGGACAAAAGGTAAAAGAAACTAAATGGGCAGAGAGAAAGCAAGAGGCTTCAGGTATTGTACAAAGCTGAACAGAGTTTAGGAAAAATAAAAAAATAAAATTTTTCGGGACGAACAGATGGAAAATGTCCAGTCTCTCAGCTGTGGATCACAATTCAGGTGAAGCAACTATGTGCGGCCAAAGGTGAATAAGTATCCTGTAATTTCTTGGAACCATTGTAGAAAAGCAGAATATGGTTCTACACTATTTGTTATAAACCAACCAGAAATTACTGAGCCACATGGAAGAACTACTGGATGAAATTCATAACTTAGTAGAGCAGGTCAAGCTAAATGAATGGAACTGATCCTCTTGGCATTAAAATCCATGAAGCTATAACCTCCTCTATGTCCCAATTCAAAGCTGCTCAGGTGGTAGATGTACAAATCAAAGCTTTTGGCAGCAATACCAGACTTGTAACAGCACGACTGTACTGTGAGGCAGATGAGGTAATTAATCCAGATTAAAAACACTAGTGCCAACGAAAAAAAAAAAACAGTTTTAACTTTTTTTTTTCACATGGTTTAGTTTCACAGCCCCATTTACATACAACTCAGGGCATGATGCAGGAGGTGATAGCATAAAAAGAAGTAGCAAGGAAAGCAGAAATGTTTCAAATAGAGATTGCCCTCAAAGACATTATATCATGAAACCACAGCCTGAGAATCTAGCTGTTATACCAAGAAATGAAAGCAGAGCTTGCTTTCAAGTGGTCATTAAATCCAACGTGATGGTGACTGAGAGCATAGCATAGCATTTTTGTTCTTTTCCTCTAGCTGAAAGTATGTCAGTCTATAAGCTTCTACCCTTTGCAAAAGCTGCTTAGAAAACTGGAAGCTTGATGTGGCCAGAATATCAGTCTTTAAAGCAACAGCTTTCATCTTTCAAAGCTCATAGCATGTGCATTAGTGACATGAGTAACCCCGGCTGAATGCTCTGGGAAAGCAGAACTGCAAGAATACAAACTGTTACAGGTTATGCATGTAGGACTTCAGACTGGTTTTACAAAATCGGAAGGTGTCTATGATCATGCAGTCTGCCTGCCTGCTAGTACATCTATTTCTCCGGTCCATTCCCCACAATAACTTTGGAAAGCACCATCTAGTTTCAAAACAATCTGTCAGAGCAACTGAACTCTCAATACGATGATGCTCCAATGAATGGGAATGAACCTTGGAGACAACCAGAGTTATCACAGTAATTAGGAGAAGCAGATGAAGGGAGGTGTCATAAAAATAAATTCCTTAATATGTCTGAGGTATTCAATTATTGCAGCAATGAGCACATACAGACCTAAATACTTTTGTATCTAAGGATCAGTGTATGTCAAATGATGCAGTGTCACATATTAAACATTGAGGATAAAGTGAAATATGAGAGGTGTGAAACAGAAATCTCTTGGATCTCAATCTTTCTCCTGCTATACCAATACATTTGTATCTATTCATATAAATCCCTGTCATATACTAAATTGGGCTTTAGCTGAAGACTGGCTATGTTTCCTAATTGCTAGCCTGAATCTCATGGAAGCCCATGTTCCTCACACATTGGTTTCAAGATCGCTCCACTTGGATTGCCAGCTCCAAATCTAGAAAGCTGAAGTATTTTTTTTCCTCAGATGCCTCCAAGCAGTTGGATATCCTAAAGCTTCCAATAACATTAATCCAGTAGCAACTAAATAACTATTATCAGGGTCCTGAAGGCACTAAAAGGACTTAAATGGCCCTGACCAGCCCTGTCTCTCTGTCCATTGGCCTGAGGGCTTCATTTAAGCTCAGCCTTGTTAGCCCTTGTTTGAGTTATGCTGGAGATGTGCTTGTCTGCATCCCGGATGGACCTTGGGCCTTTGCTGCAGGCAGCTTCCCCCTTCATGGACTCCTTTGCATGTGTTGTGCCTCCTGGATGGATTTTGAGCCCATGTTGTGGGCTTGTTTCTGGGCCTGTCTCTTGCTGCACCTGCCTTGTCCCTGGTCCATCCCCTCACTGTGTCTGGGGCCATCAATGGCCTGTGGTACCAGCTCCCCGCTGTGCTCAGGATGGTGCCCCCTCAGCAAGAGCACAGCCTGTGCTGTGGTAACGCTCACCTTACAGCTCTACAACCTTTAGTGAGCAACTGGTCCTTGCTGCTCCCTGACAATCATCTCCTCCATCATCACTCGCTCCTTGCAACTCTTCCCTGCTTTCTAGACCTGTGTAGTTTCCCTAAATCTGTACTTCTCTGACTATTTTTCTCTGTCTTGGTGTGATCATCTTTATGTTCCAGCGAGATCCAGCACATCCTGAGATCTTGTATTTGGTAGAGAGCAAAATCTCGTGGGTTTTCTGACCCACTTTTGTGGGAGAGGTGTGGGTTTACAAGTCAGGGACATGCCTGCACTCCTCATGTTGGTGTTGAGTGCGAGTCTCACATTCTCCCTTCCCTAAGCAGATATCCCATTTCCTATTTTATCTGCCAGCTTCCTGTATTTCATTCTTGTTCCTTCCTGGACTTTGGTTGCTGGCTGCATCTCCTATCTCTTCCTCTCTAACAGAACAAACTGTTCGTCTTTTGTTACTTACAGCCACCTCACCTGCCCTTATTTTACCACATGCTTAAGTGTAACATCTCTTCCACAGCTCAGTTTCTCCTGCATTAACCAGTCGTTCTGCAATGAACCACTGACATCCATGAATCACCTTTCTTGTCTGTGTTCTACTTGAGCTGCGTCTCTGCTATCTTCTCATGTTCAGCTCCTTTCTGTACTTCAGTGTCCCCTCATGTTGCACTCTCCTCCTGATCTGTTTTCACCTATGAATCTGTGTGAAAAAAACTTCCATGGCATATCCACCCACACTTAACACTCTGGCAGACTTGTTTTCTCTTCCATTATCCTTTACCTTTGCCCCAATAGTGATCAATTCTCTTTTCGTTGTTCTCAAACCTACACAAAACAGGTTACTTCTTGGACCTAACGCTTCCCAAAAAATTCCACACCAGCTCCCCTGTTAATTCTCCCTGCTCAATGGCTCTGCTGGCTGCTTGGCTTTCCAACCCTTTTGTCTAAGCCAGTCATCCTTCCACATATATTTGATAAACTGTTCAATAGCGAGGATCACAGGCAGGAAGCTTTCTTTATGCCTCTGTTCTACTCACAGCATGCCATTCCCAGGTAGCCTCCACAAACTACAGTTTGCAACGAACAGGTGGGCAATGAGCAAACTAACACATTTACGTACCCCCAAAGAACAACCAGACTCTTTCTTTCTCACTGAATTTTCCTATTGGCTTTCTGAATAATTGTTCACGAGTGTTCACACCATCTGTGCTGTGCACTGTAAGCACAGGGTCCTGTGGAATATTTGATCGTGTCGTTCAAGGCTACAAGAAGATTGCATGGTTTAATTCTGCCATTTCCCAGCTGTACAATCCAGCATTTCTTTCACGTATTTTTTTTATATAGTGAATGAACAGTTTGTGTATATATTTCTAAAAAATGCAATGGGACAACTTACAAATTTTGCATTGAAATTCACCAGCATTTTCCTAAGAAGTGACTGGATCTAAGATTTTAGTTCTGATTCATTTTGGAATGAGCTCTAAAGTTCAGATAGAGTTTGAAGTTTGGGGACATTAAAACCTATGGTTTTGGGTCAGACTCATCTTCTTTTCTCACTCCTGGTCCTTTTCTCTGTTCTATGGCTTCTGAAAAGCAGGTACTGTGTCCACAGGGCGGAACTTACAAGCCTGAAGAGCCAAACCCAAACAGGGAGAAGCCCAACACTGTTGCTTATTAGTATTTTTGCCTTTGTCTCTATAATTTGTCATCCTATTTAGCGCTCTGAACACAGATGACTTTCTTGCACAGAGGTCTGGAGAGGCGTCACGTAATGTGCTCCACGCTGTACCCTCCTGAGGTTTACTGGTGCTGAGCTCTGACAGAAATGCAAACCCTGAAGTCTGTGCTCAGTCTTCCGTGAGGAGGCAGCCAAGCGCTCTGTGCAGCAGCGACGCTGCCAGCTGGCCGCGGAGGGACGATGGCATCAGCTGCGGCCTGTCCCCTCGGCGAGCTGCATGACAGATCTGGTCCGGGAGGATTAGAAACCAGGGGAGCGGAGAGCAAATTGCTGCAGGGAGATGAGTTTGGGGGCAGGGGAACATGTTCACGCGACTGCTCTTTTGAACGTTTCTCTCTCGATCCCAAGTTACCTGCTACGTGAGATGGGGGAAGTGAGGGCTGCAAAGAGAGAGGCTGATTTTCAGGAAAGACTATGGAGAAACATAACTCACATTAGTGGTGAGATTAAAGGATTAGATTCAATTCACACTCCAGTCAAAATGAAATTTCAGCCTCTGCTTTTTGCGTAACGTGCAGTGGGCCAGAGCTATGACAGAGGTTACAGAATTCAGCATCCTCAGCAGCGCATGGAGGGAGAGGGGCCCAGTCCCTGATTTCTGTGCTCTAGTACAACTGTCTCCTTGCATGTGAAATACACACCACTAATTAGCAGCTTCTCTTGTGATGAGTGTAGAACATGACCTATGGTACCACGTTTCCCTTTCTCCAACTCCCTATGTCGGATATTTCCTCAGATAATTTCTCCGGGAAATCCTTTCTCTGAGGCACTGCAAACAGATACTGGAATCCTATTTCTTAATTAAAAACAAACAAACAAAAAACCCCACAACATAAAAATCCTCCTGTAAAGCACTTCTTGGATGCTGCTTGATATTACAGAATCTGGTGCACCAAATCACAGCCAGGAGTGGAACCGGCTGTTATATTCCTGGTGTGTGAAATGACTTGAGAACAGAACCAGTTTCAAGAGTAAGTTTCCATTTGAAGGCTGGCCTAGCTCGGTTTCCAAGGTCAGGTTTCTGGTGTGAATACCTGATTCCCAAACCGACATAGATTAGAATATTTCTATGATTAAAAATAATAATTGTGTTCCAATGACAGCAGATAAGTACAGAGGA
Organism: Caloenas nicobarica; assembly: GCF_036013445.1. NCBI lineage: Eukaryota > Metazoa > Chordata > Aves > Columbiformes > Columbidae > Caloenas > Caloenas nicobarica. Next base: position 19,114,995 of record NC_088255.1, on the reverse strand, counting down.
GGAAGGTTACTTTTTCGGGTAATTTTTCAGGCAGTTGGTTACAGACAGAACTCTACTATTCAGCCACTTTTAGTCAAGGTTTTTGCACTTTTTTCTTTGCTTCCCTCTCAAATATTTTGTAGGCTGTTGTAGCTTAGGTAGGTTTATATGCTTAGTGCTTGTAGATCAGCCCCATTCTTCAGCCATGACAGCTTTTGCTTATTTTTGTTGAACATCTTCCGGTTTCTCATTTATCTGGTAATAAGATGTTCAAACCTGAACACAGCATTGCAGGTACGATTTCCTGTCCACTTGGAGTTACAGTGCTCTTAGTTACATAGCTCAAAATTTTACTGGGCCATTTCTGCTAACCTATCTTTTATATATATATATATATATATATATTTCCATATATAAGTTGGTAGGTTGATGTCTACTGTACCTAATTCTCTTCTAACATCAGTGCTTTCCTCTCACAGAATGTGTGGTCTAGATTGTTTTTGTGTGGGTGTACTGGTTGGTATTTTTCCAGGTTTAATATTTTTGCTACATTTTTAACTGTGCTGGGAGGGCTAGGATTACTTGCCTATTCTTCTAACAATTTATAATTTAGTAATTCATGGTGATTTCATTGCCCTGTATTTACTCTCTCTTTCAGACCACTGTTAATGTCAAATAAGGCAGGGTCCACCATTCTCTGTTAGCCTGTCCCCTCCTGACACTCAGCCCTTCAATCCGAGTGTATTTGACACATGCTCTTGCCCTGAATTTGTAAGTCAAAACAAGCTGCATTAGCTTACGCAATTTAAATAGCCTAGAGGCTGTTCACCAATGTAGTAATAAAATAGACAACTGGAGAGTTAAAAATAGTTGCCTCATGCATTTAAACTGGAAGACAGAGGAAAAATCTACATTTTTGGTGACTGTGTGAAGAGATAAAGCTCCACAAGTCCCATCTCCTTGTGAGACCGGTGGGTGTTCCAGCATGTTCTTGCCTGTAGCTATTTGAATGTGTTCTCTTTTCCCCATTCCCCGACAGGTCCATGGGAAGTGTGTGTGTAGACACAACACAGCAGGTGACCACTGTGAGAAATGTGCACCGCTATACAATGATCAGCCCTGGAAGCCGGGAGATGGAAAAACAGGGGCACCAAATGAATGCAAAAGTAAGTGGGAGGGAGTTTACTGATCCAGGCGTTCAGGATGAGCACTCACCGTGCCAGGCAAAGTTCCCTAACAAAGGCTCCTGTCCATATACACTAACGTGCTATTACAGAAACCAGGCATTGATGGAAAACTTCAGTCTGTATGTTGTTTCACTGCAGCTGACCCATTCGGGCTATTGGGAAGTGGAACTTACAAGGCACAAATCTGTTCTTCATGCAGCTACATCTGCTCATGTGTTTTAGCATTCCATGGTTTCGTGCAGGGCTTATGATACCATAAGATTGGTTTGGTTTACTGTAAGAATTCCACCCAAGCTTCTGACCAATTCCACCAATTCTCTGACCTTGCTGGGATTGTTCAGTTGTGTTGCCATTTCTCATTTTTCGGAAAATCAAGGATTGCCAGCAGATGAAATGTATTACAGTCAGATATTTCCTCCATGATTCACAGTAGGAAAACAATACCAGTATTGCTGTGTCTATTATATAAGCCCGAATATGTTCTCCTGTTTCCCACCAGAATGTCGCTGTCACAACCACGCCGACAGCTGCCACTTTGATCTGAGCGTTTGGCTGGCGTCAGGAAAGCGCAGTGGTGGAGTCTGTGACAACTGCAAGCACAACACAGAGGGACATCGGTGTCAAAGGTGCAAACCAGGGTTTTACCGGGATAGGGGGAAACCCATGTCTTCTCCAGAGGTCTGCAAACGTAAGTGACTATTGTTACATGTGGTGAAGACGAATGAATGGTAGAAGAATCATTCAAAGAAAGAAGTCAATAACTCCTATAGAAGTAACTAATGAGTATTACTATCCTTTCTTTGTATTCTTTTCCTAAACAACAGGTTTTTGCTCAAAGGTCATCTTCCTGATTGTCTGTGTCTATTCCTCCCCCGATATCACACATTTTTTTGGTGATAACTGCTACAGATCTCCAAATGCACTGCATTCTGGGGAAAGGGACACTATTCTTGTGCTTGCATTTAAAATAATATGGTTCCTTTTTTCTTGAGGCATATTTAGCAGTTTTCTTCTGCATCTTTCAAGACTGCGTGCGCCTATGTGTAAGCTATTGTTAAATTCTACTGTGCGACATCTGTGCACATAAATATATATAATAATAGCTGCAAGAGGTGTAGGAAGCATGAGACCACCTCTTCCTGAGTAGATATACTCGGGAACAAGCAGAACAGAGCTCACTCAGACTTATCTCCGGATTCTACAGCTGCATTATGAGGTGCTCTGCCCAAATTAATTGCCACATTAACACTTCAACTTGGGCACAGAGGCACTAATGGTTGGGCACAGAGGCACTAATGGTTGTACACAGAGGGTGTGCAACCTCTGGATCAAGGTATTTTGCACCCAGCCCAAATCCCCCTTACTTAGTGTGAACATTTCCTGAGTATCCTGCCAGGCTTCACATATCTGATTCCATCTGGCATCTATTTCGGAGGTTGCCATTTCCAACAACATACATTGTTTCATTTCTCCCTTTGGACAGTTTTCCTTCCCCATAGCTCAGACATCAGTTGCCAGCACAGAGAACTTCATCTTCTGTCATCTCTACTCATGCCCACTGGCATCATGTGCTTTTGAAGCTTTCCTGACCCTTTGATGTTCTTCATCAAGATGCCTCTTAAACATTCAGGTTATAAACGCTCCTCTCCTTAGGACTGTGTGGCCTGTGATATTGCTTAAACTTTCTGTGCACAACACATCCTATTTTTCTGCTCTTTTGTATTCCTTCCACTGGATCTTAGTGCCAGCACAGACCGCTTCCATATGACCCCTTCTTTTCGATTTTTCAATGTTCATCACAGAACGTTGTTCAGCAAACAGAGCTGGGGTGAGCTGATTAATTCACCCTGTATCCCATAGTGTTCTATGGTGGCCCAGTTCTAGTTCTGTTTCTACTCTGAGCAGATTTGCCACAGGGAAATACTGTAATGAGAACAAATTGTTGTGTTGGAAGATTTGGTACCTGAAAGAACCTTTGTATGAACTCTTGTATTTAACAGCAGGGTAATGGTGTAGTAACCAACATCATGTAATATTAGGTAACTGCTAAAGTCAAGGAGCATTGGAGAGCAGTGAGGAGGAAAAAAACATGGCTCGAAAATACAGCCTATTTGTGTGGAAACCCTAGAACAGTCTGCCTGGATGAAATCAGACCTTGACTGTACCTCTGCCTCTTTTGTCCTGTCTGGTTACAGGCCTCTCGGTACCTCCTGCCAATACTCTCTTCAGAAATTCACCTTGCTGAAAGAGCTTTATTCCTATCGTGCCAGACAAGGACAATAATGTTCTTTTCACCTGGAAATGTGCTGCTGCCAGCAGAAGGCCTCCAAATACAATTGTTTCCACTCTGACCTCCATGCTCAGGCCTAGACAGCTGCCATCCCGCTTTAGCCACCTACAAGTTGTGTCTTTTCTAGGCTCCCTGTACAGTCAGCAGAGAAACGGTGGGACCTGTAGGGAATGATTTATTGCAGTCTCATGTAGAAGACTTAGATGAGCTGAATTACACTCTAGAGGATATCTGTTTTTCTTCCTTCAGAGGTATTCTAGCCCGCACTAGGGTTTCTGCTGGTTGAGATGAATCTAACGGGTTTGATTCAGCCTTGATGCAAATAGCAGAACATGACCCTATCTGCATGACTTAAGTCAATGGGACCTTTCACCAGCATGTAAAGGCACACGTGAGTGCTTGCCGTATCAAGGCATAAGGAAAGAATATTGCAGTTCACTCTAGAGAGCCACAGCTTTTACAGCAGCCTGGTGTGTGCACGATGCCTGTACCTGTGTGGAAACAGAAGGGATGCTGCAGATCTAACTACAGTTAAGAGAAACCTGGGAGGGGGTTGGTTAGTCTGTGCCTTTTTTATTTGAGGTGAGGAGAATTCCCACAATGACGAATTACCTTAACAGTGTCCTGTATAATGAAAGAACTGATCCCCAAACACTTCTCCATGTGGTTTGCAGGCGGTTTGTGAGTATGCATTTCATGTTATGCTGTAGCTGTGCAGAGAATTTTCAGGGAAGGTTTTGCTACTTTGGTTATTACCAGTGACAGCAAAACCAGAAACACCAGTGCAGACAAGCAGAGTTGTTTTGGTTAGAACAGACTCAGTTTGATAGACAGAGATTTCACCTTCAGGACCACCATCAACTCCTTATGCCTCGAGATGATATTAAATTGAAAGGCCTTATACAGGATCTAAGATAGAGGCTCTCTTCTCCATCCTTTAGGTTGCAAAACTTGCATTGCTATTAAACTTAACCTGGCGTGGTCTGAGTAAATTGTTCAGGTTTTTTGACACTAAACCCAAGTCTGGTTACTCATTATAAAAACAGTTACTGTTTTGAGAATTGCTAATATGTAAAAATTAGAAATTAGACCACCAGGTACGTTTCTCTCATACCTCAGCCTGCTGATCATAAATTGAAGAGCTGCCACTTCTGGATTAGCATGTTTGTGAGGATTTAAATGTACCAATTCCAAGGCATCATCTCGCTTGGAGTAAACCACCCAAACGGTGCCAGACTAACAAAACTAAATGAAAAACCCACCTACTGGGCAAGTGCTGAAAAACAGTAATAAACTGCAAACAGCAGACTGAATGGATGATTTTGGTGAGAGCAACCTCATCCTCAGCTTCCCATTTTGAACTCAGAGGAAAAAAAAAAATCCTCAATGGGAGATCAAAACTTGACCCTTGTGTACAGTAGATACTGAGCTGGGAAAGGAAATCTGATGAAAAAGCTGAATGAAATGCTGTGCTAATCCCTTTGAGAAAGCACGCTTGAAGAGTGCTCTGCCATCCAGAGCAAAGTCTAAGTTCAGCTGTGACATCCCCCTCAGGCTCCCAGGAAGTTAACAGGATGCTGCCCAGGCCCAGAAGGAGTCTTTAAGCATTAGTCATAATAATGAACAGCATTCTCTCTTAATCGCTGCTAAGAAAAAAAAGTTGCATAACAATTGGATGTCCTGGCACTACCCAAACCAGCCTTCGCTGACCCTCCAATGTGAGACTGCAAAGACATTCCCTTGAAAAAAAAAAAACCACCTTGAAATTTGACGTGTAAGTGTCAATCTGCTATTCCTTTTTGTCTGCAGGGGTAGCCTGCCTCTGACCCCTTTGCTTCTCCTGCTCCTAGCAGCTGGGGATGAATGAGAGCCAGGTCATGTGCAGAGCCTTGTTTTGACACTGCTTAGATCTATATTAAAAGAAAAAAGGCATGAAAAGAACCCCAGAGCAAGGCACACACCTGCCTGTTATTGGGGGTGACAACACAGGATTAAGTAGTTTGGATATAGAGTTGTATGGGAGCTTTGACTTGGAAGCCTAATCGTTTCCTAACCAATGGTTAGAAAAGCTGCTGTATCCTTGGCTCTTTCCTGTGGCTTATTTGGAGGCTTAAGGGATCCTTCTGAAATGGCATCGTCTTTTGTACTCACCCTTTGCTTAGCTTAAAAAATAATGCAGGCATGTAGACCCATTAAAAAGAGTCTCCAGGAAAACAAGCTTTTTTACTCTAAGCACAAGGGTTGAAAATTAAAATGTGCCCAGATGCATGTGCACACACACTCTGAAAAGCTCTGATTCTCATCCTTTTACTTCTGAGCAGAGGGAGCGAACTTTTAATTGTAATATCACAAAGGCCTGATCACATCTCAGTTCAAAGTCTGTCTTAATCAGCCCTGACCACACACACAGCTGTCTATCTTATTTCCTTCATTTATGAAACATCACTGGCTGAGTCAATCCCCAGATCTGACATACTGGAAAAAATGCCCTGATTTGGTCATATGCTCCAAAGATGCACGTGTGTGTATTTCAGATTCAAAAGGCTTTGCTTGATTTTTTTCATTTTGCCTGTTTTTCATCGAATAGCCAGTCTGCTCATAGCTGAATCTTAAGCAGTATTATTAGACAGAAATTTAAGGCAAGACACCTCAAAGTCTACTGAATTATTCGGAGCACTTGCTATTTTCCTCTAAGTTGGGACCATATTGTTACAACTAATATTATATTTTACATCTGTGTCTAATTACGGGGGAAAGACAGCTGTGCTGAGGGCAGACATTTATTGAGGACTTGAGTGGAGGCTGCTGTATGAATTATTCATTTTTCATTATTCCTTGTCTCCTCCTTTTTACAGTGGTTTCTGACAAAACAAACATAGTAGAAGAGTGAGACTAAAAGACAAGAGGATGCTTTGTGATACTTTGTGACCGAAAGCCAATTCTAAAGTACAATGATGAAATTTTTCATTACACTGCTGTCAAGGGGAGAACCCAAATAAACCAGCCATCTCTGAGCCAGAACTGTCTGCACACCGTCCCTAACATAATTGATGATGCCTTTGACAAACAAGGCCATTGTCATGTCGGCTGGTGTTTTGTTAGACAGGGAGGCGGATGGAGAGAAAACTAGGGTTTGCCAAGAGAAAAGAAGCAAAAATCAGCAGGGAAAGATGCTGTTTTGTCAAATATTGGGAAATGTAAAAGGGTGAGGTTTTGGAAACTTGCTTTAATGTTGTGGTTTTGGTTTTTTGTTTTTTGTTTTGTTTTGTTTTAATTGTGAGGTTTATCTGCAAATCTGTGGTACTATTAAAGAGATAAAACTCAGTCATCAACAGCTGCCCCCTTCAGCATGTGACATGTGGGCTCTTATTTTGGGAGTTACCTTAGATGCACAACTGGGATTTTGGCCATAATACGCTGGAAGCCAGACAATGTACACACCCAAGCTGAAATGCTAAATAAACACAGACTGAGTAAAACATTTGCAAGCCACTTGTATAACTCATCAGACAGTGTCATACATTTATTGGTTCAGCTTGCTCTCTGATCCACCAGAAGCTGCCCCAGTTTCTAGTGGTGGAATATGCTCCACAGTTCATTTGGGAATATTAGTTTTCCTGAACTATACCCCCAAAATGGGAAGAAAAAAAAATAAAAGAGAGCATTTTTTTCCTACCTCCTCATCAGCTTCTGCAAATGCTGTCAGTCACTGTCCTGTAATACTTTCCTTAGGGATAGGATTGGAGAAGGTCTCATCTTCCTGACTCAGGATCTAGTCTCGGTGATAAGCAGTCTAAAGATACTGATGATTTACCCATCTGTTATGTGGCCTTAACTGATGAAACCTGAAAACCAGAAATAAAATGGGAATAAAGATGGACCCAGAAGTTACAGAAATATAAGAAATTTGAGATGGAAACTCCACAGGTAGATCCTACATACAGAGATGTTACAGTGAAGTCAGAAGCCTGGATTCAAGCCAATCCAGATGTTGGCAACCTCTTACTTGTTGTGGCTCAGGCCTGTTTGTAGCAAAGGAAGCGTTTGTTTCCCCTCCTTATCCCCAAATCTATGACATCCATTTTTTTCAGTGATGGAAGGAACTAAGTGTCTTCTTTTTTAGGGTGATGTAGTCAGCTCTGCAAAAATCTGGGCAAAAATAATTCAGGTTGAGCAGCAACAAATCAGAACTTGCCTTTGAAACTGTCAGTGTTAATGAGCACTTCATTGTTACACCTGCTCTCCAGAACTGACAGCAAAATCCCTGGGTTTGCTCCCAAAGTCAAGACTGCTTTGTGGCAAACAGGCGAGCCTGCTGCCATCCGCCAACCAGCTCATTGTGTTGAGTACATTGCCCATGACAGCACGCTTATTTTCTGTCCTTAGGCTATTGTGCTAGTGTCCCTTGAAAACAACGGACTCAGATCCATCTACATCAGAGTGTAATAATATTATTAAAAATATTGGCATAAAGAACACAGGGCATGGTGAAAAAAATATGTAGTAAGCAGATCATAAGAGAAATGCACTTTAAACAAAATTGCTCACTCTTTTTCTCATATGATTTTCAAAAGATATTTTCTTTTCTTGAGCATCAAATATGAGGTTGCAGATGAAAGTGAATCTGTCCCTGCTACACTTAATACTCTTTATAGTCATATATTTGGAAAATAATGTGTGGAATCAGAGTGTTCATTTGGTCTCTTATCTGTGAGCTCATGAAGAAAAGTAGTTTGATTAGAAGCGATGATGGGCAAACTTAAAAAGCTTTGGAGATCATGTTTGGTTCAGATAAGCATCCAAAAGGCTGGCCCCTGATCCAAGCTATCTAAACACTTTGGGTGTCCAGCATTTAACTGAAAATCTCTGTTAAAGCAGGTCTTAGCCACAAGATTTTTATTTCTGCCCTCTTCCAGATAGATGAAGTAGTGATGCATTTCTTTTCTTTGTCTCTGCTACAAGCAAAAGCCAGGGCACGCTGCCTTGTTAATATAAAAATTAGATTAAATATAAAGGCCTGGAGTTCAGCTCAGTTCTCATTTTAATCAAACTTGTTTGAATATCAGAAATGAGTGGGTGTGTTTATTGCTTGTACAGGGTGTTTCAAAAAAGATGGATCCAATTTCAAAGCAAAGTGATTTCAAATTGGGTCCATCTTTTTGAAACACCCTGTATTTTACCTCTGCAGAGCTGTTGTCACAAGGCTTGACCACCTCAGCCTCTGACCTGATGAAGAGGAGTCAACTGTGTTGGCTTTGCACCACCCCCTGTATATGACTTTCCACCTCACTCCCTGATGCTGTCACATTGGGAATGTACCAGAAGTGTGAGATTATGACGATTTATTTTCTATGAAGGCAAAGTTGCCCACAGGAGCTGTAACTGTTTTACTGTCAAGTTGCCTTGAGTTGCCAGCTTGGTGTCAAACTGGCAATAGCGTTTACTAAGATCAAGGATTTTTTTCCTCTTCTTTGCTCATCTCTATTTACAAGGAAAATATGTCTAGTGAGTTTAGAGATCTTCTCTCATTCTCTCTGCCTTCCTCATAACAAATCTGCTAATGTATTTATACAAAAAATTTCATCAGCTTCCTTACACACATACCATACTGCATGGGGAGATACATCCATCAGAACTCACACTGAAGGAAATTTGTGGACTCTTTGGAGGTAGAAATTGAAAAAAATGTTTCAGATCATCTGAACCACCTGTGTAAGCCACATCTAGCCCCAGAGGAAACAGTAGGTTTGTGATCTCTCTGTTCATAGGAAAGACAACGTAGGCTATATCTATAATATTTTACCCCATCCATGCTAGTGAATCTTTTTGCAAAATGCTAAATGTGAATCCCCGTTATAAATAAACACACAGTGAAGGCTTCCTGACACCTCTTCAAAATGCTGTATGGTCAAGGTTTGTGCAGTAGGGAAGAACCAACTTCACACATAAACGGGTCCCAGTTGTACTTGTTTTGCTGTGTTTAATGAGTTAAAAAGAAACAAAGATAATATCGCAAATGTAGGCTGATGATGCAATGTTTACCGGTTCTGACTTAAAACTACTGAGCATAAGGAAGAGGGCACGAGTTTATCAGCCTTGCAAAAATGTCACTTAAGCAGATGGCCCCTGGGCACACAACCCCAGTCACCTCTTATCTCCACAGCTTGCGCCTGCCAGCCCGTGGGTTCGGCCAATGCCACGTTCAGCAGAAGCTGGCGCTGCCACCCCAAGACAGGATTCTGCTACTGCAAACCAGGTGTGGCGGGGCCCAACTGCGACAGGTGTCTCATGGGCTACTGGGGCTTCGGAGAGAACGGCTGTCGCCCTTGTGACTGTGCCAGAGACTGCGACCAGCATACTGGAAACTGTTTCAATGGGTAAAGAAGCCCTTCTTCGGGTTCACTTTGGGATGGGTTCTGTGAAATAAAACAAAGATTAACTGAAATACTGCAGCAGTGGCGGTAATCGGAGGATGCTGGAGGGTGCGCAATTGTTTGAAAAGGTGGCTGTAAGTCATAGAAGGTTTCTTAGATTCCATTTGGTGGCTGGCACATTTTAAGTCCATTGTATTATCCAAGGCAATCTTGAAAAGATGACTTTTTGCAGTAATAATAGGCAACACCACAACCCCCTGGAAACATGTACAGCATCTTTAAATACACCTGTTTGCCTTGGAAATAGATGGAATAGTCTGGAGAGCTTGCCTCTCATCTGTGCCCAGGGTAAAAAGAATTACGAGGTCTCTCTCTTGTTTCTAGAGGGCAGGGATCTGTAACCCAAAACCGCATTAATCAGTATAGAAATGCTATGATTTGCTGGGTGACTGCAGTTTTATGGGTCCTGCAGGTGTCCTCAGTTCCTAGTGACATTAACAAGTTGTCACTAACTTCAAGTTGCTTAATTTAGTAAAAACAAACAAATGAAGGCAAAAAAGGCCCAATATATAGTTATCTTAAAAAAAAAAAAGCTAAGTTAGCAGTGGTAAGGCCTAAATAAAAGCTTAGATCTTGTGATCTCTCTATATGGCATGAGGTCTTGCACTTATTTTCACTCCCAACCTGAAGAAAGCAAGTTCATCTGGCTGGATACAGCCCCATGCTACAGACACCTGCTGCCCACCCATCTTGTGTCCTGACCAAGACTTCTGGTTTATCTGTTCCCCCAGCTATGACAATGAGCCATTCTTTAACATCCCCATTGGAGGACGAATCCCTGACCTTGTGCAAACGCCAACGAATGAGAGCGAAGAGGACTGGAAATGGAATGACCATGAGCAGGGATTTTCTGCACTGAGGCATCCAGGTACAGCCCAGAGTCTGAGAACACCGAGGAACTGCACTCAGTGCCAGTTTTTTCTTCTCTCCACCCTGACTTAAATTCCCCCACTCATCTCTAGCTTGTCTGCCCCCCTATCTCCTGGCAACATCTGCCAATATGAACTACATAGGTTATCATTACACTTTACATTGTTATTTTCCAAACCAAGGGTACTATCCAACTTTGGTTTTGGAAATTCGTAACTCGTGAATAAGATCGTGTGGAGAAAATACTCTCCTTTTGTTGTCTTAATTATCGTCATAATGCTTATGATTTTACACAGCTACTTCTCAAGCATTCAGTTGCTGTTCAGAACTTCAAATGCTACTTGTGAAAAGATCATGTCATTTATCACTGAAATGCACCACCACTGGGGTGGAATGCAAGTGATTTGAAGATTTCGATATTCCTCATAGCACAACAGCTCAGGAGAGAAAGTCAAGTATACTGTGCCCAACTAAAGTTACAAAGTAAGTGGGCTTATAGAATGAGGTGGAGCCTATAATACTAAATAGTTCTCAGTATTCTTGCCCTATATGAAGATCAACACTTAACAGCATCACTGGCTTTGTAAGACCCAGAGATGATAGTGCCACCTATTGTATATCTTGACTTTTCTGAGATGGATATTACCTTAATATTGGCCAAGATCAGCATTTCTTAGCTTATGGGATCAAACAAGGGTATTATTACTTACAAGATTTACACCTGCATCTGATTATTACACATCTTTTTATTAGTATCAGTTTATTAACTACAATAGATCCCATGAGTGCTGGATTTTACCTGACAGTACCGACCAGATTTCAGAACAATTATTGTATCATCTAACAAGAAACAGATTTGCAAATAACTGAGCTCACTCTCAGACTTACTCTTATGGCCCATGCAGATTATGGGACCTATATACACATAACTTTTTAACTGAGTATCATTTGCTTTTCTTTTCTCTCTCATGTGCCGGCTCTTCTCTAACCCTTTGTGTTCTGTGGTTCCCCTGCTAGAAAAGTGTGTGTGTAAAGAAAAGGTGCTTGGAAGTGTCACTGACTTCTGCCAAATGAAATATGCTTATGGTAAGTGGGTAACATCCCCTCAAGGTATGACGATTTCCCAATGTTCTCTCTATGCATGTTATTAGCTGACAGCTATGAAAAATGACAGGACTGGCTAAGCCATGAAATAAAAGGTAGGATTTCTTCTGCCTTTTTTTGTGTAGTGACATGTCCAATTTCCAATCAGAACTGAATAGCATTTTTCATGCAAGGCTCCGTGGTGTCTCCTTTCCACCCCATCAGCTTCACTCTTTACAGCAGGAGCACTAGAGTTGTAGCTCAGGGTTGGCCTCTACATCAAGAATAAATGATAAAATCCTTGCATCTAAACTGCCATTGGTTTGCACTCATTATGCACGTTCTAATGGCCATGCTTATTTACCAAGAATGCATTTAATACTGTGGTTTATGAACACCGGGTTCATGCCATCACATGAAACAAGAAAGGAAAGCTCTGGGTTGCAAAGTTTGATGTGCTTGTGTCATGACCCAACAAAGCCTGTTTGCGAGGCTGATCTAGATGAGACTACCCTGCCAAAAAGTGATGGGATCCTATTAAATTAAAGGAACAGAAATTTATCACGGCAACCAGATGTTGGGCCACAAAACAAAAATGCTTTTTCTGGTTTGTTGTGCAATCGTGGAATTTTAGCCATGTGACTTGTCTGCAGTCTCATGGGAAACGTCTGAACTTCCTTCCTGCAGCGCAGACAGGACAAAATCTTTGAGAGGCCGATGTTAAAATTCAACGCAAGTTTTCGGACTGCGAAATATAAGGCCTAGAATCAGTGTACTTAAAATCTGCTGCTGATCTGGTTTTTTTCCACCCTTCCTAGGTATATAAAAAAGTGCTTTCCTGTGATATCCAGGCATTTGACATCAGCCCATTAAAAAGTAGTTGCTGAATAACATGGTGAAAGGATCTGTTAACTACTTCAATAGAAAAATCTAATTTTTCTTCTCCAAATTTATTTAGAAGAACCATGACTGAAGTGGACAAGCATTGGAATATACTTCCTGTATAACTGCCATGTTTCTTCATGTATTCCTTTAAGGTGTTAAAATTCTACCTTTCAGCAGCATAAACCAAAATTAATTTAGAAATTCATTGTTCTCTATCTTGATATATTTTCTGGCAGTGATAAAAGCAAGAATCCTATCAGCTCATGACAAAGGGACCCATGCAGAAGTTGTTGTGAAAGTGAAGAAGGTCCTGAAATCGGGCAAAGTGAAAATCGCTCGGAGCAACAGAAGCATTTACCCCGAATCCTGGACCAACAGGGGATGTACATGTCCCATTCTCAATCCCGGTAAGGACAAAATGCTTATCAGGTATTTTCCTTCCCCTGTAAACAGGGCTGACAATTCATTATGAACATTAGTTATTGCTACTTAACACTTTCCATCAGGTCTTTCTGAGGCAGAGTCCTTTGACCCATGCACACCAAAGAGGGACTCAATACACAGCTGCAGTAAAAAACATCTTATCAGAAAAACAAAGTTTTACCAGAAAGCCCAAACGTCCCTCACATCATGCTTTACTTCTTTTTGGAAAAACTAGACATTATTATGAAAATTTTGGGAAGCAGAGGGAATCTAACTTCTTCTATGCTTTTGGAATGGTTTCAAACAATGAAAAGTCAGTCTTCTTCCTTCTACTGTAAATTCTACTGCATTCAATGGTTCATTCCATCAAAGCCCTAAAGCTGACAAGCTGAAGCATACTGGAAAACAACCATGGGTGAGGAGCATAAATGCAAATGAATTTCAAATCAAGTAAGACAGGAAAATCTTTAATAATTAGAAAAATAAACTTTTAAGTAAATAAGCCCCTCTTTTTATAACCAGTTTAAGATCGGTCTCTGAAATAGAGAAATTCTGCATTTTAGTTCTATTTTCTTCTATTTATTGACTAATTTTTTTTTTTTTTTCCCCTAGGTACTGACTATCTTATAGCAGGCCAGGAGGACTCTAGGACCAGCAAACTCCTTGTGAACATGAACAGTCTGGTGAAACCTTGGAAAGCATATTTGGGAAAACAAGTATCAGATATTCTTCGAACTGGGTGCAAATAATTTCTGCCTCAGAAGTGACAGTGCTGAACTTTGCCTGTTAGTGACACTGCAGTGAAAGGTGTAGTTAGTTTATGCGTTTCCATTCAACACACTCCTAGCAGAAGCAATGAAAGCAGACTCACCACCCTTTCTCCTTTCACATGCTTAGACAGGAAACATGGAACATGATTACTACTTTTTTTTTTTTTTTTAAAAAAAAAAGGGCACAGCCTTATGATACAAAATTAGTGCATCATACATAGCTTACAAGTCAGTTCTTAATTTGAGCTTGATTCCGCACACCCAGAGAATCATTTTACAAGGCAAAACTAAAAATATGGATTAGTGTTTCCATACTTCAGGTGAGAGCCTGGTATTAATATGTATAAGCTGCTTACATAATGCATTCATTACTTGGGTGTAGTTTTCTTTGTAAGTGACCACTAACAGGCAGCAATTTCTTTCAGCTTTACAAGTGGCATAATACTAAGCAAGCATGTCAAATAATACTTACTTAAAAGAGCTCAGATTGATTTACCATCAGACCGCAATGATGCCAACGTAACAGGTTGCTTTCTAGAAGGCAATATTATCCCATTGCTGAACAGAAAAAACCTAACGCGACTTCTCCTAGGACAAGGTCCTTTAGAGCTGTGCATTGCTATCATAATGTGTAGCGCTGAGGTCTGCTACAGAAACCACCTTGGCTCAAACTTGATTCCAAATCCAGCCCTCGCTCTCTAAGGTCATTTTGCTCTTTGCTGCAGCACATCAGTCTGTAACACCATGAAGGTTTCACAGCGATTGCCACTAAAAAGCCTTAATGCTAAGAAAGAGTCAAAACACATAAGGAACGAGCAGCTGCTCTAATGTTGAGATTGTAAAGCTGCAAAAGCTACAAGGGAGAAGCAGAAGGAGGTAAATGGGTTGGCTGGACTGTGCATTACACAAGGTATCTATAGTTACTGGGAGAGCAACCAGGCTATTCGAGCTGCGCTCAAGACCACTGGCATTTGATGGTAATTAGTGCTTTCACTCTGCTTTATTTCTCTTGGTCACACTGCAGTTTAAGACACTGAAGCCAGGCTTCCTTCCCCTTGTGCCCGAGGATTAAGTTTTCCTCCACAGAATTACAGTAGTGGTAACATCCGCACTCTAGGTAAAAATAGTTCTGTCCTGCAAAAAGTATTCTTTCTAAAGCAATTTTACACTGTAGGTAATTAAGAGGTAGCTACTTAAACCATTGCCTAGCAGAACATTTTGAGGGAACTGTAGCTTAACATCTGTGTCCGCTGTTCAAGGACTCACAGTCAAATGAAACTGGTTGGAGCACATTCCCTCATCAAGTAAAGCAAAAATTATGAGTCTGTCTATTCTTTCAGAGCGTTGCAGAGAAAAAGCGTGCACGAATGCTACTTTTGCGTATTTCTATTCCATGTCTATTTTTTTCATGCTCTCAGGAAAGACGAGATATCTTCATTAACACTGTCTGGCACATGGGGTATCTAGAAAAACCTAATACTAAGGCAGAATGATGGAAGTCCCAGTCTACAATTTAGGCCATCAATTTGTTCTCTTTATCACTGGAAATCTGAAAAACCATCTGCTTTCATTCCATTTGTTGCTCTTTTCCTTTTAACCTCATATTGGTTGAACAGCAGAAAAATCCTCAGCTCATTTGGAAATGGATGACAGGCAGATACTTACAAAATAAAAGCTGCACTTTTCTCCCAGCAGTGCATGAACAGTGTTTCTTCCTACACCCTTTTCATGAAGTTTCCCCCCCTCCTTTGCCATCGCTTTCCCTCTTTCACTTCGTTATTTATTTGTTGTTAACTAAAGTGGTATCCCACAACGTGGCATCTCCAACAAGCCATTTAATTAATGCAATAAACCACTTTTTTTAACCAAGGAATTTGGCTTAATTTGAAATGTCAGCTTACAGAAATTAAAAGCATAGCAACCGCTTTCTTTACTGTCTCCAGAAATCATCTCACAACAAAAAGATTGACTAGTTCTCTTCCAAGTATCAATAAAGATGTGTACATGAATTTACAGTCTGTTCTCAAAGGGCCTCTCAGAATAAATGAAAATCAAGTGTAAATTTAGAACTAAGCTAAGGAACATGCTTTTCAACACAGGCTATTTTACCTGCAGGGGATCTTATTTAATGACAATTATATTCCATTTTGGTTTATAGTCAGTACCATATTAAAGCAAACTCTCATAGTCCACTGTTTGTGCCAGATTGGTGATTTTGTGGGGAGGGTAAACATCTGTGTAGTTCCTTTCGGTGGATGAGTTATTTTTAACATGGCCATTTACAAGCATTTCTAGCTACTGCTAGTAGAAATACTATTTGCAACAAGAATATTGATATCCTGGTGCGTTCTCTTGGGGCCTACTATAATACAGCAATTAGTGACTAACCAAATGCAAACACCATTGTGTGCAAACAAGATAGACATCAATATATCACACATTTCAGATATCTCAAAAGTAGGTGATACACACAAACACATGAGTAAACTGTAAAGAAGTAGAGTGGGGGAGCCCAAAAATATTCAGCTAATTTATTCTCCTTCTAATTCCCCATTCTTTTTGAATCTCTGATTTACTTGCTGGTACCTGCATGGCTAAGTCTACTTCATTTCCCCCCATTAGTTAGAAACATTACACACTTTGTTCCAACTACTAGCTCGTGTTAATGGCTTTGCTGTACAGAGTAGCAGGTATTCGACAACCACAGAATTTAATTTGAAAGTGAAAAATGAAAGCATATTAAGGTGAGTCAACACTGCAAGTTGGCTTTTTATTGGTATCACTACTTCTGCTAATCGGGTATCTCCAAGTTCACAGAGAAGAAAAATAAAAGAACTGTGCTACCACGTGCAACCTCTTTGTTCTGCAGTGCTACAACCTGAGTAGCCTGTCTGAAAATAAGTATCTAAACAGAAATGAACAGCATAGATCAAGTTAGAATGGCAATTGATTAAAGAGGAGATGAGAAAGTTTAAATTGATTACCATGAGACTTTGGAAAGGAAAAAAGTTATTTTCTTGTGTACTGGTACCTGGAATGAAGACAAGCATGAGACAGTGCAAGATGACATCTGTCTTCCTAGTAGAAGCTGTTACATATTCCTCACAACAAGCAAACAAGGTCATACATAGTAAATGAAAAGAACCACCACAGAAGATATGGTATTCCTGTACCAAAAGAGTTGTTTTGTAGGCGTGTGTACAACATCACATATCTTGTGATCCTCTCTGTGACTGTGTCTTAGGTGGCACAATAATACAAAGAATACTAACATGGAAAAAAGGACACACTTGCCCAATACAGAAGTGGCTGGACAGCTTCTTTTAGCACATCTAAAATGGGGCCAGTCTTTAAATAAAATGGCCACATGAACAAGCCCACAGCACCCAGCTCGACAAGGTGCCTCACAAGCAGTAGCAAGCACGTACCCCACAGTAGCAATGACGTATCACTTGGAAATCCTGTGTAAGGGTGAAATAAAAGCCTTTACCCACAAGAAAAGAAGTCTGGAAAGCTGTGGAAAACCTATAATAGGGCAAGTGATAGTCTGAAGCAGAAGCATGTGTAACTTTCCACAGATAGGAGCAAACTCAGGACTGCTGGATGTCCAAGTAGCTCCACAACAGCTGTGCAGCACATGTGTCCATGAACATACGATCATTCTGGACCCTCGGAGCATCACAGGAGTTCATTAAATGAACATTTTGAGTGCTAAGCCCTAACTCCAGTGGACTGACAAATTGCTACTAATGCTCCTCTGGCTTCTGCTCTTGGAAAGCAGCTAAGAAGGAAAATGTACCTATGCACAGCCTTTCTGCATTGCTCTTCGAGAGGGGCTCACTGCTATGAAGAATAAGTTTTGTCTGTAGCATTTACCATGTCTCCTAAGTTCTCCATGCTGCTTGATGTAAGTTTTCTTTGAATTGATATAATTCACATGATATTCTCCCTCAAGTCCCCCAGACCTGGAAAAGTTGGTGTGTTATTCGTTATGTGTTGTAGCACTTTTTTTTTTTGTACTTAAAATTTCAATTAAAAATACTTGGACACTTAAATTGATATTTTTTGATTGATATATTGATCTATTTTTAAAAAATGTAAACCATGCAATCCTCAAACCACATGTACATGAATTCTTTTTAAGGTAATAAACGACAAATATTCCAAACATCAGGTTCTCGCTTTGACAGTGTTAGGCAAGTGGAGAAAAGCATTTAGCTAATAAGGCAACCACGAGACATTATTTTTCTCCTGAGCAACTTACCAAAAAAAGTACAATTGGTATGAGGAGATGTACAGATCGGAAACAAACCAAGTAGTTAATTTATGTAAATGGCATGTTAATTCAATAACTCATCAAAACCCAATCCTGCAAAATCTTGCATCTAGCTGCTTGCAGGTGCTTAATTCCCATAAGAAATATATGCAGGAAGTTTTACTTGTTTGAGATCTAATGACATGTTAAAAAAAAAAAAAAAACATAACAGGTCCTAAAACTGCTCCTTTACAGAGTTGGTTTGTGGGATGCAAGGTATGAAAATAGAAATGGATGACAGGTGGGTGGAAGATGCTTTAGCTACAAATGCTCAGGACTTAGGTAGACAGAAGTCCGTCTGTGTCGATCTCCACACTTAAAAATCAAGCCAGTGTATTACAGACTTACCGTTGCAACTCCACATTATAGTTCCATTTACTCTTTGGGGTCTTGTACAAGTTCTCACCTCACTTGTCAACTTCTATTGAGAAAACTGTCCCTCTAAGACCCAGTCTTCATTCTTCACACATTAATGACACTATAAATATTGCCATCATTCTTTTGTCTTACAGCTTAGTGATGAGAAACTTTATGTTGTATCACTTTCAAACACACAGGTCTGAGTTTTAAGATAGAATTTTCATCCAGGAGACCGCCCCTGTATATTGGTACTAGACAGTATCTTTCTGTCAAGTGTAGCGCTGTCATGACAAGTAACACAGGCCAAAATGGGACAAGGTACAGCAGAAGTTCTGCGAGCTCAGATTCTTGAGGAAAGTTAAGGCAATAACAGACAGGAGAAAAATCACAGCCCTACATGAGGCAGCCATGGCCATACATTCCACTCCTGGCACCACTGGGCAAAACTTGCCACCTCAAGTTTATTTTCCATGAATTACAACTTTTTTTTTTTCCAAGCAGCAAGCACTGCACTTTCCACAAGCAGGAGAAAATGTTTGATAATTTCAATTAAATTAGCAAATGGCAGAAAATTAAGCAATATTCCAAGCATTTCAGTGTGATGCACGGGACCAGTTTCAGTGCATCTAAATGCATGAAAAGGCTGTTCCAGCTTGAACCACTGGATGAATGCACGGGGTGCTCTAATCATAAACCCTTGTGCCGGCAGAGACGGGTGCAAAACCCACCGCAAGCTTTTTCTGGTGCCATTTACAACTGCTCAGGGTGGCTTAGTAGAAACAGTTATATATTACAATTACTAGTATTTCAGTATTTTAGCAATCTTTGATCTATTTCTTGGCCTTCATTGGATCAAGATACAACCATAATTGAGATAGACAAGCTGCTCAGCCACAGATCCATAAGTTTTGAACTAGAATTCTAATCACCTTACCCTATGCAGTCAGAACTAGTCCACAGTGAAGAAGACATGCACAAAAAACCCCCCAAAAGATTAACATCTGTTTAAGGCCTTGAGAACTTCATGCTCTAGCTATGAATTCACCACCAAATTACCTAGTTTGACATTTTAAATAACTGCACGCTGACCCACAAACCGTATTAGGTACTATCTTGCATTAGTGGGAAAGAATGATAACCTTGGTGTTATAATAATCACTGCTGCGCTTCTCCACTTTTTCTGTGTGGGGTGGCTCTTCTCTCAAGTTCTCAGTATCACGAATAAAACATCAGCTCCAGAGGGGTTAACGGCAGTTGAAAACCAACTGCAGACAGGCTGGTGCTGTTCAACAAAATGAAGTCATGTCCAATGAACAGAGCTGATTAAGAATAAATGACAAACTGCTGGTAGCTTCTCTACACTGTCCCACACTAACGCTGCTAGAATTTTAATGAGAACTAAAACAAGAGTCTAAAAAGCATATAATATCTTTTTTTTTTTCTTCCCTAAGAATAAGAAAGTAGGTTCTACCTATTTAGGTGAAAACTTTCCTCAAAGAGATTCATTGACGTGTGATCAGATAAGTGCCTTAGATGAACAGGAGACATCGCTGTAAGGTTTAACAAGGACATTCTCAATAAGAACTGCATACGATATAGATCTTGTTTCCAACACAGCCCTGCCAGATCCCCAGATCTAATGATCCTTGGAATGAACTGCAAGATAAACATCTCCCTCTAGACACTGTTGTGTATATCATTCTGGCTGCAGGGAAAAAGGGAAAAAAAAAAAGAGGTCATTTTCACACCTGAAGCAAGGTCATCTCTCTAGGAAAGTTACTGAACACAAGTTAAAGTTCAGTCTTTGAAATGCAGGTAGGCTGTACTGCAGAGGAAAGAAGAAAAAAAAGAGTAACTTTTGAACACATTCTGAAAATGCAATTTATCTAATTTCTATCACTTTTCAGTAGCTAACTATGTTTTAGAATATATTTTATGTTAAAACAATCACCTCTAAGAGACAAGTTTTATATGCAATCTTTATCCACATGCGGAGATGAGACACATCCTCGACGGATTCAAGTGTAAGTTGATTGCAGGAACAACCGCATCCTAACAAGCAAGTTATCCCAAGTTATATATCAATTTGTGGCCTGCATCACGCAGGGGTTCCAGCCAGTTGATAACAGTTCTACCCTCCTTCAAAACTATGGCTTGTTTCACCACTGCATTAACTCCAGGATTATAACGGCATGCAACAACTGAATAAGAATGATTAAAACTGGAAAACTGAAGTATTACATAGTAATATTGTACAAGGCAGTATTTTAGGATCAGTGATAAAAGTCTGGAGGATGAATACAATTAAAACCACTACTTTTTATTCTAAAAACTAAACTAATAAAATCCAATTGGGATTATACCTGCACATAACTGTTCAGGGTAAGCAATTTGTATTAAAAACATTCTATTATAAGTGGCTCATGCCTTGTTAACAGCCTGTTGGCACTAAACTCTAACAAACATTTAATCACACTCAGTACATCAGTTTTTATAGGACAGAGATCAACTAAAAGGCATGGAATTAAATGAAGAGCATTTATTCCATAATGAAAGCTTTCTTCCTTCCAATGAATGACGAGTAGGTGAGGAGAGTGAGAGACACTTTTTTTTTTTTTTTTTTTTTTTTAGTCCAAGTTACATCACTTGTACTTTTAAGGGATTATCCAGAACTAAAATGCAGTGAAGTGATGACAGTTATGCTAGTTTCTAATTTGACAAGGATAGGAGGAAAAAAAAGTTTTACTTTCCACAAAGACCTCTTTAGGAATAGCGCTATGACTTCCTTTCTCAAAACACTTTAAACACATTACATAGTGTTTTTCCACAGTTTCTGATGTAAGGCCCTTTCACATATTCCATATTTGTACTGGACCTAGCACAACAGGTTACCAAGCCACAGCTGTCAGAAAGAAACAACTCCATCCTAAATACACCTTCGAATATGTTAGATTATATGCTGCAAGTTCCCTCGGTCAGGTTCAGGTCTTGAGCTACTGTTGGACCAGGATTCTTGCATTTTATGTTTGCACACAAGTGCTATAAATACTGTTAGAGAGGGTAAATCCAAAACCTGTAGGGCATTGAGGCAACGTGGGAAAAAGAACAGTGAAAAAAAATAGGAGGCAAACCATGCTTAGAACAGAGCACCCCTTCACAAACAGCTCTTGCTTCTTCACAAATAATGCACTGGATTTCCATTTGAACAACCAAGAGCTTGGGCGCTTGTGATTTTTTTTTTTTTTTAATTTGGTGCCCGGGGTTTATCTGATTGCCTAAGATTTCATTTTCATGGTCCAATTGCCTAAGTGCCAACGTTTATCACTGCTGCTTTTGTGCCCATTTACTCAAGTTAACTTGGCATTTGTCTTCCTACGCCTGAAAGAGTCACACTGAGAAGCTCTGTCACACTCTGTTTCTCTTAAAAGCAAAGAGATGCTGAGAGTACCTGCTGTCCACGGCCTCAGAACTGAGTAGTTGTCAGCCTCTTAATTGCCTACAATTTTTTTGAGGTTCCAAATATAAAAAAAATATATACCCAGCTCAAAGACACCGTAAAATTTAACAGAAATTCTCCTCTAACATTCAGAAGCATCATCACTAACACTGAAATAACTTATGCAAACAAGATACCAAAACATTATATGGAAGCAATGCTGCTGAGCACTCCAGGCTGCTGCCCACAGAGACAGGCAAGTGTTCAAACTTTACCAGACCTACTGGGCTGTATTATTGCCACTACAACTTTTAATGCTTTGCTTAAGTTTAATCAACACATAAGGAGAGAAAAAAACCCTAACAATCCTGCAATGAACAGTCACTGAAGCCACATGGTACAATTTGTTTTCTAATACATTTCTCACAGCCTACATTTTGTTAGGAAAGAAAAACAATGTAGCATTCCATTATGCATGGGTATTAAACCGTAATGAATTACTACTAAATTATTTGTACCTCTAAGGTAATTTTCAAATATTTTAATTGCTGTTCAGGTCCTCTGTAGTGCTGATTCATGATCCATACTCTACTATTGCTACAGAAAACGCTTTGCATTTTTCATACTTCCCTGCCTGGGGCTGGGGATAAAAGAATTGGACAAGAATAAAAATCCAACAAGCTGGAACAACTACTCTTCACAACCCACAAACTGATTCAAGGGCTGCTTAGAACACAGAAGAGTATCTCAAACACAAGCAGTGTTAACAAAAAAACCACACGACAGGAACAGGAGCTTCAATGAATGTAAAAAGTATTTGCTTTTTAATATGCACTTAAGTCACAGTATCTGTTTTGAGACCATTATACCAGATAACATTTTCATTGTGTTCTCAAAGTATTTTGCAAGAGCCTGTCTATACACTTAAGGAGCAGGTACTAACTAAAGGAACCCAAAAACTGGTTTCAGAGCAAAAAAATAAACCCAGTGACCAACATTCATTCCATTCATCTTTATCGAAGGTTGTACAACACACCGTTTTTAAAATGAAAAAGCCATGACAATAAGTAAATGAAATCAAAGGAGATAAACATTTCAACATCTTCTGGCAGTTCTCACCTTACCCCAAAAGTAAAATGCAACCATAAACTAAAAAAAAATTTGAATTTTACGAATTATAGATTTAGGCCATTTTCAATGTCCTGTATCACTCTGACAAAAAATCTTTAAGGAAATCATTTAATGCAATTTCTATTAATAGAACAGAATACATTTTAAAAAGCAGCTATTGATCAGAACCTACTGAAATGAAGACAGATCTGGTGTGCTAGTGGAATTTAAGTTGAAAGCTTTTTAAAGACATTATTCAAGTCAAAACTCCAGGAGAACTTGAGGTTAAAAAACAGTTGTTAAAGTATTAACTGTGTCTGATAGCAGGTTACACAATACACACACATACTCTGCAGTATTTATTTGCAAGGCTGTAGCACTGAGATTTCTCCCTCAGCAATAATTTACTATAATACAGTGTATAGAACAGTGGTGAAACATTTCTTGACGATTCAAAAGACAGACATACTGCAAAAGTCCAGGTCTCTGAAAATGAGAAATGGAGACAACAGCCTCCTTGCATCTTCACTAGCTAGAGCCTTTCTCTTCAGCAGCAGAAGCCTCCATAGGAGTAGCTTCCAAATCTTTGCTTGACTTCTCTTTTTCATCATTTTCATCCTCTTGAGGGTAAAGATCTGGGTATTTTTGCATGCATTCCTGCATGGCACGGAATTGGTCCACACAGTCTGATCCCTTGATTTCTTCTGTGCTATAGTGGAAACAAGAAAAGGCTGACTTGAATTGTTCCCCACAGGGACCACTAGCCATTCCACCCAGACATGGGCAATTCCAATTGATATCTCCATTGGGCAAGATCAATCCTGAAGAAACGAGAGAAAAGAAAAGTTAAGTGCTCCTTCAAAAAATTTATTTCATTCAGCAAAAGCTGCTAGGTTGCAGGTGTAAGCTGAAGTACTAAGAATGTCATATTAGTTCTGTAGCTTCAAGGGTACTGAACACCTTTCTCTTCTTGGCCAGTCTGTTTCTGTCACTGATCTGAATGATCCTTCACTGGGCAGAAGTGCAATTAGTTCTGTATCTGTGCCTGAATTAAGTCTTGCTCCCTGGACTACAGACCACTGAGAATATTCTAAGGAAACTGCAAAAGCAGATCAAAGTCAGTCCACGTGTCAGAAGAAAAGAAGGACTTCCGAGACACGGAAATGGATGGCTGGTGACAGAGTCATTATTGCCAAGGATGACAAAGCAGAAAGATGTTGATCATATAGTGTAGAAAAAATATGGCTTGATTTGTAAACTATATTTTGAAGTCCTTTATTCCTCCTCACTAACACCAACTAGTCATTTTAAATGGTCATTTTTCTAAGACATCAAAAAGAAAAAATACATGAATTTTGAAATGTTCCTGAAGACATCACAGCAATAAAATTACTTGTAAAATAATTCTCTTAAAAATAAATTGTTCCCTTTAGAACCAGATCTGCCTTGTAAACCTGCAAATTTTAACAATAAGAGTTATCCCATAAACAATTCGATCTTGTATGAGCATTGCATTGATTTGCACATATTTGATCACTAAAATAGCATCAGTTTGGGATATATTATGCACAGAAATCATGCTTAAAAAACCCGAGATGAATAATGCAAGCATTTCCTAACTGATAATTACAGCAGAATGCACACTTCAATGAGTCAGCGCATCAGCTAGCTTAGAACACAATTAAAACAGAAACAGATTTAATCCATCACTCTCCCTGAATTGCAAGTCTGCAATAGACGGGATTACTATTTTTAATTAAAAATGAATTGAAACTTCTTTCAAATGCAGCCTGAACCTCACTATCCAGTGGGTCATAATCTACTTGAGCCTGGGCTTGGGGAAGAAAAAACAATCCTGTTTACATCATAGCAGATCAAGGCTTGCATTAGCAATTAACTGCTGACATCACACAACCTAATCTCTCTTATCTCACAGATGGAGGCAGATCCACTTGCACTTATGTCCACACTTGTCTTTGTACTTGCTGTAATGAAGTCATCCGATGGTTCTGAGAAAAGTTTCTTCCCTGTTGTATGACAAACATTCCAACAACAAATTCTTCTGCCAATGATTCACAATGTAAGGTGACAGACACATAGGAAGAACAATTGAAAGGGGCATCATCAGTCATAAAACCAGTCCTGTACATCTGATCATTCATCAAGTTCTTTCTTAAAAGAATTAGGGTTTTTGCTTCATCAATCCTCTGGGGAAACCACTTGAAAACTGTCTCTAAAATAACACAAGAGGAACAAGCCTGGAGAAACAGAGAAAGGAGAGGACAGCAACCATCTGTGTTTGAGGTGCAATTCCCTAAGTTTTACAGCAGGAACGCTATTTCAAAACTGCTGCAAATGAATTCTTAATTTGTTTCCATAAGCCACAGCTGTTAAAAGGCACATACAGTGAACTCAGATATGCTGCAATATGAAATGCTAACTTGAACCTACCCTGCTTTGTCTGCCTTCCCATTTCATTACTTCATTTCTATGTTTTTGACTCAAAGCGAGCCATTAACATTTTGCCTACCAAAATCTCATAACTGATAAAACTAAGTTAAAAAAAAAATCTAATAACTGATAGAAATAATAATTAAAAAAAATACTATACAACTTCATTTTCTCCCAAGTGAAAAAAGCACAAGTTTTTCTGAGTGATCTACTGACTAAAGTAGACTGCTCAAAGACTAATGTCTGTTAATGCCTGAAGCAAAATAAGAACTATCCAAAAATACCAAACTACATGTTCATCTTAAGTATGAAAAAGCCCCTAGGGAAAAAAAAAAAAAAAAAAGAACAACCCAAAACCTCAAATAAGAGTTCCGGCTGTATTAGAAAACAATATAGATTATAGTATATCTATATAATTATTTCCCAGATATGACTGTTCTGTGTATAGCACAGCAGAAAAGAAAAGTCATTATAGTTAATTATGCCACAGAAGTTGAACATTGGAAACAAAGTCTTCTATTCAAAGTAGGACTGAAATTAGAAAAGTCCGCATGTTACTTTATGTACAGCAAAGCCCTTTCCAATTTTCTTTTAAATAAAAACCACACCAGCCAGGGCTTCTGCACTTCAACATATTCCAAAACATTTTGCCCATTATGTCTTTCTTGCCCAGAAATTTCACTCTCATTAGATGCAGTTGCATTCTGTGGTAGGTCAACTGTTTCTCTTTTGTGATCTGATGCATTGTAGCCTGAGATTGTGCAAGTGAAACATTTTCAGAGCAGTACCTTACTGCATTCTAAGAAAAAAAACCAAAAAACAAAACCAAAACACCAGAAAAATTAACCCCCAATCAACACAGAACAATATGGTTCAAATTAAACTACATACCATATCAGTCAAGAAAGTGACCCTGTGTGCTCCAGCTGTGAACTGTGCTTAAATACTGCCCTCTAAAGGTCACAGAGTCACCTGCATAACTTTCACTTTCAAAATGTCAAAAAGGGTGAAGCATTTACTTCTATCTCAGCTGAGCTGAAAGCAGTGAGACCACTTCACACAAAAAGGCTAAAGTAGAAAGTATAAAGTAGAAAGTATAAAGGCAATTAGAAAAAAAAAATAACCCAAATTCACAGACGTTCATGACAATTTCTCAACATAGGGCAAAATTTATTTAATCATCACGACAGGAAGATTATTTCATTTACGCACTAGGAATAAACTAAAATATGCTCTGTGCAGTCAGAACGTTACGAGTCTTGATCTCAGAAATATTCTGCTCTCTTAAAGGTTAGATACGCTTCATACAAGAATTGTAATCTTCATTGAAAATTTAGCTTACGTATTTTCAAGGCAAGATGGTTATAATTGAAAACTGAGTAATTTGAACTTGCCTGTCACATGCCATTGAAAGATATTACTACCAGTTATTGATTATGTTGCTACTAGTATAGTACAGGATTGGTCAGATATAATTTATGTTAAAATGCATATTCAGAGATCACCAAATTAAGCAATTTCTGCTGCATGCAGGCAGGTGAATAACTCACATCAATGACAGTGGTATGTAACTCACTTCAGCTTCTGTGAAAATTGCAATTTGTCATTTAAAACAGAAAAAAAACCCCATAAATTCCACTGGTCAAGCTCTAACTTTATTAATAACAGAAAGGAAGGAAAAGGTTTTTCTGGATATCTCTGGCTACTAACCAAAACTATAAGCCATCAACTGATGTATTTGAACAGACCACTTTGAAAGATCATTGAAAGTGTAGAAAAAAAAAACCCAAACCACTGTAAGGAAAGCATGTCCTTTGTGATGTCTTAATTTAGAAGATAAATCTGCTGAGAGTTTGGGTGTTTATCTACGGAATAACCAGTTGCCCTCAGTCTTTAAAAATGAATGAATAATTTGTTCCTACTTCATACAAGGTTTGTTTTTTGTTGTACTTGTTTAAGATTGTTAGAATGTGATCTACGTAATGTAACACTCCTCACTTCAGTTCTTCTACTTACTACTGACCTTGTTCTTCATAAGGGTCATCAGGGTCATCTGCAACCAGCTCAGCACTGCTGGGCATCTCATGGTCCTCCTTGGTCGCAAATATAATTCTGTCTTTTCCTACCATACAGGAGACAACAAGCAAAAGTTCAGAGAAAGCCAAGACGCAAGTCATTTATAAACCTGCTGAACACCACAAGGTAACGAGATACTCAGTATGACGCATTAATGTTAACAGTGAATGAGTTCTGTTGTACTTATCAATCACCTTCAATCAGAACAGTTGTTGGTTCAGAGGAGCACGTACACGACTGAAATTCTATTCTTCTAAAGTTCCTATTTTCACAGCAACATACTGTACTAGCTGCAGATCACAGTGCAGTTCATTGAACTGCGAAGTTAAAAAAACTGTTTCTAAACAAGCTCAAAGTACTCCATTACCAGGACTAACCCAGACCAAGGAGTTAGACAAAAAAAAAAAAAAGGCAGAGTGAAAGAAAAGTTATACTAAGTTACAGGAAAGTGTTCAATAGGATACTTTTTAATAATAGTACTCTCCATTAAAGACTGGTGTAATATTTTACAGCAATTATCTGAATGAAATACTGAAGAGGACCTTAACAGTGTAGAACCAACTATGTTGAAAGGTACTGTGAACATTACCAAAGACAGAAAAACAACTCAGCGTATCTTGATTTAATAAAGTTCTGTGGCCAGGTTAGGGGAAGCTTGTCTGGAAACCCGAGTAGTTTTCTGACAATTTTGTAAAACTATGAAGAACACTGAGGCACACACAGCAGAAAAGAACAGCTGGCTGAAACTCTTCTGAAAACACAACTGAGTATTAATTGAGTGGAAAAAAAAAAAAAAGGTGAGTTGCCCAAGAACTTCCTTTCATTCTCCAAATTCAAAAAGGCCACTACAGTGACTCGGCTTATTGGAAATTAGTATCTTCTTGCCCCTTAATGTGAGCTCAACTAGCAGATGTCCAGCAATTCCCTTTACTTTGCTCAGTAACCAATATGCATTTAAACATGTCTGAGAAAACAGATAAAACAAAGCCCTTTTTAAAAGGTAAGCAGTCTCCCGTCAACTCTGCATAGCACTCCAACAAACTTTACAATGTAGACTGCCCAAACATTTTATAGAATATATATAGAAATATTTCAACTCCAACCTGTGTCACTGTAATTTTGCAGGATGCCATAAGACAGCTTACAGATCTTGCAAAGATCCAAGATGTTGTTAAAATAAATAAACTAAAACCATGAAGGTCCATAGGTCATAACCACCTCACCACAGTTTACAATCGTCAGTGTGCCAAAGTTTTTAATTTCCAAGTGGCATTTAGAACTATAGTATGGCTTTTTTCCAGTTTGAAACTCTACTTTTAGTCACTACATTAATTAAAGGGGGGGGGAATAGGTCTCCTAGGATATGAAGTGATTAAGCCTCGTAAATACAACCCGTATAATACCTTGCATAGATACAGAAACATAACGTTCCTACCCTACTCGCCTTGTCCATCTACCGTGTTTGCCTCAAAAAGGTTAAAAAACCAAAACAAAACAAAACAAAAAACAAACCACAAACCACACCTCTGGCCACTTAAACTAAATTGGCAGAAACTTAACCCCTGCGGGAGGATCCCGCCCCGATACCTCAGCCGCCCCGCGGCGGAGCCGGGCGGGCCGAGCTCCGCGCCCCGCGGCGCGCACACGCGCGCTCCGGCCATTTCGCGGGGATGTTTCAACGCCCTGCAGGGCGGCACCTCCTCACCTCATCTCACCCCGCCCGGCCCGGGGGCACCCGGGGGCACCCGCGGGCCCCTCAACGCCTTCTCCCGCCTCATAGCCCCAACCGCCCCGCCGCCTTCCCGCCTCCCGTGAGGAGAAAGGTCGGAGGCAGGAGTCGAGGCAGTCCCTCCCGCCGCCACACGCAGCCCGCGGCCTCGTCTCCCCTCAGGCTGCGCCTTCCCCTCAGGGGCTGAGGTGAGCGGGCAGCCGCCCCACATCGCCCCCCCTCCCACAACCGCCTCAGGGAGAGCACGCCCGGCCTGTCCCCGCGGCGTGACATTGGGGGAACACCCGTGCGCACCTTCCTGCCTGCAGTAGGACATGGCGGAGCCGTACGGTGCCTCGCGGCGCGCGCGCAGACTGACCGCCGCCGCCCCCTCCGCTCCTCCTCTACCGCCGCCGCAGCACCGGGCAGCGGCGCGCTGCTCCACGCGGTGACCTCCCGCCTCCGGAAGCACCTTCCCTGCCCGCCGGCGGCCGCTGACGCGCCTCCTGCCGATGGCGGCCCCAGGGCCGGCGCGGGGGAGGGAGCGACCGGCCCCGTCAGGCGCCCGACTACAACTCCCAGCATGCCCCGCGCCCGGCCATCCCCGGGAGGAACTACGTGTCCCGGCATGCATTGCGCGGCGGCGGGCGCGCCGGGTGAGCCCTGAGGAGGAGGAGGGCGCGGCTGCGGGTTCGCGGTTCTTGCGGTGGCTCCTGCGGGCTCTCCGGGGTGGGACCCGGTACGGGCAAGAGGCTCAAGATGTCGAGGAATGTAAGTGCGGCTTGGGCTGGTCCTGGCGTTAGTCCGCGGTGCGTGTGGCGGGTCCCTGGGTCGGCCCGTTCCCGCTCCCCGAGGCGAGGGGCCCTGCGCGGCGGGGCCGCTGTCCCAGCCCGCCTCACGTCCCGAGGCGTTCACGAGAGAAGCCTCAACCCTCTGTCTTGGCTACGTGTGCTGATCTGAAGTTACTTCGTGGTTATTCCCCCCAGCCAGCGTACACACAGATAAACCCGGGGGTTTCGTGCTGTACTGTGGCACTGGCCGGGACAGCAAGACCAATTTTTAAGCTGCCTCTTCTTGTTGCTCTAGATGCAATTATTTTAAAGTATGCAGGCACTTACCATGGGGGAGGTAAAATGGAACTTGTTATTTATAGCTATGTTTTAGTTGGTCTGGAATTCAGGAGTATTACTCAATTTGTCAGGGGCTGGATACGGGGTGTGGGTGCCAAATAGGGAACCTAGAGACAGACTGAAAAAAGCTTGAAGGAACATGTTGAACAACTGTCTTTGCAATTGTTTTTTCCATTAGGCTTGAGTTCTATTTATTGACTGTGTTACCAGTATCAAAAGTGTAATGGGGCATTTAATAAGGGTAGGAAAGTTTTGGTCCAAGGCAAGAGGTGCTACCCTGTAAAGCAGCAGTATTAACAAAGCTAAAAGACATATTTTGAAACAGAATGCCTTTCCCTGTAACCCCAATATTGCCTTTTTGGGTTTATCTCCAACAGTTCTCTGACACAGGCAGCAGAAAAGAACATGTCAAAATCACAAGTGAGGCCAAACCGGGGTTCCTGGAGAGGCTCAGCGAGACTTCTGGAGGCATGTTGATAGGACTTGTGACATTTCTTCTGTCTTTCTACGTTCTTTTTACCAATGAAGTAAGTGAAATACTGTCAGTGTTTACGCACAGCTTTAAAATGTCGCAGCTGAGGTGACATTCAACTAGTTTTGCATTTATAGGCTTACTAAAATGGTCACGTGAAATATTTATTACTCCACACATAAGAAATGAATGCTATGTTTGGAGAACCTGGTCCTTATACTTGGGATATAACAGAGAGTAAAATCATTGGACCTCAGACAGTCTTTTTGTAGAGCTGAGTGTGGTAGAGACAGTGGCAGCATGTGATGAGAGATAAGATCCAAAACCTGTGAGCTGGTGCAGAACCAGGCTGTAGTATTATTGAAAGGGGGTTGCATGAGCCAGCCATGTTCCAGTCTTCTCTCTTTTCTTGGGATAACATAATGTCCTCGTTTCTAGTGTTGTTATAACTGTGTTAAAGGAATTCATGCTCTGTGTCGCAAAATTGAGGGTGTTAATTATTCTCAGTGTTATCTTATGTCTCGGTTTGAGACTGAAAAAAGAATTAGAGTAAGCAGGGAATCCTAACACCCTACTGTTGCAAACATACACACTTTTGGCAATTTTGGAGTGGGAGAGTAGAATTCTGTGAATTTTCACTTAAGACTTCCTTTTGTACCTCTAAAGAGGAAAAGTAACTACTCCAAATTTCAGTGACTTTGCAGGAAAAAGCACACTGTAACATGATGGTAAGGTAAGGAAAACTTCTGCCAAGTAGTCACATGGGTCTGTGGAAAAAGGACCATAATTGGCATAATTTTTGCAGTTATTCGTGGACGATGAACAACGTAAAAGGTGAAGAGCAATAACTCCGGACCCTTGTAGGAATAATCTATGTGTGTTTGAGGAGCTTAGTCAATGTGAATGATCCTGCTGCATGGGTAAGAAGTATTGCCCCAAACTGTGTCAGACACGGAGAACAAGAGTGGAGAAGAGTGTTTCGAGAATATGCCTTGAGGCTGAGTATACAAGCATTCCTTGTGGTCTTCAGATCACGTGTCTGTTAACTTTTTTCACAAAATACTTCAGTGCCATTTATTCTCCACAACTTGATTTTGCTTTTCTTGATTGCAGGGACGAGCTTTAAGGACAGCCAAGTCTCTCGATGAGGGACTTTCTCTTGTGATCCCTCTTGATAACATCCACAGCGTGTCTCAGCAGAACGAAGGGAGATTGGTGCACTTAGCTGGCGCTTTGAGTACATCTAAGGTAAATAAAATAATATCTTAAAAATTTATTTCAGGCTTGGAGGGAAGGAAATAAAAGTATTTGCCAATTAAAATTGTGTTTGATATCCAGGGAGAAGACATGTAGCTTCTCTCCTTCCCTGCAAGTATTGCCGACTACCACTCAAAATTTGGTTCTTGGCCTAGAATCGGGGAGATGCTTTACAGCTTTGAGCTCCCTACTCCTAAGCAACGTGCTACCTCTACCTGTATTTACCTTCCCACTGCCTTTGGTGGATAATTTCAATCCCGTTTGTACAGGGAACCTGTTGTGTATTCATGATACTGTAAAGTCTTTAGGCTCTTGGAGTACAGAGGCTCTGCAAGTTGTGACTTTTCAGTAGTGATGATATTTTCCATGGTCAGTTGGCATTGCAGAAGGTTACATGGCAGCTTCCAGCAAAATAAAATCTCCCCCTGGTTTAAACACTTAAACCTGTGTGCCATTAGCCAGCATTTTTGATTTTATTCTTCACTATGGCAGTAATTTTTGATGATGATTCTTTAGGTCAGACTTACCAGTGATATAAGGAGATGCTCTTTTTTGTCTTTTGTAACATTTATTCTATATTCAGCTGTGTGTAATGTAGAATTAACTATGTACAGCGAGGTATGTAAGTGGGTTTAATAATAAAGTACAGTGTTTGAGTTTGTGAGGTATAGCATTTATCCTGACTTGTATTTTCTTTAATTTTTAAATAGCCTTTGTTTGATCCCAGCTATGGCGTCTCCATCCAGGCTGTCAAACTTAAGCGTAACGTGGAAATGTACCAATGGGTAGAATATGAAGAGTCCACGTAAGTGAAAGAAATCTTTAAAAGTTGTTTATAAAGCTGTTGTATTAACAGGATCCATCACATTTTCTTTTCTCACCCCCCAAAAGATCTAACAAATCTTTATGGCAGGGGAATTCTAGAGCTCTTGGGATTTTTTTAGAGAGTGGCTTGAATTTCCTTGGAGTCATCAGGTCTTGTAGGTGGTCAATGCTGCAGAATTTGCATCTGATAAGATCTGGGTAACATCCGAGGCCTTTCATAAAATGTTTCCACTCCCTCTGATCTAGTCAACACCTCCTTGTTGGCAACCTGGGAATAAAAGGGTTGTGGCTGTTTAGCATTTGTGTGTAATTTTCTCCTTGTACAGAGAATCCATGTCTTCAGAATAGGTAGTTCAGAGAAGAGTTAGTTTACTGGTAAAGATAAGTTTGTGTTGCCACTGAGCTGTCTGTGCATTTCATGTGTGAAGTATATTTTTGCCCTGAGCAGGGGTGTGTGTGTGCACTGTTTTAGTTCTCATCCCCCCGGCTTTTCTTTGCAGGGAACATGAAGAGAATGGTGAGATTAAGAAAGAGACAAAGTATTCATACAGTAAGTTGATCAACAGAAAGTCCCTTTTATGCATGAAACTTTGGACTTTTATGTGTGTGTGCTTTGATTTTTGTTGTACACCCTGTATTTTCTTGTTCAGAAACATAGGAATGTGAAGAAATAAGCAAAAATTCTGTTTCCTAAACAAATGGCAGGACCTCCCTTTCTTGAGGTAACGGAGGTGAAAGGTTGTGTGCTGTTAGCAAGCAGCTCCTACAGAAAGTCTTGTCTTGGAACTCCTGGAGGTTCAGAGCAGCATCCAGGAACAGGATGCTCTGGAGATTGAACCCATAAGGTCCTCAGTGACAGGAGATGGGAGTGTGTTGAAAGTTGTACCTGAGATTACTTTTAAGAAGTAAAATAATTGGGCATATGTTGGACATGAGCAGAAGAGAATAGATGGGCAAGAGCAGTGTAGCTCCAGCCTGTCTGACAGCATCTTGAGAGCCTGTTTAGGTGTCGTTACCAGCTAATGAAAATCGTCAGCACCTTCTGATGTGCACTGTGGCTTTTGCCAATTGCTTTTTTGGCAGGAGCAGAACTGCAAGCATTATTCTGATCTACCCAGTGGCAGAAAAATACTCTGAGTCATCAGGTATCTGGAGATTGGTCTCTGAGCCTCAGTTTATCTCTGATTAAAGCACGTGGCTGTGTAATGTGGGTGTGCAGCAGTTTCTGGGTGTGATCCTAGGAACAGCCCAGCTCAGTGAAGCATGGGGCCCTGGAGCACGGAGATACATAAGGAGCAAAGCTGGTGGTTGTGAGCTGTGGAGAACAGTCCTACACTGGCAAGGAACAAAAAGAAACGCCATTTAAAAAAAAAGCTGCCGTCTCAAGATTGATGGATTCTGTCCAGTAAAAGTCTGTGTGTTACTAGATGTGGTGGGTTAATTTTGGCCCAGGGCCCACAGAGCCGCCTGCCTACTCCCCGCCTCAGCGGGACTGTGCAAGAGACTGAAAAGAACAAGAACAGGAGAGCTCGTGTGTTGAAATAAAGATAAGGAGATCGCTTACCAGTTTTACCATTGTGGGCAAAACAGACTCAATTTGGGGAAAATTAACTTAGTTTATCGTCAATTAAAATAAATATTTAATTACTGATTCAGGTGTTGGGTAAACACATTGTCTCTCACCCTTGCCCAGGCTCAACTTCACTCCAGACTCCTCTCCCCTTGGCCCCCCACCTTGTTGTTGCCACATACATACTTTTATGTAAACATTATTACTGCAAGTGTAACTTAGAACTGATTCATTGATTTAAAGGTGTATTCAATAACTAAGATCTGAGTAGCAATTTTTCCTGTTTTCTCCACAACCTTCATATAATTTTCTTTAGATACCGAATGGAAATCAGAAGTTGTGAACAGCAGAAACTTTGATCGAGAAATTGGACACAAAAACCCAAGGTAATTTACCACCAAGCGCAGTCCCTCTGGATTCTTTCACTGTCTCTGATTAAAGATGAAAGCTAAATGACTAATTTTCATGACACAGTGAAGCAGTTGGAAACTGTTGGTCTTTTGGTAGCAGGGAGAACTAACGCACAGAGAGATCAGAGAGTGATTCAAAGCTGCCTGGTGGAACCAGTATTAAGCTATCCATTAGTAATTATTGGGATATTATTTTATTACCTCTGGACCATGTGGTCCCCACATAGGAGAATTTGAATTGGTTTCTTTCTGACTTTTATTGTCTGTTGGTGCAGTCAATTACTAATTCTTTCCTCTATTACAAGTACAGGGTTAGAATAACAGGCATCTCATGAGCTCGTCACGCCACTTGCATGCTGCGTTTTCTGAGGTAGCATGCATGAGCTCACAGGCTTGTTTGTGGCGATTGCCCATATATAATTTGTTTCATGTATCTCATTTGCAGCATTTTAGTTACACTATGATGTGCCACTTTTAATGCTAAGTTTTAGCTTGTTTATCATTCTCACAGCACTTGTTTGGTTCCTTAGGATGCAGGATGCCATCTGGCAAAAAACATCATGTGTAAGCGAAAAATACAGCTGGAGAGATAGTAGGACGAGGATTCTAACAAAACCAAACTTAGCGAAATATCCAGAACTTTGTTTTGGTTGTGTTGCCTTATCCAAATACACTGTCCTTTATTTGGAAGTACTTCAGGAGAAAAAGCAAAGATCTGTGTGTTTTTGATTGTAAGTCCCCACTAGCAGACTTGTATAGATAAGAGATAACATCAGAAAGGCTGCTCAGATAACATGCCTGCTTTCTCTCTGCCCCCCATGCACGGTTCTTTGTTAATGAACATTCTCCAAGCGTTCTCCAGTAAATGCAAATCTCCATTTGAGAGTAAGAAACATTTTGGATTTAATGCTATTGCAGTACATCGTTTTAAAAGTGCTGCAGCTAAAAACATTTCATCTGGGTGACTGGTACAAACCAAGGAGGCTGAGCAGAACTGTGGTGGATCCTTGTGTGAGAGAGCACGGTGTATGCAGACATGCTGACTTTAGAATTCATGCCTTGCATTAATGGGACTATTTTAAGTGTGTCTTCTTCCATCCGCCCATCGATCTTTTTATGTAACTGAGACATTTGTGAAAATAAAATTTGTTGTCTCCTGCCAAGGAGCTTCTAGTAGTACTGCTTATGAGAATGAAGTCAAATCTGTTAGTAAAGGATTCCCGAGTCTGGAATTTAATTAACTTGGCCATGATGTGACGGTACCTTTATATGGAGAAGGTCTATGATCTAGGTTTTTTAATTTAGCAGGTAAGATGTAGAAGTTGACAGTGGAAGATAAATACGTTCAAGCTAGAAAAAAAGTGCATTTATGAGTGTAGATAAATGTTGCAGGAATTCTTCTAGGAATGTGATTAATTCATTGCCACTCAAGAGGTCTATATCGCCACTACACAGCTTCCTAAGAGCTGCACTCCACGTCGGCCCATTATAGGCTCAGTACTGAAAAAAACTAGTGAAATCCTATAATATGAATGGAAGGTCAGGCCAGGGGCTGAGACAGTTGTATCTTGTCTTAACTTATTTTAACGGCTCCAGCGCTATGAAGTCTGAACACAGTTTCTTGATGGATTTGTTTTCATATCCTGACAGCCATTTAGCTCTTGGAGTTTCTACTGATGTTTGACATAATACCTTTTATGTGCTGTGTATTACCTACTGCAGACCAAGAGTTTGATGATAAATCTGGAACTAATTGGGCGCTCTCTCTGTTCCTCAGTGCCATGGCTGTGGAGTCTTTCACTGCTGTTTCTCCTAATGTCCAGGTTGGCAGCTTTGTTCTTTCTAAGGGTAAGGATTGCTCTGTGCTACCTTTGTGTCCACTGTTGCATCAGCGGTGGATTTGGGTTCTTTCTGCGATGACGGTCATTTCAAAGCATAATCAGGAATCCAGCCAGCAAATTGGCTGTTCAAAGTTAGACACCAGACCTGAGCTTATTTCTTTATTCTTCTTAGGTCTTGTGGATAAAATTGATGACTTCAAGCAGTTGAGCTTGTCAAACCTTGAGGATCCACATGCTGACGTTACCCGAGGAGGAGATTACTTTTACCACAGTGAGAACCCCAGGCGCCCAGAAGTAAGATGAGAAAGATAAACCGAAGTAGTGATTACTATTATGTGAAAAAGAAAGTGGGGACATGTCCCGTTTCTATTTAAATACATAGAAATCGGAGTGCTTCTCTCGCAGGAAGCCTCTGATCCTGCTGCTTTGTCTTCTGTTTTCTTGAGCCTGCCATGCTTTTAAATGGAAAGGCATGGGATGGTGCTGGGAGGTGGGTTCTGCCTCTGCCTTGCTGTGCTGAACAGAGTGCAGTGAAATAGCTGCTTGTCAGCTTGTGCTACCTGCCTTCCCCTGCCAAACGATGAAATGACAAGGGATGGACGTAGGATCTCATTGGTGTTAATGTGCTCCTGCACCTAAATCAGAGGGAATAGTGCAAAACAGCATTTGAGCTACCTTTTTTCAGCTATCAACTGGGCCTGGAAAAAGTACAGCTTGGGAATCATTCTAGGTATCCTCTGGCTTGACATAAGTGTTCAGAAAAAGTGTTGATAGACAAAGGGTTCCCATGCAGAGTTGTCTTTCCTGTGATTCTTTGTAAAGAAATCTTTCTTGACTTCCAATATTCTCTTGTTTGTAGGTAGGAGACCTTCGTGTCTCGTTCTTCTATGCAGGTCTGAGTGGAGATGACCCACATTTGGGCTCTGCGGATAAGGTGAGTCTTCAGCTCTTTCTGTGTTTCTCAAACTTTGTTCCCAACTCAGTGACCAGTAAATCTTTTTCCCTTTCTTCCAAGGTGACTGTGATTGCTCGCCAGCGAGGTGATCAACTGGTTCCGTATCACACCAAGTCTGGAGATGTCCTGCAGATCCTGTACCCCGGGGATCTCTCCGCGGAGGTGAGATCCCACACTGCACTGGTGAAGGGTTGGAACTGGAGATGGTAGTGCCAAAGCAGCAGGGGGTTGAGCGCTCGTTCTCCTTCAGACCTACTCTAGAGGAGGAAAAGTGAACATTGGCTTTTCTCTCTCCTTTTTCTAGGATAACACGTTATAGCCTTTGTTTGCCTTCCAGGTTTCTGTACATTCTTTGTGTTGCAGCAGAATGTGCTTCACCCACTAGCAGCAGATTATTTGGCTATAGTTATTCCTCATGGGTTTTTTAATTTTAAAAAGGAACTGTGGCTTAAGTAGCTATATATATTTTTATTTTTTTTAAATCCCCTTGTGTTGCTGCTGAACATTCTTTACTTAAAAAAGCTGTTTCTGTGCCTTCTCGTTTTGCTCTTATTTGCTCTTTGGTAGCTTCCCACTTAGACATGCAAGCATGTGATTTTTGAAAAGGTTGTGTGTAAAATAGTAAACATCAGGCTTTAATTAAACAAACCGTAGGAGCTATCCTCTCTTCAGCTGCTAATAACAGGAGTTTGGGCTTGTTCGAAATGTTTATTGCTGTTCTGGCTGAGAAAGAACCTTCAGGCAGAGCATTATGCTCCAATAAATCCTGTGTGCTCCAGCAATTTGGTGATTCATTTACTCCTTTTAGTAGGTTTGTTTCCATTAATGATTGTTTTGTGCCCTGCTGCGAAAATCCAACATGTGAAGAGCTTACAGGAGCTCCTAGAAGCATTTTAAAAGGCTTTTGTTTTGAGTTGAAAGAGAGTAGCAGTAGAATCAGCTCTCTGCTGGGAGCTCTGAATCTTTATTAGACAGAATTTTAGTTTTTTTGGAAATTAACTCACTACAAGTGAATAATTTGTAGGGTACCTATATGTGTGACTGACTACTTGTACATACCTTTTCCCATTAAGTTCTTTATTATGTTACATTTTATAAAGCCAGAGGGGCACAGAACCAGTTTTGGAAAAAAACCTTACTCAGAATTCTTGCAAATAGATGCTTTGCCCGATGCAATATACATATACCTTTTATTTTTTCTTCCCTGTGTGCTACTTACATTCTTTCATCTACTTTCCCTTCAGTCATCAGTGGATGTTGTTGCCTTTTCTCTCTTCCTCCAAAGACAGTAAAGTCAGATCATTCCTCCTTGTAACTTTTACTTATTAGTGTCTTATTTTCCAGTTGTGTTGAATGATGTATCCGTTTGCAGCAAAACCTGTGCGCTTTCTGCCTGTGGTTCTAGTGTGTTGAACGGTGTTTGTTTAGCTGTCCTAATTTAGAAAAATGCTGGTTTTCTTTGTGCTGCACTTTGAAATCTATTGTAGTATGCAGCAATATTGTGCAAAAAGACCCTGCAGAATGAGCTGTAGTGTATCTTCTGTGAGAGAATTCGTACTCCTAAAATGCTGTTGGCTCTGATTTGCTCGTAATACACTGAGATCAAGAGGATGTCAAAAGAAATTGAGAAACAGACTGCACATAACGGTGTTTGCTTGCAGGAAGTGTTTCAGAAAGAGCACGAGAGTAACACCATGAAGACTTGGGCGCTCCGTGCCGCAGGCTGGCTGGCGATGTTTGTGGGCATCAGCCTAATGACCCGGATCTTTTACACTTTGGGTAAGTTTTTTACGGCAAGGTAAAACAGCTTAGAGATAGGACCTCTCTAGGGATTATAATACTCTCTTGCTCACATATGCAATTAATTAATTTGGCAGTCAGGAGGAATCTGGTTTGAACTCAGATTGGTTTTGATCTGAAAGTCACTGTAGGCAATTGCAGGTAAACAGGATCCCAGAACCAGGTGGTGGTTTTGTGAATGTTAAAAAAAAAAAGGCAAATATCTGTTGCCAGTCCCAGAAGATCCCAGCCCAGTGCTCACCAAAATCAGAAGCCAAAGCACACGCTGGGCTGGTTCTTTCAAGTCTAACTCAAGTTGCTGCATTCCAGTTACTTTCTACACCCGTACACAGGTGGTCCCCCCAACAGGTTGTAATTAGTAGTCATGTAGTAATGTGTATTTGTGTCTAGTTATTCTACACTACTGTGAACACCCAACAAAAAAGGGCTTTGTTTATCCTTTTAGCTTAGAAAAATGTTGGAATAAAAACTTAGATAAAAGCAGGACAGTGCCTCCAACTTGTATAAACTTCAAACATCAAAGCTATCATTTGCTTTGTAGCGGTGCGCTTGCTTTTATTTTCTTATTTACTTATTCACATACATGCTACTGCAAGATCTATTGTTGCCAGAAATAAATTTCTATGCTAGCATGTTGTATCAGGTGCCCTAGGCTGGTTCCACAGCTGCAAGGTGACCAGTCTGCTCTGCCTCTCAAGCCTCGGACAAGACTTCAGGCTTCATTTTGGATCCTTCCTGTCTGAAGAGATGAGGAGCCTGGTGTCTTAGAGGTTCAGCTGTTGCTTAATTATCAAATGCCTTGAGGATGCTCTGCTGAAAAGCTTTATCCAGTGCTTTCGATAAATAATTTGAGTCTGTCTTTTGGTTTGCAATAGTTAGTGTGCAAATCCTAGGCATGAATAAGACTTTTAAACTATCATCTTGTCAACTGCTTTATCCCTTGTTTAATTCTTTCTGCAGTGGACTGGTTTCCTGTGGTGAGAGATCTGGTGAACATCGGATTAAAAGCGTTTGCCTTCTGCGTGGCCAGTTCGCTGTCACTCCTGACCATCTCGGTCGGCTGGCTCTTCCACCGCCCGCTCTGGGCTTTGCTCATCGGGCTGCTCTCTGTGCTTCCAATTGTGGTTGCAAAATCTCGTGTTCCACCAAAGAAGCAGCAGTGAGAAGGAGGCAGTCGGGTTTTGCACCAAATCCTGGTTAGAAACTTTTCAAGCACATTTCTCTCCTGGTTACTGCAGCGTGTACAGCATATCACAGCAGCGTGTACCCAGAGCTGGGGAGGGGGCTTGAATGCAGTTTTCGATACAGGTTATCCGTGAAAAATCAGACTACAGGATGCTTTTCATAGGGTGTCGGTGACATTGACTTAGGGAAAAAAGCATTTTGGAGTGTCTGTATTGATTGTAAGTCAGTGAATGAGCGGATTTGTACTTTTTACCACTTACTTACTCCCTTTGCTTTGAGCACTGGCAAGTCCTTGCTGGCAGTTGGGGCACCTCGTGTCTTATAAAGTGCCATCGCGTGGGCCGTGAGTTCATCTCCTTAGGAAATCCACGCGTGTTCCTGACAAACTCTTCCGCTGCTGCCTTTTCGTAACGCTACTTTGGCTGATGCGTCTGGAAGCGTACGTGTTCAAAGGACAAATGCCAATTAGTCGAATTTCACACAACAGTAATGTCAAGTGTATGCTTTTGGACTGAGGATTTTCAAAGTGACTTGAAATAATGAGTGGCTGGGTTAGCAGGGCTCTGAGGCAGGGCGGATTTGTCAGAAAGCATTGGTTTTTCTCCAGCTTTTTAAAAGTCTTTGAAGTTGTTTTTGGTTAAGCATCTGAAATGTTAGCATGGACTACACCATTGCATAACTATTTCAGACATTTAACCTCGAATTACACTTATTTAAGGGGGTACTCAAAGGTCACTAACCTTTAAAAATAAAACCTGCTGCCTTGAAACAAAATTAGCTTTTCTAATTGAATGTATATTCTTTGAAATATTTTTTTGCTGTGTATACTGTTTGTTTCTTCAATTTCACTTAGTAAGACGATGAACATACTCCATGAAAATGAAATTATGAAAACATTTTTGCCTGATATTTCATAGACTGTAGTAGCTACATTTTGAGTTTTGTATCACGTCAGAGGAATGCCGCCTGGTAGCGCTGCGACGGCTTGTGTTGACGTATTTCTGCTGTAACCAGTACTTGGCATTACAGACTGTCTTGTTCTGGTTTTAAGTTCCTCCCCATCTTGCTAGAGTCTTCCAGATGTGCCCTCCCTACACTACAGTGGTTTTGTTTTCTGTAAGTTTACACAATTCAGTACAAAAATCATGTCTTCATTTATGAAATCCGGTTGTGACTGTCAGGAGAAATGTGTTCCCCGCACCAAAGGAACTTAACTTGAACATACATCGAAGCAAATGTTTGTTACAAACTGCACCAAAGTAGAGACCTGAGTTGTAAGTGTTTTGAGAAGTAGTACGGTCTTCCTGCTGCCACCCAACACCAGCTTTTACACCTTGGATTAAGAACTGCACTGGAGAGACCAGCGCTGCTGCCTCACCAGGGGTGCAGGACACCAATCAGCTTTACCATGTTAGAGATGAAGGTACAATTTTCTACGGAAGTGCTGAGCTTTTGTATATTTCATAAAATACAGTTTTCAAAAGGTTGGTCTGTTGGCTTTTTTATTATATTTAAGTATTGCACACTTCATATCCAGAATAGCATCCAGGTACATGGACAATTAGTTTGCAGCTTCCACATGAACTGATTTGCTGTTGTTGAGAGAAATGAGCAGTTGGGATTTGTTTAGGCTGCAAGTATCTCCCCATTTTGGGGAGCAAGTTCCTGGTAGCAGCAGAGCTGCTGTCTGGGCTGTACACGCGATGTGATGAAAGGCTGATTTTCCCCCCTACTGTGGTTTTACTCCCTGTTATTTCTTAAGTGACAGTAACTTCCTTCCATAAGATTATTTGAAAACTATGACAGTTCAGCCTGACTGGATACAGCCTCTTGTATTTTAAAAGAGACTGGGTCTTTACCTGTGCATTCAACAGCTTAAAATACTTTTATCTTTACAGACTAGCGTGTGCATAGGAACCATGCAAAATAAAATGTGATTCCTTTCACAGACAAGAACTTTGTGTTTCCTAGGCTGGGTGTGCTGGTGCAGCCAAAGCTCCATTTCATTGCATGTACACAAACAAGGTTTCTATAGCAACAAGTGAAACCGTTATTTCTCTTGCTTCCTTACCCAAACCGGACAGAACATATACCTGATCTGTCAATCATCTCCTGCCGCTTTGGTCTCCCTTAAAACATATTTACTCACCTTCTGTGTGCTCAGAGGAAGAGAACTTGCTGCCTGCGCAGCTGAGCAGAGGGATTTAGAATTTTTCCTGAAGCGTTATATACAGGTCATATCTATTCCCCTAAGCTACAACTTGCGTTGCTCTTTTATTTAGCATTTGGTAGCAAAAACTAAAAACTCAGAATGAAAACCCTTGACATAAAACCAATTTGCAAGTGGCCAGCTCTGGGGTTTGTGACTTCTGTCCCTTCCAGGAACACAGAGCTGCTGCCAGAAGAACGAGCAGGCTGGACTGAGGTGGAACAGAAAACATTCTCTTTCTTCCATACTTTATTTTGTTCTACAAATACAGTACAAAAATAGACTTTTTTTCCTGCACAAAATTAAATGTAAGCCATTTTCTTGCATTTCCATTTTTCCTCTGGGACAATGTCCAGCAATGACTTTGTATTCCCCTCTATTTTTAAAGAGACAGTGTCAGTGTAATTTAATTATATTATAAAATTATTTAATTATAAAAATACTACAAAAGACAGAGCAGCATTTGTATTAAAAAAACTGCAGGAAAAGCTTGTGTGGATGTAACATTCCTCTCTTAATGGTTTTTAAATGCTTAATTACTGAATAACATTTCCAAGAGCTCTCTGGTTTCAGTAATTTTGTTGCAGACAACGACACTCAGCCGGTTTCAGGTGGTTTTTGCCCCAGAACATATCCACGTAGTCTTGATAAAACAAAACTGAAACAAATATGCATATATTCAAATTACTTAAGACATATTTCACCTTAAGTTTGAAAAGGGGACAGGGCTTCTCCCTTCTAATACACAAGATTTCTGAAAATAAAGGGAGAAAAGGCTGAAAACCCCAACCAGAGTTTTCACAAAAGGCAGGGATTCAGAAAGTAAATTTTCAGATTCCCCCAAATCTTGGTTGCATGCTTTTTTACACCTGAATGGAAGTATTTCATCTTACTGTGATTGCGAGACAGTAAGAACAGAACTCTGCTTCACCGACTTGGAAAAGATCCGAATCAAAGAGCATGTCAGTCGTCCTTTGGCCAGCTCACCACAGGCTGTTCGATAGCAGCTCCATTCTTTAGTTCTGGGCAAGCAGGAAAAAATGGGAAGGAGAAAAATGGGAAAGGACAGTGCTAGTGAA
The DNA here is from genome assembly GCF_036013445.1 of Caloenas nicobarica. NCBI lineage: Eukaryota > Metazoa > Chordata > Aves > Columbiformes > Columbidae > Caloenas > Caloenas nicobarica. The sequence continues at coordinate 19,070,885 of NC_088255.1, read as the reverse complement.
ACGAATGGCTCAAACCCCAGAATTATTAGTGCTGAGCGATACAGAAGAGCAAAAAAAAACCCAGCAGCACAAAGTGATGTTCTGAGAAGGTGCAACTGCACACCTGCTTCCAAGTCCAAGGGGAAAGGGGTGAACCTCATTACCTGTGATAGCAAAAGAAACTCTTGATACTGAATTAGGTCGGTCCCTGACAGCTCAGAAACACAAGTACAGTGCAAGATTAAGTCCTTAACTAGCAAAGGATACTTTGCTGTGACTATTGTTCTTGAACCTGGAAATGGCAAAGAAATACTTGTTCTGATCACAGTTTCTCAAAAGGGAACAACTGTGCTGCTTCTCCTTTCTTTTCTCGCTTGCTTTTTCTGGTCGTGTTGTTTTCTTTTGTTTTCTCTAACTGGCGATTTTGGGGCCAATAAATGGCCGTGTTCCCTACTGTAGTCTCTGAACTCGGACCTTCTTCTTCATCAGAAGAGAATCCTGCTCCTTTCTCTGCCTCAGGTGCTGACAGCTCCGTCTGGAAAAAAAAAAACACAGGCACAAAAATCAAAAAGTTGCTCTAGAAATCACTTGTAATTACCCCTTTCCAGAAGGGCTCGTCTTCCATCGCAGTGACACTTGATGACATTACTGGAGTTGGCTGCTCTGGTCTGGGCTCTCCCCCAAAGTGATGTGGTTCTATTCCTGGATGTCAAGCGTTCTTTCAACACAAGCAAAGTATTTTTGGCTGCAGAACAATAAAAATAAACCTGCTTTAAAGAGATCATGCCTTTCACCTTTCCCAATGGGGAAAAGATTAAGAACTAAAACATCTGGCTTCATAACAAAAAGCAGCCCCTTTCATCCTGTTAGCTACTTGCTTGGTTTGGAGGAATAAATCTAGGAATGGGGTATGTCAAAACAGAAAATACTACCAAAAAAATGACGCTTTAGGGAACACTAATCTCTTGGTAAGCAATAATAAATCTTTCATGGACATGAGCACAGCAAATTTCCCATGTATTTTTATTTTTACTAGTTGCTAGTCACATGGATGCAACAGGAAAGAAGTTGATTTTTTGAGCAACTACGCTCTGAAAGTTCTACACTCTACAAATGGAAACAAAACACATTGGAAAGACTGGAAAAAAAAACCCAAAACAACAAAAACCAACCTCTTGGTAGAGAAACATCATCCTGAAAAAGAAATCACTACTGGAAATGCAGAATACCTTGATGGAGTAGCGCTGCTTCAGTCGCTCTTTGATGAGAAGTCCTTTTGTCAGCAGCTTCCAGTTCCCCAGAGCCCTTTTTTCACGTTTCTGTGTGGGATTGTTATTGAAAAAAAGCTGACTGTTGGAAGTTTCAATGTATTTATGCCCACAGAACACGCAAGATTGAAGATTTTAAACTGCCATTAAAAAAACCCCACGCTAACTTAAATGTGTCATGTTAAAAGCTAATAGGCCAATAGGACTCTTAAGAGTAAAATATGTTGGTGTCCAATTATCTGCTAAATACATTAATTACTGTCACTTTCTAATGTGCACCCCAACTGTGTAAACGACATCAGAACCACTTCCAAAAGTCTAACCTCATATGTGCATCCTTATTTTTGTTTCCCAGCAGCCATGGAAAACTCTTCCAGAGTACACCCCATTTCAGATCCTGCAGTCGCACAGCAAGCCCAAAACAGGGCATTTGGGGGTGCGAGTAGCCCATGGTCACAGAGCTCTGTGTCTGTTCCTTACACAGCCCACCCTTGTTTGATTGTCCACAGTTTCAAAGAAATTTTCTTAATAAATTTCACAAAGAGGAAGATAAGAAATCACCTCCTTCTCTTTCTTTTCTATTTCTGCTTGTTCGTTCTCCCAGGCAGCAAGGAGGATGTCCTTATACTCCTCACACACAACGTAGCCGTCGGTACTAGGAAGGAGAACACAATCCTCTGTCAGCTACTAGAAGAAAAAAGAAAGGGAGCAAATGCCTGCTGACCCGGCCAAACCAACACTACTGGTTATTCACAGAACCGTCTGTCTCATGGGACCTGCATGCGTAACTCATCACTGATCCTCTCCACACGTAAAGCACATAAAGTCCCTTTTGTGTGCCAGGGCCACCAACTCCACTGCCACTACCAGCACAAAAGAGGACATGAACTCCTTAACACAGGGTATACAGCTTCTGCAGAACATCAAAATCTATCAGCTGCAACAAAGCAGCTTTACATACACTGGGTGTGAGTAGCCGCCGTGGAAATCAAACCCCGTGATGGCCTGAGCGCAGTCGATGTCCAGCTTCCGCGCCAACCTGTTCAGGTTTGGGAGTCTCAGCTGCACGCAGCCAACGGGTAACATGGATGGCAGGAAGAGATAGACGTTTCCATATTCATTCCGAGGAACCTGTTATTGTAAAAATTGAAGAGAAATGGTGACACTCCTGCACTCTGGGAAGGGTGAAAATCCCTCCTGCAGCTCAGGGACTTTCTCTTCCTTCTGACCTGCTACATTCCACTCTATTATTCAATATTCACACGACGAGGCATAAGCCCAGATTTTAGCTGCGTGGTTATCTCCTAGTTATGTTCTCTGGCCTTGTTACTCAGGCTGTAATGCAGAGAATTAGCAAAACAAATGTGGCGTAGACAAATCAGATCAACAGAATTACAAAGTCAGCAGTCTGCACTGCCAGCACGCCTTACTTGTATCCAGTAAAGAAAGGCCTCAGTGTAGTTTTGACCATTCCTCCCTAGGTACAGTTACCTCAGAAGTCTTAATCCTGAATCCAGATGTTATTGACTGATCTCACCTCTGAAACATTCAACTTGTGGAAAAATAAAGCCCAGAGCTCCATACAAACACTTCCAGGTCTCTGCCTTCCCAGGTACCTTTCCATCCACTGCTATAGGCGGCTGATAGTCTTCCGTCTGCCAGCGACCGAACAGCGCCAGGTCCTCTTTGTCCCGGTTTGCAGGCTCCGCCAGGCGCGCCTTCCTTGCCTGGTTGGAAAATCCTTTCACCATCTGTGCAAACACAATGCCCAAGGCTGTAACACCAGCACCACAAGCCGCCAGTGATTTCGGACTTTCTTAGGACATCAAAGGACAAGGCTCTGGGTGAGAAGAAAAGCCTGTTTCCTAGCTTCAGTATCCATTGTTTATAAATGATAATCCACGACACCCGCATGCAACAGAGAGCCAGATCTTGCAGTTCATCTAAAACGCTAGGATGCCTTTGAAGAGGATGAAAAGGGTGAGGTTCTGCTAGATACCCTTGCGGTGTGAAGAAGAGATAGCTGGGCTTTGGGTAACATGTAGGAACTATAGGCACAGTAGGTGGACTGATTCATGATGCGGCTACCACAAACCATGCAAGCAAGAAATCTTCATCTGCTGACAGAGAGAAGGCAAAAAACAAACCAGAACTGAGCTTGAACTTTAGAGGGCAGACATGTTGCACAGGAGGAAGTCAAACCCTCTTACCTTGTAAGGCGCTTCTCCGATCCTCACCACCCGAGCTTGCTTCAGCCAAGTGTCCCTGGAGTGCAGCGTGTGTACACAGTCTCTGAAAAGGCCAGAAAGGAGGAGCACAGGAGTTTTGAAGTGTGTCCATAAGAGACTTCCAAACTGTTTTTCACATCAGGAATTGTAAAAAAAGCTCTACCTAAGTGATACACAAGTGCTACCTAAGCAGCTAAATGCCTCACCCTGTCTCTGCACATGGCTGAGCCTACTGCTGATACCATCGTGATCTTAGAATCATAGAATCATTTCAGTTGGCAGAGACCCTCAGGATCATCGAGTCCAACCATAACCTAACCAACTCTAGCACTAAACCATGTCCCTACAAACCTCATCTAAACGCCTTTTAAACCCCTCCAGGGATGGTGACTCCATCACTGCCCTGGGCAGCCTGTTCCAATGCCTGACAATCCTCTCCGGGAAGAATTTTTTCCTAATATCCAACCTAAATCTTCCCTGGCGCAACTTGAGGCCATTTTTTCTCATCCTATCACTTGCTACTTGGGAGAAGAGACCAACACCCTCCATGCTCCAACCTCCTTTCAGGCAGTTGCAGACAGTGATAAGTTCTCCCCTCAGCCTCCTGTTCTCCAGGCTGAACAGCCCCAGTTCCCTCAGCCGCTCCTCATCACACTTGTGCTCCAGCCCCTCACCAGCTTCATCACCTCCTCTGCACTCCCTCCAGTACCTCAATGTCCTTCTCACGATGAGAGACCCGAAACTGAACACAGTATTCAAGGTGAGGCCTCACCAGTGCTGAGTACAGTGGCACAATCACTGCTCTAGTCCTGCTGGCCACACTATGATTCACAAATCAGCTCTTAAATTTGCTACAAAGATCACAGTCGCGCAGGGCAACACGTGCAGCACTCACCTGGAGTAGACAGCCTCCCCCCTGCAGTACCCCAGGACAGCGGCCGACTCGGGATAGATCGCCTGGTATTTCAGGAGGTGCCTCTTCAGCGCGTACAGAGGGTGGTTTTTGTACTCTCCAATTGCTGTTGGTAGAGGCTGATCTTGAAGCTTAACTTGAAACTGTAGCAATGACACAAAGAGTGATTTCACAACTCTCTTGCACTACCCTTTGTAATAAAATAAGAATGATTACAGTTTGGATCAAAGGAAAAAAACACCAGAAACTTACATGAGACAACAGACCAAAACATTCTTGTAGCAAATAAGTACTTATACGTGTACTCAGTTCTATGCATTTTAAAGACTGAGAATGCTAACCTGCACAGAAACCACACTAGCAAGCTTCCAGCATGGGCTCTCTGGTACTTTTGCTACCCAGATTTCTCTCAACAGCCTCCATTTGATATTATTTTAATCTAATATTGTATATTCCCATTTAAAACACGCTCAATCTGAACATTTCGAGCTCAAAGACTAATTTCCTTCCTCATGGAAAGACTTTTGCCGGAATGAGAATCCAAGGACTGGCCTCCCTGGCACTAAATGTCCTGAAGAACCTATTGCCATTTACCTCATTTTCCTCCTTCTTGTCTCTTTCCACATAGGGACTTTTATAGGGCTGCAGTGTCTCCTCCCACCACTCAGGGTCCACACGACTCTTCCTCGTTGCCGTCATCCACACTGGGTCATATCTTTGTGTAACATCCCTCACGCTCCCATCGTTGTCGAATCCCACGATGTAGAAAAGCGGCTTTGTGGCATATGTGAAGCACAGCTGGGGCTGCCCAACGTTGCCGTGAACACAGTCTACACATACCCACTTGTCCTCACATTCAAGGAAAACCTCCAGCCACTGGTTTGTGCCCATCACCTTCCTTACCTCCTGCTGTCCATCGTCCTCATCACTGGAAATTATTTTGTTTCTCTTTTTCTGTGCATGAGGCAAGGGCGGAGCTGTACTTTCTGCTGGCTTAGCATCCACTCCATGTGAATTTTTGGATAGCCTTGATTCTGAAGTCTCAGTTTTCGTGCTTTTTATAGCAGTTACTTTTGACTTCTGGGAGCCCAGTGAGCTCCTCCGTCTTTTAGAGACAGTTTCAAAATCCTCATCAGAGAGATCACTCTCCTCCTCTGAAACCTCAAAGTCCGAAACGCTGCCCTCATCACTTCCACTCTCTTCCTTGTAACACACTTTGGAGGCCACTCGTCTCCGGCGATCATTCTTGGGCCGGACTGGCACATCTTTTTCTGCTAAACTGCTCTCCCTGTTACTAGATTCCTTCTGTTTCTGGCTGCCTGTAGTCAGCTTCGACTTGTGTGTCCTTTTGGTCTGAGCAGTTTTGTGTGTCTTTGGCTCCTTGTTGTCTTCTTCACTCTTTGAGGATTCTTCCTCCCCTTTGGCTTTTCTGCAGGGGCGTTTTTTTGCCACAGCCTTGGGTGTTGTGGCAGAGCTCTTCTTACCCTCAGAGGCACTGCTGAGAAACTGCCTATTGGATGAGCTTTTTCCCTGCAAAGAAAAAGGCTACGTCACTTTTCTTACCACAGCTAAGAATACGTTAAAAAAAAAGACTGAAATCAGCACGAGGTACGTGCAGACCAAAGGTTGGCAGGCATGGTCAGTCTGCACGTCTTGGGGACTTGAAAGCTTCAGGCAAATGGCTGAAGAGAGTTGTACTCAAGCAGCAAGTGTTCACTGTCTAAGTTTTAAAGAAATTTAAAACCACAGAAGCATAAGAAGTCTTTGCTGAAACACTTTTTTTTTTTTTAAGGAGAAACCTAAAAGTTAAGGGTTTCTGTCTTGTGTGCTACAGTCAGAACACTGTCATCGCCCTGGTTCATGCAGTAAGCAATTCACCTCGAGCTGCAGCAGCCAGAAAGTTTTTCAATCCTACTCTCTAAACCAGTGACGTATTCCTTATTCCACACACTCAACAAAAACTACCTTTGCACTTGTCTCCTTGAGAGGAATAGGCTGAAAAGACAGCACGAGGCGACACAGCAGCTGTAATGCTCGCAGAATAATTAAAAATATCTGCAAAAGAAAACACAAAGAATTTTTAACTTTTTCTTAAAACTCCTATAAGAGGGGTTCTATCACAAATAATTTTCATTCTTACCTTTACCCCATGCTGTATACACTGACATGGATGTGTAGGCAGCCCCGTTGCTATAATATTAAAGCACAGCACAGTATCCTGTGATTCTTATTTATGGCACTGAGTGACTGACAGGTGTGACGTGGCCCTCCCGCGTGGGACGCAACGGAAGCTGCCCAAGCAAGGCTCGCTTTGTCTTTTCCTCCTGTCCCAGAGGTGACACCTCTGCATTTCCACAGCAAGGCCACAAAGCCACCACAGCAACTGCTTTCTGCTTTGCAGCAGAGAAGCTGCAACATCGCACTTTATCAGCAACCGAGCAGAGCTGGAAGCCACGCACCTGCAAAGCAGCAGCTTGTTTCGGCTGTTTCAAACGTCTCCTGTCAATTTGATCTCCTGTGTTTCCCCCTCCCTCATTTGTTTTACCAAAAATCTGTATGTGACTTAAAGCAACTGAGTCTACTTCTTCCCTTAATCCAATTTCACCACAAAATGACTGTAGAATTGAAGTCCTTTTGAAGCCTTGCTCTTGGGCAGCTCTAAATCACAGCTCAATTCCTTTGGCCTTGAATGGTGACTCACACTACCAACCTTGTAACTCAAAAACCTGCGAAGAGTTTCTCCGGCTGCAAGTAAGCCCAAGAATTTCCTCATTCAAATTAGTACTTAATAAGAAACCTATTAAGCTGGTTTTCTTTGATCTCCACTGCCAAAGCACACGTAGGAACAAGCAGCTCTAAACACAAAGCCATGCACAGCCGAATACCGAGTGTGCAGTGACACTAAGCAGAACTACCCTGTTTCCCCAAAAATAAGACTTACCCCAAAAATAAGCCCTAGTATGATTTTTCAGGATTTTTGAGGATGCTTGAAATACAAGACCTACTCCAAAAATAAGCCCTAGTTACAGTTCATTTAAAAAGTCAATTTACATAGTGTATAGGCAGCTATAAATGTAAAAAAGTAGTAAGTTTTGCAGCAAAAATTAATATAAGACCCTGTCTTATTTTTGAGGAAACAGGGTAGAGGCTCCAGTCAGGCACAATTCAAATTGAAGAATTGAATCACAGAAGGACTTCAGCTAAAAATACAACAGAAAAAGCCACGGAATCACCTAAGTCACCAATTTGCTTTCTCCAAATCCATATCTCAGACACCACTTCACGCGTGGCCTGACAGCACTACAGCAACGATCCAACCTGCAAACCCAGCAACCGACCCCACGCTTCCCAGTCACTTACATGAACCAACTCCTCCTCATCTCGTGCAGCATAGATGGCAAAGCGCTTCTCCAAGGTCGACTGAAGGGACTCCCCTTTTTCCGTGGAAAGCTCAGCATTGACAGTGAAGGTTCCAACAAACCTGAAATACGAGACACCTACTTACTGGCTGGTGTTTGTGACTGCATTCTTAAACTTCACAGTTTATCTTTTCCTTCTGTAAAAAAGACTTTCACCTTCGTATTTAAAATCAAAAGGAACACCAAAAATTGGTTATTATACTATATTTACCCCTCTCCCTGAACCCTGGCTCTACATTCTATGTGACAGCGTGATTAGGAGAGAGAGTTTTACCATTTCACCAAGTTGGAAAGGTAGAGAAGGTTCACTTGGTCTGCAGGCGCTTTTGTGAAGTGCGTGGGGATGATGGACAGACCGATGGCATGGAGATCTGGCTGGCTGCAGATCCTGTTCCGATAGAAACCATTTGCTAATAAACACAAGAGGTGAACCTGAGGGAAAAGAGTTTCTGTAGTGAGTTCACGAGAGATTTTCTTCACTGGAACTATTGTCCCTGGTAAAGATGAGGAAGGCTTTACTGCTGCTTTTAACAAAGACAGGCAACAGTGAAGCCCCCCGAATATACAGAGGGTGGACACAGGGCTTCTCCAGACCACAGCTTTTTTTTTTTCATTCCTAGCCATGGCCCCACATGATTTGATCAAAATTAGTTTCTTCTTCATTACAAATCAGTTCAGACACCTTTACACTCAATTTTTTCTCTGCCAGGTTCCTCTGTGACCAATACCTTGTGTGTGTCCTCACGAACCTCCTTGCTGAAACGTTTCATCAGTCTCCGAAGATACGTCTCAAACTCGGCTTTCCTTTTTTCACTGTGTGAGATTACAGAAGAAATGGATGTTGTGGGTTTTCTATGGACCTGCTTTTATAGATTCCTGAATTGGGTCAGTTCTCAAAGAGAATCCATACCAGACAAGCTTCTGTGCACACTTAACAGAAGTTTAGGTACTGGCTCTGTGAACAGGCACGCAGGCTGCACATAGCCAATAAACTGGGAACTTCATGTACCCAACTGCTGAGATCTCGGGTGTATTCAGATGACCTGAAACTCCACCTGACTTAATGTGCCTACAGTGTCCTACTGGACAGCTTTGGATCACTCCATACTAAATTTATAGTTCACTGCCTGAACTGTTTGATTTTCAGGTTACGGCTAGCATTCCATTCAGATTCCTGGAAAAATGGTTTTCTCTTCATTGATGAAGTCTTTCAACTTACAGGCAACTGATATTCTGGTTTCTTTGTTATGAAGGGTGGCCTGGGACACTGCCCACCCTATAACAGCAGGAGACATCACCAGGCCTCCAGCTGCCACACAAAGCAAACCCTCCTTGCTATAACACTCCCAGATGCTGAGGATGTTCATTTGATCTATTCATACCTCAGCTATGGACACAAAGAAACTTCTATCTGAGCTGTTAAGATATTTACAATACAAGGATGCCATTCACCCACAGCTCTCCTTGAAGAGAGCTACTACTGTCCCTGGTTTGGAAATGTGGGTATTAAAGCACGGTGATTTACACACTTGATTTTCAAGGAAGCTAAAAAACCTCCATTCCTGCCAGCTGAAGAGTTTTGGTACAACTGTCAGTGCGTGAACCGTTCCCCATCCCACGACCTCACATCATTCCCACTCAATAGTTTGCACAAAGTGGGGATTTCCACCCAGAGCAGATCAAGTCAGTGATAGCAAAGACTATTTTTAACTTCATCCTTTAACGGCCCACCGTTGCCTTCCCTGTTCTTACCTCCTCTGTCTTTTCTTCATCTGCTCTGGGGTTTCAATCTCTATCTCGACAGGATTGCTTGGCAGCGCCGTTGCTGGAAGAACAGCAGCTTCTTCTAACTTATCTGTGGCAGGTTCCTGGAGTTCTGGAAAAATAAAATATTACTAAATGACAAGTAAATATGGAATAGTTCCCCTGGGGAGGGATGACAATAGGATAAGAACCTACCCACTCATGTTCAAGTGTTCAAACCACCTATAAGCAGAATGTACCCAGTAATTACGAGCTCCTGCATCTTCCATAACACTGTGTATGCTCAGTTATTTCAAATAACTGTGGGATTCCAGTCACGTGCTGTTGAGGAATCAGTTCAGCACAGTCTAATGGCAAGTGGCTCTGTCACAAGCAAACTCAATCAGGAGAAAGGTGAATGAAGCAGATGTGACTTGAAGGGTACTTGTAGAGTAGCAAAGAAAAAAACCTGACAACTGTTCACTTTAGAATGCATAAATCTGTAGTGGAAAAATATGAAGATTATGATCATAATGATTCTTATCACAGTTTGCTGATGGCCACCTAATCGAAGAGCTCAGTTGGTTGCATCTTCACCCTCCTTTACTAGGAAATTGCAGTTTTGAATCTTCAAACCGACTCATTCTTAGCTGCTCAATATTAGACAACACAAACACCTGAGAAAGTGCTTTGTGCATCGTAGTATAATTTTAACATAAGCCAACAAATAGGCACTGCCACCAGGTCAGCAGTTGTGTGGGTTTTTCTACCTTGGAACCATTCTAGAAGCATTGTGAGACATGAACTTTTAAAAATACAGATATGCACATGGAGCATACTTTAGGTATACAGAGTATATATATTTACCAGAATCAAAATGAGAAAGAGTTCAAAAATCTAATTACAAAAAAAAGGGTATTTTAAGAATATTTACTCCCTAAAACAAATAAACATATAATTTTTACCTTCCACATCCTCCCATTCATCTTCGCTTTCATCATCATCACCAGTATTGTCTTCATCCATCTCTTTTTCAACAGGAGATTCTCCCTTCAATTTTATCTCCTCCTGACAGGGCTTCAGTGAGTCACTGTTAAAATTACCAAAATGGCTTTAGCACCCAGAAGCGTAAGTGCTTGTTTATTTAAGAAAAAAGGAGAAAGAACACACTAAAAATAGGGAAACAAATGAAGCATGACCTCTGCATCAGTAACAACAGATTGAGTGTTAGACAATTAAACCACAGATAACTTCTCTGTAAAGCAAACCATCTTTGCCATAAATAACCATGGGCTCAATGGAACAACACTTTTTCAGTGCAAACTTAGGTCCTGGCTCTGCAAGGATATTTAGGAAGGAAGATCCCTGAACCTACAAAAGGCCCCATCCTTGAGAAGAGGTTGTACAAGTGAGTCCTTGGAGAAATGGTTCACTGAATCATTTGTTCTTACTGAACCTGTAAATCGTACTGAAATAGGAACTGTTTCTGTTTCACTACACTAATACACAAGGCTCTGGCTGGCCAGTGAAATGAGACCAGTTTAATTTCTTTTTATTAATTCATTTGCTATAGCAATTTCCACGGGCATACTGGGCTGATACCATCATACATTTGTTTCCCATACAGACAATCTTCCTCCGGACTGACTCTGCAATGAATAAGATGCTACTTCTGATCAGCTGTTGACACAAATGTACTAAATTGTATTAATAGCCTAAAATAAACTGCTCACATGCACATATGCACCACTGGGCCCTAAACAAATAACATGTAACCATGAAGAAAGAGCTCCTATAGACTTCAATGACAAGTACACTTACCTGCATGTTTCCTCTTTGTTGTCATTCCCTTTATTTCTAGTAATTTTCTTGTTTTCTTTTATTAGTGATTTTGCCCCTTGTTTTGAAGGCTTGTTTTCTGACTTGGAAACTGCAGTATCACAATCTTCTTCCTTCTTCCTAGCCAGAGCTTTTGAGTCATTCTTCTTTATACTGGGCTTCTTTTTTACAAAATCATCTGCATGGGACAGAAGAAAGGAAGATATGTTAAAGGATGAAGTTTCATCTCCATGGCAATCAGAAACAATACTGCCACAGCCTTCATTAGAGCCGGCCACAGATGAAATGAGCACTCACAATGTCAAGCACGTAGTTGTTTCTGAAAAAACAGGTAAGAAGAGAGAGTGCAGAGGAGGTGATGAAGCTGGTGAGGGGCTGGAGCACAAGTGTGATGAGGAGCAGCTGAGGGAACTGGGGCTGTTCAGCCTGGAGAACAGGAGGCTGAGGGGAGAACTTATCGCTGTCTGCAACTACCTGAAAGGAGGTTGGAGCATGGAGGGTGTTGGTCTCTTCTCCCAAGTACCAAGTGATAGGATGAGAAAAAATGGCCTCAAGTTGCGCCAGGGGAGGTTTAGATTGGATATTAGGGAAAAATTCTTCAAGGAAAGGGTTGTCGGGCATTGGAACAGGCTGCCCAGGGCAGTGGTGGAGTCACCATCCCTGGAGGGGTTTAAAAGGCATTTAGACGAGGTTCTTAGGGACATGGGTTAGTGCTCGGGTTAGGTTAGGTTATGGTTGGGCTCGCTGATCCCGAGGGTCTCTTCCAACTTAAATGATTCTATGATACTATGAATTGAGCGAGACCCGTGTAAGGAATATACTTATAATAATGTAACACGCAAGAAGTACATAAAGATTTCTATAGTCCTACCAGCGGGGTCAGCTGAGAAACAAGCATCGCACTTGCCACTCACAAGAAACTATTACTCTGTGAATCTGCTCTCTGGAGCTTTTTCCAGGGCACCTCCCGGGACAGGGACCCGCCGTCCCGGCCACCCCAGCCCGCAGCGGGCGGCTCCGTGCCTGCTGTCCAGCCTTTGTCAGCGCTTCCACACAGCGTTTTGTGGCTAATTTCACACACGGATTTAAACCCCAGATTTCTGCGGGCCAACCGTCCCACCCCCCGGCGCTGTGCGGAACGGTTCTCCGCGCCTCCAGCCTGAGGCACCGGCTCTTTCCCTCACGGCGGCTGCCGCGGTGCGGAGCTCACACCCGCCCGCCCGGCCCCGCCGCACACCAGGGGCCTGGAGCGGCCCCACGTCCCGGCGATGGCGCAGCGCCCGGCCCGCCGCGGCCCCGGCCCGCCATGGCGCTCACCCTCCTCCTCCGGCTCGTCCCGCGGCGCCCCCAGCCCCCCGGGGCGCCTCTTGCCGGCGGCCGCTGGCCGGGGCGATGCTTTGCGCTTCTTGGCCATAGCGCCCCCCGGCAGCGGGCAAACCGCGGCCCCCGCTCCGCGGCCCCCTACTGCCCGCCCCGCCGCGCCCCGTCCACCGCCCCCCGCCCCGCCCCCGGCGGAGGGGAAGGGGAAGGGCCATGAAGTCTCGCGGGAGAGCGCGGGAGGCGGTTTGAAAGATGGCGGATGAGGTGGACCAGGTGAGCGGCTCTCTGCTTCCCTCAGGGCGGGGGGCACCGGCGGGGCCTTCCCCGCCACGGCTGGGCCCGCCTTCCCTCCGCGGGGCCTGGGGGAACCTCCGCGGCTGGAGGCGGCGTTCGGCCGCCTGGCTGGGGCTGGGCAAAGCCCCCTCGCCCGGGCAGCCTTCCTGGGGCGCAGCCCCCGCCGGGAGCGCTTGGTGTGTGGAGTGAAGGTGCCACAGGGCGGCCCGGCCCTTGTGCTGCGGCCGGGGCGGTGAGGAGCGCGGGCAGGGCTCGGGCCCGGGTCACCAGGAACCGCCGGAGGAGGGAAACGGAGGAAGGCTGCTGAGGAAGATACCTTCGGCTTTGCCTCGCTGTCTAGGAAATAGGTAGCATACTGCGGGATGTGCAGAAAAATGCTCACTTGGTTTGTTCAGCCTGGAGAAGAGGAGACTAAGAGGAGACCTCATGGTGGCTCCAGCCTCTTCACCAGGGGAGGAGGAGGGACAAGCACCGAACTCTTTAGTGACTGATGACAGAACCCGAGGGAATAGCAGGAAGATGTGCCAGGGGAGGGTCAGTTGGACGTGAGGAAAAGGTTCTTCACCCAGAGGGTGCTGGACACTGGAACAGGCTCCCCAGGGAGGTGTCCCGGCCCCAAGCCTGACAGTGCTCAAGAAGAGACTGGACAACGTCCTCAGACACACGGTGTGACCTGTGGGGTTGTCCTGTGCAGGGACAGGAGTTGGACTCGGTGATCCTTGTGGGTCCCTTCCAACTCAGGACATTCTGCAATTGAGAACATTCTGTGATGAGAACACCTGCAAGGCTTCAGAGCTTTCCTGTTCCAACAGGGCCGCATCCATTCCTGCTCTATCCCCACCCTGTTAGGATGCCCTCTTCTGCTGTAGTATCTCCTCTCTCCTATCCTTTGACTGTCATCTCACATGGTTTAGTGCCAGAGTTAGGTTATGGTTGGACTCCATCATTGTGAGGGTCTTTTCCACCCAAAATTATTTCTGTGATACTCTTGAGAGGGGTGTGTTTGGGGCAGGAGGGGCAGCACGTACCCAGGTGTATTGGTGAAAATGGCAGCATGTGTTTGGTGTTTCTAACCTATGCCATGTGAGCACAGGTGGGGCGCTGGTCCATAAGCTGCCTGGTTCATGCAGATCAGACTTTCTGCTGCAGTATGGACACTGGTTGCTGATAAGGAATATAGTTTATATAACAGTATGCGTGAGGCACAACTGCTGCAAACTAAACTGAAGTCTTTGAACTCATTTTGCTGAAGCTGGTGAATATCTGTGGAGCAGTAATATCGGCTGCACTCAGGTTCAACAGGAGGTGAAGGAATGATTTCTAATATTTGAATCTATGTTCTCAATTGTTTTGTTTTCCGTGTCTCGCGAACACTGAGGAATGGAAAAGTTCAGAGTCTTCTTCTCTACTAATAACTTTTTTAATTTTATTTTTTTAGCAACAAACAACCAATACTGTAGAGGAGCCACTCGATCTCATCAGACTCAGTCTAGATGAGCGAATCTATGTCAAAATGAGGAATGACAGAGAGCTTAGAGGCAGACTACATGTAAGTAAAACTTCCAGAACACTGTCATACATATTCAGCTAAGCACTACACAGATGCTTCATCCCTGGAAACATTCAAGATCAAGTTGGACAGGGCTCTGAGCAACCTAACGTAGTTGAAGATGCCCCTGCTCATTGCAAGGAGGTTGGACTAGATGATTTTGAAAAATCCCTTCCAACCCAAATGATTCTACGATTCTTTCATTGATTGTTTAAAAATATTAGTTTAAAAGTGCAAGTAATTGTATCTAATGGCTAAAAGTGCGGAAGTGGTTAGAGAAGGTAAGTTAAAGATCATCTTAACAAGAGCTGAACCCTTTCTCTTATCAAAAGTGTAATGCGATTGGTGGCAAAATCTAATTTATTCAGTACTCAGTCTGCTATTAAATGTTTCTCTAGAGATTCAAGACATGTATTTTGTTTTTCTTGTTTCCTGAAGGATACCAAGCAATGCATTCCACTGCTTTTGCCTTCTGTTTCTGTGTCTGTGAAATAAGCAATAATGCTCCAGGTGTCTTCTTGTGATACCCCATGATGTCTCTTTAAGACTAAAATGAGAATGGGATTATAGTTACCAAACAAGTATCTCTTAAGGCACACCCTGTGAGGGTATGATGTGATATGTACTCAACTGGATCATCTGTGAATCTTTTTCGTCTAAGTAGTTTCTTCTGAGAGTGATCTGTCTCTTGATGAGACGGATTTTTTGCTTTCTATTAAGTCAGTCATCTTTCCTGAGTAGTGTACTGTGTTGGGGAAGGGATCCATGCTGCCCTGTGTGTTAACTGCGCCTTACCTCCTTTGGGAACATGAAGATGAGGAGAAATTAGTGAGGCACATGTAGCTTGCAACATGCTTTTTGTAAGGTGGTTGGAACATGTGCTGCTTTTCAGTTTTTGTAGCGTTGTATGAATTACAGCTTTCATATCACGTAAGTTGGCCCCAGGCAATCGATTCTAGGAGGCTGAGCTGGCAGCAGAGAATGTGTAGCTGGTTTAATGTTAATGAATAGTGTCTGTCTCTGAGTTCTTGCATGTGATCTCACTAGAAGCTGCAGAGCTATTTCCTGGAAGAGTGTTTCAGTGAATATAAAGGTCTTCCTTTTTTTTTAATGCTGCAGAGTACTGATTTGTTGGCGTTTGTTTGAAATCATAACGGATACTACCTTGTTTTGACATAGTGGCATGTTTTGGTCAAAATCAAGCTAAAATAATTATGTCTGAAAGTCTTGATATAATTCTCGTTTTAATGAGCTTGTGTTTGAATATTGGAAGAAATAATGAACGAACTTCATTCCTACAGGCTTATGATCAGCACTTAAATATGATTTTGGGTGATGTGGAAGAAACTGTAACTACAATAGAGATTGATGAAGAAACTTATGAAGAGATTTATAAAGTAAGGACTTTAGTGTATTTATCCCTGTAGAAAGCTTTTTTTAAAACTAAACTATGTTCTATTGTTAAAGTAGTTTATCTCTGACTACTTTTTGAACCAAAGTCTAAAAAATTTTGGGCAAATTGTTATGGAAGTACAAAGGATATCCAAAACCATGGTGTTAGTTGTATTGATCTCTTCAGCATGCTGGAATGTTGTATGTTTGAGCTTCTATTTGTTGGAGTTGTTTCTGGTGTTTTGTTATGATTGGATTTGGTCATTTGCTTAGCAGATTTTTTTTGTAAACTGTGCTTTTGTAAATGTAAACTTTTCTTTCCTTCTTCATAGTCTACCAAAAGGAATATTCCGATGCTCTTTGTCAGAGGTGACGGCGTTGTGCTTGTAGCTCCCCCATTGAGGGTTGGTTGAAGCCACAAAGTTGGGAAGTTTCAGACTTTTGGACATTGGTTCGTGTTTCGATCATGCGTCTCAAAATTCTGTACGTGTTTTTTATAGGATGTTTTTGTCTGTTCTTTTGGGAAGGGGAGGGAAGGGGAACCAATTTGTCTTTCAGAAAGTACATGTAGTCAATTGAAGCAGTGTAAATCCAACCTGATTTTCGCAGAATTAATGTAACTGCTGTAAATTAGCTGTCTTGTCACATCAGTAAATGAATCTATAATTTTTTCAATCTTGGCAATGGCACTGTTATAGTTTTTTTGTTTTAAATAAATTTGGTTTATCTTTCAGATTTGACTTGTCATGTTTTAATGTTGAAGACCTGATTCTTATGGTCTTCTATAGAGCTAGTGCTATATTAAGTTGTAGTATGTAGCCTCACTATCTGAGAAAATAGTAACTTTTGTGTGTCTTATGTTAATTTCTGTCCTTACTAATGCCTGAGTCCTGCACATAGAAGTTTGGTGGGTGGCAATATTACATGAATATACTGTGCTATAATTTATGGCTTTTCTGTGTTCAAATTTTTGATGCGCATCCTTGTAGCAGGGAAATAGTATATCTGTGCATCTTCCACAATGTTTTCAGTTGTCTTTGTTGTGGCTTTGTTAACAGAGCTGTGGTTTGCAAGGCCATAAGCAGACACTGAGGTAGTTACCTCGTGTACTGTTGAGTTGCCTGCTGCACGTGTTCATTTCCCACTGTCTGGAGCCTGTTTCAGTTCCTGGGTACATTAAATTCTGCTGAATGCTTAAGATGCTCATTAGTTTTCTGCAGTGAAGGTGCACTAGAACTCTGAACAAAGGTCCTCTTTAATATTAACTTTCTCAGGCCCATACAGTTTGTAATTTATTCTCATTGTATTAAAAAAGGCACTTATGAAATGTTTTAATAAGTATGTTTAAAAGGCATATGAGAGATATAGGTCTACACTGGGACACTTCCTAAAGAGCTTGACTTGTGGCTTAATAAACTTTATCTAGGTTCTTAGGCATGCTCTGTGAGGCTGGAAGAAGCAACTTGCTCTGGCACTTTCTCCTACAGTTGAAATCATCGTAACTTATGTCCATAGCTTGTGACAGTGGTGAGGAATGCAAGATCTGCCTTGGTAAACCAGATTCTTCTTAAAGAATCTGCTCTTTTGGCACTAAAATGTATACACTCCAAAAATGAATGTATACTTCAGGCTGAGTGTGTGTTCTCTGAAGAAATACTTGTGGTTTTGATGTTGTCTGGTTTGGGCTTGGTTTTGAACTCGCTGCCTGTCACTTCTGTGTGTGACAATGTTGGCTTGGTGGTATTCAGAGATAGCAGAGTATACATTTATCTTTCCATCATCTTTGCTCCTAATTGTCCTTCAGTTTTCTCTTTTCCAGGTTGCAAACAGATTTTCTGTTTAATCATTTTTGATGAAAGCTGCTCCATTCCTTTTTGTAGTGTGTTTTTTGTATTGGAGGACTGAGGTGATATACAAGGTGTTGGTACATCAGGATCTTATGCCTTGATAAATTTTAGCATGAATACCTGTTCTCTGAGAAAGATAATAGAGATGTGAGATCTGTATTTCCTTTACTTGAGCCATATTTGCCAGCATAACACATATATCCAGTAATTCTATATTACAGAGTATCAGCATGGTTGGTAGAGCTCAGCTCACCTCCGTAGCTCACCTGAATCCCTGTAGAACTCTTTTAAAAATGGTCTCATTTGTCACTATCTGCTTCTTTTGAAGCTTTAAGTGGGAGATTATGCCTGGTGGTTGCTAGCTCAATTATTGTCTGATTGTAAAGACTTTTTTTTTTTTAATATCCCTGAAATGTCCAGTAGCATCTTCTGCTGACCCTCCAACTTGAAGTGAGCTCTCCAGAGTGGGAGCCAGTCTAAGCTCCTCTGTGATAAATATGGATTAAAAAAAATACATTTAAAAAGCTTTTCTGTAGTCTTGTCTCTTTCTTACTGTTCTTTATCTTTAATCTGTTGGCTGTGCTAACTCTGTCAAGATTCCCACTCCTGATGTGTTTAATGTATCATTAATTTTCCTCAAATAATTTCTCAAGATTTCTCAAATGCCTTTTCATATTGACTTGTGTTTTTTGGCCTGCCAGAATTTTTAATATTACTCCACTTCTTGAAGGTTGCCTTTTTATTTCTAGTAGTTTTTTATACCTAGTGGTAGCCTTTCATGTAGTTTTTTAGCCTTTGGACTGCATCTTTTCAATAGGTGGCAGAGTAATTTCTCCATTCATCTTCAAAGAATTTCTGTTCTGCCTGCAAACATTTGACTCTCAGCAGCTCTTTAACAAGATTTTTATTATGTAATTCCCTTTTCCAGAACTGCTGGTATAGTTGGAACTCTGGCGTCTTACTGCTCTTGTGAGAGTGTCGGCTACCTGGGCAATTTCTGTGTGGACTCATTCCAAAATGGATTTTTGACTCTTTAACTGATACAGGACACTAGATGGTGCTGCATTTCCTTAAATTCGAGCTTGGTTGGCTTTGCCTGCCTGATGGATGCAGCCTGTGTCAACAGGCCCTGCAGTTGTGCGTGTAGTCATTTGTTTTTAATTAGGATGGCACTTGCTGACAGTTTTAAATTAACTCTGCTGCTCACACGTAAGTAAAGATCAAAATACGTTTTGAGGTTTATGTAGGCACAGACCGAGCCCCCAGAAGAGTTAAAGTAAAACAGTATGTGTGCCTTGCATTGTCAGATTTTAATGTGCATGAACTCCAGACTCACAGCTTTGCTAGTAGCACTAGCTGGAGAATTATGCCGTATGAATTTTGTTCTAAGTCATGTTGAGTCTGGGGGGATGGGTTTTTTTGAAGTTGAACAGCGATTCCGTTATGTCTTTCACTCCTATTCCCCAGCACAGGACAAGACCAGGGTAATATGTTATAGTAAGACTTGAGCAGTGTGAGCAATGGCAGCTGCTGCAGGGACTTGGGGCTGGAAAAGCAGAACAGTATTGATAACATTGGGAATTCTGCAGCGACACTGTCTCCTCTTGGTGCTTCTGTTCTTGTTCCATACGCATTGGAAAGCTATAGTTTGAAATATTTAAGAGAAGGAAGGTTGTAAGCCTTTAGAATTCTTATTAGAACTGTAGCGCTGGCAAGGGAGCTGATGCAGTGCAAGATGACAAATGTTGTGCATTGTTTTCTGGACTGATGATGACATGTCCAGAAAATCCCATCAGGCTTATTAAGGTTTAAGGCATTCATGCCAAGATCATTGATGGGTTGAACACATAATTACTGAGGGTGTAGGACTGTTTCTAAACAGGAAGCCGCTTTCATATACTAAACAAAAAGAATGGAAAAGAAAAATAGAAAGTTCTACAGAAAATTGAAGCACTGTGTCCAAACCTGCCTTTTTTGGGGGGGAAGAATGGGTGGAAGGAAGAGAATAGATGATGTGGGTTGGAGCGGAAAACGAGAACCACTGACGGAAAAAGATGTAGTCAGAAACCCTGTTTATGAGTGATTTTTTTCATTGTTACCCAAATTAGTTTGAATGGAAGAAAGGCCCACTCCCAAATGATGGAAACTTAGGCCAAAAAGCCTATTTAGTTTTACAATGGCATTTGATCAATTTATGATGTGATTGCTTGCAGCAGCAAGGGACTGGACGTGCTGACTGTCTGCGTGGGTGACAAACGATTGCAGAAAACACCGTATAAGCCTTTGGAAGAGTTGGGTAATGACTGATCATGAAGGGGGGGGTTTAACAATGTTTTCCTCTGTATGATATATGGTAAAAATGGAGATTTACTTACTGAAGGTACATACAGAAATCTTCAGAAGATATCAGAATATTCCAATGTAAGCACATTTTGTGAATTAGAAGGGTGTTCTTTGATCCACAGTATGTGGATCCCAGTCTTATTTGGTTTTGTATTCTGAAAGTAAGGGATAGCATAAACCTTAAATGGAAAAAATGAATTTTCTTATTCGTGAAGATAATAAAGTAGTAGTAGTAAAATAGTTATTGAAAACTAGTAGAATTCCGGAAATTTTGGTAAGAGTAATCTGTGTTATATATTTAGAGCATTAAAAAAATAACATTTTTAATACTTCAGGTAATTAATGTATTTCCAGTTTCTCTTTGGTTTTAACGATAAAAATTGCTCTAGGTTTTTAGAACCATTTTTTTAGTTGTCTGTTGAAGACCTCTGCTTTATGCATCTGCGCTGGCTAAACATGACCCTCTTTGATGACAGTCTGTTGATTCATGGCACACAAAACCCACGTCGGTACAGAGCTGCTCTCTGCAGTTGATGATCCTGTGTTTTCCCCAGCCTGTTTCAGGATGATTTGAGCAAGGAACTTGGACCAGTGTCTTTAAACTGTTTGACAAGTGGAAGCCTCAATTCCATAAACTGTTGAGATAGTGGATCAATTTTAGCCTCTGAAGGAGACCTTAGTGCTGCAGCCGCCTCAGTCCTGTTCCTTTCTCACAGCGCTCAGCTGTCGCACAGAAAAGTTTCCATCTTTGTTGGTAAGGAGGCTGCAAAACCTTTGCTAGCAACAGCACAGTTTATTAAATGATTCTTAGCCAGATCACTACCTAATAGAACTCACGCTTGTGGCACTTTTGCTACAGTAAATTTTCATTTGCTCTTGAATCTGCTAAACTGTTGGCCAGTAAAACCTCTAGTTTCATCTAAATTATTGTGTCAGATGTGTATGTCACTGGAGTGTGTCACTTAACACTAACTGGTGTAAAATGCTGTGTAAAACTTTGACCGAGGAAGGCACACAACCTCTTCCCCAATCTGTTCTGTGGAAATCGCTAAGAACTTTTAGGAAAGTAAACTTTTTCCCTTAAAAAAAGAAAAATGCTGCTTTAAATGTGAAGCTAAAATATGTTTAATATTAAGTGTAAAGCCTATTGTTGTCATAACTGAATACATTACTGAATTCTTCCAGGGCCTTCAAATTTCAATGGCAGGGAAAAAATCTGAAACAAGTAAATGGTGCTCCAAATCTTGATTTCTTTAAATAATCTCTGCAACACATGTCTGTAACTTTGTCACTCAACCTTAGCATATAATTGCTCTGATTAAGTGGGCTTTTTGTGCTGTAAAGGGTGATGCAGGGCAGGGAGACCTAATTGCGTTTTTAGCAGCAGGTGACTGTTCCTGGTGCTTCCTGTGCAGGTGATGTGGTAAAGCAGTGTGTTGTAATTTGTTCCGTAGCACCTATATTTAGTACTTTTTTAGTAAAACAGTTGCCTCCCCCAGCTGCCCAGATGTTGCATTTCAGTGGTTAGCAGAAGTCTGAGGAAGAAACGAGATATCAGCAGATAACGTCTGAGAGCTAATTTGATTTGTTCTACATTTGTAATGCATTCCTCCAAGTTAAATTCTTGTTGGCTGAGGTGCTACTTATAAAAGGTAAGACATCCAAAGCTCTGCTGCAGCCTGGGAGAATATGCTATAAATTGAACACATCTATTATTTTTCTTTTTTATACTAAACCTTCTGATCATTATTGCTGCCTGTTGGTGTAATTCAGAGTGGTTTCTATATTAATGCTGTCCTATCCATAAAGCACAGGCTCTAATCTCAGTACCAGCTAATGGAGATTTTCCTCATCGTTAAATGTCAAGCCTTTAGAACTTACTTGTCCTGCATTCAGTCCCTGAAAACCAACCTCAAACCAGCATTGCTCTATGCATGCAGCTTCCAGATTCACAACCTCCTGTGAGTAATGCAGGAGACCTCTGTGCACTGTATTCGTATCAATCTTAAAAGCAGCTGCCATCGCTATTTTTTCTTTCTTGAGACAGTGTGATGTCTATACAATGATTTTTTCCCCGCCCCCCCCCCCCCCCCCCCCCCATGTGCAGTCTCATGAATTAAGGATAAATATTTCACGTGATGTTTCAGGTGTTGAATATGTTTACTGTGTAATTTTTCCATTGCTTCTGTTTTCCTCTGGATTTTCTTTGAGTAATATTGTCCCACAGAATGGTTACAAGATTTTGTTCTTGTAAAGGGCTTTGACATCTCTGGGATGAAGCCTCCTAGACAGCCATTTCTCCATCTTATTCTTACCAGTACCAGTCCTGACACACAGCTCTGAAAAGAGGTTGAGCACTGTTCTCTGGCCCGGTTGCACAGAGAACATGATCACTCGCACAGAGAAGTAGGAGCAATTATCACACAAGAGAGATCTGCTGGTTCTTGATCCAGCATCTCTTCTACTGTCTGTATTCTTTCAGTACGGTTGTGTCTCTTATAATCTTGAATTTCCAGGGGTTGTATGGAAGGTGTCCCCACTCATCATACATTGCCTAATAAGTTTTTTTAAAAAAACAACCAAACAAAAAGCCCCTCGGCTAAACATGTGACATTTAAAAGACTGTTCAATTTAATTTTGAGATGAATGTTCAATAAGTTGTTAGGGTGTTGTGTGTGGTTTTTGGTTTGTTTCCTGTTTCATCAGGAGATATTCACCCACATCTTATACAGCAGAACTGTGAGATTCCTATACAGAGAGGCTGTAAACAGAGCATGAAAATATATGATGCAAGCAGCCCATTTGCCTTGAGCAGTTTTTTCTCTTCCACAGTGTCCTGTTGCATAACTGTTCCCTTCAGTCTTGGCTCTGGCACTTATGGGCTGGATGGTTACGTGAGATACTAATCAGAACATTTTTCGCTTGTGAGAACTAGGAATTTCTGGAGAAATCTGGAAGTTTTACGTGTAATAATAGCATCCAGAGAAGCAGGGGTTAGTTTACATAAGATTCCTTCCCAGTGTTTTCTCCAAACAAATAATCTTTGTTAGGAATGAACTTAGTATTTTGTGTCCTTTGAGCGCTAAGTTTGGGAGAAGAGGCTTTGTCTTTTTTTTTTTTTTTTCCTGTTCTAGAGAGTTGTATGTGGTGACTGCTAATCCTTGGTGTGTGTCTAAGAGCAGCAGAAGCAATTACTGCAGGTCGTGCTGACCTCAGGCGAGGTGCCTTTTGTTTTTAGGTTGCTTATTAGTTACCCTTCTAACCCACCATCCTTTGTTTGAGACAAAGTCTTTGCAGGAATGCAATAGCAAGGGAAGGAGGAATGCTTCATTCATAAATCTGAGAGCATTTACAAAGGAGGCTATAAATTATTATCTAATTTCTTTCATCTGAAGAAAAGAAAGCAGACGATTGCAATTAAACGTTTGTTCAAGATTGCATGCTGAGACTGTGGCAGAGCTGCAAACAGGGTACATTGCTCTTCTCTGTAAAGGGTCTCTTAAATCCTAGAGTCCAGTAACACAGGCTGTGCTGTGAGTACACGCCCATTGTTTCCACTATTATACTGCTAATGTGGAGGAAGGTGGTGCCTCCAGGAGGAATTAAACTGAACCTACGGGGTAAAATTTTGTTTCCTTCAATACATAATGTGAATAAAAGTCAGTAATGGTAGTAGAAAATAAGTTTCAGTTTTAAGATTTCTATGTGGGTTTAATGTTGTAAAGATAAAAATATATTTTTAAGCGTCAGCCTTAAAAAACAAGCATATCCTGAAGAATTTAATCTGTTTCTCTACAGAGAGCTGATAGTGGTTGATCATACTGCTGTAAAGTTCAAGTCAACAAAATGTAACTGAAAACACAGAATGGAATGCTATGCTAAGAACCAAGAGGTGATCCTCAGCTTTGGTCCAAGATTTGGGAAAGAGAAATTACAAATTTAACCTAATCCTTTCTTATTCTGTTGCCACAGCTAAATAACTTGGGTGTCATTAGCACAATTGATGCTTTTGTACTGATAGCTTTGGACCTACACTGAGCAGTAGACTGACTTGACGGA
Organism: Caloenas nicobarica; assembly: GCF_036013445.1. Taxonomy (NCBI): domain Eukaryota; kingdom Metazoa; phylum Chordata; class Aves; order Columbiformes; family Columbidae; genus Caloenas; species Caloenas nicobarica. The sequence goes on along the minus strand of NC_088255.1, from coordinate 19,046,692 downwards.
AACTCCTGGTGTGGAAACTCTTTGTGTCTCTGCATTTCAGTCTATTCTTAGCTATTTCACAGGTGTATTGAACTTGTCTGTAATATTTTTAATGGTGAGATACCACATCCGTATTAATTATATTAATAACTTTCCACTGGCGATCTTGGAAGGTAGATGATGCTAGCAGGCCTCTTCATCAGGATTATACTGTGAAGTCCTGTAAAGGTATACAGAGATACAGCTGCGACTGCAATTTATTCAAACTTTACTTTTCTAACATTCTTTGTTATTTAACACTGGGTCCTATGGTGTAAATTATCTACTGTGAAAATTCCCTTGTTTATATGAAACTTTGCATGATCTTCTTCCTTGCTTTCTTTTCAGACATCTTTACAACCAAGCATATACTCAATTTCTGTATGATTTTGGTTGTGTTATCCTTGGATTTTGGTGAGATAGGAGAGAAACACACTTGGTTTGTATTTTTTTTTTTTTTAGTGACTTGTAATATATGTCCCATGCCAATATTTACATGAGAATGCAGTTCATCAAGAATCGGCAAACTGATGGGTACGTACACTGTCAATGACTTCTGAGCAAGAAGCAGCCCTGTAGGAACCTTGCTGGTTGTGAAAGCTACACCTGGGTCTCACCCTCTTGAAATCCAAACTAAGCCCCCCACCCTTTGAGTACTTGAAGATACAGCGAGCTGGGAACCTCCTCGGTTGTGGTGTGATGGTATGGCTCATGGAAGACACAGGCCCTAGCATGCGATATGCATTAGGTTGGAGCGCGATGGAGCTCTGCGTGTTGAGATCCTATAGTCTCTGTGGGCTGTACCCCAGGGTGCTAAAGATGAAAGCTGCAACAGTGTGAAGCTCTGCGTGGGCTGTGTTTGGCCCACAGGCTATGTTCACCATCCTTCATGTTCACTGGAATGCAGAACTTCCCAGCCTAATACAGATTGTGTTTGGTTTTTTTTTTTAACTGTTTAACAAAATAGAACTTGTAATTTTTTTGTCCCTGAGTGGGAGTCACTTAAAATGCATTAGTCGAGGCCAAAGGAATTTCCATTTCACCCATGGCTCACACTAACCCGCATTCTAAGCTCTTCTATGTTGAGAAACCGCCAACTCAACTGCGGATGAACCATCTTTAGTGGCATGAGGTTGGTCGGATTTGATGCCAGGCATTCTCACTTTAGACTTTTACACAGTAACCCTGTGTATCCCTTGGGTCCACTTCTATACAAGTGTGAACTCCCTGCTTCGCTCTGTGCCTGCTTTGAATCTTGAGGCTGAATTGATAAATCACAGCAGAACTGATAAAGCACAGCAGTACTGATAAACCACAGCACCTCAGCTTATCCTCTGTGGCTTCACCAAGGGGACTTAAATTCTGAATGAGTTTTACTTTTTAAAGAAATGAGGCAAGCAGTTGAGAAGAGCCTTGCAGCTAGACAAGATAACGCCTCTAAATTAAACCAGAATGCACCGGTTATCTGGATTACAGAGTGTGATGTCAAATAATTTTCAACAAAGGTTCAGACCATGAAGTTTGTCTCTGGTAGACTCCAGTTTCTTCAGCATAGTGACAGTGGCTCCATCCTTATCTCCTGTTATCTTTAAAGGGTCCCTCTCCATAATTGTTAAAAAGTCCCTTTGAAGGTGGATGGGAATTCACTTTTAAAAGTCAGTGTGTGATACTCAAAATTGCTACTGTTTTTTTGCAAAATATCTTGTCTCGGATGGAATATTCCATTCAAATCTGTAGGTGACAATGTACAGCTTGGGTTTAGCTGAATGTAAGCATCTGCCCATCTCCTTATCTTCCAGACCAAAGAAATAAAAGGAGACTTTCTTTTCCTTGTCTTTACAGAAATCATCTATGAAGGTGATGAGGCATAAAGAGCAATTGTAATACAAAATTGTCTTAATGTGGGGTTATGAGAATGACCCAGATGCCATGGAAGGAAAACTGGATGTGTGTGCAGCAGCTCTGCCTTGGCCACCCATGTGGCCTTAATGACTTGGTGATCTAGGGGTGGAGGGAGGATTTTTCATGGGTTTTTTTTTCTCCTGGAACTTTGCTGATCAATAGACTTTCCAATAGTTACACGATGGAATGACAAAAATGATCCTGTTGCCTAAGAAATGTCTCTGGTGGCAAAGTTTTTAAAGGTCTGGGAGTTTCCCTATTGTATTTAATGGGGCCTTTGGCTCATAAACACATTAAACAAAGAAACAATAGATCCCTAGGGGAGTTTTAAAAGCTGAAGTGCAGGAACTTTAATAATATTATAAGGACCTAATATGTCTTATGTGGGAACTTAATTCTGAGGCAAGAATTATGAAAAGAATGTTCAAAGTGAAGATTTAATTACATGATTTATTGTTAATCGTTCATTATTATATATACAGTGCCAGGGGCACTCCTGGTGCTTTATAGATGATTACAGAATAGCAATTCCCAGATCAAAGATCTTGATCATGCAATCTTTATTCGTGTAAATATTCCCCATGGTGCCTGATCTTGTTCCATGTTAAAACTCAATAATCCCCCCCCAACACAGCCCATCACAGACAATTAAAAGAACTTCAGCAAGAGAACGCTGATTAATTATCCTCTCCAGAACACTGAATATTTTGGTGCCGTATATTGTGTTTTAGCAAACCTCACATTTTTCTGCAGCTTTAATTCTTAATTACAGTGTCAGCAAGCATTAAGTTTATTTCCGTGATAAAGAGGCTTATTTCTGGAAGAAAAAAGTCCACTGGCTTGTCCCCATATGTTTCAGATCCTGTTGAGTTAATGGCGCCAATTTACTTGCACATAATTGTTCCCTCAGTGACCAGTATAGAAAGTTTCACCTTCAAAGACAGGTGCTGAATGTGAACTACTCCTGCAAACTACGCAGCTGCTGAAATCTCCACTTGCAAAAGGTTCTGCTTTTCTTTGTTTTGTCCTGTGATGCTTTGCACTCCACTGGAAATGCCACCGATGAGCAATGCACTTAAATGGTTTTCTTATTCCTCAGCTGCAATGGCTGTTGTTTACCAGGGGGTTGCAGGAGGCAGCCGCAGAAGCGAACGCAGCTTGTGCGGCCGTCTTTTGGCTTCTGTCTTTGGGACACAACAGCTCTGGTGGGAAGAGATGGAGGTGATTGTGCGCAGAAGGCAAAGGAAGCTTTTTTTTTTCCCTCCATCTGTTACAGGATTTTAATGGAGCTTTTTGCAGCATGCTGTCCCATCACTCTAAAAGCAGTGGCATGTAGCACAGAGAAAGGTATTCTGGCCAGTGATGTGTGATGATCCACGTTCCTAAGATTCCAGTGTAGTGATCAGGATTCAGATTTCTATCTGAATATCATCTGTCTAGACAGTGGGTAGGGAGTATTGCTAGAGGAGGTGGTTTGGATGATAACCGGTGTTGCCTGCTCTTGAAAACACTTTTTCTTTCAAGGTTGTGTTTAATCATTACGATTAAAACAGCCCAAGGTGTCATGTAATTAACTAGGGTGTTAATGAAGTCTAATACTTGGTGCAGGAATGAGCATTGCTGGATGGCACTGACCAGTTTTGTGTTTACCACTAATAATAGCGAAGGGCCTTTTCGTGTGACTCCATTTAGAAACTTAGTGCCACAAGATGGTGTGGAGGTCAGAAGTTGATGTAGGTCGAAAATGGGGCTAGTGCAATTTATGGAAGGTAGGTCTGTTTGTGACTGGTATACACAACGGTTCTGATGGGATCTCTCAGTTCTAAACTGTTGATTGCTGGAGAGTAAGGATGTCCCTGGGGAAGAATTGCTCTACATACACACCCTGTTTCTTATACTCCTTACCTTACTGTTGAGAACAATGCACTGGGCTATAGGGAGCTGTCAGCTGCCTCGGCGTGATTATTTTTACATTCTCTTGTGTTCCAGGTTCTTGGAAACTTCTGTTTTCCGACTCTAATTGTGTGGCTCATAGTATTATTAAGCCTCCTTGTATTGTCCTCATAGCCACATAACCCCTCCTGAACTCCCTGTCTCAGTGTGCCCAGGGTTGAATTCTCAGGAAGGGGCTGGTCTGTAGCTGCTACCAATTCTACAGGTAAAATTCTGACTCCCCTTCAGAGGGACTGAAGATTCGCTGCAGTCATGGATCCCTTGGACATTGCTCAGATTCAGCAGCAAACAAATGCTGAGTGACCTTCCCAGCTCCCCTTCAGCTCTCTCCTAAATGCTTTGCCAATAGCAGTTTTGACGTGCAACGTTGAAGTATGGCCATGATGTAATTTACTCAAGGTACAAGTGAAGGAGGTGTGAACCAGACTTAGGATTATTTAGATGCAGAAGGTCAAGTTCCTGGCCAAATAATACCATAGCACTTTTGGAGGGTTTCTAAACCACGTAATGTTATATTAAGGATCAGCTTTACAGGCAGGTTTGGCTGTCAGCAGCAGGCATCCCCCTGCCTTCCCCTCTGTCTTCCCCGTTTTCTTTTCTGGAGCGATCACATTTCCCAGACTAACATATTAGCAAAGACTGCAGCTAATTTTAGTTTACGTGAATAAAACAAGCTATTTTACATGGTAACTGAATAGGGCTACATATACCATTCAATCCTCCTTGGGAGACCAGTGAACTCTGGCATAAAAATGGTGTAAACAGATGGGAATGATAACTGCTTCAGCTCCCGCAGCAACATCCACCTCTGGTCATAAACCAGAGACCTTATGGCACAAAATCATTTGGGAGTGGGACAGACTCATCCTGTAGGTCAGATACAGTCTGTAGGCTGCTGCTTTCTCCCATCCGAACAGCTGTGGTATTCAGATCTAGTCGGAAGGTCCCTGAACGTGCTAATTTTTCTTAATTATTCTAGTGCATTTTCTGGTAGTGTTTGGAAGCGCAAAGGGAGACAGGATTCCGTTGCGTTAGGTGCTGTGCTATCATAGAATCATAGATATGTTTCATCATGTTTCTGTTTTCAGTCTGTCTTGAGTTCAGCAAGGAGCATCGAAGCAAAAATGGAAATTAAAGCTAAGGGACTACTGATTCGAATTGTTGTAGCTCCGCTGAAAACAGTGGACATTCTCAGGTTCAGGTTTTTCCCGAAGATATATTTTCCTGGAGACTGAAAACATTCTCTTCACTTTTAAAAATAACTTTAGACATGTTTTTTATCTGTAATGCCTTATGTCAATGTAAAGCTTCACAATAGAGCCTGAAACTAGACAAGTGATCCTGATACTGCAATGAATCTTCAGCACTAAGTAGAAGGAGAATCAAGAATCACTTTATCCAGAGCTATATGTTTTCTAGCTTTACTCTAAATGGATGCTTAAGGAACAAGTGACCTACTGAAGACCTCAGGATTCAAAGAATAACTCAGAAGTGTCCATACAGGTTAATGTGACCCACAAAATATCCATTACTCATTCCACTTTAACTCTGAAACAGCAATGCCTTTGTTTCTCTCTCTCTTTTTCTCTAACTTGAAGGCAATTACAGGACCTGTGGCTTTGCTCGGTACATGTCGCTGCTTGCCAAGAACAGCAGGCAAATGAGTAATACTATTCCTCCCTTGAAATTCTTTCCTTGAAGTAAAATTAATGAAAATCTTTGCCATGAAAGAGAAGAATCCAATTTTGTGGAGAGTCAAAGGAAGGATTTAGACTTAGATTTGCTTTATCCCATTTTCAGTTGTTTTTACAATAGTGGTGGTGGAAATAACCAGAAAAGCAATGTGAAAAGGAAAAAAAAATGATTTAAGTCTATAAAAAAAATCCTTATCTTCTGGCAACTGCCCAGTTAGAAGCTAGTAAAGCAAACTTGGGACAGCATTGTGATCAAAATGGGAAATACACCCAGTCTCTGATGCTGGAAGAGTCATTGTTGATCTGTGTTTGCACCAAGAACCAGGAGCTTCAGGACAGGACTTTGTAAAGGCCACCCGTTGTAAGAACAAGAATCTGTTCACCACTAAGTTAACTACAGTGCTGATCTTCAAGGCCAGGAGGTAAATGTATAAGCAGTCTCAGAGTAGCAGAGGAGATGAGCAGTAAAAGGATTTGCCTTTTGTTTCTTGTGCTTAAACAGCGTTCACCAGATTTTGGTGGTGTTATCATCAGACAAGTATTCTCTTGTAAAATTGATACCTCCCAGCCTACTTTTTATTAGTAATGTAATAGCTGTGTTGAAATCATGGTGGTCTAAGGATAGAATGGAAGCGCGGTGTTCAGAGAGAGATGATCTCTTTTCTTAGATATTTCTATGTACATTCTGCCTTCCCTGAGAGACTTTAAAGGGATTTAGTGGGCAATTTTATAACATAAGCTGATGAATAGAAGAGATGCTTTCTCACCCTTAAACTTGTTCTCTCTGGGCATGGCGCAGGGTCATGTAAAGAAGCAGCTCCCACTATTGTTGTCTGTGCTGTTTGCTGGGTGAATAAACAAAGGACTTCAATCTCCAGCCCTGATTTTCCTGTGATGAATGCTTTGTAAATGCTGATGATCAGGGAAGGGTAGAAAGATAAAAGTCTGACACATCTTGCCAGTACTGAATTCATATATGGATTGAAAGTGAAGTGTAATTACCACCCAGATCAAATTCTTTCAAGAGCCAGAGCTGTCTAGTCCAACAGCAGATATTTATTTTTAGGGCTGATCTTTGTGGGTTTTATTAGCAATGCTGCCTTCCCTGGGGTAAAAGCAGGGGAGGGAAGAACACAAAATCCTCTTGAGCTTCCATTGTTAAAACAAGCTATGTAAAGCTTACAGGAGAAACCTTAATTCTGAGAGCAAGATGTATTTTTGTGATGTTCCTTCTGAAATACTCTCAGCTTTAAATTGGCTTGAGGAATCAGTGTAATAAATCTGGCATTTGAAAACTGAAGGATGTATTTAGAGAAAATGTAACTTAGTAACTCAGATAAAGGGTATGATAACGAAATTTTTTCTTCAATTGAGACAGTCCCGGGCAGTTTAATTTTACCAGTAATCATGATGTATAGATAAAGAAGTTTGTATAATAGGTTAGTTCAAACCTAGATATGTCTCTGTTCACTATAGCTACACAGGAGGAAGGAGCTGGACCCGTTCTGCTAATATGAACCCTTGTTTAGCAAATTGGAAAGCCATTGCCAGGCTCTGACATGCATTGCTTCTGTATTTGGATAACAAGCACCAACTTCTTCATTACATTCAACTGGGTTGTAGGAATTGAGCAATCTGAAGGTGAGTTCTGGATTTTTTTTTTTGCATGGGCTACTCAAATCGTAAAACTGAAGAGATGAACTTGGATGTGTTGTTAAACAACAAATCGTGTAAAGAACCTGGAGTGAGATCCCAGCAACATGATTTCACTGCCTGTAAGTGTGTGCTTATATTTGTCTTTGCCATCTGGGGAGGAATCAGACCTGCATACAACTTTCAAAATATTCTACGGGTTTCAATTGAACATCTCTATACAAAATCAGGTTTTATTTCTGCAGCGTTTTGTCTAAACAGGACTGTTCTGCCCAGCAAAGCTTGGTAACTGCCTACTTATAATGTACTAACATCCTAGTGCTGGAAAGTATTTGTGCCTAAACGTTGAATCACAGACCTCTAGCAGTTGCTCTGAAGAACCTTCCAGTTAAAGCAGAAATAAATGTTTCTTTGTAGTACTGTTTTTCAAAATAGGTTTATAGGGAGGATGAGAAGAAAAAAAAAAATGAACAACACAGAATTCCTGTTTAATATTCACAACAGTACCTAAATTCTTCTCATTTAGCAAATGGATAGCAAATGGATATTTAGAGATGGGTGGCCACTTTTCACCCCTCGCAGCCAGTCCTTGGCCCTGTGGTTGTGGGTGCTGTGGGATCCCAGCTCCCCTGCTCTCCAGCCTGGGCTCCACTAGATGACGGTGTTGGACCAAGTTTGCTGGAGAAGGTCTGTCCCCCAACCTCCTGCAGCCCTGGCTGCTTTGCAGTGACACTGGGAGCAAAACCAGCACTTTTGTGTCAGATAGGGGCTTTGTCTGATGGATTTGCTATGTAACTGCATAGGGAGATGCTGAGAATGAATAATAATAATAAAAAAACCACTCTGAGAAGTGCTGCAAATGTGTCAGCTGGTTGATCTGGGCTTACAGGCAGGATTCAGGATTCCCGCTTGTCAATGGAAATGTCCAAATGAAGAGGATGGAGTTTCAGCTTTGCTGTGATACCTGCAATAGCAGTTCAGGGCTCTTGGCTGTGTTAACAGCCGAGTTCTTTACATTCTTGTGCACATATATAAAGCAATTATTGCTTACAGGTAGCTCAAAGCCTATCATGACCTGTCTGTAGCTCTGAAAAACACAGAAATTTTCATCCTGGGAGCAGGAATTAGGTCTTAAGCAGATGTGGTATCCCAGGTGTCAGAAAGGAGGATTGCCTACGTTCTTATAGGGGAAATGGGATTCAGTGGCCAGGATTAACATGTTGAAGTTTGTGGCCAATCCAGTGGGAAGGAGGATATATTAAAATTGATTTTGTTTTTTTCCCAGCTATGTCAATACCCTTTTCTTCTGACATGCTGTTTCTATCATTTCTGGACAGATATTGAAGTTTTTATGTAGTAGTGAATAAAACAAGAGAAGTAGATTGGGAGCTTCTAACCTCTATCTCAGGACTTAAAAGCAAACATCCATGTAATTTCCTGACAGTTGACAAATTCATACTGGATAAAAGCAAATGCTTTCAGCCATCATAAACCGAAGTTCTTTATTATACAGTGTGGGAAATGCTGCAGTTGATCTTGTTTCCAGGTTCTTTTCAAGACATTTGGGATAAATTACTGTATAAAAGAACGATTTTTACAGTCTCTTTACAGTTTGTTTAAATTTTTAAGAGTAAAGGCTTCTTAAAGGCAGTCCTTCAGGAGCATGCATGTGTGGAACAGTGCGATTCCACTGTGATAACTCCCAGTGCAGAGCCGCCTGCGTGCATGTCCCGTTTATGTATCCAGATGTTTAAGAGCATACAGCCTGGATGATGACACACATATAAATGCTTTGGTTAAGTTATGTGAACTGGCACATGGGCTGTTGATTGTCTGGGACCTGGTACAGCTGAGGCAAATGTCAGGGTGACGCTGCAGGCTGTAATGGCAGGTGCAGCTGGATGCAAATGGGACCTTCTATCTGCACCCCCTGATTTCCCACCTCTTTGAGTTTCTGTTTTTCCCATATCCCTGTGGGCAGTTGGGTGGCTGTTTATGCCACCTGATCTCTTGATATGTTGCTCAAGACAAGGCTCAGAGTACATTTTTTCTTATGATATTCCTGTACCGTTCTCTATGGCACAGCCATTCCCATTGCTTTTTGTTGCGTTTCCTCTTGTCCACTGTTTTGTTGGGGCTTGAGGGCTCCAGGAGGTGTAACGTGTACTGTGTGCAGTTCTGGGTGGCACAGGATAAAAAAGATATTAAGCTACTAGAGAGTGTCCAGAAGATGCTACGAAGTTGGTGAAGGGTTTGGAGAAGAAGTCATATGAGCAGTGGCTAAAGTCACTGGATTTGTTCATCCTAGAGAAGAGGAGACTGAGAGGAGACCTCATGGCGACTACACCTTCCTCACCAGGGGAGGAAGAAGAGTAGGAGCTGAACTCTTCTCTTTAGTGACCAATGACAGAACTCGAGGGAATGACAAAGATGTGCCAGGTGAGGGTCAGGTTGGATATTAGGAAAAGGTTCTTCACCCAGAGGGTGCTGGACACTGGAACAGGCTCCCCAGGGAGGTGTCACGGCCCCAACCTGACAGTGCTCAAGAAGAGACTGGACAACGTCCTCAGACACACGGTGTGAACTGTGGGGTGTCCTGTGCAGGGACAGGAGTTGGACTCGGTGATCCTTGTGGGTCTCTCCCAACTCGGGACCTTCTGTGATTCTATGACATGAGAACGCCTGCAAGGCTTCAGAGCTTTCCTGTTCCAACAGGGCCGCATCCATTCCTGCTCCATCCCCACCCTGTTAGGATGCCCTCTTCTGCTGTAGTATCTCCTCTCTCCTATCCTTTGACTGTCATCTCACAATGAAAAATACATATTCTGTATTACCCAAGTTGCTTAGGAAGACCTATACCTACCTCACTTTTTTTTTTTAATGATATTGCTAAACAAGACCCTCTATACTTACCAAGAATAAGTAGAATTTAATGGCAGGATTAGCATTGCAATGTTTGTAAAGGTCAAGATAATGAAGAGGTCCATAGAAATACTCTCCCAGCTTAGGAGAACAAATCGCAGTAGAGAGGGTGCCAAAGCTGAACCAAGTCTTGATTAGCCCTGAAATTTGAGGACATCTGGATCCAGATAAAAAGCTGTGGTCAGCTTTCTTCTCTAAATGAACTGAATCCAGACACCCTTGGACTTTGTGTTGAGCTAGTTCTGGAACCCATCCCCCTCTCTAATCTTAATTGATCTATGTCCCTTTTTGTGTGGAGCTAAATTAAGAGAATTTGGCATTCTCGTGAAGTTGCCAAACCAAACACTCAAAACTTGGGAAATGCAAGAATTTAAGTTGTTGCTGCACATTGACTACAGCCTTTATGCATATGCATTATAGTATTGTCTTTAATCACAGGCATGCATAGTATTAAAAGTCAGCCCTGCTTAAAGTGCGGGATGGATATTGCTAATTTAATGAGCAGCTATTTAATATTTTCTTTTATCTTCATTGTTCAGTGTGTACCCCATGGCTTATTTACTGTGCACTATTCAAAGCCTGTTCTGAATACAGAATTATTAATTTCCTTGGGAGCATTCCTTCAGCAGGCATCGTTATTGTATCTGGGTGCTTCATAGACATGAAATAATCTATTTTCACAACGCTTCAATGAAGTGAGGGGATACTGCACCCCTGCTGACAGATGGCAAACAGAGATAGGAAGATTAAAAGAAAACTTTGCCAAAGGTTTTTTGAGTGTTTGGGGAGTGTTTTTTTTTTTTCCTGAGTTCACAACTCTGCAAAATATTTTATATATTCAAAGCATAGTTTCTACCAATTCCAGTTCTAGCTGTGAATGCTCAGCAGTTTTGCAGATCAGGCTTCAGGGTCTCCTGTTTGGTCTCTAAGAGGATGAACGACATGCTGTAAAAGTGTGAATTTATTTGCTTAGCAACACATACAAACACTGGTGGGTGGCATACAGTTCTGCAGGAGCCGCTTCATGCATCTTTAGGAGCAACCTGAACTGATAAGCAGAAGAAGAGGCTCAGTTCTCCTACTCCCAGGTGAATTCCCAAACCCCTTTCTCCAGCTGAACCCTGGCCATGAATCATCTCTTGCCTTTGCCTTGGTCACAGCTTCTCTTCTGGAGTCTGACTTTCCCCTCTGGAGGCTCATGTCCCTGGTAAGAGAGGTTTCCCCAGAAGGCACTTCAGCTTAGGAGCTTAGTTTGGTGACAGTGACCAGCAATCCAGTGGGGCAAGTGCTTTCCCCACTGACCGCAGAGGGCCCTGAAGGACACCACCCTCACTAGGCTGAAGTTACTCCTGGTAAATTATCTACATTTCCATCTCTGTAGCTGCTTTTCAGCCCCACTCAGGGTATTTCTAGGCTGTATTGTCTCCTTCCCCCTCCCTCCATACCCAGTTCTTTCATCCTATGCAGCCCTGCGCTCAGTTTTTACCCATCCTCTAGTCTTTGCCTCACCAAAGTGTTTCAACCAGTTTCTTCCCCTTCCTATTAGTTTTCTACTTTTTACCTTCTGCATCAAGATGGTTTCACCATCAGTACTACTGGCTTGGCAGCAAGGTGCTCATTAAAAACATGGGCCTGTGGACCTTCCCCTGCCTTTTAATGCCGGGATGTGTCTCAAACAGGTGGGAATGAGACTATACAGAAAAAAAAGTTCCAAAACATAGCCCTGAGTGCTGCATGCTCAGCTTAGAGCATCTTGCCCATGTAAGCGTTGCTGGGAAATGGAGATTTGTAGTGAAAACAGTTGATTTTTTTTTTGTACAAACTTCCCTAGTATTGTAGGTATTTTCCCTTTCAAGAAATATTGATTAAAGTCTTTGAAACACAGTTTCTGAGTTTCACAGGAACAGCATGAAACACTTAAATGATAAAAACTCTCTTTTCTCCTTCAGGATCTTTTTTAAGTATAGAGATTTCTAGATTTTATTTTAAACATGGCCAAAACAATGTATTTTTCTCCAGTTTCTTTCTTGGAAAAGGCAGACTGTTTGGACTAAAATTTCCCTTTAAATAAATAAATCAGCCTAAGAGAGATACTCAGCATGGAAAATTTCAGACTGGATAGCTAAAGGTTGGCAAAGTTTTCAGCAATTGAAAAGAGGATTTTATAACGAATGGGAAGTGTCAAGCAACCTTTGTAATAACTGAGGCTACCATCCCTTGCTTATAATAAGGACAATTATCAAATGTTTCAGTAAAATTGTCTCTGTCCCAGAAAGAAGTTCCATTTTAGTGCCAAATCCTTCAGGCTTAATACCTTTGTTACTAAATGAAGCCTTGATTGCCAGCCTCTAAGTACTTCGAAAGGAATGTTCTACTTAATTCCCATTCACAGTTGTAATTCATGACGAGTCTGAACTTCGAGTGCACCTGTCAAGGTGCTGGTTGTGTGTACAGTATTGCTGGCAACGGGGACTGTAGTAAAACATGTGGAATAAATGCCACAGTTCAAGTGTTTTCCTAAGATAATGGGAATATTAGTCAATTAGAGCAATCCAATCAAGATCAAAATCAGCAGAGATAACAGGGCGATGAGGTAAGTAGCACTGCTGGTACCTGCGCGGTGTTTTCTAGAGAAACAGCAAATGTCACTCCCCAGTCTCAAGTAACACTCATCTGATGAGGAGAATCTTAGCAGGGAAAATGAACACAGCGTATCTGTGGGTAAAGGTTATTGAAAGCTGAACCCATCTTAATTTTGAGGGGGTGTGTGTAGATGTGTAGGTGATGATGAGTTCTGAGATGGGTTTTCAGATATAATTCAGAGATCAACTGCAAGGAAACCAAAATCAGGAGCTGTATTCAGTTAAATTGTCTTGTAAGAGGGGGTATGTCAGGATGGGATCTTCCCCCTCAACTGACTTATGGCCTTGGTAAAAGCAAACACATTTTTATGCCTTTTGCCTTGTTCTCTCTTTAAAAGCCAAAGCAGCGTAGAGGGAATTGGACTGAATTCTTCTTTTAGGATGCTTATTAAATAACGGTTGGTTCCACCGAAGTATCAATAGGGTTTATTTTCAAGGCACTGGAATTGGATGGCTGTGTTTGAAAAGCTGGGTTGGCTTGCAGAATCCTTACAGATGCTAAAAACAAAAGGATCTAGTCAGAGTCGAAAAGCTGCACAGTCAATTTGCAGAGTGAATTAAAAGGTTGTTCATCCAGCATTTGATTTTTAGTCTTGTTTTTAGGGGGGAAAAAAAAAAAAAAAGAAAACTGGTAAGGAACAATTTACAAGAGAAATCGCCTGCAGTACTTCATTCATAGGGGTGATGCAGACCAAATATCTTGACACTTCCTCAGATCTTTAACTTCATTTCATTTCTCCATCTTGTGGCAACGTGCTAGAGCGCTTATAACCCATCAACTTCCAGCGCTGAATAGAGCAAATATGTAGGAAAAATCAGGTGATGAGGCTAAGGAATGACAAAACAGAGACATAACACAGGAGGATAAAATGGTAAATTAGGAAAAAAGGGTGGCAACAATATAAGACCTAGAAATCTACCATTTTTTTTCCTATATAGAAATCTACGATTTTTTTCTATCTGGTTTATTATTTTGATGGACCATTGTCCCCTTCAGCCAGTGTGGTTCTGCACACCATGGAAGGCTTGCAACATCAACAGCTCTTTTGGTTCCCAGGAACTCCAGTTTTCAACACTTTCTTTGATCTGGATTTGTCTAAGAAAATGACTTAAAGTTCTATCTAAAGGGATGGCTGCATTTTCCTAGAACTACTCTTCTCAAAACAGAACAAATTACCAATAACAACCTGAATAAATGTCCAAACCACTTTCTGATGGTTCCTAATACATCTCTCAGTGGATTTTCATCTGTCACCTTAAAATTTCCTAACCCATGGCAGCCCCTGTAGGCACAGAACTTTTAGTCTGTGTAAGGCTGATTATGATCAGCTTCATTCTGTGTAATACTTTCTTGTATCAGTAGTTTAAAAAAATGTACCTATTGATTTGATTTAAGTTGTCAGGGCTTATTTTCTTTTCCTGAAAGCAGATACTATAGATTTTTACTTCAAGGTAGTAATAACTGTAGATGAAAGTAACCCTTTTCTTCAGATTTAAGTAAAATTCATTCTCCTCTCCAGACTCAGAACTGAAAGTTAGCACTACCTTCAGTACATATTTGGAATCAACCCAACTTTTATCTGACCAGCCCAAAATTTGCATAAATTTTAGGTACGGCTGTGAATCTAGGATTTAATTTTGTGACTCGGATTAATCTTTAGAGGGGAAAACCCTGTGTTCCCAACTCAATTTATGATTGATGTAAGATTTCAACAATAATGACTAACCAAAGAATAGAGTAGGATGCCTCCTGGGTTTTCCTGTGAAGAGCTGTTTTTTGTTTATTTTTATATATATATATATATATATAGTAGCAGTGGACAACAGAGGCCTTGGGCAGGAGAATTATTTCAGGCACCAAGTGGAGTTTTCTCCTAAATTACTCTCAGTTTCAACACTGTTTGCCAGCAGTTGGCAGAAATATTTCATGTAAATATTGCTTTAAACTGCTTTAAACTCTAGGAATGGTGGCTTCGTTGTCTTTACCGACCAACTTCATGTGATCTTAACAAAATATTGACTTCAAACACAATCTTTGTCCCTGAGTTGGACTCCCCTGACATTTGTCCATGAGTCCTGCATTGTAAGTCTAGTCTGAAAGCATCGGATCCAGCTGCTTTTCGTCACATGATCACAATGATAATGATTTGATTCTAGGGAAAAACTAGTTAAAAACAAAATCAGCGTTATTTTCAGTAGTTTGTAGATTAAATAAGAGTCAAGAATGTCCCTTTGTGAAAGTGTTTAGAACATGCCGCTTCAGACACGTGGTCACGTTCCTGTTCAAAAGCAGATTTCTCTTGTCCCACAGAGATCACACCTGGAATGACACTTTTCCCTCACTGACCTCCAACAACTTCATAAAAGTGGGTAAGGCGGAGGAGTTCCTGACCCTTCGGTTGACGCCTTTTCCATTTGACTGTGCTGGCTGACACTTAGTTTGTCAATAAAAAAAAAAGTCCGAACGCCACATTTTGTGCTGGAGGAGATGACATCTCCGTGTCATTGCCGCAAAGCATTCAGGCCCGGCCTGTTCTCCCAGAGCACAATGGCAGCGCTCCCAGTGAGGGGCAAGCAGGCCTGGGAAGCATTTTCTTCACCAAGTAGCTGTTAAAACAGCTCTCCGATGTCTCCAAATATATCCCTCATTTTCATCACACTGTTTCTTCTATTGCCTCAATACACAGGCTCCTGCAGGGACAGCACCAGCTCCCTGAAAATACTTAGAATCCTATTGCAGCACCATGTAAACTGTGCTAATGTTTTTGGTTTTCCTCTTTAGACAGGGGAAATAATAGATGTTTTTACTTGATATATTCTGTAGCCATATTTGTCTATTTGTAAGATATCTCTGACCTCTTACTTTATCTTCACTTATGTTCTGAAATATCTGGGTGTTCTTAAATATATATATTACATCTCCTACGTTGCTTGGTTTGATTGGCGTAAGAGACAACATTGCAGCTGCTGGTGGGTAGGGCCCCATTTGTGATCCAATTTTTAGATGCGTTTGATAACAGACAAAATTGCTATTTAAATCAAACCATCCGCAAGCACGGGAAGGACTTGGACAACGAATGTATCTCTTTGCTCATTCATTTCTGTATTTTCCAAACAGCAATATTTTTGTTGTTAAAGGAGATCAGAAAATTGTTCATAGACTCTCAATAAGGAAGAAAACACCTGATGTTCTTCTCCTGTGACCGATAGGCTCAGCTCTTGGGTGGTAGGCGTTACAGATGCTACAGTTAAGTACTTTTAGGGGCAATCCAAGGCATACTTGTTTTTATTTTAAAGACAAACAGCATCTTTTCTTCTTCTAAGCTGATTCTTGAGTGCAACCTGTGTGACACTTTTAATGTTTCATTTTCTCCATGGCCATAAACAACCTTGAAGTTGTGATTCACTCCCCACATATTGCTTGCCACTCTGATGCTTTCTAATATACTTCCGAAGCCATCAAATGCAGAATTGGGAGCTGGACACTGTGCAGTCTTGTGGCATGTTCTGTCCACACCTGGTTTTATCCTAAATTGTCTCCACAGTGTAATATGTCACCTGGAAATGTGCTACTGGGAAGAGTTTGAGCATGATGTTTGGCTCCATAACCAAGTTTGAGGTTTTTTGGTTTTGTGGGTTGTTTTTTTTTAAAATCTCCTCTGGAGGGATTTTTTTTTTTTGTAGTATTTTAAGGACAAAAGAACGTGCCCATCTTTTTAGAAGAATACTGAAAATAGCGATATGGCTAATGTATAGCCCATTTTAATAAATCAGGAACAGGGACTAAAACTGAAAAGTTTTCCAGGGAGCACAAGTGTGAGAACTGAGTCCTGTAGCTGCCGAGGGATACACGTGCATCCTTTGCAGCCTACACTTGTATACCCAGCCCATCCACATTTGAGTTGTGTCTCCACAGAGATAATAATCCTGGTGACTTTCAGAGACTGACAGCTTTGAGACGCTTTCTGTAAACAAAAGAAAAACATAGCCAGCCTAGAATGAGCTAAGTCTGATGAAATAAAACAAAGACATCATCAACAGAACGGTGCTTTAAAAATTCATTTTGAATAGACTAGAGTGTTATCCCAGATTTATGGTGATTGTGACCCTTGAAGCACTTGCCAAGTTTATATGCAGTTTGTGTGTGGTTTTTGAACGTTCAGCACAAAGTGACATTGAGAGGAGGTTTTTTTCACATGCTTTGCTTCTCCCACTAACTCAAACACCCTGGGGCTTCTCACAGAATAATTTCAGATACTGTTAGATAATATGTTCATCTGCATAATTTCATCTTTAAGATTTTCTCCCTATTAAGTGTGTGATCGGTATGATGTTTTGGGGAGGCCATTATGTGAAATGTGACCTTAATGAAGGGGACAAAGGGGACTAGGTATTCACGTGTGCATCTTGAAGAGCTCCGCCACAGTGCTGCGAGACTTAGGAGCTGCCTGAGGTGCACTTTGTGCCACGAGACGAATCACTGAGGGAAGAGGGGGCAAATCAAAGGGTCCAACCAATGCGTACAATGCCCAAGTCAGGATGAAACAAAAGGTTACCTAAAGCACAGCTGTTGCATTTGGAAAACTTTGACTTGCGTCTTTGCGAGAGTGTTTCCCCCACCAGACGTATTACACTAATTACTTTGCTTTTAAAAGTAGACCTGTCTTAATTTGTCAAAACCCAAGCCTAAGCTGTGCTCTCGTTGTGATGCCCAGGAGGAATCAACCAAGTTGAGTAGCATTTAGGAAGACGATGACATTACTCAGAACCATTAAGCTGCACAGTAGTAACTTGTAGTAGTAACTTAAGGAACTTGTCAGGAGCTTTCTGACA
Source organism: Caloenas nicobarica (assembly GCF_036013445.1). Taxonomy (NCBI): domain Eukaryota; kingdom Metazoa; phylum Chordata; class Aves; order Columbiformes; family Columbidae; genus Caloenas; species Caloenas nicobarica. Next base: position 19,029,075 of record NC_088255.1, on the reverse strand, counting down.
AGACGCTTTTCCTCCAGAAATGCTGATTTGTGGAGAATCAGCTGGAGCAGATGTGGAAGTCAGTCCTACCACCACTTAGCTTGCAGCAAAGGTGCTACAGAATTCATCTACAACAGGACTGAGCCAGGATTCAACCCAACTCTAATTAGCAAGAGACAAAAGCCTGGCTTTTTGCTGCTAGGCCATAAATTGATGGTCTCACATGTCTGCACATGCTCTCGCTACTTTTGGCCCAATTTGTATTAAATTATCTATACAAAATAGAAACTCCCAAATAGAAAGACTGGGTCAGAAACTGATTAAAAATTAATAGTTGCGACATTTAACTGGAATGACCCAAGGACAAGTCCTAGGCCTGAGTCAGGCAGAGCAAAGGCTTGAGTTTGTACTTTCCCTGTTCCTTGTGAGCACACAGGGTGCTGAGCAGGTGGAGCTTTCTAATATTGGTGTTTTCTTTCTCAGCCCCTAGCCTTGGCTTTTGCAGCTTGTTTTTGCACCCTTACAAAGGCTTGGCTTAACTCCCTCTTTGTAGAGTGCCAGCTCCGGCGAGACCCTGACCCTGAGCAGGACCTCTGGCTGGAAATGAAGCACATGGGCAAAGTGGATCGTTGCCCTCTGGAACTCAACGCTCGCCAGCAAACAACCACCTGCTATCAGCTGAGGGACTTGCACCCGCAGTTTCAGTGTAAGAGGTCAGTGCCGTGGATTTGAGGGCATCCCGTTCAAATCCAGAAGGGTTTGACTGTGGACCCGAACGTCACCCTTAGGAATTTACAGAATAACCGGCTGACTGAAAACCCTGTGTCAAATAGTTGCCATTTCAGCGCTCTCAGAAGGGATGTTTGATACGGGACAACCTGTAGTAGTAGCTGTACGGCTGCGTCAACAAAAAAAATTTTCTGTCCTAATGTAGCCTAAGGGGCATTAGCGTTAAGGGCATGGTGACATACTGAAATATGTGCTGGGGGATGCAGCCAAGGTGGTTTATTCACCTGGAAAGAAATCTATTGATTCTAGGAAAGAAGAGAAGATTTTATCAGATTTTTCACCTGTCTGACATATATTTCAGATTTTGAGCCTTAAACAAGCCCATGCTCCTGCTTTCTGCTCTCCAGGATTCTGAGGGTTTTGGACTAGGACAGGATTATTAAGCCCAGGGTTTCGTGGAATTGTAAATAAGGGGTAGCAATACCGGAGCCAGCGCGATACATCGTGTGCTCCCTGCGTATGAAACAGGTGGAAACTTCCTAACCATATCAGTTATAGTCCCTGCATAATCACTTCTCATTATGTCCTCAGGCTGCAATTTTCAAGATACCTAATGTTGGTTTTAAGCCCCTTAAGTCATGTAATTTGTGACTTTTGTATGTCTTTAATAAAAATTGACGTTTCTAGGCCCTAGTTTGAAGAGAAAAATCTCGGAATTAAATCTCCTCAATGGTTCAGATAGCAGCAGATTGAAGGGGGGGAAGAAATAAACACAAAACAAACAAGCAACCTGAGGGTTCCTGATTTTTAACCCACATGACTGGTTTTGGTAGACTGGAATTGGTGTTTCTGTAGGTTAGGCTGATAATTCGAGCTTTCCTTTTGAAAGACAAGAGGCCAACGAGGCAAATGAGAAGGCCTTCAAAATTACATTAGAAATTACATAGAAATTACCTTTAAAAGTTACATAAAGTTTACATAAAAATTGCATTCAAAATTACATAGATGAAAAACAGTAGTAGGAGAAAGTCCCAGCTGTATACAGCACAGGAGGGAGACAAATGAGGGATCAAAGGCTTCATAGTGAGGGAAAGGATTCCAGGAAGCTGAAAGAATAACAAAACAAAAAAGAGGGCAAATTCTAGTACGATAAAAATGAGAACATTTGGAGTTAACAGCCCGGCATTCCTACACTATTGGTGAGGCTGTTGCAGCTTTGCTGTGTTGGCCACGTCCTGTGTCATTATGAATGTTGTACTGTAAGGATCAGTGTGTTGTCCATTTAGACTGACACTCTGAAATAGCACAAGCTGCTGAATGGCAATTTCCAGTCACAGAGGTGTAAATTGTGTGCAACATTCATGTAACACCAACAACTAAAATGTTTCCTTTGCAATGTCATTAGAATGGGAAATGGATTGCGATGCAAGTCTGGAGGGAACTGAAGTGATGCTGCTTGAACGTGAAATTTTAGTGGGGGGAACAACTTTGTACTAGTCCAAGGTTATTGATTATGGCATTTAAAGTGTGAAATTCTGCGGAAAGCAATTCCTAAGAGAGTTGTTCTTTGGAGATCAGCAGCACTATAATATGTGAGATAAAACAGGAAAATTGTTTCAATGCAAGTCTGCAGGGACAGGCAACAATGTCACTTTACACGGAAAAATTATTTCAGCACAAGTCCACAGAGGCCTGTAACAATACTATTGGGTGTGAGATTCTATGGGAAATGAATTTCAGTAGCACTCTGTTGGGCTGAATAAGTTTATTAGATTATAACAAGAAAATTACTTGATGGAAAGAGGGCTCGAACAAAGGCCACAGAACAGATAAGCGTCAGTAAGCTTTCCTTTGAGGCAGCAAAGATACCCAGCCTCTCCTGTTCCTCAAGCAGTGGAGGCTCAGCTTGGGCTCCCACAGAAATGTTGTGGATTTTAAGCACTTGATGATCCGCTGGGCCCCTGGGATGGCTGAGGAGCAGGTAGAGGACTGGACATCGGCTTCTTTTCCTCCTCTGGCCTGTCCGCTCCCTGGTCTCTGCCTCTGATGGGGAGCGCATGGATCAGTTCAGAGAGCTCACACCTCTGAGGCAGCTGCCGATCTGTTTTGCTCTGCAAAGCTCAGCACAAACCAGTCCAAACTGCAGGGATGGGAACAAGCATCATGTCAGGGAAATTGTTTTCTCTTACTCACTTCCTCTAGCACCGTCGCAGCAGGCCCGGTGGGGTGTGCTTGATCCAGATTTGTTTCAACAGCTCATGGTGTGTTACACAAGTCTATTACTCTCCCTGTGTCCAAACATAATCACAGTTTAGGGAAATTTGAGCTCAAGTCATCCTGGCTGTCTACGAACCTCAGGATTTCAACAGCTTATCAGGTAGCTGAGGTTTGCCTTCAAATCTGAATTTCATAGTAGCAGCCAAACTATCTCAGCATGAGAGTACACCAAAACAAGATTCCTGTTTTAAGAAAAGAAGGACAATTTCCAGGCAAGTGATCCACCTTGAGTCCTGTAAGCACCAAGTTTTGGAAGATAGCATTAAGTAACATCTTTAGCAGATGAGGTTATGATGAGACAACCTGAACATTAGGTGTTCCCGACGTATCATGGATATAGAAACAACTTTCAACTACCAAGGTCGTCAGCACCCAAGAAATACCATAGATAGGTGGGAACAGGAGGTGTGAATGAGTGGTCTGATTCAGTTATGTGTTTTGAGAATATGCTCTTAAAGCCCCATTTTATATAATTTATAACCAGGACCTTCCATAATATGACTGTAAGAAGCTGTTTGAAAGTTTAGTGGTGTTTGTTATATTGATACGAAGACAATAGCTACGAATAGGACAATAACATAAAGCATTACTGACTTGCTAGTCAAAGTACAACCTTTTCTGAAATGACAGCTCTGCATGGTCTCACCATGTTCACTAAATCATGGTTGCTTTCTCTGACTGAAGCTTGCTAAGCGATCCTCTTCATGGCAATCCATTTGTTCACCAGTTCTTTCCCCTGTTATTCCAGCGAGAGACCTAAACTACTTCTCATCTGTCATGAATTTCTGTATAAAATCAGCCATATTCTTGGCAAATGTAATGTCCCTCTTCTTCAGCAAAAATAAAGAATTATTGTGCAGAGAGCCCAGAAAGACCTATTTGTCTGAAAGGAAGAAATCAACATCGCCAAGACAAATTGTCTGTGTCACAACCTGTGTCTCACATTTCTCCTGTGGCTGGGGAAGATGTGTGCTGCAAAGTATGAAGGTCCAACTTTGGAAGGAGGTTCAGATGCAAAAATCAATTTTTGTCCATCTATAGTTCTCAATATATATTGATGTAAAATTTAAGGAAGGCACCATGCAGTGGTTAGTGGTTTTTTTTCTGTAACTATTAGCAGAAGCAGTAAATCACATGAAGAAGCATGTAGTCATAGCAAATGACTCCGTTCTTTCTGCTAATAAAAGCAGAGGCTTCAGTTCCTGTCTTACAGGGTAGCTGATTGATTTACAATATAACAGCTTCTCTTTCAGTATTTGTGTGCAAATAGATTTGGAATGAGAACTGATGAAACCTGAAGACAGGCACTAGATTGTGATCTTAATTGCTTCTGAAAATGGATCTTTTCGGATTTTCTAGATTGTAAAGGTGGAAAAGCCCATTTATAAAATCTTGTAACAATTCAGTGCAATTTTTTATCGTTGTTTGAAGTAATCGTCTGCCTATCATTAATCTTGATCCTTTGGAGAAAACGGACAGCCTGTGCCCCATTCTCTTCCAGCAGAGCTCCCTGGGCTTTCAAACTTTCTCTTAAAAGGGCAGAGGAAATCTTATCTGTTGCGTCTCATCACAGCCATGTTGGCAAAGGATCTTGGGGACGTTCACAGCATAGTTGGAAGCAACATAAAAGCAGAACCTCTTATTATTATAGATGCCTTGGGTTTAGATGTATCCTCCCAAGATCTTGGAGCCGCAGCAGCTTATTCTTGTCTTGATCAGCTTCGAGCTGATTCTTGCTTCTCGTGGATGGGAAAGCAGCAGCAAATCTGCCTTCCCTGCAGATGTGTTGGGTGGATGCTGCATGTGAGAACCTTAGAGATTTTCCTCCCATGTACTCTGAGCCACTGGGCCTCATTTACACAAAGGGTCATTCTACACAGAGAAACTACACAGACTTAACAAAATTATTTCCCAAATCCCTACTGTAGATTGGTACATATCTGTTATGTGGATGTACGTACACTCATTTAACTAAGTAACAGATCAACTACAGTCCTTAGAGGCTCACTAGAGGAACAAAGCTTTATAAAAAAAATAATCTCTGTATTTTTGTACAACAGTTGGGACTGTAATTCAGATTTTCAGCCTGGCACATCTTCGTCTCAACTCTCTTTGTATTTAGTGGAGTCACTTGGAATTTGCATTCAAAGAAGGGCAGAAGCAGAATTTAGTTTGTTTAGAATTCCTGATTCTCTGTTGCTTGATTTCCCAGTCTTTGCAGTGCATTAATATTAATTTCTTATCTTAAACTGTTTATCGCTCTTTATTTTAATACCTAGTTAGCCCGCGATGATACAGCACAGTATATTAGGAAACAGTTTATGTGACCTTCTCTTACTACCGAGAAAAGCAAATGAAGCATCAATTATACTTGTTAGTCAATGAAGAGAGAAGAAAAGTAAATCAACTTAGGCTGTAGCGAGGTAATTTAAACTAAACATGAGGTAAACCTTTACGCAGAGCACTTCAGCTGTGGATCAGGATGCCTGGGGAAGTCGTGGAATCAGCGTAACAGGAGATCAGAGACTGACCAGATACCTCCGGCTCAGAGAATATTGGGAGATAAATCAGTTGTGCTGTGCATGAGGAAGTGCTTTGGACTAGATCACAGGTTAATATTTCATTTCAGCTTAAACAATCGTATGTCCATTCCTCTGTAAAATAAAATGTCCTTGGGTTCAAAAAAGAGAATGAATGTACAAGGGAAATTGGGTGAAGAGCAGAAATTACCAGATCGTCTCAGTGCTGGAAACACCCCATTTGTCTTTCCCCCCAAATACACGCATCAGAGCAACGAGAGATCTACGCTTTGATGTTAATTCTCATCTATACAGTCTAGAGCGCACATACAAATCCAGTAATCCTTTGTGCTTCTGAAGCACAGATTCCATCTCAATTCCCAGCGGTGGAACAAAGAATCTTGATGGGTGTCAGAGACCCATCAGAACAGACCCTACAGCTCAGGCTTCTGCTGCTCACTGAAAACCACACGCAGGTCATCGCACTGAGAGCACATGCAGCCATCGCTTTCCTCTAAAAAGCCAGCATTATTTTATTATTTCGGAGCCTTACATAACTGCGTGGTGAAAATGAGAACACAGATCTGGGCCACAAAACATTCAAGCAATTCTCATTGCAAAAGAAACATAAGCTTCAGCATCCATCAAACAATTTTCCCTCCAAATGAATAGTGAACGTACAAACCCACCATCTCAGCTTGAGTTCCTTTGCAAAAGAAAGCCCTCTGGAGTTATTAAAAATAATAATAAAGTAATCCAGGCTCCCAACAGACAGCATTTGAACATCATGTCAAGTTCCTATAAAGCAGCGCAGCAACACCTCCTTTTACTAATTTCCCTAAATCCCTCGTGGCTTCCCACTGCCGCAAATTAAGCCCACATTCCTTTTTGTCAACCTAGCAAGAATTGCAGTCCCAGTGTCCCCTGTGTGCGGCTCTTTGAGGTCAGATGCTTTGGGTTGTCTGGTTCCTCATGCCTCCCGCTGCAGGGCCCAATATTTGCCCTGCCCCATCATTCTCCCTGTGCCCCCCAGCCTGTTCCAAATGACTGTTCCTCTGCAGGGTGTCCTGGAGAATGACTTGGTTGGGACAATGTGGGGTCAGTGACAGCATCAGGCGCGTGCTGAGTGATCTCATGGGGAGGGAGCAGCGTTCCGCTGAAGGCAGCAATCTTCTGCCTTTCATTTTAATTGGATCTTCACTCTCACGGTTTGGCAAAGCCCGGCCTGAGATCTGTGCTGTGCCCAGTGCAGATGTGGCCATCTGTGTTCAGTTTCTCTTTGTGTCTGTAGTTCTCCCTCCTTTTAATCCCAGTTTTACCTTCCCTCTGTGTTCATAGCTCCCTCTTTATTTTGTTGTTGCCCTGTTCCCTGCATATTCCCAACCAGCTCCTTCCCATTCCTTCCTTTATGGAAAAGCACCGTGCTCCTTGGCTTGGCTGGGCTCACAGAAACCCACCATGTGGCTGCCCAGCTTTTCAAAGGTGAGTCCCCATGTGCTGCAGAACCAAATCCAGAGAAAGCAGAGAAGCGTGGCTAATAGCAGGGACACGCATCACTTCTCGTCTCTGAGAGCCACGAACGGTCAGAGCAGGATCTTAGTCCTGGGAGCAGATGGGTTCTTAGGTGGTTTTTGGGGAGCACAAAGCAGCTTCTTCGTGGCGAGGTCTTTCCTGTGGGATGCGAGGGAGGACTAAATCTCAGTCAGCCTTTTAGTCGTCCTAATTAAGGACCTTGTGGTCTTTGATTAGGGTAACAGCCACAGTACTGTTTGTACTCTGTATTTCAGTGACAGAGAACAGTGGCAGTGTTGAGGTTCAGTAAGAAAGCCGCACACTTTGAGGGTAGGTCTGGGAACATGCATTTTTTCATCAGCTCTGGGAGTAACATGTAGTGGGTAGAACCAGAGGCTGGCGGTGTTTCCCGGTGGGTTCTGCACCGTTGTCTCCACCGATGTCTTCTGCAGACGTATTTGACCTTGTTGTGCTTTGATTTTTCCACACTCGTCTTCATAAAAACAAAGATAAATAAATTTGTCCCCCCTTGTGAAGCATTGGCATGGCATTGGGTGAAAGACACAATATTAGCATAAAGTGTTATGGTCATTACTATTCATTCAGTGAGCACATTCAAAGGAAGTTTGTTTAAACGAGTGCTGCTTTGCCTGACTGAACAGTCAGCCATGAATTAAGCCACTCAGAGATGGATCTTTGGGCTGGTGCCACCATCACCGACGGTCACATCAAGAGCAAGCGGGGCTCCTCTTTCTCCATGCTAAGGTATGGCACGGCAGTAAATACTCATCAAAAATTAGCATTCCACGCGCAGACAGGTGGCGAATGTATGTAAGAAACCCAGCTTCCAGAACAGCGTGGTTTTCCAAAATCCTTGGTGACAGGAAGAATATTTAAAGTGGTAGGAAAAGAGACCAACAGAAAACATTGCAGCCGTTAGCACACTGAGAACTGGCGGTGACTCAGCTGTAGCTGAAACTGCAGGCACAAAGTAAGTTTGCTTATGTTTTTGTATGAAAGCAATCTGCGGGTGAGAGGGAGAATGTCCATACATGATTCTCCTTTCCATATCTTTCTCAACAGGTATGTTTTTTACCTGTTCGTTTTGTTTTCCATGAGATCTTCTGAAATGTCTGGAGAGCGTTGGGGGCGAGCAGCTCTGGTGAACCTTTGGCGAAATGGGGCTGCAGTAGAGGCAGAGCTGTGCAGACAAGGAGGGCCAAACCTTTCAGAAGCCGTTAGGAAAGCAGATCAACACCTCCCCTTTGCTGGGAGGATTGGCCCGTGAGTACTTTCTGCCCTGCGTGCCCACCAATAATCCATGGAAGGGCAATTTTGGGCTAGATTAGAGAATGTATCATGGTGCCAGCAGCTGTGCGTGTTTGGTGGGGTGAAGTAATTCGGGCCTTTCTCCCCAAGCTAGAACTTGCAGTGGGGACTGTCACCAGGAGATGCTTCCAGATAAAGCCTGGCCCTTTTTGAGTGTTGAGTGGCAGCAATAAAGCTTTGCCACCCCTCCGACCATCACTGCTTAGCGCCCGCAGGCTCACTGTGCCCCCGGCACACCAAGCGCTGCTTTGTCAGCAGTAGCTGTCACTTCATCCTCCTGCTCTGAGCCTCTGGGGACTTAAAAACAATTATTCTAGAAGTGCATGAGCAGCCAAGGGAGTCTGTATGTCTCCTCCTCCCCCTCTAGTCCTCTTGACACGGGGCAGGACGTACTTTCATCCTATAGCCCCAAAGCTGATTTGCTGTGTGAAGCGGCTCCAGTCAGATTTCTTTCTTGGACCGATTCCCTGGCCTGACTTAGGTGCCCAGAATGTGTGTCGTATGCTCAGCAGATCCCACCCAGGCAGTGATTTAATCTGACAGTTATACTTATTCATGGTGACATCCTGGGCAGGCAGCATCGGCACAGAACATTCAGGCAGCGCAGGGAGGAGGAGGTGGGACGGATGGACAGACGGACAGGACGGACGGTGCCACCACCGCACGCCAGAGCCCGGCTGAACTCCTGTCCCCGGCAAGTCCCCTTCCTTTGCCTGCTCTGCTCCCAAAGGAGCTGGGCTGGTTTTCCATTCAGCTCGTCCCGGTCCAGCTGCTCCCAGAAGGAGCTTGTTACACACAGATACATGCTCAATAGGCTCCCTCAAGCAGAGTAAATGATGTGTTTGGAGAAAAAGGGGAGGGAAAAAAAAAGAACTGCAAAGCAGCCAGCATGATGGGGCTGTCGCCTGGCTGCTTTTTTGGGGGATCGCAAGTGTGCAATTAGCATGGGGAACTATGGCATTTTTTTAAAGACACCCACTGCAAGTTCCTGGTGAGAGCCTGGGCTGGTAATTTATTTTTCACACGAGCAGCTCCACGGCAAAGTGAGCGGCTGTAGGAACGGAGCTGTGGTGGGGCCGCACTGACTGAGCCGGGAGACCTGGGAATCCTGCGCTCTTAAAGAGTGCAAAAGGAGGTTTTTTGTGCTCATGTGCCTGGAAATGTGGCTTTCGGTGGAGATGCGTGCAGCGTCAACTTGCCTGTCTTTGTTCAGGTCCGTGGGGAGGCCGGTGGGCGTACGCAGCACACGGCCTCCTTGGCATCAGCAAGAGCTCTGTGGTATGTAAAGGATATAGAAGAAGATGTTCTTTATGATCCCTGGGGGCTTTCTCTGAGCGATGTATTCATGTATGGAAATATTGTAACCTGGAAAATTTAATGGAAAACGGTGCTTTGGAAATGCTCTGGCATAGAAATAGGAATACTGGCCTGAAAGATGATGTCCAGTTTTGTCCTCAGACACACAGCTGCAGCCTCTGTTGGGGCCAGTAGTTACTCACAAATGTCTCAGGACAAAAGGGTGGCAGCATTTGCCCCCACAAATACCAGGGTAACTCTACACAAGGATTCCTCAGTCTGAGCCGTGTATTTTCACCCTGTTTCACAGCATTGCCAAGAGCTCTGTGTTCTTCCACGATCCCAGACCACGGGGTTGCACAAATGCCTGTGATGTGATGTGCGAGGGTTTTTTTTGTCTATCCAAGTAAATCTGGAGAGATTTCTATCTTCTGTCTGTAGAGTGTAAATGGTGAGAGGACAGGAGGGTTTTCTTCTTGGTGCTAAACCACTTACTAAGAGATCTGGCCATCACAAGTGTATCCTATGCTTCACGCTTGGTTTGAACATGTGTTGTTAGAGCTGGCAGGCATCCCAATTAATTGGGACAGTTTTGTTTTCTACAGATTTCTCCCACGTTCCCGGTAAATTCTGAACATCTTAATTTCTTGTGTACTGCGTCTGACAGCCTACACAGAGAACAGTTTCACTTCAAGGGTCCATGAAAATAGGACCTGGTCTCAACAAGTCCAGTTTTAATTTTTCGGAAGTTCCTGCTGGGATTTTAAAAGGGGCTGTGCTCTGTGTAGGCTGGTCTAAAAGCCAAAAGAAAAAAAAAAGTTCTTGTGAAGACAGTGTGTCCTGAAGCTGCATCCTATTTGTACATGTCATTTGACAACCTTCTGCTTCTCCTCTGCTTCTCTTGCAGCAAAATCCAGCTACATTTAGGATTTTTGTGTGTTATCTGTGCATATTTGCAAGGGTTTTTTTAGATGTTACAAATTTTTAGAGCTGGTGATCTTTATGAGACATCTGGCTAAGTGGCGCTTGCATGTGCATCTCTTGGGGTCAGAGTCAAGGTCAAGTTCTTCTGAGGTTCTTTTCCCCAGGGAGATGGATCCCTAATAATCCCATCTCCAATCCCATCCCTTCCCCCTCATCTTTATCTCAGGTCCATGATGGTTTGATGGTAGTTTCCTCCTTCTCCTGGCTATAAGGGGCCTGTCCTGAGTCCCCCCGCTTTACTCTCAACAAGATCACTTGTGTGATTGCTGTTCAGATCCTCCAGTGACCCACTTAGCAGCTGGCATCTGTAGGTGGAAAGATATAATCACCGGCTGAGGATCAAACTTGATATGAAAGGCCGGTGATGGGGAGGGCTTTTGGCACAGCTATGGAGCGTGTGCTCGCCCAGACAGCCCGAAGAAGGACAGAAGGACATTTTTGCTCCCCCAGACCCTGTCGTCCCAGTAGAAAATCAGTTCCTCCAAGTTACTCTTGAATTGAGAAATGAGATCATTCGAGAAGGGTAAAAACAACTTGTTTCTTCAGAAGTTGCTTGGGAATGAGCTTATTTCATTGACCCCAACTCCCAGCACTCAGGGTATAGGGCTCCAGAAAATGGTGAGATTTGCATTCACATTTTAAAAATAATGAGTTCGTACTTATGTATTGTCTGGTGTTGTCGCCTCTAGGGTTCATAACTTGCAGCTGTACTTTGCAATCAAGAGAGGTAAAATATTTTCTTCCTTTTTTTTTTCTTTACGCAAGTCGAAATTCCCAGTTTGTCACATGAATTTAGAAGCTGGGGATTAGACAAACTGTCAAATACTAAGGTGGCCATAGAAAAAGCCCTGACGTTTGGCAAGCTTGTATTCTGCAGCTGTAACTGCCATCAGTTTAAGAAGTGGGAAAGATCAATGAGATGTAGAAGTTGTCTCACAGGGGGAATTTCCTAAGTTTGAGTGCTCTGGAACTGTTTGCAGGTCAAAAAAGAGAGATTGCTTTTCACAAATCATTCTGAGTTCACAGAAACGACATTGCTTTGCTAAGAACAATAAGAAGTTTGATAGAATACTTCTGGCTCAATAATGGACTGATTTGGCAATGAAAGTAGGTCAGTCCAGGCTTCTTTTTCTGTCCTTTTCAGGGAGCTGGAAAGAAGATGTATTTTTGATATTCAAAATACAAAATTGTGAAATCTTGCTCTGGCATAGGTCAGTTGGTCTTGGTGTTTATTGAACAAGCAATCTAGTTTCAGCTTCCAGAATTCATTATAAAACTGCCAGGTTAAACTTTGCTGTAGAGTGAGCAATTAAAAACTGCGTATTTTATACCTGAGAAAATTACTGTTACTGGTCTTTAGGAAAGATGCCGTCTCTAAGGTGCTAAGGCCTTATAAGGACTAGTTAGATAGATACTCTTGGAACGTTCCAAAAAGGACTTGTCATTACGAGAAAAAAAATAAAAAAACCTAGGTGGTTAATATGAGCTAAAATCCTATTGAAGAAGACAGAATTATGTTTCCTATTTGTGTGTTAGGAAGCCAAGTACAGGCAGTTGGAGACTGGGCTGAGTCATGACTTGTTGATAGGTGAGAATTTCAAGCTACCTCCTCCTGGGTAATATTTTTCCAAGGGAGAGGACTACATGTGCCTTTAGAGAGGAGAGTGAATGCACGATGGACAATGCACACGGTATCTACATTAGGCTGCTGTAGCCGTACAAACCAGATGTTCCGAACAAAGGCTGGCCCCTCAGGAATCATTGGAGGAGGAGCTGATGAAGTGGTCCTGAGTTACGTGTTTATGGTGGCCTGACATAGTCCTCTGAATGTCACCAGATGTTGTGACCGTCATGCTTCTTAGGGCACAGTCCAGTTGAGCTCTTTGTGATGGCAGAAGGTGCTTTCCTCTCCCCTGTTCAAGTACCTGCTATTAGGGAATATTTTCAGAACCCATGTGTTAGATGTCTTGTGCTAGCTCTCAAACCAAGTTTGACACCATGAGATTGTCTCTCTCTCCCAGTGTCCAGCCTGGCCTGTGGCAGTTTTTTATGGCTCTGTTTCAGCAGTACAGTCCACGCTGCCATTCTCCCTGTTGATGAACCTAAGCTCTGTGTCCTTTATGGCAAGACTTGCTCTTTGTTCCAGGACAAGTGCGTCTGAGACAAGAGACACTCAGGCTCTTGGCCCTTCTGCTCCCACTTGGCCACTTAGTTTGGATCACGCTGGCTCCTTTCTCCCAGAATTGTCCAGATAATTGTACACACTCCCCAGAGACACCCAGGGCACAACACTCCAGCTCATCCTGTGTATTCATAGGGCTGGAAATGGGGATTTTGAGAGTAAGTGCTGCACTGTGGGAATGAGACTGAGCTGCCACCAAACCCAAACCGAGGCAGTTCAGTTCATCATCTTCCTCCATCATCCTGCTTTCCAGGCTACAAATAGTAATGTCCTGTTGAGTAAAGTGCCTTTGTGGTGAAGAAACGCTGCAAGCGCCCCATGTTATGTCTTTGAAGAGCTGTACCCAAAGCTACTAGTCTGAGCGATGCGATGTAAGTATTTTCTAGGTGGTGCTTGTTTTTTCCTGGCGCGTTTTGGAGACGTCAGACTACACGTGCTAGCAAACCGCATCCGCTGCTGCAGATCTGTCACGTGCTGCTGCATGTGTTGCTGCCCAAATGCTTTGATATCCTGAGTGTCCACGTGAGCATTCCTGCTTGTCTGTGAGTGGAACCTGTGCCTGTGGACTTGGCTGGAGATCTAGAGTAAAGGACATGTTGCCCTTTCAGCTCTGCTCCTAATTGCCACTTTGAAATAGGGAGGCATGTGTGGAGCCAACAGCTGTCCAGGCAGTAAAACGTATCCTTTTATTTGTTATAAGAACAGACTTTCTGGGCCAGTTAAAAATGTGTGTTGTTCTGTATCCTGTTTTTACCTCTAGGCAGTGGTGGAGACACAAGATCAGGAGAGGTTCAGAGTGATCCTTTGCCTGGTACATCCTCCAGCCTTCCAGCAGTGTGAGACTAGAGATCTCCTGAGTCAGAAGTGCGATTCCACCAGTAACCTGGGAAATGTTGGTCCTTCTTAACTTAAGGCTTCAGGAAGGCACTATCCTCTTATTGTGGTGAATATTTTTTTCTGGATAGGTTGCAAAAGCTTTGGAATATGCCAAGGTGTAGGTAGGGAGGAAACAAGTACCAGGGTGATGAAAATACCAAACTGCAGCCTTGGCACAGTACTGCGGGTAAATTGCAGAGACGGTTTGCTTTGCCCCAGATGGAAAGTCCTGGCTGACATCTCTGACTACACAGCTCCAGACCATGGAGCCAAAGGAGGACTTTGAGGGATAGTGCACTTGGACAATGTGTGGTTTACTTGCACCTGGTGGCAGTGAGGACACATATCCCTGTTTACTGGTCAGCAATGTCTCAAACCCGCTCTCGATGAGAACCATCAGCAGTAGCTGTGCCAGTGTCTGTAGGGAGGGCATGCCCAGAGCTTAGGATCCAGCCCTTAGAACCCAAAGGTTCAGAGATTAAAACAGAAAACGCTAAAGCAGATCTCCAGATATAGCACCGTGCGTCACCATCCCTTCTGCCCCAGCTGCTGAACCCACCGCTGCCCTCGCGCCAGCTGGTCCAGGGGGGTTAGCGCAGAGCCGCTGCTGGTGGCACAACACGTTTTGTGCCTTTAAGAGATTTGGCTTATCCAGGCTGGGACTCAGTGTAACGTGTGGGCTGACAAAGAGCGCTTGTCCCTTCCCCCATCTGTGCCCTGCCAGAAAATGAATTTGTGAGACGCGAGCTTCTGCCTGCAATCTGCTGCCACGGGGGAGCCTGGCGCTCGCAGGCACGGGCACACACACACAGGCACGCTCGCAGGAGCGCTCGGGGACACCACTGCTCTGGCAACGTGCGGTCTCACACGGACGGAGGCGAGCAGACTGGGGTCCAGGCACACAGCGGGTGGTGGAGCATCCCGGCTGTGCCGAGCGTGGGATGGGGAACTCCGCTCAGCAAGACGCTGCTGGGGAGATGGGTTTGGGTCTCTCATGGGTACGTCCCAGCCTGCAGAAACTCCTCAGGAAGATCAGCTGGGAACATTTTGCTTACCCCGAGAGCAACTGGGGATCTTAGGTCACCTGGAGGCATAAGCAGTGTGGTTAAAAGAAGAGAGCCCAGCTGGGAAGGCAGGGTAGGGGAAGGGACCCTGGTCGCCCTGAGCATCTGTGAGCACAAGGACCACTGGAGCTCAGCACTGAGCTGCCTGCACCCTTACTGGGCATGGGTGGTACTGGGAGGGCAACAGAACGTTTCTTCCGTTTCAGTGTGAGGAGAATGGCACCATGCTTTGTTCCTCCTGTCTTCTTAGCACTGGCTGACCACTTGCAGATGCTTAGGGATTGGGGTTAGGGAGGATCTAGAAGTCCTGGGAGTCAGGAGATGTGGATTGTGTACACGGCTTGTTCATGGTCTAAGTATTGGCAAGATAACAAGTCAAAGCACTTCCAGCTCCTGGACAAAATATGGGATGTTTCCTTGAAACTGAATTAGTGTAAATTGGCTGGAGCCAAATCTTGAAGTCCTTCCTCTACGGTTCCATAGTTGTTCTTGAGATTGAAAAGTGATAATCTTTCATCTAGAGCTTTGCTGGTGTTATTGGCAAAGACTATAGGACAGGGCCCACTATTTAGTTTGACTCAGCGACAGCTACTCCCCCATCAACACGCACACAAATTGAGGAAGGGCTTTTGCTCAAGGTACACATTTCAGGTCAGATGATTTAAGACTATGTAAAATCAACTGCTACATAAAGAGGTAATAGTGAGAGATGTGGAGGGGGAGGGTTTGGGGAAAGTCACAGTATCATGTTATCCTCCCAGAGGCTCTCAGATGATTCTCAGCCCTGCCAGAAGCCAAACGTCTCCTCCCCAGTGAGCCTGAAGATGTGTGTCTTTTTTGACTCAGCTGCCAGAGTCATGTTGCAGAATTTGATCCTCCTGCCTGCGTCCCTTCTCCTCTCTTCTGATCGGCCTCTGCCCACCGCTCTTCTGAAGCCCGAAAGATTTCAAGACCATGAAAGTGCAAGTGATCTCCCGTGGCCCCGTGGGCAGTGCAGCGGGTTCTGTCTTCACATCCGATACGGTTTCAGTCTTCCTGCTGTCCTCTGCTGTAATGCTAGATGGGCTGAACAGATGGGGAGGCTGGGTGGCAGGGCACAGGGCTGACAGCTGCTTTGTAATTATAAGTCTGGAATGCGATTTGAGGGGTCTAAGATACTTAGTGCTGGGGCCTTAGTGCAGGAACATGGATCAAGTAGGTCAGGCTCTGCCCCAGAGGAGGAGCGCGGGGCGGAGCTGTTGTGTGACAGGTCCTTCCTTAGGAGGTTTATGTTTTGACGTCATTTTGATCGCTGAGATTTTAACTCCCTATTTTTTTGGCCATTAATTTCTATGTTTTATTCCTAGGTTTAATTTATTGTAGAGACCGAGTGCTTGTGGAATGGGACTGAGTTTCTTAGGTATTTTACAGCTTCTGGCCATTGGTCCCTATTGGGAGTGTCCGAGGGTTTACCCCTGCGGCCTCTCTCTCAGGAAAGGCAGCAATTTATACCTAGTTTCTTATGTGGGAAAACAGAGGTTTGTGGAGATTAACGGGTTTGTCCAAACTTCGGCCTCACCACGTAGTCATGTGGAATTCAGCAAAGCATCCCTGTTCCACAGCATCCTCCTCCTCCCTGTAAGTGCCCGGGTTACACTGACTTTAAGTCATCTGAACTTGATTTTTCACTACGAAGGACTCTCTTCTAAGGAGATTAATGGCATGTCTATTTTCATGCAGCAGCTGAGGTAGTTTACTGTTGCTCCCTTTTTATGGCTCTTCAGTGTTGGCACAATCATGTAATTAGGACCCGGTTTGTCTGTGGTTGTTTTTGCTTTGTCAATCTGGCTCGTTACTGACGAGAAGTAGTCAGGGACTTACACATCACAATATGCTATGTGCTTTTGACTTTTGCAGGTAAAGCTGATTTATGCAAACCCAACTGTATCTATATTAAGCTGACGTAGAGTTTTCAGCTTTCATCCTTCTGAGCTCAGAGTGTTACTGTAACTGATCTGAAAGAACAGCAAAAGAAATTTTTGAGAATTTTTGCCTTTTCTTGTAAACATTTTACCTCTTAAAATTATGGTAATTGTGTAGAGCGGTGAGATTTCCTGAGTCAGTGGTGAGTCTCTGTTCTCCGAGAATAAATCTTCTAGGGGATTGTGTGGGAGACTAATGTGGTCTAACTTAAGGGGAGAAGTTGGCTTGTTGCCCTTATCCTACATGAATAGATATTGCTGTCTCACAGTAATGGCATCTGTAGTATTAACCGACCTCAAGTATTTAAATTGTATATGTTTGGCCTTCACCAATGTAATGAAGTGGACATAAAAATCACTAATTTGTTGTTAAGAGCACAAGTTGTTATTAGTCGTACGACAACTCAATTTTAAGTTGCTTTTTCAAGGGTTTTTTTTTTCCAATCTTTTCAAGGGGAAAATTGCTTTTAGAAAAAAATAAATTTAAAAAAAGGATATCTTCCCAAGAATTGGAAATGTTGGCAACATAGAAGCTTGATTTCTGTATTATCTCTGGTCATGTTTTGCTCGGTAGCAGCTCCAGCAGCAGGTGTAGAAGGTGGTCACCTTGAACCCTTAGCCTGAACCTCATGTTCATGTGTAGGAGTGGTTTTCTTTAAAAGCTTGAACCTCAGGTCAGGCTTATGATAAAACAATGGGACAAATCCAAATTTTAGCATGTGATGAGATACTGAATCAGAGCATTGACCTCTTATTTTGAGGTGGGTGAAAGAATAATGTTTGTTTCACAAGAAATACTGAGGCTTTTGAAACATATATCCAAAACTTGGCCTGGCTGACCGTGCATGACCCAGATCCAGCTTTGGGACATTTAGCAGGGTTACCACGCTATTGAGCCACAACGTTTAGTCTGATCAGCTCTGCTTTTCAAAGTCAATCTTTGACATACACAAGGGTTGATCTCGCTGCGGTCCTGCAAATTGGGCACTGAGTCCCACCACTGTCCAGTGTCGCTGCCAGATGCCCCTGGACCCCAGGTCAGGAAAACAGCTTCTACAGTGTAAACATCTAGTCAGATCCGAAAGTTCTGCAGGATTTTTTGCCATAAGGAACAGCAGATGGTGCCAAACCTTGCTGCTCATAGGCTTCCCATCTCTTGCTTGGATGTTCAGGAGTCTCCACACAGAAAACCTGTATTGGTTTTGCCATGGTGATAACACCTTCTTTGAGTTCTGAGCCTACCTGATCCAAAGGATTTCCCTTGGGTGGTCGGCAACAATCTAATCTGCATAGCTGGCAGCTTGGAAGTTTGAATATTAATTCCTGGAGGTAAATAACTAGATTAAAGCATTTGAGGTCCAGCAAGATTAACAGCACATCCCCTGCCAGTGTGAAAGACTGAGCTTTATAGGGAAGGTATTCCCAGTATTTTTGTGAACTGTATGAAACAGTAGCTGCTTACTCAGCCTTGGACACAGGATGGTTTGCTTTCCAGTATCATGGGAGAAGTTCATCTCAAATTAGACTTCATGCGTTAGCACAAGTGCAGGGTGACCAACCTCCAAGCCTTTGAGAGGCTCCTTCCCTGTCACAGCCCATACCCTTCCTGCCCCGGTGCCAGCCTCCATCTCTCCCTGCACACCTGTGTGTGACGGGGAGGGGACACTGATTTTTGCTCTCTGGTCTAGAGAGCTGAGCTGCTGCAAAGTAATGAGAAAGCTACAGGGCGATGGTTACTATTGCTAGAAGAAATCTCTATTTCACCTCTTGCTTTCCACATTTTTTCAGTTTCCCTGGTCAGCAGCAGTCCAGGTCCTCATGGTGTTGTGGCAGACGCTGAAGAAATTGTTTGTTTATTCAGGTTTCTGTTCCATCAGGCATTCTCTTCCCTTCCCCTCCAGAAAGAGGCAACCTGGGGACTGAGTCCATGCTCCCTCATCCCTGTGAGACCTGCAAGCAGCAGCACCAACTGGTCTTTTCCACTTTTTGTTTGTAAACTCTTTGAGTCCATTCTCACCATCCCTTATTCTTGCAGTAAAAGCAAGAATCTGGTCTCTGCTCAGTGCAGGGCGATGCGATGCACTTGCTCGGGAACTCTAAGAGCTTCTATTGGTAATGGTCAGAAGTAGGTCTAGGAATGTCAGCTCACCCTAGGTAAAGTCAAGTTCTCAGATTTACGTTTTATCCCTTTGTTGTAAGCTATCCCTCCTCCTTTTCCCTCCTGCAATGATCAAAGAATTTTTTTCCCACTCTCAAGAGATCGCCACCTTCTTATATCAAATCCAGAGTGAGCGATTCTGCCCTGTATCCTCCCCCTGCCTGGAAATCTGGAGTAGCCCCATTAATTTCAATGAGTTTGCTCATGATTTGCATGGATGCAACTGAAGCAAATCTGGTCCAGCGATCTGAACTGCAGTTCCCATGGCAACCGGCAGCTGCTTCAGAAGCACAAACCACCGGGCAGAAGGTGCGTTTGGCATTGAAAGGGGGGACTCCTGCATTCAGTTTTCAGCCGCGGGATGAGAATGTCGGCTATATTTGGAGTGTGAGCCCGGGGATCTGTTTCTGACTCTACCAATGAACCCTTGGGAGCATTGCCTCCCACTGCCTTAGTTTTCCTTCCAGTCAAACAGGGGTAGGATTACACAGGAGTGTTTTGAAAATTGATTCAGCCTCCTAAAATGCTTTGGGAGGGATCCTCAGATGAAAGGCTCAGTAGATCACAAACTATTAATAATATCGCTGTATGCCAGCATCGAATAAAAGAGGCTGCGTTGTCAGTGAGTGAGTCCTTACACAAACACAGGCATTTCCAGAGGAATGCAGAGCATCCGTGGGGAGCAGAGGGGGCTTTTCTTGAGGTGTGCTGACGTACCTTGGGTTATTTTGGTCTGACCCAATGGAAGGTTCTAACGCAGTTTAGTCCCAGCTCAGGTTCAGAAGCAGCCAATAAGCGACCTAATTGAGTTCCAAATCCTCTTCTTAAATTGGATAGAGCTGTAAGTATTAACTGGGTCCTGTGAATCCTTGTCTAACACCAGGAAGGAAGCAGTAGGTTTGCAGAAGTATTAACAGCTGATGACTTAAATTCATTATAGGAACAGTATAAAGAACCGTTCACTGAGGGAGGCTGGTCAAGTTCAGGTCAGGCCCAGGTGCGACCTTTGGTCTGAGTTGAAATAAAAATGCCTTAGTCCAGGATCTTGATTTATATATTCACAAGAAGGAAATAGACTTTTTGACAGATTGCGTGGAAAATAACAACAACTGAACCAAAACTAAAATAAAATAAAAACAAACAACAAAACAAATCCAGCTTGCCTTGCCCTGGGCATGCAAAGTTCTGTTTCCTTGGCTATAGGAGAGTACAGGTGAAGGATTTCGGAGCATGTTCTTTTGCTGTGTTTTAGTTACAGCGAAGATTTGTGGTAACAAAGGAGGTCTAAGTAATCGCAAAAGGGAAAATAGCAGCAGTAGTTTCCAATAAATAGAAGCAGCTTTTGTAGATAACCAAGTTTTCATATCAGAGGGGACCATTCTCAATTCTGCATAGTTATCACCAAAGAACTTTGCTGCTGCGCTTCCCAGCAGAGCTGGAAACACTATTTACACGTTTCCTACCATTGCTGAATCTACCTGAGGTCTCTTTAGTTGTAGTGTTGAAAGCTTACTGGAAATTTGAAAACTTGCTTGCACACTGTTGTCACAATGGGCTATATTAGACTGACACTGGTCTGTGTTACAAAGAGAAGGGTTATACAATAGAATAAATTTTTTGAAGAAGGTTTATGATTTTTCTGCTATTTTGTTAGAAATTTTGAATTAAAAAAGAACTGCTTAATTTCATTCCAATGAAGAAAATCGCACCTTCCTCATCTTTTTCTGTTAACTTCCCCCAGTCCAGAGAAAGGCAGGGAATGGGGTACCTGCTTTCCTTTACTCACCACCACAGGTTTTCCCAAAAAAATGACAAACTCCCCAATATCTTCCTGATTAAAATATATATATATATTAATAAATTAATTTGGAAATGCTTACTCAAAGCAAGCCCATTAAAAAAAACCTGCAAAACCACTTTTCAAACACATTTTTGACCAGCCATAGTTAGATGACAAGTGCTGGTGCCAGACCATTTGCTCCAGGGTTCCCATTGTTACCGCTGCTGGAACTGTACTGGTAACAATGGAGGAAAATATGTAGTAAATTTTGCTAATGAGAAGGCGACATTCTCACACAGTCATTTTTTAACATTGAAAAGCACATTCAAAAGCACAATATATAAAGCAAATTCCAAAAAGATTTATCCTGGGAGAGATGGCTGAAGCAGAGAAGAAAGCCTTTTCATTCCACCAATATTAATTCAGATAAATGCAGTTGGCACCAGGATTAAAAAGTTCTGAATGCCGAAGGAGCACAACTCTTTTTTTTTTTTTTTCTCAAGAGAAAATACTGTCAGAGCAGCCAGCCAATTAGCTTGCCTGTTTTAGAGAATAAATATAGTGTTTTTATAAGCAGGAAGGAGTCTTTTGGATTGTTTCCCTGCATTTCCAAGCTGTAGAGTGGGGTGAAACACTTTCCTCCATCGCCCTGTCCTGCACCCCGAGGTGGCTGCTCCCCTGGGCTGAGGGTAATTGATGCTCAGACAGAGGGGGAAGGTGAAGCGTTATTTGACGGGAGCATCTTGCCCTGCAGTTTAGCAGCTAAACAAAGTAAGGTTAATGGAGCTAAGTATAGCAGCCTGGCTCTCCAAGATGATTAAAAGGTGACTTCGAAACAATCTACAAATGTTTGAAAGGAATCGGCATTAGGAAAGGAAAGAGGTATTGATAAAAAGAAAAACAGAACTCAGGGCTCGATGTTGAGCAAAGGAAGATATATGCTGGGCACCAATACCTTGTTTTCTGGACATACAGGCAGTCTAACTAGGGAAAACCATAAATATTTACTATGGAAGTTTGAATGAGTCAGGTCAGTCAGTTCTTCCCCTGACACACAGAGAGACTGTGTAAAGAACAGCCCGCAGCTGATAAAAGCAATACCATGGATGATCTTGAAGTTTTTTTCCCTCTGAAGCTCCAACAATTCGTTCAGACACAAACATAAAGGAACGCGTCAGCCCTACAGAAACACCTCTATGAACACAGTGAAGTTTGCAGGGTCCGATGGACCATGAGTCTTTACATTTCTGTTGCAGGGACCATTGCACAGCATGTGAAGCATCCTGGGAATGGCTCAGATGCAACATCTGGAACATCCGAGCTTGGCGTCAAGGAGGTGAAGTGCACACTGAGGTTCCTGAGCATCGATCAAACCCGATCAGGCAGAGCAGTGCCCAGGGCTGTATGGCCAAGGCTTCTGCGAGTGTTTGTACATTTGTACAGAACCATCTCCATTTTCTTCCTACTATTTGCTTGATGTCAGAAATGCACTTGGTATCATAGAACTCAGAGAAAAGAAAAAGTTTTCAAGTCTTGTATTAGTGTGACAGGCTGTTTTCTTCCCTTGCCTTGGTTGTGTTATCCGACAAGGAAGCGTAGTTCTCCCTAGCTGTCAACTCCAATCATTTAATTCCACTTTTCTGTGGATTTGTAGGTGAGGAACTGCTCCTGTAAGTCCTCTGGTGCTTCCAGCTGGAATCTTTCTGCACATCAGCTTCACCCGCAGATCCCAAGGTCCTGGTTTTCCTGGGCACAGCTCCTTGCCGTTTGTTTGGCAAGGTTCCCGTAGCGGCACTTGTGGAATGCGGAGCAAGGGGACTGTAAGCACCAACAAAAAGCATCAGGCGCTCTGATGAGTCACAGACGTTCAAGCGTGGCTGCTTCGGCAAGTCATTTTATAATGACAGGTGTCGTTTATTTTTGGATTCTGAAAATGTTTCAGCACATTTGCTTTCAAATCCTGCCTCTGAATCCACAGGTGCAAAAAAGCCGACAGACGGGAGGGCACCAGCACACAAGGGCAAGGCAAGAGCACCTGCGGAGGGACCACCAGCACCCCTGAGATGTGCTGCTGGAGGGCTGCTCACTGCGGTCAGCATCGCCAAACCAGTCACAGCATCTTCCAGCATGTCCCTGCCGTGGACCTTGATGGTATCAGAGCGGTACCCACCATATGACAGCGAAAGAAGGCACTCCTGGGGCTGGAATCAATTCCCCTCTGCCTGTGGAGTTCCCTTGTGCCCAGAATAATCAGTAGGGCCAGTAGCATTTAAAAGCAAACACACATGACTGTGTCTCTGATAATGACATTGGAAAAGTAACAGAATCTAATTATAATTAGAAAACAGCCCCAGCAATGTTCCAGGATCACAACGACCATCCTGACTTTGCCACAACAAATGTAAAAATATATCAGCGTATTTATAGCTTGGCATCTCTGTCCACTTGCAGCCTGGTGATGGGCCCCTCTTGCCCTGTTCTGTGTACCCTGCTGTGCTTCACAAGTGGTAAATAACAGTGGCTGATGTGGCTGATGGTGTCTACTACCCAATGATCCTATTTTTTTTTTTGTTCAAATTACTTGATCTTCTTGTTAGTCTAATCTGCCTGATCTGAGAGGTGATGTCTCAACTCTGCTGCCCGTCCCCTGCCCCAGCCTGGACAGGGCAGGACTCACTTCTGCCTCGATCGCACTTTAGTTTCATTTCCCTGTTGCTTGAAGATTCAGGTGAACAAAGGTGTAAAGTGGCCACAGCGTGTGTGTTTCAGGTGAACAAAGGTGTAAAGTGACCGTAGTGTGTGTGTTTCCCCTCTGCCTCCTCCGGTGCACCAGCCTCAGGTGGAGCCTGGTTTGTGAGCGGACACTGTTCTGCTCAGGTTTAGGCTGTCACGCCCAGGTCACTTTGTGGAGAAGCAGCAATTCCAGACAAGAAGCACTGAGATTTCTTTTCCTATCTGTTCATCCAGCAGAGCGGAGCCACGGTTTTGTGTTCTAGAACCATCCAGGGAGCAACACATACCCAATATTGGCAGCAAACAGCTTTTGAGCACTGCAAGCAGGTACATCTGAAACATCAACCAAGATGGGAAAAGCCTGAAACTCTTAAGCACACAATTTACTGTCTTATGCAGGTAGAGGCAAATGTGGGTAGGCTTATATAGTGATTTACTTTGCTTGATTCAGTCTCATCCAACTTTCAGAATCTTTCCTTCTAGCCAAAAGTCAGCTCGGAGGCAGCCAGCAGGCAGTGCTGCCCGCGTGGCCCTGGGGTGAGTTGCTGAAGAGGAAGAAGGAATATTGGTGTGAGGGAACACAAAAGCCAGGAATGCTTGCAATTTTAGTGCGTTCTGTATTTTCCATGTAAGACATTCCCCAGATTTTGAGGGCAGAGGTTACGAAAAGCTCAATCATGAAAGTTCTTCATGTAAGCAATCAGGAGCCGTGCCAAACAGGAACAATTCTGGGAAATAACTGTTTTATCTTTGGTACCTAACTGTATTTTTAAAAATTTAAAAGCCTTTTATTATGATTAATTTCTTGTGCTCAGGAAGTTTATGCAGCTGTCCTTGATGTGGGGTGCTTGTCCCTTGGTTTTTCAGGTCCTGTGAAGTCCAGCAGTCAAAGAAAAATGTCTTTCAAGTATGGCTTTTTTATTTCTCCTCTGGGTACCTTAACTCAGTTGCAGAATTAACCAAAGGAACTTACTGTGAGAAATACAGAATCCTGTAAAGGGATTTAGGGGGATTTGGGAGATTTAAAGATTTTTCATCATCATGATTTGGAATGATCAATTTATCTTTTGTACATATTTTCCCATGTTAAGCTCATGAGGAATATGAAAATCCTATTAGGGGGGCGAAGCAGATATTTCTGTTCTTAGAGGATGCAACAACCCACCTCCTGCACGACGCGGGCATTGAAGGCCACCTCCTTTCTCTTTGCTCACTCCTTCCACATCAGGCTCCAGTTACATTAACCATCACATCTGTACCTGTGTCCCGCTAAGTGACCAACATCCTGCTTAGTCTGGCTTTGAAACCTGCGATGAAGCTGTTGTAGGGCTGGGGAAAGTGCTGTGGATCGAAAGTGTTCACCTGTGGACTGAGCTCCTCTTTGTCCTCAAGCCATTCCTCTGTGCTCACATTCCTTGTTTTAACCCCTCTTTATTTATTTTGTGTGAAACAATCCAGTTTATTATCTACTATTTATTATTTACTATCTCCTATTATATTTCGTTCATCTACTATATATTATTTACGATCTGTTTTCTTAATCTAAATGCCATTCAGCTGGAAGGCGTAAGAAGTCCTTCGAGTTGCCCACACACTGCAGCTCAGTGCATTTCCAAGCAACCTTGATTTGAAATGGAAATTGCCAGTCCCGACTGCCTGCTTTCCCTGGCTAGGAGACCGTAAGCTGAGTCTGTCTAGGTTTTGTTTCTTTGTACTTGGAAGGTCCAGGAGAAATAGTCTTAAATCCCAGGTGTAGATTTTGGAATTGTCTCCACTCATCTCGTGATGTTCTCCAGAGACAACCTCTGTTCTTTCTCACGGAGGAGAATATGGAAAACATATCATGAAAGAAAACTTTGAAATAATCAGGTCTTCCCAGACTTGGCATTGCTTTTCCCCATCAAGAGACAGGTGGAACAACGTGGAGCTATAGAGAGCTCATGAGCAGGGCTGGAGCAGAGTCCAGGAATTGGTCAGAGGAGTCCAAGCCACGGTCAAATGTAGCTGGCAGTGTAAATATGAAACTTAGAAGGTGGAAGGAAGGAATGATTGACTTTGGTCAAGGAAGCTGCGGGACTGAGGTACATGGGGAAAAATGACAGAGATTAAGTCAAGGTAACAAGAGAAGTGGGTAATGCTTTATAGACTCTGTCCAGAAATGGCTCTGTGTTTGAGCCATTGAAAGACCTGTAAGGTAAAATAGGGTTTACCTGTTTTGAAAACCACAGACCTGGTGGTGATAAGCAGAAACACTCAAGCAGGCTGCTTTCCAGGGGATTGCTCACCAGCAATTAGTCCCCTTCGCGTTCCAGCCATGTTCCTCTTCCAACAGTGAAAGGCTGCACAGGATTTCTGGTTTTAGCATCCATAAATGCCACAGATTCTCTCTGTAACTTCAGGTCATGAAGATTCTGGGTTGGGATGTGGAGATGAAAACACTTGCATGTGAGAGGCTTATAGAGGCTGAACTCCTTAAATGCCAGGTGTGACACAAATTCTCATTTACATCATCCCAGAAGGTCCTTTAAGAGAGGAATGCATGTATTGGGGTGACACAAAGGCAAAAATTGTTTGAGGGAACCTGTTTATTTGAAAAATGTGCCTTGCTGCTCCAGTCTGAATTGTTTGTCTTCCTTGGAACGAAAGAATGTAGGACAGGGAGGGGAGGCTTGCCAGAAAAGCCTTTGGAATTGCAATGAAATGGCTGTGTTTGTGCTCAGAAGGGTCTCAGGCTTGTTGTGTTCACATCTGCTTTAAGTTATCCTGATGTTGTTTTTTTTTAATTTTTTTTTTAATTGAGTTTAACATACTGAGAAATGCACAAAGCTCTCCGGCCCCCAGGCACAAGAGGAAAAACCTCAACAACATCCACTGACCCTGCCACCCTGTGCATCCTAACAAACATTCCCAAACAAATGCCGGCGATGACAAATCAGCCCAGAAGCAACTCACTGGCGGGCGCTTAATTGTGCGCTGCAGTGCTCGGCGCCTTGGAAAGACGAGGGCGGAGAGCAGATAATGAGGGCTGGCTTCGCTAACAGTGGGCACCGGCCACAGTTGGCAGATTTGGGGAGCATAGATCGAGACAATTATCGCATTTCGCCACGTGATGGATGTTGGGCTGAGTCAGCCAGCTGCTAAGCAGGACCAGAGGGAAGCTGTTCTCGGGTCTTCAGTCCTGCTTCTTAGCAAAGGTGGCTCTGAGCAACCTTTGAACTCCTCCTATATGTAGAATTTCTTCAGGCCTATGTTATTTCTGGAATAAACTGCCCTCAGGCTCTCTGTGGTACCCAGGCAACTGAGGACGGCTGCAAAACAGCGTGTTGTGACCGGGCTTTTCCCTCCCTGCCTTCTCCATGCCCCGTTCCCAAGGGGCAAGCAGGGGAACCAGCCCTGAGCCACTCAGGCAGCTCTGCTCTGGCCTAAAAATACCAGAGATTTTCACCGAGATGATTTCTACCCAGTTCAAAGAGGGAGAGCACAAAAGGGATTGGGCCCTGTGGGTGTTGGTTGGCCTAGACAACAATTCAGTTGGCTTGGGCCTGGTCTGTGGACGGCAGCTTTATCATGGGAGCCTGAAAGATGACAAGGGCAGTAGTGCCTGGATGTCCTGGGGGAATCTAAGCATCTCCACCCTTTCCTTTTGCACATGAATGCCAGTGGATAGAGACTGAAGAGACACCCTTCGTGCTGGGCTGATGGACCAAGCGCTGGTGCTAGTGAGAGCTCGTGGATATCAAATCCTGGCAAAGGGCAGGGCAAGGCGTGTTTTCATGGGTAGATATGTGGTTGTTTGCATGCAAGTGTGTACAGTGAGAGGGCAGCTACGCGTGTGTATCACAGACCCCGGGGTCTGATACAAAAAGGATGCAGGAAGGCAGATATGGTGCCTTCCCCTTCCAGCTTTGGGAGGTTAGTCCAAAGCTGCTGTCGTTCAAGGAAAACTGGTTCTGAGTTTGCTCGCCTCATCAGGCTGCAAACTGCAGAAGGATTTCCCTCCTAGTTCAGCTACCGCCACAACGGGCACACGGCAGAGAGCTGGAGGTGCCGCGTGTTGTCACCGCAGGGCACACACCAGCACGGTGTCGGTCACCCCTGCCAAGCCACGGCTGCGGGGACATGCGGCGGCAGCTGCCGCGCTGGCACTGCGGGTCTGGGTGCGCATTAAGGGCGGCTTTGTCGCTGCGTGCCTGGCTGTTCGTGCGTGTCTGCTTGGCTGGAGACATGGACAGTACTTTAATTATGTGAAACGGTGCAAAACTGAGCACCCGGACAGCGTGGGCAGAGCGGGGTGTGCACCCATGTAAGAGAAGTTCTGGGGGTACACACATGTGTGAGCGTCTCTGTGCAGTCACCTCGCTGTGTCCAATGTGCCCCTGGAGGTTCCTCCTGCCCTTTTTTGCACATCGTTGGACTCGCTGGGCTGCTCCCAGGTGTGCTGAGTGTTTGCCAACCAAAGAGACTGTCTAGACACGATGTCAAGCTGACCAGCTTCAAATCTCACTCATCCCGGGGCGGGCAGTCACAAGCATAGGAGAGGCCTTATCAATAAAACATTTTCCCTGCGGGAGGGTTAAGAAAATACGTAGCAGGTGATTCAGGTTTGTGAGAGAGGGAGGGGAGCTCCGTCCTTCTGTCCTGCCAGGCTCGCCCTCATTTTCTGTGTCAGCAAGGTGCCCACTGCTTGCTGTACCTTCTTTGCCGGATTATTTGTTGTTAATGATTGTTTATTTTTAGATAGGAAATCTCAATCTGTGATGGTGTTTTGGTTTTGCTTTGCAGGTTTGCTTTTCTTTTCGGGAGGGTTGCGTTTAGTACTAAGCTCTTTTGGCATCCGATGGACAAGTACCTTTTTTTTTTTTTTTTTTAAAAAAAAAAGCCCATTCAATCAGCAAATAAAGCAGGATGTTATGTAAGAGGAATAATATTGACACAGGGCCTCGGTGCATCTCCCCCTCCGTAGGTGATTAAAGGTTTCAGCATCCCCAGGGAGGGGGCTGGCATTGCGTGAGCATCTATTAGCTTCGAAGCATTTTCCCTTCTTTTAAATCTAAGGGACCTAGTGGATTTATGACCAGCCTGGGCTTTTTAAGCAGATGGCCAAGTTTGTTATCATTTTATTTGAATGGTAAAGATAACTCTGCAGGCTGAGAGGATTGATGCAAGAAGTGGAAAGCTCTAGCACTTTTTTTCCCACCGTGAGGTTTCACACACTCAAAGGGCAAAACACACAGCACCAAATCTTTGCCGCGGGTAAAGCGAAGGGTCTGCACTCACAAGTGCTGTAGGGCTGCTGTGTATTTCCATAGGACAGTGTTAAACAAGAAAACTGGCTCCAGACTCTTTTTTCCTTTTCTTCTTTGTGGGCTAAAAAGAAGCCAAAAGTATACTGGTTTTTTTTATTTTTTAAAAGGTTTTTTTAAGCAAATACTAGCAGCTCATACCCTACCTACCTTGTATTTCGTGATAGAATGTAGACAGCTAGAGAACCTGTAGGGAGAGAAAACCATGAACCCTGAGAGAGGGAGTGAGTTATATTCACTTTATATTTTCTGTTTGTATTAACATCTCCCTTTGTTAAGCATCTTATAAAGAGCTGAGCAAAAATCTCTGCTTATTAAAGAATTCAGCAGTCTGCCATCATAAAAAGAGAGTGAGCTCTCACCGTTTCTACTGCTGACTGTTTAAACATTGAGAATCTGCCTCCCTTAACATGGGAAGTCTGAGTTCAAAATAATGAAACGGAAAACAAGGGTTTCCATAAGCACAAGAACTAATGGAGCCCGGTGGATTTGCACCTGTGGTTGAGCGTCACTGTGGATTCTCTCATGTCTAACATGGTTTGAATCCTGCCACAGCTTCCCCTCAGAGAGAACTAACCCTCACCATTTGCTTATTTGCACAAACGGTGTAAGAAGTTTATGTCTTTGAGACCTTTTTAAGCCCAGTTTCTTTAGACTGGCAGGCTCAGGACCTGGTGTTCTTTCTTTTTTCTTGTTGTTCATTTTTGCCATTCAATTGTTGCATCTTTTTTCTACTACCATGTGGGAACAAAAGTAACAGAAAGGGAAAATTTGTATTAATAACATTGGTCTGGTTGCTGGAGCTGTATGAAAACCAGTAGATTTTAGAATCTTGTGACACAATGGTGTCAGCTACCAACACTTTTTGACTTTCGAGGTCTCCAGGCAATTTGCCACCTCAGGAAGGAGCAGACCAGCCATGCCAGTGTGCTTCTGGAGGGAGACAGAAGAGAAAATGATGTTTTGGGGCTTTGTAGTAAATGCTGAAGAAGAAGTAGTGAGGGAATGAGCTAAATAAGCTAAACCACAATCAAAATTTAAAGCATTCCCCCTCTCCATTGGTGCTCTGTTCTCCGGTGCCTTTGCAAAGGAGCATCAGAGCTGATTTTGAGTTTCACAGCCGAAATCTAGAAAGTGAATCATGGGTAGAGTTTCCTGGGAATTCTCTGACAAAATGTTTTCTTCATCAGAAAGCAATCATTACCTGAAAACAAACAAACTCTGTTTCATCTAAATTAATAAATTCCCTCTGAAATACAGGCTAAATTCCCCTGGATCTGTGCCTGGTTGTTGGATGGCTGGCGGAAAGCCAGGCAGGCACAGGGGGTCTGCGGCTCCCAGGTAGCTCTGCCATGTGGAACTGGGGCTCCCAGAGCTTCCACGGTCCCGCTGCACATCCAGGACACCACACAGGTTTGGGTTAGGGCTCAAACCTTCTTCCCTTCTGCAGGAAAGGCAATTCACTCTTGCTGTGGCACCCAAAAAATAACTTACGGTGTTTCCAAAGTGTTGGATCGGTGTGAAAAGCTTCTAGTATCCTGGGTGTTGGATTGTCCCTTGTTCACACGTCGTTCTCCAGCAGGGAGAAGTTGGCTGGTCGCTTTGAGCCGTCAAGCCTTCTTTGGAAAAAGGTCGTTCCTTTGCCAGGATGTACGAGGCACAGGCGCTTTGCAAAGACGAACTTGATCCCAAGGATGGCTCAGCTCCAGATGGAGAACATCTCCTTTGGAGGAGTAGTGCTGCGATTGGCAGCACCTGGATAACCTGTCATCATAAGTTCTTAGGAGAGCTCTGAGGGTTCCAAGGCACTCCTATCACATTTTCTTTCGGATAAGGACAATCTGAAGAAGCCGAGCCTTTCACTGCTTTCCTTAAGGATGTTGAGGGCAGCTGAAGTCAGCGCCAGATCACTGCAGGAGCTGGGCAGCAGTGCCAGTGGGCTGGTCACCTGGAGAAAAGGCTGCCAGTGAGCAAGGAGGCTGTTGTGCAGGATGATCTCCTATTCTTGGTCTTCACTGAAGCTCTTGGACGTACCCAAGGAGCACACAGCAATGTAATGGATTCACTGTATGTTAAGCAAAACCTAGCAGGAGAGCAAGGAAACTACTATAATAGAGTCCAAGGGGATGTCCAAGAGTCCAAGATGAGGTTTGTCCTAAGATATTATGTAGGTTGTCATCTGTTGGAAAGGCAAAGCTATCCCATTGTATTTATATTCTTCCCAGCATTAATTTTCATCTGCTATTACAAGGTTAGAAACAAAATTTACCAAATTTGTTCTTCATTACTGTTAAAATGCTCAACATATTTAAAACACTTTGAATTCCCATGCTGAAAGGTATTGTGAAAGCAGTGTTCATATTTATTATTAGAATGAGGTTAACAAGCAATCTTGCCTGTAGAGACATCTGGCAACAAACCCTGCGAACTGAGTGGAGGCCACTTACTAATAAGGTTTCTAAGTAGGGAAAGGGACAGGGTGTTCTCGAATTCTTCTGGAATTAAAACTGGGAGGTTGGGCTTATCTGTGTGATTTGCACGCCTCACTTTAGGACCCTTTCTGGACGTTACTACACATAGAGCTGAAATCAAATAGTCAGCTACTATAACACTGGGTTCAACTTGTAGAACTACAAATGAGCTGCCTATAGGCAGTTCAGAAGAATTCTGGGAAGGCATTGCCAGCAGCCAAAATATTTCTTTCCTTTCAGAGTGGATAATCAGAATCAGTTTCTTCTGCTTGCTCTAGCAGGTATTCTATTCTCTCTTGATAGAAGGTGTTTTGGGTGAGCTAAGCACACATGAGCCACCAGACAGCAAAGGAAGTTTGCTGGAGAGGTAAAAAGGTTTTTTTTTCTCCCTTCTTACATTAAAAGCAGAGAGGAGGAGGAAAATACAAGGGTGGCAGCTGAAGTGGGGAAGAGCGTCAAAGATTTGCAGACACAGTAACAACGATTTGATGCAGAAAATCGTGGATGTACCCCACTTTTTTTCTTTTTTTAAGTGGATGCCTGACACAATCTATGTGTACACGTGGCTCACTAGGACATAGAGTCCAGGGATGGCCCTTCTACAGGTACTGAATTTGGAAAAAATGCAGGGTGGCCAATGGAAAGGGAAACATGGGGTACTCAACTGACCTGTGCTGGTGAACCAAATAATCTTCACTCTCAAACTTTAAGAGACCTGGTACATGAAATTGGAAGTTTGTTAGAAAATATTTTAATTAATCCATCAAGTTAAAGGCAGTAGTGTATGATTAGAGAACAGAAAATGTAGTACCTATAGTTAAGATGGAGGGAGGCAGCGATCTGAAAAATTATAAACCTATCAGTCAGACTGCAAGAGCGTATAGGGTTATCAGAGCAATTTTTGAAGGAAACAATAATTAAAGACAAGGAGCTAATGGAAAAATGGGATAAAATACAAGTGTTTACCAAGGATAAATCACATCTGACTAACCTCATGGTTTTCTTTGATGAGATAAATGATCTAGACAAAGGAGATGTGATAGATCACATATGTCTGGATTTCAGTGAAATAACAAAGGTATACGGTCATGATGGGGAATTTTTAGCAGAGCTGGAGAAATTGGGGATTACCACAGGAGTGAAAAATGGAAAAGGAGCAGGGTAGAGGGGAGGCGACAGAGGGTGACATTAAAAACAGATGGAAGGAAGTTACCAGTACAATTCTTTGAAGAAAATCTTGATGTCTATCTTAATAGTTTTAGGAATAACATGTTTTTAAAGTATCCCAGTGAAATCTGGTGATAACACAAAGCTGGAAAAAATGTCAATGCAGAGGAGAAATGGGAAATCAAATGGGAATTAAGTGGTCTATTAGGCTGGGCCTTGTTGAGAAGCTACAATTTAAAATGTTAAAATAACCTTTTCTTATTATGCCTAAGAAGATGAGGCCAAGAGGGGAAACAGTTGTTCTGGCACACAGAACCAGGGTGTTAAAATCTATTTAAGCTGAAGATCAACTTTGGCACGGAAATAGAAGGGCATGAACTGGCCAAGAACATTGTTATATTCTACTGAAAATATATGTATAACCTGGGAATTAGAGATGTTTTCAAGCATTCAGAAGAGTGCAGTTCTGGAGTGACTGTTCAGTAGGAGTAAATAATTTGTTTCTGAGATGACATTTGATCATTTTATGAAAGGATTTCTCTGGTGCATGAGGACTGTTCGTGTTCATTTGCCCATATTTTCTGTCCTTGCCTCCCCTCCTAGGGAGACCGAAATTCTGAGAAACTTTAGGTCACAGCAGGTCTGGAAACATTCCTTCATTTACTGGAGTGTGTGAGTTCACTTCTGACATTGTAGATATGAGTCACATGCAACGTGTCTGTGAGGAATGACAATCTGGTAAATAGAGCCCTGGGACACAGGGAATCTGGGTTTCATTCCCATCCTATTCCAACTTGTCTGCACGCTCTCAGATAAACCACTGAGGGTCTCAGCAGCTGGGTAAGAATTTTAGTGAACTGAAGGCTCAGTTCTGAGCCCGCTGTCCTCAGTGAGTCGCCACCTCACGTAAAGAAGCGGTTAAACATCTCTTTCTTGTTTGATCTGAAAGTACCTGAGATACACAATGCTCTTTCTAAATATGCTCCCATCAGAACACCTCGGTGCTCATTCTCCATCTCTGCCCAGTCTCATATTAAGTATTTGTCAACCTTCCTCCACCATCGTAGGCGCTGATCTCTTCTCTCTGGTGATCAATGACAGAACCCGAGGGAATGGCAGGAAGATGTGCCAGGGGAGGGTCAGGTTGGGCATTAGGAAAAGGTTCTTCACCCAGAGGGTGCTGGACACTGGAACAGGCTCCCCAGGGAGGTGTCCCGGCCCCAACCTGACAGTGTTCAAGAAGAGACTGGACAACGTCCTCAGACACACGGTGTGAACTGTGGGGTGTCCTGTGCAGGGACAGGAGTTGGACTCGATGATCCTTGTGGGTCCTTCCAACTCAGGACATTCTGTGATTCTGTGAATTCTCCCAGGGGAGATTCAGCCAACTTGCTGTTGGGAAAGTTTCTCATTTGCAAGCTGGAGGGGAGAAAGAAAAAAGAGGAGAGGAGAGGAGAGGAGAGGAGAGGAGAGGAGAGGAGAGGAGAAGAGAGAGGAGAAGAGAAGAGAAGAGGAGAAGAGAAGAGAAGAGAAGAGAGAGGAGAAGAGAAGAGAAGAGAAGAGGAGAAGAGAAGAGAAGAGAAGAGAAGAGAAGAGAAGAGAAGAGAAGAGAAGAGAAGAGAAGAGAAGAGAAGAGAAGAGAAGAGAAGGAGCCCCCAGCATTGGGCACCACAGTGGGTTGGGCACTCCCTGCTTTGAAGCACTGGGACGTCTTCGTTGTGAGATACTGAAAGAAAAGTGCTACAGCCTGGTTTGGAAAGGCTCCAGCATCTTGGGTGTCTGCCCAGCCACGAAGACACTCACCTGAGACAGGGTCTCTTCTCAGCAAAGGACAAACTCATTTTCCAAGCAAGATTTACACATCTCAGTTCATTCCTGTACAGAACAAAAATAGTTGCTGAAACCTCACTTTTTTAGTTTAAATTTTTCAGATTTCCACCAATGTTACCTGAGGTCCTCCTCCCTACTAAGAATTAACAGCATGTGTGAGGGCTGCCAGTGAGTATAACAGGGGAAGCAACTTGCTTTGGTCCCACCCAAGGGGTCAGGGAGGCCGAAGGAAGCAGCTGTTCTTGCTGTGGCTTTTCATTTCGCTCCCCGTGCTGGAAACGGAGAGTCGGTAATTTCCTCCAAGTCCAGCCAAACACTGGCTTTGAGTGACAAACCCCACAAAGAACAGCGAGTTCGTGGAATGTTTTTGCAGCTGTCAGCTTTAACCCAGAGCAAATGAGAGTGAGGCAGCTGCAGTCTCCTGGTCCTGGGGCTGCCCAAGCCCCAGCATCCTTTCCTCTTCCCAAGTGGAATCCTTGCATTGGCTCCGCTGGTTTTGCCGACTGCACAACCTGATTTGCCTCAATATTTCCAGAGTCCTGCAGCACATAGGGTCCCTGCAAGGCTCCCCGGGCAGTGTGGTTCCTTATCTCCCCATCCTCAGTGTGGATATTCATTGAGTGCCCATAGATGCCTCTTCCGTTTGTCCTTTCATCAGCATCATCATGATGGTCATGGTTATCATTATGGCTGGTCACAAAGTGGCTTGCTGCCCCACTTTGAAGGCTTCCAGCCTCTTTCAGGTCAAGCCAGTTATTTGGGATGATGAGCCGAGGTCTAGTTTTCTTTATGAAACATTGCACAGTAGAAACACTTAAGATTTGCAAATGGTGATGTGCACAGCAGCTGGCAAAGGCTCCCGGCAGCCTTGTGATACATTGACCTGCTTCTGTAGCTGGAGAACAGCGACACCAGAATGGGATTCATCTCGGGTGCTCAGCCAAGTGCAACATAAAATGTTTACATAGATATGTTGGTACTAAGCTGAGAAGAAATACCAGGCTTTATGGTAGCAATTCTGCTTCTCTAACCGTTAGGCTACTCTGCAAGCCCTAAATGCATGGGAAATTTCAAGATGGGCCCTGGAAATAAATAGAGGGAATATCCTCTAGATCTGGGTTATTAATTGACTGCTCTTCCTAAATACTTAATCCTAACGGCCAGTTAAAGTCACTGATACTCCTGCTTGAGTGCCTATGAGCTTGCTTGAGATGTGATTCAGGACGCAAGAAAAGACAAGTAAAACTGACAGAAGCAAATAATTTTTTATATGTGTACTAAACATTGTAGCAAGGGTAGAACATCAATGAAGCCCACACGTGCATTTCAGAGAGAAAAAAATAGATATTTCCCCAGTTCATGAGTAACCACATGAAATCTGCTTCAGAGATTATTTGGCTTTGGCTAAGAGTTGAATTTGTCAGGACTGTGTGAGCAGGACATCACGTCAGTGTGTTCCTTCAGCTGTATGTATAGAAATGTATGTGAGAGAACGCAGGGAGCGTTGCCTAGAAGTCCATGCACAGCACTTCTGGATCAGTCTTAGTTCCGCCAGTGCTTTGCTGAAACACCTTAGGAAACCTCACCTAATCTCTCTGCTTCTGCAGCAAAAAAGCTCAATTCCAGTCACAGAGCCCTACATTGTGTCAGTGGTTGTGAGGCCTCACAAATGATGGTTTGCAAAGAGCTCAGAGGGCCTGGAGGCATTGAGAGCATCGCCCATGTGGTACATATTTAGAAAGGCAGAGAAAGAGATTCCTGCGTTGAATGTTCATTTGTACAAGCTGAGATGAAGACAGGCGAGCTGAGTGGAGCTGCGCTGAGCCCCCAAAGTGCTGCGGCCTGTGAGGAAACGTGGGGAGCCCTGGGCTGGCTGGTACCGCGGAGGAGACAGGCTGGCTGCGCTCGGGTACGTGAAGGGATGTTCTGAGGGAGAGCGCACATCAAATACTCTCATTAGTAAAACGACACAAAATGCTGTTATGGCTTGAGGCTGCAGCAGGGAACATTTAGTATAAATATTAGGAAAAAAAAAATCATAATTCCAAGAAGAGTTACAGCAATTGGAACAAACTCTCAGGGGACACTGTGGCATCTCTTCTAAGCCTCCAGTCGTCACTCTGGGAAGATTAAATAAATCCCAGTCCGTGGCAGTAGTTGGGGTGGTCGGCATGATCCCCGGCACTCCCTTCAGCCTCAAACAATTCTCTGAATGGGAGGAATGGCTCGTTCGCAGAGCCCGCAGCTCGGATAATGCACTGCCTGCTCTTTCAATTATACACAGCTCCCCAGGGCAGGGCCCATGTTTCTCTCTCAGCCTTTGGAAAGCACCCAGAACATATTAGGCAGCACCACAATATAAATAATAACAAGCCACTGTCCCCATCTCAGCAGTGGAACAGCCGCTTTCTTCACATTCCTTCCTGCACTGTGAGCTGCAAGGCCAGACAGTAGCCCGCTCCAGCTGAGCAGTCATTTCAGAGCCAGCCCAAGGGCAAAATCCCGTGGCTACAGCACATGACACGGGGAGCTGGTGTCAGTCCAGCTCTGGCAACCCTCCATCTTCTTCCCTTTCCTTCTTCTCAAGCAGGTAGCGGCCCCAAGGACAGGATTGCCGCTATCCAGTGGACACGTACTGGTTGACCTGGGGGAGGAACGCTGCCCTGCCTGGGAGATGCTGTGTTGGAGAAGGTGGGATGGTTGCAGGTCATGACAGGCACAAACTTGCTCACCTGGAGCTGGACCACAGCAGGTGGTAGAACGGGTGCAGTGACTGCTGTGGGTGGCAGCACAGGTTAGTTAGGCCAGGCCTACGAGGTGCCACGTTGTGTTTTTTGGCATAATACTAATTACTGCAGGAGAGCTATTATAGGTATTCCTGTCACTGCAATGCTGCCACCTGCTCTACAGGAGCTGTCCTCAGCGGACTGAATTGCACTGAATAAATTTGAGTTCCCCTTGCTAAAGCACCTCCCTTCCCGCCAGACTGCGGGGTTTGAGAGTCGGCGTAGCGTCTGAAGCCAGAGCTTCTCTCATTCACACCAAGCAGGAGCAGAGCAGCCAGCTGAGAACCTGGGAGGCTGCCAAGAGCGAGCATCCCCAGGGTTCCCAGCTCTCTGCTGCGGTTGTTGCACAGATGGGAAGGTGGCTCTTGCAGTGCTGCAAAGTCCCCTTTGGTCCCATCAGCTTGGATTCATGTTCCCTTTTCTCTCATTCTTGCCTATAAAGGGGCTGCTTTTCCTGCAGTAAGCAGTCTTCCAGCATGCTGCTACCCTCTTCATGCTCCAAAGGAAAGTAAGAGGGGTAGCTGGTTTTGGCAGGGGAGAAAAGAAAGACTGAGAACACACAGACACCCCCAGTGACTGCCAGCTATACCGCTTCTGCGTATAGGTCCTATGAATACTAATATGGAATGTGTACTGTTTATTTTTCATTGATTAGCTCTAACATTTGAGCAGGCAAAATCATTTCGGTTGAGAGACACGCAGAAGCCCGTCTCCAGTTGTTGAGCAGCTTTGTCAGGTGTTCAGTGTGTCACATCTGTCTAGCTGGATCACTCCAGCCTGTGTTCCCAAACTGGAAACAGAGCAGGCAACTCTGCATTTTTTTGGCACTGCAGAGTGTCTGCAGATTTATAGAGCTATAGAAATAGTATTGGCCACAAAACAATACTGGCTACAAGACACACGATGATACCTAAATAAGAACAGCTTCAAGCCAGAGAGGACATTCCCAGGGTTGTCAGTAAAATCTCATTTCCTAGTTGGAGGGTGTTGAATGACTTATGGCTTCTGACCTGGGTGCCAGCAGATAATTCTTTAAAATGTAGGTTTACAAAGTACCGTGCAAATGTGATTCCTCCTCCACCCCTGCAGGGATGGATAACTGAAAGCATGGCTTTATTTTCAATATGGAGAAGACGATCTTCAAGAGAAAGCACAGAGACATTACCTGATTTTCTCAGTGATGCCTTAATGGAACATGGTGAAGAACATAGTGGTACTTCATCCCCAGCACTGTGCTTAGACCACAAAATCTGAACTTCTTCCTGCTTTTTCCCTAGCTAATACAGGGCAGGCTTTCCTGACTACTTTGATGAAACTACAAAGCAGGAGCCACTTTTAGTGGCAGATGACATCTGTCTGACGTGCCAATAACAGACAGGTGATAGTATTAATTAGAAAAAGACAAAGAACCGTGATTCAAATCTGAATGAGGGTTCACAGGTGATTCAGAGTTAAAGCCAGGGTTTCACAGATTAGGAATACACAGCGCTTTTCCACCAGATCCACAGCCAAACTGGAAATAGCATACAGGCTCCTTGTGGTTCCATCTGTAACTGGAAATCACAAAGCCCCACAGAATACTTAGCTGGGGATGGAGATGTCTACTGAAATCCACCTCCGTGGTCCCCCCAGTTTTTTGGGGGCAAGGTCGGAGCCCATCTCATCAGCCCAGGTGATGAACACCTGGGCAGCCTCGTTAACCTGATGAGGTGCAGCTCTAAAAGGCCCTGCCCAGAAAAGCTTCTGTTTCTCTGATTGGGGCTGTGAAACTTTCTTTTGTAGACTTGGCTTGAAGGCAGACACACCAGTAAACGCTGAGAGCTGGCTGCGTTGTGAAGGGTGAGTGATATTGAGAATTTGCTAATTTTTTAAAAACAATTATTATTTTTTATTAGAAAAGAGACAACTACAAGCTGTGTCTTATGAGGGAAAGATGTCTTAGAGTCTGAGCGGAGCCTGGTAGCTGAATAAATGTCACTAGTAAGTAAAAGAGACTAATTGCCTAGAAACTGGTGTTGATGGTCATGGTGAGGCCTCCAAAAGTTGTTTTTTACTGTTATGCCCTACAGCAGCTCCCCTATCCATGAGCCTGGAAGGTGGTGTGGCCTGACATGCAGGTTTGAATTCATAGCTGTTTGTGTTTTGTTGCTTTCTGGGGGTTATTGATGTAAGACCGTAGTATTGTTGGTCATAATTGTTTTAGTGGTAACTGATCACAGCCTTTGCAGCCTTCAGACAGTTAAAAAAAAAAAAAATCCTACTGAAAACCTTGTAAAAAGAGAGGGAAGAAACTGTGTTTTGTGGCAAACTGTATAAGAAGGAATGGGTTTATGTTGCTGGAGGGGAGATTTTGGTGGGATTTCAGGGCAGTGAAGTCCTGGGACATCCTGCTTGGGAGCACACGGAGCCTCTAGTGTTGCAAAGTTCTGAGGGCAATTGGGGAAGAGCTGATGAGGCTCGACAAAGGTGGGGGGCATGGAAATGAGGTGACCTGGGTCTGGAGTGGAACTTTTTTTTTTTTAATTACTTTTGGGCTTGGAATATAAAGGTGAGCATTTCAAAAGTGCTTCTTGTTGATGTATATCCTTTTCCACTGAAATCTATCTATATCTCACTCATGGTGTCAGTGGGAGCAGTGTTAAACCAATTTTCCAAGTCTCAGCCTTACTAGTCAGTTCAAATGACCACTGTGGTGCTGAAGCTTTTGGCCAGGGCTAAGTTTGTTCGCTCTAGGACAAGGTAATACTGCTCTGAATGGCAGATCAGTTTGTTTTCTTCTTTTCTTCCTTTCTTACTCTTTTTGTGGTTCTGAAGGATTGTGACAGATGTTAGTGTTCTTCTCTTGCTTATTAATATTCCCATACTATTCGCTGACACGTTTCTGCTGCTCCGGCGCTGCCCGACAGCTTACACTGGCACTACGTCGAGCCAAGATGTGTACAGGTCCTGTCTGGCTCCATTCCTTCCTATGGCCTGATTCACGGGGAGGTTTAGCTTGGCGGGGGGAGGAGGAGAGAGGAATAATTATGCTAAGACAATGTGTTTGGCAAGAGGATTCTGTCTTCTTCCCACAACAACTACAGAAAATACTTGTGAGCAGGAGCTAGTATTTTTTTTTTTTTCTTCCTGTTTGGGCATCTTCCTTTCTCTGGATCTTTTTCTGCAGCCGGGATTAAGCTGAGCATGTTTTTCTGCTTCTCGTCAGGAGCACTGAAGTCGGAACTGCTGTTTCCAAAATTAAATGGGTGTTTTTGAGGGGCAGGACGCTGGCTGTAGGAGACTGGACAGGGCACAGCCAGCTGACTCGGATATTCACCTTATGCCAAGCAGAACAGAAATAGCTGAAGCATCTGGATGTTTTTCCGAAGTGTCATCCTTTTGAGTGACAGCTTGGAGCTGAGCTAGGTATGGGGAGGAAAGTCAGAGCGCTGCTGGGTGCAGGAGGGGAACTGCAGCAGAAGGAGGAGGCTGAGCTGGAAGGGGAGCAGGGCTGCAAATGAACTTTTCTCTTCCCCCTCACTGGTGCTGGACCTGCCCATCAGCGTGAAACTCTCACCTGAGCCCGTCACCCTGTCCTCCGGGCACCCAGGGCTGAGAAGCTGGCTAGAGGCCACCTGATCTAATTCTGGGGCCGTTCTCGGATTTTCTCTCCTTGGTTTCCCAAGTCTGTCAGGAGCGGCACGCAGGCATCTATTAACCCTGGGACAGCTGCCGCTTGCCAGTCCCAGCCGTGTGTCTTGTTAGCAGAAATCTCCAGACCGCTGACCCTCTCAGTTGAGGAAATACTAGTGGTCTGATGACAGGACCCCACCTCCGAGAGCCTGGAAATGGAAACCTCCCCGCTGCTGAGGCCGGGCCTTACACCGATCTGTTTGTTTGTTTGCCTTTCCGGAGGCCTGGCCAGGGCTCCCTGCCTTAGCTGCCGTTTCAGATGAGCCCCAAAGAGGGAGAAAGACCTTGAGCGTTGACTTCCTTCCAAGCTGACCTGTCCGTTCCAAGCCATAGAAACTTTCCATGCTGTATAAAGCAACTGGCCCTCAGCTTGTTTGTAGGGTCTCTCATATGTAACTCCGCCTGTTGTGTTTTACAGGACATAAATAACAAACACATAGCAGGCTTTCATCTCCAGCTCGGTGAGGAGCTCTGTCCCAGGCACTGCTGGATCCACCCGCATGGGGAACACCTATTATGTGTAGCAGAGGTGGGAAATGAGAAGTGAAGGGAATAAATAGGGCAGAATTAGTAGTGGTTTAAAGGGAGAGGTTATGAGGTGAATTTTTTGTGCAAGTTACAGTCAGCGTGCGCTCCGAGAGCAGGTCTGTCTTCATCCATGTGTTGGATGATATCGTAGAATCATTTTGGTTGGAAGAGACCCCTTAATACATACTTACCATATGTATGGTAAAGGGCGGGAATGGAAGGAGGTGCAGGAAGAAAAGATGTGGAAATGGGAAGAGGAAAGAGGGCTGGGTGTAAACAAATAATTGAAAAAATAAATCCGTGGGAGATGAAGAGAGCTTGTTAATTAAGATGCTGTACCTTCAATCCTACAGTGTCTACTTGAATTTCCTGCAGAAAAAATTGCTGCTGAAATCAATAATCTAAATGTGTTTTATCACTGCTTTATCACTGTTTTATCACTTCATTTATGAATATTATCATATTATCATATTGTCCCACCCTGCCTGAAAGAATTTGCTGGGCCAGGCTGATATTCAAGGGGTGGAAAGCCACGTGAACACTCTGATAGGGGAGATTTCTGCCCAAATTGAAGGTGATCGATCTGTTTCAGTAGGTGGTGGCAGCTGGATCTGTGAGTTCTTTCCTGAAGAACAACCAGTTCCTTCCTCCCAGTATAAAGCAGGGACTGCCTGCCCTTGAGGCTGTAGGTGGCTGGAAACCGGACAGGTGTGCTTATCTTTGGCTGTAAAATCCTTTTGGCCATCGAACAGGCAGCACTGTGGGTTAGACTGTTCCTCGTCCTAGACTCCTGGGCGACTGTGGGTACCTAGAGCCTTTCACATTTTGTCACCAACTTGGAATTTGGATGGGATGGGAGGAATTATAGGTCAACACTCCTTGACAGCTGTTTAATGGCCTGTAGAAATAGAAATGTTGGGCGCAGTCCAGTTTCCGTGGGGTCATATGTCAGCACCGCAGATCCTCCCATCATAACTGACACTAATTGTTGCTTTTATTGGCAGCCTCAGCAGAATGGTGAGGAAACCTGGGAGGCTGAAGCTCAGGTGTGCTGGTGTGGCAGAAGGTTGGAGTTGCTGCAGTTATTTCTGTTGAAAGAAGTGGTCAGGCTCCCGTGTTGCTGCTCGTGTGCCTCTGGGGAGACTCCGATTTGCTGGACTATGAGATGGAGGCAGGTGGCTGGCTTGATGTCTTCTGTATCTGCTTCTTGGTGAGTGAAATAAGGAAAACACCTGGAGCAGAATAAGTGAAACATTTAGGTCCCCAGGCAGAGGTGGGATCACTTGCTCTTATTCTGAGGAGCTTTGGTTGTAGATGTAAACCAGGTATGCTCAGGTCAGTTGGTGGTAAAGGTGGGAGAAGGGCTCCCAGCAGACTCCACATCGCATCCATTTCCACCACGTCCTTAGTTTTGTGGAGCGCTCCTTTCTCCACAGACAGCAGCACGATGCAGCTTTAGTGCAATTACACGCCTAATTTGCACATGGAGTTACCGGGACTTGTGAGCAAGGGGGATAATGCAGTGTGCCCCACTAATTAAATTTAAAAATTTCTGTTAAGCAGATGCAGCAGATGGTGTGTATGGTCTGTTTGGACCTTTGATTCGGGGGTTTCTACCATAGAGAACTGCAGAGTTATGTGGTTAGAAAGTTGCTGATTTGGTCATTAACTGTAAAATTACAAGAGAAAAGATGATGGATGGAAAAAAACCTGGGGGCGTTTTCCTACAGGATGGCACTGTTTTCGCAGTGCGAATAGATGCTTTCAAATGGTTGTGTGAAAAATGTTTATTTTCTGCTTTTATTTGCCTGAAACTGCTGAGGAGAAGCCACACTGCTCTGTCTTTCATGAGGATGGGATTTATTTTCTCATAGGCATCTCAAATGGCACCATG
Source organism: Caloenas nicobarica (assembly GCF_036013445.1). Taxonomy (NCBI): domain Eukaryota; kingdom Metazoa; phylum Chordata; class Aves; order Columbiformes; family Columbidae; genus Caloenas; species Caloenas nicobarica. Next base: position 18,986,045 of record NC_088255.1, on the reverse strand, counting down.
GATGCAAAAATTATCTGGGAATGCATGTACTGTGAGATGATTGGATGTCAATAATTAATCTACAGATTGGATTCACATATAGCTTGATTCTACAAGTCCTTAGGCTTCAAACTTGTAAAGGTGTAACATATGCATATTCATGTGCTTAAATGCTGAGGCTTTTGTTTTGGAGGGGGCGGTGGGTGGTTTTACAGGGAATAGGAAAGTCTGTGTTCAACTCTTCCCTGTGTCTGAAGTTTTCAGGTCGTTGTTTACAAATTATTTCTGCAGAAAAGAGCCATCACTTTAAAAAGTCTAAATGTTCTGCTTCAGTGTTTTCAGAACAAAATATTAGAGAAATGCTGAAACATCTTGACATTCTTGAAATTCAGTGATGAGTTGGTCTAAATTTAGAATAAACAGCTCTTCCATCCTACTACCTGTTCTGTCATGTGCTGTATTACCTTTTCCTCTGCCGTGTCAGCTCCAGTGATGCTCATGAGCTTGCACCAGGACTCAGAATCCAGTACACTTAATGTGAGACCCCTCATTATCACTGCTGCGTGCTGTGCAGGGTTTTGATGGACGTGCTGTCATGTAACAAAATCTACCCAAGCCTAAGTTGGAAATACGGAACATGGCGTGGCCATGGCTCAAAATGATGGTCGTAATTATTTGTACTGGAAACTTCCCACACCATGCAATTCTCTTCCTCAGCACAATAAACATCTTTAACTTCAGCTCTAGGTTTTATTTTATGATGTCAAACAGTTCTTAACCGTAAAAGTGGGGAGACGCCAAAAATCTTACACAGCAGAAGATCCTAATGTTCCCATCGAATGTGGCGCTTAGGCTGTAAATGCTGGATTGTGGTGATCTGCTTCAAGTCAAGAGAGTTGTGTTTCACAAAATAGGGCCCAGATGAGAAGGATGTGCTGTCTGTCTCTGATGAAACGCTGTCAAATGCCTCCTGGCCTTTGATGCAAGTTGAATGAAAGGGAAGGGGGACAAAGGTCGAGCAGGTTTGTTTTCTTCAATATGAAATACAGGCAGTGCATGTCGGCAGAAATTTTGACAGAAGCAGCAGGGAGGTGTCCACAGCAGTCTATTGCAGTGTTGCCAATAGTTGTGCTGCAGAACTAGACAGAGGTTGTAGCTTTATCTCCTTCCTTGCAAGTATGTTCTGCTGTGGAACTGTGATTGCAGTTGCTGTTCTACAGTGGATTCACAGCAGCTGAGACCTTCATCCTTGGGAGCCCAGAATCACGATTGTGATGGGGCAGAGCTAGTTCGTCTGGGGGCTGGCAGGTATTTAAATGAAGTCTCCCATTAGCTCTTGGGCTGCAAGAACTGAACTCTGAGAAGCGGCTTTCAGGCGATAACTGAGAAAGCTGCAGTCATGGTTTCTTGCAGGTAACGCACTGTGGCTTGTGGGTACTTCGTGCTCTCTGGGGTGCTGGTGATGCAGAAGACAGTGGACTCTGACAGTCATTTTAAGGTTCATGATGCATTTTTAAGAAAATAAATTTTGAAAGGATCATTCTAATATCAATGAAAAGGAGAAATGCCAGTGATGGAGGGAGTAGCCGATGCCAGGTCAAGATGTGCTAGTCTTCCAGGGGGAGTTTGTAGGTGGATACAGTGGAGCCCCTTGTGCTTGGGATTGTGCTCAGGCAATATATGACTTGAGAAAGGCGCCCATGAGGGAAAGGGCAAAGCGGGGAGGCCATATGGCCAAAGCTATTCCAGCCAGTTGGTATTTTCAGCTCTTGCTGAAAAGGCCATGATCTCTGCTAGAGCCTCGTGTGGGTCACTCTCCTCCCTCCTGCCTGCACGGTCGCATGATGGGACATTTACTGCTGGAGTGTCCTAGGGTGGACGAAGGTGGCGGCGGGAGGCAGCTGCCTGCTCCTGCAGCCGAGGTGGCCAGCAGGCTGGCCCTGGGTGCGAGGAGGTGACATGTCACTCCATGCCACTGCCAACAATTTTATAGTGAAGACTAACCTTGGCTGTCGGGGATAGTTGCTGTCTGAGTTTTCTTTTTTAACCTGAATACAGCGTGACTGGACCGATCGCCATCCCCAGGGCTGCGATTCCCACTTCCCCTGCTGCGACACAGCTCTCCAGCCACCGGTGTGGTTAATTAAGACCCATCAAAACCAGTTTGTTTAGGCTGGTTGTTCCGATGCAGTCACGAGGCACACAAGCCGTGCATGGTAGAGATGTCTCCCTGTGTTTTCGGGCTAAATTATAACCACATTACATGCCACGCAGCTCTTACTGAAATCAAGTCCAGTTTGAGTCTTTAAGCTGGAACAGAATGAATAGACCGCATCTTTGGAGAGTGTGGGCCAGCCAATGGCTTAAAAACCAAAGTAATGCAAGAAACCCAACCCAAAACACAGCCGAAGAACTCTAAACTAACTCTGCTTTGTATCCAGAGACTGAGACATAATTTGAAGTGACTTGCTCAAAATCCCTTCGTGGCGTGGGTAGCTGAAGCAAGCCATCGGGTATTTTGTTTACTTGTCTATAGAACGTGTTTCTGTTGAGTTCTGGCACTGCACGCTGCTGCTTGTTTAAACATGCCTGGGAGGAGAGGTAGTGTGAAAACACTCTTTAAATCAATAAAAATAGTTGTAAGACTGAACAAACACTCCAGATTGGAACAGTTCTTGATCTTCAGGATCAGGATGTGAAATTTTTTGAGTGAACTGCAGATCTCTGTACCTACATTGGTGATCAGGAAAATATGTGTGGCTCTGGAGGGAAAACTGAGCTCTGCAATAATCCAGATCTAAGAACAAGAGTCTCTCGGACCCGTTTTCATCAGATTCAGAGTGGCTGCTGATGGGTTTGTCAACAGAAATTTTATTTTATTATTTTTTAAGGAAATGTAGAGGTTTTCAAATTCTTAATATAAACTTTCAGAGTTTCTGATGAAAGATTAATTTATAATATTTTATTTTGGTAAGAGCAATTTGGAGGCCTAGAAAACAAACTATTTTAAAACGGATTAATTTTTAGAACATCTTGGAGCAAATTAATCTTGTGCCATTTTTACTGAAAATATTTTAATGAGTACTTTTGATCTCTTCATTTATATACAGTCTATACACATTGATAACCATTCTAATGTAAACTAGTGATGTATGGTAAAGCTTTTTTCAAAACACTTCCCAGCATTTTTAATGGCGAAACTTCAAAACAACAAAACATGGATAACTTCATGTATTTTACCAGATCTAAATTGGGGAGGTCATGAAAAGGATTTGGAAGTTCAGAAACATTCCAAAGAGAAAGGGGTCACTTTTTAAGACAAATTTGAAATTACTTTTTTCTTTAGAGACTCTTCTGATTTTTGCACTTGCTGGAACACTTTCAGATAACTCTGTGTTTGAAGCACTGAGGTTTGCTCTGTGTCCTGTTTGTGTTTTCCCCTGTACTGAGCTTTGGATGTGAAAAATTTAGGAATGAAAAGTAGAGGAAAACCAGCAGAAGTGTGAAATCTCCACAAACAAACTGCTGTGTACCACACAGTGCTTGTCAAGCAGAACAGTCAATGCAAGACTTGGAGCTGGATCCCGAGACTTTGGAGCTGCAAAATTGCTTCTAATTTGCTCCTACTGTGCCCCAGTAGGGGCTGAGCGTTGGGTGTTGTCATGGGCAGGGTACAGGCTGGGTCTGTGTGTGCAGCATGAAGAAATAACACCTTGGGAAATAAGGAAAAAACAAAGACAAGTCAGTCTTAACCATATCACTGGTAGTGAATGGACATCAAAATGCAGAATTAAGCTAGTCTACTTGATGATATATTTCCCCCCACCCCCAGCCATGCATTCCCTTTGGCTTTTGTGTAAATAAAGAAAAAAAAATACAAATTCCCTGCCTATGAAGAGCACCTTATTCTAAGAATGAGAATAGCTTGGTCATCTCACACTTTGAGCTGCAAGGTGTCCACGTCCAACCTACCCGGTGCATCTCCTGTGGAGCTCAGCACTACTGCAACACCCTGTGCTTTGGAAATAGCTCTTGATTAACAATGTTCGGTGGAGTGGAAGCAAAAATAATTGGAAAAAAATTTAAAGCTCTCTGTGAATGTAATCCATGGGCAGGGGTTTTAAGCAACCTGTCAGTTTCAACAATCTCTGAGATGACTCATGCAAGGTTAAGTTCAAGGGTGGCGATATCACTCTGGCACCTGGTACTGCAGTTAGCACGAGGGATGATCGCCGTGTCTTTAAACAAGCGTGTGCTTTCTTTCTCAGGAGCTATAACTTGTCTTCTCAGTTTGTTTTAAATGAGCATGAAGAAGGCATTTAGTGTTAGATCCTCAGTTGGTGGGGAAAAAAAAAATCACATCTGTGCTGATTCATTTCCAGCAGATGTTCCCCAGTCCGTGGTTTGGGCTTTGCAGAAGCACTGGCCTGACTCTAGTGATGTTTCTGCGCTGACTCAACAGGATCAGTCCTGAGTATTGTCTGTGCACACATACACAGGCATTTATCTTCAGATATACACGTGTGTGCGTATGTATCTCTGAAGTCTGAAGCCAGGTTTTGGGGAAAAAACAAAACAAAACAACAAAGGCTTTGTCGCAGAGCAATCACACAGGGTATACCAAGTTGGTCTGTGTGCGCTGGAGGAAGGAGGGCAAGGCAAGAAAATATCCACACTGTGCCAAGCTCAAGAGAGGGTCCTCAGCCATAAGACTGGGAGGTAAATCCAACTTCATCTTTCTGCACCTCAACTCTGTTTCTAGGAGCAACTGACCCTTCCTTTGTGCTGGTTGGAATATATAATATGAAGTACGGTGAAGCCTTATCCTGTGCATCAGAAGTGTGTCATTCTTTCCTCTTGTGCTTTTTGTATGGACCGAGTAGTTTTGGTTAATCCTGATTTGGTGAGTGCTAACTCTTTCTGCTTCATCTCCCTCCCAAAGGAAATTCTGTGGGTTTAACTATTAACAAACTGTCTATGAGGGCCTGTGTGAGCCAGTGCTGCATGCTTGTGCCACACAGATGCGTCTAAACGTGAGCACGAATGTGACAAGGGGAGATGCTCTTGTCATGAAATGGTATCAGGACACATGAGGAGGCTTTGGGGACAGCTACTGGTGATATCGTGGTCACATCATCAGTGCCCACTATGAGACCTGATTCTGGGAGATGCTGAGCTCTATTGAATTTATGCCTTGTGTGCAATCTCCATTTTCATTTAGTTTTAGGTATACATCCCATTCCTCTTAGTAGAATGTTAGTGTGCTAATACTGACACATGGTCAAGTATTGGAGATATGAAGAAGAGGAGGCTCAGGAGTTGTTGGGGTAGGATATGGGGGAAACAAGGCATCTCTAGAGAAAGAAGAGCAACTAGGGCTGCTGGAAGCAACTCTGGGGGCTATAGGAGTTGGAGCTGAGAAAAACAGCCTACAGACATAGGCAAGGACCCTCTGTAGCATCTAATTACTGTTTGGTCAGAGAGGCCTTTGAAAACAGAAGTCTGCTCTTCAACCTAGCTTTTAGCAGCGTGGAACACAGAATTGCTTTCATGTATGCGGTAAGTGTAATCAGCTACATGGTTTTACATTTGCTTTTTTTATGCCTTTGCTGTGAGGAAAGGTTGGGAAGGAACTGCCAGCTGGTGATTCTATAAATGGTCCCAAAGATGCCTGAGATGCTCCTGTTGTTAGTGTCTGGTTCAAAGCGAGGTGTCTTCGCACAGTGACCTATGACTCGTATGCGCTGCCATGTTTCTTCCTTCAGAGATGGATTAGAGGCTGCATCTAAAGGTTTCCGAGACGACTTAGTCATTGGAGTGCTTGAATGCAGCCTTGCTGACATTTGTTCTGCTTTGTTTCCAAGGCAGAAGTCAGGCTACCTTTAGCCAAGCAAGCTTCTGACTTATCGCCCTCCACCTGTTTTACTTCAGCAGAAAGTTGACCGCTGGCTTCAATAACTCTGGCCAAGCAGCCCCAGGGGAACTGGGTTACTGAGAAAATGTCACCTCAGGTTCCTCTTTATTTCTGGATCCTGCATACGCAAACACAATGAAGTGCGGGTTTGTGAATATGACTCCAGTAATCGAGAGATCTAGATTAACTCCCATGCTCTGACCTTGCTCTCTTGAGAAGACTAGAGACTCATTTCTTACTGTAGCTAGCAATCTCTTGCTTGTTGTGTTCTTCCTCTGCTGCCTGTTTAGGCTGTAAGCATTCGAGGCACAGTTTGTCCACGTGATGTGCTTGTGTAACGCTGGCGTGTGGTTACATGGCCACATCTGTGCCCAGTCTGCAGAGGATATTTGTCACAGCTCCCAGCTGGCTGGCCCGGCTTTCCACCTCCAGCTGCAGAGAATCCTGCTTTTATTGCTCTGCTGGTCCCTGTTTTCAACCCTGGGACTTGCCAAGGTGGCATCTGCCACGTTTGTACAGAGCAGGGCAGAACTGGCCCTGATGCCCGTGAGAAATGTTACGGAAAGAAAAATAATAAGAGGAAAAGTAGAAAGTGAGAATATGGCCTGTGAGGCTTGACTTTGCTATGGGTCACGGGTGGAAGGGTGTATCATCTGCTCTGCCAAGTGGTATTTTTCTGGCATCCTCTGCTACTTTTTTTCTTCTCCCTTATCAGTGTTACACCGCATTTATAAGAATTCCATCCCCTTGCCTCCAGTGCTTCCAGACATCGGCTCATCCCCAGCCCCTTCCGATAGGCAGCTCCTTTTATGTTTGCTCTCTCAGCCTTACCGTTTCAACAGAGCAGAACGGCGGTGTTGGTTTTCTCACTGGGAGTGACTCGGAGAGGGGATTTGTGTGTGGCCGGGAGCCAGGGGAGAAAACACACTGTCAGTGTACGTTAGCGCGGCGCCAAGCCCTCCCTGGGCACAGTAACTTTCCTCTCGAGGCTGCTGCGTGCCAGGAGGGGAAGACGCGCTGAAGAAGAGAGGAGGCGGCAAACGAGAGGAGCTTGTGCAAAATCTGACCTGGAAAACTTACACCAGCTACGTGCCCTTCTGCTGGCACTTGGAAGGTGCTTCTCCAGAAAACAAATAAAGGTCTCCGGTGTTGTCTGGCGATTGTTCACGTCCTACCTGGTAACGGCTAGGCCTGCAGATTTCATGGCAGATACTTTTATTCTCTTGCACGTGTGCACTTGCAGGGTCTTGGAGGTGCCTTAGGTGGACGATAGGATAAATTACCCAGATAAGAAGGAGCTATTGTACGCTGGATTAAGTCAGGCTGTTTCACCCAGTCTAGTTCCGTCCTCCCATCACACAGCATCCGAACTCCTGGGTGGGAATAGCATGAAGAGCACAAAGGCTGGCGTTAAACAGAGAAGTGGTCTGTGGGGCAAACGAGGCATGGGAATTATGGCTAGTCTTAGTGGTGGATTTTTTATCTGTCCTGTCCATAAGTACCACATTCAGAACACACTGTGGGGATGTTAATTCTATTCCTAGTGTTGTGTAAAGTGGTGTAGTTTCTTACTAGGAGATGTGTGTTTAAGGAGCAAGGTAATTCATCTTAGTGCCACCAGTTACCATTATACGGATACCTGATCTGCCTGCTGGAGAACCTGTGAGTTCATGTTTATTATGGGTAACACAGCTGAGTTTAAGACATGAGTTTTCCTTGAGGTTAGTCCATTCACGTTCAGGTCCTGGGTGTTTGGCACTCATTCAGGGCCAAATGTGGATACTCTTGTGAATCCTGTTCAGTGCCTTGGTGCAACGGCAAGCGCCTGTTCTGCATGAGCAAGGGCTCAGGCTGTGGCAGCTGGTGTCTGACATGGCCAGACCTCCCACCCGCACACAACACGCGGCAGAGGAATCGCTGACAGCCCCATGGGAGCAGTCATTGGGAAAAGAACATGCTTCTGAAAGATGAGTAACTTGTATTTCCAAGGGTTGATAGGTGTAATTTGTGGTGTCCACAGATGCGATAGAGACAAGGCCAGGAAAGAGATGATGATGTTTTTCCCCGAGTCCTGCTGGGAGATGGGCAGGGAGAAAAGTGGGGCTGTTCATAGTGCCTTGTGGCTCCCAGGCAGCAAACAGGAGGCTCTACACTCAGGGGTTTTCTCACCTGTGCCAAGAAAATGTATAATCTTGAACCAGCTGACGAACCTCAGCTTGCACATCTCGAAAAAAGGTGTTCCAACATTTACCAGCTTCAGGAATGATGAAGCTTAATGACGTTTTCAAAGCTCTTAAAAATCCTCAGGAGGGAAACTGCTGCGTACATTCCTAAGTACAGAGTATCTCGGTAGGAAAGTATGTGTGAAATGTTTGGTTCTGCTTAGATTTAAAGCAAACATAATCACAGGTAGTCTGTGTCCAGCAAATAGAGGAGTGGAAGAGGGAAACAGTTTTTGTACCAATGGATTTTAGTGCTGTAGACTCTGAGCTGCTGATAATGTCCATGTAGCTGAGAGAGCTGAAGAGGAGCGGGACTGAAAGGACAAAAGGAGCCATATGTGAGCACTCCAGGTTCTTATAGACCAAGAAAAGCAGAATAATTGCAAATAGCAGATTCTCAGTTGTTTCACGCAGCTGTGAATACTTGTCTCTGAAACCAGCCATGAAATGAAAGCGTGTGAGAAACAAGTTTTCCAAAACTGTTCTCCAGCTCCTGCGGAGAGGAAACGCACAGTGTGTTTTAGAAGCTGGCTGAAGGAAATGTTCTTAAATTTTTCCTGCTTTTCCCCCTAGTGGCTTCTTTCCTTAACATCCCAGTCTTTAAGAAAAACTCATGTTCTAATGTAACAAAAATATAGTTCCTCTCTATTTTTAGAAATTGCATAAACAAGTCTAATAAACGGAGAATGATGGTGGTGAGGGAGCTCAAACTGGCTTTGGATATTGAACAGAAATAGATGTGGACTTAACCAAAGATCCCATAAAGCGTGTTTCTTTTCCTTTTTTCTCTTTTCCTGGAACTATTATGATTTCAGGATTTTGGGATCATGTATAAATAAATCTGGCCAGCAGACTTGGCCAGAGGTTTGGAAAGATCATTTCTTGGACTTTTTTTTTTTTTTTGAGGAATGACTAAAATTAAACATTAAAAGTTTAACTGATTAACTATAAAATGTTATTGGGTGATTTTTTTAAATTTTTTTTTTCCTATTAAGTTTCCCAAATGTTAAGCTAAGGTCTAGTAGTTATTGGGAAACCAAGTCCCACTGTGATGAGGAAAAAAGAAAGCATAAAAAAAAAATCCTCAAGGGATAAACAATTTGAATAAGAGCAGCAAGATGGTAAAAATGAGGCAAAAGCAATATGTAAACTGACTTTTAGCAAAGTAATTCCTAATTGCTGGCTTGTCGGTTTTTCTAAACTCAAGGAGCTTCAATGCTCAAGGCATTTAAAGCCAGACTGCACAAAGCATCAGAGAGCAGATAAATGCTGCGCAGGGTTTAGAGGGAGGATAAAAACTGCAGGAGTTGATAGAGCTTTCTCCATTTCTAAGCCAGCATCACCCTCAGACCAGCTCCTTGGTACAGCTTTTCTCCCCCAAAAAGAAATTGCAAACCCAATTAACCACATCAGGTGATGTGGCTCTACTAGAGCAGAAGCCAAGCTTTTCAAACACCCGAGTTTTACTCCTGTGGTATGTGCGCAACATGGGTTTGATGCATGTTCTCTGTGTGCTCTTGTTTGTGTTGAGCAGAGAAAGGAATCCCAGGGTGACGAGCACAGAACTGTTGAGTCCTGATAGAAATGGATCTCTTCTATCTCTTCAAACTATCTTCCTTACCTGATCATAAGGAGATGACAGGTTCTTCATGAGCTCTGGTCCTAAATTACTTAAGATGTTTTGAAGACCTTGATAGGTAATTGAACAATGTTAATAAAACAGAGTAGGCGAACCTTCCTTATGATAGTAGGATCATGGGCCTCTGCTCTTGCCAGAGAGTAGTGTCATGATGTATTTATACAACACTAGCATTAACAGTATTTTCCAGAGAGCTTTACTACTTGAGCCAAAAATGTTTTGGAAACAGAAGTTGAAGTGTTCAGAAACATCAAGTTCTTATTCATAGGGTCTAAAGTACCCAAACTTATGATCCTTTCGTTTTCCAACCTCTATTGCTTGTTTCTGAATTATTACCCATGTGTCTAACTCTTAGTTTTTGGAGAAGAGGAAGATAATTTTATTTTTGACTACAAATAAATGCTGCTATTGTCTAGTCTGTACAGCTCTGTTCCCTGTGGTTTGTCTTCACCTTGAACCGTGTAGGACTTTCCTTTGTGCCTTTGTGTGTAGGAATCTGTCTCACATTTTCATTGCCTGTTACTAGACTCTTTCCAGGTTTGCCACAGGGTTGGAATGTGATACTTTGGGCAGGGTAAACTATTGCTAAGAATTGAAGCTTCATTATTTAATACAGTGATGAATTGAACTAGACTGCTGGGCAGCAAAGAGCCAAGGAGAGAGAAATGCCAGTGGTTGTAGCAGTAATTAGAGCTGGTATGAACTACTATATCTAGATGGATCAATTTGGTCTCCATGCCAAATCTATTCTTTACGTAATCCAAATGAAGGCAATGAAGCTGTGCCTTGGATGGACGTCATGTTGCGACCCAGACTGCTCTGCAGTTGGCAAGATGTCTCTGTTTGTCTTGCACGTTTGCCTTGTCTCTCTCAGACCACATCGCTGGATCCTCCATGGCTCTGAATGGAGGAGGGTGGAAAAGGATTATGTCACCATTGAGAGCGTATATTACAGACACCTGAGAATCCAGAGACAAGACTTGGTGGAAAGGGAGCGATTGCTGTTGGTGCAATTGTGCTGCTGTTTGGCATGGGGAAAGCTGGGTGGGTGTGCACCTGTTAGCTACCCAGTACATGAAAGGAAGGAATATGCAATTATGTGGTAGTTTGGGGCAACTGAAGTGTATAATGACGATTGTTTATGACAGCAATTACATTTTCCTAGCAGATAACTTCGTTCTGGATTGCTGGTTGAGTGCACAAAGGCAGTGCCTAGTCTGAGTTTCAATTCTCCGAATCTCTCTTGCTTCCTATCCAAGTTTTCTTTCCTCTGCCAAGAAAGTATTTTGAAGTAGCAGATGCAGCCCTGTCTGGAGGAAAAGTAGCTCTGCAACCTGTTGGACTCTTGCTGGAGTGCTGGTGGAGCTGGCAAGGAGACTCCTTCCTCACTCCTGACCACACAGCCCTTCCACAGGGGCTGGCCAGAAAAGCACTTGGCCTCCGTTCTCCTGCTAACAATGACTGTGCTCTGTTAATTCTCTTTTGGTTGACAGCCATTCCATAAAGAAAACGTTTTCATGATTAAGGCCAGCCTAATCTAGTAAAAGTTTGCTGCTTTAAAATATGCAGGATGGATCCCTCACATGGTATAAATTGATGTGGCGGTATCCAAGTCACGCTGCAGATCTGGTCCATCTGTTTTAAGCGGTTGCCCCTTGGTTTGTCTCCTTGATTTACAAGTGGTCTGTGGATTTTTACTCCTGACTTTCAGGAGTTGGAGGGCTTTGATTTCACCATCACCCTACAACAGCAGCAGTTGTTTTTCCACAACTGGGAAAACTTGTCACTCTGAACCTATCAAGTTGGAACCCTTCTAGGAGCATCTAACATCTAAAAATCAGAGTGGCAAAGGAGTCACTCTCGCTGCCAAAACACCTCTAGATCTCCTTTCCCACCCTTTCGCTCTTGCTCGCTGCAGAGCTTTTCCACGTCTTCATGATTTAATTTCTACTTGGCCTTCTGTAGTAGGAATGGCCCAAAATAATTGAAGGACATCCATTATTCCACAGTGTGTTGGAACAAGCCCTTGCTTGAGGACCAGATCCTACTTTCAGAAACCAGGCCAGGAGTCTTTGGAAAGGGGTGCTGGAGAATGGTGAGACACTTCCCTCAGGAAAAGTTTGCCCCTCCAATCTGTTATTTTTGGCTGTATGTCCGAATAATTTTTCTGTTTATATCCAACTTTTCGGGGATGAGAGAGGGAAAAGGCGGAGTTAATCCCCAAACAAGCCCCAACCCCTATCTAACTGCTTTTTGCTTTTAAGGAAATGAAGTAATATTTATGTGCAGAGGTAATCCAGAAACGTGAGCTCCTGCCAAGACATTTGTTTACCCGAAGCTTAAGGGAGGTGATGTTTGTGTGTGCCCAAAGCCTGAGCAACTACCTTACGTTAGAAGGAAGGTGGCAAACATGTCAGCCCTGATCCTATCAAGACAAAAGCTCATCACCAGCAAAACCAATATTCTTTGCTATTTTGATGTGCCTGGGAGCACACAAAGCAGCCTATACTCACCCAACCTGATCGCTGCAAGTAATAGTATGAATTTTTTTTGTCGTGCTGTCCAGCTGAGATGGAAAAGTGGTTTTAAAAACACCTTTTGAACTCTTGCCCTTCCATTCTGGCTAGTTTGTTCCATATGGCTATTTTTGTTTAAAAGAAAAAAAGAGAAATCAAAACAAAGTTCTATGTAGAAGTTGCAGCAGAAACATGAACCAGGGCTGTTGATTTCTGGCTCAGTCCTGTGTTTTATAACCACTAGAACATCATTCCTTTTAACCGCTGTTTCCCTTGATGTATGGGAGCCATGAAATGGGAAATATGTTGCAGTGGCTGAACAGCCATTGGCATCTTTCAGAGACCGTTGGAAACTTGTTAGAAATGTTTGCTTTATTTGGATTATATTCTTTTTTTATTGGGAAATAATGGGATCTACGCATGATTATGGTTGTTCTTACTGCTTTTTTAGTGTTTTACTATTGCTATAATGAGAGCACTGAGAACTGATGTGTTGTAACAACATCTTTCCTGTATCGTTATTAGATGTACCACTGTTTTATTTGCCCGGTACTGCACAACTCAACTTAAGAAATTAGCGATATTCTTTGTCTCACTGTTGGAACTAAATAATGTAGCATCAAAGGCCTAGAGGTTGATTTTTATGAGGTACCACTGACAAATGAAAAGCCCTGATTAACAGTTTTGTTTCCCCAGTCCCATCAATCTTAGTGGAATCCACCGTATTCTTTAGTGAAGCCGTAATACTTAAGGAATTCTTCAAAATGTGAATAATTTTGTAGTGGACCTTCCCTGCTGCCTTTTTTCTCAGATATCCCGCAATAGGCTCAAGCAGTAAGTAATCATCTGAGACACGGTGTCAAACTCATTTTCACCGGGGCCACATTGGCCTCACGGTTGCCTTCAAAGGGCTGAATGTAATTTTAGGACTGTATAAACGTAGGAGTAGTGGAAGTTGAAGTATCTAAGATCTTCACCTGTTGGAGAACAAGCCAAGATTTAGTACTGACGTGGCGCAAAATGCTGTGGCTGTGAAGACAGTTTCCTCTGAACACCAGGACGTGGAAGACAAATTATACAGCAACTCTAAGGCCAAACCATGAACTATATTCCCTTGCTGACCTCGGCTTCTCAAATTCGACTCTCAGCATAAACAACTTCAGGAAAAGCGACTTGCCCAACGTGAGTCTGTGTATTTACTAGATCAGCATCTGCCCATGTGCCCATTGCTTCCTTTTTGGTAAACCGAGGAACAAAGTGCCCTGAAAAAGATGCTTTTGCTGGAAGCTGATTTGCCTGGGAGTTCGTTCTGGACGCTTGAATGTGCGAACTACTCTGTACTTAATAAACGTGGCAAATTCATTTCCAACTCTTCCTCGCGTCAGGCTGGCTTTCCCAGTTCATCTACATGACCCCTGCAGATTCAGTAAAGGCAAAAACTATCATTTAGGAAGTGGGTTCTGCTTCTGTAGAGGAAGTAAGAGTTGATTTCATAACTTCGGTGTCACTCACTGCTTAGCTTGGTGGACACACAAAGCTGGGAAACACTAAGGCTACTTTGCAAAAAATGGCACAAAAATGCCATTGCTAAAATCTGTCATTGCATCTTCAGAGCTTTTTCCTTATTTCTCCCTATACCATCAGCCCCAATGCTGAAAGCAATTAACATTTCCATATTTTTTAAAATGAGCAGTATTTAATTGACTACTATTCAGTTAAAAAAAATTCCGCTATGTACTGTAGAGCATTTCATGGGAAACAAATGGCACTGAGAGCAGGGAAAGGTCAGCAAAGACACTTCTTTAGCTCAGCAGAAAGCTTTAATAGTAGGAAAAATGGCTTCTAAACAGAATAGGAAGGAAAATTTGAAATTTTGAGCCATATAGTAGAAAAATATTCTGAAGAGGTTTTTAAATAAGAAACAAAATGTAGTAAAATAAAGGTGCCCGATACATCAAAGTAAGAGTTTTCATTTTGAATTGACATTTTGAAATGAAAACGCTTGCTATTGAGATGTTGGCTTTGCTCCAAAGTGCTCTCTATTGGGAAATATAATAAAAATTGATATTTTTCGTTTGGAAAAAAATTTAGTTCAGCCTGACCTATATTCTTTGAGGGAACTTGTTTTGCTCTGAAAACTTCAATTAGTATTAGGTAAATAATAGTAAACCACCTTTTCAGATTGCTTTAGTGTTTGTGTAAATGTCTTTATCTTCCTGCAGCGTTCTGGTTTACTTTGCATTTGGAAATGATCTTGTTTCCAGCGTCACCACAGCATGTTATGAAGGAGCGACATTCAGTTGCTCTTGTGAAAATTTTGCTCTTTCTTTTATTCTTCATAAACTAAATCAACCTTTATTATAAGCTGAGTGTCTGTGCTTTGCTCTTAAAAGGAGCTATTATAAGGGTTTTAAAAAGGAAAAAGGGAACAGAATCTCCAGATGATAAATACGAGTTAGTGCCTAGTGGAAAAAGTCAAGGGGGGAAGAGGAAATAGCTGTGAAAACAGTTTTTGAACAAATAGCCATGCTTTAACTTTGTGTTGCAAGGTCGCCTGGATACACTGGAAGAACAGGGATCATTCTATATATATATTAGCTAGTTTAGTGTTTACTGCTGAAACTTGGAATGTAACTCCAGGCACTATTTACAAATGTTTGGGATGAAATAGTTCCAGAAAACCAAACAAAGAGGGGAGGGAGGGAAACCATCCCCAAACTCGTCTTTTCTGTTTTCCCCATCACGTTGCTATGTAGAATCTGAAATAGTCAGTAGGTAGTAGCTTGTATAAGCTGAGGTGGAGGAAAGGGGCAACTTATAGGAGCTGTTGTAGATGTTGAGTAGATGTGTCTGGAAGGGTCCTTGGCAGATGAACCTGCACGCAGAGCAGAGGTGGGCGAGCACAGCATCGGGAGATTCCCAGTCTGGGTTTGGGATGGGGTCATGGAAGTACGTACTCCCCTGGACTGGGAGCTGGAAACCTCCCCTCTGATCCTGCTTGGCCATTCCCCTGCCCCAAGCACCAGCTGTGCCTCGCGGTGATGTGACACGAGTGCCACCCGCTCTCCCTTGGTGCTTCTCGCAGGAATGGGTTGTCTGTGCCATCAAGCGTCCTGTGGTTGTAACCGTTTACATGTGTGCATGGGATGGGTGTTTCTGTAATCCTCTGCGCTTATGGCTGTGAAAGCTGTTAGAGTTATGTTTTGGATCAGCAAGTGGGAGGTTTGTCACGGTCTTTAGGTCCTGGGAGGTTTATCTCGGTTTCTGGTTCCAGAGTGTGTGAGTGCTCTGCAGCTTTGGAAAAGGATATCCCAATCCATCAGGAATGCGGATTATGAAATGTTTTGAAGGCAGGAGGGAACAGTCCTTCTGCAATTTAGATTTTTTTTTTTTTGATGGATGCTTTGCATCTTTTTAGTTATGTTCTGCTCTGTGATTGTATCTAACTGTGGAGCGGTAGGGAGGTATTTGAGATACTCTTTTTGATCTTGGCATCACTTTTCTTGGGCTTGGAACCATTTTCCACTTAGTGTTCTGTTTAGTCTGATTTTGTTGACCGATCTTCCTTCATCTGAAAAGGAACACGTTCTTCCATCTAGCTCTTAAATTCACACTTGAATTGAGACTTTCTCAGTGTTGATACCCTTAGGAAAAAAAAAAATCAGGATCATGTGGGAGCATCACAATTGCTCTGTGCTGTATATCACAGCCCTGTGTGATTTCACAGTGGACAGGACTGTGCAGCAGATGAATTCCTCCTGCTCTGAAGCCACAGATCCCAACTACCTCAGCCTGAATGAGTCAGCGTGAGCTTTTTTCTTGTAGTGGTTGATGACATGCAATGAAAAATTCTAATTCTGCCTGGTATGGGGCAACAAGGCATCTTCACTAACTATTTTATTGCAGTTTTTTGTAAATCTCTCGGAGATGCTGTTTCGGGAGACCCCGGACAGCCAGACTTTTAAAGTTCGTTTGCAAGACAAACTCAGTCAACATATTTGATGATCATATTTTAATTTTGACTGTCACTTCTGCTTTGAAGAGTTAGCAAATGGTGTCAAATGCATTTAGTGCAGAGAGACAACCCGCTTTACTAGTCACCGCTTGGCCGTGTTATACATTTAGGTCTGAACATTATCCTCATAATGAGGCCTCCTTGATGCCAGCAGAAATTCAGAGTGAATTTCTGCACAGGCCACAATTTTTAATTGGATGTCGGTCCCCTTGCGCTGGCTGAAGAGGAGGTTGCTGGTGTGGTTAGAAGGACTGCCCGTGGCTTCAGGGCTTTCTCACTGCCAGCCTGCTGGGATCAAACCCCTTAAAGGTCTGTCGTGGACTCTGAGTGATCCCCAGATCATGTAGCCTCCACTGCTATCTCCAATTCTCTGCCTGTCTTGCATGTAAAATGAAAGACTTCATCTTTCAGACTGTCAAATGTTTTTCATCAGTCCCTAGGCTAGAAAAATTGGTAGTCGGTGAAAGCCAAATATTTGAGATGCTTACCTCTGATAAGGAAGCACACACCGTGAGAAGTGACTCTCGCCTGTGTTGTCTTTGTGAAAGCAGAAGGATGTTGTTGGGTGTTGTAAGTATGTGTCACCTACGCACCTTCATCATGTGTGCGCCGCGGGCGGCAGCCTCGGGATGTCGAGTTATGGTGACACGGAGTTTGCCGTGCCCTCGTTTACCCTGCGGAGCTTTCCGCAAGAGACCTGCGGCCGGGGATCCTGGGGCGATCACAGCTCTACAAACCAGCAGACTCGCTGGATTTCTGCTGGTGGGCGCTACATCAGCCAGACATGTGACGTGGTCACCTCTCGGGTGGGCAGAGTTCTGTTGGCAGACGCCTCCAGGGCAGGTGAAATCATCCTGGCAAAAGTGTATTTTTAATGGTAGGGTCTTATAATGCTGCAGGGCGTGGGATTGTAGGGAGAGGAAGGGATGGTTTGAGCAGATCGATGCCAAGTGCGGCTTTGGTATCACCAGATGGGCACAAGCAGCGCTTGGCCCCTGCGGCACAGGGACATCCTTCTGCCAGGGTTACATCTGCCATCTTGACTGATACTGCTCTGGTAATAAAGTGTTTCTTTTTGTTTTCATCTCTGTGTGGATATTTGTGTCGTGTATTGTCCCAGCACTAGCGAAGATGATCAAATTAAAAATACAGAAAAGCGTTGCAGGGTGTTTATTCACTAGAACACTATGGTTGGTTTTATTCCACAGTAACTTACTGTTTGGATGAGTTAATTTTGGTCACTGGCAACTCAGGTTTTAAAGGCTACAAGCAGTTTAAGGAAATAAGAAGAGGAGGAGCTGGTAGGAGATAGAGCAAAGAGGCTCTTGTTTAATGCCTGGGGAATTACTTTAGTCATATTCTGCTCTTCAAGTTAATTGTTTGCTCTGATCTGAACAGGTATTTACCCTTCACTGTATCAGCTGAAATGTTTGCCTCCCTCAAAGTTCGTGTCACCTTGCAAGCGAGTTCACCTAAAGAAAACTTCAGCCTTAGCCAAGTCAGAAGGAAAGAAAAAAAGAAAAGGTGGGGGGAGCGGGGAGGGAAGAAACTAAGAAAATAGAACAGGAATGTGTTTGGGGGAACTCAGGAAAGTGTTCGGTGTGTTAGCCAGTGAATCTTAAACAATATTAACTTCTTAGCAACACGGATTCTGTTTTGTTTAAGTAACAAAGGATATTGTACACAGATACGTTCATCTAGGGCAGATAAGGTTTGCACTGGACAGTTCTTTTCTTGGCCTGGCACTTGATAATTCACTCAAATTTAGCTATGGGACTAGAATTATGCATATTTGCTTCTAAGCGAGGCAGAGGTTAGATGTAAGGCTCCCAGTAATTTTCCAGCTCCTTGCTAAATTTAAATCTTAATAGAATGGGGCCCAGCCTGTCATCTTTATGTTTTCATGCCAATCCCAATGGAGTGGGGAACCAAAGAGTAGAATTTAATCTGTCTCTTCCTCTCAATAGCAGAGTAGCACTTTTGTGTTTGCATCTCTTTTTCCATCAGAGATCTCAAAGCACGTGAATATTCTCTTTATGTCGGTGGAAAACCCAAGGCATGGAGCAATTCAGTGACTATTCGGCAAACTGCTTCGTTGCGCCCCACGTAATGAATTGTAGGAACACATCCTCTGCGAAGCCTGGCGTTTAAGTACTAGAACACCCTATAAAGAAGAATAAAATAGGGAAAAGATGTTGAATGATTGCTGGCCTGCAGTTATGCAGGAGGCCAGCATCAAGGATGGGGAAAAAACTCTGGGAATCCTGGATCCCATCCCCATATCAAATTGCTAGATATGCCTCCCTTGCTTTGGGCAATCATTTCCCTTGCTAAGGTAACTTCATTTAAAGTCTTTGAATTGTCAGCTAAAAGTCAAGTATGGGTCAATTTTTTGGTTTTATCGCAGCTGGCTGAGGATTCCCTTGGTTCTGTGGTGCTGAACTCCTGCCACAAGAGGATTTCATAGGGTAGGAGGCTAAACTTCTTCTCTTGCCTCTTTCCCTCAGTCTCATGGCTTAAGCAGGAAAACAGTATAAATCTGGTCATGTTATTGCCAGTGAAAGCCTTTTCTATCAAAAACACAGGAGAAAAAGCCATTTTTCTGTGCTCACCAGCTTAAATAAGAAGTGGAATGAATTCCTTGGTAATCAGGGAAATTAAATAAAGCTGAGGAGACTGCGTAAGGGTGTAAATTCAGTTATTGAAGTGCTGGATTAAATTTCTGGATTAGACATGCAAGGAGGGCATGCCTTTCGTGGGAAAATGCCTTTCAGCCTGTCAGTCCTGGTGGTGAGAATTCTCTGAAAGGAGAATTTCCTTGGCGTCCATGTGAAAGTGGATGCCACACACCCAAATTTTACTGAGTCACACCGGGACCAACCCCAAAATTCCCAAAGCTGAGCTGAAATGGCCGGCTTTTCTCTTAGCTTCTCTTCCTAATCCTTTAAAACTGAGCTCCTCCCATAATCCCAGCACAGATTCCCATTAAATTTTAGGTCCCATCTTGTCTGGCAAAGTTGGGCCATGGTTGAACCTTCGACATGATATTGGTCACTTTTTCTGCTGCCCCCAAAGGCAGAAGGGCTGGAGAGCTTTACAAGATGTGTTTGACTGAACTCCTTCAGTTCCTGAATCTCAACCAAAGCACGCAGGCAGGCTCTGGACACTCTCACTGCTTGCTTGCATCCATATAAATGGTTTATATTAACCTATCTCACAAGGGGTTTGTGAGGATTAGTTAATATTTGCAAGACGTTCACGGACGTGCAGCGTATTAAGTATCGCGAGCCAGTTCCTTCCTATTTAACTTGCATGACCCGACGAAGGATGCTGGTTTTCCTCTCTGATCTACGTCTCGTAACACGGCAACCGTCTCCTGTTTGGCTTCTCCTGTCCTCAGCTGTTGGACAGGAACTGCAAAGCCTGAACTCCATTTTTCACAGTGGTTTTCCCTTTTAGAAGAGAAGGGGAAGCCTGTGCTGAAGAAAGTGTGTGATGCTGCTTAGGCCTTGGAATAAGCAGAAAGTTGCCCTAGAGGACAAAATTAATTCGGGCTTTTCAAAAATGTGAATTTCTGAGCATAAATATAAGCTCAGAGTGGCTTCTTCAGCCTCTGTTTAGTGTTAAGTCAGTGGCTTCTGCTTCAGAGTTGAAGGGCTCCTTTGAAAGCTTGTTTGGTTTTCCAGATGTATCAATTGATCTGTTGTTGTTATTCCCCATAAATCTGTTGGATTTCTAGTATCTTGTGAAATACCTGGTTTGATAATCTCATTGAAACTGGGTCTTTGAAGATACCTGGCAGGGAAAATAATTGTCAATAGCCCCTTTTATTTCCTCTTATATTGTAGCGTGTCGTGTCAAAGAGTGAATTTGCTCTCGTTTTAACTTCAGTCAACTTCTGCCTTGCCAGGTCGAGTTTCTCCTGGTCCATGCAATTCTTTGCATATAAAGTAAAATGTTTCCTCTAAATTTTTTTACCTTTCATAATCTGGGGTCTCATTTGTTTGTTTGGGGTTTATTTTGTTTTTCTCCTTCTCTGGGGCGGGTGAATTCCCTTTTCCTGGGACAGCTGTGGTCAGGCCAGTCTCATGAGGCTCTGGCTCCCACTGGTATGAACTTAGTTCTGTATTTCTCTCTCTACGTTAATGCTTTTCAGAGCTTCTCAAAATCATTAACCCCGTGAAAAACCTGTTGGCGATGACCCAGGGCAACTCGGGCACCACTGAATGTGGAGGACGGTGTTCGGGCCTGGTGAAAAGTGCTTCGTTTTTGCCTTCAGAAATGATGCGGGAAGGCTGGACCAGGGAGAGACAACAGCGCTTTGCTGGCGGGAACCTCAGATTGGGGAGGGATTTGGGGGCCGGAGCAGCAAAATCATTGTCAGTGGCAGAACTGATGCTGACTTCATCTGGATCAGGGTTTCAGTCTGCCAAAAAAAAAGAAAATGTTGTTGTGACTGGTCCTGGCAATCATGGCCATTCTGGGGCTGTATGAGTATTGTCTAGTTCAAAGCATCACCTATGGAAATGATCATGAAGCGGCTATATAGTAATGTCTTCAGTTCTCTGGCATAATTCACTTTTCCTTCCAATTTATCAACTGTAATTAGAGGAGGCATTTACCCCTTTTTCATTACGGAGAGGTGAATGCCAGGGTAGGAGGAGAATTGTGTTAGCAGAGACAGCTTGTAAAATGGATTTAGTCATTTTAGGCATAAGTTAGGTGTTTTTAACCCTCTGGTATGAGGTTGAGAGGGGTCTTTTTTACAAAGAACAGTGGGAGCAAGCAACCAAGGTCATTTTATAGTTTGGCGGCTGGAGTGGGAGTCGCTCACTGTAATAGCGAAACACAGGATTGGACAATCCAGAAGGTTCTTCCAACCCTGTATTCCCCAAACATGTATTGGGTAATAAATATAAAGGGCAAGGAGACTCCGGTGGGTGGAGGCAGCGTGGTGAATCGCGGTTGGTAACTCAGGTTATGAACTGGGATAGGTAGGCCAGACCTTGGCTGGTGTAAACCAGCACGGGCTTCGTTAAGCTGCAGTGGTCTAGTTCAGCTCAGGATTTGCCACTTGCTGCTTAAAAAGTTGGCAATTTTATGCACAAAAATACAGTAATTAGGTGTTTGGGGGTTTGTGTGTGTGTGGTTTTTGTTTCGTTGTTTGTTTTGTTTTGTTTTTTATTGCCCTTTAGCCCATTCCTGGCTTGTAATAGACATCAGTTTTACTTCCCTGGGGAATATGTTTCAGGCCAACAGATTTATAGACTTACAATTTTCTGGATAGTAACCTTAGACCCTCCTTTTTTTCAAAGTTTGACACTTTTTTTTTTCTTCCCAGCTGAGCCCTCTGAGCTTTTGCAAATTCCTGTTTTCATGGTAGTTTTCTTAGCAAGCTCTTGCCAGCCCTTCTACTCCTCCCCCAACCATCTGCCTGTGCCACTCACATTTAGTCCTTTATACCTATCCTTCTAAATCACTTTTGGTTTTCCTCTTACCCTCTGCCTTTTTTTTGGCTGTATTTGTAGCCTTTAGTATCCTGGGAGTAAATTAAAAATAGGGATGTGTCCTGCCTCTGCTCGAGGAAAGCTGCAGTTTCTTTAGCCATGTGTTGTTTTCATTAATGCCATAGTCCAAGTTCTGATCCAATTTACTTTCTACAGTCCATTTAACATTAACATTTTGCGGTGATTCTGCTATGCAAGTATCTTTCCTGTCATTTCCCTTTTTCCCCAAACATTTCTGTTTGCATTCTCCCAGACCTCACAGGTTTTTCCATTTACTCCCTAGGTTTGCAAACCCCTTTTGAATTGTGTTTTCCCTGCCCTCCCTGGTGCTTGCCGCACTTCCTGACTTAGATTCGATATCTGAATTTAATTAGTATGCTCTCTGCTCTCATTCAGATCTGTAATGGGTCCACCAGGAGCAAAGTGGAAGGATGAGCCCCGAGCAATGTGTGTCTCTGCAGAGGATCAGGCAAATGAACGGCAATAAGCATTAACAGAGAAATTGTTAATATCAATACACTTCTTTCCTGGGGAGAGTGTTGATAGAATCTAAAGCCAAGCAAAATGATACATAAATGTTTAATCTCAGGTGGCATCTTTTGCAGATAAATTTGGATTAAGCTGCGATAAATTCATGGCCCTGCCTGTTAAAGCTGTCGGCAAAATGTGTGAGGAGCCCAGCCAAGATGTAACACAAGCACGGATTAGCATCCCAC
Source organism: Caloenas nicobarica (assembly GCF_036013445.1). Taxonomy (NCBI): domain Eukaryota; kingdom Metazoa; phylum Chordata; class Aves; order Columbiformes; family Columbidae; genus Caloenas; species Caloenas nicobarica. The sequence goes on along the minus strand of NC_088255.1, from coordinate 18,963,537 downwards.
AGTCTCCCTGGGATAACACAAACTCAAACTCTAATCTAGCTGCATTCCTGGGATAGAAGTAGGACATCTGAATGACAGAATGCAGTTTGTCATCAAAGCATAAGCCTCAATTAGAGATAACCCAGAGGTTCTGGACCAGCATAAATTAATGCACTGAAACTCCTCTGAATGAGAATGACAAAAGAGATGGAACCTGAAAGTCCTAGCTGGGATTTGTCATCATTTTGGTCTTTTGGGCGCTGGCCAGACTACTGCCAGTGGTAAGAGATCGGTGGTTTGATCAAATTCCGTGACAATCAATAGATCGCAAGGGCATATTTTGTATGTTCAGCAAATCAGCAGGTGCCATTCAGAGATGGATTACTCAGTGCCATCTATCCACGTGTGCTTGGCGTATGTTCCATTATTTATGTTTTCCCGGGATAGATCAATACATCTATTGATCTACTGAGTGGGCTAATTTTTTTTCTCCCCATCATCATCATAATCAGAAAGCTTACCGATGACTGTATTACTTTGGTTTGCTGTGTTATGTTTTTAACTTCTTTAGCTTCACCCAAGAGTTAAAGCAGTAGCTAATCCAAGCTCATCTATTTTTCATCTGGAAGTTTGAGCGTATATTTTGTGAATGAAGACACAGACCCTGACTAATAACACTTGCTGTATTCATCAGGAGGCACATGAGGTGATCTCAAAAGTGCAGCATAAAGACTCAAATGTAGGTAGAATATAAAAATCCAAGGCACAGGGAAATGTTGGTAATACACACATTGTGGCCTTGTCCTTCTGATAGAGATGAGAGCAGTGAGTGAAAATGTGAGATCACATGAGAAAAATCCCGATGCCCCAGATTTAGTAGCCGCCAGTTTCCTTTACAGCAGCAGCCGCTACACCAAAGTCCCTGTTGTTTTGGGAACTCCAAAACTCAAGTTTTGTTTACACCCGCTTTGCCCAAATGCAGCTGGTGGGGCAGGAATCCCGTGGCCCTGGGTCGGCAAAGGGGATGGTTTGTTGTCTTGTGTGGGGGGAAGGAATGCTGGCCCTTTGGGAGACCTGAGGGAGCCAGTTAGAGGCATTAGTCAAGGTAGTATCAGAGGTCTACAGTGCTGATAGAAGGAAAAAACCTAAATCGGGTTGTTTTGTTTGGTTGTCCAGTGGGAACGACTGAGGAATGACTGCTTTCTGTGCTGCTTCGGAGAAGGCTGCGGTTAAGAAAGCCACTGTGGCTTGCTGGAGGTTCAAGTGAGGGAAGCAAAGGATTTTTTTATTCTGTGGCTGTGTCGAGAGAAGGACCTGGCAGCAGGCAGGCATGCTAGAAAACTGTAAAGTGATGGAGACAAAGCAATACTGGCAACATTGGAGTGAGCTATGTCTCTGTTTGTCTCTTCTGTAAAATGGATTGCTTTTTCCTCCAGAGATTCTGCAAAAGATGTAAGCACGAGTAGCAGGCACTTCAACTGCAAATTTACAGGGCAAGATGTCTACCTTACGATTCTTATTCTAGAATCAGTACCACAAACTACCCACATGCAGAGAGGCTTCAGCACATCTCGTTTCCTAACTTACCATTGAAGAAAACTTCCCAGGCTGGGAATTCAGTTTGCAGCACAGCTGAGAAGCTGAGTAAGAGCTGAAAGGGAAAGTGTGATGTGTGTAGACAAGATGAAACAAGTCAGACTCCGCACCTGCCTGTCGTTAACTTACATAATTGAGCAAAACCAAACCGCCAACAACATCTAGAGACTTGTATCCTGCAACGCTCTTTTTTTTATTATTATTTTTTTTGGTCCTCCTTAGATTTTTGGGGAGACTGCACCTGACCTTTTTATGTGCTGATTCTAGATGTGCCAAGCAAACAGTTCAGTAACAAGCTAATTGGAAATAATTATTTTAATTAGTGTAGTTGGATTACACCAAAGTTGTTTTTTGGGGGACTGCTGTTCTGCTTCAGATAAGTTGTTCAAACTGTCCTGCCTACACACCGCTCCTAAACCAACACATTGTGTAGGGGTTTAGCCAGGGAAAAGGGCATTGGCCAGAAAAACGCTTGTTTTACTTCAGATTTGAGATTTAATAACAGAAGGAATGTAGTAGGGATTGCAGTGGGTTTTTACTAGACCAGCAGATTGTTTTTGTAAGCTGTCATCATGTGCATCTTGCTTTCTCAGGAAGTCATAAGGTTATAGGTATTTTCTTAACCTTTGTTTCTTGCTTATCATTAGCAGCTGAGATCGTGTCACCATCAACTGTGGACAGAAAAAGCAAAGCTCCTCGTTATATGGGACCTTACCTTTTAATGGGAACAGGCCATCAATCAGTTATCCGAAGCGCCGGAGGCCTCAGCCAGCAGAAATTATAGGCAGTGGAGATTAGATTGAGACATGCCTGAAAACTTGAGTATCTTTGAAATAGCTGCATCTCTAAAGGTACTTGTCTGCAACTAATTACATCTGCTTTCGATTAGCAGAGGAAATAACTAGCAAATCATCAGTGTTATTTCCCTCCACAGCACTTTTTTTTGAGGCAGCCTTCCATAACCTTATGTACTTGAGAGCATATTTTAGCACTAACACTCTGGATGTTTCTCCTCCTGAGAGGAACTGTGATTCTCACTAAGGAAACTCACTGAATGCAATTAATTCATTTACTGCAGCATGGTCCATTACACTTCAACAGATCAGCATTTGCTGCTGCTCATAGTTGGTGGCTGAGATCAGTCAGCATCAACTATAAGTAAACTAAGTTTCAGAATTTCAGCATTGGTTTCATTCCTTGGCATCTCTCTGTGTGGTGTTCAAGTTGAGATGGAATTTGACTTTCATGTGCACAGTCCTTTCATTCCTGTAGATCCTCTGCATGAGATTATAATGGTGACATAAATAATGCCCCCTGCCCTTGGTGAGATTGCAGCAGGTTACTCAAACACTACCCGAAAGTCAGATTATGATGGCCAGAGTAGAATGTTTGAAGATAAGTAACTGGATGATAAAATTAAACGCTCCTTGGTTATCCAAGGAAACCGAACAGAAAAAACAGCCTGGGAGAAGTTGTAAGAATGATTTATTCACATGGTATTATATTAAACATGTTAAGTTTGGGATATGCTGGAGCCTCTCTTTTATTACATCCTTAACAGTCAAGTGAACATGGTTTTAGAAGAGAGGAATGTTTTAAGCAAACAGTCCTGACCTAGATTTTCAAAATGGGTGAGCTTGAGGACACCGTCTTCATTTTATGCCTCGTTAACTTAGCCTGTTCTTCGGGGTTTCCATGGAAACTACCTCTTCTTCAGTGTCAAACAGAAACTTTGGATGGTTCAAGCAAAAAGGTAGCAGGAGGTACTAGGGCAGAGAATGTGTTAGAGCCCTAATGGAAGAAGGCAATGAATGAACTTCAAACATAAACAAAGGAGCGATAGTAGAAGACCATAAATGTCAGTGAATTGACAGCTAGGATGATTCAGCACTATTAAGGGATATGAAAGTACAAACTTAACAGAGCATGACCTTGTTCTGATAGTTAATGAAGTTAAGCTGGGCTCAGCATAGAATAACAGATGAGTCTGACTTTCTCATTGTGGATGAATAAGCAGGGCGCTGACCCAAAATTTCAAATATGATGGTGCTGAGGGAGGATTCAAAGTGCAAAAGGCACCTATGGTACAAACGCACTTCTGCCGTATGGCTGTATTGCACCCGATGCATTTCTAGGCTACTGTATGTACTGCACTGTCCCTGTCAGTCTGGGATTAATAGTGTGAGGTTATTATTAATTAATATAACAATGTTATTGTATTACAAATTGAACTATTCTTCTTGGCTGGTATTTTAAATTAATTGTAGGCTGATATTTTGAAAGGACTATAGAAAACGCAGTCAGCACTCGTTCTGCGTTGATGCTCACTTGGTGTTCAGCTCTTAGTGCCTCTTAAAACATCACAGCCATGAAACATGGTAGAAGCCAAGTTTTTCAGTAGTGCTTCCAAGCAGGTGCACATGATTTTTGCATGCTTAGTTACTTATTTGTACAAGTGTGCTGTGTCATTGGCATTGGGTTATTTGCTATTTCTAGTGCCCAGTAAGGAAGAGGTGCAGCACAAAGTACTTAATCTGGTTCATTATGGGTAAGGGGTAAAGAGCAGAAGTCAGAGCGGACAAGATCCATCATCAAGCTGAATGGATCCTTACGTTGAATGCAAATTACTTTCTTCTTCCTGATAGTGTAAGGCCACCCCATCTTTACAAATTCAGACTAAAACATTCCCATTCTGCTTTGAGAAAACTTTTAAGTTTGGATGTCTTGCTCACAGTTTTACATCTTTCTAATGTGATCTCATAGTCAAAAGTGATATAAAGTGTTTAGATTCTTGTCACAACAGAAGATTTCAGCGGAGTCAAACTGAAAATCATGCAGACAGTTGGGCATTAGAGACCAGGGAACTGGAGGTGTGATTCCAGGCTCTACTATCATGGGATTCAGGACAAGTTATCTGATCTTTTTCTCAAGCCTGTGTTTTCCAATCTATAAAGTAATACGATGGTATCTATCTTTTTATAAGTAGTTCTTTTAAGGTCTAAGAGTTGAAAGGTCTGCATATGTACTGGGGGATCTATAACTATTACTGGACCAATGATCGGGCTAATTGCAAGTCAGGAGCCCTTGAGTGGTGCTGTTGTTTGGAAGTAAATGAGCCCTACTCTTTTGCTCTTCAGCTCAAGTACCTTTTATGCCTGAATAATATAGAATTCATTGTAAACAGAGCTGAACCGGGCTCTTGAGAGGGGCACAGGATGTCAGAGCTTGTCTTTCTCTGCCTCTTTGCTCGCAGGTTTAAGTTGTGGTCACGTAGTTGGTACATGGGAGGTACAGAATGGAGGCAGGTCTGGCACAGCAGCCTGTGGAACACAAGCATCTATTCCATGCGGCACAGCGGGTGTGAAGACTCAGTGCTCATCAAGTTGAATTTAAAAGCTGTAGTGTAAATCTGGCAAGCTTCAGATTGGTGTCCTAGAGTTTTAAAATAGCGCCAGCCCCCTGCCCTGTCATTGCGCTCTGTTGAGAGCCAGCAAAATATAAGATGAATTGTGGAGGCTTGTAACGTGATGCTGGGGAGGCTTTGGTTGGAGCTCTTGGCTAGCATTTTGTGATCCATCATCTCCAGCTCCAGGGAGCCCCACCATCTGCTGAAACAAAGACCACAGACCTGGAAACCAGTATGCAGCAAGTCAGCTTCGCTCCTGGGGCTTGTGAGATGCTGTTCATTGCGAGGAGCATCCTTGTGAACTCACCACCTGCCTTTCTGCAGAACTTGGTCTTGGGCGACAAGATCAGCTGGGCTGCAGCGGGGGAACGCTGCCTGGCTTGCATAACAACAACAGAAACAGAAGAGTAAGTATCATGAAGCAGAGACAGTTTGTGTTATCAAAAACAGTGGCAGTGACACTGTTCTCTCTGCTTTGTGTGTGATGGCCTTGCTGTTGTGCCTAGCGCAATGGTGAGCTTACACCTTAGGTTCTTGTATTGGTACATTAATTTCCAAAGCTGTCTGGGGCTTAGTAAAAACATACAATAAGGGAACTAGGGCTATTCTGCATGAGCTGGTGTCATGTGAGGAGGATAAGTGAGGGCAAACCTGCCTTAGGGAGGAGTTTCTTGCAGCCGTGGACAGTTAGACTGGCTTAAAGCTGCAAGGGTTTTTCTCTTGGCTGTTCTTTCATCTAGTGTAGACAGGTCATTTCAGGGGACTCTTGTTTATCTTTGAGCTTTCAAAGGACCGTGAAAGCACAGAGCAGTGCAGAGATAAAATAACACGCATTTGTTTAATGTTACGGAGCATGTAGAACAGCAGAGTTACCTGGGCTGCATGGAAAGGCCTCTTTCCGTTCCTGTTTTCATAATTATGTGGGCTTTGTAAGAGCTCAATTTCTGTATGCAGCCTTGAGGATCAAATTCTGCTCTCGATCTCATAAATGTAATTACAGTATAGTTAGGCTGATATGATAAAAATGTTGCTGAGGTGGCTGAAGTACTGCAGGAACATGTCTAAGTGTAAAAGGAGAGACAGACACGTGAAAGCCCAATAAAGGGAATTGCTAGGCCAGGAGTGCCACAAATGGCTTGACCGTAACAGTGATCTCAGTGTCTGTGTTGCCACATGTTTCTCCTGTGTTTCGAATCAGCCTTTCTATAGAAATCACTGAACTTGCCTGAGCACGGTCTTGGCTTGACCACAGGCCAGCTGGGCTCCTCTGGCTGCTGGTCCGTCACCTTCAGCATCCTGCCCCTGATGGCACAGGACAGATGTTTCCAAGGCTTCTTCACGGGGATGGGAACTGTTGTTGCTTTGATTTCTTGGAAATTGGGCTTTTAGGTGCACAGGGATTGTGAAACAGAGGCTGGAACATGCTGTTTTAGCCGACCTCCTCCTGTGTCAGCTGTCACATCCATAGGCAGAAGAGATCATGCAGCACATGTCCCTCCAGTCCCCTTGGGTGGGGAGCAGTGGGGACTTTCAAGAGCAGGAACTGGGTAGTCCCAGCTTCTCCACTTTGCCAGCAATGCAAATGTTGGTTACCCAAAGGCTATTTAGGAAGAAGCCTGTCATGATAATATGTGAATATTGAAAACAACATCTTATGACCAAATATTATGAAATCAGCAGACCACAAAAAAAAAAAAAGCAGAAGTTGCTGGGGCAGATTCCTCCTTTGCTTTCATGTGACTATCTAATCTACCCTGACCTGCCAAGTTACTTGAAAGAAGGATGCTTTTGTCTGAGCTCAGGACACAAATATAATAGCACTTCTCTGTGTTTGCTAGCATGGGTACATTGAGGAAAATGTTCACCAGCAGGAGATTGGTGCTGGTAATGCAATTCACTGTTACGGCTTTTTAGAGGCAGAACTCCCTGCAGTGATCTTGTCTGAGTGTTGAGAATATTAGATCTTAAAGGTTTCCTGGATTTAGATAGGTGGTTTTATTATTATTTGTTCTGAGAAACAAGTACCTGCTATTAATGGCAGATGTGATGAAGTTAGGCAAGGAGAGTACCTGACCTTCTTTGTAAGATGCCTAAAGCAGAGATTATCCTTAATTATCCTCAATATTTGTCCTATAAATTGTCCTGTGGTGGTTCAGGCATGCCCTGCAGACACTTCCCCGGGGTGGCCCTGGGCGGCAGTGTGTGCCCGCGCTGGCTGGGACACATCGCGGGGTCAGAATCCTTCCTCGGCTTCCCCCTGGTTTCCAGGGATTAGTAATCAAGTTGCTGAGCTTTACCACAAATAACCCGTTACCGTCACCTGATGTCTTGCTCTGGGTGCTGCTGCTCTGGTCAGGAGCAGGGCAGAAGCCAAGTCTGCCCTTCGCTCTCCTGTGCCACAGGAGACAAGAGATGTTTCCTGCACCCTGGTCCAAGCGGGGAAATGGGTGTGGGGAGGGAAGGGGTGCTGGATTTCCCCATCCTCCCCTGTTTGCTTGGAGAGTCCAAGTTACAACTGAGTAATCACAGCCACCCCCGGACAACTCACTCCTGCTGTGAAGCTCTCACAAAGTGTGATTCATTACATGACTAAGGATAGAAAAATGGGTCAGAAGTGAGTAAATAGCTTTGTGCAGGGGTTAACCAGGTGTGTGTGTCCTTTGCCTGGCACAGTGCTGCTCAGGCGCTCCAGCTGCCACAGACTCGCACCCTCCAAGACCCCACCAATGTCGGGGTAAGACAGGGCCTTACTAAACTTTTGGACTTGGTGGTGTAATTCCCTGGAAGCGCACTGTAACCTGCTTTTCTTTTCGAAGGTGTGGTGTTTTCAGAGTAGAACTGTTTTTCTTCTGCCACCACCAAACGACCACACTTGGTGCCCAACATGGGTGAAAGGTGCGGACAGGCAACAAGAAGTGAATGTGTGACCACAGTGTAATGAGTTGTCATCATCAGGGGGGATGTCATTGTGTTGGTAGTTAAGGTTATGAAGATATCCAGATTTTTTTTTTTTTTTAGCTTTCTCAGAAGGTATTTCAGTCACTAAAGAATCTGTCTGGAGGTGTTTAATTTCTCTGAGGTACTGTCTCACCTGATTGAAGAACTGTCCTGGCTAAATATCTGTGTTCTCATATTGCTATACATGTTTTGGAAACGTCCTCTCCTAAGCTACCATGAAAGCATCCTTCCTTTCCTGTCTGGAATTCAGCCCTGTCCTTACTGAGCAGAAAGTCCCATTCTTCGGAGCCAAGGAGGAACAGTTTTATTATAAGTTTACATAACTTGAAATACTAAAGGGCCCTAAAAATTGGCAGTGTGGAAAACTTCACAACATTATAAACCACCCGGGCTTCAGCACAGAGAACAATTTATCCTTGTCATACAACTCCACAGCGCCAAAAAACAATGCACAGCTCTGTCAGCCTTTCATGAACTTTTTGGTCAACATGATGAGTTTCTTAAGAAACAAAATGTCCCATTAACACCCAGGAAGAGGTATTGCAGACCAGCTTTGAGACACAAAATCAGAGTTTACTGAGTTCTCTTCAACTAGAGTCGTATGGTAGGGAAATGGTTTCCTTACAGAGCATTTGCACTTAGTCTAAGTTTAACTGAAGTCCGTATTGTCTTAAGATATTCAAGTTGTCCTCTTCAGGTGTAGAACCCAAAATCCAGCTGTCAACTTGCAGTTGAAGTAGAAGCTTTCAAGGGCAGAGGGAATTCCTTTGTCTCTATAAAGCCATTGCCATGTGTCCCAAAGCATGAGGCTTTCTTATTAGACTACTCAATTTTTACTGAGATCCAGTGAGTTAATTGTACCAAAATGCACTGTTTTCCTTCTAAAGAGTTTATTGAGCAATTTCTTCAAAACTTTCTTATATCTACTGAGCTCATGGGGTAATTTTAATCAAATCCTTGCATTTTTTTACTAAGATGCGTTGAATTTATCTTGCCAATTATCTCAGCATGAAAGATGTCATGAAGTCCACTTCTGCCAGGCCAGGTAGTGATTGCCTCAGGCTTTCATGTTGGGAAGAAAGTAGGAAGTATAGGATCTCTCGAAGAAATGAGAAATGCATGTAATGTTTTTGGGTGCTCTGGGACAAACACAGCTGAGGCTGGAGTAAGGGTCCCACCCTTTTGAGTAGCCACAGCTTAGAACATATTTTCTGTAAGTGTCAGTGTTATTTAGAGTAAATAAATACCATCTTGTATTTGGGAGAGAGATGAAAGCAGAGGCCTAAAAAGGTAAATTCTTAGTGCAGGGAAACTGCAAGGGGTCTCGGGGCTCTGAGAGACCCTTCCAGGTCACCAACTCAATCCATCCTAACATAGCACTTCTGTTATCACTGTTTCCCACAAAATAATTTTGCCACTTACGCCACGCTGCTGTGCAGCCCTTGAAAACCCGCTGGTGCCATCACTGTGTCGCTTGGAGGTAGATGTCCCACATCAGTGATCACTGTGTGCTGGAACCCACCTCCTCAATGGCCTCTTGAACAGCTGCCTCAGTGGATGCCAGAGGTTGGTTTTTGCTCCTCAGAAGTGCAGGTCTCTACCTCTCCTTGTTCCTCCTGCTTCAACCTAAACTAATGGAAAGAAGAACAGCACTCGGGGGAACAGGGACCACGCCGTAAGTTCTCCTCCACATTAGCGAACTCCTGGGACAAACCCCAGGACACGGTCCCTTCAGATCAGCTCAACGTGCGTGCACTGGCAAAGCATCCTGGATGCTTAGGCAACTGTTATCAGATCTCTGTTTATAAATATAAGATTTTGAATTTGGCTTGAGTGCTTAAGCTCGCTAACAAGCAGGCTTCCCCCCCACCCCAACAAAAACACAATAACAACCACCACGAACAATGACTGTTTCACCTCTCCCACATTAGCTATTAATAATGTTAATTTACTTCCTTTGAGAGATACCATATGTTCCCCTTCCTGATCTCTCTACAGGCATAAGAAAAAACTAAGGAAATTAGAGAGACTCCATAACACTGATGGCAACATCCAATGTCTTATCAGGCTTCCTGTTGTTGGGAGTATTGTTTTCCTTTAAAGATTAATATTTACAATGGTTACTTAGTTATCTTAGTTCATTTGGTGACCATTAAGGATTCCAGCCCTGAATGCAATGAATGAACCTCCTTTTATTTGTCCTTGATGACTTATTTGTCTTGTGCCTTGTCTGGCTGAAAATCAAGGAAAGTAATAATTGGGTTGGGCTTTTACTGCCATTTCATAGAAAGGCTCAAAGTGCACATTTTTGTTTGTTTTAGAATGGAAGCCCTTACCTGCTGTTTCTGCTGATGTATGCATATTTAAGAATATATGTTTTGGGATTAGTAGCAAAGGTAAAATAGGTATTTTCCTCTATTTTTTCTTAAGCTATGTGCCCAGTTTTCGTACTCCTTGGGGGGAAAACAAGGGTGTTTGACATTTAATCCACAACTGCAGCCTTACAGGCTCACCCGAGGGTCTCCGATGGGACAGAAATGCAGTGTGTGCCGGGCTGCTGCGCACAGGCTAAAGAAATAATGCTCCAGTCCAGGGTCAGTCCTTGGGTTTTTTTCCCCTGTGCATCAGCTGAAGTTCAGAGGGGTTTCTTAGCAAGGGCAGAAGACACAATTGTTTTTCTCTTGTATTTTTTTTTTTTTTTAATAAAAGCCCAGAGGCGCAGCAGGAAGCAGTCACTCAGTGTGGCACGGATGGAACACTCAATCCTGCTTCCAGAGCTACAGAGGTGTTTCTAGGGCTCTTGTAGGCATGAGGGATTTTGAAATCACCTTGAGTTGACTTTGTCCCTGCTAAAGAGGAGCACACAAATGTCCTTGTACTCACAGGGGTATTAGATGCAGCCCTGGAAAACAACGCCAGAGACAAAAGTGGCCCATATTACAAATCTTTGCATTCTAAATTTGTACCAGGTGCAGCATTACCGCAGAGATGAACATGGGTGCGTGAGCGTTTTTCAACCTGTCCTGTTTTTCTTCTCGGCGTGGAGTAAAGATGCACCTTACCTTCCCTGGAAGGTGGAAGCTCTTATCATCTCATCATCAGCTGCCCTTAAAATGGGTTCCCTTCCATCTCTGTGAGTTGAGCTCCCACAAACACAATTCTGATGGTGACCCCCACACTGGCCACCTCCCCCTGCATCCTTTCTCCCCCGGCCCATTGGCATTTACTCAGGTAAAGTCCTCTGGAGCACTAAGACCAGGGTTACAGCAGGGTCTGTTCGCAGCCCAGAGGAGCGGAGGACTCGTCGCGATGTGATAATAATTCTGCAGCATGTCTGCACGCTCTGCGTGTGAACCACAAGCCCGTTCTCAGACACAGTCGGCTCCCAGAGAAGGGATAATTTATAATAATGACATTTCCAAGGTTTCTCTCTCTTTTTCTCCCGCTTACCCCTCTCAGTGCTTGGTGAATATGGGACAGACCATCCCAGCTTTTATAGGGGGAGGCTGGTTTTCTGGTTTCTTTGCAGACTGCTGTCTCATCCTGAAACTGCAGATTTGATGTGCTTTTATAATGAATTCACTTGCACTGTGACAGATGTTTCTGATATGATAAGAAATGTGGCCCAGGAGCCAGTGGCGCTGTGGAGCCACTCACGTTCCTCACCTGAATTGCAAATGAAATATTGCTTTCTTATCTGTTAAAAAACATGAGCAACTGCACATATAAATAATACGCCACCAACTGCCAGCTGTTTGTGCCAATGACATTCGTCTTAAAAGAATAGCTCCTTCCATCATCTGTTCTTTTCCCTCTTGCAGAAAATCTGGAGCTCTTTTGCAAGTGCAGCAGAAGAGATTTTTTTTTTCCCCCTCTTTAAGCTGCAGATAGAGCAGTTACTTTAAAATAATTACGTATCAGCAAACCTAGCTTCCATATTTATGGCACAGGTAGTACCTGATTTTTTTTAATTTTTTTTTCTTGCATCTCTCTGGGCACAAAAGTGTCAGTGCTGCTTTCTGTTTCTTGGCAAATACTTCTTACAGCACTCGCTGTCTTTCGGTGGTTTCAAGGTTTCGGTATGGAAGAAAGTGTTTCAAAATAATTCTTCTTTCAATGTGAAAGAGAATGGCAAATCACTTTTGTGTTAAGGTTTGTAAAAGGTTTTTTTCCTAGATGTTTTGAATTTAGGTTGAAGGTAAAACCACCCCTAGAATCCCAGACACAGAAGCAAGCAGGCCTGCTCACTTGGTAACTTTTACTACTAAGTCTTGCAGTCAACCGAACTTAAAAATACTAGCAGGTGAAGTTGTTCTGGTAATTGATCTGTTCCATGTTTTATTAGCGTATAGCTGGGAAACACTTTTCAGCATTTTGCCAGCTCCAGGCAGAGATGTATTTCTGTTACAAATGACCTTCTGAGAGAACTTGACTGTAGGGACATGATTCATTGGCAGCCTGCTGGTGACAGCCTTGTTTCTATTGTTCTAAAACTCTGGTTTCATGTTTCTCCAGTTAGATAAGCTGCAACCGTTAACTACACAGTGAGCTACAAATAAAGTGTGATGTAAGGATTAAGCTTATTATCTGATTGGCAACGTGGGGCCACTCTTCCAGGTTAAGGGTTTGAGCAGATTTTTTTTCTTTAACAAAACTTTGTCTTTTATTGCTTTCAGAAATGTATTGTCCTCCCAAAAGATAAAATATGCTTTTGGAAGCTGCAGCGTGTATATATAGTGTGAGCTATAAATAGTCTGGAGCTAGTTCTGCACAGCACTGGTGCGCAGAGATGCTAAGGACAGATTCTTTGCGGCTACACTGGGGCTACTGAGAAACATCATTCAAAAGCAGTGGCTTTTAAATTTAATTTGGTATGTTCAGATTCACACCAAGATCAAAATCTGGCTGGGGACTTTATGCATGTTTTGAGAAATGACGGAATGTGGTGACTCCAGCTTAATCTTAGTTTTAGTTGGAGATTATATATCAATTTCTGGAACTGTTATTTGGGACTAATACCAAGGCAAATGATTCATTCGTAAATGAGGAATGCTTGATTATTGTGCTAGCTGAACAACAGGTCTATATACACCCACAGCTCAGCTGCTGTAAATGGATGTACGTAAGGATTTAGAAATGGTTGCTATTCAACTCCTTCTGATGGTAAAATGACTTTCAGCAATTGAATGATATATGATAATGTTGATATTCACACAGGCTGTTCCGTTACCAGGATAACGACCACAATGGCCGATCGGTCTCTTTTTCTTCAGGCATAAACTGGTTACAGGCTGACATTGGAAATGAGTTTTCTGGCTGAAGTGTTATCTTCCCTGTTACAAACGGGGTAGGCGCCATGGGGGAGTGGGGAGAAGAAAAGTACCTGTTCATAATGGGTTATTGACCGTGTGTTATCTCTTCTGCTGTAAAATTTTAATGGGACAAAACATGGTAGTATTACTAAGGGCATACAACGCAGGGTCAATGCCAGGGTATTAACCTGACTTAGCAAAGTTTTGATAAATATAATAGATTTCTTGTTTGCAAAAGGAATTTTACAGCAGTTTCTGGTCATGCGTTAGAACTTGCTGCTCTCTGTTGCATCCTCTCTCGCGTTTGGCCAGCAAAGAGAAGGGATCTTCCTGCCATTTTCTTGTGCCCTTTAACTTCAGTGCAATTTTGAGGCCCAGTTCTGGGTGCTTAAATCCTCTTTTAAGTCTATCAGGTACATCTATCTGCCTATCAGACAATGAGTCAGGCCTGAGGTGGAGATGAAGGTGGTTGGGCCTCGGTGGGACACGACAGACGCTGTGCGATCAGCCCTGCCAAAGCATTTTGGCCTTTAGTTCTGTGGCAACTTGCTGTGGGCTGCACCGCTGGATTCAGAGCAGCTTTCATTCATACTAGTGAATTCCTGGTGCCTTTTGGAGTATTTGCTTGAGGTCCGTGGTGATCTCAGATGTAACTGAAAGCGTGTAGTTTCCTTCCAAGGATGATCCATCCTGTAAGATTTACACTTAAATGCATCAGACTTCCCGGTCGCCTTTAGTAACCAGTTTATTTGACAAACTTCACAGTCACTCTTAGGGCAGGACTTGACCCCTACTTAGTTTATGTTGCCCTGAGAGCTCTGCAGAAAGAGAATAGGAGAGGAAAGAACAACCCGTTTTGTATACCCCTTCCCGCTCATGAAACGCTGTGCGGGGACACTGCAGATGGGCCGTACCGAGATGTACTGCGGTGCGGAGCCCATTGTGGACACTGGGAAACAGAGCACATCTTAGAGCCGTCTTCACGGTGCTCTAGTTCATACCAGAGAAAAGGAGGGGACCTGCAAGGATCCAAAAACCACTTTGTCCATCTGAAACTGCTGTGCCACCCTTTCTGTCCTTGCTGTGTGTATGCAACTAGGATAGCCAGGAGCAAGGAGCTGCCTTTCCACAGATACGCTGATGCTCCCAGACCAGAGACACGTAAATCTGGAGATGAATAAAGCACAAGATCTAAAAGCTCACCAGTGCAGCTCACTTGCATCCCTTTGCTGGGAGCTCCTTTCACACCACCTTCGTTTCCCATCCTGCACCCTCACGTGGTAAATGTCTTTACTTGTGTTAATCCGCTGACCATTTATTCTGGTTGTTCTGCTTGTTAGCAATAGCCCTGGAGGTCAAACTTCCAGGTGAGCACTTTTCACTCCCTGGTCTTAGCTCTGGTGCTGACTGTGGAAACATCTCCCCCTGCCTTCAATTTGTTCAGGCAGAGAAAGGAGTTTCTATAACAGACATAGCCCTGTTATTTATCTAGGCAAGTCTGAGTATTTTCTCAAAGAATTTGTGAAATACTCTCTGAATGATCAATGGCACAAGCATGTGACTCCAAGTCACTGGACAGCAAGCTACTGAAAAAGCAAGTCTGAAAGCCTGTCTGGTGTTAGAAAGCACTTAATTTAGAGAAGTGCCCATATCGTGAGCGAGTGTCACGTCATAAGGCAATACTGCAGCGTTCCTCAAGGATAGCGCACAGAAATAGGTTCTGCTTTTGTGTGTGACGCATGGAGAATGCTATGCTGAATATAAACGTTCTAATACCCATGGCCTGTGGTCTCTCTTTTTTGTTCTTTTTTTCTCTGGCCATTTGACCCCCGCATCACTGAGCTGTTCCGTTGA
The DNA here is from genome assembly GCF_036013445.1 of Caloenas nicobarica. Taxonomy (NCBI): domain Eukaryota; kingdom Metazoa; phylum Chordata; class Aves; order Columbiformes; family Columbidae; genus Caloenas; species Caloenas nicobarica. The sequence goes on along the minus strand of NC_088255.1, from coordinate 18,948,432 downwards.
TTCATATAGTCTTGTGTGTTACTAGCTTCAGGTTCCCTGGTCTTGTTCTGGCACTCAAACCTTTTCAGCACCTCCAAAATTGTCTTAATTTCATCAGCCTCCAAGTTTGTAGGATTACAGCCGTTTTCCAGATGTGGATAACACGTTTCTATCCTTGGGATTGAAGATCTGGTGTCTCAGATGCAATCTGTTATCATCATACAATGTAGTTAAGCGTCTCACTTTGAGAACTGGAGGAGTGAGACTCGCTGCTCTCATGTTCGTTGCACTCATTTTCCATGTTTCTCTGTTTTCTGCTGGGCTGGTTTAGGGCATACTGTGCCAATGAAGGGCAAAAAGTAACAAACTGTGGTGAATTATTCCTTTTGCGTCTTTATTATTTCAAAGAGTTCATCCCCTCTTTTCAAAGACTCTGTGGATTTTTCTGTTTCACAAATAAGATCTTATTTTGTCTAGATCCTTTCTCTTTGACAGGCACAGGATTGCACAGGAGGTCCCATGAACTTTCTGACAGTTGTTCTTCCTCAGAATTACAGATTTCTAGTGAAATCCCTTGACACTTTGCAATAGTCTTTCACCAGCTGTTTTCTCCCTCTATATAGTTTATATAGCTAATGGGCAGAGATTCAGAACTGATGAGTAAAATGACCAAATGTGATTATCTTCCCTGTAATAAATTGTGCAGAATGGGTCCCTAAGCATCATTTTATGTACAGTTCTTGGCAGAGGGAGCCTCACCAAGACATGCCAGCTCAACTTTCATTCCCCTGGGAGGGCTGTCAGAGTGGTCAGCAGTTCACTTCAGACTTTCTCTTCATCCTTTGCAAGGTTTCTCTATCTTCAAAAGCGCTTTCATCTTTTACATACCTTCCCAGCCTCCCCTCGCCTTCCCCACTAATTCTTGTTTAGGATAGGCCTTCTGGTACCCGAAGTCTAAAACACATACATTGAAGATATCTGCTGGAGTCTTGTCTGTGCTGGCAATGGTAGGAGGGACCCATGGACATTTAATTACATGAACCACTATGATTACATATCTTTGAAAGATATGATGGAGGTCTAGCTGAACTCTTCTCCCTTATCCTTTGACGTCCACCTTTTCTAAAAAATATTTGCCAGTGTCATATTCTAGTGGATCAGTGAAGCAAATGACCTTGCTACTAGAAAAAAATCCTGAATAGATCTTTGATGCGATTGAATCTCCCACCTTCCAACACTTCCATACACTGGTTTCTTTCGACCAGCAGGAAGAGCCCAAACATCAGCTGAACGATGTTGTAACCTTCAGGAGAAGAACCTTCTGTTCCAAGCTGGATGATCATCTTTCTTAAAAGACCCCTTTGTATTTTCGTGGATATTTTACAAATGTTGCAGCTGTGCTTGAGAACTTCATCCAGATATGAAATATGCACTTCAAAGTGTGCTTCCATACACCACTGAAACAAGACCTTGTGCATTTGATAAATGAAATGGGAGTCTAACCTGATTGTACAGATACCACGTAGCTGCAATGGTTATGATGTAATTAGTTTTTCAGGCGTGAACCTTTGACAGTGAGCCTTTTCTTCAAAAAGAGGGTTCATTTCCTGTACTGGTCAAATGATTTTCAGTTGTCCACCTGCTTTTTTTCTTTTAACTAAATTCTATCTAGTCTATGCAGTTAGGGGCTACCATCCCTTCTCTAATGTGCATTACCAGGATGAATAAGATTATTTTGATTTTGGTGTCTCTTTCCCATTTAGCAGTAAAGCTTTTTCTTTATACAAACCATTACTCATGAAGATGCGCGTTTTCTAACCGTGATGTTGGATTAGTATCTGCGGATTTGGGATCTGTCCAATGCCCCATCGTCTCTGCCAAAATTTTAAATTCCATCCTAGTTGAAGCAAATCCAAATATATATATATATATAAAATTTTTTTAAAAGGTGAAATCTAACCACAACAAGACGACTCACCACAAACCTGAAATTTTCCGTCCACCTGACCCCTATGGCTAAAATTGGAGAAGTCTCGGGCAGAGATTTCTCAGAGTATACTCAGCTCTGTAGCAGTAACCATACCAACTTCTTGAGCCTGATCACTTTGGCATCTCCACCAGTTTCCCATTTCATAATGGCACAAGAGGAGGTGGAAGGCAAACCTGACCTTGGTGCGCTCTTAGGAGCACAGTGTGGCAACGAAAGACAGGAAGAAAGAGAAAACAACCTGTAATTCGGTAGGAATCAGCAACCCTTTTGAAAGCGCTGTACAGTAGCAAACAAGTAATGGTCTCATGCAAATCATTACAGGCTCAAACAGGATCCTCTCCTTGCTGCTGATGTGCTCTGGTGCTCACCAAGTTTCGTTCTAACAAAGCATGACTTCGTTCTCCTTGTTTGCTGGCCTGCACTGCCAGGCCGTGGGGCTTTGCTCATGTTTTTGAGGGAAAGAGAAGCCTTAATATTGGCTTTGCTGATTTCCCTTCATGCTGAAACATTTTCGGCCTAATACCATTTATTGGCAGGAACCAAAGCCGGATGCTTAAACCTCATCTGGAGACTGAATAATTGCAAAAAGGGGTTGTACACGACTGCCTCGCAGACCCCAAACGTCTTTCTCCTCTTCCTGTCTTCAGTAACTTGAGCCCCTCAGCTGTCTGGATGGTGGCGGGTCCTTTCATACACTTGTATTAACTAGTTCCCTTCAGACTTGAGATTTCTACTCTGTGTTTTCCCAAGGCAGGTACGTAGGCTGGCTGCTCCCAGGTGCTGCCACTACTGCTGAGCTTCCACTTCGCATTCCCCAAATTCCAGCCTGGTGTGCCTAGGCAGGTATCTCTTGGCTGTTTAAATTGAAAAACAATAACATTGAAATACACTGAGGTCGAATAGAAAGTCAAACAACTGCTTTAGGCTTAGAGTAAGAGGGTACCAGGTAAGAGAGATTCTGCGGGCAGCAAAGCTAAAGGTCTTTAATGCAGGAGTGGAGCCACCTCTGCAGAGACATGTAGGCTGAGCAGGGATATGATGTGAAAATAGGAGAAACAGCTAGCTGAAAAATTCCCAGTTATTTTAATTCCAGGGAAATTCCGAAGCAGGACTAGCTGTAGTGTATCTAAACGGCAAATGCTCTAAAAGCTAGGATTTTTAGTAGTGTTTTCAAGATCTGTTCAAACCATTGTTGTTTTTTTCCACCCACCCTTCTACCAGTGAGCAAGGATGACAAAGCAGAGTTAGAAATCTGCATATTATAATTTTCACTAACAACACATTCTCAATGACCATAAAGAGAAAGACAAACTGATGTGCAGAAAAGCAGCTCTGAGAGCTCATACAATTGCATGTGTGTTGATGAAACTGTGTTACTGTATAAGGAGAGGTTTGGGTATAGTAACTGTTATCTGAATAATCATGACATGCAAGTAGAGAAAACAATGATGTTTCTAGGCTCTGCAGAGAAGCAAAATCCCTGCTTTAGCCAGGCACAGTTGAACTTTGCAGCCAAGTGCTCAATGCCATACCAGGTCAGTTGAGATAGAGTTGTCTCTCACCAGAACAGTCAAAAGTTACAGAGTTCACAATCTGCCAGCTGAGTGACACCCAGAAATTCTTTCCAGACTTATAAACAAGCAATGAGGCAAGTTTGAACCTGAACTTCAGGGTAATCGCGCCACTCAGGAGCATAAACAAACATGGCACTGACTGGAAAATTATTCTTGAGGTGTCACTTTTGACTGATCCAGACAAGAAGTTTCCAAAGTTTGGGTCGTGACCCTGAGGAACGCTGATGGAAGAGAGGTCATGAGCCTGGAAATGAGGTTGCGAGGCAACGATCTTGGGAACTGCTGATGTAGAATGAATGGTCATTTCAAGGGGGTCCCCTTGGAATACCCTTTCCCCCCGTCTCCTGCCTCAGAAACGGTAACTCAAGCGAGTTTTAGAGCTGACAAGACTAGCCTGTTTATAGCACACTGCTGTATTTTTAACAGTAGATCTCTGGAAATGAGCCCATGATGATTAGAGAGATGGGAGCAAGGAAAGCTCTGGAGGGAAGGATGTGGGACAAAGAGAAGGGGAGGAGAGGCAGGTCTGTGGGAAACAGGATCTACCAAGCAAAAATAAGATTCAGTTGTGTTGATGGGAAGAGATGGAGGCTTTTTAAGGTTGTAGTGAAGTTTTAGAGTCTGATGTGGAAGGTCAAATTCCTCTCCCAAGAGGTCTGATGGACATGCTTGTGGTTTTCCTTTGTGAGAAGCCTCTGGTGCTGAGCTGGATACCTTGGTGTGGAAGGATTGAGTGGAATTAATGTGTGGCCAGAGTAAGGTCTGTACATCTACGTATATCCAGAAATAAGGTAGTTGTCTTTGAGTGAGTTGACAAACGAGCCTCCTTTATTGTCATGGTGTTTCCAAAGATACCGAAACCAGGCCCCGAATTTACACGTGTTGAGAGTAAACCACTGTTATTCAGAACTTTGGTGGTTCACTTTGTCATACTCATAGTATGAAAAAAGTGGAAAATAGAAGCAGACCAGAAGATTAGTGTAGCTTACGCTACTAATTTTGCATCTTGTCATTATTAAGAAAAACATCCTGAGTTTTAGGAATGTTTGGTGAAGGTCTTTAAATGTTGAATATTGGAGATTTTCCATGCCAGCAGTAATAAGCAGCTGTTAGCGTTGTAAATGTTCGGCCCGGACCAGGGACTCGCGGGGCCTCTGCTGATGGGAGCCCTATTTCTTGGAAAGCCCTGCAGAACCACCTTGTGAGCATCGGATTGCCTGTCATATCTCCCACGTCAGGGTCTCTGCAGTCCAAATTTCCTTATCGCCAGGCCTCTGAGATTTGTGGAAACCTGCTGAACTCTCCTCAGGAAATCACAGAAAGTAAACACGGTGCTGGTCAGTCAGGTGAGCTTTCGTAATGCCAAATCAGTGTTGGGACAAGATGAATATCAGCACCATGAAGTGAATATCTTGAATGATCCCAGGGCACAGAGGAGAAAAGCAATAGATTTTGGGCAATGAGGTATAGTGACAGCACAGATTCAAGTTAAGAGTGGAAATTGGGCCTGGAGGTTGATAAGCCAGCACAGGCCATCGTTGAAAAGCAAACATCAGGTCCATGTGGCGCAATACCGAGCTGTTAGGTGCTATGTACAATGCAGAGGTAAAGTCAATACCGTTGTGTGGTATTTATTTAATAGTGTTATGTGGGATGTGTTCACCAACAGGGAGATTTTTGCAGCCAGTGGGTTTCCTGGGTGCGGTCTTCTTCCAGGCCCAAAGATGGAGGGACCAATCCTGCTCCACTGCTGAGCAAGGTGCTGTGAGCCAGTGTTGGCCACATGGCAAGGCAGAGCCAAGTTGCCTGTTTGCCTCGGTTGCTACTACAGGGACTGAAATATTGACCCAGAGCCATAGATGGTAGAGAGAGAGGGAGTGAGGGGATGGTGTGAGTGAGACCCTGAGAGCAAGGAGATGTAGGGTTTCTTGAGCCTTAAACCTGCTGGCAGGGCAGACACAGGGACTTCTGAGCAAGGAAACTCTCTGCTGCCCCTTGTTTCTAGCAAGATAAAGGCTTTGAGAACCGTTTTCTGACTAGAATTTATGTCAGGTCTGTACAGCTTCAAACAGAAGTTATTGGTCAAGCAAGTGATGCTTAATCCTCAGGCTCCTGTGTCAAGGGCCCTGGGAGCTTTGCTCTTGAAGGTACCTGATTTTTCAGGATGGTCCAGGCTGGATTTATAGGTAAGACTCAGTTAAGGCTTTTTATGTGCATATCTCTTAAGTGCAAGCCATAGCACTTGTTCACAGATGTGCTTCAGACGTGACCAGATTCGTGCAGAACAAGCCTGTATCTCCAGTTCTGGTGATCCAGCATGGACCAGTCTCCACAAGTTTGTTTTCATGGTTTAAACCAAGCCTCTTGCTTGTTTGAGAAATTCAAGGTTTTATTTTCATAATTACCCTTAGTTTTGGAGCTGCCCTTAAGGATATTTGGAATCCATTGAAACATGCCGAACTCTAAATCAGAGGTTTCTGTATTTCATGTGGAATGCACAGAAATCAAGTATGAGGTTTCTGCTCCAATAATGTGGAAATTTATTTTAACTTCCAAAGCATACTGTGTTTTCTTTCAAGAAACAGATGATTTCTGTTTAATGCTGAGCTCAGAATATATAATTTCAGGCAGGCTGAAATACCTTTTCCCAAATACCTTTTTCCAGTCTGCAAAATAACCCATGGGAAAAAAGTACAGGTCTCATCATGATGCTTGAGATTGTCATAGTCTTCATATGTGACTAGTGACTGTGCAAGGTAAAGAAAGGGTCCAGGGACATGCTACAGGATATTCATGGCCAGTTTGTGTCATGACTAAAGTGACTGGTGGCTTTAGTACAGAAATAATCTAGTCCTATAGCTGACCCCGTGCATCTCTTTGGGTACACTTCATTTCCAATGTACTTCTGTTACCAGATTGTTTGCTTTGGGCTTTTTTTGTTTGTTGGTTTGGGGTTTTTTTGTGTGTTGGGTTTGTTTGTTTGTTTTTTCCTCGATACTATCTGTAAAAATCTCAAGGTATATGGCATCTTCTTTGCAGGGAAATTTTTCTAGAGGACTGGCAAGAGGTTTTCTTTTTTTTTTCTCTAATGTGCAGTCTGTTCCTATTTTTAATTCTTCCTGTTACTGCTGATTGTAGAGCTCATCTCTGTGATGGTACCCTTAAAACAAGCTGTTACCAGGTTCAGAGGTCAGTTGCTGATACGTAGTGTAAGGGCTCGTTCCTGTCCTCCTAATGGAGCTCCTAGATATCAAAGGGAACTTTTCCTGCACACACACACAAAATATTCAGCCTATCAAAAGTCTGTAAGTCTTCAGAGTAAGTCCTTTACCCAAAATGTAATGCTCCCAGTTGAAATCCAGGCATGATAAAAATGTCAGATAAAAACATGGGGGGGGGCTCTTCTTGCTACAGGCTGCTACAGAGCGGAGCTGTAGAAATAGATCAATTCACTTAAGTGCTTTTGGATTTTTTTTTTTTTTGTATTTCAGTATTAACAGGGTTTCTCCTGAGGAACTGTGACTTTTAATCTCATTATGTGTGGATTTGTGTATATGTGAATGTGACACACAAATTGGTTACCAAGATACAATTTGAAGCAAACATCCTAGGGCCTTCCAAGTTGGCAGGTTGGTGCTGATTTCTGAGTCATCTCAGCCCAAAATATTAGTTTGTATTTTTTTCATTTTGGGCTGGAGAGAGAACGTCAGCTATCTTATCTGACTGATGCTATCAGGTGCTTTCCACCAGTTTCCTAATGTATATCCTAGAGACAGCCAGACGCACACGTAAGTCTGGGTACGAATGGCGCTGAAATTAAGCAGGATTCATTTTAGTTTATCGGAAAGGTGGAGCAGCTCAGCGAACTACAACAACTGCTCTATAGCGGGGTAAGGCCTTGACAAGTTCTTTCAAGCTTGATTTAATTTGCCTCATCTCATTTGTTGCTTTCCTCATCTTCCTTCTCCTTTCCTCTTCCCTGTGTGTTGAAATTAGCTGGGTGTGGTCTAATGTGTATCATGGTTTGTTGTGTTGTTGTTCCCTTGTTTTTAATTTTTTAGAAGAGTGACTGCTAATTAACAACCCGTTAGCTAGTTCTGAGAGTTATCCTACAATATGGCCTTTAATAATAGGGGATTGATAAATGGCAGGGGAGTCACTTCCAGTCCTGCATTCCTTCAAAGAATCATTTAACGATGCACAATATTTCTTGATGCTGCCTAATACCTGTTTCTGAATTGGAGCTGCTGCTGAGGTTTTCTTTTTTGTCCTGCTGGAGTTGCTGACATTGTTTCATTTGACAGGAGAGTATCTTCAAAGAAGAAATACTAAGCTATGTTGAACAAAAGTATATTTAAAGTACCTCTACCCAATCTGAAATGGGATTTCTCACAGTCTTGCAGTGTGTCTGTAGCATAACCAGCTGCAATATTAATGGCACTTTACTGAAAAAGTACCAGACCCCTGTAACTCTCACATAATAAATGAATTGTAGATACCACATTCAGCACAAATAATTAGCAGGATTTATACTGTGTTCTCCTCATAAGGAATGAGTCAGTTCTTCCACACTCCAAGCATGCGGAAATTCTCAGAGAAAACGCAGCTGAGTGCAGTTAATGATTATAATTTCATTTAGGTATTTTTTTTGCTGTTGATGACAATGTTATAATAAATAATGAAATTTATGAAATTTCATACCTTTATGTCAGTGTGTCCAAGCTTGTAAAGAAGCTTATGGCTGAATATTGAAGTTTTGGAAGATTAGCGTAAATTAAGAGAACTATTTTCAGGAACATAAATTTTTGTAGAGCAAACCTTTCCTGAGAAGTACCTCGCTTCTAGTTCCCAGTGATCAGAAAGTGAAATTCTTACACATGTTTACAAGCAGGATAAGCTGAACTTCAGGAAGTCACATGATTTCCACCAACACCCCATATTTAGACATTTAGATGGTGAAAGCAATGAAAAAAACCCTTCCCGTTACAAGCCTCCTGAAGCTGACATACATTATCTCTGTGTAGCCATGCTCCCATATGTACGGCATAAGGCCCCTTCCCGCTTGGTTCCAAGAATTTATATCGCCAGATGTTTCAGAGAAGTCACAGTCCTGACCTGAATGTGTGGCGGCTGATACAGGGGGGGACTTTTCTTTGGAAGCTCATAGCGAAATGTATGCAGAAGAAATGAAAGTACAACCCCTTGTGTACCTGGCTGCTAATAGCTAAGTAAATAAGCAAATCTCAGGTAAATAACAGTGTAACAGAGGGAACAACTTTATCAGAATCAGAGAAGTAGAAATCTAGGAAAGGAAGGGTCTACTGTTAGCATTTTCTACCAACTCTTCACCTCCTGTTGTTCTTTAATTACTACAAACCTTCATTCTTCCATTTCCAATAGAGGAGAGTATAGCTAAGAAGAGAGATCCTGAAGTAATGCGATATATGTTTGGTTTTGGATAAATAATGTAAAAATATCCTGCTGCTGTTAATCTCTCCTGCATAGGCTGAGGTCTATGGTCAGCTCCAATGTAACAGGTTAATTCCTCAGGGCTGAGATGTTTCTGGTGCCTCTTCGGACTCTTCTCCAGTATCTGAGTGAGATCCTGTGTCCTGAGGTGTGTGTGTTCTCTTTCCCTCTGGATACCTCTGAACACAGTGTGGAGAAGGTGTCTGTGCGTTTGGCGTTTGTCTCTTTGCTGCCTCTCTGGACGGTGGTTAAAGGCGAGTTAGGAAACTGCGAAGACAGCCATTATATCAGATGTAGTCCAAAAGTGGCGTGCGTTCTCCCTACCGAGGAGAGAGCTAAGTTGCAACAAAAGTAATTGTGGGATTTTTGGAAGGGAGTAGATGGCACAGGGTGAAGCAATGTTTTGCAAGTGGGTAAGTCCAGCCCATGGGGGACCATATGTTTTGAAATCCTTGTGGTCTGGGTAGCGACCGGCCAGTTATTTAGCCTGAGGCTCCCAGCTCCACCCCACTGAGCACGGAGTTTCCTGCTGCTGTAGAGCCCAAAAAGTGCCTTTGCACCCTGGAGCGCCTCTGTCGCTTATCGACAGAAATACAAACAGAGCACCTGTGCAACAGGACGTCTGCAAAGAGAACTGGAGGTCACTGCTGGCCATACCTGCTGTTCTGCAGGCTGCTGCTTTGATACATTTCTGCATCATCGAACTTCAACAAAATCCCTGTTTGAAGTGCAGACAAACCTTGGGCTGCTGAGCTCTGTGGAGGAGGGAGTCTGGCCTGTGTAGAAGTGTCCGAGTTGACTGCTGGATGCAGAACTAGACATGAAATACTGGGGTCTGGAAGGCACAAACTTTGTGTTACGTAGCCTTTCTGTTCTTATAGTTAAGATACTGAGTTCTTCCTTTCATACTACACCCCAGTGATGACTACCAAAGCTACTCCTTCAGAGGAGGTCTGCAGCCAGCTATCCAGATAATGAAGAAGGGTGGGGAGGAGGGGTTACCCACAGCTAATACAAAACATGTGCCAGTCAGACAGTGACTATTCAGTGCATTCATCTTTTAAAATGTGATATGTGCATCTCCTTAGAGCACAGGGATAACCTGAGGCACCAGGACACTGCCAGCGGGTGTGGGTCTGTCCTGGCTGCGATGCAGAGCGGGTCAATCCATGGCCCAGATAATCCATCCATAGGTAATCAAACACTATGTACGAGACATGATTTCACTGTTTTCTTTGTTAATGTATTGGTTGTCAGTCTGATGTAATCAAAAGTCCTGCCACTTACGTTGATGTTCTTCTTTATTCTAATTAGTAACTGGGCTTGGAGGGGATCTTAAGATCTGCTGAGCTATATAATGTAATATGTAATGTAATTGTGTACATAAAATACAAGAGTAATATTGACAAGGAAGTGAAGAGACTGTATAAAACTCTGTAGAGTGCACGGCAATGCAGCTCATAGTCATCTTTTGAAGATTACTTTACCTGAGTGGAAAAGGCTTATCTTCCTATAAGTAGAGATATCCCTCTGCTATGACATAATCTCACTTTTTATCTTCCATCTCCTTTATTCTTGCTGGAGAAAACGCAGAGAGAAAGATAAAATACACTCTGGTGACCCCTACATCTCAAGAGTCCTTAATGCTTTGAGTCTTTCCTGGCAGGTACCTTTCTAACAACTGTTGCTGGACAAGTTTCACAGTTGTTAAAATGGTTTGTTTGCCTTTAGGACTTAAATCTGCCAGATGAAATCCCTCACCATAGAGAAGATGCAGAGCCTTCAAGAGGCACTTATCAGTAGAGTCAGAGTCATTTTGGTTGGAAGAGACCCTCAACATCATAGAGTCCAACCATTAACCCATCCCTGGCACTAACCCATGTCCCTGAGAACCTCATCTCCATGTCTGTTCAACCTCTCCAGGGATGGTGACTCCAAGATGTGTCCTCCCTGCCTTCATCTAGAGGCTCTGCAGCTCCAGGGAAAACTCCTTTGGCTGCCTTTGGAGGAAAGCATCTGAAATGCTTCTCTCTGACAATCCTGGAACAATTTCTGTACCTTGTGCAGTAAATCTTTTATCCAGAGGATGGCAAGTGAATGGGGAGATTGACCCTGGAGGGACTGACAGGCTGATGGAGCCTTTCTTACTTTCTGGGGCCAGAAAAGAAAATATATCACTTTTTTTCAGTTAACTAGTATTAGATAAGATCATTCACAGCAGTCATCAAGCTGATAACGAGACAGGTTCCATTTCAGGGAGATTATTGCTGTATTATGGAGTGAGCATTTAGCAGATGCCTTAATTTTACAGAATTCTTTTCACATTCAGGATCAGCCCCTTCCTACCTGATCCAGCACTGTTGATGCCAGTGGAAGTTTTGCCCTTGATTTCAAACCTAATCAGGCCTGAGGATCCTGGTCCTTACTTTCCTTCATCCTTTTGGGCAGTTAAGATGCTTACGCTTACGTAAGGTGTGCAGAGTCTGCGAGATGCAGGGACCTTTGTGCCACACGTGATGGGAGCTTTGCCCCAAAGTGCTGACAGTCGAAGAGTAGATTTGGCATAATGAGTGAAAGTAATTAAAACCAGTTGGGAATAGGCATGGCAGAGGTCACGGCAGTGAGAGCAAGGGTTGCTCTGATTCAGTAGATGAATATCCTGATTAAATCGAGTGCGTCAGCGGCTGGAGGCTGGGAGGAAGGAGCGGTGTGTTCGAAGGATGTGGCTGTGGGGAGACCTGGTGAGCAGAGGTTAGGAGGGACAGTTCATGCCCAGAGGACTAGAATAGCTTGTCCACTAGTTTCATTGTTTTAGGCATTTAAAACACACTGGGTTAAGCACCAACAAAGATGCCCAAGGGAACAATGTTATATCAGTTATCTTCCTGAGCATTTGGCTGGTTTGGTTCTATTTATTCTAGACAAAAGAGCCTATTTGTGATGTTTCATCTTTAGCATGAATGCCTCTAATTTGGACATCCATTTAATTTGGAAGGTTTCCACGAGGCACTAGTGAGACTGTCTGATGAAAGTCATGACTTATAACCAAACGTCCTTCTCACTCCATGTTGCTGACCGCAGCTTGGGTTATGAATTGTGAAAGAATGTTAAAATCCAGTGTATTTTTCACTTTGTGGTATCTGTTTATTCTTATTTTTAACATTTTGATTGGACAATGAAAAATGTCAGTGATGCCAGTTGCAAGTGTTTAGGTACAAGTTTGTGCCTTTCAGCCACTGTGTGGGAGTGAGTATTTGCTTTTAAAACTGACAGCTGTGGATTTTTAGTTCTTTTTTTTTTTTTTTTTTTTTAAATTTCTGGAAAAACATTGCCTTATATAAAAGCCTGCTGTATGAAAGGTAAAACCAAGGCCAGGTTGGGATGATGACACCTCTGTCATGTCTTGCTAACCTTTTCAGGGAGCAGCAGCAATGAGCTGAGCGGAGTTTGGAAGAAGCAGTGTTGTTACCTCTGTTTCCCTTTAATTCCTTTCATTGATCCAGTGACTACATATGTCCTGATGACACATTTCTGGGTCACACGCCCCAGAAAGATGGGCTATATGGAGATACACTGTGTGGAAAGTATTCTAGCTAGAGACTATGCTGATGGATTCCACACGTGATGTAAATCTGTGTATTCCTCACACGGACTTTATTAACACAGGACTGAGACAAGGAGAGCCAGTTACATTGCTCTTCATGTAAATAAAACAGAAATATATTCTTTCTTGTTCCTTATCATATTTAACCTGTAAATAGCTAATCGCCCTGCAAGGCAGCTTAGGCAACACATGAGACCATTGGGAAACACGGAGCAGCGGAGTCAGAGCACAGAGATTTCCCCAAGCCGGGCTGCACGCCGTGGGCTGAGGGCACAGCATCCAGAACTGGAGAAAGAATAGGACACGCAGATAAGTATTTAAAAAAACAATCTCAAGTGTAACCAAACTGAACGCTTGCTTTGTTTCTGGCCTGGTTGAAACTTTGCAATGGAGGAGTTAGATGGTTTTCTTCCTTGGCTCTGCCATCAAAGGGATGCTGCTGCCTTTTCCAGTCAACTTTCTCCCATTCAGTGGGATGTGGATTTCTCTCTCTGTAGGATACTGCCCTGGTTAGGAGGTCAGAGGGAGAAAATGCTGTAACTGTAGGCTTTGTTCTGATTCTTCTCAGGTACATAGTCACTTCCACTGTAATTCTTTCAGCTAGTAGTAGTAGCAGCAAGCTGTTGCCCTGGTATATAAAATAAATATAGATGGAGGCACAAACCAGAGTGTTAGGACATTGCATATCCAGTTTTCTGTGTTCCCACTGACAAGAAAAATCCGAGAAATGTGTCTAGAGAGACTTGATCCAAGTATTTGCATCTTCTTCCAGACTGAAAAAAAACCACCTGTATGGAAAGGACTTCTTGTTGTGACCCTCTTGTGTTAATCACAAACAATTCATTTAATCTTTGGCAACATGGAGAAGTACGGAAAAGCTATCCCAGTTTGACACCTGTGATGTGTATGAATTAAACTCCAAATTCTCAACTCTTCAGAGCCTGAGCTGTGCTCTGAGTTTATAGCTGTACGAAGGGGTTCTCTGGTACTCTTAAGTAATGTGGTGAATCTGGGTGAAAACACAGATTCCAGGTAGCAAATCATAGGGTAAATTAAAAAGGAGAGCTGTCTTACAATACAAGAGGCTTGACTTTTGTCTGCTAGTGCAATTATTACCTGAATTAGGCAATGATTCACACATTTTTATTTGAAGAACAACTAGAAATTCTTCTTGAGGGTTCCAAACCATCCTAGGAAAAAGAGTTGTCTCCCATTCATACACCTTTTATTTGAATGGGACACTCAGATAATGTGTTCCTAGATGTAGGCAGGGAAAGGAATAATATCAAACTGGTACAGCAGACAACTAGGAATCTGAATCACTATTTCTCTGCACCTAATGTGCATTTTGACCTTGGTTAAGTTACTTTTTTTCAAGCCTCTGTTTAACCATGTTTGTAAAATGGATAAACCAATATACGTTTCCTATGAGGATACTGTAGAAGTCATGGGTTTTGGCTGTGAAAGATGCTTAGTGCGTCAGGCTGTATTTTTACAGGTTCACTCTCAGGAAAAAAAAATGTAAAATTCAAAACATTCCTGTGTCCTTAGGTTCAAATGATGGAAATAAATTAGAAAAATGGTATTTAAGTGCTAAGCAGGATATGGCAATAGGACTACTGCATTTACATTTGCACTGTGAGCAAAGAATTCACCATAAATATGCCAAACCAACACTGTTTTCTATCATGTTTGAGGATGATTTACCTCCAGTACAATCAAAATAAAGACATATTAGTAGCTAAGAATATTTACTAAGTCTTCCAAGCTGATACAGTTTACCTGTAAGGAAGAAATAAATTTCAAATTCTACTGATTTATTTTCCTCTATGTCTCAATTAAACACTCAAAATTAAATTCCTGAAATTTTTCTGCCACTACTTGTAACGGGTCAGAAATGTCAGGGTACCCTTCAAGTGGAGCACTCTTCTCCAAGGCACTTTGCATAGCTTAATTAGTGCACTTATTTCTTTCCCTGTGCCTTCTCTAAGGGCTTTGTTTGTCAGATGCTTCTAGTTACTAGGAATCGGAGCCAGAGGTCAACTGATGAGCAACTGATTGCTCAGGCTCAATGTAATTTAATGCAGCAGTTCATATGAGCAGTCTGCAAAACCTCTCTGGGGACTGTATGTGCAGAGGTGCTCTTGGATGTATGGATCTATAGGCTCTGCAGCGCAGCACAAGGCACACGCGCATCAAGGGATGACTACAGCCATCACTGTGACACTTTCTTTTATTCTACTGTAGCAAAGAAGCTTTAAAACTATCAAAAATTAGCCGGTCGGTGTTTTTTCTCAGCAGGTAGCGAGGGACGTTCCTAATGTCTGCAAGTACCTTTGTTGTCCCAAATGCTCAGCCCTGACTGTATAATTGCTATAATTAGGCAGTGTAGCAAATGGTCCTTTTTTAAGGCCTGGGGCCAGTTCATGCCTCAGAGTCACTGGTTGAATGTTTTTCTGTCCAAGGTAACTGCCTAAGCAGAACTAGTTCTGATTCTGGCTGGTGATACGTCATTAATGTGAGTTCTCTAAAACATTTACCTGTGAAAAGTGAGACTTTGACCCTAAGATACCAAAAATTCTTCAAACTAGACTACACGCAAACAATTCACATAGTATATGGTGAGGTCTCTTACCAAACCTTTTTGGAACATAGCTATTATGTGAATGTCACCCTCAGACATACATGTCATATGGGGGTTTTCCATTGGCCTTGGTTCTGTACCGATCCGATAATGGGATGAAAAGTGGACTTTGAGGAATGCGGTTCAAAGGATTTGCGCTATTGAACCTGTGTATCAAACCTGGCTATGTAAGTCATAGTAATGACTTGTGAAGATACCATAAAATAGAGCCAGCCCATGTAGGAACAGAAGAGGTATGGCTCATTGG
This sequence comes from Caloenas nicobarica, assembly GCF_036013445.1. Taxonomy (NCBI): domain Eukaryota; kingdom Metazoa; phylum Chordata; class Aves; order Columbiformes; family Columbidae; genus Caloenas; species Caloenas nicobarica. The sequence goes on along the minus strand of NC_088255.1, from coordinate 18,932,925 downwards.
TGGGACAACTGAGCAGGAGGAGCCAGACAAGAGGGATTACGGAGTGGAAGGCAGCAAAGGATGCTGTAGGAAACAACAGTCACCGCAACACTGCTGTGACAACAGCCTTTCTCCTCTGCTGCCCTGTAGAGGTCTTGCTAAGTTACAATTCTTAAACTGGTTATCCCTGCCCCTGAAAAGACTGTGGATATGTTTTTAAAGACCTGGTGACAATATTACCTCAAGTTCTGAAACACTCAAGGAGTCATTCAAGTGAAAAAAAAAAAAATCCGTCCAGATTGCTGGATCTTATTCTATGAGAAAGGATGGTAAGCTATAGATAGTATGAGAGTGCTGATGCAGTGGAATGTACACTGAAACTTGTCCAGGTTTATCACCGTATTTAATGCAGATACTGAAATACAGAGACTCTCTGAAGAACGGCCTCAAGGCTGTTGGTATATGTTACCTTGCATGTTAACAGTGCTGTAAAATGTTGCTGGTAGATGTCTTATTCAAAAAATGCCTATCTTCTTCCAAAAAGCTTTATATTTCCTATCTGTGGTGCTGTAGCCCACCCCTTTCTGCTAAGGGAAACCTGATAGCCGCGTGTATCGGTTCAAAGACACTTTCCAACCTCTACATCTGTCTGTCTACCCACAGTAGCTTTCTCTTTATCAGATCCCCCTATATATGCTGGAGGACCCCCAAACATTACAGTGGTTTTAAATGCTCAGCTTTGGAGTGCGAAGCTCAGCACAATGGTGGAATCTCTTTGTTCCCGTAGTGCTTTTTGAGATTTCAGATTTTGTGATCTGTGAAGGTATTCCTACTTTAGCTGGCAGGCTAAAACAACAATTCTAGATTACGCGCCTTGTTTTTGCTCTTAGGGACAAAAAGCTATTTGACCCCGAGCACATATTTTTTAATCAGTCTACTTGTTGCTCATGTTTCCATGTATGCTCCTCTTGAGCTGCCTATAGCACTATGTGGCATTTCTCAGCTATTGTGAATTTGGGGATTCCAAAGACCTTCCTGGCTCTAATGAAAGAGAGGGGCATTGTAAGGCCTCTTCATAAGGTTGAACTCTGTGGAGGAAAGAGCAGGGGACAACTTGTCCCATTGCCTTCATTTTATATATTGACAAACCAAGGTTTAGACAAGGCAAGCATTTTGACCTAGTTTACCAAGAGAGCAATAAGGAAATAACCCAGAAAACACCCAGGAAATTCTTCAAGTGAAATAAGACAATAAATTTCAAACTTGGATTTCCACCGTGAGAGCTGTCTGCAGGGTCCTTCACCTCTGTTGGCTTTGCACAGCGCTGGATTTGTCACTTAGTGCTTTTCAGAAAGAACAGTTTTTTAAAATAGGCCTTCTGGTGAGTGTAAGCAGAGGAAAGGTGACTGTTTGCATCCCGTGTGTTTTGCTGTGGATGGGCTCGGGGTTGGCGTCTCATGCGGCGCATGACGTTACATGCTGAGCGGGTGAAGGGTGGGTGAGGTGGGTGCCCGGGCTTGTCAGGAGGATTCTTGCCATTCCTGTCCGCTTCTGTCTCTGTGGTCCTTCTGAAACAACAGGAGCTATTAGTAAGAGTTGTGTTATGTAATTCGTTTAGGCGGAAAACTCCCTCGTGAAGTTTATGGTCCTGTTTTCTCTGAGGCAAATGGGTCAGATGAGGGGAGATGAGAACACACAGGGACACCATCACCTGTCCTATGATTACAGTGCAAAGCTTCAACCAAATCCTCCATTTGAGCGTCCTGGGACTAATCTCTGCAAAAGCCCAGCCCCTGTAACAGCCTGCCTGTGCGGGGGCTCCGAGGGGCTGGCATGGCAACACCAGCTTGTAGGAGCATCCCTGTATCCTGGCTCTACCTGCAGCCCATTGCACCTTGTGAGTGCTGGAGGGGGAGCATCATGGGAGCCAGTGAAAGACTTTCCCTCCTCAAAAATAAATGCCAAGAACAGAGAATACTTATCTCTCGCCAGGGCTGGCTATTGAAAAGCGGATCTCTGTTCACAGAAGCAGGAAAAAGACATTGAGGCTTATTTGTATTTCTGCCCCTGAGCACAAAGGGGCTAAAAAGCAGGCGGATCCCACCGATTGTGTGTTCCTCCTGTTTGGAGATGTAATCGGCATCCACGTACTGTGCCACGGCCTTTCCTCATCTCTAGGAGTTGAGTTGGGGCTGGGATGACGTAAAAGGGTGGAGAACATCCAGTGTGGGGTGAAGACCTCCAGGATAGGTTTGGGGGAGCACTGGCTCCTGATTCAGCATCTCTCCCCCATCTTCTGAGGTGTTGCACACACAGCTCAGAGCGATGTTCATAGGGGAAGGAAGAAGACACAGGGTCACCCTCTTCACTCACTCAACCTACCAACTGGGAAAACAGGCTATGTGTAAACACTACAAACAAAAGGGATGTTTCACTCTGCTACTGATAACTTTATCAGCAAAGCCAATGTGCGCTCTGGACCCCTAGGAAAATACACAGAAAATGTGTTAAAGAAAGAGAAGTTGAGGGTCCTCAGCTAACCCCCAGCTTACTATGCCCTGGGTGTCAGTATCTGTGCTTTGGGACATGTCACTCATTGCTCCAGCCAACATGACTCCAAGGTTGGGATGTTGTCACTCATTGTCACAAGGCCCAGTCTTACTTGGGCTCTAGCTGTTGTCAGTGCTATGGAGATGGATGAAAAAGGACTGTTGCAAAGGTGCTGGGGATAATGGATCATGGTGGGGAGCACTGTGGCAAGGCCCTGCTAGACCTTGGGTGGGAGGTGAGGCAGTGGCCTTTCTAGCTGGCATTGTCCATGAATAAGACCGTTGTCCTTTGTAAGGAAGCAAAGAGAAACCTGTCTCTTCTGCTTCCTTATCTGTGGCACTGAGCTGGTATTGCCTCACTGAGGGCTCGTTCTCCAGCTCAGAGGTCTCAGAGCTCCAAAATGCTTTGTCCACATCCCCTCAAGTGCCTGCTCTGGTATCCTGTTACACACGGACCATTTTGGCCAGCTGGATTTTGTTCCCTGCAAGTAAGTGGCTGGGAAGTAGGTGTGTTTTGTGGAGCTTATAATAGAAAGCTTGCTTTGACCTCTACAACAGAGAGATTAACACCATTCCAGAATGATATAGTGCATTTTTTAAGGGTCCAAAGGCAATTCCTGATTATAGAGCCTTGTAGCACTCAGGCTACGGCAGTGGCTGACAGGAATTCCTTCCTCCATCGCTGCTTTTTCTGGTAGACTTTAGCCCTGCTGAGGAAGAACTTGAAACGCCCCGTGGATGACTGAGCCAGACTCTTGCAGTTCTGCAAAATCACACCACATGTCTCTGAGACAAGAGAATGAGGAAATTCTTGCACCTATCCCTACCCCTTCTCATCAAAGGAAACCACATCAGAGCTGCTTTGAGGTGATTCTTTCTGGTTTGGGATTTCCAAAGTTTCTTTTAGAAACTGTTTGGCTGAGATCCACAGGAAGTTTGCCAATCCTTATGAAAAATTTGTCATTGACATTAAAGATCCATTTGCAGTAGCCTCAGACTTCCTTGAGTTATTCAGCTCTGCAGATGCAGTCTTAAATGCTTTGATCCACAGTGGTCTAACCTGCTAAATACCATTTATATTCTTATCCCCAGCACCATTCCTTTCATCAGTGTATGGGCACTGAGAGCTGGCCCACTTTTCCAAGAAGTATGAAAGGCTGAAAGCACTCCGAACAACGAATGTATTGATCTGCTAATGGCATCGGGCCTTGCATTTTTAGTTATCTTTCTGGAAATGAGAAACTATAAAATCTCCTTTCTGGGTAAACGTGTTCTCATGCCCATGAAGAGCTTGATGCAAGTCAACCCTCTGAGCCTTGGTGAGCCAGTGGGGATGGACCTGGATGCTGCTTTCTACTGTATTTTCTGGCACAGGTCCAAAGAGAAAACACAAAAAGGCCATGAACCAAACGGAGTAGACTTATCGTTTCACTGATGGTTGGATTCGCCTGATTCTTCTGTGTTGTTACTTGCCTCTTTAAATTGCAGCACGTTCCTCTGAATTTTGTCATTTCTTGACTGAAATACTTCTCAAAACATTTGTGTTTCTTCAAATAGAGCCACCTGATCTGAGTTACATGCCCTTGGTTAAAAAGGAGTTATGCACTGACCCATCGTCAGGGCCCAAAATTAAAGGTGCTTTCTGGAAAAGTGGCCTTTAGTAAGTCCTCATATTTTCTTATGTGATTACAGACTGGTACTCAATGACCCCTGGATGCTTCTCTAGGTGGGACATATTTAGCTTGTTATTAACTATTACCTTATAGAAGGATAGTCAGGCTCATACACTGGCAGAGAACAACCAAGACTAGAGTTGGAGGCAAAGATTTTAGATGTTTTTGGAGACTTAAATGCAGATTTCTAGGTGCCAGCAGCACTGAAATGAGAAGATATATGAACATGGAAATCTACCACCTAGGATATTAACAATATCAAGCTCTCTTTGAAGGATGTGTGAGGCACACTTAACATATGCAAAGCTGTATTATTTACTCCAGAAAGGTCATGCTGCAAGTTGATGACACACTTTCCTTCCTCTCTCTACTTCTCCAATCTCAGAAATTATTTACGTCTCTACTGCAAACTATGCCTATCCTTTTTTCTTATGCTCTTTTTTTTTTTTTTTCACACAATGCTTTTCATGTATTTCATTCCGTTTGACTTCAACATTCTCCCACCAACACACACAATTGGTGACGGTGCAAATCACCGCTGCTTTTATTGGCACCAAGCGTAACCCGGGTCTGTTGACCTGGGAATTTCCAAGGGCTCCTGTGGCAGAGCAGGTTGCAGACCGATTCAGACACGTTTGGTGGTTCAGCCACGTTTGCCACAAGAGGGGGTGAAGAACAGAAACCATCTGTGGAAATTTACTGACTCTCTGAAGATCTCGTGACTTCTTGCTAAATCGGAAAATTCCCAGTACGGGAAGAATAATTGTTTCTGAATCACCTGTGCGGCCTTTCATCATTTACCTGGATATTGCGTGGTCAGTGATGGACAACAATCCATCATTTGCCAAAGGGATGGAAGATAAGGAATTCATTAGTCAAGACACTAGTATCTAGTACAAAGAACTTCCGCACAGATGGTGAATTTAAAATATATATATATATTCAACAAATCAGCACACAGTGTGCCAACTCTTGTGAAATATGTGCACATTAGGAGTATGAGTGGGAGCAAATAAGGTTGTGAGGAATCTTTCTGCAGCTTCTGTTTTCAAACAGTGATTTGCAGAGAAGTCTTTTTCTTGTCCTTCTTTTTTTTTTTTTTAAAGGTAAATATGTACGAAGCTCTTTAAATCATCTGAAGGGGATCACGGTTATGACTAAGAGATGAAGAGGGATTTGCCTGTCTGAAAAACTTGCCCTCTGTTTTTAGAGAAGGCTGGTATTTTCAGAAGTGGTAAAATACCGCTGAGTGCATAATGCAGGGCGTAGTGAAAATTGGAGCTCTGCCATTTCATGGGCTGATCAAAAACTGTTGAAATGCAAAATGCTTGAAGGCCCAGCTCTGTGTCCTGCACAAGAAAAGCCTCCAGTGATGTCTCCAAGTAAAGCTCTCAGTCTTGAGCCCACAAAAGATCAATGTAATGCCTACTACAAAGCCAACAGGAATTTTGCCGTTAGGACAGTTGATGTTCCTAGTCATCTTTATACTGTACTCTATCATCTACCTATCGGTATTAATAGTGCTCGTTTAAAAAATTGTGGAAAGGAGGGAGGAAGAAGTCAGGAGAAACCATAGCAAAATTCCCTGAGTCTGCGTTGTGCCTCCAAGCAGGGCACAAAGTGAATCTGAAATAATGTAATTTCTAAACAAGCCAGGGCTAGAAGTAGAAACTGTGATGGTGATGAGAGACCACCAGTGCAGGCAACTCAAGCACCAGTAACGGCGACAGCCAGCAGAGCCTGCAGAGCTCCTTCAGTGCGTGGTACAAGGCCCTGGTAGCGCCAGTAATGCTGCCCAGGCTGGTTTTGCTTTGATATTTTTGATAAGACTTTGTAGAGACAAGGGACTGGCTCATGTGCAGCTGCTTTTAGGGCTGGGGGTAGAGGGACAGGGTAAAAAGTTGTATATGTTGCATTTGGTGTTCCTTATAGTGGAGTCCAATTTCTAAGCCTTTGCTGAGGCACCACTGTATTGAAATATTAATTCAAATACTAACAAAACTATAGCAATTTTAGGCAGGAATAGGATATTTGCAGGTGGATAATTAGCTAACTGGGTAACAACTGTTAGGCACAGCCAAAGACTTGGTTCAGTACAGCGTTAAGGCGAGATACAACATACTAAGATCTGACTCACTGAAAATTCTCTGGATCTGTGCAGGAAAGAGTAAAGAAGATAATCCTAAAGATGCCTCAAAAAATTAAAAAACACCTAAGATCAGAAAATGAAACTTACAGAGAAAACAAACACATTAAAGGCAGCAAAATTGTAGCCTCATACATCATATAAAATGAATGCAGTTCATCATGCCGAATTGTTCATGCTCAGACCATATATGTTGGGTCCTTGACAAAGTAATCTCTTCACAAAGCTCCATAATGCAGCAGAGCCAGCTAAGAACGAGCAATCAACAAAGCGGCCATTCAGCTGCCAAAGCGATTTTCAGCTATGTTAAAGCAGAATAGGACGGGACGGATTCTGCCGAGCCTTCTGCTGGGTGCGAACCGCGTGGCGAGGGGGACGCCGCACGCACGGCGGCCGCCCACGCCCGCACATGTGCATGCGCGGGATCGGTGCCTGGCGCCTTCCTCAGCCCGTGTTCTAATTGCAAAATGCTTATTTAAGTTGCGTTTTTGCTCTGCACATGGGGATGTCACCAAGCTCTGTCCATTCCAATGACGTGTTTTGTTTCCATGGAAACCGGTGCACTTTGGGGAGAGAAAAGCAGAAGGAGACTGAGGAAAGTAGGAAAATCAAGCAGAATGAGAGAAATGTGTAGTGTGACTAGATCATTTGAGTCATGGGGCTTTTAATGAAGTGATTTATGCCTTAAGGCAGCAAGATGCCTTATTTATTTATGGGTGTGTCATTCCAGAATAATTCAAATCCATTCAAATATGTCAATTAAATGAATGCAGCATCCTAATTCTTCATATATACTGTCTACCATCAGCTAGACTGTCTGTCCTGGAGAGGCCAGGCTTCCAGTGTGCTTTCTGTTGATGGGACTTTTGCTCTTCGCGATGTCTCTGGTGTCGTTAGCAGGTGTTCCCCATCTTCATCCCCAAACTGGGGAAGGAGGCAGAGCCTGGGAAACTACAGATTTCAACTAACGTTCAGTGAAGTACCTGTCAAGTCTCCTATAAAAAGCTGTGTATGATCTGAACCTCCCAAGGGGTAGGAGGGGCAGGGAGAGGCATACTGGAGCTGTTCGATGATTTTTTTTTTTTTTTTCCCCCCTGTTTTTTTTTCCTCCTTAAAACATCCAACTTGCCATTGAATCATTTAATCGCTAATTAAAAATCCTGGATAAAACAAGCTGTCTACAGCTTTCTGGCAAACATCCCGCTGACTTCAGCGGGACCCAGATTTTTACCCTTTCCTTGACTGCAGAGCTTGCTTGTTGCCGCTTCTTTTTCTTTAGCTGTTTCATGCCAGATTTTTTTTTCTCTTTGCTGAATGTTTTCTTTTCCTATTCTGAAATATATCATCTCAGTTCCAGCATATAGGGTGTTAACACAATAGACTCCCACATGTAGTCCGTGCCCAGGCTAGCTGTGTTTCATCCATGTCCTTTTCTGCTGAACCAAAATTTTCTATATGTGAACACTGTTGGTAAGAGCATGAAATTCCCATCTTATCTGCATGTGTTCTCTGGTACGTGCTTCTCCTGTCGTCTTTTTTTTTTTTTTTTGTATTTACTAGCCATGTCCTCTTTCATTTTGCTTTTAGACTCTGCTTTAGAAGAGACCTGTGCCGTTTTTGCCTGGAGCTGAATAACTCTAAGCTGCACCCCCACTGCCTGCTTGCTTGAAGGTAGGGATGTGCCAACAAACCCTGCGTCCCGGGGGCTTTTTGGCAGAGCGTGCTTGACATTTAGCCGTGTTCTTCATGAGAAGCTACTCTTGGTCATGCATGACCCGTGTCTGAGGGACCTGAGCCAACAAAAATTGCCAGAACCTACTGCATTCTTCAAAGCTTTGGGCACCAGAGTATGAATCTACAGCAAACGCCATCATCCCTTACCAACAGTTCAGGTGGCAAAACCCACAGCAGTTGCCTGTAGTGTTGACACGTTTCAAGTCTATACTGTTCAATTTATCTTTGTGCACCCAAATCCATGATATATAACAGTACTGATAGTTAAAAGTCTTATTTGCTGGTTCATGGACAGATCATAATAGTAAAAAGAAGCTATGTGAAGGGAGAAATTATTTTGCTGATCTGCTCTGATCTTGGTTGCTTTCCTTCACTTTGAACCTTTGGATTTTACAAGTTATACGTTAAATGCTCTGCTTCACTTCTTTGTATGCAGACAGAATAAGTGGTTTGTAAAAAATATGCTTTGAGGATAATGTAGAATTCTTCTTATCTGGGGAATCCATTAGTGAGGATGTTTACTATGTATTTATGAGACCCCTTGCAGATCTTTAGACTAGGCTCTCAGATGTTGATTCTCTTGGCCTTTTTATGGCTAACATTTCTTCTTCTTTTAATGGTGAGCTCTTAGAACAATGCAGAAGGCTCAGTTCAAACTCCCAGCAAATCTTACATTGCTACTGGTTTGCAACTGGGCTCCACACAGGACTCAGCAAGATTTAATTCAGCCTTTTCTATAGCGTTTGTTACAATTCTCTGAGGGGGCATGGAAAATTACTTTTGTCTTTAATGGTTCTGTACTAGTTAGTATGTGATTTACGTGTTCCGGAGGCTGGATATTACCTTTCATACTGCGTCATTCTGTAAAGCAACGCTGAGTGCAAGAGAGAGTGACAGAGCATCTCTCATGCTGTGCTGATTTATTGCATGTACTTCTGCAGGGTGATAAAATACCTTGGCCACGTCAAAACCGCTCATTTCTAGATAGTAGCTAATATCTAAATACTAGATATTACGTGACAAGTTTGAAGGCCAGAAGATAATGTTCAGGGGTCGATGCCTGTGCGCAAAAAGTAATCTGGACACCAGTGTAACTGCGCGTGAGTGAGGAGAATTGGCATGACTGTAAGCTCAGGAATGGGCTGTTAATCAAGGACAAGGATAAATGAGAAAGGTTAAAAAAACTTAAACAAAAAAAGCTTGTGCAATCCAAGTGTGCTGTTTATCATCTTGTTGTACCAAAACAAAATTTGTGATGTACTTTGACAGGATTTTCCAGACTCATCGATGCAGTTGGTGCTGGTTTTCATCCTCTCTCGTCTTGCTGTTTCCTGACTTCCTTTCTCAGCCTTTGAAATTTGTACCCTAATTTTGCTCTTTTGCTTTTAATGAAATAACAAAATTAGTGTTTTGACCTTGGAGCCTTCTCCCACAGTAGAGGATTTAGAATTGCTAGGTGAGAGTCAGCAGGAGATGATGATACTTGGTATTTTCTTAGAAATTTTCCATAGAAATGTTATAGCTGAAGTATTTATAACAATAAAGCTTTGTTGCTGGAACTGCTGAATGCCAAGACTCTGAAAGAGGTAACTGAACCAGCAACGTCTGAAAATAGTTCCTAGATAGAAACTTAGGGGGAAAGAGAGGAGCAGGGGAACACCAGCAATGTAATCGTATAACTGAGCGTGTAATTTTTGGTAAAAGAATTTCCTTGTCCAGTTCAGTGTTTTTTCTTTTGACAAATTACTTGTGTAGAAACTGAAGTTTTTCAGTTTCTGTGCTGTTCCAAATTTTAAGCTTTTGGTTTTCTTGATGTGGTTATTTTTTTGACATTGCTTAGTGGTGATGAGTCTGTGTTTGAGTGGCGCGATTGGTCAGCTCAGTCATGCTTAATGACTTAAGCCCTATAAACTACATTTGACTCAGGGAAGTATCATCTGGTTGTTGGAAGGAGAGTCTGCTGCATTACTCAGTCAGTGAAATTTACTTCTAATCAAGAAGTTTTGCCATGGTAGGATTTAAAAGACTCCAACAGCATCTGATCCTCCTGCTCGTTTGTTTTCCAGGGCTGAATCTTGCACAGAGCGACAGCCACGAGCAAATTTTTAGTCGTGGCTGTTCTCAAAAGTAACTAAAGTTGAATACAAGGGAAGATCCATCTGATAACGATCCAACGTATTCGCAAATAGTTTCTCACGATTTCTCTACCACGCGTCAGCTGGCCCTCCTTTTCTTCTATTCCGTTTCTTTCTTTTTAGGTTTGTGGTTTGGTCATGCCTGTTTTGTTCCCAGAACTAATCTTGGCATTTAGAGTAGATGGTTTTGAATGTTGATGAATCTACGTATACAAATGTAGATAGATTAAGTGGTTGCTTTTTTTATGGAGGCTGATTTCTTTTATTAAGCAAGAGAGCAGACCCGGATACACATGTTGGAGGCATGTCTGTGATCGGTCTATGCAGTTGCACCAAGCGACCTTATAACATAATTCATATTGTGCTGCACCGCTTGAGACTTGGCCTGAGTTCCCACCAGGTGATGGTTGCTTGTCATTAACTGGTGAGATGTTTCCCTTCTCCTGAGTGAATTTAGGGTATATTCGTTGATTTGTTTTGTTGAAAACTTCTGGTTTTCCATAGGATCATTATCACTGGGTAGCTCCTTCTTCAAAAGCCTGGTGCCATCTCCCAAGACGTTACCTCTGTAGTATCTGGCAGCGGGATTAAAAGCAGATCACGGTGCAGCTTGTTTTCCGTGAACATTTCTAAGTCAGCCATTGAAAGACGTTTCCCTGAACATACAGAACCTGCGAGTGTTTCATCAGGAGGTGTTTTTGTTACATGATTGCCAGAGACAATACAAAAATTAATCTTGGTTATAACGGAATCCTGATACAAAATGCATCGTTTCTTCTTGGCAAATGAGGTGTTCGGCATCAGCAAGTATTTACATTTACATTGTTTTTAAACTCGTGTGTGTGCTGGAAGGTAGAGTGAAATATTTCCTAGATGACCAGACTATTCCTAAGAAAAGTTATATCACACAGCAGAAATTTAGAAACATTCTGTTTTAAAGGGTGCTATATGATCAATACCATTACACTGGGGTTTTACTGGATGTCCAGAGTACATCTTTAATTGCCTTTACATAGGTTATGCCTCAATTTTGTTGATGTTTTATTTCAGACCTTTCCAGTTTTCTACTGTATCAGCAGTTGCATGAGCTACCCATCCTTGTGCTCCTGCTTTGCTATATTCCCATCCATCCATGTCCTTAAGAGATGTTTTTTTTTCTCTGTGCACAAGAAAAAGTAACAGAAGTTACTGTTGGTTAACTCACCACACTCTGATGCTCTTTCTCTTAGCTCAGATCACTAAGTAAATATAAATAATATTCATATGTCATTGTAACTGTAAATGCTTGTTACTTCCACTTTTCCTGTGTTCCTGGTGCTTGGGCGAAGAGAAACCCCAAAACACGGAGAAAATGTTGATGTATGTGAATAAACTTGCATGGACCTTGATTCCAGGAAGAACATACACATATGCTGATAAACAGCTCCTTATCTAAGAAATACTTGAGTGTTTCTTAAATGAGAGTCCTTCTCTGAAACTGAGCATTTGGTTGTTGGTTTGCTTTTTTTTTTTTAATATTTCAACACCCCGCTTATAGTGTTGTGAAATCCTTGCTGGGCCTTAGCCAATCAACTGGATAATCTTTTACTTGCTTAATGATTTTATAACTCTTCTATGTGAGATAAACTTGTCATTAGTTCATTCAACTTCTCTCGTGCATTTTGTGTATGAAAAGCATCTCATCTCATAGAGATTCCAAGTCTTGGAGACTTAAGTTCTTGCAAAATTATCAAATATAGCAATCAGAACACATTTGGACACTTAACAAAGTTGTCGTAATGTTTTTCACTGATATTTTTAGTATTGTTAACAATAATTACTGTTGTATTATTAAATACAGTGAGCTGTCTTACATCCTGTGATGTCGTTTTGCACTTTCATATTGACATTTATTAGTAAACATTCAATTAAATTCATCTTTCATTGCTTACTGTGTGACCTATTTTGGAGAAGAACTGATTTCAAATCTGCATCTTATAATCTGTCTGTAAAATAGTCCTTTCTAACAGCCAACCAGTGCCTAAAATTCAACTGCAAGGTTAAGATCAAAAGTACGATAATGTTACTGAAGACATCAAATTAGAGTGGGATTTCTTTAATGACAAAAGGACTGAATAGGAACAAAAAATATTCCCTACATACTGCAGACTTTCTCAGTCTGTGATTGTTGATATTATATTTCATGTTTTCAAGCATTCGAGTAATGGATACAAAATTGGAAGCAGGAGGAAAGGTACAGAAATCATACCTGGAGGCAGTGAGGGAATGAGAGAATTCTCATTCAATACCAGTGAAATAAATTTCTGTCCACAGGGCATAGGCATTGAGAAGAAAATAACTTATATGAAACCAAGGGCTGTAACAGCCTAATTTTGTTCTCTGGACCCAGGTAAATTTCATCCTAACGCAATAAATAAATACATAATATAAAGTGTAATGCTATTTCCTGATTCATGATCTTGTTAGACTCTAAATAAACATATATCATGCTGGAATTGTAATAACACAGGCTCAGTACATATAGACAGAATTGCATCCAGCTGCTAAATATGAAGAAAAGGTACCAAAGGGAATGATTTAGAGAAGAATAAAATTCTCCTTTAGACTCAGTGATGATTCTGCTGTGTTTTCCCCTGGAAGATGGTCCTTCTCCTGTACAGACATTTCTAAATACTTTCTTCCTGGAGGAAAAAAAACCAAAACCACCCCTACTGATATTAATTTCAGATGTTTAGCTATATATTACCATTATGCTATAAGCTGAAAAGTAACTTTGAAAATTAGAAAGCTCAGCAAAAGAATTTAATATGACATCACTATCTAATAGTATGTAGCAATATTAGCTATCCATGTGTCTGTAGCAATATAAAGCTGTTTTCTCTTTGCACCCGGTGTCACCTGAAAATGTTTTTTTTTCAGGTTCAGGAACTGTTTAGAGTCCATATTTGTCAAATATTGTAGGAACAGGAGAAGGAACAACAACAACAACAAATGATTTCATTATTACTACAATTATTGTTGCTGTTCTTATTACAGTTATAATTTATTGGAACACCTGCCATGTGGCTGGTGATTTTCAGACACTCCAGCGCTCTCACTTTGCTCCGTAGAGTTCATCATCCAAGGACATAGAATCACAGAATGTCCCGAGTCGGAGGGGACCCACAAGGACCATCGAGTCCAACTCCCGTCCTGACATAAGTCGGGGAAGAAAATATCAATAAGCGACTTATGGAAAACATATCCATAAATCAGCAAGCTCCTTTATAGCAATAGAAGCAGAGATTTAGGTGAGCCCTGGGAGGCTGGAGAGGGCTGAGGGTTTGGCGCCTGGTGTGGTGGCCTGGAGCACAGACAGAAGGAGCTCCAGAGCTTCGAAGGCTCGAATTTGCTCCATGCAGGATGGGAGGCTGGTTGAGGAATTCAAACCCTCAGCAGGGGAAGTTCCTCGTGAGCCTTTATGAGTAGAGATGTGCTTTGAGATGGCAGCCGTGGGGCAACCGTGGTGTAAAGCCATCTGGCTGTATAGATTTCAGCGCCGCCCAGCTGAGAATTTGGCTAGCAGCTTACAAATCCCCAATGTTTCACACATCGGAGTACAAAACAACTGGTTTATTTTCAAACCATTGTGTAATCGTGAGTCATTAGCCTCTGCTTGAAGAGGATCCAGCTACCTTGTCAAGGAACCAGAACAAAACTGCACATCTCAGGTGACTTAGTTACACAACGTGGAAAACGAATTCCCTCTGCCAGCGTGTTGTGGGCAGTCCTTGCACATCCCTAGGGAGATATTTGGTGCCACAGCCTGAGCTTCTCCCCGTAGAAAGGCCAGATCTGCGAAATCGCTTCTCACCCAGCCTTAAATCCCATTTAAGTCCTCAAAATAGATTCAGGAGGATTGTGCTGAAAGGGTGATTTTTCACCCTTGATGGCTGAATCACCATAACATCTGTGTTGAGTTGCAGTACAGCTCAGACTCTGAGGGAAGAGGATGAAGATAAGAAATAAACGGCCAATGCCTTTTTAAGAATCCCTAAGACTAAAGTAATAAAAAAGAAAAACAATAACTCAAATAATAAAAACATTATCTTACGATTTCATACAAACTTTCCCATACGGAGGCCACCTGGCTTGTGTTTTACTGACACAGCTGTTCAGACTTTTTTTACCTTTGCTACAGAAAAAACCAGAGGAATCTGAACAGCTGTTTGGGCTAATTTTTTTAATGCCTTCAGTAAGCAAAAATAAAGGTAGGTGACATGAATAAGTGATCTGAAACTGCCTCCAAAGATGCTTTAAAAACATTCCAGAATAAATCTGGGACTTCATCCACAATGAATAAAAGCCTGTTGGCTGTGGAAGGAGCTGAGCCAGCTGGGCAAGCAGGACATTGCTACTCACTGCTGCCCAGGTGGAGCATTAACTGTCCAGCATCTCTTCTCAGGAAGGACAGACTCGTTTAGATTGGAGCAAACTTGGTTATGTTGGAATCAGTCCACATTAACCCCACTGACTTCACTGCAGTCACTTAAAATTTCCATAATTGAAACTGAAAAGCACCCCCAGAACTAATTTTGCTTAAGACCATCCATAATCAGCTCCAGGGAACTACTCCTGAAGGAGGTAGTTGAAGGGAGAAAGGGAACAGAGCTTGAAAGGATGTCTGAATAGACATCATTTCCCAATGAAAAATGACATTTTTTTTTCTATTTTCAAAATCACAGTGTTGCGGGCGGTGGAGGAGTTGGTGCTGATTAGTCCTAGCCCTCTTGACACACAGCACACTTAGTAACATCCCAGCAGGTTCATAAAGCGTCTGGGTCATGGAATGAAACAAGTGGGAGCCGTTTTGCTTTGGGTCGCCCAGCGTTTCACACACCTCTAGCGGCAAAGCCTCTTTGTTGCCAAGACAACCCCGAAGAAACACGAAATCCAGAACAATACCCTGTGTACGAGAAGCCTCCTATTCTTTAGTGCACGCGTTCGGTTTGAACATCAAGAGCAACACTGCCCTCCGCATCAACCCAGGTAAGCCCAGGTAAAGCTATAGGTGATGTCTGTAGGATTAGAATGACTTGTATTTATAGCTTATCTTTTGTCCTGATGGCTGCCAAGGCTCAAGGGCTGGCACTGAGAGCCTGAGCAATGTTATTCCTGCAGTGCAGTGTTACCTAGAGCTGTCCAGACGGAACCAGGAGGGCTCCTGAGGGCCGTCATGAAAGTAACATGGAGCTGGGGAACCGACTGCTCTCCCCAGCCCGCGCTGTGTGGGAAGGTGTCTGCAGTGAGCAGGGAATGCCCGGCTGCGATGATCCGCCTTTACAGTGGTTGCTAAAGATTTCTCAGGCGGCTGAATGCAAGGTAGCGCAGCCGTAAAGGTCTTTTCGCTCAATAGTTGGGATGGAGTGAGCTGCCCTCAGTCTTTAGGTCAAAGGAAATACAAATGTGACTTAAGCCTCTTTACTTAAGGACCTGGCTCAATGCAGGACAGTGGAAGGTCTGGAGCTTTGGGTATGTTAATGCTTATTTCTTTAACCCAAATGAATGAACATTGGACAAAGGTCCAGGAGGTCAGAGTAAACATCTTCAGAGACTCTTAGGGCATCCTCTTGCAGGCACCAACCTCAGGAACTTGTCTGTTTCTCAGAGAAAGGCTACGTGTAGTTTGCAAATATAACCTTCGCTTTTCCACATTCTCTCCAGATCATCTTTAAGCTTCCCATTTTATTCCCAGTGCTAGGTAATAAGTGATACTTTTGTTCTGAAGAATGCTAGGAATACTCGTTTTACTACACCTGAAGTTGGCATCGACCTCCTCGTTAGTAATGGCTGCACCCTTAGGAAGTAATCTAAGATCTCCATTTGGTTAAAGCTCTTTAATAAATAGGGGAGCAGCACTTGGAGCAGGGGACACTGGATTCTGCGTAGCAGTGCATCCATTTTACTGTGCACCCAGTGTGAAGACAGACCCATTTCAGCCTGCCTTGAATCATAGCGGCATCCCAAAAGTAAGCAGGAGAAGCACCATCATCTTTTTCATCCTTCCATTCCTTAGCTACCCGCTCCCTTTGTTCTGTCCTTTGGTATCAGCTGCCTGTCAGGATGTTCCCAGCAGGAAACTTGGCAGCATTCTGGGTGTATCCTGATGAACTTGGTGTTTACACGGACAGGGATCCCTGGGGGACTGTAGCCTCCTCTCTTCTGCTGCACCCCTAGAACTGCATCACGTTCCTCCTTTTGCAATTGTGTGCTGGGATGCAACAACTCCAGGACGTTTGGCTCCAAAAGGCGAGTAGCAAGCAGTAGTAGCTGGTAGTTTGGTGTAACAGGAGCACCAAACCGGCAGAAGAAACCAGTTGATGCTGAGGACTCCATGCCTGTACTATTGACATTCAGGGTTTTTAACCTGAGACTAGCACTAGTTTAGTCCTGTAGACTGAGCTCTGAAACTGCTGCCGTATGAACCGAAGCACAGTAAGTCTTGGGATTCACTTTGGAAGCACAGACCTGATCCAGACTGAGACACAGGTGTAGATTGGCCATTTTAGGAGCAGAGGATCAAACAAGCCAGTGCCGAAAAGCGAGTGTTGCATTTTGAGCATCATGGCAAGGCTCTCTGAGGCAGAGCTGGTTCTGCTCTGATGGCTCCATCAACATGTCCAGAGCTTCAGCTTCCATGTAGGTGACAGTTTCTTCCTGACTGTGGGAGAAGGAGCCTTGTGAATGAGATGTGGGGCTGCACTTCCAGCAGCAACCCTGGAAGCAACAGTTCTGCCCTGTGCCTCGTTTGTCTCCCTGAGGAACGAACTCTGCATCGCACCGAGAACCATCACGCCTCCATCCTATTAGAAGACACATCCCTGAGGTGAGGCAGCCCTGAGCTCAGGCCACTCTGTGCTCCTGTTTTAGCACCGTTGAAACAAATTGGAAACCCCTCGCTGCTCCGGAACACAGGAGGTACATGGAAGAACTGCAATTTCATAAACTGTCGAGTGGGAGTTGGAGCTATTATAGAACATCCCGTTCCAAAAGGAAACAAATGACAGCCTGATGCTGCCGGGTAGCGGTGACGTACACGGTGCAGCGTGAGTCAGTCTGTGTGAGACTCAGACACGGACCTAGAGGGAAAACATTTGTGGCAGCAGGACCGATCACATGCTTGTAGATGGAATTACCTCAGCTCGTTTTTCATGGGGGTGTTAATGTATTTGCTGCACTTCTTGAGCAAAAGGCAAATAGCAGCACAGAGGAAAAAGTCGCGTGTAGGAGCCGTTCTATCTGTCTCTTCTTGCAGCCTCCTGCTTCCCACCCACACTCCTGCACAGACGGTGATAATGTATCACGAGCCTTTTGGTATATCACTGTTTTGTTCAGTAAAATGGAATGTGCTGTTGTTATTGTTATTATTTGTGTTATTTAGAATCCCCAAACATGTCCCATTCCAAAGGCACAGGTCCACGAGAAGGACAATCAAGTGAATTATTAGGAAAATATTTTGTTTATCACTAGAGTGGCGTCTCGCTGTAATAGTCTACAGCTCAGCTGAATGCTTGTATTCATTTAAAAATGAAAACTGAAGCCTAAGGATCCTTTTAAGGCCCTAAAGGAGTCTGTAGAGCTAATTCTCTGGTATGTGGGGGATGTGTAATGATGTATAAATTGTGAAATGAATTGGCTGTTTACTGGAAAGTTATGGTGATCTCGTGGGTAATGTCAGAGATAAGAAACCCTGGCCATGGTTTGAGGACAAGGAAGCTTTAGCAGAAATACTACCTTGAGGTTTTCCCATCCCAGATGTTTTTCCCACCATTTCACTCCAGCGCAGCTCTCTCCCAGTTGTGCCCAAATAACTCCTTGTGTGACTCTGCAGCAAGCTGCATCAGGAACTGGTGGGGGTTAAAAACCGTGAACAAAATGCCCTGTAAAATAGGAAGGATTTTGTTTTCTTTCTCTTTTTTCTTTGTTTGGTTTCGTTTGGTTTGGTTTGTTTGTTTTCAATTTATTGCAACTACATCAGTCCCCCAATCAGCGTGGCCCCCGGGAACAACAGTGTTGGCCCAGCTGAAAGGCCCGAGCGTTGTGTGGCTGGGGGGAAATGCTGGCAGGGTCTCATGGTGGGAACTGTGCGACAGCGTTGCCACCAAACCCTGCAAATCAGTAAACCCCAACCGGTAAAACATTGCTCCAGTCAGCAGCAAAACAGAACAGCTGCTGTGCCTCCAGGAGGCAAAAAAAAACCAAACAAAAAAAAGATGTTTTTTGGCTAGAGTGTTTCTTTGCCAGGGTTGGAGGGACAAACTGAAGAAAGGATTTGGGTGTGCAGGGTACTGAAGTCTCATGGTTAAAAAAGGCCTCAGAAAGCAACAGCAGCCTTCAGGTGTTCCCCATCTCTTGTGCTGGACTCTCATAAATGCGGTTGACTTTTCATGGAGGTTCAGTCAAATCTCAAGCAGGACTGCAGGTCGGAGTTGTAGTCTAGTCCTCAGACAGGACCAAAATAGCGTGAGCTCAGATCGACGATTCGGAGCGAAAGGAGAACTCTCCTTGCGCTGGAACTGAGAAGTTTGGGTTGCAGCTCTCTATGTGTAATTGCCTGGTTGACATTTAAAAGCAGTGGGAGCTCACCTGGCACCCTTCGCCACTTGCCATAGAGAAGGCCTTGCTGGCGTAGCTACAGTAAGTCCATAGGTGAGGAAACCGCTCTTGATTGTCTTTAATCTCCAGCAATGCTAGCAGAAGCAAACGGGTAGAAAAATGCTTCATTACACATTTTGCTTGTAGCAAAGCCCTGGCAAACCAAGCTGGCTGCTCCTGCCACAGGGGGGTCTGGCTTGAAGCACGTGGGGTGCCTATCTCCTCCAAACGGCGAGCCCAGAGCTGGAGCAGTGTCCCCAAGTCATCATTATCTGCTGCATCCTTCCATCTCCCCTCCTCTGCCCTGGCACGGGCACTCTCCCCTCTTATCAGTGAGGTGGCAACGTTTTGTTTGCACAGCTGAGCGCTCTTGAGCTGACTCTGCACCCATCAAGGTCATAAAGTCATTTGATCCCTTGACCAAAATACCTGTTGTAGCCTCTGCTCAGAGCTACTGCTGGCGTAGCTTGCAACACCCAAGGGATAACTTTCTGCGGTACGACAAAGCAACCTTCCTGGAAGAGGGAATGGTTTGCCAGTATTGCGGAATGGTAATTTTATGCCCATAAAGAGCTCTTAAAGCAGTCTTGAAAACCAACCGCGCCCTCGCTGTCCGACTCTCAGATGGAGTGCCAACACCGTCAATTAAAGAGGTGTTTGGGGTGGCTGGCGCAGGCGGCAGCAGCCGGCGAATATTTAGCGTGCGGCACCACTCCGGGGATGCCGGGAGAGAGTTTCCTGCTAGCGGGCGTGAAAAACAGGGCTGCCGCTCCTCCGGCTCTCCTATGGCCTCCCCCATGACAGATCGCTGGCTGGAGCCCCCGGCCTGTGCCAAGCTGTGGTCTCAGTATCTCGCTCTCCCCAAGGAACAGTCCCGGCCGTTATACTCGGCACAAAGCTCCAAAGAAACGCTGAGGGGCAGCCGGCGAGCTGGGCCCCGCCGAGGGCCGCGGAAGGGCTGATGTCACTGGCCGGCCAGCTTGACTCTGATGGGGACAGAGGGCTCTTCATGGGCCACAGGAAAACACGAGCTGCGTGGGAGGCGACACATCGCTCCAGGAGGGAATGAGGCAAAGGTGCTGGAATGACCCTGGGAGCTTGGGGGGGGCACACCTCGGCCCCCAGTGCCGAGGGTTGGGAGGAGGTCACCTCCCATTTGGCTTTCTTCCCTTGGGTTGTTTTGAACAATTCTGCTCTTGTTTTAAGATTGAAGCGGGGGAGAATGGTTTTATTTTAGAGGAATTCCCTGTGACTTGAGCTGCCTGAATTAGTAGCAGGGGAGATGGAGCAGAGGAGGACGGTACATGCCCAGAAGCGAGGGAGGGAGCTCAGGCTTCCCCGACAGCATGAACAGTTGTGCCCGAAGCACGTCCCATCGCTGAGGTACCTTTGCTGCGGTGTCTCGCTGCTCCTAACCCGCAGTCGGCTGTTCTGTGTCAGAGAACAGCGTGGCAGAACTGACAGAGGCGTGTGGCACCAGGGCAATATTTTTAGCAAGGACAAGGTGCAGCACATCACACGAATGAGCACAAGTATCATCGAACCCACTGTCACCAGAGCAGGGAGGCATCTCCCAGCACCTGCTGGAGCTGCTGTGGGGGAAAAGGGGGATGCTCAGGGTCTGTGTGCAGCGCTCCCTCTTGGGGAGGGGGCTCACACCATCGCTTCTCTGTCTGTAAAGTCAAATTCCTAAAATTGGCAGCACTTGTGATCGTGCTGACACAAACAGTGGTTGATGAGCGTTTCTGAAAGTCTTTGAGATTGCCTAAAGAAAAGTGTCGAGTACTGATGATGATAGAGTGTATTATATCTAATTATAAAAACCCTGGAATCGGCTATTTCCCCTTTCTTCCGTCATTCTGGTATAATTGGAAGCAGGAAGACATTCACAAAAGAAATATTGTTTCTGTGAGCAACCCATTTTTGCAGATTTTCGCTGAAGGTTCAGAAAGAACAAATTGAAATAATCCTACAGACTTTGGCTCGCTTACATAAAGCCTAAACTGGCCACTGCATCTGATTTTTCTAAATGGTTCTTTTATGTCTGCTAGGAACTAAGTGAAACCTCCAGATTTAAATATCGTTGAACTGTAGGACTTTAGAAATCCAGATTCAGTGGTGGGTCAGCTTCAGAGCCTGAAGTTAAGATTTGTAATTGTAAGTGTACATGCTGGGAATCAGGATAAATAGCAAGCATGCAAATTCAGTATTTAATTAGGAGTCACAAGGAATCAAAATAGACAGCAAGTTCCATTAATGGAGAGGCAGACAGAAGCACTGAGCGTGATTTCCAGTAGATGTGAGGTCACACTTGACTAAGTTGATATGGTTGTCAGGATTTTATGAAAACGCTCGCAAACTGCAAAGTTTCATGAATTTTCTCATGACCAGAGACTCACATCATGTTTACTATTTGCTATTCACTGCTGTCACTTTTCACTAATAGAGTCAGGAAAACAGTGTCAGGTGACTGGTATGATCGTCAACCTATCTAATGAATAGCCAGGACTGAATAGCTGGAGCAAAGGATGGTGAATGCCTTAGAGTTAGAAAGTGACGGGCTGTGGGGGTTTTTTTGTGGGTAACAAAGTTTGAAAAATATAAGCTTTGGTTTTCAAATTATTTGCTAACGAAGATAGGGATGTGTGCTAAATTTGCAATTAATATTATTTTAAAGAATAGATCAAACAGCTTAAGCAGATTTCCTCTAACTGACAAGTTCCATTAAACAAGAAAGGTCATTCTTAGTAGGAGATTTTAATATAACACTGAGAACAGAGAACAAAACAATGAATGGAAACATATCAGCAGTCAATTTCCTGAGAATTCAAGCCTGCATTATACTTTGTTCTTTGCTACAGCCACGGTTCTGTAATTATCAAGCGTATTCATAGGACTTTTTCCTATTGACACTCAGCATGAGCGTGGCTGGAAAGAGATTAAGCTTTTGTGGCCACCATTTGAATTTGTCGAACTAAAAACAACCTGCAAGGCTGTGGGGAACTGGATGTCTCGGGGGATTTGCGATGGTCTGCGGAGCCTGTGGGTCACAGGTTCAGACATGGGCGCTGGTGGGTGCAGGACCCATAGCTCTGTGTCCCCATCTGGGCAGCTGGCTCTGGTTGCTCTTTGCTGGAAGAGCTGGCGCGGTCATGAAGCGATGACTGATGATGGGGCAGATGCCTGAAGTTGTTCCTCTGTTATATGACCAAGACATGCTTGTTGGACCATAAATGGGGATCGCTGGGTAAGCCATCATCCACCGGCTTTTCCTTGGAAAAGGACCTTTGTTCCTCCAGGACTCCATCTAGTCTTTCCTGTAGACACTGTAGCTGCTTCTCGAGCTGACTTCTAGGTCACACCAGGCTAGGTTATCCCCACCAGTGCCTACCAGTGGAACCTCATTTTGCTATTATGCGTTGTCTTCATGCTTCTTATGTGCCCTGTGCCTGGGAATCCACAGTGTGGGAATGACCTCTCTAGGAACTGCTATCTAGCCAGCTTGCCGTGCAGGCTTGCATCCTTGGAGAGGATGCAATGGGCATGAGGAGCAGGGCCCAGAGGCTGCTGATGGTGGCTGTGAGGAAGACACAGGGATGGGCATGTGGCCATGGACTGCAGGGAGGTGAGCGAGGCAGATGTGGCTGGGGACAGGGATCCTGCAGAGCTGCGGGAGAGGGAGCTGGGAGCACCTCCAGCCTGAGGTTCTCCAGAAGGTTCATGTTAATACTCATGTAAAGAGAGCCTTGATTTCATCTGTATAACCTGGCGTTTCCTTTCCATGGCACAGATGCACTGGCCAGGCAGGACACGTCTCCCAGGGAGCACCACGTCTCTTTGCTGTTTGGAGCAAGTGTGGTGGCAATTCAGCCCCTCAGCTTGCAGCCCCGCTTCATTCCTCAGACTCGAGCACGCACCACGTCTTTTCGCGCAATTCTCTGTTTCTGTGTAAACAACCACTTTAGCCAAAGATGGAAAACCAAAATCCCGTTTACTCAGGCTCCTTCGCAGTCCCATAGAGCAGGAGTGTTAGTGTTGGTGTTCTGGCTCAACTCCAACTCAGGTAATTACTGTGCATTCTGCCCTACTTACACACTCCCCGTAGTTTCAATTAGAGCAATTGTTTTCATTTTTCTTTCCTGCCCTGTCAAGTATTAATACAGTTGCTGGTAAGCTGCTGGTGTGGTCCCTTGCTTAGGTGTTGTGTTTCCATGGTAAAGGCAGACATCCTTGTATGCACACCTGGACCGAATCCTCATTGGCACAAACTGATGTAATTCCATAATGGAGCTGCATTGATTTGCACCATATGAAGATACAGCCTTCCTACACAGCCACCTTCTTCCCTCTCATTAAAGGCTCTGTATGAATGCTCGTAATCTGTTTATTTTTCTACTCACTCTTCCACTAGGTTTGCAAATAACCTGAGTTTCGAGTAGTCATTTACACTTATGGTCACAGTGGTGGTATATAGAGAATACAGCATGCAACTTTTTAATGTGCTTTTCCCCAGCTATTCGAAAGTGGCTCCATAGGTATATCTGAGCTCTTTCACTCTTGGCTGTAGTTGGGTAGATAGAGTTCGTAATGAGTGATGTTTTATGTCATGAACTGCTGGAAAATATGTTATTTGGAAACACATCTCTCTAAATTTACCAGGAGCATTACGAACATGGAAGGATGCCTGAAAGCTACACAGCAACAGGAGATTACATGCTTGCAGCTTCAGCCACTTGGCATGTGGAGCATTAATGTTCGCAGCTGAGGGCTGCAGCACTTACTGTGCTCTTTATCTGATCGAGTCAGCCTTCCTTTCATCTGGTAAAGAACTTGGCTTGAAATGGCACATGTTTGGGCTGGTGGGCTCTGTGACACACAGAGAGGCGAGGTTTGCTGTCTGATTCTCTAGTCTATCATGTGGCCCTTCAGATGGTTTTCACCATCATATGCATGTGCTGGATGGACGGATGGTTGGGTGCGTGGAGACTCGAGCAGATCATGGCTTAGGCTGCTGAGCTGCTGAAGGCCATGGTCATGGAGAGTGATAGAGATCTTTCTAGTGACCTCCCACTAGAATAAGGCCTACATGCAGAGGTACAAGTAGGCTGGCTGTGATTTTCCATGTAAAATAAGCAGGCATTGCCTTTCCCAGCACTCCTGTTGGACAGTTTCCTGAAATGCACAAAATGCATTTGTGGCTCAGTTCTCAGCAGCAAAATAAGGTGGGAGCAGATTCTCTGCAAACATCTGGTTGATTCACACAGGAGGCAGTCGAGTTGCCTACCCATATGCGTCTGGCACTATGTAAGATACTGTGATACACTGGAGAGTCTCCATGTGTCGCACGAGCTCTGTCTGTCCCTAAAAGAGGGTCTTCTGGAGGTCCTGTATTTTACCTGCCAGCTCCATGCAGGTGCTCTAGGTGATCGCAGGCTTTTAAAATAGCTCTTCTTAATAATAAATTTTTATCCATATGGGGAAATATTTTATGTCTTCAACAACTTCCCCAGGCTTCTGTATTTCTAAAATGATGGTGGCACTATAGGTTTAAAATGACAGCGTGACCCCAGTGCTGGCTGCCGCTCTCTCTTCCTTGTACAGGAGCTGTTTGCAGAGTCAGTGCAATTCTTTATATACAGGGTTTTTTCACCCCCTTCATGCAAAACAAAAGGGTTTGGTTGTTTTCCCAAAGCAAACAGTCTGTGTCAGCCGTCTTGCGCTCACACACAAAAAAAAACCTCAACCAAAACAACATGAGCTTTTATATCCACGTCCATGAGTGGCAGGTCACAGGTTCCCCGCAGAAGTGACGGGGAAGGTAAACAGCTCCGAGCACGCCGTGTTTGCCATGCCATTCCACTGCACGGCAAAAGCTGCCCCCAGCCTTTCTCCTCTTATGCAGCAAATCACATACTGCTTTGTAAACAGCAGTTAATAAAAAGAAGCCAAATGGTCGTTCTTTACAAGACTCTCATTACAGCCCACCCAAGTCTTTTCCCCTGCACGAATAGCCTGTGGGAATTTAGCCACCATGAGTTAATTCAGGGGAGGTTTTAACTCTTGGGCTCAATATAAAAACAAATCAAATACGAAGGAATACACCTTTCGTGTCATGCTCTTCCAGAAAGAGAAAGTTCTAGGAAGGCAAAAGCCCAAAACACCGGAAGGTTTTATTTGTACTGGTCTGTATGAAGCCAGTTATTACCCTATCAATTGTTTGTGTAGCCACTGTTTACACAAGTGGAAGATGGCACAGAAGAACACGTACCAGCAGTCTGCGTTTTCTCATGAGGCCCCTCGATGATAAAAGCCGGAGCAGGGAGCCTGGCCACTGTCGGGGTGTCCCCTGGGCAGCTCATGCTGGGGTTAGAAGGGATGAGATTTGCCCCCTGCAATGCGGAAGAGCTTTAGGGGTGTGCTGCATTTAGACGGGGTCAGGCTGGCATGGCCGTTTCTCCCCAGCCGTGCCCAGGGGAGGGCTCTGGTTTGCTGCCCGATGCCTGGAGGTAGTTGCTCATGGAGAGGAGGGTCTTTGGTTTTGCAGTTTGGCTGCAATAAGAGCAGGAGAACCTATCGCTCCCTGACACTCTCGTCTAATGTTTGCAAAGGGTGTAATTGTGGTATCCCGCCCAGCTTTTGCTCAGGCTTTAGAGGAGAGCAAGCAGATGGAAATCAGGTTTCAGCTACCCTCACCTCCTTGAAATCACTCCTCAGAGAATTATTTACCAGGTAGCGTGAGCCTGGGTAATGTGCTCCGGACCATAACGAATCATAAGATTGCTGACAGAGACCTGACCTCAACTGTGCACGGAGGGAAAAAGGATGGTTTTGAAATCAATTTGCTGTCTAACCAGTTGCCAAGGTAGAGACTTTAACAGCACGGATGATACTGTCCCTTCTTAACTCAAATCCTGCAGGCCACATTTCACACCATCTGGAGTTTGTGCAGAGCCCGCTTTGGGAAGCCGGCCAATAAAGAATTACAACTATCTAATCTTGCCTCAATGGAAGTGTGAATAACCATTTCAGAGTCCGACTGGAAAACTACCGCAACCTGTCAGCGCGCCTTAGATGGTGGCTGAGAGGGCACCTGATGACACACTGAACGGCGCGTCTCAGGAGATAAACCGGAGCTGGCTCGTACCAGGCACAGAGCTGCAAACAGTCAGATTTTCATCAACCAAAACAAAGGGCACAAGGAGAATGTAACTGCTGAGCTTGCGAGAGGTGACACCCCCATCCACGCTGATCCCCGTGGAAACCGAGGCACTTTTTTGAGGGGCTGGGGCTGTGTTTTTACAGCAGTTGCTCCAGAGCCACTATCTTTTAAGCCTCTGCAGCAGTCTCTGCTGGAAACCTTGGGCTTCACACTTTTAGTTGTTTCTCAGATGGGATGAGAGTTGGTCTGGCCTTTCGTTTCCAAAGTTGCAGGGTTCCTAGTGGTGAATATTTTTTCTCCCACCTTGATTGCCACATAGCTTTGCCCACATTGCATGTGGCAAAATGGATTATTTCACTGTAATGGGCACTAAAATTCTTACATAGCAGCTTTTGGGACTCGCTGGTGCCTGGGAGACAAGGTGTTTCCTTTAGCAATGTTCATGGCTTGACATAAATTTGCTTCTTGGCATCACCTTAGAAAGAATCCCAAGACTCACCAACATGAGCATGTGTTTTGCCACCTCTGAATTCTCCTTGCACTGCGCTTTATCGTTGTTTATTCTGGTGCATCACAGATGTTTTCTATTTCCATCATGTTTCCTCTTTCAGTCTGGCTGCTATAGAGTCTGAAGGTTGACTACAGAAACCTGTGTCAAACTCTGAATAATAAACACGCACCTCACGCTGCTTACAGAACAATTCTGCTTTTTTTTTTTATCAATTCTGCTTTTTTTTTTTTAATCTGTTTCAAGGAATGTTCCCGGAATAGGCACAATTTGAGGCAAAACAGAATGATTCTCATCGACAAACAGGTGCCTTTGTGCTGCTTTGAAGCACTGAAGAACATTGTTCTGTGGCCTTTTTGCGCGTACAGGTAGAAGCAGTGGGAGTAACTTACCCTAAAATCCCGTAAGCAAAAGCTGGCCAAGCCTGGCTCCATCTATCTGCAAGTGTTTCATTTTCTTTGTAATTCTCCCATAGCCCATTGCAGGTGCTGCTGCTGGATACGTGTTGTGAAAAGGTCTCCAAGCAGGGCTGGCTGTTCCTCGCTGTTTAGGTGAAGGGTTTTTCCCTGTTGTTACTGGCACTGAGCTGTACGGTCGCTTCCAAGGCAGGCTGCTCCATACAGAAGAAGTAATGTAAGCTGTGGATCAATGTGAGGGGCTTGTTGTCACTAAGTGCTGGAAAAGGATCGTTGTTGGGGGTAAATCTCTTAGTTCCAGCCCACCTAACCAACAGTCTAGTTTCTGCTTTGTGCCCGGATTTGGTGTTTTGTCTGCCTGAACATTGCTGTGGGGCGAGGTACAAGGACACTGACAGGATTAAATCACTGATTTCAGCATTATTTTGCACCTCTCTCATTTTTATTTCTAGCCCCATGGCCTGTTGGAGTCACCTTTTAGGCAGTATTTTTACTAGGGTGGGGATCTGACTTTTACAAACCTCGTCCTTTGTTTCAAACCAGAACTAACTTCACTTTTGCTAGTTCAGGTCAGTGGAGCCACATCCCTAAATAATGGGGAATTAGGAGGAGAACAGCCCCTGGAGCATGTTTTCTCTGCAGTACCTTGCACAAAAGAAAGAGTTATAAAGTAATTCATGTGAAGTTTCCTGAGCGCTTATCATCAAGTCATGCGCTGATGGGCTGGTGGTTTAAATCCATTGTAAAGCAGAGACTTCAGAGGAAACAGTCCCAGCATCGCTGGCTGGGGCTCTTAAAGAATATCATCGCTTAATACCCAAACACTCAGTGGCAAAATCCTTGGCTCCTTTATGAAAGAGTGTGCAGAGCGATGACCATCATTTAAATCACCCATTTTGGGTTGCTCTGTGCTTCAGACAAGAGCAGTTTGCGTGTATCGCCCGGAGAAAGAAGATGAGCCCTGATACGCCATTCAAAACCATCGTTTTGGCCTTTCTGGATCCAGCTGTAGGCAAGGGCTGGGGTGAAACATGTCGTGGGAAGGCAGATAACGCAAACATGAAAGCAGCACAAAACATGAGAGCCTATAAATAGCAGGAAATAAAGAACAATACTGTGATAAAATCCATAAGACAATAAAGACCAATGTGGCAGAGACCGTTTCCCCCCCACCCATCTCCAGAGTTTCTCCTATTTCCCAAAGCTGCAGAGATCATCTGACTGCTCTGTGGTAAAGTCCAGTCAGCTCAGCACCAACTCAAGTTCTTGGAGCCTTACACAAAGTATTTCAAAACCCTGTTCCTTTTTCTTTCTTGATGTCCTGCCATGGCTATTGTGGTATTTTAAACCATTCCCCACTCACCAGCTTGTCAGAGCAAGGATACAAGAGGGAAGAGGAAAGGGGGAGAAAAGCCTTATGGAGATTTAGAGTCATTAACAGCCTTTATAGGGTTTCAGACATTTTTGTGGTAATTCTTTGGAAAGGACACATCCATGATGAGCTGGGGTTTATTTTGCCACTGGCATAAGAAATGAGACTGTTTCCAAGAAAACGTTTGCTGTTTACCAAGAGGAGGGCAAATGTAACTGGAAAATGGCAATGGATGTGAATTAGGCACCTTGTTTAAATTTTGGGTAACTACCAACTCCTGACCCAGCCCCACTGAAGTGGGTCAAGAACCAAGCAAGTCTCTGGTGGCTCCTCCATAGAGTGGGCTCTGCAAAGCTGCCTCCCTTCTCTGGCAGCAGCAACTGAAGACGGTTAATTATCCTGAGAGATATCCATCACCTGTAAGCCTGGATCTCGGAGGAACGTGTCCTGTCAGGAGGTAACCGCTCCGTGGGCCTACAATGTCATGAGAACAGCTCACAAGTACGCCATGCTCTTTTGGACTGCAAACTTCTCTAGAGACCAGATTTTGCTGAATATTTTTGCAGGACTCTGTGCTATGGTGCCCTGATTTCTGAACCGAATCTTCAAAAGGGGTAACGCTGACTTACGTGAAAGGAGTTAGGCTGATTTATGGCAATGGAGGCTTGAGACCTTATTGTAGGGAACGAGAGGATTATATTGGCTTCAGAGTTAATGTCAGAGCTGGGACTGGAACACAGGAATTACTGGGCAGGTCTCTCAGTTGCGTCTGTTAACTTAAAAGAGGGAGTTGTGCTGAGGGAAACCTCCAAGAATATCTGATTTAATGGCAAATCCACCCTTTTTTTTTTTTTTTCCCATGGCTGGTTCTAAGATGCTTGCCTACTAATGAACGTGGCTTTTTGTGCTCAAACAATGGAGCTGCTCCCTCCTGGCCGCCCAATCCTCTTACAGGACCCCACCAGGGAGACGCAAGGACAAGTTCGGGGGTGACACAAAGAGCAAGGTGCATTATGCAACAGGCAACCGCTTTGGTTCACGGGGATCAGAGGTGACAGCAAGGTTTTAGGAGGTCCGACTGAAAGGTCGACTGGCCACCAGTGGTGCTACATCACACTCCATCGTGAGGCATGGCAAACGAACGGGGGGTTTATGTCCCTCCACAGCTGGGCCTGGCTTTCTGAGCACATGACAGCATGTCCTACACTATGCTTTTCAGCTTTGTGTCCCTTCATGCTTCATTATGCCGTTTCCGACTCTGTTTTGTGGGGGCAGAAAGCCTCAGAGGATCTCCCTTCAATTCCATGGACTGCTTCTTCTGTCTGAGGCCATATTTTGATCCTAATTAATGTTTACAGTTTTCTCCTGTAGGGCAGTGGGGCAGATATTCCTGTTCCACTTCTTTATTTTGGACAGACAAGAACATTCTGAGCAGGGAGATGAAGCAAATCAACGAATTCCTATCTTCTGACTCCTGCTCAGTGCTTTAACCCTCATCCACCATCTTTCCTGGACACTGCGATGTTCGTAAGGGGTCCTGGTGGCTAGAAATTTGACTTCATCTGGTTTATGAAATTCTGCTTGTTCTGCCTTTCTTCATCATTAGCCCACAAGGCAGCTTGTGTGCTTTTCTCTATCCAACCCTTCTTTCTGCCTTTTTTTTTTTCACGTTTCCAGAAGGACGTGTTCCTTAGAACAGATGAACCACATACTGAGAAAACGAACAGGCCAGATTGTCTAGTGCTCAGCACCCACCACTGAGGACAGATTTTCCGGAGATCTCGGTTTCCAAGGAGGCATCTAAATAAGTGGCAGATACTCAAAAGTGGAAACGTGCCCACTTATTTTGGTGCTCAACTAGTGCTAGAGCTGCTTTGAAAAACTGACTCTGCTATGGCTGTTCTCCTCTTATGCTACAAAACCTCCAAATCTCCCTCTTTTGTACCCTATTCGTGTCCCTCTGCCACGCTCATCCTTGTGCCATGCTCCATCCTACAGGTCCCAACTGGTCTCGTCCTGCTTGTTGCCGTGTCCTTCTGCTGTCATTGAAAGGTCAGGATGTACTTGCACTCACATTTCCTTTGAGAGGTCCATCAGGGATAATGCCCCCAAACGCAGAACATATGTGCAACATAAATCAATTGTTAAAGCTAATGCTGATTGAAGTTTGGTAATTCAGCCTGCAGGATATACCATATGTTTGAAGTGTATTGTCCAAGTTTAGATGTTAAACTCCCAAGGGCAGGGACCACTCCTTCCTCTGTGTTTACATAGCATCAATAAGACCAACAGTGCTTGGGTCTGAAATACATTAACCTCAGCCAATGCATTGTTAAGTTTCATAATGACTAGTTAACATTAAAGCACAATGGCTAAAATATATAGACAAAGACATATTTTGGCAGAGATTTTTGTCATGTTTTTGGTGCCAGATTCCTACCCAAATAAATGGTCACTGGTCATCTGAATCACTGACATTGTCTTGGAAAACTCACCCTTCATATTGCATCATCCCGGTTTTCCCTTTTTTGACAATTGACACTAAGCCATGGACCACTATTTAGGGTAACTTAGGATCCGAAGTGAAAAAGTCTGGAATAGGAAGGCATCTAGATGAGATGCCAAAGAGTGAACTCTGGGAATCACAGACCCAGGGTGTAGATGGGCAAAGGAAAAAAAAAAGGTTCTGAATGCAAGAACTTAATGTCATTTCTTATTATTTACCTCATTAATTTGTAATCCCCAGAAACCACACTCAAAGGTGACTGTGCACAGGCCCTCCAGCAAGAGGATAAGAGAACTGTAGGAATAAATCCAAACCCTGTCTGAACTGACGGGCTGTTTTTCAGAGCAAGTTATGCAACATGTTAGTACCTCTAGGTATAGGACCAGTGGGATTTAAACTTGTTCAGCAGATGGTCCATGCATCATTGCTGGAATGCGCCCGCTGACCCCAGGGCAGAGCCTGAATGGACTTCAAAAGAGAGACTGAGCATGCTTCAAAGTGTTATTGTTTAAATGTTCCACTAAATGGGGACTCCGGAACAAAATATCTAGCTGAGGTCAGTCTGAAAAATGTCAACATGTATAATGAGAAAACAGTGTGTTGTGTGAGAAAGAATATTTAATAGGGGTATTCTGGCTATTTTGAGTTGAAAAAAACCACTTTTACCATGTGTGTCAGCAGGTTGTCATAATCTAAGTGTCTTTCCTCATCAGCTGGGAGCTTCATTTGCTTCTGTTGGAAAGGGCAAGGTCTGTATGTGAAGGTCATAAAAGCCTTCAGAAAGTGTGGTTTGTCCACGGGCAGGTACGCTGGGAGAACCGTCAACCCAAGTTATGGCAAAGGTGTGTTCCATACAGCATTGACTTATCCTTGACAGCCTCCCTCCAGCTCATTTCAGAGGAAAGCTTGTCAGGACCCTGTGTTTGGTTCAAGAGCATGATCCTGTGATTTATAATTGTGTACTGTGTTGTGTTCCGTTCCTCCCAAAGTCCTTAATGCCCACACATGGCGTATTCTTTCACTGGTGTAATCCACAAGTTTTGGCTTTTCCTCACTCTATTCAGGGGGAATTTCAGTAGAAGAAGGATTGGGTTGGTGTTCAAATCAACAGGATTAATATTACGAAGGAAGATTTCTTAGGCAAGTCAAGCTTAACAAGACCAAGCCTTGAGTAGGAAATTCAAGATTTGGCCTTTGATTTGCTGGTCTGGCTGGGCTGCATCTTAGGTGTTGTAAATATGAACAGTCCAGTAGCTTTTCTTCGAGAAAATGTTTCCATGTTGGCCACTGGCAATTCGACATGGGTGGCCGAAAAATAATTTCCTTTGCTGGAAGCTAACGGCAACAACCTGAACTTTCCCAGCACCTCGTCCTGCTGGAGCTTGCCTCTGTCTTGATGGAGACACGTTACAGTAACACCCAGATTAAAAGCGAACCCTCCCTGCAGACGTAATAATGATCCAGTGCCAGGAAGAGCAAACAAGCCCCATGTTAAATAAAGAGAAGGCTTGTTCCTTTCACATATCAATATTCAATGAGATCAGCCAACTTGCCATGCTGGGTGAAAAAAAAGCCACCAGGCAAAATAAAAAGCTAAGGGGCTCTGGAGACCCGTAGGAAAGTGAGGTGTCCTAAAAGAAGATAACTTGGGCCTGTTTGTAGAGTCTCTGTATCTTTGTGGCATGTTGTAACGGACACAAAACTTGAATAGCAATCAATTTAAGGGATTCAAAAATAGCATTCACACCCTTCCCGGAGTCCCCGTTGTTAGACTCAGTGTCACTACTCAGCTGTTAGCTGTGGCCCAGATTAAGCAAAAACTGCCAAACCGTACCTAACCGAGTAGGAGTTCAGCAAAGCTTTCAGGCTTATGCTTATCTTCAGTGTATGCTTAACTTGAGCAAGTGTAGAAACTCTTTGTTAAATAAGACTTTTAGACCTGCAGAGAGCTGATAAAAACATCATTCAGAGTTTCACCTTTTTTATTCTGTTTGCTGAGTGCTACAAATAGCTGATAGTCAATGTGTAGATTGTTGCAAGAATTCAGTGGTTGAAATTCAAAGTGTGTCAGTAAGTTAAAGGTGACCTGTTACCTCAGTGTTCCCAAAGCAGAGGAGTTACAACACATTTCTGATTAACATAATTGGTTTTAGGAATCCTGGTTCCCTGGAAATAATGTCACTCCAAAACAGATGCACTGCAAACTCTTCAAACTTGAGCTTGTTAAACTGTTCATGGAGAATAAAAAGCATGAGTCAAGATGAAGTGAATTTATTTTAAAAATCCAGACAAAACTTTGCACAACAGGGAAATAAACTCCAGTAAACTGAAGGAAAAGATATTACATCCATGACTCAGTTCACATTTTTTTACTCGAGTATAATAGGACTATAAACATTTTCTGTCAACAGCTTACAAAGAAACTTGTTCTGAAAGTGATGCATGGTGAGAACTTGCATCTAAATTGGGTACATCTAAATGAGACTCTGAATACAGAACATTCCCAAAGGTGACTTTTGGTTAGAGCTAGTCAAGTAACGCAAAAAAGGGTTCACAAATATTGAAAGAGAAGACACCCCCCAAACCTCACAGGAGTCCTCCCTCCTTATGTTTATTGTGCAGGAGTATTTGGGGGACAACATGTTTATCTGGATTTGCACTTTGCGGGCAAGCGGCCCCCAGTTCTTGCAGAAATAAACGCTATTTGGTATTCTCCTCTTAGACTGCAAAACGTGGCCAAGTGTTTTGCCGAACAAGGAAGGACTTGTAGATGCACTGGCTGAGGCCTATAATATTTCAGTTCTCGGCTTTAGTAGGTGGCAGAGATTCTTTAAATTCTCTTGCTCATTTACATTAAGCAAACAAACAGAATTCCCAAACCGCGAAGCCCACAAATTATGTATATAGCTAGTCTATGTAATCACAAGTTTCCTTTATGGTTACTTTTATCTTCCCTCTCTCTCAAGCTTTCCTCTGCCTATATTGCTGCCTGTCTTTATTAAGCCCCACATTCTACAAACATTTATGCGCATGATTTACTTTATGCTTTTAAGCAGTTGCCGAGAGTTCAATAGGTGTTAAATAGATAATGAACTCGAACACAATAGAATGGCGTATCTGCACAGATCAGACTGAACCGAGTGAAGCTGCAGCTGTACAGAAAGTTCAGCACACGGGTAAGCGTTTGCGGGGCCTCAGCTTGTATGATCTCCCAGAAATTACGTTTGTGTTTGTGCAGCACCTGGCACAGAGGGACTTCGAATCTGATTGGGATCCCTAGATCCCAACATGCTGTAGGTAATGAACTGTTATAGGGACTATAATTAGGCACCGAACAGCAAGTACGCAAAGTTCAAGAAGCCTCTAGCACAGGGTTTTGCCGATACATCTGCTGACGTTGGCATCTGTAGATGGGTCATTCAAACGCTGCCTGTTTTGGGAATGCTAAAAGGTTCCCACCACCCATCAGCTGCTACTTGACCTCTTTAAAAGAAACTTGTTTTAATGGGCATGTGCCTGGATCACCAAAGAGACTATCAAATTTGGCACCGTGCTGCAGGGGGAAAGCCGAGCCTGGGTGAGAGTCCCTGCTCTCAGATACCCGACCATCAGGTCAAGGTTGTGGCCCAGTGACACGGGGCAATGAGCCCCCTGCCTGCCCGCTGCCTGCCCAGCGGTTAAATCATCATTATTCCAGACATTTGTCACACGCCATTATACAGGGGTATGCTTAATATCAGCTAAAGAAAAGGCGAATGACTGTAAGCACTTCGTCAGGGCTTTAGCGGATATTCAGCAGCGACAGCCGCGTGCCAGGCGGAGGGGCCCAGCCAGCAGCTGGCAAGGCATGTTTTCTGTTGCTTTGTGAACGCAGACTATGCAAATGTATTCAAAGGATGTTCTAGAGGCAAATTGGTTGGAGCTAAATTTGCCCAGATGCTCTTGAGTCTGCTTATTAGAGCCCTTAGCTTGAAAATTAGCTGGAACTGATGAGTTGAATCAGAGCTGACTTTGGGATCTTTGCATATTAAGAAAACCCCAACCGGATTAAATGTGTGCATGTCTGTGTAGCATGGAAACTCAGCTCTGATGCCTCCTCCCGCTACTCTCAAGATGAGGGCTTCACAATGCTTCATCTGTGGAAAGCTCCTGTAGAGGACTGAGCAGCTATTTTGCCCTGAGTTTTTAAGTTAAGAAAAAAATTAAAAGATAGTTTTCTCTTTCATCATTTGATTTTTGTACCTGCATTTCGTTTTGTATGTGGAGATACTCCTTGGCAGCGAACTCACGCCTTCCCTCTCCTGTTATATGTTCCATTACCAAAGGTGAATAATCAAGACAAATATGAAGACAGAAGTATGTACTCATTTACTGAGATAATGAACATGAAAGATGAAATCACCTCAATCCTGAATTAAAAACAACTACTTGAGGATCCTGTTATAGAATCACAGAATCATTTTGGTTCAAAGACACCCTTAAGATCATCGAGTCCAAATGTGGCAAAAGACACTGGAAGGTGGCGAGATGTGCTGTGTTGATAGCAGTGGTAGTTTTGCTTCCTTGGACTTCTTCCCCTTACAAGGGCAACTGTTGAAACCTTTCTTTCACCTGAGTATTGACTTTCTACTCTAAGAAAGAAAACTGTCTTGAGCAGTGGCTTAAGCCAGTTTCTCCAAGACAACTGGTGGAGCGTACCTGCTCGGCCACAGGGCATTTTCACAGATTGACCATACGTTTGCCCCATTTTGTGGCCGCCTCTGCAATCGTTCGGAGAGCTCCAGGGCAGCGACTGAGCCACATCCCTGCCTGGTCACCCTAGGCCAGATATGCGCTTGGATCAGCCTTGTCCGTACGGCAGCTGCACCGTGTCTGACCCCTGCCTGGGTGTACAAAGGTGGGAAAAGGCTGGGCCATTTCCT
This sequence comes from Caloenas nicobarica, assembly GCF_036013445.1. Taxonomy (NCBI): domain Eukaryota; kingdom Metazoa; phylum Chordata; class Aves; order Columbiformes; family Columbidae; genus Caloenas; species Caloenas nicobarica. The sequence goes on along the minus strand of NC_088255.1, from coordinate 18,897,192 downwards.
GCACTTAAACAACCCAGCGCTGTTAGCTCAGGGACAATTGAGCCTCTGATGTTTATACTGTCTTTGTCTGGATAAACTGTATGGATACAGTCCCAACACAGTCGCTAGGAGATTTTCTTGCTGATTTTCATGGGGCTGGCATTTCACCTTCAATGTGTATTTTAGGCATCCCTGTCTTGAATCAGTTTCTTAAGCCTCTTAAAACTGCATTGAGGTTATGCTTGGATTTCTTTTTTATTATAGTACTTGTGTTTTGCTGAGGAAACCAAAATTGGGCACAGTTTTATAATGCGTGGTGTTCTTGGTGCCCTAGAGAAGGTAAATGTCACCTCTCTGTGTGACACATTAAGTGATCCCTTTGCATAGTCTACTCAAGTATCCCCAAAGAATTTGACACCAAGGATGTCCCAAGAGATTGGCCTCCCAATGCCACCTTCCAGGATTTGAGCATTCAGCTCAATGTAAAGCTCAAAATACTGCTGAGACAGACACCAGTACTCAGTATCTTGCACTTCACAGAACCCAGATGCATTTTACACACTCCAGCTATAATGTAAGAAACTTGGGTCAAATCAGAGAATTTCTCTTCCTTCAGCCTTCAGCTTTTCTAATTGTGTTGCAATGATTAGTCTCCAGCTGTGAGGAAATACAGAAAGCTTCTTATTCAGTACGTTTTCAGTAATCCTGAAGAAGCCACTTCCTCCCTCCCCAGAATGGTACAGCCTGTGTTCCTTCAGAAACATCTTCCTAAATAACACCAGACACTGAAAATACCTTTCCAGCCCCATATAGCACTTAGAGTATAGTTGCACTGACATTTAGTTCAACATGTTTACCATTTCCTTCTGGATTCTTCCTCGCCTAATTCTTTATGGTGTGTTAGATCAGCTAAGAGGGGAGGGGTCCTGTAGAGGTGAGACCATCTTGTGCTTAAGAGAGAGATAGATCTATTTGGATTTTTTGCTTGCCTTTGCATTTGATTTGTACATCATCCTGGGACTGTGTGCAATTTTTTGGCCCGAGAAACATCTGGAAAAAGTGCTCAGTAAAAACTACAGATTTCAAATAAAAATAAAAATAAGCCCTACCAGACAAACCCCTGTATTTGTCCCTAGAGCTTAATGACTAAATGATGATGGCATAGAAGGTTCTGGGGTTTATCCATCCTCAAACATCCTATTATTCCTCAATGACAATTATACTCCTGAGAAAAAGTCAGAGCTGGTCAGATCTAGCCCTGGCATCTTTCAGTGGATTATTCCTAAAATAAAGAGGCTTTTCCAAGCCTGGTGGTTTCAGATGTTGTGATCGGTGTTTATTCATTTGTCCTCTCTTTCCATGGAACTGGCAATGGCTGCTATTTCTGTATCCAATACCACTGTTATGTCTGTTCCTCTAATCTAGCTACTTATATGGTCTCCACCGTCGTAATGTTTGAGCACATCCCAAGAATTAAAAAAAAAAAAAAATACTCCTAGAACAATAACAAACTCTCTCAGTTTTCCTTCCCAGCCTGATCTTAATAGAGTCTTGCGTTTTTGTGCCTGTATGTGTATGAGGAAAAGCTGAATTGAAGAAATGGGTCCTACCTTCAGCTGTGAAACCAGACGGGGAAGGGCTGGCCCAGGAGGGGCCACTCCAGTGACCAGGACTCTGCCAGGACGAGATGTGCTGCCCCTGGTTTTTCTGGTCCTCGGCCCCTGGCTCAGGAGTGTTTTCTATGATTCTTGGAATCTGGCAAGTGGTGAGTTATGAAGGGCAGAGGGTAGACGTGGGTTTTTCTTTTGATGAGGAAAACTATTATTTTTGCCTAGAGATGAGTTACCCTGACCAGCTGTCAGAGGACGTCTGTTTATTTTGACCACGTTTGGATCAAGATGAGAGTTTCTGTGTGTTTCTTCTCTATCTTTTTCTGGGGATTGTTGTATACTGTTCCTGTGGACACTGAAGTCACCCATGACAAAATTTATCCTGCAAATTCAGCCTCTGTTCTAGATGGCTTTCTCTCTAGAAGGCCATGACTACTTTTTAATGGCTTGTTGGGAGCCTGGTCTTATCTGCTCCCTATGCCCCAATTTTGGTGCTCTGGACCCGCAGCCCTGGGGAAGGAAAGGCTGATGAGCCTTCAGGTCCATCAGCTTTGGGCCGTATCGGTGGGGAAAAAGTGAATCCCACATGCATGAGATGGGCCAGGTCTGTGATGAAGGTTTAAGGGCATTAAATCCTACCTGAATAAGAACAAGCTGAAGCTCTTGCCGTGTGTTCTGAATCCAAGAGGAGCAAATGGAAGAATTACCAATGTATAAAAATATAAGTAAACACATGCCAATGTTAATTGGAGGAACGTGTCCTTCCCACTGACCTTAGCCCATGTGACGGTACCTCTGCTGTAAGGGACACGAGCCCTTGATTTCTCGTCTGTAATCAGCAGACAGAAACCTCATTTCCAGCTGAGGGATTAAACCGCACGTGAGGAAACGATTGCGTGCGTACTTGACGCACCTTTTTTTAGACCTGGATCAGCGAAGAGAAGTATCGTTATGTCTCATATTTGGGCTGGAAACTGAGCAGTTTGCGTACTTGCAGGAACGAGATACAGTTGTCTCAGAAGTTTTTGTTGGCAATAGGACAGGCAGCTGTCAACGCTTCAGTCTAGAAGTAGATGCAGCTTATTAGGACAGTTGGATATCATCAGATTAGCTGGGCTTGGAGATAGGGTGAGACAGGAAAACATATGACAAGAACTGGCATCACAAACCCTCCCCCTTCAGAAATACTACCTCAAAACCAAGGAATGCTGTGGTCCATCAGAGCCAATATCAATAGAATATATCCTAATTTAAGGGCAGACTTGCCAAGTATTTCAGCATGAGTTTCAGTGCCCCTGGTACACATAAAAGTTACGGCATCAGTTCTAGATTAGTTACTGGGACTCTGGTAATGATGTTCCTGGCATAACACTCCTTGCAAACACATACTTTGGAGGAGTTCCCATGCATTTTTTTATTGTCCACCAGAGCTGTGGTGGCAAGCTGTGTGAAATCTATCCAGAAAACTGGAAAAAATCAAAATTGGAGGGGAAAAAACCCAACAAAACCCAATCAAAGATGGCAAAGCCTTTCTTGTGTAGACCCAAAACAAGGTCTGAAATAAAAAAAAATATGGGCTGGCTTTGTAAAGGTCATGGAGGACAGAGTTTTGGACTTTCTTTCAATACTCTTAGATGACTGTCTGAAATACTCTGTTCAGTTTTGGTACCAGAAAGATGCTTGCAGACTGGAAACAATTCAAACATGAATGGCAACAAAAGCAACAGCAAGAAATACCTGAGTGGCAGCAGGGACTAGTTTTGAAGAAAGCTTAAATAGACTTGGATCAGTGACAGACAAAGGTAGCCAAAGTCCTCAACAACACTCCACGTGCATTTGAAAAATGTAAATGGCAGCAGGCAGATGAAGTGTTTGTCAGTGTGCATTGCCATGATTTGTTTCTTTTGTTCAAAACCTTTTTGTTCTGAGCACGCTTCTCTTTTCAGAGCTTGAGCCTTAGCTTTCCAACCCAAGCAGCAGGGATACCTCGTGCTTCTTTAGGACTTTTCATGAGATGAAGCCCAAATGGTTTACGAGGGTAAATTAAAGGACCTTCACGGTAAAAAACTTGAAAAAAAAAAAAAAAAAGAAAGAAAAAAGGAAGAAAGAAGGAGGAGGTTTAATTTCTTTCTCCCAGAATGTGGTTGGCTCTGGAGTTAAAGAAAATAGAATCTGGATTGTCCAGTGGGTGAGATCCTTCTCCCTTTACATTACAGATTCACAAAGAGTTTGTTATCCACTCTTAGTTCATATCTGAGGACACTGTGAGCAAAGAACAGAACGGTTCCCCAGTCATCAAGAGCGGACTGCGACAAGCAGCACCAGGACTAGAAATTTTATCAAAATATACGGGAGGAATAAAAGAGACAGAATTGCGATTTCCTTGAAGGGTATTAAGCTTCATCATCGCAACTGCTGCCTCCATTCTTAACCATGACGAGGATGTACAGACGAGTTTGAGGTTATCTCTGTGCTGAGCAGCACCCCTGCTTGCTCAGGACTGACTGGAGGTTGCCAGAGCAACATCAAAACCACTTCCTATGGAGCGTGGACGTGCTCCGCAGCCCTCCCAGGACTGCACCCTTAGCAGAAGTGATGAAACTGCAGGGAGGAAATACAATGCAAAGGACTAAGAGGTGTGGAAACCATAAATGGGGATGTAACTTCAACCACTTCTTAGTCAACACTAAGGGAAAATAGGAGTGTGATGGTCTTATATTTAAAAATCTATTTATTTTTTGAGGCAACTTTTATTCTGTTAGTAACCAAGAGGAGACTGCTTTATAAAGAAAAGAAACAATTTTGTTTTAATTTGAACAACTCCCTTAAAATACTATTTATGTGCACACTGGGCCTGTGTGACATTGTTTTAAGCCTTATGCTTTTATTCACCATTCATTTTGCTTTCATTACTGCCAAAATCTTAAATGCGAGGGCATGTGCAAAACCCGCTGGGTGATTTGCAAAATCTTTTGGTGTTGGAAATTTTTCTAATGATGAAATACTTTATTAATTGCTTCTATTTTATCTGATTATTGCCACATGAATTCTGAGGGCTTTGCAACAAGGAAGATCTGCACTCCTTAAATTGTAATTTCTGTGGATACACTAAAATACTATGTAAAAACCAGTATTCATTATCATTCAGACAATTCTCAGTTTCAAACATACCTTCCATGAGACTTCAGCCAAGAAAAACACAAGGGATTCACATCTGGGCTGTTTACTAATAAACCCCCAAGCATTTCCGTAGAATTTGATTTACTCCTCAATTGTATTGGTGTATCCTGGGACGGAAAGTTCAAGATCTGCTTGACCTGGAGTTTCTTTTCCAATACACTTCTTGCTGAATTCTGTGAACTGGAGGTTGCTTGAGTAGTGTTCCTGCTGAAAGTGTTCCCAGTGCTTTCATGTCCAGCTTTTGCCTGTCGGTTGTCGCGTGTCCTTGGCAGTAATGATAATACAGCAACTTCTGCTGGTTTCCCCTCATATTCTCAGAACAATTCGGATTTTGGTATATGGCAGGAGTTTGGGGCCATGTTTCTGCGAGCAGTGTTGGTGAAATTCCTCCTGGACTATTGCAGCTGGTTAAAATATCACCTTGCCTAGAAAGCCTTGGCAGACTGAGAGGAAGAGGAAACATCAGACAGCTTGTGAGACTCAGCTATAATGAAAGATTAGAAGAATGGCTTTTGAACCAAAAGATAAGCGGTGATTTTGACACGAGCACCAACACAAAGGTCACTGTTTATACAGAAACATGGGAAAGATCTCATTTACATTATAGCTGACTCAAGGGGTGTAGTTGCTATATATTTATCCCCTGATTTATTTACAGCATGGCCAAAATGATGTATTATGTAGCTGCAATCCAACCAGGTCAGAGTCCCACTTGAGCCATTGACTTAACCTGGTTGCTGTCACCAAAGCTCCCTGGCCACAGCACTTCCCTGGGCAGCGCCCAAAGCGGGGCAGGTGTCTTGTAACCATCTCTCCCCTGACCCAACAACAGTCACAGGAAAGTGTTGGGCTAATGGTGTGAAATCGGCGAGAAGAAAATGCCCTTTGACTGCTAGAAAAATTCCAGCGGCGTGACCTGTTAGGCTGGCGGGCAGGTACCCACAACTGACCCAACTGTGAACAGCTGGGCTACGTTTAAAACTGGGTTGTGCAAAATCTTAGGGACGATGCAGGATGGAGCACAGGTAGGGGGCCAGCTGGCTGGTGAGATGCTGGAGATCTGCAGAGATCTCCGTGGGTCTGAGGCTTCTCTTCCATCTCTGGTTTCTGCCTTCCTGACGTTTGGGTGCATTGCTGTCCTGCCATGTGATTTGTTTTATAACCCAGAGGGGACAGCTGAATTCCTTCTACAGCAACAATATTTTTTTTGTGGTGCCAATGCCATGACCTTTATTCATGACAAACAAAGTACAAATGGGGAAAGCAGGGTGGAGCTCCATCAGAAATGTGATGTAAACAGCTAGAAGGACGTGGTTGCGCTCCTCCAAAGCCATTTCCCACCAAGGTGAGAGTCAGAGCAACAGGCATTGCAAGCACCACAGAGATCCTATCTGATATTTTGTTAAGCTAATTGCCTATGCCTAAAAGTAAGGTCTAAGGAAAAATGACAAATTGAACTTTCAGTCAGATTGGACAACAACATCAACAACAACAATAGCTTCCAAAGGTTTTGATGGAAACAAACTCCCATTCCAGGTGTCTGCTGACATTTTTTAAAAAGCCAGCCACTTTTCTAGTATTCGTGAAAGTAACATGAACAATTTAGCAGGAGAAGAGCTCCCGTTTTGTTGTGGAAACAGTCCCTGCGGTACCCTTGAAAATTCATCCTGGGGCAAGTTTGAAATAATTCATGCTTTTCCTCTTACAAAAATATCTTCACGTTTGGACCAAACAGCTGTGATGCTGGTGGAGAGCGGCAGAAATAGAACCTGGATTCTAAACCTGTATCTTACTGGGAGAACTGGGAGCTTGGTCTCCCAGTAGGGAAGTGAAATTCAGGCAGCAACATTTGCAAAGCTGCCAGCAGCTCCAGGGTGGCACAAATTCAGCTTGAGGGGTAAAACAGAGTTAACCCAAGGTGGAGTGCGCATGCGGCAGTGTCCGCTGCTCCGGCTGGAGATGGTGTCTGTGCCAAGTGCCAGCAGGCCAGTGGATGTGCCTCCAGAAACACCATCCCCACCTCCGCACGGCTTCGCTGGACTTCTGGGCGAATTGGATGGAAAAGCTCCCAGGGTCCCAGCACACCCTCCACCCTGTGCCTCTGCTCCGTGATTTATTTGCCTCCCCCGCTGTGCCACCAATGTCCCTCCCGATGGCACTCGCTGCGGGGTGGCACGGACCAAGGGTGTCTTCATGAGCATGGAGGGCATCCCAAACTCGCTTCGGCTGCTCCACAGATCACTGGGATGTGCTTCCCAAGGAAACGTGGGAGCCTGAGGACAAACCTTCACACTTGCCTCCATGAACTTAACGAGCTTGACAGGCAAACATGCAGGAGTAAAAATAAGAAAACTTCAGGTCTTTGGCTGACACAGATAGTAAAATCGCTCAATGCTACAGGCAGCCTGTGACCAACCGTGCACAAAATAATAACTGTTTGTGGGCCATTTAACAATCAGCAAGTTATAAGATTGGGCTCTGATACAAATCAGAGATGACTAGCACCGACCAAACAGATTTAGAGGCACAAATCTGGAATTCTTGTGCTTCACGCTGAGCCTATTCCATCCCCCGTGCCTTTCCACATTCTCCTGTGTAGAGACAACAGAGCGGGGTTGCTCTGGCTGGGAGAGACAGGGAGCAGCTGCTCTGCAAAGATGCAGGAGTGGGTTGGTATTACTCTTTGCTTTCTTGATCACAGGACCAGTACTGGGTACCTGGCAGGGAAAACATGCCTGTTTTGGGGCAGTCCTAGCCGAATGCTTAGTTACCAGACTGGAAGGACGCCGGTGTGATCTCCTGTGTTGGTGGATCTCAGGGAGGCAGAGTTCCATCATTGCTGGTTTGCGTTGTGTTTGACACAACAGCTGCAGGGCCAAGCAGGGCAAAGGGGCTCCTGTGCACTCCCAAACCTGAGCCCAAGGTAGCTGAGAGTCCTGGGTAGGTTGGGGGAGGCCTTACAAGCTCCCGTTGTGTATTGCTTTACATTAATGCAGCTTTGTGATTACACGCTACTTTGCTTGGATGGGCATTTAAACTGTTAGCAAACTTTATTAACCACATGTGAAGGGAAGATCAGATGTCATTTTTTTTTTTTTTTAAGGAACAGTATATAACTCACAATTTTCAGAAAGAGAAGTGTTTCTAAAACCAGGAAGGAGGCAAACACAAAGCGGTGACTGCTCCTGAATCCCAGGTTGTGTCCATCAGTCCTGTCAACTCTCCTTATTTCTGGCTGGGTTTATAGAGAGGAAAAACATCATGGTGATCTGCTGGGCCTCCAGGATGAAGGCTGGAAATGCCACGTGCATGTGTGTGCATGGGCCAGGCAGGGTGAGGCTGCCAGTGCATGAGTTTGGGGGCATTTTTGTCTCCTTCGCATCCCCCTCCTTCCAGCTTCTCTTCTTCCTAAATGGCTCGGTCTTTCAGGAGGCGAGGAGGAAACGTAAAAATACTGTTGTCAGGGCCGCTTCTCAACGACACAGCAGATACACATGCTATTAACATACAGGGACAGGCAAGAAAACTCCCTAAAATTCTGCCTTTCTCATAACAACACCAAGTGAGTCACCCTGGCCCCGGGCCAGGACGGCAGCTCACTGCTCAGGAAGCACCTGGGTAAAACTTTCCAAAACCTGTATCTGCCCAGGCTGGGAGATAAGAGTCAGGTATCCCGCAAGAGAAGTGCAGGGATGCCGCAGTGAATATTGCCAGATTTATTTTAGGCAGCGGAGATTCTGGCTGGAAGATCACTTGAGAGCATGCCAAAGGCCCAGAAAAGGTAACTGCTTAGGGGGGGCTCAAGGTCACCCGAGCCTGCCAGCCGCTCCTGGGTGACATTGCTGCCCCATGGAGCAACGTGGTGCCACGGAGTGGGAAGCCGAGGCATCCTCCTGGGAGCATGTGGGCAATGCGTGAAGTGTTTGTGCCCAGCAGACGTGCCAGCAGCTGTCTGAGCCACCAGAACGGGGTAGCCCACCGGTTGCTGTAGTTTCAGTCGGTGTTTATTTCAGATGAAATTGTGGCCTGAACAGTTGATTTTTCTTAGTTTAAATCATATATCGATAAGATATCAAACAGAAATCAAAACAGGGGCTGTGTTTTTGGCACACTCCCCATCACGCGAACCTGCCGGTGATGGAGCCCTGCACCCGCTTTACAAGCCAAATGCAAAGACAACTAAAACCCACAGGTCTCCTTGAAGAGTAACCCCAACGGCTTTAAATTCTAGGAGGAATGTGATTTTATTGCTACGGGTGATCCTTTCCTTACATCAACCTAATTACATATGAATGTGAGGCATGTCTGATTCCTAAAGCGAGGGGCAAACCCAGAGGAACCAACCAGGCTGGAACCAAAGTGGTCACGCTGGCTTTTGGACAAAGTGGAGTGGCTCAAGTTAATTGCTGGTCAGCTACCCGGAAAGAAAAAACACTCACAGATCCAAAGGTTTTCACTGGGATTTTCAAGAGCTTATGAGCAATTTAAAGTCAGTGAAAGGAATGTACTACAGAATGAAAAATATAGGTATTATTAAAGAATGTCTCCAAACTGAAACCCAGCCAGTCCAGTGGATGCTGCTCCGTGGCTCTGCCGGCCAAAGCGCAGCTCCTGCCGCCGGCTCTGCCTCCCCTGACACCAGACGCGAGCGGTTTTGTTTGGCATTTGGACTGGTAGCCTAGAAAATCGAAGCACCGTGTATTTTAAGTTTATAGCACATGTTTGCTTCCCAGTTTTGTTAATTAAAGTCACGTAACTGGATGAGCAGTTACTGGATAGCTTGCAGGGTTCAACTGAAATTTCCTGGTTTTTCTGCATGCTCAAACATTTGATGCCCTTTCTGTCTCTGTGCACAGTGCATTAATTCACCTGGCTAGAAACTCTATCTGTCTGAACTGCTAAAAGCAGGCATTGGGGAATGGTTTTGTTTCTCACAGTATTTTCTCCTAGTGTTTGCCTACGCCTGCCAATGTAATTTGTCAGAATAAACTAAGTACTTTAAAATCATTTTTTATACACTCTTGGTAAGTGTTTCACCATCACTTCGAGAGGGAAGGGAGCAGAGGGACCTATAAGCAAATAAAAAGAAATATGAGCATGTATGAATTCACTCGAGTGATCACTCCTCTTCCTCTTCGGTGAGTTTAATCCATTGGCTTGTCTGGATCAGTCATGTAAGTTGAGAGGGCTTGACCGCATCATTGAGCTCACCATCACAAATTTCTGGTCTATTTTCCACTGCGCTGTCAGCTGGGATGTGGTCAGGCCAAGCTTGCCCAGCCCGGTGACCAGTTCCAAATGGAAATGGAAGTGGTTCTGCACGGCAGCCCCCGACCCTGCTGACTTTTTGTTTCTTTTCAGAGTGGGTCTGCCACAACTTCTCCCCCATCTCCTCGCCTACATCTCCTCTGGCTTCCCAGCTTTCATATCATCTTTGCAGGACCCGTGTAACCATCTCGGCTCTGTAGGAGCTGCTCTGCTCCTGGGGCCAAGGAAATCTCTCTGCAGGCCACGCAGCAGCAGAATATTTAGCTGCAACATGACAAGTGTGTTATTAGCAGGGAAAGAGGCACGTTCAAAATGTGCATTGTCTCCACGCACACCTTGTACTACTGGAGTAGTGCTAGCAGAGGGCTTCACTGAGAGACCATTGATTAAACTGCAGGGACTTGAAGATTTACTTTCAGGACTGAAAATGTTAAGTCTGGCCATGTGCAAGGACATGCCAACATAAGCAGGATTTACTTTGGTCCGCGGGCAAAGCTCTGAGCAGCTCAGCAAAGCACAGACGTACTCCTGTCCTGCGAGAGTGAACATCACCTGAACCCAGCAGTGCAAATCCCAAACTGTTCTGCATTGTGTCGAATAATGACTCCAGAATTAGATCCAACAAGATGACATTTTTATTATTATTATTATTTTCATCAAGTACATTCAGAGGCTTAGCCTTTTCAGGGCTTGTGTCTTGGTTATTAATAGAAGCATTTGCCTTCTGGAAAATTGAATTCATGTGATAAAGAGGAACTTTAAAATCAAATTCTGATGAAGAACTTCTGTTACGAGTGCTCTTCTGAAATACAGAAGTGGAAAATGCAGATTATGGGGTAGAAAAATGTTTTGTGGGGTTGTTTTTGCAAATTTTATGATTGAGCCAGCAAAGAACAATGCCAACATTAAAAAATCCATTACCTGTTGATCTTATCTCATTTTCAGAAAATTTAGGCAGGAATCACAAGATTTGATAAGAACTGTTATGTAATAGTTCAGGCAAAAAAAATGATTAAAAGAGATAAGTTACCATACATCTAGCACTAGGTAAGCAGATTAAAAAGAAGAATACTGGGAAGTACAATAACTGGATTTACTAATGCCACATAAAATAAAAAGATGAGCACGAATTTGAATTTTCTCACAGAGCAAGTGCTGCAGAATTTTCCTCTGGGAACAATCCTCTATTGGCAAAGCGTGGTCAAACAGAACAAACAAATCTTTTTTGTGTTCAATTGTTGTGATTCTGTTTAAAAGTTTGAAGACGTCAATTTTAGCATGTGGAATGCAGTTGTGAAAGAAAATGGGTTTCCCTGAATTTTTGGTGATTGTCTAAAATCCACACACATACTGGTTATTTTAATTCAAGGAAAAAGGATTTTGTTTCTTTATCCCGTTACATAACACTGGATCTATTCTCCCTTGAACACACAAGTATGTTTATCATTAATCTTAAAGGGAAACAGTCGTCTTTCAAAATCCTTTCTGAATTTTTTATCTGTCTTTTTTTAAAATTCAATCTCAAATAACTGGATATGAATTGAAGATAAAAGCACTTCTAAATTTTTTTAAATTAGATTACTTTAACCTCATTTAGGTATAGTTCTTTTACTGTTCTTCCCAACAGTAACAGTCAAGAAAAAAATCAATTTTTTTAGAAGTTACTTCAAAAATGCAAAACATACGATTCATACGGCGTCGAGCAGGAGATGGAGTACCTGTTATTGTGTTTTAGCTCATTTTTATGAAACTGGCTGGGTTTCAGTTTGGAGACATTCTTTAATAATACCTATATTTTTCATTCTGTAGTACATTCCTTTCACTGACTTTAAATTGCTCATAAGCTCTTGAAAATCCCAGTGAAAACCTTTGGATCTGTGAGTGTTTTTTCTTTCCGGGTAGCTGACCAGCAATTAACTTGAGCCACTCCACTTTGTCCAAAAGCCAGCGTGACCACTTTGGTTCCAGCCTGGTTGGTTCCTCTGGGTTTGCCCCTCGCTTTAGGAATCAGACATGCCTCACATTCATATGTAATTAGGTTGATGTAAGGAAAGGATCACCCGTAGCATTAAAATCACATTCCTCCTAGAATTTAAAGCCGTTGGGGTTACTCTTCAAGGAGACCTGTGGGTTTTACTTGTCTTTGCATTTGGCTTGTAAAGCGGGTGCAGGGCTCCATCACCGGCAGGTTCACATGATGGGGAATGTGCCAAAAACACAGCCCCTGTTTTGATTTCTGTTTGATATCTTATTGATATATGATTTAAACTAAGAAAAATCAACTGTCTGGTCCATAATTTCATCTGAAATAAACACAGACTAGAACTACAGCAACTTAGTGGATTGCGTGGATTAGTGAAATATCCTGTACGTAACAGCAATAGCAACAATTCTATTCCCCAGTTTAGTAATGCTTAAAATCTGCAATCCAGAGTCACTGCATGATGTGCAAATCCCTCACAAAATCTGCCTCTCTTTTTCAAGCTCAGGATCCTTCTTCCATACAGGGGAAGCCCAAAGGTTGCCCCATATAGCTTGGTGTAGGAGATTAGGGTTTGGAGAATCGTTAATGTGATAAACTTATTCAAACCATCTTTTTGCCATTCTCACTTATACCCATCTTTACAGACAGTGCTGTCCACTTGTCCCCTAGATTTCTGCTGGACTTTGTGCCTGGATAAATTTTGCCTTTTTTTATTTTAATATGTAAAATCTCCCCAATCCCTGCAAAACCTTCTCCTTGTTGGTGCCCTGCCTTGGACCCGAGTACATGAAACATCATATTCCCTTTGGCAACCACACGTTGAAAAGAAACAAGTTTTTCTCCTGAAAAAGGAAGAAGTATTAAATCCATTTCTACTTCAAAATGAATGAGAACTTGCTGATGTGCATATTTTAGATCCTGGTGTGATACTTCTCCCCCCACTCACCTCACCTGATAGAAATCAGATCTTACTCTGCCATTTGCTTGCGTTAATATGCATCCACCTGCAAAATTAGACACTCGCATCCCTGCCCCTCCAGACCTCTTTTACAAGGTACAAACCCAGTGAATCTTTTCTGACTTTCTTGCCTTCTCAGTAGATTTCCACACGTTGTAGCCAAGCTGGGGATTTGGCCCAGTGTCTTTTTTAAACCCTGTGACCCAGACACGGAGATTAAAAAAGAGTTATGTTATTGGATTAAACAGATAGAAGAGGTGCTCACTGTATCAGCACCCAACACCTTAAAACTCCAGAGAACAGCTCAGCATGTTAATGGCAAAAACAGTCTCTAAGAAGGAGGAAAAAAGCAAAAGAAGGTGATTACTAACCCGTGCCTTGGGCTGGGGGGCAAAAACCTGCCGCTCTGCCTGGTCTGCAAAGCAGCCACAGGGACATTATATTCTGCTTTCTATAGCATCGTAATATTGGATACATTCAAGATCTGGGATACAAGTAATTTGAACTACACCTACCTGTAACCAGGGTGATTTTGGCCTGTCTTGGTTAAGTTTGGGTTAATCCCTTTATGGTGGGGTTTTTAAGGGGTCAGGCTTGATTACACTATGAACGGCACCAGTGCTCATTGAAATGAATAGAACTGCAGAAGTAAAACTACTAATAGATTAAAGCCAGACCTACAGGAAAAGGATAGTAATTTCAGGCACCATTTATATGCCTAATATTATACACATGCTTATGCTTTGTAATTTGGGCTCTAACTTGTGATTTCGGTTACATAAGAGAGCCGGAGGAGCCAGAGGCATTAGTGCTCCCACAACTGATGGCAGAGTTCCCCCAAATATTCATCAGGCACATTCTCAGAGGTTGTGCTGTCTCATAATGAAACAGCAGACAGCGATGTACATATTGATGACACAAAAGGACTAATTATTATTGTTATTATTTCACTTATTCTAGGTACTGATTACATGCCTCTGACTTCAAACCAGCTTTGGCTGTTGTTTTTTTCCCCAAAATGTTTTTTTTTTTCCAAACACAGGGAGCAACCATGTGCTTTTTGTGTGGCTGACTTTTAATGAGTGAGAAGCAACAGGAGGCAGAAAATGCAGGCTTTGATTCCTCTAGAGAGCTTGAGCAAAATATTCCGCTGCTGTCAGTGGTACAGCTGTGCTGGCAGGATCCTTAGCACAGACCAGGCTCCAGCCACTGCTTAGATTTCACCGACGTGACTGCCGGTTCCTAACCTGCATCGAGGCATCCGCGCTACAACTGAACAAGTGGCTGTGCCGGTGAGAAATGTTTTGCTTCGTTCCCTTGTGTGGCCAGAGCCACCTGTGTTTGTGGTCCCTCGTGAAGTCCCACTAAATTCTAGCTGCCTTCAGCGAAAGATGCCTCCCAATCTGAAGCCGCAGTACACAAGAAACCTGACCCAGAAGATGTAGGTGGCAGCGTGCGGTACATCATGTTACTAGTTTAAACCAGGCTGTTTAGTGAATATGTGTCATCAATTAGCTGCATATATCCCATACCTGCATCTATTTTTCAGTTAAAAACCTATTCACTTTGCAAATCAGCTCAGCTACTGGTAAATCACAGGGTGCACTGGAGTAAGGCGAAATGACTGTGGCGAGCTGTATCAGGCACGCTGCGCCGCCAGCACCGAGTGTGCGGGAGGGGTGCAGCTCTCTGTGCTTTTGCATGAACCAGCCAAGGAAATCAGCCCTTTCTAGAGACCCCCTGGACGCTGCTGTGATGGAATTTGATCCCCAGCAGCCTATGTATAGGTGATGGGCTCCAAAGGTGTGTCGACCAGTGACTGCCGCCCTAGTTTATGGTGTAGGAAGGCAGGGTCTTTCTTGTAGCTGGGAAAGCCCGGGAGAGCAGGACCGCGGGGACTATTCGCTCTTCTCTGGTCCATCTTCACCGTTCCTAGCGCAAGGTTAGCACTGCGGGACTTCTGCGAAACATAGATGGCCCAAAAATCTCCTTTTCCCTGCCGCTCTGCCCCCCACAATGCAAACAGTATTTTGCAGTACAGAGCATCTTACCAAGTCTTCAGCAGGGGTTATATGAAAATGCCTAGCGAGTCTGTATGCTGCTTTAACCTTTCATTAACAGAGCTAGAGGAGATGTGGGTAGGAGAGCAAAGACATAATTGAGTCTTATACCCGTTCGCCTGCAGGAGAAAAACCACCGGCTTTCAGTGCGATGAAACCGAAAGCCGGACAAATCGCTGCCCTGCTCATCCTCCTGCCGATCGCCCCGGCCGCACTTTTTGTTCTCCAGCCGTGAGCGGGGCTGAGCGGTGCCGGGAGCTTCTCTTTTGGGAGGAGACGGAGAAGTGCGGAGACATCCCGGTCTCCCACGCACCTGCCAAGCCACGCTGCCTTGTGTTCCCTCCTCCTGCAGGAGCCGGTTGCCGAGACCAAACGCCCCAAAAGCCTTAATGAGAGACACCGAGGGCAGTGCCCGAGCCCCCGCCGCCTTCCCGGGGCTGGGAAAGTGGCCGCGGAGGAGCAAAGCCGGGGCCCGGGCGCAGAGACGGGAGCGCCGGTGACAACAGCATGAGATGCTTTGTCTGCGAGAAGGGCGCTCTTTGTGTAAAGGCAAAAAATAATAAGTTTTTTAAAAAAATATATGTATAGATATCTATAAAGTGAGGAGAGCCGCGGCAGGCAGCCCTCCGCTCCGCTCCGCTCCCCGCCCCAGCGCTCCCCGGGCCAGCTCGGGGGCGGCCCCGCTGCCCGCGGGGGAAGGAGGGCGGCCCGGGGCGGCCCCCCCGGCGGCGGCGGCCGCTGCCCCGCAGCCGCCCGCCCCTCCCCACCGCCCCGCGGCCGCCTGCCAGCCCGGGCTCCGCCGCCGTGTCTGCGGCATGGCCCCTCCTCCCCCACACCCCTTCCTTTAGGCTCCCCCCTCCCCAGCAAAGAAGAGGCCGTGCCGGTGTTTTTCCACTCAGCAGGATGGGTGATGCTCAAAGCTCCCTCATTAGACAACAGACACGAGAGGTCAGGAAGAAAGCGCTTATAAATTACCGTTTCCTCCCGCTCGGCGCTGCTAGTCGCGCCGCACCGCTCCGCCGGACGCGCCGCAGGGGCGCAGCGGCGCGCAGGCACCGCGGGCAGCGGACGCAGGTACCGGCGCGTCCCGGGCGGGCGGGCGGGGAGCGGGGCTGCTCCTGCTCCGGCTGCTCCCGCCTCTGCCGCGGCGGCGGGGCTGGCGCGGATGGAGCCCCGCATCGAACCCCGCTGCCGCGGCGAACAAAGGGGCGGCCGCTCCGCGCCCAGCGGAGCCGAACCGAGCCGGGCCGGGGGCGGCGGCGTCTTCCCTTTGTCCGCGCTGCCTCGGGTGTGCTTTCCCTTCCCCCGCCTCTGTTTTTTATTTATCCATTCATTCTTCTTTCAACCCCTCTCAGCTGTCTCATTACCCCTGAGGGTTTTTTTCTCCCCAAGGGGTTCTTTTCATTCCCTCCCCCCGCACCTTGCGTTAACTTTTTTTCGCGATAACAGTTTACAGCAATTACCCACTTGCTGGCGGCCCTCCAGCGCATCTACGGAGCACGCTGCTCTCCCCGGCTATTTTTGCCCGTTTTCTCTCGCCTCCCCACCCCTCCCCGCTGTATTTTTTCTGGCTGCCGTGCGCTAACCTCAAGTGAAGAGGCTGCTACAGGCAATGCTGTATCTGATGTTAATGGGCCTACCTGGCTGGTAATACCGCCGGATGCTTCTTCCTTTTATCCCCCTCATTTTCCTTTTCTTTTGTTGATTCTTGGCATGCTGAAATCAAAGTTGTGATTGGGGCTTGGAAGAAGAGCGCAGGGACTGCACAGGGCAGGTTACCGAGGCCAGTTTGGTGCAAAGGGGTGGTAATCCTGGGTTCGACTCGGTAACTTGGATCCAAAATTCATCCGTTGGCTTTAAGGTAACGAATGCCCATCTCTGCCTGATATTGTAACAGGCGGCATGTGGGAGGACTTGCAAGGTTTCCATATAAGAACATGGGAGAATTTATTTCACGCTGGTGGAGAAATGTGCAGAGTATGTGTTATTTATGAAATGGAAGACAAGCTGTGTTTCCCTTAGGCAGCGCTGAGAATGGCAAAACTTTGTATTTAGAGATTGTGAAAGCTGATTTCTTCTCTTTAGTAAGAGGTACGTTTAAAGGAAAGCACCAATGAAGTAGTGGTGGGAGAGGATTCAGATAAACACGAAGAAATACAAACCCCCATGTATTCCAGCACGATTTGTGCCAAGGTGTAAAGATGGAGGGGTTTGGTCAGTTCCCATTTTTTTAACCGTATTGGGAAAGGCATTAAGAAAATGTGCCGAGAGGAGCTGGTTATGTTGATAGCACTATTTTGGTAACCGCATTTTTTAAAAATTGCTTGCCTGTCAAAATATTTTGAATTTTGGACTCGCAAAAAAGTGAGACAGCCCTGATCGGGGGACATGTCATCGGCTGTGTAATTCAGAGCTCGGATGTCAGTTGCTACCGGTTTAGATTTTATGGCTTTTGGTTTGAGGGTAAATCAGCCCATTAAAACCTGCTGCTGTGGAATTTGGAAGGGAGAGTCTTTGCTGAAAACCCTGATGGTTTTTGACAGCCGGGTGTTTACCTCTGGGTCTGCATTTGGGCGAGCTGACTGCTTTTTGGCATTGCCTACCTTTGCGCGAGTACTATGGAAAGATTTCCCTGGAGGCTCGTGGGTTTTTTGGAAGCAGAAGGTGCGAGGCAGCCGGCAGCGTGACGGTGTCCTTGCCTGGAGTGAGTGGTGGCTGAAGCCGGAGTGTGGCCGGAGGACGTCTCCGTTGCCCTGGTTAGACTGACACTGGAAACTTCGTTTTTGGCACTTTCGGAGATAGCATCTTCGTGTTTCCTCTTCAGCTGTCTCCCCTCTGCTTTGCATTTTTTTGTTCTCTCTTTATTTTCCTGTGTCTCACCTCTGTTCCTTCCCCTCCCCACCTCTCACGGTTTGGGGTGCGTTGGCGCTGCACCCACTGGAGGGCGCAGACACCCTTCCCTCCCCGGGGGCACCCAGACCCCCAGCCTGCGGGCGGGCAGAGGGAGGAAAGGCCGTTTCTTGCTGTAATTTATTAACCCGCAGCTTTTACAGTGCGGCGTTAGGGTGCTTTTCTGTCATACTTTGTGAGAAGCAGGAGGTTGCAGATTGCACTGTGATACTTGGAGGTACTGAGAAGGTGCTTGCATGCTTAGGGGTGCTAGATCAAAATCCGGGGGTTTTTGTTCGTTTGTTTAGGGATGTTGGTTTAGAATCCAACAGAAATTTGGAATGCTTCAAATGATTTAAACACTAGCAATTTTTATTTTATTTGGCTTTGCTGTAACCAGGAGCAAAATTTGGCACACTACTCTTTGTTGATAGCTGCTGGTTTGTAGCTTTGGGGTGGGTTGCCTGGAGGTTTCTTAAATCTCAGTGGCGAAATGTTTGGGCTGTGGCAGGAGGCTTCGGTCTGTGTGAAATGCCATATGAAAAGAGGCGCAACATTGTCATGGAAAAACATGAGGACACTTTGGGTTGGCTCACTCTTGCTGCACAGTGCTTGGGAAACCTCCTGTGCCTGAGCACAGTTCTGTTTGTAAAGCCTCGGGGAGGATCTTGTCTTACACTCATTGCATCTATTTCAACGAGGTTTTATTTTTTTTTAAATCGGTATTCTGCCTAACCAAGACTGAGCTACATCTCCGTGGCTTCCAGCCAACTTCTGTGGGCTGGGTGTTTCCAAAGAGACTCTGGGATACAAACCTTTCAGCAGGCTGCTGTGTTTCATGGACAGTGATGCTCCCAGGATTTTCATCAACACACCTCAAGATTTGGCAGCAACCCCCTATTATTTTAATTTTGCCCCTTCTGGGTTTTCCAATGTCTGATAGTTTTGTCCCAATGGGCAACACGGCAATGCCCCAACAGCGATGTTGCCAGTTCAGTTCCAGAGGAGTCTGTGCAGGCTTTTAATCATGCTGGGCAAATGACTCTGAAAAGATTATGCTGATTTGTTTCTTTTAAATTTAACCATATTACAACACATAAAAATGGATGAGAAAGCCAGGGTAGTTAAAGACTTTTGCAAGTAATGCTTATTTGATTGGTCATACTAATAAATTGTAGATCATTTAAGAGGTGCAGCTTTGAATAGATTACCCAGTAGGATTAGTGCCTTCGACTTCTTCTCATCACTAACTTAATTTATGTGACCAGAATGAATCAGAGTTATGGTTTTTAAATTAGTCCCGAGTCCAGTCCTCTTTAAGTGCTTCTGTACACAGACCTCAAGTTTATTCTAATGCCACTGCGGGGGGAGGGCTGCTTGCAGGATTGGGTTCTTGGCATTTGGAAGAAAAGCATGAGGATGAAAATGCAGTGATTGAATATTTGTTGAATTTCTTCCATGCATGTGTATTCACTTGAATCCTCAGCTGCTGTAGTGCCACGGATTTAATTGATTCGTGCTAGCTGAGTATCTTCCCAAGGCACGTAAATCTAGGCAATACTCTTTAAATTACGTACAGGGTAGCTAAATTGATGTAGAATGTGGTGGAAATTAAGTGAAACTGCCACTCTTCATTGTCCTTTTTCCCCCGAAAAACTGCCATTGGAAGGGCTACCATGCAGCCAGTGGCTGGTATCCTACAGCATCTTTTGTGTTTATATCAGCCTTTCTCTTTGTATCCTCAACATGTTTAGATTTACACCAGCAAAAAGCCGCTCAGTGCTGACTCTCAACCCTGCTGCAAGAGCATCCATCCACCAAACCCACCAGCCGGGGTGGTGGAAGGAGAGCGTGAATCAAATCCCCGTCCTACCCGTGGGCGCTGGACGAGGGGCAGGGGCTGTTGTGACCCGTGGGCTGTCGGGAAGACTCGTGCATTGCAGCAGTTACTGGGTTTCCTGTTGCGGTTCTTGTCACCCAGCACGGTCACAGCCTCAAAGAACGTCGTGGCTGCCTGTCCTGGGCTTGAACGCAGTCAGTGCTGGAGCGCTGGTGTGGAAAAAAACCCTAATTATGCTGTGCCAAAAGGCAGCAGGAGTGCCCGGCTTTGGGGTGTTGGGGTAGGTAGACTGCCCGTAGGTAGGAGAGAAACTCGTATGTTGAGGCACGGGGTTATCAGTAAGCTGAAATGTAGTTAAGAGCTCTTCCCTTTTTGCTTCGGATCACGTGGCGTTTGCATTTTATTTCACTGCTGCAGTGTAATTTCCTTGCTCTTGAGATGGACATAGTAAAATTTTCTGTGGTGTTTTACATAGAATGAAACAGATGTTTTGGCATTGGTAATATGTTCAGTGTCTTTATGTTCTTCAAAATATAAGTTAATACTGATGAAATTCAGAAAACACTATGCATAATAACATGGAAACATGTCTGACTTATCTTGCTAGACCCATATTTTTTCCTTTAAAATATTTTTTTGCCTTTTCTTTTTCTCTTTTTTTTTTTTTTTTCCTCCCAAACAGGAAGAGAAAATCCATTCGGGAGAGCCTCTTCTTCATGTAAGTGTTATTTATCCTTGTTTATGAAACTACAAAAGGGTTATAAAACTCATTAAAACATTCAAGTACTGAAAAATTTACCATCTGTTCATAGAAACCAAGTATAGCGCATGTAAAAATAGGCTGTAGCTATACAGTAATAATGCTCAGCAACTGTTACCTTAAATCTAGTTCAGTTCTTCTGTGCATATTCCTGCAGAATTTAGAAACCATTGCAAAGCACTTTGCAGACGTTTGAGCAGCATGCCCGTAAAGTTGGCGTGTAAATCCTCAGGGATGATATTAAAGTGGTTTGCCCAAAGCAGGGGAGACCCATAAGTGAGAGCTCGTTTTAGCCCCCCAGAGTCCCCGAACCCCAAACCCTGTGACAAGACTCAGCTTCTCTGCCTTGGATCCTCCAAAATCCAAGTACCGCCTATAGAGCCGTTTGTTTGCGTGCATGTTTACTAGTGTGTGCATGTGTGGGTAAGAGAGAGTGTGTATACGTGTATTTGGCCTCAAATAGCCTATAGGTATTTCAGGCCTTTTCTACAACCTATGGTAATAGCCATGAAAATGAGAGTAACCACCAGCAGCCGTTGGTGAATACTGGTGCAAATGTTTTCTGAAAGCATTTGGCTCCAGACTGACTGCTCGGTCTGGGTGAGCCCGGTGCAATATTTGTTCTTCATGGGACCAAGAAAGCTGCATGTCATAAAAATACATCAGTTTTTTCCACACTATCTAGTGACCTGGTTTACTTGCAGATCCTCAGATCTGAAAACTCTCGAGTAGCACAGGAAGCTCTGCTTTGGGATTTCTTCCTAGTAAACAAAACTGATGAAATGTTTTCAGGGGCTGCACAGATGAAGACTCTCGTTGCCTTAATGCAAAATTAGCTTAGCAAGGAACACGACTGCGTTGTTCCCAATGCAGGGCCCGCTTTGCGTAACTTCCAAGCATGACCAGTGTCCAGTGGCATGGCCAGCCCACGAGCGCTCACCTCAGCCTCATCTCACATAAGTCAACTTTTTTTTTTTTTTTTTTTTTTTTTTAAATAACCTATATCTCAGAATTGCAGCACTCTCATTATGCTTGCGTAGCAGCTGCTGGTTAATGTGTAGCAAAACGCCGTGTGGTAACACATGTTTGTTTCTTTTATTTTTTTCTTTGCTATTGTTGAACTGGAATGTTAGTTCAGCTTGTAGATAAAAGCGGCTTGCGCAAGGCGCCCCGGTAGACCATGGTTTCTGTGGCTTGTACGGTAGTTCTGTAGGCAACCGTGTTCTGCTCTTCCTCTCCCCTGTGCTTCGCTTCATCTTCCTCGCAAGGACAGGAGTGGGCTTGGGGATGGGCAGGGATGTCAGTGTGGGGTTTTTCCTGAGCCCATAGCTAGTCAAGCATCTGTTGAAAACACTCTTTCTTCTCGTTGTGTTGCTAGCAGAGACGTTGTAAGATGCTTTATTTAATAGCTTTAAACCACAAGTGTTCTTTGGCTGGTTTTATGAATAGCATAAGACAAGCTTTCCGGAAAAAAAAAAAAAAAAAAGGTCAGTAGTAAGCGAAGAATACCCCGCAAAGGATTAAAGAACCGTCCTTCCCTGCAGCTGGAGTCTGAGCTGACATTAGCTTAATATTTGTATCTTTGAGAAGATACATCATCATTTTTTTAAAGGTAATGGAGAAGGAAAAATTCCAGAAGGCTTTTAATTATGACCATTTTCAACATTTGTAGCCCATTATTATTTCATTCTAGCGTAGGAAATTAAACTGCTTGAAAAGCCTGTGAAGCATATGCTTCCCAGAGATTTTAAATGGGAAATAGCACAACAAAACTCCCAAAGCTCCCAAATACAGCAGAATGCAAATAGACAAATGCTACAGCAGTGACCGTATGGTGTCTGAAAACTGCAGAATAAGTTTGCAGCACAGACTTGAAGAGTTTTGTCTGGAGATTTCAGTATCACAAATAATCGGGAGCTTCCTAAGTCCAGTACATTTACTCTAAAATTAATGAGTAATGAAAAGTTTGTGGTCCAGAGGCCATTTGCGGTGCAGCCTCCCATCAACTGCTGTGGCTTTTCAACAGCTAACAGCAAGCTTGGAGCATCAGAGCCTCTTCCTTCTGGTTCTGTGCGTGAAATATTACGACTTTGACTCGATAACTCTATTTGTGGCGGTCCCCTTAGCTTCTTCAGCTGGCTGAGTTTCCAAAAGAGAGTTAATCTCCAGGGATGGGAATGGCGAGGCTATAGCGAAATGGCAGGATCGTGAAGCATCCAGGACAGGGACCTCTCCCAGGCCCTCTTCAAAGGAGGTTGACTCCTGTGGCGGTGAATACTTGGTGGGGATTAACCCCTCAGGACTGTGACTTGAACCAGCCGCCGTGACAGGAGGTGACCACTTTGAGGAAGGACTCTTAGTGACAGTAACCAGCCATATGTAGTCGTAGTGATAAGAAAGGGACCATCTTATTGTAGTCACTTTGCGACAAATACTACCACAATTCATTACTTTCCATCAGTGCCTCATCCTATGGAGGAATCACCACTGCCCATCTACATTGAGGAGGGGACAGAAGTCCCGATTGGTGAGTGCAGTTGGGATGGGATATGTTTAAGGGGGGGTGAAATGGTACTTGGGTTTTATATTCCTCACGTTTGTGTATACCCATTTGTCATTGAAAATTGTAAGGCCTGTTGCAAATGTTTGGGGATTTTTCTTTTCTTAATGCAACTGTATTTTAGAGCTCCTGAGGATTGTTGAATACTGCTAGTCTTGGGTTTCATCTAATCATAAATCAAAGTACATAATTTATGCAGTGACATTGCAAGCTTCCGTGCAGGATCTCTTAACGCAAGGCTGGGGAAGACCATGACTGTCACAAGAGGTAGTTCCCACTTCAGCCTTTGACCTCAGTGTTGAGATACTCAGAATAATCTGCCGGTTGGGTCAGCAGGTTTTGGCCTTCTGACACTGCCCGGCACCCAGCACTCACGTTGCACACACCACTGGGTGGCCAGAAGAGAGTTGGAGAGGTTTGCCAGTACCTGCATTGCACATCGGAGTGCTCTGGTGTGGATCTGTTGTCTCTACATGGATATATAGGTTTGGGTGGGTTTGGTGGTTGGTTTGTTTGTTTGTTTGGTGAGGGGGTTTTGGGTTTTCTTTTTGTTTGGTTTGGTTTTTTGGGGGTTGGTTTCATTTTGTTTTTTAAATAGAGGAGCAGTCTTTCAGGCAACCCATGAAGAAAGAGACAAAAAAATCAGTAAGTTGGTCTGTGGTGATCTCTTTGGAATGTAGAAAGCTGTGACAGCAGCACTTCCCGGAGCCCCTTATTCACCCCGTTCTTGGTTACACATACCAAGTGTGCCTTGGCTACCACCTTGGGAGTCTGCCCGGTTGAGCAGATGTGTCTCTTCAAATAACTTTTTCTTATTATACATCCTGAATTTTTCCATTCCTAAATTCAAGAAATCGCTTCTCGTCCTACTGTCTTTTGAGCTACATTAATTCCCTTCCTGTGCACACAGTACCTCGAAGGCATTTGTAGCTGGATCTCAGCCCAGGAGTCTTCTCATTTATAGACCATATTAATTTAGCTCTCTTATTTGTTCCTTAGATCATTTTTATTGTCCTTATTGGTACTTCCTTTAATTTTTCTATCTCTTTTCTAATTTGTAGAGACTTGAACAGCTCATACAATATCCACTGTGGTTGTTTTAACATAGCATTATGCTTTAGATTTCCGTATCATCCCTTCATATGTACACATTCAGAAATAGCGTAGCTTTTGACCCTTCTCCTGCATCACTCAGTAGCATCACACAGAGGAACTGTATTACTTGGCTAATCTTACCTGCAATCACCTTTAAGTTTTTCTTGTATTCGCAGCTTTGCAGCTAGCTGTGCCTCAGGCAATGCCACTGCTCTCCTGAGATGCAGGGCTTTATATTAATGCTTCCTAGCACTAAATCCCCATCTTCTTGCATGCCACTTGCTTATTTTACCCAGGAATTATTTAAGACAGTATGCCTATGTATTTTAATGCCCTGGGATTTTATCATTTACGTATAAGTTGTTACTGTTTTATCATATACAGAGCAAAGAAGTACTTACAATTTTATATTTTGATACCTCACACAACTGTCTTCTGTACATGACTCCAGACTCCTTTCCCAGCTCCATCATTCCAGTTTGCATACCTCCCCTAACTTTTCCCTCCTCTAGTTATAAAAGTTCATAATGTAAAAACCGACAGGTTTAGCCTTCTCTTTGTCTTCATTTTGTACCTTTTCTCATTACACAGCTAGTGTATTGTTGCTGCATCCCTTCTGTGCATGGCACAGTGTGGTCCTTCCCACAGCAGATCATCTTTTCCTCACCTCTTCTGGGGCTGCAGTCAGCTGAACATCTGCTCAACATCAGTCCCCTCTTGTAGAGCCGTTAAGGTTGAGTTCTGTCCTGGCCCCTTGTGTTTCATCTTTCCTACTGCACTGAGGAAACCTGAGCTGCTGGGATGGTGGTACCTGCACCAAGAAAAATCCTGTGAGGCTGATGAATCACAAAACTGGCCAAACAAACTAAAAAAACCCAACCTATGAGTGAAAAGCTTTTTAGGGGGTGTTTGTTCGGTGCTGTTGTGAAGCACGTTTGTTGGGTCAGGCTCTGAAATGCAGCAGTAGCTGTGAAATGGCCAAATTGGGTTGGGGAGGGCATCGTGTTTACTCATTTTAAATTAGTATCCGGACTGTCAATACAGCAAGCTGTGGTTGAGGGGGAATGGGTGGAAAAAGTAAATGATGCAGACATGGGGGCAAACCACAAGCTCTGAATTTGGTATTTGAGTGGCTGACATGGGTCAGGGCTTTTATAGCAATTGGACGCAGTATAAATTGTCGAACTAGGGGGTCAGCTGCAAAATTCTGATTTGGGTCTGGCTCTCAGTTTTGTTCCTACTTTCCACTGAGCTCACCAGTGTGATCCAGATCCAGGGTACCCGTTTGCACCTGTAATAGAACAGAATATGACTAAAAATAAGTCCTGCCTGAGTTTATATTGGACAAGAATAACACAAAGTGTAGTTGTTAAAACAATTCAGCACAACCATCATTTACTTTTAAAGGGTGTTCGGAGAACTTAGATTATTTCCTCATCTAAAACACATTTTGGATAGTATACTATGGTGGCGCAAGCCTGACTGGTGGTGGTAAATCGTTTTATAGCTTCTGTATTTGTTAAGAAAAAAATGGAGAAATAAGTAGGTTTCTTTCAGTCTAAATTTAACAACGCTAATTATTTCAAGCAATTTAAAAAGGAACATAAATCTCACTTGTTTATTACAGCTGCTTCATGAAAACAGCAGCTACAAATAATACCCTATAATGAAAATCTAGCTAACACTGTTATGAATTAACCAAAAAGAGAATGAGCATATGGGATCTGGACAAAGGCAGCGTTTCCTTCTCTGAGGGAGAATCTTTGCATTGAGAAGAAGGTGGTTATTACCTTAATACTGGTTTTATTTCCTTGGGCAAAATGAAGACTTTGACATTTCTGCACACATGAATATGATTTTTGATTGGAAAAAGGTCTGAGCTTTACTTAATTTTGATGTGCTTTTGCACTCTCTCGAGTACATTCCTAGAGGAAGGTAGGCAAGCGAGATGCAACAGACATGTTAATAAATCAAAGATATTTCTGGGGAGATGGAGAATATTTTGTGAGCATTAGCAAAGAATCTACAGAATAGCAAATGAAAGAGCACAGGTCACCCTGGCAGTCTTGGTTCAGGCACAATTTCAACTGTCTTCCACACAATTAAACAGTTCAGGAGATTCAAGGTGAGGAAACAGGCAGAGCGGGTTGTTATTCACTATTGCCGTTCATGGCCGTATTCCCCGATCACCATTTGGAACCTGTTGTGTTAAGCACTGCAGAAAACACCTGAGGCCACACAGTCCAAATGTACATTTTATAAAGCAAAAACTCAGGAACAAAATATTTATATTGCCAGTCATTGTATTTGGCCCATACAGAACACGACCGAGGGAATAATTGCCTCCTCGGGGACTGGGGAGCAACAGAGCTGTAGGCTGCGATGTTTGTGTTTTTCCTTCCAAGTCACGTTTTGAGACATTAGTGTTGTTTAATACTTGCAAAATTAGCTGCAAATATATACAAATTCAGGGTCTAATTCTCAACTGATTTACGCCAGTGTAGCTTTGTCGATTCCAGTAACATTTCTATTGCTTTTTCATTGTGTAAACAGCCAGAGCCCCTTTTACAGGAATCGGTCCTGCTGACCTTGAAACCTGAGGCACTTCTGCTGTACCTCCGAGTCCCTCCGTTGGCAAAATCCCCGTGGTCCACTTGTCTTACTGATCCAGTTCTGGTAATAATAGCACTGGCTTCAGTGAACTTGTGTCAAATGTATACCAGTGTTAGGTAGACCTTGCCTATATAGGGCTTTTTCCCCCTATTAAATCATCTCAGTGTGATGGAAAGCTCCATTAGTACCCTGAAGCCATATTCTCTTGGTGGTACTCACAAGTCACGGTGTAGCCCAGGCTCATTTCAGGGATCTTGATTACGGGAGAATGTTTTTCTTGTAATCACACAGTTTGCTGCTGCACAATCCCTGCTTTTAAGCACCTCTGATGCCTTATTAATGATAAAACCTGGATTTCCAGTCTATTCCTGCTCTTGAGCAGACTCACTCAAAGACAGATGCTTTGGTAAATTTTTTTTGCTCTCCTTCGATAAAGAGTTAGAGCTCTTTTTTTTAAGTGGGGTAGCCATAGGACGTGCACCTTTTCCAGGCTGGGCGAGTATTCGGCATCTTAGGGAGAGCTGGCTCTGTGTCTCTTCTAGGAGTTCGCCTTCCCTTGTTAGGGAAGAAAAGCATTTCTGTCATACGCGCTTCAGGGTTTGCTTTTTCATGAGGTGCTGGCACATGGAAAGCTTGATTTTTGCCAGGTACCGAGTGCCTTGTGCAAGGTATTGAGTGCCCTCCTATCCTTTGCAGCCAAAAAGGAGTTGATTGCTCTTGGCATCAGGCGAATCTGGACCCAGAAGACCACAGGTAGTATTTGCCAATTATTTATGTGCTTTCGCATGCCAGAGGTTGTCTGAATTGATTTCCCTAGCATACCTGAGATTTCAGGTGTTAATGACAACTCGTGTGCCACTAAAAACATTATTTTATTTTTTTTTAAATAATAATCTAGTAATAAGCATGACATTCATTGCATTGCCGTGGGGAAATTAAAAGCCTCTCAAATTATCTACAGTCCAAGTAACTATTAGCTCTTCAGAGCTATTGCAAATGTGTGAGTTATACCCTGAATGAGCACCATATGCCCATTTATTGTGGCACCGTGAGTCACAGGACCCATTGTGGAAAGCAATAATTGCTTGGCATGCATTGTGACATTCAGCAGGGATTTTTGTTTGGTTTTCTTGGAGGAATATGTTTTTACTCTCACAGTAAAATGAGTATTGTCTGATATGCTGCCACCAGGGATTGTTGCTTATTTTGTACTTAACCTGGAGTTTACCCATTTTTCACTCACCGCGCACACCCTCTGTATCTTTTCCTTTCCAACTGCTTGTGTGCTATGCATGCAGTACCAGAATATGAAGACTGAGCCTTCCATTTGCTATTGTCTTGTCATTTTGTGTTAATCCTTTCCTCCCTTTTCTTCCTCATCTTCTGTCTTTATCTGGTAGGGAAATTCAGATTGGTTATGAGGAAAAAATATTCACCCTGAAAGGACTGAAGCAGTGGGACAGGTTGCACAGAGATTGTACGGTCGACACTCTTGGAGATTCTCAGGGCTTGACCAGATAAGGCCATCAGCAACCCGGTCTGATTTTGATGCTGGCCCTTCTTTGAGCAAGAGGCTGGGCTACGTGACCTCCGGAAGTCCCTTCTAACCTAAATTATGTTATGGATTGGTTTAACGCCCAGTTCCTGTCCTGATTCAGCCGTGATGCCGTGGGTGTCATTGACTCCCCACTGCTCGTTGGAGTCACTCTCATTCCCACCAGCATAGAACGGGAGTGACCTCCTGAAGGTCGATGAAGTTACAGTGGTTTTACTCACTTGGGATCAAAATAAAGATATAAGTGGTAAACTCAGATGAGATTAGTAGATGAAATTTGAGTGTCTCTGAAATTAGTTGGAATTTTTACCGGGATTTCACTTGAGATCTCTTATCAGTTAAAGGGCTTGATGCATAATTATATCAGGACCATAAATATTTAAAAAATAAAGATCACTTTTTTCCCCCTTCAGTCACAAATCCCATTCTCTAGCAGCCTTGAAGAGAGCTTTGGGGTATTTAGGATTTAGCGAGTCACCGAGTGCCCCCGCGCAGCCGCGACGTGCTGGTTTCCTCATGTGGCTGTAACCACGTGAGGGAGTTAATGCCGCTCAGAGCATCTGCTCAGCTCGGCGCCTCCCCAGCCCCGCAGCCACCCGCCAAAGAGCTTCGGGTGCACAGAGGGGCGGCTGCGAGCTCCGCAGGGTCACACGTTTTCTATGGGCTGGCCCATGTGCTAGTCGAAAAATGCCCTTTGTCACATGAGCATGACTTTGATTGCGCCGAAAGAAAGCAAAACGACACTCGGGCTCACCGTGTCAGCCTAGGGAATTTTCAGCAATGATCTAGCTATTATAGAGAAGAGAGGAGAAAACAAACAAAAAAACCAACACACCAAAAAATACCACTCCCAGTTGATAGGAAAAAGAAATATGGGAATAATTTTATAGGGTTGCTCTTTCAAGTCCGCCAAGATAAGGTGATTTTTCTCCGTATCTCTCCGTTATCAGCAAGAAGTATATTGCTAATGCAAACACCTTATTTCCCATCAGCCTCTGTCAAAAGTAAATTTTACAAATGGGGCTACCATAGTGGATTGAAGAAAGACTAAATATGAGCAACCAAACCCCTTCTTTGTCTGTTGTTACACAACGTAGAATTCTAAAATCCATCTTTAACAGGACAGATTTGCTTTCGTATACTTTTTCTAGTGATTGCTGCCCTCCCTCTTCTGTAACCACCTTAATTCTCTTTCCTCATACGGATCTTGATGATGGAGGGGGTTGCTCTTTCAGGGAATATGGTAGCAGAAGATGCTGTTGCTTAAGAGGGTTGAAGGTCCCTTCTGCTCACTGTTTCTGCAGTACACAAATTTAGCAGACAGGATAATATGCACATGATGAATTTAGAGTGATATGTCTGACTTTGAATCACCTGGGTTTCTGCTGCTGCAAAACTATCTGAAGTTCATGTAGCTCGTGTCACCTGCGTACAAAAATCCAGAGAAGTAAACGAAAGGAAGTTCTCTTGCTTTCTACCATTAGTTTACATATGGAGTATTTTTATGGCTATTTCAGCTGTTTGTCATGAGCTCATCATTTATGGTGGAACTGCAAACAGTTTCCCACCTGTCTGTAATAAGCTTTTGCACACACACACACACACACACACACAAAAACCCCTAAATCATGAAAAACTATTGTGGTCATGATGAAAACAGCTTTAAATATTAAAGGTTAATGTGCCACATTGGTATCTAGTGTGAGCATGTTCGTTTAAATGAAATTTCACTAAGAAATAATTTGTCATCACCTGTTCAGCTTTATGAACTACGTCTCTGAACCGGTCAACAGGAGTAGCTTAAGTTTACGGTAGTCAAGCTAGGACTGTAAAAGCAACCTGCAATGAAAACCATCAGCTGGTGTTTGTTTGAAAAGATAAGAGATGGAGAAAAATACTCAGGCTGTTCATAGATTGTCGTGCTATATTTGGGGATGCTTACCTGCAAAAGCCAACAGAACAGCAAGTGCCTGTAGCCTGCGTGATTGACACTGGTGTAAAGGTAGGACTGCAGATACTTGTTTCTTTTATTGTAGTGAGCCTTGCTCTTAGGAAATTCCCTTTGAAGGCAGCGACTCCGGGGTGAATTCAGTGGGGCTTTTGTCTGAGCAGTGTGTGGGATCAGGGTTTTGTTTGTGCTTGGTGTGTGCTCTGCACTTTGCAGAGCGCGGTATGCAGAAGCGGTTTACACCTTAGTTTCCTTGGAGAAGCAAAGTATTTGTTCTGGTGCTATTCGGTTTTCATATCTCTTGACATAAAAATGAGCGCAGCTCTCCGTATATGAGAGCTGATGTCAGAGGTCTGTGGTGAAAGCGAACTGACTGGGAATCGGCCTGAATCATGCGATGTATCAAAGCGTGTTGGTTTAATGGTTGGTACCAAAGTTTTTACTTCCAATTCAGACCTTCAAAACAGATGGGTAGTGATTAAAAATTCTATGACTTTTGATCAAGCAATGCCCATTGAGAGGCCTGTAGGACATAGCGTTATTCCTTCTGAAATGCCCTCCAGGAGCCTGGTGAGTGGCTCCGGCCATGGAAACTCAGAGGACGGAGCTGCAGCTGGAACCTGAGCCAAGGCTGTTCTGGGATTTAACAAAAAATACCCGTGTCCAGCCGTGCAAGCCAGCACCTGGCACCAGCTGCATGAAACCAATGAATACCATAGTGTCTACACAGCTTCGCTTTTTGTGTGTGTGTGTGTGAAAGTCTATAGTTTACCAACCTATTTTGCAAAGTTGCATTCTCTGTGAGCTTGTTCATCAACTTGGCCACTTCTTCTTTTAGCAAATCCTCTGCAGAACCCTCCCCCTCCATGCTCTGTTTTGCTCTGCCCTATCAGTAGTTTCAATTTCATTTCCTGTGTGAAACTTCATAGGCTTAAGGTTTCTGTTCCATTTTTTTTTTTCCCGCGAAGGAAAGAAAACAACAGCAGTAAATTGAACCTCAAGGTGCTTAGGAAATCTCTGGCAGCTGAAGGTGTGTGGGCAGGGGTGCCCCGGGCGAGCGCCGTGGTCACCCGAGTGCCGTGGTTCGGCAGAGAAGGTCGTTGCCCCACCTTAGCTCCACATCTTAAAATTCTACAGCTCATTTCCATCACCGAGTCATATTTTTGCTGGTAGTTACTGCCAGCATAGAGGAGAAGTCAAGACTGAAATGAAAAGTAACTTGCTCTTATCATTAAGTTTTAGAGCTCATGGCTCTGTCCTCAGGGCTTTGTAACCTCAGATTTACAGCACTGTAATGGGGCTAACGCTGCCCATCGTGTGCGTGTAATAGCTGTTTTCCTGGTACAAGTTGTCAGGCCGTTTTCCACTCACGCTGCCGTTGCACAACTCTTCCTTCCATTGATGTATTCTCTAGAAATAAAAAAAAAAATCAGGTGTTCTGCAAATGGGGCATGGAAACAAAAAAGAAGAAAGGATTGTTCTCCTCCACCGATGGTGCTGGGATCTAGATTTGTGGGAATAAGGTACGGTATGACATGTTTGAACAGCTGCCACAGGTGGGATAGAAATCCGTCATCCCTTATTGTTTAAGTTAAGATGAATGGATAGAGGCAATATAAACACAGCTCCGGCTTTGTGTGGAGGTGGCCTAGGCAGGTAGGGCAACAGTCTGGTTGCAAAGCTGATCAAAGCCATTAGTGAGTATGGAAAACTGCTTGTTTTTGCAGAAGCACATAATCTTATATATATCTGGTTTTTACTTAGTTGGAAAATATACTGAAAAAGTACAGTAATCTTCAGTTACGAGAAAATTTAAGGCTAAATTAAGAATTAGCTGAAAAAACAGGTGAAGGTGGAATGATTTGCCCGCAAGAAAAAATTACCTTGAAATAATGAATTTGTGCACTTTTTTGCACATTTGCTTCAGTAAATGGCTACTTTATTGTTTCTCTTCCCTGCACTGCTCAGTTATCATAGCACGGATATTGCTGTGTGACGTTAACATCTTGTAAGTGCCTTGCAGATGTGTCACATAAAATCAATACGTTATTAATCACATGCAAAAAATTCAATAGGCACGATGCACACCACTGACTATTCAAGTTTGTAAGCTTTGTGTGCATTAAGGCTTTTGCTTTTTTTTTATAGCAGGATGAGAGGCATCCCTTACGGATTTTGATGTGGTTTATTTATGGCAGTCGAACTAGTTTAATCAACACCAAGACTTACTAGAGAATTGTTATCCACTCAACAGCAGACCTTCTGAATCGAAAACAAAATCTGAACATGCTTGTTCCTTTAGTCAAAAGTTGCATAACTGCATGGTGGTTGAATCAGAGTCGAGGTTGTGCACAGTTTGTCGAATCTTCTTCAACAATGCCCATCTCGCTTGGAAAGCCATCACCTTTCCCAGCCACTTGTATATACTCCTGCGTTTTGTTAAGGGTTTGTTCTTAAAGACAAGAGCCTTGAGAGGTGGTGTCACCCTGTGAATTAACGGTTCTTCGCCCTCGCAGTGGGCGAGCTGGTTCAGCAGAGGCAGCGTGCGGGGAAGGCAGCGGGAGCTGGTGCTTCTTCCCGGGCTGTTGGCAGTCGGGAGGCCGTTAGCTGGAATACCTGGAGGCATTAAATTAGGTCAGCAGTTGGCTTCACGTGGACAAAACCAAGTATTAGCTGGATGTTCTCCCGTACATAATTACCAGTGCAGTGTACCAGGAATGAGCAGTTTCCCTTCGTTCTCCCTGCCAACCCTTGTTTTCATGCTCTCCTTCCCTGTGGTCCTCTTTACAAGAGTCACCCTTGGGCTTCCCTCTTTGAGGAGGGGACAGAGCAGGGGGACCACAGCTCTCCTGTGCAGGACACTTGGTTTCTCACTGGGATCCAGGGGACACTGTGCCCGCAGAGGATTTTGGCAGGACGGAGTTGTGACCATCGTGGTGCAGTGTGCCAGTCCTCTTGCTTCGCTGCATCCCACACTCTTCCTCACTGATGGCTCTGGGGGCCAGGGCTGCCCGGGACCATCTCCCTGGGGAATCAGGCTCTGTCCCCCAGAGGCTGGGAAGCATCGTCTTCACTTCAGCCCCTCTGTTTAGGGTCAGGGTCATGCTCCCTCTGAAACCCACTGGAGTTTGTGGATGTTCATTCTCCTCCTTTCCACCCCACACAATGGGAAAGGAGTTTTTAATTTGCTCCTGTTCTGGGTTTAGTTGTAGCTGCTTTGTCCTTTCACATAAATAAGCAGAACAAAATGAGCATCTAGAGTATTACGTGACTGGAGATTTTCTGCTGCCGAAATCTGAGCAAAGATGCAGGATTTTGTAACAGCCCCATGCTGTGACACGGTACCTATTTGAAGAGCATGAATGGAAACACCAGCGAGAGAAAAGCATATGGGGGAAAAAAAAGATGCCTTTTGTCCAGACCACAAGCGATGAAAAAGAAATTGCATTAAGCCCAGGGCATTCCTTTCCAAATAGACTTCAGATTTATAAAGGACTGCATTTTGCTCCTAGAAAATGTTCAGTAGCAGGTTTTCCAGTCAATTGTAGAAGACTAAAAAAAGCATAGTAATGAAAGAAAAGGAGAAGAAGTGAGAAGGGAGGTGGCTAAAGTTGGAGGGAAAACTGAGAAAGAAGAAAGGACAAGTGGATAGATCTTTAAATAGCTACCGATACCCAGGGAAAAGTAATGAAAAAAGAAAGAGGAGTCTGTTAGAAACAAAGAGAAAGTGAGATGTAGTTCCGGGAATTTTGAGAGGCATTTTTAAGAAAAGAGGCAATGTGTGCAATAAAGGGAGCAGTATTTTTTTTCAGAAAATGTAGGTATCTTGTTCAATGAAGCAGAAAGAACCTGGATGTGAGTTAAAGACGATAAATGAAGTCAGGTGCTCTTTGGATACTTGGTGTGGCCTTGAGGGCTGCCAAACATAAACGCTTTTTCTTCTGCAGATCAGAAAGACTTGCACTAAAGCCATAAGTTTGATCAAGGGGCTGTTTATTTTAATAATGTATTGATTGGCTTAACCACACTGCTCCGGGAGGGAGGGAGAGCTGTCAACATCAAGAATTACAGCTTTCAAAGTTCCAAGTAATCCTAGGAAATGAGCCAAACATAATAAATGCAGTTTTATTTGGGGCCTGATCCTACTCCTGTTGAAATCAATAGCAGCTTTTCCATTGCTCTCAATCAGAGTGAAAGCTGCTTAATTGAAGAACAGCTCTGATCCAGCAATCAGGGCAGCTAATTTTGAAATATTCATTAACATAAAACAATAAAAATTTTTTAAAGGTTCAACCCACAAATAGATTGGCAGATCTAGGAAAGTTCAATTTTTTTGAGGAATTTTGACTTCAATTTCCAAGATACAAAAGAGAAAAATGGCAGAAAAATAAGACAGATGGTAATACTTAAAGAGGCAGTGAGCTGAAGTAGGGTTAGGAAAATTAATTGTGTGATAAACAGATGACTTTCAAAAGCCATTGAGACAGGAGAGGAGAACAGAGCACTGACAGGCTTACGATAATACAACCTACACAGGTTAAGCATAGTAGAAAAGGGTCCTTGGAAGCAAAAGTAGTGGTGGTACACATCCCACTGCAAAAATAGTCCATAAAATCTGCAGTACAGCTGTACAGTCATTTCTCAGGCAGCATTCCCACCAAGGTCAGAGACATTCTTGAGTATGTACTTTTGCTTTTAGTTTTCTAACAGAAGAAGGAGCTAGAAAACAAATGTTTAGTTACGATTATAGTTACAAATTCAGTATGTCAAATCCCTATTCCAAGTTTATATGCATTGACTGAAAAAGAAGTAGCTCCTTTGCTGTGGTTTCTGATCTTCAGATGCAAGGCAGGGCATCCATTTTAGCATGCGTAAATATTGACAAATGCATGTCTGTGTGTACAGACGGACTTTGATTTTTGTGTTTCCATCAGCATTTGGAAAAACATTGTTTTGAAGACTTGACTTTTTACTTTTTTTTTTTTTTAAAAAAAGATTATTAAGCGAGGTAGCATCCACAACGAATTTGTCTTCGGGGCTCCTTCTGGAAGGTGCTGGTCGCCTGTCTCTGGCTGTAAGAAGCTTGGAGCGGATCATTGCTGTAATCCCAACGCAGAAGTTGAACAGTGTATTTTCACATGTGTAATCCAGGGGTTGTCTGTCAAAAAAAAGTCGGTAGTTCAGCCATAATGTGAGTTGTGTCTTTTCTGACAACAAGCAGGTCCTGTCCATACTGGTGGCCTTCCGCCATCTGCATCGCTCCTCGTCTGATCCCTCTCGCCAGTGCCTCCCCCTTCCCCTACTTCTCATTTTTGTGCACGTTACGAGGGATTACATTTCAATGCCAGTATTTTTTAAAGGCTATGGGTTATCCGAGGTGCAGGCTGTACGTGCAAAGACGCGGTAGCTGCAGTCCAGTCGATGGCCCAGGCCATGCTGGCTGTGAAAGCGCTCTGCTTATGGCTCATCTTTTGGTATTTTCAGCTGTGCACCAAAGACTAATCAGTCACGGGGGGGCAACGAGAGAGCTTGGGTTATTGCTGGGGTGTTTCACATGAGGAAGCTTGTGCACCAAGCTCAAGGGGTAGATGTGTGATGGACAGGAGAAGGACAGGAGCCCTCAAGGTGCTCTGGTGATACCGGGGAGCAGACGCTTGAGAAATGCAAAGCGCCTGTGCTCGCTCCCTTGTTCTGCTTTTCCACATTTTGCCAGCATTGATTTGACAATCGATAACTTCATCCTCAGTTAATTAGGGTTTGTACTAATGTGTGGGAGAGTACATCCTGGGCCTGGCTCAGTCTGGATCCTTTCTCCCCTTGCTTTCGGATCAGGCTCTAGCTGTTTGGCCAGACTCAGCACTGTAAACGGCAGGCTTGACTGCTGCTTTTTATTTATCTGTATTAAGTTCATCAGATGAAGCCAGAGCTTCCTGGGGCCATCCGAAGCTTCCTGGAGGGGGTACTCTCACAGGGAGATGTGGTTCCTGGAAGGCAGACGTGTGTCTCTGGGAGGCAGACATATACCTCAGGCTTGGACTGTGTGGTTGTAAGAGCATTTTCTTACAATATATTTCCTTGGGGGAATCAGATGGACTTAGATCTCGGATACCATCCCCACTAAGTGATACAGTAAAAATAACCTATTATTCTCTGGTTCTGACCTGGGCGGTGACAACATATTGTTTCAGCATCTCTGTCAGACTATTTCCCTTAAGAGCCATTTTAACCTCACCCAGTGGGACATAACTGAAGGAAATGAAACTCCAGCCCCATTAAGGAAAAAGACAATGCCTTTCACTAAACAAACTTGATTTTCTTGGCTTTTCTTCGCCAAGGAGAATCGCCCGTACCCCCCACCCTTGCAGCCTTTGTAGACAGTTCCTGTAATTGGGAATGGCTGGGTGGACACCAATGGTTGGCAGTGAAGGGGGATAAATCTGACATCCCTTGAACGTGACACAGGCTGGGACCGCAGTCCCAGGTGGCCACTTAGCGTCAATTCCTATGGTATTGGTCAACGGTACGTGCCTGCCAGCCACGGCTGCCGGCCCTCGAAACACAATTGGGATTTTAACAGGACTAGATAAGATATACACAGAAAGACTGGGCTGCTACTGACTTGGGCAGGTGCTGGATAGGTACTGGACCCACCAGCTAGAGCTGGTGACTTGCGACGAAGTCGTGGTGGTCCATCTCCTGGCACCCGTACGGTGAAACAGCCACCCAAAAAGCAAGCGTGACCTTGAAGATTTGTCATTTGCGGGTTAAGGCAAAGATCACAATCCATCTTCACACTCCAGCTAAGGCTGAAACAAAGTTTACACTCAGTAATTAGGTTTTCAAACGTGGCCATTGATTTGGGGTGTCTTCAGACAGATTAGAAATCCCTTTTTACAACACAGTCCCACACAGTTACGAAGTAGGAGGCTGAAAAGATGCCATTTCACACCGTGTGGGAGTAGTTAGGACAAACCACAGGGTGGTCACTCTGTCCCAGGGTCAGTTTGGGTTTACAGAATGCAATCAGCTGGTCAGGCTTGCAGATTCTGGGTAGAACTGACTAACACCTGGGTCAAAGTAAATCCGCAGGCAAGAAGATTAGAGCTGGCAGAAAAATGAAGAACTCTGTGTCACGAGGTGAAAGTAGGTTGTAAAAAAAAAATTACAATCCTGGAAGACTGTTTTTGTCTCAGAGGTGGCTAATGTCCATGGGTCCTCTGAGTTTTTTGACATAAAGGTTGCCTGTGTGCCCAGTGTTCTCTTTTGGAGTATTCCCAGTAGCAATCCCCATGGGGAGCAGTTAAGCTCCTATTTCAAACTTTAATCCTGCAGGGCTCTGTAAATCTATGTATCTCTGCGCCCTCTTAAGCAGGTTTATGGCTGTCCCTGTTCACTGAAAAATTGTCTGGAAAACAAGAGCGTTCCCTAAACACTAGGTGTGACTTAACTCTGCGCATTTTCTTCCTCTGTTGATGAGTATTTCAGCAACCCCTGTGAAGAACAGCTTCCATGAGAGACAGTCCAAATGCCCTCCATTCCTCAGCCCAGAATAGCCTGTTGCCTGATGGTTATGACATTCTCCTGTAAGATGAAAGATAGGGGATTTGGGCAGCACAAATAGCAAAAGAAAGTGAAATGGGGCTTTCTCCGTGCCCGGTTGCTGTTGCAATGAGAGCAGGACATCAGCCACCTTGTAGGAACCTCTGAGAAGATAAGTGGTTGCACCCACATACATTTTTTTTCTCCCTCAAGAGATTACTTCAGAGGATGATGCAGAGTGGTACCTGTTTGGGGCTTGGAGTGAGATCATTGAATGGTTGGGCAAGGAGTTATGACTTTAAATTGAAAAAGGGTAGATTCAGATTAGATATATGGAAGAACTTCTTCCCCATGAGGGTGGTGAGGCCCTGGAACAGGCTGCCCAGAGCAGCTGTGGATGTCCCGTCCCTGGAATTGTTCAAGGCCAGGTTGGACGGGGCTTTGAGCAACCTGGTCTAGGGGAAGGTGTCCCTGCCCATGGCAGGGGGGCTGGAACTAGGTGATCTTTAAGGTCCCTTCCAACCCAGACCACTCTGATTTTATGATTACCTTTCTCCTGCTATGAGCTCTCTCTGCTGTTGACCAGGAGGCATTGCAGTCGCTCATATCCATGCAGTCAGCAGTAGCCTTTTTTAAAAACCAGTAGAAAGTCATAAAGATTAGCATTGTGAAGATTAAAGTCCCTTTTTAGATCATGGCCTGATAGGTGACTGCTGTCGCAATAAGTGCTTTGCAAAGGCCACCGATGTGTCAGTGGGGCGAATATCAAGCTGCTGTGGTTTGCAGAAATGTTAGCCTTCTGAAACTTTCCGTGGTGGATGGAAAGATTTACAGGTAGGGTGATGCATATCTATCTCAAAAGTCATGTTCGGATTAAAAACTTCCTGCAGAGCTAATGTCAGCTCAGGTTTCAGGTCACTGCCACAAGCTAAATCAGGTTAGAGATCAAAACCAGCAGGCAGGTATGAGGGAGGCTGGCAGCTATCAAATGAGATAATCTGTAGCATGTTTTTTTTTTTATGACCGTGCACCCACAATGACAAGTATAAGCAGGGAATGGTTGTGGTCTGGAATAAACTTGCTGGTTTGCCTGGTTCTGGTGAAAAATTTCACCTGCTTTTCAGTATCAAAACACTATGCGAAAGTAACTGGTCAGATCCAGCTAAAGTCACCTGAGTTACGTGGGGAGTGGACTGGCCTCGTATGCCTGAGGTCTAAGTTAACACAAAAACTGAAAGTTAGTCCAAAACTGTTTTCATTGGGAAATCTGGGATAAAAAGGCGCTTCTTAGAGTAATTATTTCTGTTATTATTTTTACACAATCTATGATTTTTGAACATCATTAATTATATGTATAAATGTTAAAACCAGCTATGATTTAATATAATTTGGGTTTTGCATCAGATGACTCATGCCACTGACTTTTTAATTAACTAAGGAGCCATCATTCTTGGCAAAGTGTTCAATTGCATAGGTGTGTATAAGACAATAATTGAATATAAAGGCTTATTTCTGTCCCTTTATTGATCCCAAGGGAAAACAGTGCAGTTATGAAAATGGAATAAACTGAAAAGATTCCTTCAGTTCCTGCAGGCTGATTAGGACAAATGACTTTCCATTCCAGTTTTTATGAATGTGTAGTTTTCTGAAAGCTTTACAGTACATGAGGGAAAGGAAATCGCAGGCAATAAATGACACAGGATGGTTCAGGTTATTGGGAAATAGAGGAATGGGTTTTATCTGGAAAGGTGAGATTTACTGTTCGGCTGTATTTCACTTAAATGTTTGAGAAGGAATCAGATGCAGTGATTTGTTCCTTATTATGGGCACGGAAGCGGCGGGAGACACTTGCTCAGTAACACCATTTGCCGCTGCAGCGTACGGTCTTTATACGCCTTTTGTCTGCAGCCAGCACGTAGGCAGCGGTGACAAACCTTTGCTGTCCCCTACACTGTATTGGGCACAAAGAGGTGACCACAGAGTCCAGCGATGGTTTGTCTCTCGTGGTCAGTGAAGGCAGCAGATGTGTTTTCCCAACTCAGCTGGATAAACAGCACTGCTTTTTATGGAACTGAGCTTGGTTGAACAGTGCTAGAGCGCTCTACCAGTAAAGACTCTTTAATAAACCCAATGTATTTTCTTTTGTTTTGTTTTTTTTTCCTATGTAGAAAGCAGAAATATGGCGACAAAGGAAAAGCTTCAGTGCTTGAAAGATTTCCACAAGGACATCCTCAAACCTTCCCCCGGCAAGAGCCCGGGGACAAGGCCCGAGGATGAGGCAGAAGGAAAGCCACCCCAGCGGGAGAAGTGGGCGAGCAAGATCGACTTTCTGCTCTCCGTGGCTGGTGGATTTATTGGTTTAGGCAACGTCTGGCGGTTTCCGTATCTCTGCTACAAAAATGGCGGAGGTGAGTTTTTCTTTATTTCGTTCTCGTTAATCGATCTGTCTGCCCCATGCTTACTGTTTTTCAGTGCCTTCATGCCATTTTTAGAAAGAATAAACACACGTCTGTGTTCCGCCTTCTTCACCAGTGTTTGGGAGAGATCGTTTTATTACTTAATAATTTTGGTTAAAAATTAATTGTGGAAAAACAACAGCAATTTAAAATTTTATACTACTGAACCTTTCCTGCTCTTTTACTTCTGCTACGGTTCAATCTGAGTTCTAACCAAAAGATATGCTATTAATATAGACCAGTAGGATTTCAGACCAGTGCATTTCGGAATAGGAGCATTCTGAGCCATGTGCAACTGTTATGTGCACAACCCCATTGTTATTGCAGATTTTCACTTTAAAAAGGTAAGAAAATGCCCTTTCCAGCCTCACATACCGATTCTGCTTACAGAGCTTGAATATGAGCGAGAATACCCCAGAATAAAACTATTGTATACTGATACTAAGGTATCAAATATGTTTATTTGTTTATATATGTCTGTTAACGTTTTTTAGACTATCCTGTGTAAAGTCACTCCATCTCAATTTTGTACTATTCTATTTTCTCAACAGGTGCATTTCTTATACCTTATTTCATTTTCCTGTTTGGGGGAGGTCTTCCCGTATTTTTCCTGGAGGTGGTGCTAGGACAGTATACCTCTGAAGGTGGAATTACATGCTGGGAAAAGATCTGCCCTATTTTCACCGGTTAGTACGTCTTCCTGTGCTTTACTGCTTAAAGACACCTCTGTAAACCATACGCAGCAACACTATTCCCCTCATGTCCATTAATTCAGCTATTTACTGTAGTAACTGAGGGTGTGATATTGGTTCCTGGAAAGGTAGAAGTCAGAGAGTCTGAAGGACAAAGTAAGGTATTGATTTTGATGTTATCATCTTGTTAACTGGCAGAACTGCTGATAAGCAAGAAAGAAATTGCATATTATGCCTTAAAAAGGCAATTGAATGTTGTGTTCACAGGTATCGGAGAAGGTGCTGTTTTGGAAGGCTAGAGCCTTTTACGTGACCTTAGTGAAAGCATTTTCAAAATATTATTCTGTTCTGGAAATCAAACTCCTTCTGCCATGTGAAAGCTTATCATTGGCATCATCCCTCTGTCACTGATACAGCCACAACCTGGACGGGACTTTGTGGTCGGATTCGGGAACAGGACTTTTGTCGTAACTGAGCAGTCCTGGCAAACAGGCGTGTTGGTCTGGCTTTATTCAAGGGCCTTGGCCAGCAAATGAAGAATCACCCACCACTCACACGAATTGTATGAATTGTATGAACGCTGCACTGTGAGTTACCTAGAATGAAAAATCAAAGACAGGTTAGAAAAACTACTGAGGGTGACTCTTATTTGTAGATTACCTCTACAGGCAGACAGCACAGGCAGAATCGTTTGCAATAATTATACTAAACAGAGCGGTACTCTTCAGATCTCTTTTGGAAAGAGCCGGCACGTCACGCTGAAGTGTCTCTAGCTCTGTCACTGTTCAGGCATCTCTCTCCCCTTATGTCACCCCAGGCAGAAGTGAGGGCTTTCTCTGTGGCTCACACTCCCACCTAGTCCTCGGAATGCTGCTGAAGCTGATACAATTGTGCTGCTTTAGCTCCATTTTCTTAACTCCTCTACCCACTTTTATGAAGCCTTTTTTTGAGGAGGAGGAAGGAATGTTCCTTGTTTAAATACCAATCTCTCAGGCATCCATAATGAGAAATTGTAGCTCTAATAATATGAGTAGCTGTATATCCTGAATGAAATGCAGCTGTACAGAATAAATAGCACTTGCTCTCGTTTTCACCTGACATAAAATTAATGTCTGGTGGTAAAAAAATATTGTTGCAATAAGATTTGTAACTATAAAATTTGAGGCAGGCATCCCAGGTGCTGGGGTAGCTGTCCGAGTGACGGTAGAGGGAACCTCACAGGCCTTTGGTCCTCTTGTAAGAGACTGCTCTAAGTTTTTAAAGGAAATATCTTCTTTTCCCTGTTATTCCTAAATGGCAAACTTTGTAAGCTTTTTGGAGCTAGAAGATTTTCAGTAAAGAGGATTTTTTAGAGTCCTTTCATTTCGTATTTAAAGAAGTTGGGACTGCTGCTGGCTTGAGAAGTAGTATGAACCTACCACGGGAGCTGAAGTGCCGAGCTAGGAGAGAGATACCAGACTCAGGAGCACGGTTGTGATGTTTAGTTAAAACCTCCACTGGAACAGCATTCTGCCACCTCCTGAAGTTGTCTAGGACTCACCCTTATCTGCCCGTGACCCTGCTTCTAAAAACAAACCGGGAACATTTTTAATCGTCAAATACTGATAGCAGAGTTAAACATTGATCTAATTAATCGTAACAGCTACAAATATCATGCTTCCTTTGCACAAGTGAAATTGGGGCAGAAACAGCAGCTTTCACATTGATGGCTTTGGAATTTTCCTTTTTAGTTCATTCAAGAACTGTCTCTTTTTTTTTTTCTTTCTTTCGTTTTTTTGCACATCGGCTGGGCTGAGCCGGTCGCTCAGTGCGAGTGGTGCAGAGGTTGCCCAGCCGAGCTGCCTCCGAGGGAGCTGGTTGAGGGACAGTGTGGTGAGAATGAGGTTGCCCAGGAAGTGGGGTGACGTAGCTCCCGAGTGAGCAAAGCATGGTGCCTTGACTTCCCTCTAATAAAACTTGAAATAGCGAGGTTAGTGTTAAATTGGGTAGACACCCTTCAGACCTCCCCTGCATTGTCAGCAAACCACAGGCAGGAGCTCAGCCCTGAGTGCCAGTGCTAGTCAGAGGCGGGGGCAGGTCTGTGCTTACGTGCGATTGAGTTGAGCTTCCAACAGTTTGCAGTAGAGCAGGATACAAGTCCATGATGCAGCAGCTCCATGAGATCACAAGGCGCCCGAGCAAAAAGCATCTGTCACGCCTGCACGTATTTCTTTCCTCTCGCCAGGAATTGGTTATGCTTCCATAGTGATTGTGTCCCTTCTGAACGTGTACTACATCGTGATCCTGGCCTGGGGGCTCTACTACCTGTTCCAGTCGTTCCAGAGCGTCCTGCCCTGGGCACACTGCCACCAGAAGTGGAACACGCCAACCTGCGTGGAAGACACT
The DNA here is from genome assembly GCF_036013445.1 of Caloenas nicobarica. Taxonomy (NCBI): domain Eukaryota; kingdom Metazoa; phylum Chordata; class Aves; order Columbiformes; family Columbidae; genus Caloenas; species Caloenas nicobarica. The sequence goes on along the minus strand of NC_088255.1, from coordinate 18,853,821 downwards.
CTCAGGAAGAACAAGACGCTCTGGATATCACTGAATGCCACTAACTTCACCTCTCCTGTCACGGAGTTTTGGGAGTAAGTATCCCCTCTTCGTGGTGCCTTCAGGGTACTTCATTGGCGCGCCAGAGGTCAGATTTTATGGTAGCCCTGTGGGGAATGTTAAACAGGAAAAGAAAACTGGATGTCAGTTGTTTGACTGGTGTTTGCTACTGGTTTTCCCCCGTCCTGAGACAGACTGGCTGTGGAGGAAGGCGTTAGATGTATAACCACGTTCATTCTAGAGCATGCAGGGAGCCCTAAAAGCCCAGTGTAACTTCTGTTTTGGAAGAAAACTTGTTTCATTCGAGGTTGGGATTCTCTAAATGCAGCACGAGAACAGAAACAAGCCGCTTCAGATGCCCTGGTAACATGGATTTACAACAGCAAAAGTGGCAAATCACCCCCGTTGTGGTTGCCTTTGCCTCTTCCCCAGCTGTTAGTGTTTGCAGCACACTTTGTGAAGCTGTAGCACATCTCTTATCCGTCTGACAACAAAGCAAAGCATTCATCTCAGCAATAACACTGACAAAGGTGTTGAATATTGTACCATACTGTAGGTTTCTCAGGTCATCTTTGTTACATCATTTTTCTCCACAACTCTGAGGAAACTTGGTTTTGCCAGATGCCTGAATTTCATCAGGCCTAAGCTTCTTATTCCCATTTCTATTATTTTTCAAGTTTTAAATTACATTGCATAACCTGATTTCTGAAAGGGCATGACCTCAAATCTCTGTGTGTTTATATAGGTGTCGAAACAGCAGCAGAGGAAGACACCCGTAGGGAAATTTAAATCCAAAGGATCTACAAATAGCTTGGAAAGATTGTTTTGTTTTGTTTTGGCTTGGCTTGCTCAGATGGTCATTTAAGAGTAGAATTATTTTCTGACCCAGCTTGGCTTTTTCAGCGTGTTTAAAGTCCAGTTTGGTCCCCTGGTCAACTTGTACCTACTTCTCTATTTTTAAAAAGAAGTGTCAGCCAATAGCCCCAGCAGGAATGATGTTCATGCTGAAGATATTTGGCATGCGTTAGGTCTAGAAAAAAATGCTCTTATGAACTGTGCTAAAACTTGCAACACAAGAGCCAAAATACAAAGGGCAGACTGGATCTTGGACAAGCAGTTTGTCAAGAGGCACCGGTGACTGGTGCGAGAGACGGGGTGCAGGCTGCAGAGCAGTTGTTTTCACCATGCCATGAGCCCTGCGTTTCCTCATCGAGCCACAGATACGTTCCCAGGTGACTTCCTCCCTTGTAAATAAAGAGAGAGTTGGAAATATCTGTTAAATTATACCTTTGGGTACTTTAGGGGAACTTGGAGGCAAATTGCAGAAGAAGAGGAAGCAACTCTCACTCCTGTGGACCGTCCCACAATAACTTTGGGATTGAGGGCCTTGAAACCAAATGAGTGGCTGGCTTGGTAGGGTGTTCCAAGGTCTCCTCAAGGCCTCTCAAAGAAGCAAGGGTCCGCAGTGCTGCCCTAGAAATAAAGTTGTTCTCCCAGCGCTGTGTTCATCTCTGATTTTGTGCAGTAATTTTGCTCACAGGTCCTCTTGTACCTGATGGCCACCGTGGGCTTAGGAGCCTCCTGATATGGCCATGGGCTTGTCCTACTGCCCCAGAAACTTCTACTCCTGTAACGCACAGAGTTATGGGCCAGGTTGTCTCCCTGGGACCCCAAGTGGCACATCCACTTCAACAGACTGAAGATACCACAGCAGAAGGAGATAGGGCTGGGAGTTGGAAAAGGGGTTGTGAAAGAAAGAGTGGGGGTTCCAGGACCTCAAAGGGTGCCAGAGCTTCCCATGGGCTATGACATGGCAGGAATGTGGTGCAGGGCCTTCTGGCAGGGCAGGCTGTCCATGGGTTGGGGGAACGATGGGACCATATTTGGGTTGGAGCTTCTCGCTAAGTTTCCTCTAAAATCAAGTTTCTGTCCTCAAAACTCCTCTGGAAGCTGAACCAAACAGTCCTGTAGGCACAGCCTGACAGGTTTAGGCAGGCTGGAGGAAAAATCCTCAGTCCTCACAGCGCTTTCCCCTTGCCATGCTGTTTCTGTGGCTCAGCCAGAGCAAAGGTTGCTCAGTGATTAGCGCTCGTGGAGGCAACTCTCCTTGCGCTTTGCTGCCACTTTAACTTTTGTCCTCAAATAACAGTTCTAAACATCATGAACTGAACTCTTCCCCGGAGTCATGCTAGGGAGGAGTTTGGCTCCATAGTACTGCTCATACTGTCCATAGCTCACTGTTGCATCATGAGCAAAACTGCCCTTAACAGAGCGAGCTGCCTCCAGGACTCATGGCACTTACAGAAGTATTAAAAATAGCTGTTGGTATCTTAAAGTAAGGACAGAGATCACGCAGCACTGTTGTAATTAAAGTAGTGTAGCTTTTACGTGGTGCGAGTATTTAGTATCCCCAGTTTTCTCCCAGCCATGCTACTATTCTTCATAGTTCTGAAATTAAGAATAATTTCAACAAGTTTCAGGTACTTTGCCATCACAGGCAATGCCAGCTGCCAGGCAGCCAGCTACCCGCATCAAAAGGACAGGTCAATAAATAGTCTTTAACTGAAGACATCCATCTGCTTTGTGGCACAATTAATTCCAGTTTAATTCAGGGGTTTGTGAGTATTTGGTTTCTGAAACACAGTGCCATTTTTATTGTGGGACATTTATGTAGTGTCCTCGCCAGTATTGCTTTGTAAAACGCTGCCCAGATATAATTGAGCACATCGATGCATTAACCTCTTCACATTGAATAACATGTGTCCTCTGCAGCCTGGCTGGATGTATAGTACAGCCTGACATTTCGGTTCATTTGAATTAATGTTCTGTGCAAATCACATGCTTGCTTGAGCAGCAGTAAAAAGGGTTTAAGCAAATCTGGCTTTGTATCAGGAGACTTACCTCTTGGTACCACATGCTTCAGGTCTGATTTCTGAAGATTTTATTTTAAAGTCCAAAACCTTAAAGGCTTACACAAGTACATAAGGGATAAGTGTTATGGGGTAATTATGATTGAACAAAACCTCTGATTGTCTGGCGCTGGCCAAGTGTTTATAAACATTTGGTAATCAGCAGACTTTATTTGTCCAAATCCCAAGAAGGACCGTCACATGCTGGTGGTGCGTAATCCCGAAAGGAGCAACACAAAAACTAAACAATATTTAGGGCAGCTGTCTCTGCCTTTTGGGGCAAGTTGAGAATTTTAAAAATTGTTTCATATTCTCCTTATCATAGTCTTCTGGTACTTACTGCTTTAGTACTGGTTATTCTTGTCCATCCGACATGAAAGGGTGCGTCGCCTTTCCTGGTATGAAAGGTCCTTTCTGCATTCAGTTGATTAACGAGCTGGAATATCCTTCAAGGTTTGCATAACTCTCCTCATGTTATTTTTGTTAATGTTCTAGGGCCAGTTACGACTCCTGTTACATTTCCATATTGCACATCACTAAAACAAACTAATGTTTGAACGAGGTTTAAGAGCACGTGTTTACAATGAACTCGGCCCCAGCCTGTTGTCTCATCGATTGTATATGAGTGAGAGTTAATGACAGCATCAAGGCTATAAATCAGAATTAGCAACAACTTCGTGCATAAATGGTGTGAAGTTAGTTGAGTGGGCTTGGCTGAATTTAAGCCGCAGTGGGTTGTGTAACAAAACTGAAGAGCTGTTGGCTGAGGCCCCTTCCTGAACTTGAATTTTCAGGGTATCGCAGATCCAGGTTGAATGCTTCTGCTGCCAAAATATGTTGGGTTAGAACTCATGAAACAATTTTAACGCTGAAGCTGCCCTGGTAATTTTGAGCGGATTCCTTGAGGCAGTCGGTCTTTGTGAGATGAGATAACCGAGGATAGGGAAAGCCAGCGCGTCATTTCGTACACTTGCTGCCTCACCATCGAAACGTAATGTATCTGGCTCTTAATAACCCACTGGAGTGCCCTCCAAAAAAGCTTGAAAGGGTTGGCGGGACAGACTCTAGGTGAGATGACCATTTGCTTTTAGTTCCCTAATAAAAAGCAAAGAAGTCTTAGCTGAATGCATCTATAGACTTCCCTCTTCCAAAATGTATTTGCAATTAATTATTCACGGCTTCCTGAGAGGGAGCTCTCTAGGCTGTCTTTTGAATATGAACTGCCCCTTACATTGGAAAATTGCCATTTATATTTAGAAGAGCCCCAGAAGGTTGCAGCTGAAGTTTGTCATCTTATAAATGTATTTTCTTCTTTTGTATACACACAGCGGGTTTTTCCCTGGTTTCTTGAGGCTCAGGTGAACCAGGACTGCAATTTTGTGCCAAATATTCATTACCGAGGGGTTTCTCGTAACTGTTGAATAGCTGTGCTGATTAGGGCAGACTTACCCTGTCTGGTGCCATTAGTCCTTTCCCATAACAAAATACACGTTCAGAGAGAATAAAGCACTTGGTGTGAGAACACATTCACACAGGTAATCTGAGTGAATTTGGCAAACAGAGGCACAAAAGCAGGTGGGTGAGGGTTTGACTCCTATTAAAATGGTCACTCCAGGTTTTTTTTTCCAAAAACTAATTGCAAATTTTCCATCGGTGACTTCATGTGCTATTATTTCCTTGGTAGTAGGAAAAGAAAAAAAAAAAAAAAAAGGCAATTGATTCATGGGGAAAAAACCCAGAGTGGTTTTTCTTGTAGTGGGTCCAATCGCAAAGCCGCGCACACCACACGCGTGGTACGGCACCCCAGACCGCTGCGGTCTCGGCTCTCCGCGATGTAGGTGAAGGAAAATGCCTGATCTTTGTAGTTGTCTGAAAACAGAATTTAATTAACAGTTTTTCAGGTAGCAAGTTCATTTCTCTAGTCTCAGGGTAAGGCGTTTCTGTTGTGACTGAGGTCAAAATTCTCCTTGACTTAAAAAAATCTTGCAGAAAGTCTTCAGAGTTTAGTTGCTTCATTTGTGGAGGAGTTTTGTCTAAGTGAACAGTAAGAAACAGTTTGTTCTTTCATAAGTATTTGACAAATGAAGTAAGTATCGGGCATAATAAGGTGTGTCCAGTGTGTGAGGACACAGTATGTTGCACGAAAGTAAAATAAAAAATAGTTTTAAATCAGTATTTGACAGTGATTCATGGCAATTACTAAAAGAGAGAAGCCTTAATGAATTTCTCCCCCGAGGAGCAGAGTATTTTTATGGTTGAATGTCGCTCCCTTAAGACCCAGTTTAGGAATTTCTTTTTACTTATTAACCTAAGTGACAGAATAAAGTTTACCCGATATCTGGAGTTAGCTAAACAAGACCTTGGTGGCGGCCGTGCTGGGGACGGACAGTGTTTGTGTGTGGGGGGCCGTGGCGGAGACCCGATCACGGCTCCAGCCTTCGCCCTGCAAAGCTGCGTGGCGTGATGTCCCCCACATCACTTTTTCCCTTTGTTAATGAACTGAAATGAGGAGAAGGACATGGATGCAGGCCAGTTGCAAGTGTCCGTGATGGAGACACCGTGTGTGGTGCTGCCATGTGGCTTCAAAGCCGGGTTTCATGGCAATGCCAGGGTGAGCTGGCCTTGCATCTTCCAGGGGGCAAACGTGAAAGCCTCAGTGCTTTGTGCACACTTTCTTATCTCTTCCTGAAGCAGTCACAGGCTGCTAAAAAGAGATTAAAATGAAATGCCGTGCCATATATTGGAAAAAAAGTCCCACAAGCATAGGGAAGGTGTAGGGCTGCAAAGCTCAGCTTTGCTCCCATAAGCAGCACTGACTTAGCAAGCAGCATTCAGGGGGCAGGGACATATACGATATCATGGTATACTTGCAGACTTCACAACCAGGCTTCTTCATCTCTTCTTTTGTTTCTTTTCAAATATTCAGGCGCAATGTACTGAGCTTGTCCTCGGGGATTGAACATATTGGTATTATCAAGTGGGATCTAGCACTGTGTCTTCTCCTCGTCTGGGTGATATGTTTCTTCTGCATTTGGAAAGGAGTCAAGTCCACTGGGAAAGTAAGTGCTCTTTTACCCTTTTTCTAATCATTGCAGTTAGCAGATGCTAGGAGTGCGAAGTACTGCTGCTTTTAAAGCTATTCACTACGCCCTTGCAAAAATATGTATTTTTTTCACTGAATAAAAGAGGGACTTGGATTCAGCTGACTTTGGAAAGTGATTGCCAGTTCCCGAAATGCCCGTGAGTCAAGTAGCCGTTACTGGAACGGCATCAAGATGCAGATACCAGCACGGCTCGAGTACCACTTCATCTCTCTGAGGATGAGCATCCCGCTGGTCCGTGTCTTGAGTGTGGAAGGTCTTGGGCTTGCGATGTATGGTGCTCTGGTGCTCTCACACCGGCCAAGTTCATTCTCGGTGCAGCGGGATGGATGTTAACATAGCTGTGGTAGGGATGTTTTAAGTCAGTGGAAACTGCTGAATGCACAGCATTTTTGAAATGCTGCTCTCTTACAGAAGAGCTCCGTGTAGACACCGAAGACTAAACTTCGGTACTCATTTAGAAGCACTGTCATTTACAGAGGTCTTGGATAGTTTGTGTTTTTAGTCTCATCGTGTGCTCTTTAGTATCATGTTTTCCTTTAAAGGATAACAAATCATTCCTGAACCTCATCCTACTCCAGTGCAAGAAACAAATTACAGAAAATCTTGACCAAACACTTAACATGAAGCACAACATTATTGCCCCTTGCATACAGTAGTGGTTTTAAACCTAGTTTGATGAGAAAAGGCTTTTGAAGCCGTTGCACGTGTGTGGCTCTTAGCTTTCAAACCTGTTGGTTGAGGCAGCATTTCAGATAAACCTAATAGAGACAGAGAGGTCTCAAGACACTAAGCTCCGATACATTTCTTGTCAACTGAGTGGAGGGAGCAACCCTGTTAGTGTCCCACCTGAGAGAAAGGCCAGAGCATGAACCCATCTTTTATCAGCCTCCAGTGAAGCCCAGGAGGAGTGAGCAATTGTAAATGCCTCAAGTGCAGAAAAAGCATCATTTAGCAGTTTTATTTTGTTACACGCTGCAGTATCAAGCAGGAGACAAACCTCCATAGGAAGCCAGACCTCATTAGTTCCACAGTTGACTGAACTACTTGATTTACTGTCATTTCTCTCTTGCTTTCCCTGATTTTTATCATGGAGCCTCATTAAAATCATGCTGGTAACCTACCCTGGATTCCCGCCAGCTTTGCCCCGAAGAACACCTTCCACGCCTCTAAAGCATACGTTGACAAAAATATTTGCTTCTCTTTTCCCTCTGATCGATGTGACCCAGTGAGGTGAATGTGTAAATTTTATTGTAAAGGTGAATGCGATAAATCTCCTTCAGCAGCCAAGTCGCAGCACATGTTCCTGCAGTACCTGGTGTCTGCTTGCAAAAGGTTGCGGTAGCTCCGAGAGATTTTTCCAAGCTCCCTATGGTACACTGTTTCCAGCCCTTCGGAAGGTAACAGGTTGAAAACAAGCCTGTTAAAATCGGTCGTCTAAAAAATTGTGTTTTCTGGACATCCAGCAGAACTGTCTCATTTCGAAGACAAGGCGGTTGGTAGGAATTTGCTGCCTCCTCTCTGCAGCATCTGAGCTCGCGCGGGTGCCGAGTCAAAGCCCGACAAAACCATTGGAAAGTCTCTGGTTGACTCCGTTAACTTTGGGGTCAAACAAAAGTAAACTGTAAACTCTAACGAAGGACTTGAATTATTTGAGAAGTCTAGTTTACTTTAGTAGATGGTTGTTTATAGCACTTCCCTGCTTTCCAGTGTGTTAATGGCTCTTTGGAGAGCAGGGGAAAAAAAGAGACATAGTTTTTAAATCTCATAGTAGCGTATTGGACAAATAAACACAAAATCATGAGGAAAAATAATAGTTGTGCTTATGTTTTGGATGTTGTGCTTGATCTTAAAAATTCCTCCAGCATTACGAGAGAATCCTTACCTGCAGCGCGAAGGCCACTTGTGAGTGTTGTTTACTCAGTTCCTGCAAATCTTTCTTGTAAGAAAATGTTGATTTTTTCATAGGCATGGCTATGAAAAAAAAATTAGAAAGCATAGAAATCCCCCTTTTATCCTTCAGGTTTTGGTGAAACTAGGCTCATGTGCCATCTATATTGTCAGTGGAAAATATACAGAAAATTCAAGGAGAGAATTAAAAAGCATATGTATGAAAAGCTTTCCTTTCATTTTATGAAATCAGTCCGGCTCCATAAACAATTATGGCAATGTAGGCTTTGATTTCTCCTAATTATTCTCAGAGGACACACTTAAGAAGAAAAATGGTACATCCCACGAACTTTGCCGTAGTTAAACAAATTCTGGAAAACACAAATATATTTTAAGTCATGGCAGCAAAATGTAATTACCTGGAGGGATCATCTGACTCCATGAAAAACACCCTTTCTTGGAGAGTAGTGATTCTTGATTGCAACACAGCAGTTACATAAAGAATGAGCAAAAGCACTGGTGAGCAAAGAAAACAAAATGTTAGAGGTCAAAAAGGGTGGGTCTAAAGATAGAACTGTCCAAACGCAAGCTCAATTAACCCTCGCGCTGGAGATTAAAGCAAAGGGCTCTTTCATTAAATGAATGAGAAGATAACAAGAAGTAGGCTGTTGTTCAAAGAGAGTGGGAATAGATGTTAAAGATAATGAAGACATATTCTCCAAACTGGATGAATAGATCCTTAGTTTCCAGTAATGATGTTGCCGAACAGGCAGCAAGGGCAAGAATGAAGTTATGGGACTGGAAATTACCAGCGTTGAGGCTGATGCCAACCTGAAGGGCTTCATGCGCTCAAGGCGATGGGAAGGGAGATGCAGGAGCATGGACCAAGTTATCTTCATCTCTGAAAAAAGTGTGAAGTTGCCCGTAAGAGCGGTGCTGAGGCTGCACAGCAAAGTTAGAGGTAGCAGCAAAAGCCACACCGCTGCAGAAAGACAAATGCAGCCCCTATATTTAAGACCCCCCTCGATGTAAGAGAATTTCTGGCTGTCTCAGGGTGAAGGCTGGGGAGGGCGCAGCGTTGTTTGTGGATAAGTCTTGCGAAACAGTTTGCAGGTTTTGAGTTCAAATAAAGAATGAGGTAATGCTTCAGGCACCCTCGGCCAGGGGATCTCTCCAGCTGCCCTGGCGAAGGCGATGTCACGTGAGGAGGACAACCAGGGCAAAGGCAGAATTTCTGACCGAAATCATGAGTCGTATAAAATCCTGTGTGTCTCTGCCTGAGTGACGTGACCTCTGAATCTGCTTTGCCTCCAGGCCTAAGCAGTAGGATGGTGAAGACCGTTATACTAAAAGTCAGCACAGAAACACTCAGGTTGGGGCCTTTTTAGATATGAAGGGGCTTTGAATTCCCATGATTAGATCTCCTGATTCTGGTGTAGCACTGGCTGCCACAGACTAAACATACTTTTTTTTTTTTTTTCTTTTTTAATTGCCAGGTAGTGTACATCACTGCCACATTCCCATTCATCATGCTCCTTGTTCTACTCATCCGTGGCGTGACCCTGCCTGGAGCTGCAGAAGGCATCAAGTTTTATCTTTATCCCGATATCTCACGGTTAGCCGACCCACAGGTACAGAACTGGGAGCGGGGAGCGGGACGATTTCCTATGCGAAAGAGAGTGGTGGAGGGTGATGGTGGTGATATAATGGCAGTAGATTTTTTTCCCCACGGTATTTAGAGATATAAATATAGCATGAACATTAATGCTGGGTTATATTTTCCAGAGATCTGCTTGAGAAGGTCACTGTTAAGTGTGTTGATGCATCTTTCTGTGTGTATGTATGTGTGTGTATGCGTGTGTATTTTTTTTTTTTGTATCAAAGGACTCTGAGGCTGTAGACTCTGTCCCGTTATACAATCTCAACTTTCTTGTTGGTAAGGTAAGGGAGATGCATTTTTTTTCATGAGGATAGACTTTAGTTTCAAAGCAGAGACACGTGAGCTTCACAGATGGAACAACAAGCGACAACTGTGAGTACCAGTGTCAGTGTCAATAGGAGGAGACTGGGAAAGAAGGCAATAGAAGAAAGAAGACCCATGCAAAGGTGGAGAAAAATGCTTTCAGCCCTGGCTAGTGGGAGCTAGGCTTGCTCTTTCTATATAGGCTGTGATGAGATTAATGTCTATAGTCACACCTGAGACTTGAGCAGACCGGCATCATTTCCGCCAATAGTGATCACATGAGAAATGAAAAAAAAATGCAATACCCCCCCCAAAAAATAGAAAACAAGGGATTTTTGAAAATAACAAAATGATGGTCACAGTGAGGGGGAATGTCTTTCTTTGCTGTTTCTTTCTAATGAGTAGGTGGTTAAGTAGGAAAAGTATAATTGAAAGAAACACTGCAGAAGCTTGGTTCAATCTCTAGTCTTGCCGTCTTTGTACAGGACACCCGCTTTATAGGAGGCATTATGTTTTATGAATGAATCACCGTTTCTGGGACTCCATCATTTTTATGATCTACTATTAGCACTAACCCCAGAGCTGAGGTGGTGGGAGGGAGGAGGTGACGATCTACAGTCTTAATTCTTGCTTACTTAGACTCCTTAGTGGTTTCCACTGGCGTTAGCAGACTTGCATTATCAGGAAGAAGCGAACAGATGGGATTCAGTGGATGCATTTTGATAGCTTTCTATGTATTTACTAACTGAGAAGTTGATGGTGTACTGTTGTCTCACTCTGTATGTTTTTTTAATGTAATCAGGAGAATCATGAGACTGAGATCAGATACGTATCATAAAGTGCATTGTGTTTTACTTGTTTTTCCCCTACCTCTATCGCTTTTTATCTTGCTTTTGAACAGATACAAAACCAACCAGAAAGCTAGAAAAATAAACTAACCAAATGCATAAATGTGTTTTCTCAAGCTTTTCACATCCTCAGTTTAGTGACAGCTGATTCTAACTGAAATGAGTTACCACAGATATAAGCAATGTTATAAATATTTCTGCATTTCCTATTGCACTGAAACACGTTTATTGTTGCGCCAACAGGAAGGATCAGCTGAATGGCTAAGAAACTAGAAATACCGAGCATCTCTGGGGAGGTGATACGGGAACTGTTGTAGAGATGATATTCTTGTGAGCTCTGATGCTAACAATTTTCTTTTCCTATAAAAGCCAAACTTGCAAATGTGATGTTCTCTTTCCCTCTCTCCCTGACCCTTTAGCTATTACCCTCAATGGAAGCAATTACTGTGTTGATTTTTGCATAGTTTGAACTGTGTGTTTGTGTTGAGTGTTGCAACGCAACAGTGCCCGTAATAACAGTCTTTCTGTCTTTCCCTTCAGGTCTGGATAGATGCAGGGACACAAATCTTCTTCTCATATGCAATCTGCTTAGGAGCAATGACTTCCCTGGGGAGCTACAACAAATACAAATACAACTGCTATAGGCAAGTTTCCATCCAAGGGGGTTTAGTGTTTTAGCTAAATGATGTAAATAAAGTAGGGACAATGGGTTAATTTTTTTTTAATTAACTTGCTCCATGACATATGTGTGACTTAGGGACTGTTTGCTGCTGGGATGCCTGAACAGTGGTACCAGTTTTGTGTCTGGCTTCGCAATTTTTTCCGTCCTGGGCTTCATGGCACAAGAGCAAGGGGTGAACATTGCTGATGTGGCAGAGTCAGGTACGATGGTATTTGTGGCAGTGGTGGTGGGCACTGCCGCCCAGCGTGTGAGCAAAGTTCTGCAGACTCAATCAGCTAACATCTAAGCAATAAAAACAGGACAAGGTTTCCCATAATCTCCAGAAAAATAAGCACATTGTTGATTTGGGCTTTCATCTAGAGCACTGAGGGTTAGGCGGGGTTATATTGTTTACTCTGTCTTGATTAACAGGGCAGCGAACACATTTCCTAGAATGTGCTAATCCATTAGAGTTGAGATTAGAGTTACAGTAACCACTCCATTATCTAGGGTCCAGAATGTCATTGATTCAACAATTTATTCCATCCTTCTTTTCAGACTACCTTTATTTTCATGCAAATGCAAATAGCCAGTGTTTATGTATATTTTCATACCTTAGTTTTGCTTGCTCACAGCGGAGAGCTGCAGTGGGAGTGTTACCTTGGCCTTTTGCAGGGACGTACACGCAGATATTCCCAAATCTCACTGAAAGCCAAGAGAAGCTGGAGAACTCCATCTCCTTGCTTCTCTGGGCCATTTCATCCGCGTGAACTCCAGATGTTGCAATCCTACCTTTGTCCTCTGTAGCTTCAGGGTGAGGTGGATAGAACCACGAGAAGTCCGTTTTGAAACTGGCTGTACACTTAGGTTCCTCCCTCATTTCAGAAGTGTTCTTCCCATTAACGTTCAGCTACACACTTGCAGCTGAAGAAGGCTAAACCCTCATAGCAGGTGAATGTTTCTCAGACAAAACAGAAGACATTTTTTCCTCTGTGCATGTCTTGTCCATGAGGGCAGGTATGACCATGTGTTTTCATGTAGAACAGATTAGATGGGAATTACCATTCAAAAATAATGAGTCAGGCCTCAACTGCCATGAGGCTTAAAGCTAATCAGATTCAAGTAATAACAATGTCACCTGAGTGCACTTTTGGCATTTCTTTCTGATTTTTTTTTTTTTTTTGAGCAATTTTAATTCCCCCACATAGTATTTGAAAGCTTTCCTCTGCAAACATGCTATTAAAATGCAAAAGTCAATACGTCTTCTGATCACATGGCTCTGGAATTAAGTCTTTAAGAAAAATATCTCGCTTCGCAAGGGCTAATGAAAAACTAATGGCATTGGTGGCACCGCTGGATTCTTGGGTGGCTGCAATTGGCACACCTCTCGCAAGTGTAATTAGTTAACAGTCTTGGCCATAATGCTTATTTTGATCAGAGGTTGATTGCTTTGCTTGAAAACAGGAAGCAAGGGAATAATCCTATTGAATGAATCATATATAGCCCCTTTTTTTAATATGTAGGTGGATCAGTTCCAAGAGTAGCGTTTTTAAGTATTTCTGCATGAGGTTTTTATCTGGTCGATATTTATTCTAATTTTTGTTATTAAATCTGTGATAAACAGGCAGCTATGTGCCTGTTGCTTTACATTTTTAGAATTAAACCATTTTCTAGTCACACTGGATTTTTAAGTAATTTTAAAATACAAATTAACTAACAAACTTAGTGTTTACATAGCATTTTTTCATCAAACAGCTCAAAAAGCATTTTTTTAAAGGAGGCATTTTACATCTTTTTATAGGGACAACGAGGGCACTGATTAGCTTCTGAACTTGGTTTTCAGCATCTTGCATATTTTGCTGTCAATTCCTTCAGGTTTTCTACTTTATTTAAATTCAACCCCAGCTGCTAATAGCCAGAGGCTTCAACCATCTCACTGTTCAGTGGGTTGCCCATCGTCACTGGCTGTCCTAAGGGATATTTTTGCATGGCAGTAGACGTTACCAAAGTTATCCAAACCACTCCCCATGGGTTTCCTCGCTGCCTTTCTCGGCAGAGGTTGAGTGCAGAGCCACCGGAGACCGTGGGATGAGTGTGCCGGGACCCACGTGCGGCCGTGGGGGAAGCTCTCGCTGCTGACTTCTCCGTGCAGAGACATTCAGCAGGAGCTTAAGCCTCTTTTTTTGGCCTTGCCTTTTTTGGTTTCTTATGATGGAAGGTCAGAACGGCTCCCCTGGGTCGGGAACGGTGAGCAGAGTCACTGCCACTTGGCCGTGGCACCGGGAAAGGACATTGTCCACGGGGCCAAGACCTCCTGCTCCCCCCGTCTCGTCCCAGCGAGTTAAATACCTCCTGTTTCCTTGTTTGCCCTCTTGCAAGCCAGAGGAAGGAACATCAACAAATTTGTTGACATCAGAATCTCATGGCCACATTTTTTTACCTGTGCCAAATTCGGCCTTGGCGCAACGTGGCCAGGACACGCTTGTCAGCGAGTGGTGGCTTCTGCTGGCCCTTCGCTGGCTCTCATGGGTTTACACGAGAGTTAAATTAGACCCCTCTGGCTTCCCAGTGAGAGCAGATTTTTTAATAAACAGCCCTTGACTTTTTTTCAGAAATACTTTTAAAGGGAGAGAAGAAAGCAGCAGAGTCTCAACAAAGCCGTAGTGAGTCCTGTCCAATCTGTGCTGCGTCTCTGGCTGGAAAAAATACTTTCCTGCCAGTGCAATTTGTAGCAGTGTTAAAACAGCACAAGATTTGCCTTTTTTCTTTTTTTTTTTTAATCCTGTTTGCAAACAAATTCAAATTAAGCAGGCCTGACTATAGTGCCTCGGGTTTCCTAATGCCTGCCCGGTCTCTGCTCTCCAGCCTGGCCGCAGCGCTTTGCCGGCAAACAGCGAGTGGGCCGGGGTTGTGGCAACCCTAATTAGCTCTAAATAGCGGCCACAAGTGCTTCACTTTTGCAAAACACCCTTCAGAGCAACAGCGTTTCACATTAAATACAATTTTTGGATTATTTATGTTCAGTCGAGGGGATGCCAGGAACATTTTCTTTCACACGGACTTTTCTTCTCTTTTTATTTCAACACTTTGTTTCAGAGGAAAATCAAAGCTAGCACAGGGCTAAGGGCACAAGACCGTATCACAGTGCAAGGACAGTTTCACTGGCCAAAGCATGCAGAATTGCAGCAAGTTTTGAGGAGAGCAGTTTTACATCTGTCTCATCAATTGCACAGATGAGCTGCAGATGCCGTTGGTAGCAGTTCTTGCTCAGGGAGGATCTACTGTATCCACAGAGTCAGGAGGCAAAAAGCAAAGCCCCCCCCCCCCCCAAATTTGAGACATTCACTATTTTTTTGGTATCTTCTGTCATATAAAATTTTAGTTATGTTTCATTTTAAATAAAATTAGTTGCTCGATTGTTGGCTAATTTGTATTTATTTCTGCTCAAGTATTTTCAGTGACCTAAAGTTTTCTTTAGTTTGGAAAAAAGTAATTTTTTTTTACCTCTTTCTCTTGTTTCTTTTTCCATCTCTCTTGTTGGAAAGGAAAAGCAGGAGGTAGGAAGAGCATAGTTAGAGATTTTTCTGTCCAGATGAGAGATAAGATTTCTGTCCCCACACTGCAGCAGTTTAAAAAAAGTTCTTTTTCCTATCGAAAATTACTTGAATCCACTTGAAAATCCTGGGGGTTTTTTGAGGCTACTTAAAACAAGCGGATGAGCCAAGCATTCCCAGGTTTAATCTGAATTTCAATCTGCCCTCAGAATTTTTTGGCGGCTTCACCAAATTTCTACAAGCACTTTGAGAGCTTGCTGTCAATGCTGGATTGCCAGTGTTCCTGTCTCCCGCTCAGAAAAGGCTCTTTTTCTCTCGACAAAAGCTCTCATGAGCGATAGCTGGTAACTCCTGGCTCCAGATGAGTGTGCGAGGGCACTGCCCCTGTGTCAGGGTGTGGGTACCAGGGAGATGCTGTCTGGTCCATGCTGCAGATAAGACCCAGTCTAGTGATGAGCCCTCGCATACAAGACTTGGCTTTCCAGACCTGAGAGGCTGGACAGTCGGTCCCAGCCCCGCTGGTGCTCCCAGCCTGTTTCTATCCATCACTTGGGGCTGATGTTGGTCATATCAGTGTCACCACGGCAGGTCTGCCTAGGCTGGCTGGATAGGGGCAGATGATGTGACAGCACGGGAAAGCGATTTTACACAAGGCGGTTTTACACACCAGCAATTTTTTTCAGGATTTTTTTTTTTTTTTTTTCTTTTCAGGGACCACAGCTAATATAACTAGGAGTAGCCTGATCACCTCAGTGCAGCAGGGAGGGTTTGCAGAAGCGAAGGAGCAAACTCCCAGAGTGCAAACCCCGCTCTAGAAAAGCCGTGCTGGGTTTGGAGGTTGCATACAGAGGGAGGCAGTGGTTGTATTTAGCCTAGATCCCAGGGAGTGTTTGGAGCAGAGCCCCTTCCCTGCATGCAAAAGAGTTTCATCATCATCATCTTCATGGTGGCCATGTGGGCTAGCGGTGGGATCCTGCCATTCCCCCGGGTCACTCCTCCTCCCCTGCCCCCAGCCCTGTCCCGTGTCTGCGCGGGGCAGGTGTAGGATCACCTCCATTATTGGCATGTTTGAGACAGATGTTAAAACTGGTGATCTGTTAGCAATGGCCTTGGGGGTTTGCCTGTGGTTTCTGCTGTAGTCATGCGTGCTTCGATTTCAGATAAAAGAGCCAAACTCTTTCACTTCTGGTATTTCCAGCCGCGTTTGGATTTATCTGAACGGAACCAGGCATTCCTGCATTTGAGTGTGGCTACCTTTGTCAAAGAGCTGGTACTTACTATTTCTCTTCCCTTCCCCCTTTCCTGTTTTCTCTTTCTCTAGGTCCAGGCCTGGCCTTCATTGCCTACCCAAAAGCTGTGTCCATGATGCCGCTGCCCACCTTTTGGGCAATCCTTTTTTTTATTATGCTTCTGTTGCTTGGACTGGATAGCCAGGTTAGTATTGTGGGTGAGAGATGTGGCTTGTTGTCTCAGCGCTGCTGAGAGAGAAAAGCTGGGTTTACTTCTAATGCTGCTTAAGAAGAATTCATCTGGGCTGCTTTTTAGTACAGGGGCTGCAATTTGATGGATCTCTTGGTCGATAGTGAGTATGTTATTGCTCCATAAGTCTTTGTCATCAGGAGTTAATGGAGTCCACAAGACCAAGGTAGTACACCCTAACCTAAATATCGGTCCCAGTCTGGCCCAAAATACTAGCGTTTTGGTCATGATGTTGTATTTTCCTACTTCAGAGAAGAGCTTAATCATTTTAAAATCATAAAAGACTACAGCAATCTGTTCCCCAGTGGACTGTGGAACCATTGCAGTAACCTGCAGTATGTCTACCCCATCATTAAAACACTTCGTAAGAATTAATATCTATTAGGAAAACAAGCTTTCATAGTTGCCAAGTGTCAAAAAAGACAATCAAAGCCATCGTGAGGCACAAAAAGCACAAGATGTTTTGTACTGTGTATCCAGGGTGGCTTCATGAACATTAAGAGGACAAAGCCACAGTCTTTTTCAGTGGCCTTAGTCTTGGAGCTGCTGAGCAGCTTGAGATTCTGTTGGTTTTCACTTCACCAGTGCACATTCAGCTCGTCCAAACAGGCCAGAAAGCATCTTGGGTTCCAGCTGTACTAATTTTATAGCACACAGTGCTATTAATTAGTGAGCATGGAAAAACTAGAAAGTTCAGTCCAAGAAGTTAGGTTATTTTTCCCAGTGGTTACTTATAGGAATGTTGGACTAAATACTGCCAAGGAACTTGTAAATCATTTCTAGATAGTCCACTTGAAAGGCAACATGGGTGACCAGGGATTATGCAGTAACTACACATTCAAAATTGCCGAAGTTTTCAGGGCAACCGGCAGCTTTCTGCACTCAAATGGAGAGTCGCCAAGATTATAAAAACCCAGTTGTTAAGGATGAAATGTTCACTTAGCTGAAATGTTCTCTCATAATGAGGAGAGATCTCTGAATGGATTTTTACCCATTTGTTGTGTACTTAATCTCTTACGTTTTTGATATTGAATTTGCCCTAAATCGCTCTTTATGGCTTAATCTTTGAACTCTACTGAGCAACTTTCAATCATTCTGAAGTAAATGTGAAAGCGCCCAATGCCGTGGTTCAGCAACCCTGTGCTTATGCAAATTGGAAGCTGTCTAGTAATTTTATAAAGCTCCTCGCTGCGTAGAATGATTAAAACTAATTGGAGCGCTTAATTTTTCTCCTCCACCCCTCAGTTTTTTTGGAGTGCAGTCAGGCAGGTTTCTGGAATGCTGGAGCAGTTTAAGATCAAATCAGCCCAAAGGAAGGGGTTGCATTTAAAAAGAAAACCAGTTTTGCAGAAGTCGAAGTAACAAGTCAGCAGGCAACAAAATCTGATGGGGGGTTTGCCGGAGGGGCTGTATTTCCAAAATGAAACTTCAGCTCACAGTCAGAGAAGGTGGAGTTGTTACAGGGCACTTTGGGGCACTGTAAGAGCAATGTAGATACTGGGTAGGAAAAAGTAGCTTTTCTTGAAATAATGCTACTTCATAGGCTCCCCGTGATAACTCATTAGTTATAAGATAACGTATCCACTTAAAGTGAAGGTCATTTCTGCAGAGGCAGCCTTGGTTCTCCGTGGTATCCTCGTGTCTTCAGTGAACTTAGTGCTTCTGCACCTTGCCAGGCTGGAAGTGCAGCTCAGCTGAGTGATCCCTTCTTCAGATTTGCTTGGGCACAGTTCGGTAGTGGCTTTTCTCCATGGGCGAAATGCATCTGGTTTTTGATTAACTTTAAACTTTTGTTCAAATCCAGTTTGGGTTATTTGGTTATTCAAGTTGCATACCTTACATGTAGTTTTCCAATGAAAAGTTAGTACAAATACAGTTACCAGGAAGCTAGATAAAGAAAGATTTTCAGCTCATCTATTCAGATCTTCATTTTTGGTTTACACATGCAAATAGTTTATAAAATCTTTGTGTAGGAACTGTGTCAGCAGCACCATTATTGCAGCAGAAGTCTCCAGAGCTCAGTCAGAGGTACTCTGCTTGCAGGTTCAGAAAAGACAAGTTCAGTCAAGAACTGCTGCTATTTCCCATCAAAGTTTGTTTTCCCTCAGCTGGATTTTCACTAGCGCACCCAGGAGTAGAGTTTTATCCAATTGTGGAATTAGCCCAACTGGTACCTGTGAGGTTTTCTGACACACCAAAAGGAGGCTGGAAGGTACTTTCCTAGCTGAGGCTTTTTTGGAGTGATTCCTCTCTGGCTCTTTTCTGGCATACGTCTTGTATTCATCTGGAACAGCTACAACATAAACCCCACATAAGTACCTTCCTGTCATCAAATTAAGTTCCATTATCCTTGCAGCTTATGTTTCCAGAGCCCCTTTGGTAGTCCGTAAGGCCGCTAGGAAGTGAACAGCAATTCTGAAAGCTTGTTCCAACCTGAAAACGGCCCCCGCGCTTCATCCGCTGGGTTCCAAAGGAACGGCAAAGGAATTTACTTATCCAGAGCAGCATTTTGCCACTGAGCACAGTTCGGGTGTTGCTGTGGAGCGTTTTTTCAAGTACGAGCCCGGATAAAATGCACAACGGGTAATTTTCAAGTCATGTGTCTTTGTTGTTGGTTTTTTTTTTTCCTCTAGTTTGTTGAAGTTGAAGGACAGATCACGTCATTAGTTGATCTGCACCCATCCTTCCTAAGGAAGGGTTACCGACGGGAAATCTTCATCGCTATAGTGTGTTTCCTTAGCTATCTTCTGGGACTAACTATGGTGACTGAGGTGAGTGGCACTGGTGCTGGAAATTGCCTTCTTTTTTAGCCAGTTTTTCGACGAATTTTGCCTGCACAGAATCAGCAGCTCAGAGAAGCGCTGCTTTTTAAATCTGCAGAGTGTCTTTCATCCCTAGATCTGAAAGGATTTTGAAGGGGAGCTATATATTGCCCCCATTTTCTGTCAGAGGAACAGAGAAATGAAATCTCATTAAATTCAATCTGATCTCAAGTACTCATCAACAGGAGTATGAATGTTAACATCTGTCTCCAAATGATGAAACACATCGGGAACCTTCGGCAGAGCAGATGAAGAATCCATCCAGTGCATGCAGGGAAAGAGATTTTTATCTTAGTTACACAGATTTGAATCGATGAAATACCCCTGGATTTATTCTTGTATAAACAAGATGGGAATATGTTCCAGTGGCTGCACTGTTGTGATATTTATCTCCAAAATAAAATCCAAGCCAGGTTTCAAAAACAACTGGAAGAGCATGATTGTGCAAATTAAAATAGCACCTGCAACAGAGGTGCCCAATAAACACAGTTTTTCAAGTAAAAGTGCAAGTGTATATAGGTCAGTGTAGCGAGAGCAAAGATTCCAACATCGTAGTATAGAGTTAGAAGGAAATAATGAACTATTCTCATGAAAAAAAAGTTCTTCCACTTGATTCATAAATGAAGACCTTCCTGAGGAACTGACTTCCATTTTTAGTATTTTGGAGACATTAATGTTAGGAGGTGACTTATTATTTCTTTACATCATTTGTTTCTATAAATGCCCATCCTAAAATACTTTTAAGAAGGAAAGATTTAAGTGTCTCAGTAGCTTAGACTAAGTGGCTTAATTTTGTTTAATCGTTGTCTTGTTTGGAATGCTTCCTGTAGTAAACACGCATATTCCTGGGGGAAGGTAATGCTAAATATTTACCTTACCTAAGTGCTTGATATTTCTTCTTGTTAGACTGTAATCATTACGATATGTTGATAAATATTACTGGGAGCTGAGCCTGAAGTACTCCTTTTTTTTTCCTGTTGGATCCTAATCCGTTGTGTCTCTCTTTTACAGGGTGGCATGTATGTTTTTCAACTCTTTGACTACTATGCAGCTAGTGGTGTATGCCTTTTGTGGGTTGCATTCTTTGAATGTATTGCTGTAGCCTGGGTTTATGGTAAGTGAGAATCCTTTCATCTGATACCTTTTGATGAGTCAGTGACAATTTTGTGAGCCAAACCTTTAATCATCAGCCACCCCAGAACCTTCTTCCCAGCAACAGACACATGCCATTAATAAAAATTCGCGCTGACCTCTTGGAGACAAAATTGCAGCTGGGATGAAGCCAATCTCCAGTGTTTTTCCACACAAAAATGAGTATTTTTCATTGCTAATTAATAAAGACACAATGAGGCATTTACGTTTGCTAAGCTTAGAGATAAAGAGTTGAAAGTTTGGCCAGCCTTGAAAATTTCTGTTTGTCTCTCAGAGAATTTCTTTTCAAAGCTGCAATGTCTGCCGGGGGCGAGCCAACCAAATAGGAAATACAAAAAGAAAGCCGACAGAAGAGTGTATTCTGTCCCATTTTGTTTAGGCGATGCTGAGCACCGAGGTCTGACAGTAGCCTCTGTAGCTGCCTGAGACGGCAGCTGAGGACTGATCAGATGTTTGCTGCTTAGAACTGGCCATTTCCCTGATTTTTCATGTACTCCATCTCCTTAAGAAAGCAAAACAAACAAAGCCTTCATTTTGCATCTGTCAAATTTCTGTAGAAGCAGGGTGTACCGTTTGCTGTTGGGTGCATGATGGGATGGGGAGGGATTAGCATCGCACTCCTGCATCCGGATAATGAGGGGTGTGTGGGATGAGAGAGTCCCCCAACTGTCGAGCTTCTCAAGAAGAAAATCACCTTGAACTTCACAGCCGCAGGAAGCGTTTGAGGAATACGTCTGACACCCTCATCTTCCCTTTAAATACCACTCGGGGAGAAGAGGAAGGCAGCTGTAACCCTACAGTTTATGCGTTCAATTCTGATGAATGCTCTCATTCTCTGTTGCAGGCGCTGATAATATTTATGATGCCATTGAGGATATGATTGGATACAGACCTGGTCCCTGGATGAAATGGAGCTGGATTGTGATCACACCAGTTCTCTGCGTGGTGAGTACTGACCTGTGCTGTTTCCAGTCTTCACACAGCAGCTCTGAGCCACCTCTCACTGGTTCTCCTCAAGTGAAGGCTGTTGCATTCAGAGGCCAATTTGTAAAGAGCTGCTGGAGGCTTGAACATGCCCCTCAAAGACATCATCTTCTCAGATATTAGAATAATGCCCCAGATTTGTTTAAAATACATATGGTATCCATCAGCTCTGTCTTTCACTGCCTCTCTTCCTTAGGGCCAGTGGTAGCACCACAGCCATACTGCTTTCAGCATTTTTGAGCCTCACTTTGTTTTCCTTTCTCATCCACAGGGGTGCTTTATCTTTTCTTTGGCCAAATACAAACCACTGACCTACAACAAGGTCTACACGTACCCAGAGTGGGCAATCGGCCTGGGCTGGGTTCTTGCCCTTTCCTCCATGATCTGCATCCCTATGGTGATGGTCATCCGCATCGTACGGTCAGATGGGTCGCTCATTGAGGTAAGAGCAACCAGTTGTCTGTCCAGAGGAGAAAGGAAGCTTTAACTCGCTTTGTTTTATACAAAATAAGCACAGTGCTTGGAAAACTGCCACCTTGCCCAGGTAGGGCAAAGTTGGGTGCCTCTCCTGCAGTAAATGCAAATAAGACTGTTAAAGATCACCTGTCCCTTGGGCAAACAGTAGAAATTGAACAAACATGAAGCCTTCTGTCCTCACACAAACACCAGGTGATTTTACTTCTACAGTTTCTAGCATGGCAGGTCGCTGCCTCCATGTGCAGACAAGCTCTCAAGGACTGGGGTGCTTCCATGTGCCAGATCCCTCTTCTCCACGGAAGAGGGGGACAGGGAAGCACCATCCTACCAATCACTGAGAAAACGGGAGAGAGAAAGAGAACTTGGGTCAAACACGGCTGTCTAAGAGCTCATTGAATTTCAGGGAGATTCAGATCCACCTGTGGACTGTGGGGCTCCCAGGCATGGCCTTTGCTCTGGAGGACTGAATAAAAGTCAAACCCTCTTGCCAGTGGGCTTCACTTTTGAGCTGGTTTTTTCTTTTCTTTTTTTTTTTTAAATTCCTAATTAGTCAAAACACTGGATCGAGATTGCTCTGATCTTTGGAAAAGTTTGGGCTGAATTCAGACAGCGTAGATTCTCTCTGGTTTTGCAGGCAGTCTCTTGCCCTTCGCAGTTCAGTGCAGGTTCCCCTGGTTTGTTTTCCTTCCAGTG
The DNA here is from genome assembly GCF_036013445.1 of Caloenas nicobarica. NCBI lineage: Eukaryota > Metazoa > Chordata > Aves > Columbiformes > Columbidae > Caloenas > Caloenas nicobarica. The sequence goes on along the minus strand of NC_088255.1, from coordinate 18,831,249 downwards.
AATAGTTTTTAGAGACTGCACAAGCGTGAAACAGCAATTCTCTTCTAAGGTTTCAGATTAGTTTTGTTTTTGCCTAATGAGATGGTCTTCAGTGCAGCCCAGGGTATTCTTGGAGGAGAAAGTGGGACGCTTTGGGTTAGGAAAAAAGAGAGAATGGAATAAAAAAAGAACATTTCCCAGAGAACAAATGCTTGCATTTGTTTTTCTGCAAGTGTTAATGGTCTTTTTCAGCTGTGGCCAGAGCACTTTCATTAGTGTTTATTTTCCTGCCTACATTGTCAGCATCTATTGAGAGAGAAGTCTAAAAGTAGCCAAAACACTCCACAAAGACCATGTTAGGGAAGGAAAGAGAGTAAACACTGGTCAGATGCCATTTAGTTCTTCCTTTGTGAACGGAGATGTAGGAGAGAAGTTGCCACTTGGCAACGAGCGGCTGGGCGAGAAGGCAGAGCTGCTTCTAAATGGGGAAGGAGAACGCGCATAATTTGAGCAGCAGCTGCGGCGCCGAAAGCCCAGCGTGCAGGATGCTGGACGATGCCGTGGATGCCCTCTCGTGTCCGGCTTGCCCGCGTCAAGCCGGGCTCTGCAGCTGAGCAGCAGTTGAATGCCGCGCTCCGCAGCCCGGGTCCCCGTGTCCTTACAGAGCCACGCGGTGCACGCGCGTCCCCGATGGCCACCAACCCCATCCTTGGTTTGCCACGTCCTCCATCCTGCACGTGGAGATGCGGGGGGGGCACCGCCTGCTCTTCTCACCTTCGTTCTTTTCCTTCCTTTCAGAGGATAAAAGCGGTGGCCGCCCCCAAGGAAGTGAATCGATGGTCCAAAGAAACGGAGAGCGGCACTCCCTTCTGCCCCAACGGAACTCCGAATGGCGGATTGATCAAGCCAACTCATATCATTGTGGAAACCATGATGTGAGCTCTCTCTGTGAGAGGATAAACCTGCTTTAACTGCCGTTTACTAACCATAGATTCTCATAGGACCAGGTTTACAGAGCTTTATATTTGCACTAGGATTTATTTTTATTTCTCACAGAGAAAGTTATTTTTTGTGTGTGTTTTTTTTTTTAATATTTTGTAAGGTAATCACAGCAGATGTCTCTCTGTAGGGGGAGAGCTTTCATATCAGACTAGACATATTACAGGAATTTACTATTATTGGGTTTTTTAAAATATATATATCTTTATCTCTAAATATTATACACCTTACCACTTGAATTGATTGTCTTGCCAGCAATACATTCAAGTCTCAGAAAGCAATTAGAGGTGCTGGTATGGTTGGGAGCAGGGTAACCGACAGAACACACGAAAGGAGCTCTGTTGAGAGATACGATAAAAAAAAAAAGACACTGTTTCAAGAGCAGTTTCAAAGGTGTAGTATTTCCACCCTCTGGTTCATTTGTGGTAAACGACAGGCTTCAGGGTCACCTTAGGGAAAGGGTACAGTTAAGTTTAGCACAGTCCCTGAATAAAGATACAGGCGGGCGGCTGGAGCGGAGAATTTGCCAGGGAGGCAGAGAAGTTGGGTGTGAAGCGCCCTGCGGCTTCCCTGGGCACCGGGCCCCTGCCACACAGTCGAGAGGAGGACTTTAGGAAGGCGTTTGCAGGATTTGGCATGGTTCACTTGGGGTTTTTTTTAAGATTTTTGTGGGTTTTCTTTTTTTTTTTTTTTTTTTTTTTTTTGTACTTAAGCGGATTGCTTGCTGTCTGTACGTGAGCGGGGAGGTTGAGCACCTGCTCCTGAGTTTTCCAGCAAAGCGCATTTTAGTGTGGTGGCACTGGTGTAAACTTGAATTCTGCAAACTGGGAGAGGCAGCAGGGGCGAGTGCTGAGGAGCTGAGAGGGGAAGAGCGGCACCTGCCCTGCAGATGTTCTTTGCCTGCTCGTTTGTTTGCGTGTTGATTATTGGACTTTGGTTTCGGGCAGAAAAATAAAAGAATTCGTTCTGGACCCTGACCGCCCAAAGGTGAACACAAACCAGGTCATCCCCGACAGGAGGAACAAAACCGCTCACCTACACCTGGTGTAACTGGTATTTATAACAGACACGTTGTCAATAATAATAGTAATGAAGATAATAATATCACTCAGCAAACAGGTGCTTTTCATCCATGTATCTCAAAAATGCTTTGCCAAGTTCAGGAACCGGGATTTGCTTTATTTATTTATTGGGGGTGGAGTCCTTTACTGTCGGGGGAACAGCCAAAAGGACTCAGTCCCTTGTCCCATGTTACTGAATAGCAGCAGTGGACCTAGGGCCCCCAGTCTCCTTGCCCATCACTGGGTGAAATTGTAGTTTTATGTTTTTTTAGGGTGTGTGGAGGGTTGCAGACATATTTATGAGTCTTGTGAATTTTATCTGCTGAAGAAACAGGGCTTTTGGGATTTTAAGTTAAAGCAAAGGGAACATGTAACACTGAAATGTTTTGTATTTCGTCAGGAGGAATTTTGTACCGTTCCAGGTTAGACTGGGGAGCGAAGAGAAACCGCTACAAGGAGTGTAGGAACGGGGGTTCTGCTTCGTGTGGGCCAGGTGGATGTTTCCATGGGCAATTGCTCCCTGAAGTCTGCCCAAAACATGGACAGAAACCTTTTTTTAAAAACTTGCGCAGGTTGTGCTGGGAACAGGTTCTCTGGTGAAACTCAGCCTTTTTCTTGTGGGCATTGTGTTAGGGGGAGAGGGTGTGTTTTGTTTTTATGATACCACAGTTAGGCTATGCAAAGGTATTTAGATAAAATGCTTGATAAAAGCAGAGTTTGTATCTGCTTATTCTACTGTCAGCTTAGTTTGTCAGGGCAGAGTTTGACATTTCAACAGGAACATATCCAGTTCTTAACATTCCTACACAGTAGTTTTACTTTATTTTTTCTTGACCCATGGGCTGACTGGCTGCAGCAGCACAAACACTTGTTGATAAGCTTGTTGGTTTTCCTGTAACAGAAAAGGGGTGATTTAAAAGTAAGAGATGGACCAAAATAATTTAAAAAAAAAAAAGAAAAAGTGGCTTCATCCATAACTTTCCAAGTCTTTCCAGTTTGAATTTGTACACATTTCTACATCAGATAACTGAATTGCAGCAACAAAACCAGCCAGGGCAGAATTGGTTTCGTTTTCTTTTTCTGGTTGCTGCATTATGAGATGAAACTTTTCCACCGCTGGAGATGTCAAACATCTAATGACCCCTGCTGAGCCGGTGGCAAGAGCCATCCGAAGGTCGTTGGAGGAGTTCTGTGGGCCAGTGGGTGTCATCAAATGTGCCCAAAATAAACATGCATACAGCTTTTTTTTTTAAATAAGCTTTAACCATCGAAGGCAGTGAAATGTAATCAAAGATAAGTCTCTTGGTGGGCTTTGGCTTGGACCCCCATTTTTGAGTTACCGTTGGTGTCTGCAGTAACCCGGCACGCTTGCCTGGGGGAAGAGGGAGCAGCAGGTTAGGAGCTTTAAATTAAAGGATCCTGTGAGTGCAGATGAAACACTCATGCTTGATTTTTATTTTTTTACATCTATACATTGTCATACAAGTGCGCTGGAGATATAGTTTGCACATCACTTTCGTGCTGTAGAGCTGAGACAAGCTTTAGTTAGGGAACCGAATGGTTTGGCCCCATCAACGCTGCCTCTGGTGAGTGAGCCGGGTGTTTCTTTAACCTTCTCCCGCATTGTGGAGAGCGTCTTTGGGTGGAGAACCAGAGGGCTAATACTACACCTTTCGAAGTACAACTACTAGCAAACCAGAACCCAGCCCTGTTTCGATATAAACTGTGCCATTCAAATCAGTCGCTTCCATGTACCAAGTGAAAATGTCTCGCGCGTATGCAACGGCCTCCTTGGGAAGGTGTCCGGCCCCGCCGTGCTGTTCAGCGGGACCGCGAGGAGGGCTGGGGCTCACCAGGAGCTGAGAAAGGATTGTTTCTGGAAAACAGTTCCCCCCTCCCTTCTTGCCCCACCTCGAAAAAGAAAAGAAAAAAGAAAAAAAAAAAAAATTGTCTTGGTTCATCTAGGGATTGAGTTCCAATGATAACACTTACATTTTTACAGTTTGGGGGTTTTTTCCTAACACTTTTATCCGATTTCTGAACTTTTCTGGGTGATAAAATTGCATTTCAATATGATCCTCTGCCAAATTTATTAAAAACCAATTTTTTAAAAGACTCTGTGTTTTCTACCTATTTCTGACTGCAAATACAACTGATTTTTTTTTTCCTTAATTTACTTGTTTAAACACTTGTGACCTCTTTTACTTGTTTTATGTAAATGAGGAACTCTATAGTAAAATATCATGACTAGTCATAGAGGAACTGGTTTGGATCCAGGGAAAAGTTGGTGCAGTTTTGGCATGAGATCTTTAGAACCAGATCCCTGAGTTTAAAACCAGAAGAAAACAAGACAAACCCCACACCTTTTCATATTTCATTTATCTTTGTATTCATGGGTTCTTCTGGGCTTGAAAACGGCAGATTTTCAGCAGTATTTATTTCCAGCTGACCTGAGATAGTAGAAATGTAAAGGGGAACATTTACCCCCCACGATTCTCTGACCTGTTTCTTATTTCTCTCGATTTTCCAAACTTTTTCAGTTCGTCTGTCACTAGTTATGATCTCACTCAATGGGCATCTATTGTAAGGGACTTTACCAGTAGTCTGTATTTTGGTATTTAAACAGTATGATTTCATAAATAGAACTGGTTTTTATTGTTGTTGTTGTTCTCATTTTCCTTCTCAGCCGTAGCTTTCCTTTTCATCTGGTCCAAACAAATCCACGTGCTTAGGAAAGTCCTTTAAAGTGTGAGATAGTAGGTCCACAGTGGATTTGTTCTTGTGTTTGTAAATGAAAATACAAAAGCCTAGCAGCGGGATTTGCCATTTAGGACAAGGCTGGTGGTCACCCTGCTGAAGCACCGCAGCAAAACTGGTTTTCGCTGTTGTTCTCGGGGAAAGGAGGACAACAAACAAACAAACAAACAAAAGGTGCAGCCTTATGGTTGCTTTAACACCAAAAAAACCCAACAACCATCAGCAGAGCCTTTAGTGTCACTGTCAGGAGAGCATCTTTGTTCAGTCCTGTGTGCATCCTCCTTCCTCAACTGCAGCTACTCCTGGCTCCTCTTCTCTGTCTCCACGTTAGACGAGTCAAGTAGATCTGAAGACACATGGACATTTCCATTCGATAGGCCTTTTATAAGTCTCCTCCCACTCTTCTTCTTCTTCTTCTTCTTTTTTTTTTTTTTTTTGCTAAGGAGACATAACAGTTTAATTGAGGTCGTGCTTGTCACACTTGGTTTCAAAGCTCCCACTTGTTGCGTCAATGACAAAACTCCATCCGTGGGAGAAGGATTTGAACGTTTTGGCTTTTTTTTTTAACAACTGATGATTAGTTTCCACATCTCGTGATCGCTGCAGGATCACTTGTGGAGGCATAATGTATATAAAATGTTAAATAAGCTGTGTATTGAATAGAGTGGACAAGTTTTAGTTAAGCAGCTCAAGCACACTTGGAAAAAAGATGACCCTGACATAATTTCCAGGAGATTCAATGGACGTTGCTCACTTTCAGTAAAAAAAAAAAAAAAATTTAAAAAAATCTATGTTTGAGTAGATTAAATCTTTTACCTTCATATGCACGTACACAAGTGAGGACATTGCTTCTGTTTGTAAGCTGCAAATCGTGTGTAAGTCTTGCAGAGCTGTTTAGGATGAGGGTTGCGAAGGTTTAGCCACCACTTGCCTACAAAGAGCCAACGTGCCAGGGTGTCAAATGGCCTTTCCTGAATTGGGGGTGGTGGAAGAGGGAAAATAATGACAAAATCCTAGACCAAGGCCCCTCCAAGGAAGCTTTAAGGTTGGTCTTGAAAACTCTCCTGGTTCCTCACAAATGCCACGTGGCTCCGGGTACGGGAGGCTGGCTGTGGGTCAGGCCTCGGACTCGTTTTCTCCAAAAAATCAGCATCCAAAACCTTGTGGTTCAGATTGACATGTAGTCGTGGATTTGTATATTTGCATGAGCAAAGGTCAGGAACCGTCAGACCCTAGTAGCTTGGTTTATTTCTTGTACTCAAAGATAAGCTTAAGAAAGAATTCTGTGACACTAGAGAAACACATGAACTAGTAAAAAAAGCCCCCCCCAAAGCTCCATATTCCATCACAAAAATATTCTGTTGGTAGTCGTGGTCAATTTAAGTTTATGGGAAAGCTTGCTTAAAAAGACAAAAAAACTTGAGCATAACGAGCACCAGCTGGAAAAACTGCCCATTCTGGCCCTGCATCCTCTGCCGGATCATGGCTCTTTTCTGCCAGCCCCAAAGAAACCTGTACACGGACAGCGCTTCTCTGCTTTAAGAAACAAAAATTAATAATTTTTTTTAAAAAATAATTTTTTGGTTGTTTCTATTAAAAATAAACAGAAGAAAAAAGATGGTTTTTATGTGTGTTTTTCTAATTGTCAGTTTGAGTTGGTGATTTCACCTGTATCCCAAAATGAGCAGAAAAAGCTTTAGCTACTATATGACCAGAAAAAAACACAACTTGAAGTTTTGCAGGTTGAAAACATTAACAAATCAAATCACGCCCACATCCCCATGAAAGGTGGAAAACTTAAGTGACGGGGCTTGTGCCTGGAAAAGAGCCTGACCCTGCTGGTATTGCTGGGCTGTTGAATGGCAGCACAAACAGCCTTTTGGTATCAATGCTGTATACAAATTTGAAACAACCAGCGCAGTGTCAGAATTGAGTCCCACAGCCCTGAGCTTTAGTAGTAAAGCAAATTAAATATTTTTTTTTTAAAGGGGGTGATTTTGGGGAGGCTTTGTCCCCATGATGCACAGCAGGACGCTGCTGCTTGTGTTCCCTTTGCAGCAAAGGGCAATGTGGCCAGACCTGGGCGGGGGAAAAAAAGGCAGAAGAAATAATGGGGAAAATATTATATTTTAAAAAATGAAATAGTTGTGCTAAGGAACTGTGCATGTGTGCTTTTGTGTGCGCGCATATGTGGGGAAAGCTTTGTTCTTGTAGCATAGTACACATTAGCATGACACACAATTTTTTTCTATCCGCTTCTGCAGTTGGGATGTTAAAAAGATTTTTTTTTTTTCCTTGATATAAACACTGGCAAAATCATGTTGAGAGGCTGGGGAGAAAAAAAAAAAAAAAAAAAAAAAAAAAAAAAAAAAAACAACTTGCCTGAGGAGGCAAGTTGACCATTTGTCATCTGCTCCCGTCCTGGAACCAGCAATGGTCTCTCAGCAGCGCAGCATCCCGGTCCTGTTCTGAAGTGCTTGTTGTTCAATAGGGTGTTGTTTTTCTCCAGTGTAATGTTGTGATTGTTACCTGATAATGTTGCCAGGGACTTCGCGTTATAAAAGGTGGTCAATCATATTTGATGTATTTGGCTAAAAACAGTGGTGGTGGTTTTTTTTTAATTAATTACTATTTAAATTCCTAGCAGCTGTGATGACAGTAATGTGATGAGTAGCACATACAGCAAGGAGGTGCCGGTGATGATGACCTCCTTAAAAATGTCATCTGAACTTTTTTTTTTTTAAAAAAAAACACCTTAAAAATATTTTTAAAACATTTTAAAACATTTGTGTGTTCCGAAACGGAATATTTGTATTAGAAAAAAAAAAATTCCTGGAGTGTAATTTAATCCTAAAATCCCTAGCCTTTGTGTATATGGTAAATGTTTGTATTTTGCAGTTTCTGTTCTGCTTTTTAGATAAATAAAAAATGTATATGGATATTTTTAAGTCATCTTTGCTTTTTTAGATGAGTTTGTAATCACCTTGTAACTGAAAATAAATCTTTCCTTTATAAACCAGTTATGCTTTTTGATGTTTTGTTTGGTGGGTTTTTATTTTTGGTCTTTGAGTAGCTCACCTCTTCCTTTAACACTCTTTATTGTGGGGTTGTTGACTAGGGTGGGGGGAGTTGTCCTTATAAAATATTAAAAAATATATATATTTATTTTTATATATACACACATATATAAGCCCAGCTCACAATCCGACTTCATGTCTGTCCTGGTTTCACTCTGGGCAGCAGCTGAGCCCCACACAGCTGCTCACTCACTCCTCACCCAGTGGGATGGGGAGAGAAATGGAATGGTAAAAGTGCAAAAATTCATGGGTTGGGGGAGAGAAATGGAATGATAAAAGTGCGAAAATTCATGGGTTGGGATAAAGAAGAAGGAAAGAAAAAAAAATTATGCAAAAGAAAACGATTCCTCACCACTAACAACACGTCCCATCGCCAGAGTTGGCAATGCCTGGTCTGAGCAGCCCGATACTGGCACAAACAGCAGCTGCAATGTGTCTCAGGTTAAAATTAATTTCTAAAGCCACTAAGCACCAAGAGCTGCTGCCGAAGAGCTTCATATGTACCTGCCTTGGGTGGCTGTCACCTGCCCGTGGCTGCAGCCAGCTCCCTCAGCCGCGGTCTGCGGGACACAAGGTGACATTAGCGGGAGGACGCGCTGCCCAGCCAGGCGACGGGCAGCACATACCGGGGGAGCAGCACCGCCTGGACCTTGTACGTGCTGCACGCAGCGGAACCCCAGCCGTCACGTTGCACGAGCTGTTGTTGAACCTGCCATCGCCTCGGTTGGCTCCGTGCGGCTTTGGCAAGTCCCCGGTGCCAAACGTGTGACAGGCCTTGCCGTGAAGTCTGCGCCCCGGGAGGGTGGCCAGAGATGGCAGATAAGGCTTGTTTATGTGGCAGTGATTCCCCGGGTCCAACCAGGAGCATTTCCACACTGTGCTCAGCCTCCGAAAATTCCTGCGCTACCCACTTGGCCATGAAGAGTTGCAAAACGCAGCTCACCCTTTCCCTGACGGCGAGCAGAGATTCCCTGCGGCCTTATCCCAACTTTTTCTGCCCATGCTGGGGGCACAGAGGTGCCCCAAACCACTTTGTAAGAGCAAAGGCATTAATCCCCAACCCAGGGACACAAGGAGCTACATTCTGTGTTCACGGCCGTCGTCTTGTCGGACGTCTGGTTTCAGAGGTGGGATGACTTCAGCTACCACAACACAGCTCCCCAGGGCACCCCACTAGAGCCGCAAGGTTCCGAACATTGGACGGGCCACCTGCCAGCACGTCGTCCTCCAGCAGTTTCCTAACACATCTCCAGGGATTAAACCACGGCTTTGCAAAAGTTGCCACAGCCACATCACAGCCACCACGTGCTTTTCTGGGTCTCCGTTTTGTCATGAAGTAGCCAAGGTTTCAACCCAGCGAGATTTCCAGTGTCACCAAAGTGAAGCTGCGAGTGATGCTGTAACCATTGTCCTTCTAACAAGTTAAAATAGGGCTAGCAGCAGAGTGCTGCCGCACTACCATCCTCCAGCAGAAAGAGACAGGAGCCAAAACAAACGCATTTCATTTGCTTTTATTTAATTAAAAAAAAAAAAAGTCAAAGTCATTGCAATCCCATTTAAATACAGAGATTTACAAATAGGTCCAAAACAGGACTAAAATATTCTTTGAAATGCTGTACTTTTAAATATTGTGCTTTCATAGATACATAAGAAAATTAGCATATAAAAATACTTTACAAGGAATACACTCTAATATATGGATAAAAATACACATTTAAGTAATGCATTTCATCTTCATTTCATTCAAAATGCATAGGAAGGGATACAAGGACCAAGTTTTTCTTCCTTTTTTGTTTTTAAAGCCTTTAATAAAAGTCTTCATTAAAAACCTATGAGAAGCCCCAGTGAGCTTCCACTGCTCAGAATATTGCATATAAAAACACTTTCGGCTGCACTGTCAATGCTCCACAGTATCAATTATGGCACATTATCTAGTTGTGGCAGCAATGGTATGGGATATTGCATACTCGAAGAGAAAATGGCTACAACAACAAATAGCTGGATGGGCCCATTCGCGTGTCTGGAAGAAACACCCTGAAATGTTGCGCTATCGCAGAGGGACAGAGTCGCAAAGTAGCGCGGGGATGGACAGTGGGGGGACAAGTCCTGGCTCAGCAAAGTGACAAACGTGTGGCACATACCCATCCGACACCCTACGCAAACGACTGGCAAGCAGGCGGTGATGGAGGAACCAAAAGGATGAGCAGGGAATGGGGGTGGTGGGCACCAGGTCACCAAGCAAGCTCCTCATCCACACCATGCCCAAGCCTTCCCAGACATGAACATCATCATAAAGTGCTAATCCGTGAAACGTGGGGCAGGCAGATGAGGAGATCAATGCAAACATCACAGTCCCTCTTTCCCATGGGTCTGGGGAGGGACGGGACTGACCACAGGGCATCATGCTTGCAAAGCAACAACAGGCAAAGGCGGGTGGACCTGGGGCCAGCAGCCAAACCCCCGTGGGCACACACACCACCCGGGACACAGGACACAACCTCCATCTAACGACAGGCTTCTCATGCCACGGCCTGACAGGAGACGACAAGGCGCTATCAGTTCAAAACATCAGGGACAGCCCAGGGAAGATCGCTAGTCTGCTATTTACTTGTGGGCACAGACCAGGTTGGCAAGCATCTCCACAAAGCCCACATGAACAAGGCGGCTGGGGATTTGGGCAGGTATTCAGGGCCTTTAGCCTCTGGTATGGCCACCTGCTCTGTAATATCTGCTCCAGCACAGGTAACCACATCGCTCATGGGAATCGATGGCAAGACGAGGCGCCTCATCCCACTGCAGGCAAGCCAGCCCTGGCGGGGAGCGCGGATGAGGCTGGCGGGAGGCAGTTGCAAATATCAGTTTTTGCACAAGAATCGCATCTAGCCACTCTCAAGTACATTTTGAAATGCCTTTTAAACAGCCTTGCACTGGGAGTGCAAGGGGTTGCAGAAATCGCTTTATCAGGAGCATGTAAAGGATGGAGTAGGGCACAACAGAAAAGGAAAGGCGTTTCAGTCTTGCTGTATGTGATCAACCAAGCAAAAGAGAAACATAATAGCACCATGTCTGTTTATAGGATGGCCAAGGCCTTCAGGGTGAGGAGGGTGTTGGAGGCAGGACCCCACGCACCCCGACGGCCGGCCCGCAGGGGGATGCCGGTGGACGCTCCTTCCTCCCGTCGGCAGCTCGTCCCACCGCCAGCACTGCCCACGGCCTGAGATGTGCATCCAGCTCTGACCTTCCCAGCAACATTTAGCTGTCTACAGACGACAGCTCACTGAAGACCCGCCTCCCCACTTGCAGGTTATGGTACACACAGCATTTACAAACACCAGTGCAAAAAAACCAGGAAAAACACCCCAAATACCACAATAGCTCAGCAGAGGCTCCGGGCACCGTCCGCTCTGCTCCCGTGGCTCAGAGTGTCTGGACGCTCGCCTTGACCTCGGTGCCGCGGGCCGCCTGTGCCGGCAGCTCTCCCGTCCCCTCCGAGGGAGCGTTGGCAGCCAGTGCCAAGGGGTTTCTGCTAATCACCAGGTCCAGCTTATCTCCAGCCTCTGAAATCAGGGGAACGGCCAGACAGCAGTCAAAGTCTCTCGTTCGGATGCGGTTTACCTGCCGGGATGGATTTAGGACGTGCCATGGGGAGGAACAACAGAAAGACCATGTTTGTTAGTCAGAAAATGCAAGGTTGGTGCTAAACCCACACCTGTGAAAACACACAACTCTTGAGGGTCCCTGATTTCAGGTTCACGGCAGAGCAGGGGCAGTCCCTTCAGGCTGAGCGCATCCTTGCTTAACTGAGAAATCATGCAATAACCATCAGAGGAAAGCGAAAAAGAAGCCTGGATCAGGCAAAAACCCTGATCCCCAGTGTCTGGGGCAGTATTACAAGTATTAAATACTGCAGGGCTCAAAACTAGTTCTCCAGTTCAAGCCTGAGGGGAAAGGTTGCCATTTTCCATTATTAGTTTTGCCATCATGGCTTTTACTGGCCTTAAGTTTGTGATGCAGTGTATTCAGCACCTAGAAAATAAACACAGCTCAGACCCTCAGGCTTCTGCCAACCATCTTCCAGCTCAGCCAGCAGTAAATTGAGACTATACTACAGAGCTTCTGCTTCTGCTCTCTCCATTTACATCCTTCATTTCAGAGGAGCCTGGATGCATTTCACATGGACTCAGAAGGCGGCTGCAAATTCTCTCTGCAGGATTCAGCAGTGAAAGCACTTCTATTGCTGTCTCTTGCAGACCTTCAAGCATGTTTCTAGGCTGGATCACCTGCAAGAACCACTCCAGCTCTCTCACCTACAGCTACCGGAGCATCTGGGCCTGGTGCCACGACAGCTCTGGGATGGAAGAGGCTGGCAAACAGCATGGGGAGGAGAAGCAGGGAAAGGAGAAAGGAATTTCCCACCCACCTTTGGAGTGAACATAACCCCTGGGGCCAGGTGTTGCTTCCTTCTCTGGGTAAGGGCTGGATGAGTCCCTTCCATCCAAAACCCTTTCCCAGCATTAGTACATGCCCACGGAGCTGGGCTCTGGGACAGTAGCAGTGTCCCCCTGCCCTAGCTGGTGTCCACACAGTTGGCCCCAATACTGCTTCGTACAGCGCAGTAACTAAGGACGACTCCTAGACCACATGTGGAGAGTTAAGCCAGCAGCTTGCTCTGCCTTTGCTCTGCGCCAGCCAGGCAGTTCCATGGCACAAGTGCCACTAGCACAACGCCGTGCTCCAACAAATCCAGCCAGCCAGGAGTCAGGGGGTCTGTTCCAGCAGGGACGAGGTGTTTCGCTGGCCTTCAAGCACATCATCATGCCCATATCATCAGCAGCGCTGTGAAGGAATGTATCTCTCTCCTTCTTGACAGGAGTCGCTTGTGCCGCGTCTGCAATCCCTCATTCACAACTCCGCACGTCACCGTGATGGCAATCACCTTGTCTTCTCGGAGGTGTAAGCCGTGCAGCACAGCATGTGGAAGGGGGGCGTCGAAAGTCTCTACACCGCTCTGTTTTAAGATTTTGGGCACACCTCCCAGAGCACTTGGCACTCGTCAAAAGCGACACATCGAACATTCAACAGAAAGGCAGCCCAGAGCCTAATTAGCTTCTTGTTCATTCTTGCACCATCTTTTATTTGAAGCTGAGAAGGAATAATTGTATAGCAGCCAACTGGCTGGAGACCATAACAAGCTTAAACAAGGTTCCCCACAGTGCTGCCAGTTCTCCAGTTACCTAATGTACATAACATACTGGCTCTAATCCTACTGCTAACAACCCCCACCTATAAATTAGTAAAACTAAACATCTTTCTGAGTGTTTCCAAATATGGTCACAATATCTGCACTTCCAAATGGTGGCAATTTTTCCATTGGGGTTGCAGTTTCTCAGTTGCTGTTTGAGTTGCCCCAAAGCTAAAATAGTTGTTTCTCATCCATATAAAGCTTCTCTCCAATCTCCGAAACTCATCATGCTCTTACTGTCCCCTCTGGTGGTGTGATATGCCCGAGTCACATTTATTACAGACTGTGCTTTTGACCAGAGTTTTTGTTCTGTTTCTGCATCAGCCATTTCAGATCAAGTATCTTTCGAAGAAAAATATCCATGAAAAACACTTTGCTTGAAGGGTGTGTCTCCTAGAAAACTCTTCTAGTTGTCAAAGGCATGCACAGAACTTCATGAACACCACGTAACTCCACAGGGGGCTTCGCAGAACACATATTTGTCAACACAGTCCAGTTCATCCAAAAATCACCCTCTAACATGACGGGAACAGGACTGAGGGTGAGAGGGGGAAGCAACACAGCTTTTCAGTTGTTTTGAGCTACCCCAGCTCGAAAAGGCCAGTGCCGGGCAGGCTGTGTCCTGGAATAGGTGTAACCTTGGGGTACCGCCTGGGGGTACTACCTAGTGATTTTTCATTATAAAACACAGTTCTCATTGAGCACTTGGTAGCTAAGTGCTCACCTAGTTGGCTAACTATTACCTTTCATTAAAGTTAGTGCTGCCATGGATGGGTCTCACTTCGCTCTTCCTCTCAGCCACTCATTCACTCCGTCCCAGCCTCCAGAACTGCATTTTGCATTTATTACCTGAAGCACTCTGTCATATGGCTTGAGGCCACACTGATCTGCTGGCCCATCCGGACGGACCATATTTACATAGACACCTTTTTCTAGCAGGCCGTCCGACACACTGAATCCAAAGTCTTCACTCTCCGGGTCTTTGTGGAGTGTCATCTGGAGGGGAGAAACAGAGCACGTGTTTTAATGCAGCAGAGGCAGGAGGTGATGTACAGGGTTGGCAGGGCAGGAATGGCACGGGTAATGTGTGTAGACCTACAACAATTCTGCTCTCCTGGGCAGATTTTTCTTAGCCTGGGCAGCTAACACAGATTAAGCCTTATTTATCAGACACCATCAGCTTAGGTAGATCGCATGGACAAGCGCTTTGGTGACTGGTATATAACCAAGCACGTGACAGTCCCTCTCCCTTGGACGTGGAAGGAAACGCAAGCAGTGTCATACAGACTGAGCTGCCACATCTAACCCAAGAATCAACAGAGTAAGTGTTATTAAAAGAGCATCACTTTCCCTGGCCCAAGTTACGCTGTGCATCCTCTGTGTATGCTAGACCAGCACATGAAAAATGATCGTGTTCTCAAAGAATTTTCAAAATAACGTGTCAAATGTGAAGACAGCTCATTTTTAACACATCACTCAGCAAGATCATCTACATTTCTCCATATTATTCACCAGTTCTTTTCAGAAAATTTGTATCAGTAAGTGCTGACGTACTGAGGACAAGAACTGGGTAACTTCATGACTCTTCCCTTGAGCACATCACGCTTTGGCCTTGTCTAAAGGAGGAGTGCCCTGCTGGAAGTGTATCTTGCCACTGGGTAGCACTGGGAGCCAGGGGCAACTGATTCCGCTCCCCACCAAAATGTCCCTTTGCCTCCCATGAACTAGGAGTGCATCTCTACCACATTCTTGGCTGGGCGAGCCTCACGGATGTGCGTTCCCTGGGAAGAACAGTGCCCAGGATGATACACAGGAGCAGCCCACGTGGCCTCAACCTCACCTCCAAACACAGTCAACACCAGATGCTCCAGCAGAATGAAGCGTCACCCTTTAACATGCCTAATTACACACCTCTCCTCCTTCAGGTATAAAGGAGTTTTATTTAAAGACACATTTGCCATGCCCTGAGGACAAGAGCAGATGAAACATGAAAAAGTTGTTTTTTCCATCTACCATAACTGCAGGTTTCGTTCTAAAGTCACACTAGGAAAGAAAAAGGCAATCAAATTTTTTGAAACCTCTCCAGCTCCCTTCCCTGCTTGCATTCTGCATCAGCAGCTTCTACAGTTAATTACTTCTTCTAATTACCGTTGCCTTGCACCATGCTTAAACTGGCTTAAACATTCAGCTGGGTACTGAATTCAAACAACTATCCCAGCCCTAAAGTCCTACCATTTGCAGCCCTTCATGAAAGGCTGGGGATGGAGTGGAAAGAGAGGGAAAATAAGTTATTTTTAAGTTCTTATAAGCGGTTTTTTATAAGAAAAGTGGCCCACTGAATGGAGCATGCCAGTGGAAAAGGGTTGATGGGTCTCCACAGGGCGATACTTTGAGCTCTCTTGCTTGTATCTGCAGCACCAATTAATGGACTCCAGAACACGAAGACCTGGAAATCTCATATAATCAAGGGAAACAGCAAAGCACAGGTTTGAGCCCCACCGAAGCAGGGCAACTAAATCCTGTTACTCCTCTGAAGCTGTTCCTTTCTCTTAATCTGACCCTCTGGAAACCTTTGCTGTAGATCTTGGTGAGGGCCAACTTCAACAAGGAACATTTTCTAGGGGTCCCTCTGCACAAAGGTGGTTTTCTCCAGGGTTGCAAAGCTTCTATAGCTTTAACCATTGAGGTACCGCAGTGCCACAGCCGGACAACCCTTGGCAACACAGACCTTGTGGAACTCGAGGGGGGTAGGAGACATGATTTCCTGCATCTCCTTCTCGATCTTCTTCATGTCCAGGTTCCTCTCATTCTTCTTGGCAGGGGAGCTGCTGCCCTTGGGCTGTCCATCGTCACAGCTGGAGTTTTCTTTCCTCAATGGGCTCAGTCCTGATGGGTTGACAGACTCCAGGAGCACCTTGCTGCCCTCCAGGCCCAGGTTGTGCACGCTCCCCGTCATGATGGACGCCTGTAAGGTGAGGGCACAAAGTCACTACGACACTCTGCTGAGCTGGCAGCAGGGAGATACGGGCCACACAGCAACAAAGGTGGCACAGACAACAACAGCAGGCCACCGTTGTCCTCATTAATCACAAAAGTAATTACCAAGAAGCACTTCCAGTCAGCTATAAAAGCCATTTCCCAACCTCAGGAGTCCGCTGCCGGGGCTGTCGCTGACCTGATGTGTGCTCTCCCACCCCAACATGGAGCTTTATCTCAGATGGAAGCATCTCCTTATTTTTTTGTGACTTCTTCTACACAAAGAGGGCCAGGCAGGCCTCAGCTTGTGCTTCTTCGTAGTCAAGAAGGATGAACATCCTGAGCTCAGGGGTCTCGCAGAAGAACCGGTGGCTGCCTGGCTCTCCAGCTCACCATCAGCATTGCTCAGTGCTGGCAATGGCCCAGGAAAGTTAACCCGGGACTCCACTGAGGCCAATTCGGCAGAGAAATTAGGATTTTATCTGTCAGTAAATGGGAGCCATCACTGAGCAAAACTGAGTTAAAAATATGAAATTAAGTAGTATTTAGGCCTGGTCACCCTTGATAGCAGCCATTAAAAGATGCCTCTAAGTAGATTCTACTCCATTTGGCAATGCTTTTCACTAATGAGATTATATTCATCAAAGCTAACGAAGGAGTCAAGCATCCAGTCTCTAGAACCTCAACTGGCTCCAGGTCACAAAGTCTATTTAAATGGCGTAATGAAAGCTGTCATTTCAAAGTTCAGGCTCCAAGGGTCTGCAGTCCCATTAAATGTCAAAAGGTAGAAGAAAGAAAAGGAAAGGCAGGGAGCAGATAGTAAAATTCAGCAATGCTAAACGTGGCAAGTCAAAGAGCAATTGCTCCTGTGCACATGGGAAATATCATCTGACTAAATCTCTAATCAAGGCACTCCAGCTCTTTGCTCCAAGCTGGAACAAAGGCAAATAGAGCGAATTCTGGCGGTAGTATGAAAATGCCAGCACCATCCAGGTTATCCTAAATATTGATAGATAAAACACAAAAAACCTTTTAGCAAATGCTGTAACCAGCCCATACCCAATGTCATGCTGTTCCTACAGCACTTGACTCCTTCTCTACCTTCAAGGTATTTAAATACTCCTTGCAGCTTCATAAGCAATTTTCTAGGTGCTGTGGATGAAATGCAAGCAGCAGAAAGGGCAATTCTGGACTTCTCCAGCTTGTGGCTGCCCCACATTATTTTTCCTCATGTCTTGGCTGCCCTCAAAGCAAAGCAGGGACAGATTCTCCCCCAAACATACTGGAAAAAGCCAGTTTCTACTCATACTGTGTAGTCTGGGAGTGGATTGCTTCTGTGTGAACCTGTTTCCATCTTGCATGATTCTTATGCTCTTTCAACTGTGGAGCATGAAGGGTCGAATAAAAAAAATAAAAATAAAAATAAAAATAAAAATAAAATAAAATAAAATAAATCTGTGACTGTCATAAAATCACGAGAGGCCAGGACATATGGGGCATAGAAACCTGAAATACAGCAAGAGTCCCAACGAGCTTTGCACATCCCACACCAGACCTCGGGAAGGATGGGCACATGGGGAGGGAAGAACACATCAGTGGTACTTCACATTCAATAAAAGGGCAGTTGACACCCACCAGACTTCTGCTAAAAACACAGCACTTTGCTTTTGTCAGCAGAACTTTACGAAATATTCTAGAAATGTGGCAAATGCACCAAAACCCTAGAGGTGCCCAGCTTTTTGTAAAATTTCTTTACATTTATTAAAGCATTGCTATAACTGTCAAAGCTCCAAAGCCTTAAAACGGCGTGAATCAAAAGTACACAAAACCCTGCACCACAGATCCCTGGAAAAGGACTGGGCAGAAAGATATTTTCTCTGTCCTGGCATTTCACAGTAGCCCAACAAATCCCTCTTTTACATTTAGATGCCAGCCATCATACAGAAGAGAAACATCTATGCATCATTTCCGAGAGATACTTTTTCCTAAGTAGTCAACAATAGTTCAGAATAGTTGACAGCGGCTGCCTAAGCCATTTATAAATATATTCAGGTCCAAAAGATAAGTGATCAAGGGAAAAAGTTACAGTTTGCAGAGGCTGGGGGGGTTGGTTTTTGTGTGGGTTGGTTTTTTTTTTAAGTCAGCATTTTCCTAAGCAGTTAAGATAATAAATACACTCTTTCATGCTTCAGCACCATAAATTTGAGATTTCCTCCCCCACCTACAGTTGCTAAGGAGCAAGGAGGAAAGAACAATTAGTAAGTCCCTTGTCACCCATATTTTCACATATAGACCAAAATGGGACTTTCCTTTTCCACTTCCAATTATTCAGAAACTGCCTTTTCTCTCCGAAGCCAAAACAATATGCAATTGTGCATAAAAACGGTCCCACTGGGCTGATGGAGGGAATGACCCAGCGAATCCTCCCCAGTCCTGTGCACCCAGAAGGCAGGGGAGGGATGAGCTCGGGGGGTCTGGCTCCTCCTTTCGGGCTGGGGATGCTGAATCGGGGAGGAGAGCGGCACGGGTCCCATCCTGCCAGGCAGGTTTGCTTCCCGCTGCTCGACAGTCTCGAGAGAGGCCCTTTATTTGCATCCCACAGCTTAGAAATCCAGGCTCCTCATCCTATAACCGGACACAATAACATGACCTCCAAAGTATTTTGGATAAAGAAAAGAGAAAGTGGTTTGTGAAGAGAGGAAACACCTTTATTTCTGCAGGAAGCAATTACTTTCTCAGATTTTTCCATGGGGAAGGCTGGCTGAAAAGCTTCCAATTACCTCTTTCGCTCAAACAGTTTCCGGCAGAGCGACAGCTGAATGCAAGATAGATGTTGGGCCCGTCTATATTTGAAGTAAGCCAAGGCTTTAGTCCCAGTGTGGTTTTGGGGGGATCCTTTTGCTTTGCCTTTAAGTGCTTTGGACAGACAAGGTCTTTCCAAGTGGAGCGTTTACTGTTTGACGGGGAAGGTTTGCCAACAGTCACATGAAGATTGTTGGCCAGCAGCAGTTTGCGAAAAGAACGTGGAGTTCCTGGTGGGTAAGTCATCGGCTCGGGGAAAAAGTGCACGCAAGCAACTGTCTAATGAGACACAGTTATCCATTAGCACAGACACTGGCATGGATTAAACTCAAACCCTTCTTCACACCACTGGCAGCACAGGGATGCTACGGACAATTAACAGATCTGAGGAAACAGTCTAACATTTATGGCAAAACAGTCAGATCAGCAGCAAATTCAGAAAGTCATTTACCTCAATCTCCCTCAAAAGTTCAGACTGGCCGCATGTTTCCAAATCCTCCAAAGCTTCTCCAAAAACACGCCAAAAACTATCCTCGTGAGTGGTCTCAAGGCCATTTTGGCGGTTGGGGTATCTGTTGTAACGTAGGAACCAAACATTGTCAGCACTCTTCTGCAGCGGGATGGAAGCCGCAAGGCTACAGCAAGTGTCTCACCAGTAAAAGCAGAGACTTGAGGAGTCTTCATATACAAAAGCAAACAATACGAACTTTTCAGACAAGAGTCCGAACACGAGACCTCCATGCATTTACTAACAGGGCAAGTGTCCTTCAAAGGAAGAATTAAGTTGGTGTAGCAATGTCAAAGTTCAAAGGGTAAATTAA
This sequence comes from Caloenas nicobarica, assembly GCF_036013445.1. Classification (NCBI taxonomy): domain Eukaryota; kingdom Metazoa; phylum Chordata; class Aves; order Columbiformes; family Columbidae; genus Caloenas; species Caloenas nicobarica. The sequence goes on along the minus strand of NC_088255.1, from coordinate 18,811,535 downwards.
AAAGTGCCTGTAGGAAGATTGTAGGTTTAGGAAGACGTTTTGGTGAAATAGAGAAGTGAAAGAAAAAAGGATGCGTTATGGGTAAACCAGGAGCCTCAGAGACTGTTAGTACAAAGGCTGATGGGATAGAGCTCAGATCTGAGACACAGAACACCTGAGAAGAGAGAGAAAAACACAGAGGGTAACAGACATGGTGAGAAAATGATAAATACATTAGGTCTCTATGAGAGTAAATAATGCAAAGATGTATATAAAAATGATTCCCCTGGGCTGGACAAGCAAACGCACACTATAGCCAGCAATAGTGACCTTGTCATGTATAACCCATACCACCCAAGTTTCATTTGCTTTGGGATGGCCAGGGAACTGAGCTGTTACTTTCAGGAGGTCTCTTTTTCCTTTGCTATATAACAGTCATGGCACTTAGAGCTATGTAAAGATTGTCACCAGCTCTCTCTACAACAGAGAGTAAGGATGGAGAGAACCTCTTTCAAGCTGGTACAAACACATGTTAACGTGAACATCGTGTGCCTCTTGCTGGGGGTTCTGCAATTTCCCACCTTGGTAGTTTCAGCATCTCTTATCTCCGATGACAAGGCAGGGTCAGTTATCTGACTTCTAAAGCAAATAGCAATTAAAGACGCTGAAGTCCTCTGAAAAAGCCAGAGAAGTGGGTGACACTGAACGCTGCTCACTGAGCACCAGGCAGTGTAAAACACAGACCACCAGCGCTCAGTTTAACAGGAGCCTCTTGAAGGAAACACTGCAGTGCTAAATCACGGTCACTATAAACCCACTAATGTGTCATGGAGATAGACCCCAAGGAGATAGTGACATTACAGCAGCCCTAATGCATTTTGTACACATCTTATTAGGAGCTGCAGGGATGATGCTCCACCTCTGCAACATCTGGCAGCATCTCGCATGGCTTAATAGTCATCGGCACCCCAGAGGGGAAGGGATGGTCATCCACCAGAGCCACTTCGCACAGGCAAAACATTTTATTCGAGTACAAGTCAAACAGACGTTGGCCTCCATTAAATATATAATGACTCCTTGGGCTATTAATAGAGCATTTTCCAGATCTCTATTAACTGCAAAGCCTTTAGCACATGCCTTGCTTTTCATCCAATGGGTTAAAAGGGAGTCTGTGGCAGGCATCAACTCACACACATGCTTTTGCTCCTTGCGGGATTGTGGCCTGCCTGGAGAGAGCAGTATTTGACATGGCTTATTGTCTTTTAAATTCACCCCCTGCCTTTTCATCAGCTTTTAAAGGACAGTAGCCTTTACACCAGGCAGAAAGGTCAAAAAAGCACCCAGCAAGACTTTATAAAAACAAACCAAAATTTCCCCCCAAAAGGAATTTTCAATTCTTTCCCCTTACTCATTTCCTTCCTCTGCTCTCAGGTTCCCAAAGCAGCCAACGTCCCTTCCAGTTACCCATTTCTTGCCTCTCAAATCAGCAATATAACAAACACATCAAGGACGTGGATGTATCAGCATGGGCTCTCGCACCACGGGGTCAGCAGGATTTTCCAGGGTAAAGGCAGCCGGGGTTAGAAACATTTTGTTTTTCTCCCTAATAAAAAAGGCTCAGCGGCATGAACCATTTCACTTGTACTTTGACATCAGGGCTCGGAGCCCTCATTAGGGACATGCAGGGCTTGGAGTGCTCAGATTTGCTAACTTTGCCTCGCTGGGAGGGCCACGAGGGATCAGCGACCTCGGTGAGCCGGCTCTCGCTGAGAGGCAAAACAAGAACAAAGTCTCCGCTGCTGCCAGCCTTCCGGCCAGTTTGATCATCTTTAAATAGGTGGAAATGGCCATGAGATGTTCTAAGGGTTCTGTTTGGACAAACAAAAAGTTAAGGAAAAAAAAAAAAAGAACCGACAGTAACAACATGACACACACAACTATGGGGACTCTGGAGGATGTCAAGGGGAGGGTTAGTTACGGAGCAACGAGGCTTTTCCACCATGCGTGCCTCAGCGGGGGCAGCCTCTGGCCAGGGCAGATCCAGCAGGATTTTCACCCAAAGCAAGGGGCAGCTGCAGCCTCTCCATGGGCTCAGGAGCTGTTGCAGGATTTCTCTCCCTCTGGCTGAGCTGGGGGATTAACTCAACCATATTCACTCAGTGTGGCTTTGGTGGTGGTGTTGGAAAGGCCAAAGTGTGATGGGGAGACAGCCAGCCACAGCTTTGGGGGATTTTAACTTGAACATGCAACCTTGTACTAGTCATCCAAGAGCTCTGGTTGGCCTTTGTGACACTGAGCTGTTGTGAAGCTGCATCCTCACTCCATAAAGTCTGGCCAACACACCTGGGGACAGCCCTGACCGTACCTATTTATTACACCTGAACTATGAAAATACTGCAGCCTTTACATGGCAGGAGTATGAGACATTGTAAAAACCTGTGGTCCATGCAGCTGAGACTGCCCTAACTTCAGACACAAATGTCACCCGGCCATGGCAGAGGTGCCACAGAGCTGTACCCAGGATAACCTGGCAATGTGGTGGTTCAACAGGGCAGACCACCAGCCCAGCACCCCTCCCCATGGCTGCCTGATGCCGAGACGGGGACACCGTTGGCCACTCCACCACATTCCCATGCCCCCTTGTCCCTACACAGTGACACCCACATTAGCAGATTATGCCTCCCTGTCTCCTCCCACCACTCCGTACCTGCTGGGCTTGTCCCAGTCGTCTTCACTGAAGCTTCCATCCATGTAGGGGTAATTTTTCCTGGGGTCCCCTGGTGGGGTGCTGCTCTTTTGCCTGCTGTGTCTCCATTCATGTGGATGGAGTGCTATGCCTGCAGCCTGAGGTATATACGTACCTAAGGAAGGCAAAGAGGGTGGAGAGAGAGAGAGGGTAATATCTGGTCAGAAAACCCAAATGGAGTAAGTCACGCGGAGCCAGGAGGGCCTCCTTCCCCAAGTCCCAAACCTGAGGTGATATAGATTGCACACTGCTCCCATCTCAGTCATCCAAAAGGGCTGGTCTTCCCATCTCTTCTTGCTTTAACGAAAGCAGCTTCTCAGGATCTTGTCATAAGGTGTCTCATTTCTCCTTTGCCCCTCTACTCCTGACTAGTTTTGTGGTGTGGGTCTGAGATCCACAGACCTGAGACTACACATACCCACAGATGCAGATCCTGCCCCCAGCCAGCTCCAACCATAGTAAACTGCTCCTTTTTCCACACTGAACCCAACAGAAATCGTGCTGTTGAAGCAACCACCTTTAAATACAGCGAGTCCTTCAAAGGGTAAAGAGAAGATGCTGCCAAGCCTCCCTCAGCATGCCCAGCCCCATTCATTCTGAAGGATTTGGAGGCTTGGAAAAAAAAAAAAATCTTGATTTAGGTTCTCAACTGTCTTTGGGACTTAATGGAAAGCACAAAAAAAGTAATAGGACATAGAAGGATGGAAGCAAAGAAATGACATCCACAGCAGCCAGAAGCAACAGCCACCCTTCGACAAGTGTGCTGGTGCTGAGGGTACCTGGTGGTGGTCACCAGCTCCATGTGCCCAGCAGTGGTAAATGAGGAAGAGCCCCGATCCCAAGAGCTGCCAGCACGTTCCCACAGCCAGCAGAGCCCTCCTGGGATCAGCTGGTGCAGGGACAGAAAACTGTTCCAGGGACACGTGTGTGAAGAGCAAGCAACAGGAGGAAAAACTCTACCAGCCTCAGAGAAAGGGAGGCTCATCTATATTGCATTTGATAGGAGATCAATACGGACTGTTAGGATGAAATCAGGCAAGTTTTGCTACATCTGCCCCCAAGGACTCCTCTGTACTGTGGTGTCTTACTCTAGAGATGCAAATCCAACGCTACCAAGTCATAAGATCCCCAGGTCTCAGGAGGAGCTGCCTGGACAGAAACCTTCCAAAACAGAGCATTCCTCAGCAGTGTCAGTGCCATCTGCAGTGGAAATTAATTGCTTGAGTCCCCTGCCCACCTCCCGCTGCCCATTCAACATTTCAGAGAAATCCTCACAGCCTTTCCAAGAAATGTTGTATGCTTCCATCACATGCTGTGCCAAGCGAACATGAAGAGGTAACGGAGAAACACATAATTAAGGGAGACTTGACCTCCCAAACAGCTAAGAGAGCTGGAAATACCCAAAGACAATGCCAGAACTTCCTTTGAAAATGCCAAGGCCTGTTATTTCACTTAGCTGAGTGTTTCCTCTGTGTGTTTTTAAAGGTTAGACTGCCCTGGAGAAAACCCCACAAAAGTGCTTGCCAACACCTTACAGCAGTCAGGAGCGTTCGCCACCTGCCAGAGCAGAACAAGGTCCCTGGGTGCAGGGCCCTGCAGCAGGTTTGGGCTGAGCACAGGGGGTCAGGGACCGCAGGTGTACGCGTGTGTGCAGGGCTGTCACTTGGGTGCCACCGGTTTCGTCGCCTCCTTCCAGGGAGACAGGCTGGATCCCTGGGATTCAGAGCCACCTGGTGGCATGTTCCCACCAGGCCCAGCACAGCTCCCTCGCCCAAATCACAGAATCATTTCGGTTGGAAGAGACTCTCAGGATCATCGAGTCCAACCATAACCTAACCAACTCTAGCACTAAACCATGTCCCTAAGAACCTCGTCTAAACGCCTTTTAAACGCCTCCAGGGACGGTGACTCCACCACTGTCCTGGGCAGCCTGTTCCAATGCCCGACAACCCTCTCCAGGAAGAATTTTTTCCTAATATCCAATCTAAACCTCCCCTGGCACAACTTGAGGCCATTTCCTCTTGTCCTATCACTTGTTACTTGGGAGAAGAGACCAACACCCTCCAACACAAATCCTTCATTGCCCGGTTTCCTAAAGCCGTGGATGAACCTAAAACCTATAAGGCTGCACAGCCCAATCTATAGTTCTCCATTTGGGGTGTCAAGTTCAGCCTCCAGGCTCTGTGCATCCCCCGGGTCTCCCTGCATCCTGCCTTCCCTGGCCACTCCACAGGAGACCATGCGTGTCCTTGTCCCTACCTTCCAGCATCCCTCTTCCCAGCCAGCAGCGGCATGTCACTGTGCAGCCAAATGCAATTACCAGGGAAGACGAGAGAGCCCCTGAAGCCAAGTTGCAGTCTGTGGATGTTGGGCAACTTGGCTTCAGCCCCGCTCCCTGGGGCTCTGTGCTCAATTACTCGTTCTCAATCTACCGGTAAAAGCAATCACTTTGCTAAATCCAGTGTCCAACTTGTGTTAACATTCAATTAGATGGAGAAGGATTGCAGCATTAGGAAGGCCAGGGGATGCCTCCTTAATGAAGCCTCCAGTCCCAACTGCACTCCCAGATTAAGACTTCAGACCAACAGAGGCTGAAGACACAGACGTGGTGGAAGAGACACATGCGCGGTGCTGTCCTCTGAACTTCTCCAAGTCAGAGCGCGGTGGGCACAGGTACATACCTTGCTCAGCACACTTAAGGTGCTTTGCAACACTGCTCCTGCATCATCCCTCCCTGGTTTCACATTCTGCTCTGGGCAGTAGTCTTTTCACCAGTTTTCTTTTGCAGAGGTGATTCAGGGTTTTGTTTTGTTTCAACATGGGCTAATACTAGCTTATGTCACTAAATCTGAACTGGAATAACTATTTTCCAGTGCTTTTCTCCAAGTAAAAATCTATTCCCATGACTAGAAAATCCTCCATCCTAATTCCATACGTCTGCCAGAAGCCACAGCTGAATAAACCTGGCCTCAAAGACATGTGTTCATCTGATTGCTCACTGGAGAGTTAGAGATACTTCTTGTAGTATTACCTTAATTATTTTGTTAAGTAAGTGCTTCTAGTCACAAGACATTCTTGCGGATTTTAAAACATCCTGAAGAGGATTAATATGTCCTACATGGCCTCTCTGGAGAATTAAAAGTGAGCTATGGACTCTGTAAGACATATGGCAAGTGAATATTTCCTCTGATTATGTGAATTATAAAGTACTGTAATGGTTTTGAAAAATGCTGTGAACAGTATGATGCTGTATAAGCCAGAAGTAATGTGCCAATAAAAACCTAAAACACAGACACCAACCCTGAGCACCACATGAGTGCACCTTAAAATACATTTTGTTCCTTGCTGTAAGCGAGAAGCCATGCAAATGTGGTCAGACCACAGGCTTTGGCTCATGTTCAGTCTCCAGACAGGCTTGGAGGCTCTGCTTATCTTCGCCCTGGCCCAGAGGCCCCTGAGAAAAGACAACCCTGGCTTACCTTGGCTTCCATACCCGGCATCAATGCCAGAGCCATCCCAGGACTCCATAGCACTGTCCACGCTAGGAATCGTGGTGGAGTATATCTCAGACAGCTTGCTAGTTTTCTGGGAGTCCGTCAGTTCATCTTCTGGGTCACTCACTTCATTTATACTCCCCGACTTCTTGGGATAGGGTTCTGAAACCAGAACATGTTGCTTTAGCAGGCACGAAGAGCAAGCCTGGTGGAAAGCCTTACGCTGCCATGGGAGCAAGCCCAGGTACTGCAAGTCTTTTGAAGTACCCATTTAGTTCTTCAAAAGTACCTAAGAAAGGCCTGTACAATGCAGTTGAAAGGATTTCATGCAGTACTCTTACCTCAAGCTGAATCAAGAAAAAATGCCTTTCTGAGTTTTTAGCCCATGGAATGTAGGGAGCAATCATGGGGACGTGAGGATTCCCAAATACGAGAGAGTAGGGACCAAACCTCAGTTCACAAGAACATCTTCCTGTGCTTTTGGAAGCTTCCTCCAAACAGCCCTGCCCAGAGAAGTGTTGGCCCTTTCAAACAACAGCCCAAAGCTCCTCTGCTCTCAGAGGGCCTAGAGCAGCACCTAGTCGGGGTGCTGCCTGCAAACTTTCTGCTACAAGCAGTTGTTTTAATGTGATTCCAACAACAATGCAAGCTGGTCGCAAACTACCACAGCTGAAGTTACAGCCCCCTTCCGAGATTGTCCAGCCTCATATCAATTCAAGGTTAATCACCACCCCTCCAGAAGCTCCCATGCAGTCTCATGACAACAGTGGAGTCCCTGGGCCTCGTATTTTGAGGCTGAATTTCCCCTGATTAGTGATTGGAAAATGGAAAGCTGAATGTGGATGATGAAGCTCAGACATTCCCTTTCATTATTTTAGTAATAACAGGTCCTTATTATCATTATATCGAATTCCATTTCAGGCAAAAGCTATGCAAGAAATAGTTTCTCAGCACAAGCATTTCTTTGTACTGAATATTTTAAAGTCCTTGTTGATTAGAGATGCTGTTAGCCATCCAGACCCTGGATCTCCAATTTGCAGTAGTCGGGTTAAAAAGCCCTCTGAAAGTCTGCAATTGTCAACGAGGACAGATTATTTTACCAAACAAAGCCCAGTGTCCTGAAAGTCCCTGTTTTCCGAGTATTCAGAAGATTGCTCACCATGATTAACTCAAGATTACCTTGAAATTTCAATTACACCTGCTTCATTCTCAGAATGATTAACGAGTCTCCAACTGGCACTTGCATGTCAATTATTTCAGCGAGTGGCTGTGACAATGCTAATGTCAGCAGGGGAAAAAAAAGAGTATTTCAGAACACGGATCAAGACACTTGGCTGCAGGGAACAAGACTGGGGTTTCTTGAAGAGGAATCAATTTCCCTGTGCTACCACAAAAAAAAAAAAAAGACAGAGAATACTGGATGTGGGAAGAGACAGAAATGCAGTCAGAATTTACCTGCCACTTTCTGAACTTGATGAAAAAAAATCTCTGTTTGGCTGCGACTTTGAAGAAGTTGAAGAGAAAACTTTGCATGTTCCCTGGTTTCGCAGATGCTCCCCTCTCTGTCCTCCCAAAAAGTGGCTTGTCTGTACTAAATACGCTACTGCTCTTTGATATTATGTCAAGAGGAACAGCTTCACAGCCACAGGGAGCTTGGCAGGGAAATGAGAAGTGGATTTCTAGAGTGAGAGTAGATGCTTTGAAAGATGATCTTAGGGCCCAGAACCAGGAAAAGGGGCATAAAAGACTTATTGCCAATCACTTTCAGAAAGTTGAATTAAAGAGGTTTTTTTTTCCCATGATTCTGTAAGTTCAGAGTTCCCTTGCTCATTTTGGGGGGTTATATTTAAAAAACAAAACAAATAAAAAACCCCCTGCACTCTTCTACTTTTAAAATCATCTTCTGCTTCACTTCTGTGTGAAACGCTCACACAGAGAATGGCGTCAATGGCACAAGGTGTCAATCTGAAAATAAATTATCATTTCCAATAAACCTGCTGTCTAATCTCTCCCCAGTACCACAGAGAGTTGCCTTTTTTAAAATCTGTAAGCAAAAAAAGTCCATGTTTTCCTTCTATCCCCAGCCTTGCCGCTGACCACACTGCCTTGTCTCACCTTCCCCCAACACAAAACGGAAAACCCACAGTGGTACCTGCTCCGTCGCCCAGGGTCCTTGGTGGGGTGCACCTTCGCCCCCCACCCCAAACCAGACCCCCCAACTCACTCTCCGTCTGCTTCTTGATCTTCAGCGTGACCGTCTCTCCCGCCATCTGCAGCAGGTGAATGGCTTCGCTCAGCGGTTTGCCCTTGAGGCTCACGTTATTAATGGCCAATATCCGGTCACCGACGTGGATGGCTCCGGTTCTGGGGAGAAAAGGCGCCATTAGAAACCTCAGAGAAGCAATTTGCCTCTGCGAGGCATGTCATTAAGTTGTCGCTTGAAGCAATAGCATATTAACTCTCAGCGCTTTCAAATATGTCTTGGTTTCCCCTTGGTACACTGTATACTCATAATTTCATCTTCATCACCATTACCAGGAATCTGGGTTCCCCTTCCACCTTCCCCCTGTATATATACATAAATATATGCACAGGAACACATACACTCCTTGGGTCCCAGGCCCCTTGGGAACTGATGCTGCAGACCAGCTTACAGTCAAAACTCTTCAAAGCAAGGGAGTCTGTGTGCTAAAGCACAAGTATTTCCAGTGTGTGATGTTCACATTGATGGAAAGAAATGATTAGACAAACCTGGAAACCCATTAATTAAAAAAAAAAAAAATAGCCCAACACACACAGATTATGTGTGCAAGCATGAGCTGAACCAGTTGCAGATCAGCTCACGATGTGTTTAAAGCTCACCCCTACACAGCTGCACCACTGTGACTTTCTCCATCAGGACCAGCGTGCTGGAAGAGTTTACCGTGTTTTAAGCATAGGCACATTACACCACTGGCTTCTGCTCTCAGCTAAATAAATCCTCAGGTTTCAGCAACAGCCAGGGAAAAAAAACCCTAACAAGTTATGCAATTCTCCTGCTCTGCTCCATCTGTCTGTGTCTGCCCACAGACAGGGGCTCACTTCACCTCGCTGGACCCAGCTCAGCGTACTCACACTCCAGCTCCCTAACGTCAGCAAGCAGGAGCAGCAATCACAGAATCACAGAATCCTCTCCTCCAGCAGTGCCGTGAGGTTTAGTGATGAGGAACTTGTGTGATCGAGCCAGGAGGAGATGCAAATTCGGACTGTAATATCTTTTTGTCGATGGCAAAGTGCCTCTCTCAGGTTACATCTCCAAACTGGACCGCTGCTCCTGCAGGATTAGGATTTTATACACTGTCGCAGGCAAAAGAGCTACTTGTCTTTCCCTGAAATGTGAAACTTTTGTAGATGCGCTGCTGTAAAACATGTACTATAGGGGCAGCAAATCGGGAAATGTAGCCCAACAGCAGGCAGGACTGTTCAGTTCGCTGCTCCTGCTGCTGAGATGCCTGGACAGTGGCACAGCCCTGCCAAGCAGCCACTAGATGTCTGTCTTGTCCCACCCAAACCAGCCTGAACAAGCCCCCAGGGAAAATGTGAGCATTCAAATAAATTACAGATCAAACAGGAACGGGGATATTAGTCTTTAAAGTTTCATTTACGTAGTCCAAAAAAAAAAAATCAAGCTTAACTGCTGGCAGTTTAAATGTGATCCTTTGCTCGCTGCAGTGGTTCAGCATTTGAGGGCCTCCTGCGTAGCCCTGAGCCCAGCATGGGGACACATCTCCTACCCAAGACACCAGCCCAACCACCTGCCTCTGAACACGACTGCTCTGCAGAAACTGTGGAAGTCCCTCAGCAGGTAAAAACGCAGGAACCATTAAAGAGAAAGGTCTCGTTCAGCCAGGTACTTTTCTTCAAGAGGGGGAAGTAAATCGAAGTCCAGTCCTCTAATTTGGCCATCTCCAGGCACCCTTGTGAGGGCCAGCAGACAGAGGCCAAGTGGGAGACACAGAGAAAGCTGTTTCTAGCTAATGACCCTTGTGCCTCTCCATCATCACCAACAAGTCCTTAATTGCCCTCAAACACAAACCAGCCCAAGGAGCTGAGTGCTCCGTGTCCCTTCTTGCTCAGAGGACATGTGCAAGAGCAGAATCGAGCAACGGGTAAGTCACAAGGTGAAAAAGGGTCTGCAGGCACTTCCCAGGAAGCACTGGAGAAGAGGTGGCTGTACACATGTAGGAGGGATTTTCTTGGCACACAGGCAGGGTCACCATCGCTCCTCCCCTCTGCCAAGACGGGTTGGTGCTGAGCACTCCTGGATAAAACCCTCCTGCAGCCACCCCCATTCTACTTGACCAGGTGGCACTAGAGGAGTCTGGTCAGGCACTTTAAAATGCCAGTGATAACCCAAAATTGCTCTTGGAGAACCATTACGCCTTCAACCAGAATTGAACAGTATTGTTCAGGCACATCCCCTTCACCAAGAAAAAGGAAACCAAGTCCCACGGTCCAGGCTAAAGCCACCAGCAGGCACTGAAGGAGGAGAAACACAGACTAACATGGGAGAGAGCCACCGCTTGACACCAACCGACAGCCTGAGCTGCCTCTGTAGGTTTCCGTAAGATCAGACACGTACAAGGAGAAAAACATTCAAGGTCAAGATAAAACCTAAGTTGTCTGAATCTGGAGCCTTTTCAGCTTAGATGGCCTGTCACCTGCTGTGACAGACGTGTGACAGATCCTAGAGGACACCTTGCCTTTCCCATCGCCGCAGCGCGGACCTTCCGTCCTGCCTCTGTGAGAGCAGCCAGCGTGCTCCTGTTACCAGACGCCAGGATCTGGTCCGCCCCGTGCCACCACTGCTGAGACATGTCCTGTGCTCCAGCAAAAAGTCGGGCACAGATCTGGGTTAAATCCCTGTCCTTCAGAAACCTGCGCCACTCTTCAGAGCCTGGCTGATGGCGCCTGTGGCACAGGGAAGGGTAGCGATGGCAGGAAAAGGACAAGTTAGGACAACACTGGGACCACCTCTCTTCCTTTGACAAGGTCAATCCACTCCCTTCTGTTGCTCCCGGGAGAAAAAAAAAAGCATCTTTCCTGCAGGCAGCCTTCATCCCAGTGCTCCTCACCCTTCTCGCAGGGAGCCAAGGTTACCCAGAGAAGTCCCCGCACTGCTCTGTCCCCACGCCGCTAACATCATTTGTCAGTCAGCCACAGTGAACATGCTGAACGGCTCCAATGCCCTTCTCAAAAGGCTTTTCGTTCTTTACTGCCTGCCAGCTCCTGATCAAAATTCAGTAGTACCGCAGCACTTGCCTGCGCTACGCTTCTGCGGAGCAGTCACTGATGTGAATCTGAGTTCGCAGGAGGAACGGCAGCAGCATTGTAAAGGGAACTGAGAGCCACGAGGGCACGAGACTGTCTTCTGACACCTGGCAGCGTCCGGTCTTTCTGTCCTCAACCTCTCTCACGCTGGGCTGCAGGTACAGTGCAGAACTGCGAGGCAGAAAAATCTCAGATCCTCTGTGGCTATTATTTTCTAGGGAAAAAGGCTGAATCCTACACTAGCAAGCAGTGACATAAAATCCCCAGAGACAAGAACCACTAAGCCCATCCCTCTTCCCCACTACTAGGGAGACACTGATGTTCTGCTTTCTGCACCAAAGGAGAGCAATGGAAATGTGCAGTAGCGTGTCGTGAGAGCTCGAGGAGCCCAATGCAGAAAGAGGCACTGAGCTGCTTTACAGCCCAGCTAAAAGGAGTGCTGCTTTGTAACAGAAAGAACCAAATGGCCAGATCTGCAGTGAAAACGTCCCCAAGATCTAGCACTTTCCACCTATTTTTTCAGGGGGTTTTTGCTGCTGCTCTCCCTGTCAGGAAGCACAGGGTAAAGCAACCCTATGAGAAGCATGAGTCAGGGCTGCTGAAATGATCTATTTACGCGTCACAACTACTGTATAGACAGATTAATTAAAATACAGTGTATGACTCAGTTCCACCTTATATTCTCAGCAAAGTCCTGATCCTTTAAATCCTACATATGCACATATATTCGGACACAGGAACAAACACAGTCAACCTCCCCGGTTGCTGAAGGTAAATCTGCACCTACACATGTCTGCTGCTTGAGGCACAGCAGCCCTGCACTGAGATACATCCCTCCGTAACAGACTAAGCAACCAGCAAGGACGGGTCAGAAAACTCTCGAATTTCTGTGGTTTCAGCAGGACACACCGCTGTCATGGCTGTAAGCCACAGTTTAGCAATAAGCGAGACCTGGACCGAAGTCTGTGGTGGTTTTGTGGGCAGGCTGGGCATTCTCCCCACACAACATGTGCCCAGTATATCACAGACCAGGAAGCATCTCTGTGGAAAAGGGGCAGATAAAACACATTTTCCTGGCTGCTGATTCAACCGACACGCTGGATGTGATGTTTCCAGAAGGGCCCTGCTTTGAGCGTCTCTCATTGTGCTGACAGCTCAGTCCCAGCCACCCCACAGCTCCTGCACGTGCGTCTGCAGAACCAGAACAACAGGGCTGTTGCTGCTTCACAGTGCTTGGTACCTTCATAGCACCTTTCCTTTTTAGCAGACTAAAACGCTTAAGAAGAGTTAATGACAGCAGAGGAAATTTTGCAAAGTTCAAGGTCCCTTCCCACATCAGTTCAAGCCCTCTGCCCAAAAACCTCACCTTTCTGCCAGCCCTCGTTTAGTCAAGCCTGAGATGACGATGGGATCAAAAGGTTCCTCTGTCCCAGAGATGGTTATTCCCAAGGGACCGCCGTATCGCTTCAGTTCCACTGTGTAGATAATAGCACCGGTTGTCTCCTGCTCATCTGAAAGAGAAAAGAGGAATGATGCATTTTTTAATTAGCCGTATAAAAGAGGTTATAAGAAAGACTTGCAACATTTAGAAGCAAAAGCCTGAGGTCTTCAGCCACGCTCATACAAAATGGGATTTTAACCATTCAGACCCTATTTAAGGGCAGAATAACAAAAATAGAACATAGTCAATGGGAAAGTGGTGACCAGACAGGCAGCAGCCCTTATCTTTGTTGGTTTGCACTACCTATTAGGAAATGTCATTACAGTGGACAGGCACAAGTTTGCATCAGGATTTCTGTACCAGAGTTATCTTCATCCTTCCTAATCTTCAATTTGACCAGGTCTTCACATTGCCTTAAAATCTGCACAGCATCCTCCATTGAGCAATTGTCGAGTCGGATGTTATCAATGGCTAACAGCTTGTCTCCCGGTTCCAAAGTTCCAGTTCTATGTGGAAAGGAAAAGAAAACTAAAAGTACATTTGTATTTGCCTTTCAGATCCTGTGACACATTCAATCCTGCCGTGACAACGACAATATTAACTTTTTATTGCCCTTGATCTTTCCAGGGAAACAACCATGAACGGAGTCAGGGATAATTATAACTTAAAGAGAGTAAGCTTGTGCAGAGGGTGCATCAACACAGAACAAGGGAGGAAAATTAGATATACAGCCTGGGTAACCTACAGCACTGAAAAATGCCTGATGTTTAACTGACGGATATTCTACCTTTTATGGAAACTCCTGTATGAGCACTCATAGAAATGAGCCCTCCGGCAGCACTAAATTCCTCTGAAAGCCTTGCTATGAAATGTTGAGATCAGAGGTGAAGTCAATAAATGCTGAATTATTTGCACAGTTCTCCACCAGTGCCCACAACTCACTCACCTGAGCAGGAGCTGAGACAGAGTAAATTACCTGATGAGCCACAGCACCTTATGGGATATATGAAGCCCTTTACCACATGCCTTTTAATGCTAATCATCCAACTCCTATGGAGTTAGCAGACCTGTGAATGGGTGCCTTGGCCACCTTCTCCATTAGCGCAACTCTACTTGCTTCAATATAGACCGTTTTCATCGCAAACCCTACCGTGGTCTAAGACAAACCTCTAGTTTGAAATCTCCTTGGATGCTGGCGAAATCCAGAACAAAGTAAAATACCGTTGCTTGGGCTTCATTCTACCGCTCATTATGGGGCTGGACATTTTTCAATGGGTTTGGCAGATGGGGAATTCTGTACTCACCTGTGTGCTACACTCCCCTTCTTGATATCAGAGATGATCAAAGGCTCCCCAGGCTTTCTGCTTGCAGCTGCAAAAGAGACACATAAGTAAAAACCTTGGTATTGAGTCTGTTCTCTAGGACAGGGGTGGTCAATGGGGAGAAGGAGTTGTAAAGAAAGGGAATTTATATTCCTTTGACAAAACAATGCTTCACACTCGAACTCTGGAAGCCATATCAGGGAAAAAAAAAAAAAATTGAAACCCTGCAAACATTTTTTGGTCGCCTTTTGCCCAAGTTAGCTAGCTGCTGCCTTTTGTCTCCTCCTGAAGGGTGTCCAGCAGCAAAAGGTGGGACTGTCCGATCCCAGCACTGTTGAACACAGGCTCACCCACGTCTCTGATGCGATACAGCAAGTGGCAACGGCCATGGCAGCAGTCGGACATCAGCCCTGCTGCCGAGGCAGCACCCAGCTCAGCGCCGGGGTTAATACAGGCATTTCTGTGATCTTAAAGTAAAGTGGGCTGGGAAATTCACCAGATGGAAAATAACCCAGGAAGAATTAGATAAAACACTGTTTTCCAGCTGGTTCAGCTTCCCCAGCCACTTCATCATACAACAGGATAAATCGGGGCTTGTCCCAGTGCTGGAGCTGGAAGGGGTCACTTCCAATTCTTCTCTCCCGCCTGGCCCCAATAACTTTTTCAGCCCATGAGAGATGTGAGTTTGCATTTCTGGGAGCATTTGCATTTTCAAATTTGCCTGCAAGACCTGCTGCTTTCTTGAGAAACCCAAGTGAGATTTATGACTCAAACCCCTCCTGACCTCCCTGCCATCCACACAGCAAACACACGCCAAGAGCGTCCCTTTCGCCCCATGTCACTCCCTCCCGCCTTGCCATGGGAATCGCATCGTCTCATTTAAAGCTGACAGAGCTTCTCAGCAAAAACTGCATGGGAAGGAAGAAACTTGCAGCCTCTGAACACATCAGATGCAGGTCAGAGATTAAAATATCTGTGATGCATGTGGCACCAAGGACACCGAGATCCACCTGCCTGAACAGCAGTTAGAGAGCATCGCAGAAAGTCGGACATCAAGGAGTAAGTGCTTCCTCTTAGCAACCTCTCCACTCTAGCTTTTTCAGTTGTTTACTTTCATACACGAGATTTTAAAACACATGTACTGACCTGTCACCTTTAAGGATACTCTCTCAGATATAACTAAACCTCCTGTATTGAACAGAGCAAAAAGACAGCCAATCTCAGTCATAGCAGGGCTGAGTATAGAAGTTATGTCAGACCAGGGCTGATTTTATAATAGTGAGATATATTTGTGGCTGAGAGAGGTGTACAATGTGCTGGTCTGAGCAGTGGTGATGGGAGGCCCTGTTAGCACACCCTGAGCCCTGGGTCGGGCTGACATTGCCGCATGTTTAATCACTCCCTAGCCTGGTTCTGTCAGAGCGATCCAGGTTAGCAAAAATACTTTTCAATGCAAGGTTTGTTTACTAGTTTCAAAGCAAAGGCGGCGTGACAGAAAGGGGTTAGAGTAGATCTCCGTAGTCCTGGTGGTGGGTTGGGAATGGTCACCTCTAAACCTGACCCAGCCACAGCTGGAACCGTGTGTCCAGAGACCGCAAACGCTCAAAAGTACAAAGAGGGGGGGAAATTTAAAAAAAAATAAAAGGCACGTATAGATAACAACATGCCTTGAGCTCTGCAAAAATGGTCGTTATCTCAGTATCTATCTTACAAGCCCTGCAATACGTGGGGGGGATCCTGCCCATGGTCCTTCTCTGAGCAGAGAGCAGGACCGTGTCCTTCTGCAGCTCCACTACTGGTGTCAGCACTAATGTAGCATAAATTTCCTGGATCAGAAGCAAGGCTGAATTACCGAGTGCTTTATCCACTAGGAAACAAAGCAAGCTTTAAGGAAAAATCATTCTAGGCTTTGTTTGCAATTTTTTTTAAAGTTGTGTTTTCCAAACAGATTTTCTTGAGAATTTGGTTAAATGGAAGAGCCATATACAACCACACACAACTGTCCCTAGAGTACCCAAATTTTAATAAATGGCAGACCTCTGTATTAAATAATAACTTAGTATAAAACTGAAAGACTTTATAAAACTATCATTATTAATCAGCATCTACAAATCTGAAAGGTAAGTTAGAGAGAGACTCAATGAATAATCATCTCAAGAAGCATAAGATGCAACGTTAAGATAACGAAATCCCAAAGCACAGAACAGTCATTTGCTGCTTGTTTTAAAAAATAGTAGTTACTAACTCCATTATTATTTAATTGGGGCTGCGGTCTTTGGAGTTAAGACACCTGCACAGATGAGTAAAGCCTTTTCATTCATTCGTTTCTGCTATCAGTATAGTTATTTCTCTCCAAAGGACATTGTCTTGGTAATTTGTTCGCTCCACGAAGACACAGTTCAGGTGTCCAGCCTTGCCTCTGGGTCTTGCTTTCCCATCTGTAAAACGAAGACAGCAGCAAAGGGAGTCGAGAGAGGAGATGGATGGAGAGACAGAGGCAGGAGCTGCTGTGCAGGCACCCGGGCTCGCTCTCGGCCACCGCTCCAGCTGTGACCCCCATCTGCCGGGGCAAACCACTTCAGGATGGAAGAAGGCTCTTTTTCGGATACATTTGTATTTTTGGCAGCTTTACCAGTACCAAAGAGAGTTTAAATCTGCTCCAGTGGCCCAGAGAAAGCTCCATAAATCAACAGCTGGTGAAGGCAAAAGCGTGGGGTGGGGGAGAAACTCAGAACGAAAACACTGCTTGGCCGTGGTGACAGGGCAGTGATAAAAAAGTGAATTGATCAATACTGTTATTTACTTTTTATAAATTGCTTTCAGTCTCTTGCCACCTCTGCTGTGATTCTGGCTCACTTGGTGTTTACTCTGTGATGGATGATGAAGCCAGAAACACATGTCCGGTTTGTGTTTTTAATAGAATGCATAATGACTTGAATCGGTAAATTATTCCCCTCCAAGGAGCACGAGCACATATCTCACACGCATCAACGCTTCAACCCGTCATAAACGCCCTTCGTTATTGACCAAGCCAAAGCAGCACCTGCCAACATGTCATTAAAAAAATTGTAATAGTGCCATAAGGCTACATTTCAGAAAGCGGGCATTTATAAAGGGGAAAAAAACCCAAACAAAATCAGAAACCCAATAATCTTGGGATAACTAAGGAATGAGAAGAGGAATAAAAGCAAATCAGAATTGATTACAAAAAGCAGCAGTGAAAATCAAATCCCCAGTACCCAGCTTTTTCCTCTGTCATTCATTAGTTTTAGCAGCAGGCGCATATATTATCAGTCCCTCCAGCAGGATATTTATCGCACTGTCGATCTATTTCCTTTCAAAATCTCCAGGTAGCAAAACCAGGATAGAATATCCCACCTCGGTGAAAGCAGCAGAGTGAATCAGCTGCAAATCTCAGTGGAAGCTGCGATGCTGGTGAGGGGATACGACGGGAGACTGATGGCAGGGCCCAGGTTAATCCAGCACCTGCAAAGCTGGAGTTGCTCAGCCCACAGATCCATCTTCTCGCTAGGACAGTGATTACACTGCTTAAGCAACTAAATCGAAGTTATCTATCTATCCAAATCCCGTTTTTATCGCCCGCGAGCAGATATACTACCTACTCCTTATCTGCAGTACTTCACGTCAAGGGCACAGGAATTGATTTGTTAAGATATATAAAGGTAATTTGATAAACATGCTATATAAAGCATTAATGCATATCTAAAATGAATGGTAATTTCAATATCTGTTTAAAAAGCAATAAGAAAAGACCTATATCCTGCAGCAAACTTCACAACTAGCCCTTGGAGAGGATATTTGAGACAGACCAAAAAACAAACGCCACCACACCACACACACACAAAAAATGGCCACACACCAACCACAAAAAGCAATCTTTTGTGTAATCAGCTATCATTTTCCAGAGGCTAATAACAAATCCATATCTTATTTTAAGAGGTCAGGTATTGAACATACAAAAATACACAACTATTAGTTTCTCGCTGTTGGAGATTTTAATTTGTAAGAGATTTACAGAAAACCTACAAAGGCATAACTGTATCATTAGAACTGAATGCAGGCAGCAAGATCAGAGCACTTAAGGCCTGTGTTCTACTAATGGAGATGAGTAGTTCAGGCTAACAAGAGCCAAATCTTCACACCCCTGTGTCAAAAACCTCAGTTCGCACCGAGTCTTTGCGTCCTCACCATTCTGAGCACCTCGGAGGTCTCTGCAAACAGCTGAGCTCCACAGCCCTCCCAGCTCTCTGAACCTTGTAGAGCAGAAAGGAGAGCACGCTTTGCTCTTCAAGCAGAGCAGGTTTTCTACAAACAAACGCAGCTTCTCCCTGGGACAGAACCCGAGGCACTGGAGGATGGAGAAAACCAGGGTGATTTTGCTGGCTCCTTGTCCTGTCACCGCCGGACGAAGTGCAAGGAAGCAGCACACACAAGGCAGCTGTGGTGTTTTGCTTTGCTAATTTTCATTTAGCAAATGTAGGAGACTGAAATGAAACTTTAGGGCATCGAGGTGCCACAGAAGTACAAAGCAGAATCAGTGAGAGCCTCACCCCTTGGATTTCCTATTCATCCTTCAGGGAATGGAAGGGGAAATAACGCTATATGCATATATTTCCATCATGCGTCTTAATCTGCTGCATCCCTCTGCTAGGCTGTGTTTGAGCAGGGGGAAGAAACCCACCTGTGTGCACTGACCACAACTGGGGGCTCACCTGGCCCAAGCATTCTCTTTCTAGAAAACCCTGAGACCTCGGAGTTGAAATGTCCTCAGCAAACATCTGCCCCTCACCAGGAGCAAGCACAGACCCCTCATGTTCATTCCCAGAACCGGCAGCGCCTGCCATCCGCACACAAAAACCTCCTGGGTCTTCAGCCCTTATATGAACCTTTCCAGCAGATTTATGGTTCCTCCCATAGCCAGCTCCTTTACATGAATTCGTCCAACGCATCCATCAAGAATCCTGCTCTCCCCTCTTAGCCCATCTCCCAATTAGCTCCAAGAGCCACAGCACAGCAAGGACTTGATCGGTTTTATTTCTGTAGTGCTCCTCCGATGAGGTCGGAACACTTTCTGCCCGTGTAAGAAGGCAGCAGAGGAATTAACTACAGATGAACCTGCTGAAGCTGAGGTAAAACTCAACGAAAGCAACTAATCTTTCATTGACAGTGTAGCTGGACCACCAAGTTTATGGACAAAGCCAATTCTGCGGCCACAACACTGCAGGGGGATCTTCTACTGACCCCTCTGGCTCGTCATCTATTTAACCTGCCCGAGTTTTACAGAGTAGGGAACAAGAATACAACGTGGGAGGCCAGTAAGCCAAGTCCTCTACTATAAAACGGCAGTTATATGCTTTTTGCTTGTCAGAAGGAGAACTGTAAAAGCTGTTTCTAGATCTATACAAGCATTCAAATTAGCAGAACCAGGAGGAACTGAGCAAAACAGAGTTATTTTTACCTCTTTTCTCTTGCATCACACTCCCGCATGCACATCATGTCCCTACAGGAGGTACCATAAGGCTGCTTGCTTTGATTTTAATGTTTGAAACTGGTGTATTTATCTGCCCAGTCAGAGGCAGAGTGACAAAATGATGATCTAATTTGCTAAGGGTCATGTGGACATAGGCTTATCTGGACTAATATATGAAAACAGAATTAGAATTCAACTAGCATTTCATCCTTGCCACCGCATTTTCTGACTGGCTTTTTGCTTCATTTGTAAACATAATTTTGGCTTTGATTCAGCAAAGGACTGAAATACATCTTAAGTTTATGCATATGGATTACTTAAACAATGTCCTGCAAACATGCTCAACAATCAAAAATCTATTATATTGTTAAAAAATTGTTTTGTAGTTAGATAATGGGTATCTAACTATTTAAAACCCAGGAGTTAGTTTCTTTTTATTTGGAAGTGATTTCCAAAAAGCGTGTGAAATCAGTTCTTTAAACAAATTTCAAATGAAAATATTTTCAACATAAAAATACATTTGAAGTGTAAATGCACACCTGAAGAAGGTCCCATTTAAGTGAGACTCCACAATAAAAACTGGAGAGCAAAAAGAACCTGGAAGTTGCCAGCAAAAACTAAGCTTTGAAGCTGAAATGAGCTGAAATCCCTGCTCAAGCCAGCAGTTTTTTGCTCCCAGATCCATCGTCCCGGGTTGCTACCTGCGATGGCGATGCCAAGGCAAAGGGCTGGGCTGCTGCACCGCGCCCCGCTCCCCGCACTGAAATGTCCTTACGGGCACCCCGCTGCTTTCCGAAAGCACTTTGATGTATTCAGATAGTAATTGCTACCAAGCTAAATGTTAAATACTGTGCGGCTATTTCTCAGGGTTATCCTTGTGGCACAAATAGGGGAAGCTGGGAAGAACGAGAAGAAATAACACAGGGCGCAAAGTCATCACCCTGTCGATGTTCGAGTCACTCCTGAGAATCACCCCACTTAGACCAGAACACCTCTAATTAACTCACTGACTAATGCTGTAAATGCCAAGAGGTAGTTATAAATTGCTTATCATTTTAAATGAAACCTCTTTTTAAAGTGTCCCTAGCAACTGCATTCCCCAGACACAGCTGGGTCCATGCTCCCAGGAGCTCAGACGCAAGATCCCATTTACTGCAGTCTCACAAGCTTCTCTGTTTCAGCTGAGAGGTGGTGGCAGCCTCTGGGCACGGCAAATCTGAGATGATTCAACTCACTTTACCCAGCAGTGAAAGTGGGATGAGTGACGCAAGACCTGCTCACATTTCATAAATGAAACATTAACTGATGCAAGGCGTAACAAGACCCCTGGCTGGCCAGAAATTTGGGATGGATCTGCCTGTATTTGTGCCCTTACAGCATCCCCTCCAAAGAAGCCAAAAGGTCTTTAAATGAAAAACATGCTTCAGAAGAGAAACAAAGATAATTAGAGAGAAACAGAGAAGAGAGAGGAGAAAGAAAAAGGTTTATGTCCTGTTCTCTCAGCGCCCACCAAATCCTGGCACAGGGATGTCCTCTTCCATGGTTGCGGTTACTCAATGCAAGGGCTCCTGGCAAACCCTGCCCAGCTCCTTCTCCTGCCCCTAAAGTGCCTTCCCCCCATCTCTAAGGCCACCCACCCCTTTCATTCTCCTCCTCCTCTCTACCCTTCAAGCTGTGGGTTCACCTCACTCTTGCTTTATTCCCTCCACCTCCCCCTGCAAGGGTCCCACGAGACCCAGACAATTCTTTTTTAAAAAGGAACATAATACGACTGTGAGCAAGGAAAAAAAAAACATTACTAATAATATACTATACTATAAGTCCGTGGCACAGACCAGCTGATCGTTTCAGATGTAGAATGAGAGGAAATGGCTTCAAGTTACACCAGGGAAGGTTCAGATTGCATATTAGGAAAAACTTATTCATGCAAAGGGTTGTCAGGCACTGGAACAGGCTGCCCAGGGAAATGGTTGAGTCACCATCCCGGGAGGGGTTTAAAAGACACAGATGAGGCTTTTAGGGACATGGTTTAGTGCTAGAGTTAGGCTATGGTTGGACTCGATGATCTTAAAGATCTCTTACAAACAAAATGATTCTATGATCCTTTGCCCCAACCCTTCACGCAGCTGCTTTTCTCTGCGGCAGGCAGGGACCGCACATCTAATTCAGTTTGGGATAAATCACAAGCACTGCGAGCGCTGTCAGGAATCCCCACAGAATCTTCTCTCTCTCCACTGGGCCCCTCTGATGTGCCAAGGTGGAAAAGCAGCGGCTGTTGCAACTGCAAGCACAAGTCTGAGCAATACTTACAGCTAATTGTAATTCCAAGCTCTACACCCCTTTTCTTGGGCAATTTAACGTGGAAAGTACCGCTGCTGGGTATGACAGACTCTATAAAACCAAAAAGAGACAAAAGAGAAAACAGGAGAAAAGAGAGAGTTTTCAGTTGAATGGATGGTTTCTTTGGAACCAAAAAAAACAAGCCCATAAAACCCAGCTTTACTGGTTCAAATAAGGTTCCTATTCGAGGCCCTGTGGACTTCAGGTTAAAATTTGGATTCTGATTAAAAATACATGCTCTGAATGTCAAGCAAAGTGCTCACGTCATGCTGTATATCAAGATTGAGGCAGCTGTTAATGTAAAAGGAATATTTTTTTTTTTTTTGTAATACCGAGCTGCACATCAGCCCTAGCCAATAGCTTTGGCTTCCACCTTGCTTCAAGGCCATAAATTAACATAAATATTATTCATAATAATGGGCAAATAATTAAAGTGCAGGTGGCCTCTTCATCTACTGCTTACAGCCAAGTGGTGAGAACAAGGCACTTATGAAGGGATCAGAAGAAGGACCCTCTATCTTAGTGCATATTAGAGAATGAGAAATGGAAAAGGTCCTCACAGGGTCCTCTTGCTCTTCCCTCTGAGCTCTAGCAAATACCTCACATGTTTGTGCAAATACACCCCCTCCTACGGGTTAGTAAAGGCCCTGGCAGAGTCCTGCTGGCAGCGAGGAGCACAAATTCCTTTGGTAACGTACCTGCGACATCAAATTCGATCTCGAGCACCACTTTGTTCGTGAGCGCAGCATCACGCAAAAGCTGATTAGCTTCCTCCATGGTCCCGTCCTCAGTCGCAATGCCGTTGATAGAAAGGACTCTGTCTCCTACTTGGAGCAGCCCACACCTGCAGTCCATGTTGGGAAAAGAGGGGAAGGGGACAAGGAGACATAGGAAAGGAGAAAAAACAACCCCACAACCAGCCGTGAGTTACTTTTGCCAGGCAAATCTATTACTAGACACACAGAGTAGTGACAAATCTGCAGAAGTGGCCCCAAAGACAAGATAACTCATTCTGCAATGCCCATCCCGGTGCTGAGAGCCCCTGGAAGGTCACAAGGCAGAAAACCCTCGTGGTTTGCCTAAATTCAGACATACTTTGCATTTTGGTTGTATTTCCTGCAACTTCCAGGAAAAAAAGAAAAAAGTAGCTCTCACGTTCCTGAAAGTCAACACCATGGCCAATTGATGAGTGATAAGCGCAAGGGCACGTGGCCTCCTACCCTATATAACGGTATACGGCTCTTTCCATGTGCTTGCACCCTCTGAAACCCAAGCTAATGGCACTGAAAACTGCACAGATTCCTCTGTTTAATACATGGCTAATACTGACTGAAGCTACAATCCAATGAACTCACTGAAACGTCTCAGCAAATTAGATAATCATTTATCCCCTGTAATTGCATTTCTGGAAGCCAAATGTACATGGATACTGTTTAACTGCCTTGAAAGGTCAATATTATTCCCATGCGATATCCTGCCAGTATAACCACAACTGGCACTTTGGGGTTTTTGGTTTAGACAGGCGTTCTCCAAGAGCACAGATCAGCAGGTTTTTTTTTTACTTTGGAAGAAAAACGACGATAGCAAGGCTATATTGGAGACATACTGCTGCAGTGTGGCTTGTCTCTTGGGCGCTCTCTGTGTTTCTAAGCAAGGTTTTTTTCCACACGTGAACCACTACATCCAAAATGCAGCCTCCCTCCCATATAACACCAGCAAGACAATCTTCCATGTTACTGAGCTGGCCCATGGCTCTACAAAAGTCAAGAGCGCAGCATTCCCCCATGACTGGCCATGGGCAGTGGGTTGCTCATCTTCCTTCTCCTCCACATCCTTCATCAGTTGTTTGCTGTACCCACATCTTTCCAGATTTTCTGCTCACATCTGTAAGGCTGTCCACTTGAGCAGAGCTTGAGAAATCATTCCTTGTCCATCCTTAACACAAGCTACAGAGGGGTCTCCAGAACAGGTTGAGGGTTATGGGAACAAGTCTAAGGTTCACCTCTACATTTGTAGTTATTTTACCACCAAGATTTCCCGGAGGGCATCAACTATCCTGTTTTGAGCCTTCTCCAAAGAATCTTTATACCCTTGCTCTTTAACGATCAAGCACATCCTTTGCCCTCTCCTTTCTAGATGTCAGCTTCCACTGATATTTCATGGAAGACAGCTTGGTTTTTTACTAATCCTTCCAGCCACGCTTCATCACTCACACCCAATCCAATTGTAAGAAAACATGGTACTGCAGCTTCTGGCCACAGGAAGATAACATCGAAGGCAAGGGACACTGGCTGTATTATTCACCTCCAAACAACAGGACATATATGAAAGCCCAGGTTATCAAGAAAAAATACACACATTCAAATTCAAAAGAAATGCACAAGCACAACAGTTTTTGCCGGTGGCCCATCAAAAGCAGAGATATGAGCAAATTTGGAGAGCGCCTAGGGAAGTTATTTTATTGGTAGGAAGGTCTTAAACTTGCAGTATATTTATGCTGCTGCCTGCGTTCATGCCACCCATGGAAAAATGCCGGTTATTTTATGGTATGTAAATTCAGAAGTGTTTGTTCAAGGAGACTTGGATTAGGACAGACAACTCTGTAGTGTATAAATGAATCCACCCTTGCGAATAAATTGCATCAAGTTTAATTACAGTCCTTTACTGGACTTGTGGCTATGCGGCCACACAGTTGTGCTTGGAAATATCAGCTTATAAATATGAAGATGGCAAGGAGTATGACAGAGATGCCTCCTCCAGCACCGAGAGCTCTCTTGCTATGGCCAGAGCGCACCTTTTGGAAAGGAAGGGTCAACACCAGCATCACACAGGCATCACTTCATCATTTCAAGGTCTCACAAGGACACAATCCGTTTTGGCACCACCATTTCAGCCACAAGGGCCGAGAGATCACAGGACACTTTTACTCAGCATGAAAACAAACATTTTCCATCTTTCTCACCAGAGCTACCATCTCACAAACAACCATTTCTTTTGTTTCTTCACTCATGGTGGACTTGCCTGGGTGTTTTATAGCCAATAGCTCTGTTAGGTCAGAAGTATTTTATTTCTTTTACTATTAGCCTCAGTCAATCATGGTTGTTTAAACCCCAGTCTTGCAGGTTTATAAAAGTTTGTGGAGTGAAGCCACAACCTTCTGGCTCCCTCCATGAGTGCAAGGAGACCCAACAAGCCTTGTTAACCCTTCAGAACAACTCCAGAGAAACCAGTTTCCACCTGCCCTTTTGCTGGAAGCCAAGGCTCCTGCAGACCTCCCCTAGGCTCTGCTGTGGGATCCTACGCGAGCCTTTTGGGCGGTGCTCCCAAAGAGAGGGCGTTTGTCTCAGAGGTGCAGAGTCTAACTTGAGAGCTCACAAAAGCGCTTTGAGATCATGGGAAGAAAAGTGTTTTAAAATCAGAAAGAACAAGAGTACGGGCATCCGCTGGAGTGAAAGACAGCCCTGTGGATGTGTTGAAGTCCACGATGGGAATGTCTCCCTGGGGTTAGAGAGCTTTGCATTTTGTCATGACTCATTTCTTGGGCTCAAAGACTGCAACAGTGCAGTGGCGGTGTCTGGCTAGACACAGCGCAGCACATCTTCAAGCCTCGGGCAGGATACGCACTGAAGATCTCAGCATCGTCAGCATCTGCGTGGTCACTCCAGCTGTGGGGTGGCAGCAGCTGTGACCATGGCCACATTGCTGGCTGCAGACACCGATCCACTGTGCCCTTACATACCCCTGAGCTGGCCTGCATGGGTCAGACTTGCACATCTGTGTATGCCTGCACATCTGTATCTGCATGTCAGTGGGCAGGTCCCAGCATACAGAAGATCAAAGTTTTGCTGACAGCTTCACCCAGCTGCTAAGCTTTCCTCTTACAAACTATTCATACTCAAAAGCCAGAAACACAACGATCAAACAACTGTGTTGGAGCAGAGCTAGAAAACATGTAACTCAGCAGGAAGCATTGATTTTGGATACCGGGATGGAGAATCCAGATACTCTCCCACTGCTGTCAGTGACAGCTGGGGGAGGAAGGACACAAAAGCTGCGTGTTTCAAGGCAGCCAAGAGGGGACGTCAGGCAACTTCCTATTCCACCCTCCTTGCTGATAACAGGGCCTGAATCACTGTCTCATCTGGAGCCCAAAGGCTTCATCTTGCACCCAGAAAACAACAGGTGGGGAGGGGGATCTATTAGAGGCTATTGGCTGTAAAACAAATCACAAGTCAGGGAGGCGAGAGCTTTTGCTTCAAACCACCTGCCACAAGCTAGCACGAAGCAGATAATAAATATGAGGCAGCCCAACCTCCCTGAAAAGAGGGCGATGCCATCCTGCTCCCTGGTAGCACTCAAATTTGCTGGACACCCAAGAGGCAGCTCTGCCAGGGCAAGCCAGATGGACAAAGCGATTATAGATCATACCCTTGTGCAACAGCACATTTAGATTTGCAGGTCTTGCAAGGGAGTGCGCAAACATGCAGAACAGACCCAGGCTGCTGAGCCTGCTCCCTGTATCTCCACCAAAACCCTGTTTTGCAAAGGGCAACAACTGCAGCACAAGAAAAAGTGTAGCTCAGCCAAGAGCCCAGCTTGGTAAAGGGGAGAAAAATGGTTCTAATGTCTTGGGCTGCAGTTACACAGAACCTCTCAAGGGCATGGTAACTAGGTATCTAGGAAGGATGGAACAAACAAGCTCTGTGGGACAGCAAGAAACAACAAGTTAAATGAAAACACAAAACTGCCTTTTTCACCTTGCTGCAAAACCAGTACACTTATCACTTCGAGATGGGAAGGAAAGATGCACGATCTAAGAGATTTAATCCCCAAATCAAATCCAGGCTGCAAACACAGAGAGGATTGCTCCCTGTCGCCAGAAAGCAGCAGCCAGGAGAGTGCGAATCTTGCTGGGTGGGCAGCCGAGAGGCAAAGCGGTGTGTGTGACACATTAGAGCCAGGCAAGACCGCACCACGAGGCTTTGCTTTCACTCCGGGCTTGGCAAGAGCATAAAACAAAGCCAGGTGGATTTCAGCACATCTCCCTCCTCCTCTGGGACCGAAGGCTTTGTTACTGCCTGATTTACAAAAGGAGTTTGGTGCTTTGCAATGTGAGCCAAATTCACCCTGGTAATAGAGGATTAAAACAAACAAACAAATAAACAAACAAACAAAATACCATCACTTTCCTTTTTAAATCCTGTTTGAAAACAAACAAAAGGCATAAAAGGCTTTTGAAATCTCTCTTAACTTGCATCACACAGCACAACTCTTTCTCCTGTGCCAGCCCCTTGTCCCAGTCCTCCCACAGACACAAGCACCAGGCACTGGTGCTTCTCCCTGCCCCTGCATCGGCTGCCTGGAGAAGCTCCCGCACCAAGACCACTCTGCACATCAAGGACTCTCATTTCCTTTTGCAGGTTCTTTTTCTGATGTACGACACCCTATGGGTTTGTGCCAGGCTGGCTCGAGGACACCAACCATCAGCACATGCTGATGAGACCCTTGGAGTCTCCTCCTCCCCAGGAAGGGTCTGCAGCAGGTGCTGAGCACTGGCACATCACTGCACCTCAGGCACCCTCGGCAGGACAGGCCACCAGTGCAAATCACAGGTGGGAAGAGGAACCGGCACAAGGCTTTAAGTGCCAGCTCACCCCTCACTGTTGCATCTAACAAAACCAGGTCTACTTTCCACCCTGCAGGAGCTCAAGCTGTGCTGGGACCTGGTCCCTTTAGTGAGAAAAACCTCGCTACAGGGCATCTACATTGTCCTGCACAGACATTTGGGCAGACTTCACATCCAGCCAGCAAGGGTACTGGGAGAAGTTTAGCCAGAGCAGCCAGAGCTCCTGAGCTGAGACTGGGCCACTGGAGCAGCCACTGCTCCCAATGTCCCCAAGGGGTGACAAGCAGCACTTAATGACACTCCTCCATTCTGCTCTTTTCCCAGCATTATTGAGGAAAAGCAAGAGTCCTGAAATGCAGCACCTACCTGCTCCTCAACCAGAACCCTCCTCTGCAGTTCAAAACCTTGGCTTTAAAGCCAGTTTATACAGCTAGGCTCTGCTACAATGAAACCTAGCAGAAAACACTTTGCTAGGCCCACTTATTTAGATATTCCCCTTTTCTGCACCCAGACAAAAGCTTTATCTTTCAAAAAAAAAGAAAAAAAAATAAAAAGGAATGGGAATGGCTCTCTCCCACAGATACACGCTCCCTTCCTCCTCCTCCCAGAACAGCCGCAGCCTGGTGCCAAGACGTTCACCTGGGATGCGAGGGAGGCCGCGGTCAGCCGACGAGTGCAGAAATGGCAGTGACAGTAAACCATGCCCAGTGAAGAATGGGAGATATTACAAAGATGATAGTAAATATCTACATGAGCCTCTGAGGAGAGAAAACAAACCAAACCATGAAATGTTCAGCAGCAGCACCATCAGCATCCAAGGGCAAGGTCTCTAACCTCTCTGCCGGGCTGTCGGGCTCAATAAAACGGACGAGAGGTGGGGAAGACAGGGTTTCGGTAGCAAAGATGCCTCCCTGGAGCTGAAGTCCGAAGCCATTCAAAGGGTCTCCCCTGAGCACCACCTCTGTTGTCTCCGTGTGGACTATCTGCCCGCCAGGACCCACCGTGCTGGAGGCCAGCGACACTGAGGAGGAGAGAGGCAGAAGGTCAGGGAGGTCACGGTCAACGTAGCAGGTCTGGTCATGGACCTTGGTCCGGCACTGGTGGGGACAGTGACCAAGGATGAGCAGTCCTACCCCAGCTAAGTCAACAATAAGGACAGCAAAGCAAGCATGCACACCCCAGCCCACTGCCACTCTTACGTGAGCTCTTGTGCTCCTTCTTCTTCTGCCTTCTCCTCAGCATGGTGGTGCGGGGGCTCATGGAGTGGGAGCTGCGAGGTAGCGTGTTGGAGTTCTGGCACGGGAAGCCCTGCGCGTTCATGGTGGGAGACGAGAAGTTGGCAGCCACCAGAGCTAGGGAAATACAGACCACGTTAAGGATGTGTGCAGAGAAGCGTGGCAGCAGGTTCAGCTAAAGGGTGTTCATCAAACACCTAATGTGTTTGGACTACCTCCTTCTTCCCAGGCTCAAGACAAGGTGAGAACCTTGTCCTAGGCTTGCAGCTCCAGGAGAGCTGAGAGTGGGCTTGGACTCAGATGGACATTGCTCTCTGGTGTGCACTGACTCCCGTGGCTGGGCTGCCTGTCACTGCAGCATCCAGGCCACCAGGTGAGAAGCACATCACGGATGCAGGGCAGCCAACAGCAGGTTGGCACCATGGCACTAATGAATCCTAAATACACACAAAGAGAAATCCCAGCTTGAACCTGAGCTGCTGGGCAACTGGGCTGCCCTGTCTGCTTCCCACAGTTCGCACACGGTGTGTTGATTCCTCCTCCCTGTCTTACGGCCATAAGACAAGAAACTTGGGGTAAACAGAGCCTGGTTCTTTCAAGAGGTGTGTTTACAGATTTTGAAGCAGCCATAATCCTGCCGCTAACATGTTGTGTGGCACCAGGGCTGAGCTGGATGCATCGCGTTACTACACGTCACCAGAGATGCCCTCCTTGTCCCACAACAACTCGTTTTTGCCATATGAAACTGGGCACTGGGGTGGGGGGTTAGAGGATGGGAGACCGAGGCTGCCCAGCACATGGCTCTCAGTGCCATTACCAGATCTGTGTGTGCTGGGCTGCATATACTGGTTTTGTACTTCAGCACTGGACCTGTGGAAACAGCCCCAGGTGAACAGGGACGAAACGAGTGACAAGCCAGGTTACGGAGTTGGGTATTAAAGAAATGGAAGGCACAACATGAATGAACACGCGCAGGGGTGGGGGCAACGCCGTGTGCCGAGGTTACATTTGCAGTAATCCTGTCCAGACGTCTGGTTCCAAGTGGGTGTCTTGCAGTGCCCAGGGTGGTGGGTGTGACAGTAGTTGACACAGGGGTCCCAGCAGTGGTGGTGGTCACTCTTCTGCACCTTGACTGGTGGCACCCAGGGCAGCAGAAATCACCACAGGCAGGGAGGAGAAGTTAGAGAAAGAAAAGGTGAGAAGCATAAGCCAGGAGATTGTAGAAAAGAGCCTCACACTGGCTCTGAACAAGTAAAGACCCAGCCACAGTGTTTCAAGCACCAGGAGCGAAAATACATCCCCGTGTAACCTCATGACACTTGATGCAAAGTGGCAGAAATCCACCCCTTCCCCGTAAAAATCTCCACATTCTGAGCCAGCGGCCTGACTAAGCCATGCTGGCAGAGCACAGGTGTCGTAACCATTTGCAGTATGTCGTGCGATGTGCAGAACATCCCTCCAGCCACACGTTTCCCATCAAGGCCATCAGTGTTCTCCAACAGCACCGGGGAAACCTCCTTGTGCGGTTTCACACCTTGCTGCCGGAGCTGCCCTCCCAGGGACAAGGCTCAACGCCTTCCGCACATGCCAAGGACTGCTTTGAGCACTTCGCTTGGCTTCAGCAGTGGGTTGTTTAGCGGCTACTCTTGGCCACGAATCCATGGCAGGGTGTGCACATGGATGAAAGACAGGAGGAGCAAAGGGCCACCTCCAGCTCATCAGAACAAAAGGGATTTTATACACTGCTGCTTAAAGGCAGTTACAGAAGGCCACCAACATAGCGAGAGATGCCAGTGCTGTGGCAAACAGCAAATGAAAAACATGGAACCAACATGGAAGACTCTATTCGCGTCCACACAACTGCTTTAGGCTTCAACCCTCACTCCAGCCCAGCACGTGTTGGCAGAGATCCGTTGCAGGGTGACATC
This sequence comes from Caloenas nicobarica, assembly GCF_036013445.1. NCBI lineage: Eukaryota > Metazoa > Chordata > Aves > Columbiformes > Columbidae > Caloenas > Caloenas nicobarica. The sequence continues at coordinate 18,780,623 of NC_088255.1, read as the reverse complement.
CATCACCCCAAAATCCCTTGTCCCAGGAACTGTGGCTTTGCGACATCAGGTCACAATGTCACGAGTCTCCTCTGAAGTGCCTCAGACACCTCCCCAGGCACAGGTCCCTTGTCTGTTCTCACCGATTCCCCTTTTGCCCTTGGCAAGCACAGGGTCAATCAGTTTTCCTCACCCAGCAGCAGTGGGTTTTCTCTCCCAGATCTCTGCACCACACTGTTTGGATCTATTTTCTTCCACGAGGAATTGCTGGTTAATGAGCAAGATTGCAAGTATCCCTTTTATTCGTAAGCATGAATGGCATCCCACAGCAGAGCATCACTGCAGCCACGAGTTCTCGCAGACCTCTGAATCTCGCAACCACTTGCAGTGACCAGCAACCACCTTTCCAGGACGAGATCTCCTCCAGGCTCTGTGTCCTCCAAATAGGCAGAAACTCCACCAGCACTGGCACTACCAGAGCTTTCTGAGGGTGCGCACTTGGCACAGGGCCTCGGTTTATTCAGAGTCCGCCCAGAGATCTCATCTAAAGGTCATCTGTTAGCGCCTTTAACAGTGGAAATCTGTTTTGTGTGTGTGCGTCACAGGCATCAAATCATTTAGGTCAGGATTTCCAACCAATATAGTGAAGATATTTAGGCTTCACTAAACATTATGTGAGTTTAGCACTTATTGTATCAATCTCTTAAAAAATCAATTTCCAGCTCTGGGGTTTCCAGTTTGTGGATTCAAAAGTAAATTCAGAGCCAGGCAGCTCTAAATTAAAAAAAGTAGCTATGTCTAGACAAAAAGAAAAGTTCTTAATAAAATTAAATACTTTGAACATGAGGGATAGAGCTTATGGGCATATATACAAAATCATTTAATCCATTTATAGTAATTAAAACTCTCCCATTTGTCTATAAATACTTAGCTAATATCTGACACAACAGAAAAAAAGTGCCTTTGAAACTCAGCCATCAGCGCATCAGGAAAGAGAAGAGATTTTGGAAAATTCTGTGATAAAAACCTGCAGCAGCCTTCCCCATGCTTTCATACATCATCCCTGCCTGAGGAAACCCATCCATCCCAGCACCGCTCCTGGGCACCATCCTCTCCCGCTGATCTTGTGAGCAGGGCGTAATCCTCCCACAAACTCTCCAAACGCCCCCGGAGCCAGAGAAAAAGCAAACTCAGTTTGACAAATCCCATACTTCAGCATTAGACTGTATTTTTGCATGGCAGCTGCAGCTTCAGATCCCTCTCTACCTCCTCAATAACCGGATTTTGGTTACACGAGAAGCCACATTTAAAAAACATCCTGAGAAGCCCCACACATGCACGTGCTGGAAGGACTCAGTAATGCAGGCGCTGAGCAGGGATGCGTTTGCACCATCTCCCCTCTTCGACTGCTTTCCCCGGGCTTCAGTCCCTTGCCAACCACGACAGTTTGCTTTTGCATGGCCCATTTTTTCCTTACTGCCCCTAGTTTGTTTCCCTAAACTCAGAAAAAGCAGCCTGTGGAGCTGGCACTCAGCACTTGGAGCAGAAGGCAGCATCTCTCCCAAGTCCAAACACAGTTTGCCAACTTTGGTGCGGTTCTTCGACTGCTCACCATGGGCCCCACGGTGCTGTGGCTGGTTACACCAGAGGAGCACTGCTTCGGGAGCTGCTCCTCTTGTCCAATGTGCCTTCATAGAATCATTCTGGTTGGAAGAGACCCTCAAGATCATCGAGTCCAACCATAACCTAACTCTGGCACTAAACCACGTCCCTAAGAACCTTGTCTATACGCCTATTAAACACCTCCACGGATGGTGATTCAACCACTTCCCCGGGCAGCCTGTTCCAATGCCTGACAACCCTTCCAGTGACGAATTTTTTCCTAATATCCAATCTATCCTTCCCATCCCCACCATCACCTCCCTTACCCATCTCCATTAGCACTGATGAAGGTCCAAGCCCAAGCACTGGTCTCCAACTACACACCTCTGCTTCCTGACAGCCATGTGAATGAACAGCATCCTTCCCTATGATCCCTCATGTGTTAGAGCTTGATCAAAGTGGGAACAATTCTTACATCCCTTATTTTTTCATATTAAAGCATTGCAATCACTCTGCCAAGTTGGTGTTCTGTATTTCTGCCACAGTAAACCGATAAGTGTATGGAGGTTTGGGGAAAAAGGCTCTGAACACCTCGAGCTGTCCTTCCACAGATCTTCCTCCTCCTGAGCTGCTTCTGAATGCATATATTGTGAAAGAAGATTAGGACCAGGGCACTAATGGAAGGAGGAGAATAGTTCATTTTAACAGCCATTAAAAGAGGATTATAGCTTTCCATTTTTTCTTAGGCACAAAGGTCAAGTCATCCATTCCCTTTGCTAAACTGCTTTAATTCTGCACAAATTGGACTGGACATGTGAGAGATTTCTTTCTAGACATGGAGATATTATTAGATTTTATGTTTCACTGCATTAAGTTAAATAAGACAACGCAGATATTTTCCTCCTTTCCCCAGACTGCCCTAGAAGAGAATGATGAACTGTGCCCAGGGCTACTGTGCACCAATATTATTAACATGCATATCCCCAAGAGACAAGTGATTGAAAATGGTTGCAAAAAGGGCTGGTACTGAACAGTCATGCCTGAAATACCTGAATTACAAGACCACCAGTATGGACTGTAACAAAACTGCAGGCAGGATTTGCAACAAATCTGCTGGTACTGAGGCTCTCTTCACAGTGAGGTTTACATGAGAGCCTGAGTCAGCCTCTCATATGGAAGGAGAAACTAAAGGTGAGCAACGAGGATGCTCACCAGGGTGAATTCCTGATGACATTTACAGGCATTTGGGGCTTGATTTCACTGGAGCCAGATTTTTTTTTCCTAGTATTTCTTTATGGGGGTGGTGGAAAGCAGCAGTTACAGATGCATTCACTCTACCCCCGGCTGCTCAGACACAGTGGCCATGCAAACAGGCTGGTCCAGCAGATGAACACTTCTGTTACAGCTTTGCTCCCCAGGGAAGTCCAGCAGGACCCCACCTAGATACCGACGTGTCCTTCACAAAGCCTTCCCAGGCATCGGCAAATGAAAACTGAGCTTGGAAATATACTTGCCAGCACCAAGGTTGTTTTCCTCCCTCTCCATTAAAATCTCTTATCTGAGGTACTAAGGAAGCGCTTGCACAGCACTCAGCACTGCAAAACCCTGGGATTCCCAACTCCAATTTCTCCATTCAAGCACAGATGTTACCTTTTTTTTTCCTATTCACACCCTTGAAGAACATCATGTAATCACATGCATTTCATCAAAACATCCTTTTTTTTTTTTTTTTTCCCCTCCACAGATGTCCCTCTTTGGAGTCTCTTGCCAGCACTCAAAAGTAGCAAGAGCCCCAGCAGGGACCTCAAGTGAGTTTTAAGGGGAACCAACAGTGTCTGCACAGAAAACACACCTGTTTCTGGAGGCTTCAAAGGCATCCTGCTTTGGTGAACAGGTAGTATCTCCAGCTTGACGATTTCTGAAGTGGCAGCTAAAAGCTGAGTTGCCTCTAATAAGGAGCAGTGCTCTGTGCTCGTGCCATCAATGGAGAGAATATGGTCACCAATGTGCAACGCGCCACATCTGCAGAGGAAACAGCAAGCGAGGTAATTATACACATGGCCCAAATCCATGTCCTTACAGTTGGGAGCAGAAACATACAAAATTCAACTGTGAATTATTGTGTGAATTCACGTGATTTATTTCCACATCTCATTTTTTTTTTACTTCCAATTTGAACCTTAGGTTTAAGCATTGCTAAAATACCAACGAAGATGGTTCATGCTTGAATCAGTGCTGCTGGTGGCTTGAGAAAGATCTTTTAAGTTTTTAATAGTGCCCACTCACAGCTAGACTGGATTGCTGAGGGCTCACCCAGCCATGTAGTAAATCCTACTACCCAGCAGTTAAGCTCAAAAATACAACTAACCACAGCTAGGGATGCATTACGGTCTGTCTTTCTGCATCTCCGTGTAAAGGCTGAGTAGTTGACTTGCCCATCAGGAAAAGGCTCTAGCAAGAAGCCTCCAGAATAGGTGTTTGCTATTCCAGAGCTGCAGGGCAGTCAGAGCTGAGGTTTTTAAAACAGAGCTCAGCTTTCACATGCACTGAGTTACATTCATTCCCCATGAGGAGTGTCCGCTGGCGTTGGGTTAGATATTTTTAGTACCGTTAGTGCTAAAACCACATAAGCATGGCGATTTCAAGGCAAGGCAGAGAAGAATAGTATATAATGAACACAAGGGGAAAAAAAGCAGCGGAGAAGGGAAAAGCTGAGCTTAGGAGCAGCCTGTTCAGATCTGTACCTGTCCACCACGCTGGCTGGCTTGATCTTGTCGATGACAATGACCTGCTTGTTCCGGTGTGTGGTTGTTGTCAGTGTGATTCCTAGCGTAGATCCCGGAGTCTTTGCTATTTCGACTAGTAAAGGACCTGAAGCATTTGCTACAGTATCTGCAAAACAAGAGAAGCATCTGAAGACACTTCTCAAACAGCCTTTCTAAACGCAGGGGGGTGGCCAACAGCGCTGACTTGCCATGTGTATCATCAAACCTGTAGTTTGGACATCCTACAGGCTGTATCATGAGGTAACTTAACAAAGAAGTAAACTCAAGAAGCAAAATTGCTTCTACACAAAATATATATGATAATGAAGAGATAATACAACAATTCACTCATGGAAACAACCCCTCACCTCTTTTCTGGGGGTTAAATAGCAAGACCAAGAGATTGCTCAAAGGCTGTGTAGCAGTCACATCAACAGTATTAAAAGCACAAAAAAAGGAAGATCAGAAGGACATCACTCTTATGGGCTTCTTCCCAAACAAACAAAAAAAGCAAAGGCACAGAGAAACAGCATCCTACTTTCTGAAGTAACCAGAAGTCTTGTGTGTCAGTCAGCTCCTGTGTGCTTCAGCAACAGCTTCAAAATATCGCCTCAGCTGCTCATTTCAGCTCCTCCAGTGTGACAGTGGGAACAGAGACACAGAGCTACCCACCTGCATGCTCACAAAAGCCTTCTCTCTCTCATCAGACAATACAGGGGTAACTCATGTCTAACAGATGCATTTCTGCAATAAGCTTAATAGATGCTGAAAGTGAGACCATGAAACTCCTACAGAATTGCACCTGTTAGCATAAGCCTGCACCATAGCTATTCATCTCTTCTGAGAAAGAGGGAGGAAAGAGAAAGCCTGTGTCTCTGGCTGATTAGACAGAAATTCCCTCCACCTCTATTATACACGTTTGCTTCCAGATTACGTAAAGCCATTGTGAAAGGGCCGGATTCACAAACGTGTTATCACCACCACCCAACCCACAACCAGCACCCTGGGTGTAGTTTGACCACCCAGAAGAGCACTTCACAGAAACCCAGCCGTCCGCTTCGAAGGAAACGCCAGCAGAGCCCTCTGAGAGCTTGACGCCTCCTTAGCCCTTAATTATTCATAGCAAGGCTTTTCTCCTCCAAAGCTATGCTCCACTAAAAATGCTGATGCTCCTTGGCTCCAAAACTTGACGCATGGCTCATTTTTGCTCCCTGATAAACGGGAGCACTGATGCAGATCTCGGAAGCTAAGCCACAGCAAGGTCTTTCCTGAGATTTGTTGAAGATGCTGAGTCTCTGGAGACAGAAATTTCCCTGGGGATCAGCCAGGGGATGTTCAGGCTCTGGTCTACTCAGCGCTCTTTTTCCCAGGGGAGGAAGGAGGAATGAGCCACGCTAAAGTTTACGCAAGGCTTCAAATAAAACACTGCTTATTCTCTGTTGAAAAGAACCGCTGGGGAGACCTGCAGGCTCCAGCAAAAAGCACAGCCCCAATTCAATCAAAACGTACAGAAAGCACCCAACTAAAGCCTGCGGAAGGTGCACTTAAGCCTTCGGTAGCAAAGGAAGCACCAAGAGACTGAGGATCAATTCCAACAGCAAACACCAGCTATGTGTTGGTTTTGCAGCACATACCCTCTGAAGAGGGACAGAAACTTATATTACACCAGCTGAAGTGAAGGAGATATGAAAAAAAAAATAATGGAAAAAAGATTACTGGAGTAGTAGACCTTTCTTTGCAAGGAAAATACTCAGGTTTTACCCAGCATCCAAGTTTCTCAGCTTTACCAAGTGTTTCCCAGTGTGGGTCTCAGCATGATGATGAGAGAAAAGGGCTTTGGGTACCTTCTCCCATGCCAGGACGTAAGTATCAATAAGACTGTAGGATATCACAGTCCTGCCTCCAGCCCACAGTCCCTCTTCACACAGCATGTGCCATCCCAGCATCCCTTTTCATTCTTACCTCCAGTGGCATAAATGACAATTGCTCCAAATCCATTTTACAGAGGCACTTGTTGGCGAAATACTACACAAGCCTCTACTTATTATTGTAGGGAAAGATTTGGCTCAAATCAAAGGTCAGGAGTCTGCAATTTAGCAATATTTGTGAGGCGTGATTAACATGGAGCTATTAAACTCAAGCTAATTTAAAAAGAAACACAAAGAGGCCAGAGCGGGCCATGCAATAACCTTACCATAGGGAGTCAATTCGTGTTGCTGCTTTGGCACCACGAGGTGGTTTTGCACCATCATGCACAGCAGCAACGTCACCCGGTGTGGAAAAGGCATCTGCGGCTCTCCTGCATTTCACAGCAAATCTCACCTTACTTAAAGCAAGATCCTTTCTCTCAAGCCGAGAGACTCTTAAGTAGTTGTTCTGAAGGCTCAGTATTCATGAGATATTCAACCCAAATGCTGCTCAACATGTACTGAGGGCCAAAAATCACATTGTTGCAGAACAAGCATCAGTGAGGCCAGTGACATGGAGTTTAATGTGGATACAGCAGCTTGCATCATTTCTCTAGGGTTTTGTTACCAAGGAACAGAAAAACCACGTATGCTGCCTTGCACGGCCGTGCGGATTTTCACGTAAGGGTTTGAAAATTTTTTGCAAGCAATGAATCATGCTTCCCAGAGGAGGATGGTACCATTTTACAGATTGGGAAACAGAGGGAGAGAGGAGGAGAGAGGAGGAGAGAGGAGGAGAGAGGAGGAGAGAGGAGGAGAGAGGAGGAGAGAGGAGGAGAGAGGAGGAGAGAGGAGGAGAGAGGAGGAGAGAGGAGGAGAGAGGAGGAGAGAGGAGGAGAGAGGAGGAGAGAGGAGGAGAGAGGAGGAGAGAGGAGGAGAGAGGAGGAGAGAGGAGGAGAGAAGCCAACCCCCTTGCAAATGCAAACAAAATAAACCAAAAACTCCTAGAAGAACCAAACCAGGGAGCTGCCCCCTTCCTGACACAGCCCAGCAACTTGTGATCCCTCCAACTTCACAGGCTCCCTTTCAGCAGATGCCAAGCAGTCACCCATTTGCGGGACACTACCAGCCCTCTGCTCCATCAGCAGGAGAGCCCCTCAGCCCTAAAAAACTCCAGCCTAAAAGCGAATGGGCAGAGGAGCAGCCAGGGGAAGGGAGAGGAGGAGGAGAAGGACACAGCAAATTGCTTTGCTCATTCATCATCTCTGGCAGAGAGCTTCCCCTCCATGAGTCAATCCTAAAGGCTTGGAGCCCAGTGCCTGGTGTGATTGCACACAGAGTTTATTTACAGCCTAACTATTCAAATTCCACCAGTTTCTGGCTGATCAACTCATTGGTTTTGGTTTTATGTTTTGGTTTGGGTCTTGTTGTTGTTGTCATTTTGGTTTTGTTTGTTTGTTTGTTTTTTCTTTGAGTTTTGGTTGGTTGGTTTTGGTTGGTTGGTGTTTTTTTGTTGTTTGTTTGTTTTTACCTCCCCCCTCTTTTTAAAAGGCCCCTGAGATAGAGTGTCACCACAGGAAAGCATCTGCTTATTGCGGATGGCAAAAGGGCAGAGATTTTCCCGATGCCCAAGGGGAAGTGCATGCCCAGTTCGCACTCCTTTTAAATGCAAATGGCAGATTAATTTAATTCCTTTGGTGGCCTTGAGAAATCGCAGCCCATTTGATTAAAAGCCTGCCACAGCCCCATCCCACGCTGGCCTCCCCGGTGACAGCCCGGGGATGCTCGGTGGCGACGGCAAAGCAGCGGCTGTGTCCCTCACACTGAGAGCGGGGTGGCCCCATGCAGCTCATCCTCGGCGCACAGTTTTGGCTGGGAAACCACGCAGACAGCTGGGGAACGCTGTGATTCAACACTCCCCCACAGCAGCCTTGGTCTCTCACCAAGGACAGATGCAGAAAAACAATTTTCCCTCCTCGAGGGTCAGCCCGCACCACCCCTGCGTGTGCGGCTGCAGCAGAGCGCGAGCGCCATGTAAAAACCTCTGTTTTCCCTGGGGATGAACAGGCCAAGCACCGCTTCATGGTGTCGCCAGCTCTTATAATGAATCAAGTGAACTGCGTGACCGCATGTCCCCCTCAGCCCCTTCAGCAAGTTTTTGAAATGGGAATTAAGAGTGCTCCCTTCAGGCTAATAACATCCCTACACTACTCCCAGCACCTGCTCTTCCCTTCCCTCATCATCTTCCTGTGGCTGGTAAAGAGAATGTCTGTAATAGCTGTGATTTGGGGATGATGCACTCATCTCCTGATGCAGTTATTAGCTGTTGCCTGGCAAAACTGTCTGCAGAGATTGTTTTAAGCTACACGTTCTGCATCATCTTGCCTTAAAAGCAAGCAGGGCAAATATATCCCTTCACAGGGTTGGGGAGACGCACTCTCACTGCAGAAATTATCTAAGAAAGGGGCTGGTTTTACATCTTGGGAAGTATCTGGTTGTGGCCCACTGTATAGCAACACAAGATGGAGAATCACTGCATAAAACCCTCCCATCACTCTGTGTTCACTCAGCCCTAACCGTTTTACATGGGAGAGTTACTCAGTAAGAAATACCAAGACACCTTCGTGGCTATTTCTGCTCCAAGTCAGGTTTTAAAACAATCAGCTTTCTGCAACACGGGCACCAGGGGATTGTACAAACAACAAAATCCCAAAAAGACAGCCTATTTCCCATGCACCATTAATTACTTGCTACTGTTCAGACTTGACAGCTCTGTGCAAAATCCCTCTGCAACTCCCCAGCCCAGCCAGCCTGCGAGGAGAGGAACGGGCAACTCCTACTGACCACTGCAGGGTAACCACGCTCACAATCACATAGAAAAGCAGAAAATAGAGTTTGGGTAGTTTCTGGTTTCCACCATTTAGGTGTCTCCTCTTTTTCATGAATACCAGCCCATTTCTAAAGCTGCTCCGGTAGCGTGGCAGAAGCTGGGCAGCGTGCAGGCAATGGCTCAGGCATCAGGTTTTCCTTCCAGCTCTCCCAGTGGAGAACGTGCCTGCGTGGTACCAGGTCCCGGCAGCCTCCTCCCCTGGGGAGATGCAGTATGTCCACGCTTGCGGAGCTTCTGCTGGAAGGAAGGGGAAATTCGGGGAGGAGGGTAGGAGACTCAAAAGGAAGCAGAAAACCCTCAGGGCAGGCACAAGGAGCTGCCTTATACTGAAGCAACCCTCTTGCACATTGCATGGAGCGAGTTCTGGCGTTCACAGCTCTCTTTCCTTAGGGGTTGCACAGTATTAAACTCTCTCAGCTGCAGATCCTTTTTATTTCCCTCCTCACTGACAAATCAGAAAGCAACCTGCTATCACAGACTCCTATTCCTCACCTGATCCTAGGCTCAGATACGCTGGACTGGTTTGCGAGATTTGCAAAAAAGACTCCAACCTAGTCCAGCTTATGGCTCCAGTGGAGGCGAAAACCCCTCTGGAGATGTATATGCAACATCAAAATATAATGCATGGCTCAACGAGCTTCCAGAACCAATACAGCTTCGGACTCTGTGGTAACCTTAAACTCATTAATGACACTCCCTGCAGTAACAGCTGTGTGTCACAAAGTCAGCTCAAAATGACTTTACAGTAGCTAATAATAAACCCTCTCCCAGGGCTTGAAACTGAAAATCAAATGAAAAAAAAAAAAAATAACACCAGCCCTCCAAACCCTCGAACTTAACATCTACATTGCAGAACACTTTTTAGAAATATCCATCCTCTGCTCTCCAGTAAATTCTGTCCTTTTGGGGTCAATCAGTTGATCACTTCTCATTTATTTCAGAAGCAGATCTGAACTAACGGTTCTAAGAAAGGGAATAGCTCCAGAATTAAGCAGGGTCAAAATTCAGAACCGAAGCCACAGCCACATCAAGTCTCTGCCTGCTCGCAGCTCAGTCCCCTGCACACATTTAATAGCGGCATTTGCAGTACTGGCAGAGCACTCCAGTCCCCTTTAACTCTGACTTCTCCTATGCCCTTTTTGCCTACATTAGAAAAATCCCCTTTCTCCTCCTCTAAAACCAGTCATCACTCCCATCGAGACACATCATCGGATAAGGACGTTTCAACTACGTTCAACTAAGCCGGCTTTGAACTTGACGCCCTCCACCCACATTGGCAGCGCATAGTTCAGCAATTTTTCCACAAGTCTCCCGGTTACTGTGTCTAGTCTCGCATACTTTCCAGGCAGTCAGAGGAAATGTCACCACAACCGTCTTGGCCTTACCCATGATGGTCACGTCGTACTCGATCTGGAAAAGTGCCTCCTGGCTGCACTGCCGCAGGATGTTGAGGGCATCGGCGTGGGTCATGCTGTGCAGGGGGATCCCATCCACGCTCAGCAGCCTGTCCCCGATTTTCAAGGACCCCTCCCTGTAGGAAGCCACAGGCAAAAGGAGTTTTTGTGTATATGTGTATGTATATATTTCTATTAAGATATGTTTTCTATATATATTTTTATATAGCTATCTATATTTTGTATATATATTTAATATACCTGTATATTTAGTGTGATATACGTGTGTCTGTAGATATAGATATTAAAAAAAAGTCAATTACTTCAATCCTGTAGGAACCGAACACTCCTTGGGACAGTAGTTTGGGTTATTTATAGTACCAGGCCCATCATATTAAATTAGCAGTATGAGAATAGACTGCCTCCTGCTTTCTACCACCGCATCAGCTCTTCATCTGCACAAGGTTAATTAAGTGGCTGCCTCCAGAAGAGGAGCTGCTTCTTATAATTATAACACCTACACATGGGTCAAGCCTATGAGCACCAGACCCATGCTCCCCACACACCACAGGTCCTACACCACCTGTGACATTTCACACCGCCAGCATGAGAAGCCTTGGGGAGAGACCAGCAAGGAGGACAAGAAGAACGCATGTCCAAGAGCACAGCGAGAGCTGCTGGTCTGTCTTGTGAAAGCAAAAGCAAAAGCTGGAGGTGCAAGATGAGCATTACCTGTCTGCTGGGCCACCCGGCCTCACGTAGGTGAGCACCAGAGGTCTGGACTTATGCCAGTCTTCGTGGGCTCCCCCTGTAATCAAACCAGGAAAGCCGTAAGTCACTGGAGGCTCGAAAGTCTGAATGAGAGTGCTGAGAATGGAGAGACATTAATCATATAACAGCTGACACAGCCTGAGAGGAAAAAGACTGCCCTGGATTATGCAGCCAGCAGCCCTTGCAGGCTGCATGGGATGCTCTCCAGGACACACTTCCACTCCTCAGCAGAGGTTTATAGAATCACAGAATAGTTTGGGTGGGAAGGGACCTTCAAAGCTCATCCAGTGCCCCCCCTGCCATGAGCAGGGACATCTTCACCAGCTCAGGTTGCTCAGAGCCCCGTCCAGCCTGGCCTGGGATGTCTCCAGGGATGAGCCATCTCCTGCCTCTCTGGGCAATTATGACATTCATGTTCTTACTTTTCTCTTCCCATGTCCTGAATCACCCCTGCCAGTGACTGTCCCCTTTTTGTTTTTCACTGGAGAAGCCACTAACCTCTCAGCACAAAGCCAAAGCTGTTGCCTTCCTTGTAGAGGGACACCTCGATGGTCTTGGGAATAATGCCGGCACTGCTCTCTGGCACTAAAGGAAGAGAGAAAGATTCAGTTACCCCCAGCCAAGCCTTTTCCACACCGCTTTGCAAAATAATACCAAAAATCTATCCAAAAGGCATGAAATGAAAATCCAGCCCCATACCTATATTGTATCTTCCCTGTCTGGAGGTTAAAAAAGCCTGACCCAAACACGTGAACCAACCATCCTGTTTTGGGATGATTTCACCAGCTCAGTGTTGTGCATCTGCCCTCAAATTTGTCTTGGTTAATACTCTGACATTCAAGTAAAACCACCTCGTTTATCAACTGCCATTAATGTGTTCAGCATTACTCAAAAGCCAGAAGCTTCTGCCGCAGATGGAAACTTATTAAAAAAACCAGCAGCAGCATAAGGAGTGAAGTCACTGGCTGACCTTAAAGAAAATGAAAATCCCAAATCCTCAGTGCAAAAGGTTGGAGTATTTTTACCCTATCTCTCATATTTTGACTTTAAAAAAGATTAAGTTAATCCTTTAAACTGATCCTAGGGGCAATTCAGTAATTTTATGTTAAATACACAGTACTGTTTAACGTACAAAAGTAAAGAGAAAAAGAAAGAAAACTGTTTCTATCCCTCACCATCCTCCGCTATTTAATGATTTATTTGAACTACTGCAGTGAATATGTGACAATTTCCCAGTCTTCTCCATCCTGAACAGCACATGGCATTTACGCCTGGTCCACTCCGAGAAGATCAATTCCTAATCTTCAAACCAAGTGCAATGAATGGCCACAAGGGTAATCAGAAAAAAAAAAAAAAAAAAAAAGACTGAGAGCTTGACTTCAACCTGGCAAATCGGAGCTGAAGTCTGCACCGACATCTCCCCTCGGCTCAGGAGGGGGTTCTTGAAGCGAATCTCCCCACCATCCTCACTGACCACCTCAGTCCTCACAGCCAAGCACTCAAATTAAGGTTAAACTAACCCTTAAACTAACCCGAAAGGTGTACAGTGGAGGTCTGATACTGCCTTGCAGGCAGGCAGCCCTGGGACCAGGCTACAGCGAGGCCAAATAAACCCCCAAAACATTGTGTCCCCCTCCAGGTGCTTTGCTGCTGCTGCTGTGCCCAGGCTGCTGACCGGGACGCAGCCCAGGATTCCTCCAGAAGGGAGAAGCTGAGGGCACAAGAAGGCTCCCAGCTAATGGGTGTTACTCACATATCAAGTAAAGAGTACAAAGCATCCAGAAATGAGGTCGGAAACTATTCCATTTCTGTCCTAAGCATCCAAGCATGAAGTTCTGCAACTGCCTTTTTGTAAGATCAGTGGGCAGCGGGGAAACCTAAGCTAAAGTTTAATGCAGGACTTAGTTTGTTTATGAAAGAGGTGATACGACATACTAGCCTGAAAACTAGACTTGGACTTGCAAGGTCTCTTCCAAAGCAGGAAATAATAGAGTGGGGAGAAAAATTCAAACCCATAAGCACAAGTGATTGAATTGCACTCGATTTCTTCTCTTTGCCCAGGGAAAGAGAGAGAATGAGAGAGAGAGGCAGGTGCACAGAGTAATAACAGCCCCTCACTGCAGCTAAAAGCCCACAATGAACAGGAGCACGGCAATAATTGACAATTCTCTGTAGTTTGCAGTGCCTCTTTGTTTGGATTAGTCACAAAGAGCATCAATAATCTCATTGGAGTCACTGTTTCAATGTGCTCTTCCCCGCTCGCTCCGAGGTGGGCACATTTTGCGTCGCTGCTATTGATCGAGCCATGCGGTATTGGCATCGCTCCCTCGCCGGTAAGCACAGCTCATCGGATTCCTGACGGCCGGGCTCACAGCTGAGGAGCAAGGTTAAGAGCTGTCATCTCTAGTGAGCACGGGAACACAGAAAACTTGAACCACAGGGGTTTTGTTTGTTTTCCCAGGGTTGTATGCAAAAGCTAACTAACGTTTAGTTAGCTAGAACAGAGAGGAATGACGGACAGAGGTTCAGCTAATTCAGATTTACGTTTTTTCTTCTTAGGGCTTTATATAGTAATCTATACATTCAGTACTTTTCATGTAAAGGCAGAAGCTATAGCAAAGCTATGAAGCATAAGATAGCTTCCTATCTGGGGCAAAATATTTAGATTTCATTAGTTTTGTTTTTCCTGTCATCTTATTTTTAGTTGTTCTATTTCTCCTGCCCAATCATCCTCTGACTGATCTGGGTAACAGAATGAGTAATAACTGGGGAGATCGTTTTCACAATGGAAAGACTGTGATGAGAGACTGTATCGAGGAATTTGTTTTAATCAGTACAAACAAATCGGAGCAAGAGCACACAGTCTCCCACGCCAGGACACAAGCCCTGGCTGTGTGCATTGGGCTTGCCAGCTTCTGCCAGGGACCCTTAGCTGGCGAGCAGATTGCTTCAGCTCCCCTTCTGAAAACACATCGCATTTCAAAGCATCTTGAGGAATAACGGCACTTGCCACCGTTCAGAAAACAGGATCACAGAATCACAGACTGGTTGGGGTTGAAGGGACCTCTGGAGATCATCCAGTTCAACCCACCTGTTAACGCAGGGTCACCAGAGCAGATCGCACAGGGTCGCATCCAGTCGGGTTTGAATGTCTCCAGAGGAGACTCCACACCCGCTCTGGGCAGCCTGGTCCAGGCTCTGGCACCTCAAAGTAAACAAGTTTCTCCTCATATTCAGATGGAACCTCCTGTGTTTCAGCCTGTGTCTGTTGCCCCTCATCCTGTCCTTGGGCACCACTGACAAGAGTCTGGTCCATCCTCTTGACACCCACCCTGGAGATATTTATCAGCATCAATAAGATCTCCTCTCAGCCTTCTCTTCTACAGGCTGAACAGACCCAGCGCTCTCTGGCAATACGTGCTTAAGACTGAATAAAACCTCCCATAGCCACGCTCTAAAAGGGAAAAAAACATTCCGAAGCAGCATCAGGAGGCAGATTGGCCTGTGCGACACCAAGTCACTCCGAGGCAAGACAGAGCTAATCAGCCATCTCCCGCCGGTGTGCATGAACAGGCACCCACTGTGCTGGAAAAAGCGCTCTGCTCCCGCTGCACACAGCTCCGCAGCATCCCAGCGCTGCGAGCAGATGAAGGCAGAACGTCAAAATGCCCCCGGACTCTGCCTTGGCCATGACAGCTAACGCACGAGCAAGCCCATGTGCACCCCAGGACAAAAAGCAGCCAAGAAAAGGGAGCAGCATTATCCGAGAGGCACCCACCGGCTGGCGGGAGCTCATACTCGACTTCCAGCACTACCCTTTCGCCCACGTTTTTCAGCAGGCTGATGATCTCGTCGTGCCGCAGCTTGGTCAGGTTAATGCCATTCACCGACTTGATGTAATCCCCGACATTCAGCTGGTCGCTCCTGTGAATAAAGAAAAAAAAAAAAAGGGCAGTGGTAGCACAAATTCTCTGCTACATTCAGCATGGATGTGCCTGGTGAAGCTTTAGGAACTGGGGGACGTCCTGAACAAGCCACCAACGCTGGGCTGATCTCAGCTGTCTGATCGCATGTGCCTGCTATCAGAGAGAAGTGCTAAAATCAACGCTATCTATCTTTCCCGGTGGCAAGTGTTCAGATCTGTACATACAGCAACAATCGTGATGTACGTGTTCACAGCCTCTCTTTTTGTTGCTCAATTCCCATTCACGTAGAGCAATCAGTCAAAGAGAAGCACAACAAGAGATGTCTGAAAAAAAAAAATCCAGCACGGAATAAGAAAACATCTTTCCTCTTGCCTGGTTTTTGTAAAATTGTTCAATTACCCCTTCCTTTTCTTTGCTTCTTGGAGACTTTCTTTCTCATTCCTTTTCTGAGCCAATAACATTACTTACACACTCAGTATTCAGAACAGATACAATATTAAACCACTTAGCTTGATCAAGATGTATTGTACCATGCAGCTCTCCTGACAAGGCTGCCTAATTTCACAGAATCCCAAATATCCCTACACAAAACTTCAGAGCATAATTACACAGAGCATGAGAAATAACTCAAAATAGATGTTCTACTTACTGAAGCAACTACTTTGCATTCTGGGGCACTCAAAAAAAGGCAGTCGGCTACCAACTATTTTATTTATAACGATATTCAGTAGATAGAATGCACAACTATTCCTCTCCAGTTTTACTGTGCTCTCTGCATCCCATTTTGGCTTCTCACCTTGCAGCCAGTCCTCCTGGCCTCAGATTGGAGACTCTTGGCTTTCCGTCTTTGTCTGTGCCACCTGAAATGGTTAACCCGAGGGTGCTTCCTTCCTTCTTAATCAGCTCCACGATGGTGACCCCTCTGAACTCCTCTGAAAGATCAGGAATGAAGAAAAACATCTCAGTGGAAGACACATTCCTCCCAATCCCGAGGACACCATTTTCCTACAGGTGGTGGGAGAGCAGACCTGGGATGATTTATATGATTAGTTTCAGTTTATTGAAAATGAACTTGTGAAACAGAAGTTTGACCTGTTGGACCTGCAGCAGTGGAGGGAAAGTGTTGCATGCGCGTCTTGCAGGCAAGACCAAGCAGGACAAAGCAGAGGAGTGAGGGCTTCCGAAAGGATAAATCTTTGTGTTTCAAGGTGCTGGTAGCAGTGGAAGAACTCAAAACCAAGAGCGATGGCATCTGGGCAGTGGTCTAGGGACGTTACCTGAGGAATTATGTTTGATATGGAGTGGGGTGGGTGGTAGGAGGGCTGCATGACAGGCAGTCACAATTACCAGGTAGGAGGATGCTGTGGACCTGCAGTAGCTGCCTGGATGGACAGAACAGGGTGGCTCTTAAAAAATTGTGATTTAAAAAAATACCACGAGACATCAATACAGTTGGGACATAAAGAACATAATGTGGAGAGGGGGTGGGATCCTGCCGTCAGCAGGGGAAGGAGCGGGGAGGCATGAACATACATTCACAGCAGTTTCCCACGCATCTGCACCTGGTCTAAGTTAAACTTCCTCCATATCGCCCACCTCATCTGCAGCTGGAATTGAAGACACGAATCACTTTTAAAATCTGGTTCCACATGCACTGCAAGCCATAATGTGTATGGCAGGGCCAGGCTTGGGGGATGATGCCTAAACTATTCCAGCTTCTGGATTTGACACAGAGGAGGGGAGCACGTTAGCAGGAGAGCCAGCACCAACCCAAGGAAAGATCAAGAGCTCTGCGGGCTTGGCATAAGGCACCTCTGTGTTAATCCACACGACAGCACTCATACTCTTTGCTCAAAGGAGGACCAACATAGGACAAATCAGATGACTTTCATGCCTTGCCAGAGCCTCCTCTAAGAAGCTTTTGCAGAATTTGTCTACAACAACATGATCCATCCACCTCTGATACCTCTGGTGCGTTGAAATCTCCCACAATTTTACAGGAGGAGAAGAGTTTCCCTCGCAGAGGGTGCCCTTCTCCAAGGCTGTGGCAGGGGAAGGTGGTGATGAGCACATGGCAAACAGCAGTCCTGCAGCTGTGGAATAAAACCCACGCTGAAAATGGCCCAGGAGGTTGTTTGCACAGCAAACCACATCAGGCTTAAATGAGATATTCTATTTGGAGAGGGAACATTTGAAATCTCTTCCACACTATGATTTCCAGAGCATGGCAGGGTCTCTGAAATAGCATATTGACACAGAAGATCCATGCTTGTGCAGGGCTTCCCCCCTCCATCCGCTTTCACTGGGAGAAAACACAGTGTCATTTGGCACTAGCACTTTCCTCCTTGTGTAATGCCACCAAGGCACCAGAAATTGCCCCTCACTTCGAGCCCTACCATGCAATACCTGTTTTGTAGAACGCTCCTAAGAATAACCCATACACTTGATTAACGCAAGTGGGGAACCTCTTTGCAATCTAGTGCCAGTCTGGAAGGCATTCAGGCACTGCTGGAAACCCATTTAACGTGGCACTGGCAGCTCGTTGTGAGACGTCAGGTCCATAATGCTTCTGCTTTTTAAACTCAGTTTTGATCCCTTGCCAACTACAGTAACTTAAGTCTTCAATTCACCGGCCCAGGATCCCAGGGTCTGCCAGAAACTTTGTGGGGGCTCCCTACCGTGCTGGAAGGAACACCATCCGGCACTATCCTGCAAATTTCCTCTCAACTACAGACAGGACTGATCAACACAGATGGTACCACAAGGGGAGATTATTAGCTCCTCAACGGGATTTAATTTTGATCCTTGATAAGTGCTTAAAATGAGAACTCCCAGAGTGCAATTACCCATTGTTATGGGTTCAAGGAGAAATCACTGCTCCGAAAAAAGGCAAGTCCCTAAGATCTATCTATCAAGGTAAGCAATAAGGGGTTTTGACCAATGCCTCTATAAATCTACTGCTGCTATTATAGACGTACACACAGAGATGTAAAAGTGAACTGGTTAAGCAGAAACTGGTCCTTCAAGACATAGTCTTTAAGTACCGTACGATAGCAGCCTTGTATTCCTTCTATTGGCATATAAGCTTGGATTTTGCTGCTCAAAGCATTCCAGGGCAAAAGATCATACCTCAATTTTGCCCTTGCCATTGAGATGCCTTGAGCTGGGGTCATTGGACATATTGGCTCTTACGACTGAGGACTCCGCTTCTCTCCATCAGGGCTGCAGTACGGTGGCAACCGTGTCGTGGCAGCCCCAGAGGATGCAGAATATCCGCTAAAAAATTGCTAAATGATGAAGCAAGAGCAAAAGGGTCCTGTTTCCTCCCCAGCCCCTACGACACACTAAACCAAACCTGTGACTGGGCCAATTAATGATCAGAAGTCAAAATCAAGTCCCAGGCTTTATTAGGAAGGAGACGAGCCGTCCAGAGCAGCCCATCCAAAGCTGCTGGCAGACAAAGCCCAGCACCACCAGCAGCAAACGTGCCCCATTTCTCCACTCCCTCTTCAGCCCCTGGGGGTGTTTCCGCACGGGAAGGTTTATCTCACACACAAATGTGCTGTGACTGACTAAATAGCAAAACAAACTTAGTCATATGTGGGAAATACGAAGCTTGCCAGATGCTGCCAGTCTCCCTTCCTACTCGGCGAGCTCGGACGTGGCAGCGCTTCTTCTCTCTCTCCTTTGCTGCTGCTTTCCTCTCTGTGGGTATCATCCCCGGCCAGGAACCAGTCCTTTCCCAGCTCCCCGTAACCACCAGCAAAAGCTCCACACCAGACTATGATTGCACCAGCAACATACTGCTCACCGAGACTGGTCACTACCATCCATTTCTGCCCTCCAGCAAAAGCCTTGCTGATAGATGCACCAAATGGGTGTTTTGGGGGGTTTTGCCCACTTTAGGGGTAGCCAGGTAAAGTGTAATGGATGTTTTGGAGCAGGAGCTGATCCCCGCCTTTACCTGGGATGCTTTGCCTCCTGGAGACCAAGGCTGCGTCCATCCCGCCGGAGTCCTTGCTCCCCTTCGAGTAAGGGCCATCGTCTGCGAGCAAAACCAACACAGAAACTGAAATTAGTACCAAAAAGCAACAAACAACACAACCAGAGCACTACAAAAAGTTTGTCCTGGTGACTCCAGAATTGGGATCACATCCATATCACAGACTACAAGTGAGAAAAAACAATACCAGCTCTGGCTTTGCACTGCACCATGTGGGCTCACTTTTTAGAGAGGGAGGGAAAGAAACAAGAAGGCAATAACATTATCTGATTTATTCCTCTTGGAGCTAATCCGTTAGGAGAGAAAAAAAATTCCCTTACTCCTGTAATTATGTGGAACAGCTGAGGACAGAGAAAGCTGTGGCATTAGTCTCACAATTTTTAAGTCTGTCATTATGCTTGTGAAGAAACTTACGGTCTTTGGAAATGGAGTTATACATCAGGACACTAACAGGGCACTAAATCACTATACTTGAACAAAATTGCCTATTCTTATAGATCCCATTATTTCAAAGTCACATTTTCCTGCTGCTCTTCCAGCCTCTGCACAATATAGAGAGCACCTTCTCTTAAGTGATTTAAAAAAAGAAAGTCAAAGGAAAGAGAAAATAGTATTATGCACTGTAAATGCACCACCCAGCATAGGTTAAAATTTTAAATTAGAAGTATTAAAACATCTTTGTATTCGCCTGTTAAAAGACTCCTACATGGCATAGAGGTTATTTGCAGAGAAGGGAGCATACTTCTGCAGATTTCATTGCCATCCATCTAAAATGTCTATTTTTATGGCATTTCCTAAAAAGCTGATGCTTTTCCAATCAATAATTTCCAGTAACCATGTAGTATCAAATAACTCCCATTCTCAGTGACCATATTCCTGGATTGCCCTTCCCAATTTTTCAATAACTGTGAAGGTTTAGAAGTTATGCGTGATAGTATAAATATGGTTCACTGAAAATCTTATCCATTTATTCCTGTTCACAGCCCTTATGTAATTTACATTTAAGTTACAGAGAAGTTTTTGTCTCGCTGCATACAAAGGGAACAACGACTTTTGTTCAGCCCAATTCAAGACACTGGTCTGATGGTGTAAATTGAATCATATAGGTTACACTTAACCACTAGGAGATGAATTTTGCTCAAGGGCCTGAACGTTTTTAAAAGTAAAATGAAATAAGGTCCCATAAAAAAAAAATAATAATCTAGTTTTAATTCTTGTTGCTGAAGTAACTTCACAAGCTGACAAAATTCAGTGAAAAGTTTTGCCTCACTCAAACTTGCACTTTCAAGCACAAAGGAGTTTCAGCTGAAAAATAAGCACCATTTAGCTTTTCAGCCCAAATTTTGCAGCCCACAGAGGGATAACGTAGATGTCCAGACCCTGGACTCTTCTCCTGCATCGCTTTGAATGTTTCTCCATCGCCACTAAACTGAAGATTTCTAATGAAGCAAGAACTGGCACTTGGCACTAGACCATCACCAAGCTATGCCAAGCCACTGCTGCCAAAACACACTGAACCTTGACAACCAAGCAGCCAGGACCTCTGTGAAACAGGGGGAAAAAAACTCTGGCTTTCAAAAAATAAGGGTAAGAACGTGCTGGATAAAACAGCACTGCCCTGACCATCGAGATCTTGCAGCGTTACTCAATGCTGACAGTGAAAACAGCAGCACTTGGCTACACAATTACAGCAAGCACCACGGCGAGCCGTTGGTTTCAGATAGGTGCTGGTACAGCCTGGCATCAGCTCTAAGAGAAGAACACTTGAAAGTAAAATTTGCCTTTTTCACAACAAAGGTTCTTTGGGTGATGGGGAAGCCAGAGTGAAGGTTAATCCGGGCTTAATGACTCTGGAAAGAAGTTTAATTTACTTGGGACAGTTTAGCTCCAGCATCCAATTTAAAACAACAACAAAAAAAAGCCCATGCCATCTCTTCTTCAGTAGCTGTTTGATAATGATGAAGATTCAGAGCTTTCAATCTGTGCCACTGTTGACCACATTCATCTTAATTTCTCCCTCTGAAAGGTTTTTCTTAATATCCTGCCTTACCCTCTCTCTGCCACCCCAGGCCATACAGAACTGCAAAGTCTGAAAATAGGGATGGCTTAGGAGTACAAAGCAAGGTGGTGTTTCCCAGGGGAGCCACAGAACAATACTGATCCCGCTACTCCTTGCCCACACTACCCAGCCCAGCAGCTACAACCTCCCAAACACAGCAGCACGTTGAAGGAAGAATCCCAAACCAGCAACTCAGGATACCCCGCGTGAGACGAATCTGCAAAAGGCACCTGCAAAATACCCTGAGACATCCAGGGCTGGATCCTCTCAGTGTCACCAGAGCATCAGAGTCACACCGGACACTGGATAGTGAGGACCACGCCGCCTTCCACACGACAACATCGCTGCCGGCGCTGAGCCTGGCTAACGCGCTCAAGGCAGCAGCGCTCTGCTGCGGACGGGATCCCTGCGTTCCCGGGAAACCACGCAAGATGGTTTGAAGCCAACTCCATAATCTGCTGGCAAAGTAAAGCAATCAACCATCTGCTTCGCATAAACACACCGCCCTGGACCAGACAGCCACCAGCACCCTTCTGTGCTTCATTTCCCCAGCGCAGCCCCGATCACGATTGATACGAAACCCCAGTTCGCTAACGCTTACCCTCCCCACCCCAGTAGCTGTTGGCAAACATGTCCTGGCTACCATGTCAGCAAGCAACCAGGTTGCCTGTGCATTAACAACAGCTTCTTCCACCAGCCGAGGGCCAAGAGCAGCGACCCGAGCTGCTGCTGGCAATTGGCAACGGGCCCCCCCCCACCATCCTGCACCGCTTCAGTGACAGCCCTATCAGCCAGCAAATAATTAGCACCGCGCCCCCCCCCCCCCTTATTGCTTTTCCCTTCCCAACTCAGTTGATTATGCAAAAAATGTTTGGTTTTTTTTCGCTCATTATCTGGCTAAAATGTTTGAACAGGAAAGGAAGCTGCCACACGCCGCCTGCCGAAGTGCGAATTGGCATTTGCTCGCATTCGCATCCCTGCCGTGCCGCTCTTTGTTCATTTTCAGCCGATTTCCTGCTCTGCCACTCAAGCTGGTATTAATGGAGTCACTTTTTTCTGAGTTGTTGATTGGTTTTTTGTTGTTGTTTTTTTTTCTGGGGCAGGGAGTTGGTGGTGGTGCTTTGTTTTTTAAAAAAATAAATTCCTTCTCTTTGTGCTCTTAGTCATTTCTCCTGCCTAGCACAGCATTGATTCAGACGTGAGGCTGGTAACTAGCCTGATTGCTTAGTCAGCCCAAATCACAGCCCCAACCCAAGCACTGAAAATTCATGAACCCCCCTACTCCCTAAAATTGGTAAAATAACCTTTTTTTTTTTTTTAAGCCTGTGTGGGTTCTTTTTTGCAAGCAATCAGTGCTGGAGCCATTAGAGGTATATTTTTCAAGCTGCTTCTCTCACACCAGGTGGTCCAAAAATTTTCCAAAGGAAAAAAAAAAATTGTGTAATTGATGATTTTCAAGTAGCGGTGTTAATGCTGGCTCTAGATCTTTCAGAAAAGCTCATCGAGAACACTAAACACTCAATAAAACCAGGAGCGCAACCCTTTGCGTATATTGATGCCATGGGAATCTGTGACAATATAGAAAAGGTCCTGTAAGTTCTTTGACAACAGTTTTTGCCGTATCAATCTGTTACTAACACCGCGGAGAGAAGAGCTCCTGAGTCCCTGCCCCTACGCACACGGCACTGAGGTCCCATCTCATTCCCTCAAAAACAAACTAGACAGATGAAGGAGTAAGAAAAACATCTCCTTGCTTTAGCTGAAGTACCAGGGGCAGGAAGAAGGGAAGGTCTGGGCAAACTCCAACATCTCACGCTGCTGCAACGGTGCAACGTGTCACCTCCAGCCGGGGCACTGTGATGTTTTATGCTGTCCCTGGTTAATTAGGATTGTGCCAGTAGCATCCAGGTTTCCAGGCAAGACAACGCAGGAGCGAAAGAGGCATTGGAGGCACCGTCCCTTTGACAGACAGCACAGAAAGTGGCTCATGTTTTCCCAGGAAGGATGAGATGGGGGAAGAGGTCAGCAAAATACAGGTATTTCCCAGGAACTTGCACCTAAATAAAAGAAAATTGGCAGATCGAGTCTTTCTCTGCCTCCTCCTCAAGGGAAACCCCAGCTGGGAATCGGGGCAGCGCAGCGAAGAGCTACGGCCACAACTGCAAAAGAGATGGCCCAAAATAAAAATAAAATTAAATTTAAAAAAAAAAAGAGAGAAAGGTGAGGGGACATTTGAACTGTTTCATTGCCTGCTCTTGCTTTACTCAGGTGTTTCATTTTTTGTTTGTTTTGGTTGTTTGTTGTTGTTGTTGTGGGGGTTTTTGTTGTTCAGGGCTTTTTTGTTTTGTTTTTGTTTGTTGTTTTGTTTTTTGAGGGGGGTTTTTGGTTGTTTTTTTTTGGAGGAGGTGTTTGTTTGTTGGTTTGGTTTTTTGTTTGTTTTGTTTTCCATTCCCTGTCTCAGCATCTCACCACTAAATGCATTACCTGGGAACCCAGCGTCCCCAGCTGCGAGGTGCAGCCATCCTCCCCTCCCTCTCCGGATCAGACTGGCAGGTACCAGAGAGGCAGCGGCAGCAGCCAGGAGAACAAAAACCGGCCAGAGATCAGTCTCCCGGTGGTTAATCAGCGTGGGGTTGTATAGCCAGCGCTCCGCTGCTTCCCTCATACGTTCCATTTGGCACCTCAGCTCCAGCGACAGCCATAAAAGAGTCCCATCACCTGCTTGGCCACCAGCACAACCACTTCTTCCTGCTTTTTCACCACAATGTTCTAGGGATTATCTACTTCTACCCCCTACTTAGGGGAGAAGACAAGAAAGGAGGTGAGGTAACAGTTGTCAATAACTGAAATGCAAACAGAAAGGGAATAAACCCAGTTACCTGGGGGCATGGGGAGAAGTGGATCTGTGCAATGTCCCCATGCTCTGACAGCCACTTCTGTGTCTTTGGGTTGGGTTTTGTTGCTTTTTTGGATTAAAAACTATGAAACTGATAGAAAAGACAAGTTGCTCCATAAGCAGAACTTGGTCTCCCGATTCCCTATGGCTGTGTCTGATGTGGATTCTCTTAGGTCTAGTAGTAAGGTTGAATTTACCTCCTCACTCTTTCTAACTGAGGGTACAAACAGGAATCTCCTCTCTAACCCAGATGCTTGTTTGCCCATAAATCACCCAGCAGCCAGCTGTTTGATTTGCAGGGATCAGCTGCACACACTTAAATCAATTGTAGCTCCTAAGAAATCCACAGCTTCCCTAAATTAGGGATCCCTGGGCTTCCTGAACAGTTTGACCCATTTGTTGAACTCTCACCAAGGTTGACTTGCTGCCTGAGACACCCCCGGCTTTCACAGAGCCAGTGGGGACATCCTGGGCCAAATTCTCTCTCTGTAGCAACCAGCAGCAAAACCAACCTCAATAACACCATGACGTTTCTTAGTTAAATTCCCAAGTGGATGTGAGCACAGGCACGAGGATCTCCTGACATCAGTTAGGTCTGAAGCCAACCTCTGTTAAAAAAAAAAAGCAGCTTACTCAGAAAGAGCACTGATTTAGGAGTTCATTATCCTTGCCTGTGGGGGGGAAAGGAAGGGTTTTTTATTTCATTTAGAAGAGTTATTAGTCTATGTTATTAACAGAGATCACCTCTTAATGAAAATCGGCATTGGCTAAATAAGATTCTGTGACAATTAGACTTGCTGTCTGCAAGTTGCTCGGATTCCTGGATTGCTTTAAGACAGTTCCTGCAGAGAAAGTGCATTAATCTTGTGGGAAGACCAAGTGGTAAAACCTCCCATTTGTTTAATGGAAAAAAAAGGCAGTTGGAGACAGTTATTTTGCCATAGGGTAATTGCACTCCTTGTTTAGAGAAATAAATACTAAAACTGTTAAGAACCAAAAAGCTGCTCATGGCAAGGCAAGCTGGCATTTTTTTGCTAGAATAAAAGCACGAGGTTGCAAGCAGAAACCCAAATGACTAAAACTAAGTGTGATTCGATCCAGTCTGAGGCGAGTTATTTCTGTAGGTCAAGCAAAGAGCAGTCGGGGTATGTGAGGGGGGTCAGGCAGCCAATGATGCTTCAAACTGCAGCTGCCTTGGGGATATAGTCTCCAGGTCTCGGGATTTTAAAGATATCTGGGTTCCTGAAGATGCAACCGTGTACTTCAAAAACAGGCTATAACCATCTATCTATATCTTTAGGCACCTAATCACCTTTAAAAAGTTGTTATATTACTAGAAGGAGAGGAAGGGAAAAAGAGATATACGCAGCCGTTCTGAATCTCAAATTGGTGTTTAGCTCCCAAATTACACAGCCCCCCATTGTTAGAGGAGGACAGTAACGTGATGCTTCCCACCTCTCTCCAGGCTGGTGCTCCATGTGGTGTCACACCCGTGGGAATTTTATGCACCAGTAACAGGTTTGGGTTTCATTGCAAGGATTTACAAAGCCAAACCTTCAGCACATCCCCCAAAGGGAGGTTTGGGTCATTTTAGCACCCTCGCAGCTGGTCGGAGATGCGCCAGCAGCAGCAGCCTCCCATCTTCAAAGCACTTGGCCTTTAACGCAAGAGACAAGAAGATCTAGAGGCTGGGACAGGAAACCAAAAAAGCCCATTTGGAATACTGTTACAAATAGATTGCATGATTTTCCTGAAAGTACTTAATTACGGAGTCCACCATAGCCCAAGAGCTCCTTCCATATCTCCGCTTCAGGCAAGAGACTCTGTTTCCAAGAAGATCCCACCTTCCTTGAACCTTCCTCAGCAGGTGGCTTAAGTTTTCTTCTGCTCAACTAAAGCCAAAGCTCCTTAGGCCCTTTTGTACATGAGTTCATTAAGCCCAATACAGATGTTCAGTTCTTCTCCCATCTACAGAAATGCAATGTTCCAGCTCTGTATCAGAAAAATTAAAGAAATAAGTACATTGAAGCCAAAGAAATGGATGAAAACATCTGCCAGTAACCTCCAGACTGTTTTTCCCAGAATACTGCAGAAGTTGAGCTACAGTTCATGATCCTGCCCTACATAAAACTGGCCCAAGCGTACAATAACAAATATACTAGATCCTCAGGCAAGGCAGCCTGTGCTCCTGTAAAGTGCCCCAAAACAAGAAGAAAAAAACGTCACTTTTGCTTTGTGATTCTGCAGCACAATTTCATTGTCATGACATTGACTGTTTTGCTCGCTGCATACAGAAAAATCCCCAGCCTTTAAAAGGCCCAGTGTTTTCTGGCTTTCTGTTCTCCAGAAGGTGAAGTGGGGCATTGGGGTTATGTGGCTGAAAAACCTTGTGCCCTTCACAGATCTCATCTCCACCTCCATCAGCATAGGGCACCCTCAACACGACTGTCCTATAGTAGCCACCCAGACCCAAGTAGAGCTTTGAAACTCCTCTTTGTACCAGGAAGATTCTTTTAAAAATTCCCTTTACCAGTGAGCTCAGATTGGAATGCACCACATTATACTGGGAACAGCTGCTCCCTAATTTCATAAATACATGCACCAATAAGTTTGTGGTACAAATAGCAGAGGCTGTTGCGAAGAAGAGCCTCATATTTTTCCCTTCACTGGCAACAAACCCCCTCACCGCACATATTCGTGTGTTACACAGAAGATGAGGGCTTGTGGAAATGTTTTCTCTTCGAGGTTATTCCAAGAGGAAGTTGTACTTCTTAATTTGCTCTCCCTGATACACGCAACATGAAATTTATCTCCCCACACCCTCCACATCTCCCCTTCTTTTCTTCTAAAGTTTGTATTCATTTATCTACCAGCCCTTCTAAGGCATGTATAATTTCATAACCACCTGCTGCGTCATCCACAGGAAACAGATCTATAAAAGATACAACAGCCTATTGTTCAACAGAAAACTCCATGCTTTGTTCTTCTATTTTTTTTCTTTTTAATAAGAAGCCAAAATTACTTTTAAAGGAACAATTTGTTTCGAGCAACCATTTTCAACCAGAAATGATGTAGATAGTTATTTGCATAGCAGTAGCTTTTATGAGACCAAGATAAGAGCCAGCACACGCCTCTGTTATCGGGCAGGTTGGCTTCCAAGGGATACCAGAGCATATTTCTTCCCCTTTGAAAACCTTCAGCAAATACATAACACTGATTGAAGAAGATTCCTGCTTCTCATGGAGAAGTGAAGAGAGTTTCAGCATTTAGTAAATGAGCAGAAGATCTAATTTTGTGTGTGTGCGCGCGCACACAAAGCCCATTTAAGTTGGCTCTGCAGAGAAGCCAGGCTTTGGAAAGATTTAATTCACACATCAACTTTCACAGGATATTAAATACTTTCCAAGGACTGATCGAAGTCCCATCTGATAAGAATAAAAGCTGGACCCAGCTTGCAATGCCAAAAGCTGGTACCCCTCATGCTTTCTTTAAATACATGGCGTTCCATAAAAAAGCATAAAAGGGGAAGAAATAAAAAGGACAAGATTTAAGAATCTGCAGTCAACCTGCCATTACAGTCGTGTCTTTAATATACCTGAGACATGGCCACAATGCATTGTCTGTCACCGTTATTGCTTTGGAAGCCGGTGCAGAGGAACTCTATTTATCTAATCAGTGCATCTGAGGGAGCGTGCAATAGAGGACCTGGAAGCAGTTCTTAATTTCCACTCAAGCTGTACTGAGAGATAGAAGAAAAAAAATTTGAATTTTTGAATTTGAATAGAATTTTTTTCTTAAATCCAGCTCCACTTTTTTCCTTGGTTTTCTGCAAAAATTAACTTCACATGTTGTCTATACATCCATCCATCTACCGTCCTTTTGCACCTCTGGAACCCAGTGGCCAGTATCCATCAACCTGGGGGGAGAGAGAGCTGCCTGAAAGAGGGTTATAGTCCTGTAACTTCCATTAAAATTGAGGTTTGAGTAGGAAATACCCAAATTATTGCTCTCAGCAAAGCAAAGAGCTGCTGTGCAAACCAGCTCTCGACCAGCTTCACCACTTGTTTTCCTTTGCATGGTAGCAAGGAGAACAAGGGATATTGATTGCAATACTGTTAAGAATAAGGGTTCTTTTGCTCTGCTGCTCACAGAGGAGTTCAGTCTGTTCTGCTGAAATAACCTGTGATTTCTTTTCTTTCTTTAGTTTAAAAATATCAGGGACAACACTTTTCCCATTCTGGTGAGGATATGCTTTTGTGCATTAAGTTAGGCTTATTAACTGCTGCTTGAAGATAGCATAGGCTGGGTCTTCAGCACAAAAAGCTTTTCCCAAACAAAACCCAAACATCTTCACTTTTATGCACCTCTCCCAAAGCATCCTCTACAAACGTCAATACCAAAAAGGTCCCTTTTCACTCACTGAGCCCTCTCCAGTTCACTTTTCT
The DNA here is from genome assembly GCF_036013445.1 of Caloenas nicobarica. Lineage (NCBI taxonomy): Eukaryota > Metazoa > Chordata > Aves > Columbiformes > Columbidae > Caloenas > Caloenas nicobarica. The sequence continues at coordinate 18,751,986 of NC_088255.1, read as the reverse complement.
TCAGCAGTCCCCAGCTAGATTTGAATTTCTGGTGTTAAAGAATAAAAATAAAGAGAGAAAGGGAGACAGACTTCCCGCAATCCCTCTCACCCTCCCAGGCATTTTCAGACAGCTTCCTCAGTTTATATTTAGGAACGACCCGGTTACAGGGGAAACCATGCGGCTCCTCACCCCCTTACAGAAGACATTTGCCCACATGCTTTATTTGCAGTAATTTTGTATGCGAGGGACAAGAATAGTGCAGAAACAAACTCAATGAGATTATTATTTCTCAATAGTTCTAGTGCCTGAAATGATGTTATTGAAGCTACATTTTCCAGTCAATCTGGCAATTTCTCTTATTAAGCAATGTAGCCTGTACTTGGGAGAGTCTAACAATAAGCTAGGAAGATGAAATATTGCTGACATACTGATTGTGTTGTCTGAAGAAACTACCTTTCAAGAGTAAAAATTAAAGAGGAATAAAATACATTTTCAGACTGATCTTTCATGAAAGTTATCCAAGTGAGCAATTGTAATGTGGTGAGAAATGGCCGATAAAGTCTAACGCCATTCCCAGGGAAGAATGCCTCTCTAGATACAACTGGGTTTATTAATCTACGCAACAGGCAGCAGTAAATCCTAGCTGGCAAGGGAATAGAGTTTTCCCTTTTAACTCCATGCAAGCTTCCAAACTTTCTCTTGAATATGGAGATGGAGAAGAAAAGCAGCCTGCTGAATCTAAACCCTGGGGACTTGCCTTCTTTCAAGCAAAAAACGCCATGCTAAGTGACTGTGGGGCGAATTTTTTTTTTTTTTTAAAAAAAGGCAGCTCTATTATGGCTTTTAAATCAAATTAAATTAAATACTGTCAGTTTATTAGACTTCAGCACTCAAATCACTGCTGCCACCTAAACCTTGTGGCCACTATTACCTGCTCATTTAAAAAGTTAGTCAAAAACCAAACCCAAGCTCTCCCAAGAGCATACAGCAAATTTTAGCACCCGTGCTAAACTTATAGCATGCAATGTGGAAAGCAACCAAGAATGGTAAACCAGTCTTAAGGAAACCTGCTAGAAAACTCCTTAGATGAAGAGCTGGGGAAAACCTCTTTTTACAATGAATCGCATCCTGCTTTCCTACTCATCTCCAGGAGCAACATCAGTTTGATGAGGGCAACCCCTGCGCCAGCAAGATTTAACAAGAGGGGAGCCCAGCAGGGCTGCTGCAAGGAAGGTCACCCCATCACTCATCCAGGTTTGCACCTTCTCTCTGCCCCCAATTACAAGCTCAGGGAAAAGGCCCAGAAAATGAAATGAGGAATCAAATCTGGGAGATACACTATGCCAGTTCAAGCAGTGGCTGAGATTGATTCACACCTCACATGCACCTTTTATCAATCTCAGTGCCAACTGCAGTGAGAAAATCCATGCAAACCACAAGAAAACAAACCCAACAAAACAAACCAACAAAAAAAAAAAAAAACCTGGGCACATCAGGCAATAGAAGAGATGCACTTCAGTGCAGTAACATTTAATAAAAGCATGAGCCAGGGATCAAGGAGTAAAGCAAGAAAAGAGATTTATATAAAACCTAAAGAATGCCATCAGCACCTGTATAAAAAAGTCAAACTATGAGAAGGAGATATCAAAGCTGTCCACGACCTCATTTGCTGCTGCACTGATCTCAACTAGGCTACGGCTTTGAAAGGAGTTATGAAAAATCAGAGCAGTTTGGCGACCAAGGACAACCCCGGGTACCTGTAGCTGGAACAGGGCTCAGGGGCTTCGCTGACTGTGGGGACAGAATAAACCAGCCTGACCCAACACAGAGCAGATGTACCGAGTCCCCAGCCTTCTTTTGAGCTGGGGGGGCTATATCTTCCACAGCTTTTTCCATCATCCCATGGCCCAATGCACCAAAGTATCTCACAGCCAGGTTCACCAGCGATGTCGCGATGGGGAAATCCCCCAGCGGGAGCCCCCAGCTTGCAATGTGGCCCCCAAGATTTGGGAACCCCTTTTAGGAGGACTGCAAAGACAGCTAGTTCTGCTGAAGTTGGCACCGCATGAGAAGATATTCAATGCAGTAGGTTGCAAATCAGGTGCTTTATATGGGATTTGCACTGCATTCTGATGCAAAGTGCTTAAAAAACAGTGGGAGTCAAGAAATCAGGAAGAAGTTCCAGACAGCATTAACTATTTTAAAAGAAAGATTTCTGGCACCCCATTTAGACTTGTTTCCAGCTTATCCACACAGCTCCGCTAAACCTTACTAAGACTTAATTCCTGTAAATGTGATTCTCCCCTCAGTGTTCAGCTAAGTAGCAATGTTTCAAAAAAAGTAAATACCAAGTCGTGGGAGTTGGATTATTCATTCATGTGGTAAAAGCCATTATATATGAATATATACAGATGCTCCCACTTCATGACTGTCTAAACACATGTAGATTTTAGACTGACACACAAACCATCTCTTATGCAATGGCCCATGTACATGGCTGGGCTGCTTTTATCCTCAGCTGTGTCAGGAGGATTCACAGGAGCTGTGTAAGCTTATAGTTAAAAGACTAAAGAAAGTTTAAGCAAGAACCTTGCTTAAAATGAAAGGAAGGAGGGAGATGGAGAGAAATATCAAAGAGCTGGGGAATATCAGATTTAGCAGGACAACAAGACGAAATAAGAAAGTTTCAAAGCTCAAAGTTATTTGATGTTGGAACTGGTGTGGTCTGACTCCATCAAACCAGCTGTGAAAAATTCCCCTGAATTGCCCATTAAATCTTGCTTCCAACAAGCCCTGCTCCTGTTTTTACCTCACTTCTTGCTTCCCATCAAGCCTTGCCTTGGCTGCAGGCTCTGCCAACATCCCATCCTCCTAACAGGCTGGTGTCCAAAGACCAGCACAGCACCAGCCTGATGAAAGCAAACATCTGTTCAGTATGAAAGATGGATAAGACCCCACACTCCAGCAGATTTATTAATGCACTCCAGCTGTTTTATGTAGCTGCCTTCATGCACATGGTTGTGCTGGTTTCCAGTTGCTTCAGGTTGCATGGGTAATGCAACACAGCTGAAGAACTCAGTCTCAGCTACAGCCAGCACAAAATTTCCCAAAAGGCATAGAAACTCATGGCGAAAATCAGAACAAAATGCTACAAGCTGGGCTGTGCCACTCTCTGGAAGGTTCACAAGAGATGCTTATTCTTGTAAGCACCTGTGAGCAAACAGGGACAGACTTGGGATTTTCACATGTGCAGAATTTGAGCCTCACAGACCTGTGGGTTAATTTACCCTTTTTTTTAAAAAAAAAAAAAAGTTTCAAGTTCAAAATCTCCCCAGCCAAATGATTATCAGGAGAGGGATGCCAGCTGCAGGAGGCATGGACTAGCGAACAGGGACACTGGTTAAAACAGTATTCACAATTTAGTGAGAGCCCGAGCTCTCCTGAGCATCACAAAAAGCCAGAGGGACTCGCTCATGGCAGACTCATGCCCAGGACTGGGAAAAAGCCATTTTTGCATTTTCCCTAGGCAGATACGTGCTCTCCCTTTGAACAAAGAAGGGGTTCCAGTTGAAGGTGGAAGAGACAGCGCAGGAAACCCTCTCGGGGCTGGTCGAGCGGCCCCCAGCAGCACAGCTCCACCTGCACCCCCAGGCCCAGCATGTTTATATCTGAATAAGGGCATTCATCTGAAAATACCCAACACTCATCTGAAAAGATGCAGCTGGGAGTTTTACAGCTTACAAAGGGTAGGAAGTGGCAATGAACTCGGGGAAAATTCAGGTGTAGCTAAAGACCGCAGAGTCTTGGGGAGAGAGGGGACAGGTGTGAAGCCTTTCTCCACTCAGGAGCACAGGCCATTAAGTGTAATGCTGCACATTATGCTTCCCAAATACCCACTTCATTTTGATTCAACAAGGCACTTGCGCTAATAAAAATTAAAACCAGCAGGTTCTGTCGAGTGTGTAATAGATGCGTGGAAGAGCAGCATGTGCAGGTATTTCTAAAATTAACTACGAATACTAAACCTGACAACTTTTCAGACGTCAGGAAGCCTGGGGAACGCTGCAGTCACTGGATGTGTGCACTCAGCAGGGTGCTGTGCAGGTACCTGCCCAGCCCCTCACCACCCCCAGGGTCCTCAGGATTAGCAAGGGGAACACCCCCACACCAAGCATCTCCCATTTCTACCGTGCTAACCTCTAAACAGAGTCCGGATGTCTCCAAGAGCAGATATTGCCAAGTACTTACCTCTTGCCACTGCCTGCCAGAACCAAAGGAAGCTGCCAAGTAATACATCCCCACCAGTTTTGCACAAGTGTGAATGTCTACAGGTCTATACTGGTGTGAGAGAGCTGAGATTGCACACAGGGGGACAAGAGAGGAGAGATCAGCTCTGTGAACATTACATACAGCAGATCCATTTAATGATTAAACACACATGATTGTTTACAAAAGGCAGTATCACATAAATCTGCTAGGAGCTAATTGCCTATTATAGGTCACAGTACCACTCAAGTCGGCTGCTGAATGATAAAGGGACTTTTAGAAAGGAGCTCTGCTTGCTCACCTCCATCTCAGCCTCCAGAACGTTTTGTTCTCCAGTTCCTGCAAGGTGAACATTTATTCTCCTCTAAGCGATGGGGTCCCTCTGCCCAGCTCACGTGAGTGGGAAGGCAGGGGGTAAATTGAAACACAAAGGGGAAGGGGAGTTGCTTTGATTCTTTTTAAAGTTGTTGTTATTATTATTATTATTAATAACAGACTTCCCTTTGTTTCCTCATTCCTCTTGGCCAGCCTCACAAATCACAGCAGCTCTCTGGACTGTTGCTGGAGCCAGCCCGGAGCTGGGTGACGTTTGCCACCATCTCCACAGCAGCGGTCGCCTCGCACAGCCCAGCTCCAGCAGCAAAGAGGGGGGAACATCAGGGAAAAGGGCCCCCTGGTGCCAGCACGGGCAGGCAGGGAGCCGTGGCCCGCAGGGTAAAAGCTGGTTTTGGAACAAAATAGGAAGTAATGAGTGATGTGTGCATTCTGTCTCGGAGCTCTTCTAACTTTGCCCTGATTTTAACTCCACAGGTACAAGCTTTACAAGTCACCTGGGCTGTTTGATCCAGATCTATATGTACCTGAGCATCTTCCCACTGATTTCTCTGGATTTCAGGCATATCTCTATGGCTGCATACCCCAGGATCCCGTCTAGCCATTCCCAGCTCATACACAAACACGAGGCTTCATTGCAAACCGCAGAGGAGTCGGCTGAGGACGGACCTGCAGAGAATCTGCCCCGAGATCCCCCCTGCACCTGGGGGGCTGCTGGTTCGAGGAACTTTTGCAGCACAAACAACAGAGCGCAGTGTTTCATACACATAAAATTAAAATGGAAGCGCACTACACTATTGAAAAAAACCTTTAGCAAAACATGTACATTCATCTTATGCCACGAGCTTAATCCTACCCAAACGGCACTGCATTCCACAAAGAAATTACCCTCTATAAATCATTGGGGCAGGAGCAGGCCATATCCCTTGCCATCAGGCTGAACCACCCACTGCAGTAATGACCCCGTATGGATCAGCCATCGTGCCAACAGCGGGAAAGGAGGGGATCTCCGCCGAGACCTCGTAGAGAAGCAGATTTACTGCCGGGACAGCTGCACCGAGGCTGGTGGAGCAACAGTGGGGACCTGTTTGAGGTTTGACTCAGACCTTCATCATTCATATGGTTGTGCACATGGCTGCTCAAAGACAGCGGAGCAGATCCCTGACCTAGCTCAGCTGTTTGGCTGGGAAAAGCCGCTGCCTGGAGCTGTGCCATCCCGCCCTGGCTATGGCGAGAGCTCCCGCAGGGCAGGGGATGCGTGTGCTGGACCTGCTGGCTCCAGGGACACCGGGAGGGAAGAGTGATTTGGGAAATCAAGCAAGTTGGGTCACTCAATAGCTGCAAACAATTTGGGATACAACCTCCAAAACAGCAGCAGATGCCAGATCAGAGACCCACCGGCCTCCTTTGGGAAAGAAGATGCAATGAAGCAAAAGGATGCAGCAAATCCCATTTTTATCCATACACCACAGCAGCAGGGAGCCAGATCTTCCTCTTACCAGCAGAAGTTCCTGTCTCCCAGGGCAAAAGCGTATTTATTCTCTTTGTAACTGCTCCACAGCCCTTCTTGCCTTAATGCCAGCATTGTTCTCCCCAGACCCAAGACAGCTCTTAACTTATAGCTTCATTACAATATACCACACGTGTGTTAATTATACATTGAGATTGGAAGCTGGAGTACTGCTGGGAAGAAAACCACAACTCCTTCCACCTTTCTAATGTGATTTCATGAGCCTGCACAATAAGAAACAGACCAGTTGTGAGACACGAATAAATGGGATCATCTCTTCATCTCTCAGCTATACTAAATAATTTACAAGGCCATTTTGAGACTGACATGCAAAGCAGTTTAACAATGATTTAACAAAAAAGTATGATATTGCATCCTTTCATGGTTTCCAGGTGTTGGGACCAATTCACTTCACAGCAATTTTCAATTCTGGGCCTTTTCTTTCCCTCCTCCCCACAAAAACCTGCAGCTGCCAACTATGCTGGCATCTACAGCAGCTAGGAAACAAATTTCCCTGTGAAGCAAATTCTTCCAGGATGAATTGAATGAAGGCAGAACTCATAATTGCACATTACTGAAAACATTTCTGATAAAAAAACTGGGAGATATTTTTAACCGCATCTCCAGTTGAAAATTGCTGGGAAAGATGCTTTTGAAAAGCCATCATCTCCAAGCATGTAATTATCAGATCCTTGAACAAAAACACACGGTCAAAGGAAGAAAAAAAAAAAAAAACCACACACCAAAACCCCCAAACCACAACTTTAATGGAAATTAAAAAAAATCAGGATGGCAATTGTTGGAAATGGAAGGAGTAAAAATCTTAATCCTGTGTGATTTTGCAGGTCTCTTAAGTTACCAGGCTGATTTGTAAATCCACAGATTAATAAATTTGGCAGCTGAGAACATCAAGCTTGGTGAGGTTTGTGGGTTTTTTGTTATCAATGGAATAATAATAATAATATTAAAAAGAAATCAGAAGCAGACTGGCAGTCAGACTGTCACAGAACCAGATTTTCCCATCTCACACTTAAGCACGCTTGTCTTGAAACAGTGTTTCTGCCACCTGGAACAGACAGGCGTGCAATGACCTGGGGGTCCTATCCCATCCAGGCTTAAGCCCATGCACACCCTGATGGGATTACTCACATGCTAAAAACTATGCGGTAGCTGAACTGACAGCTGAAAGGAGCCTTAAATGTTCTTATGCCTGGTAGCATTCAGTTGTGAATTGATGAATGTTGCTAAATATATATTTTTGCTCTACTTTCTCTCCTCCAGTTCTGCGCCAACACCACTTTCTGATTATTATTACTTGTTAGCTTTAATTGTTTCTTTTGTTTGCAGCACCTACACATGCCTAAACACAAAAGCATAGGCACCCTTTCCTCCAAGTTGCCCAACAGCTTTTTCTGACCTTCTGGGTAAAATTGTATACGATTTCCACCCTTGAGTTAAGTAGATAATATCACAAGCGATAAACATTGGCATCCACACACAAGTATCATTTTTAACAGTCCATTTGGAAAATAAATCAAATCCTACGTGCCCTAACATATACGAACGCTTTGGCAGTGCGGTTATCCTTGGCTTATATGGATTAACAAAACACAACAAACATTGTGAAGAAAAATGAACCCAGACATAAAGCCAAAAGCAAGACTTAATGCACCACATGAAATTCAGTCGCTTACTATGGGTCACTCAAAGCCAGGGTGCATCTCTTCCAGTGATAATGAGATTTTCTTAGGCAGGTTGGCAGGGAGGCAAACATCTGGGTTGGAAACTGGACTCCAACAGTTAGTGCTGGAGAGAAAACCTCAACAGAAATTGTTCAACTGACACTACGGACTGATGTTTTTATTAAATCTGCCCGGCCTTTGCACTGAAAAATACCCTTCGACTAACAAATGTGTACTGATGAGATGTGCACAATCTTTTAAGAGAAAAGCATCTGTAACCTCCATACAGGAGGGCAAAAACTGAATCAAAAGATAATTCTTTCTATAGGCCACAAAAAAGTTGTAGGAAATTAGTCTTGTTTCTTCTATAAAAAGCAATTTTGGTGGAATGGGTCATCTCTAGAAAACTGCAGGAACTCATTTCTACTGTATAGATCATTTATACTTAACACAGTCAACAAAACATTAGAGATCTGGCCACTGAAGTCCAAAAGCCATCAGTAGGTATTCTTAAGACCTTATAGAGGATGGGTAAGACATCACGAGACTGTGGGAGAGCAAAATGCAACGTTCGAATCAGGGGGGAAAAAAAAGGTTATTTCAGAGCAGGGATGAGAGAATTACAAATCCAGCACCTTCTCTTTCAGTTCCTGGAACTCACCGCCTGGGTGTGAGCTGCTGAAAGAAAATGAGGAGGACTAACCCCCAACCTGGATCTACCACAAATAAGTCATGCCCACTCAATTTCTTTCTATGACAGAGCAACATTTCTGGGTAGACAGAAAACGCGAGTTGTTATATCTCAATTTCAGAAATGCCTCTGACACTGTTTCACATGCTATTTTTGTAAGTATGTTTGGGAAGCAGGATACAGATGATTATGAAGTGTATGCAAAACTGATTGGAAAACCACACACTGAGAAAATTCATCAGTTGTTCACAATCAGAAGGGACGGATGTATTAAACCAAGTTCTGTGGGGGCCCGTCCTCAGTCTGGTGAGACTCCAGGTTCTCATTAAATGACCTGGATGATTGCAGAGAGATTGTTCTTATTAGTTTACTGACAGCCACCAGCTACGAGGGGCTAGAAGTAGGCTGGAAAGTCAGCTTTGAATCCAGAATAATTCATACATGTTTGAAAAAAATATAAATACACAACTCAGTAGAAGTGCACACAAGCTACCAGACCTGGGCGTGAATAATCAAATAAGTAAAGGATGGAGAAAAACTAAGTGACAGTTGCAGAAAGACTTTTCGGGTACTGTGGACTGCAAAAGCATATGTAATTCCATAGTGCCATGTCATGTGCAAGAGAAGCTGACGCTCTGGTACATATAAAGGTGGGTATATTCTGCAGATCTGTGAAATATTCCTTTGCACGGATAAAAGCCTCAGTTGGAATGCAGTGCCCAGGTCCGGGTACCACAGCTCAAGAAAGACGTGGTCCACTGGAGTTCATTCCAATTGAATCAGTTCATTCCAACTGATGGTCAGACATCTAGAAGACCACAACTTCCAAGAGTGAGGGGAGGAATGAGTTCTCTATGTTAAAAAGAAGAGAGGGAGGAGAGAAAAAGGGTTGTTGCTGTCTTCAGACATCTGGAAGAGTGATGCACGAAGGGAAGGAGCAATCTGCCATCTGTGTTAGGACAGGAGGCAATGGCACCAGAACTGCAAATGCAAAAAGCTTTTCCCTAATACTTAGGTCTAGTGAATGAATTTGAGCTGGTGTGGTGTTTCCAGCTTGGATGCGTTCAAATGCAAGACGGACAGACGATAATACGGGTATGGCCAATAGTCAGGGCAGAGGAATGGCCCAGAACAAGCTCTCTCTGCCCAGTTCTGGCTCAGGTAAACTAAGATTGCCGTGATTCGGCTCCGGATCCAGAGACGTCTGCTTTGGTATGCACAACCCCATTACTTTTCTCTTAATCTTTCATTTTGCTGCCACTGAGGTAGAGCTGACAAGTGACGTAAGCAGCTTGATGAGCAGGAGTTATATTAAATAGCACCATTGTGATATAGTCTTCAATAAAAAAGATAAAATCTTTCTTCCTAGGAGATTTATCTATGAAGATTTCCTCCTGTCTTATTCTAGCTGCTCACATTAGTTTCCTACCTCTTTCAGGATTTTTTTTTTTCTCTATTTTTCCCCCCGCCTGTTTGGCAAGCTGGGAAGATCTGGGGCTATGGCAGAGAGAGCACAGCTCAGAATAGGGGAGCCAATCCCCTGAAAACCAGCAAGCAGGAAGGGGCAGAGATCTATTAACAAGTCTTTTTTCCTGACCATTCCCACCCTGCGAACGAAGAGTGCAGCTCGTTGGTCTGAAAGAAGGCACAAGAAAATCACACTGCTCTCCTTGGTCTGCAGAGTCTGTCTTGCTTACACTAAAAGCACGGCTTCTAACAGCAACACAAAAACCACCCTTAAACCAAACAACAGAAAAGCACTCAACATTCTCATCTACCACCTCTATTTTTCCTTCGCCTTCTAGATAAACCATATTTTTTAAAATAAAAAAAAATAAGTCCTTCAAATGCATACATTTGAAATACAATAGGTCTTATGAAGTTGCCTATGCCATAGTGAATTAACCATTAAACTTGGGCTGGTTTGTGATGGGATCCTCAGCTGATCAATCGGAGCAGCACGGAGAAGATTTGATGAGCTCTGTCTTCCTGCCCACCCCTGCAGTGATCCTGCAGTAGGGACTAACTGAACATCAGGTTTACTAGAGCAAAACATAGAGGGTCTTCCTGGACTTCAGAAAGGTCACAAAGCATTTCAGGGAAGTCCTCCAACTGCAAGATTACGAGGTCTCTCGTGGAAACACACCATCACACTGGGACCTGCAGAGCCACACACAAGCTTGCTCTAACCAGAAGATAAACGCTTCCCCTACCTTCCACAAAACATCACTGCTAGTTTGCATTCTCTGACCTTTCTGTTCTGAAGGACAGGCAAAAGCTCAATATTATTAAAACGTGCCATCTGTAAACTTTCAAGAGTGGCTGGTGGAGAGGAAAGAAATCAAGACTCTGAATAGTTGTGGGCCAGGGAAGCAGTTCTGAAATATTTGGATGCCTGTTTGAAAAAATCCATCTGTTTTTTACTTTTGCCCATCACACTTAAAGTGCTAAAATGAGTGATATGATAGCAACTCATTTTATTGCTTCCATCTCAGATGATTTCCAGATGATGAGATGAGTGCCATGAAAAAAAATCAGGTTGACAGGAGAAAACCCCATTAAGAACCCGGGTTAAGTGACGGAAAGAGAGCTTTGCTGAGCTTCAGCAAAAGCAAACCCAATGCATTGTAATCAGCCTCCCTCAAAGGTTTTCTCAATGCAGTAAAATAACTAAGAAAAAAAGGGATGGCAGACATGAATGAGATGGTCACCCACCCCTCTGTCCTTCCTCTGTGGCTGGTGCAAAGGATGGTCTGTGGGATGCTGAGGAAACCAGTTCCTACTGGATGATGAAAGCATGGGCTTTGGCCTCAGGAGCAGCACCAGCACAAGGTCCAAGGGTATGATACCAGGGTGAAGAAGGCTTCCTTACCAGCTCAATGACTGCACCATTCTCTGGTACATGACAGAGCTACACATCACATTTTCCCAAAGTTCTCCAAGAAGGGTTTAGGGCTGAGATCAGGAATACTTCTCCTTTGGTCACCCAATGCCCAGACAACATCACCATTGGCAGCAACACAGCGGTCATCAGGACTTGCATGAATGAAGCACCAGATGCATCTGGTGACATGTTTGAGGAACTGTATGAATGATCCATCCCCCTGTGGCTGGTGGCATCCAGACTCCTCCAGCACGGCCGGTGTCAGCCACCTCTGAGCCAGGGGCCCCGCTTATGGCTCAGCCCCAAGAGCAATGGGAGCTCCTGCCAAGTTGTCTTTTGATCTTTTCGTGGAACAGCTGCATTCCTGCCCTGTTAAATCACGCGCCCAGACTCCCTCTGCCTACCAGGACTCATCACCATGTCTCTGGCAGCTTTAAAATAAGCCCCAGCCCCTAAACCACTCTGCTGTGCTGCTGCATTAAGTGGACATTACATCTAGTCACTGTCCATGGAATAAGGCAACACAGGCTAAGCTGCTTTACACCTGGTTTATTTTACCTCTCAGATTTAGGGAGGAAAACAATTTTCTAAAGTTAGGTTGATGCTTTAGGACATCCTGGGGCCAAGGAGAGGGCAAAGTCAGTCCCAATACATCACTTCAGGCAACGTAAAATGATTCAGAAACCGTAAATTACCTCTGTACTTCCAACTCTGATGCCTCAGCCTTCAGAAGGGAAACGCTTGCTTCAGAGCAGCAGGGTGAGCTCCATGCAGTACATTTAGCTGCAACAAACAGAGCTACAGCATGCAACAAAGTACCTGAATATTGCACCTGGTTAGAAATATTAGAGCCTGTCCATCCTGGCAAGACGGGCGCCAGGGTTTGGTGCCTGTGCCCTTTGTAAAGGTGCCCTTCTACACTCTTTTGCAGAGATGAAATGCATTTCTTATACTCCACGGTAACAGTGGGTTGCTCACCCCAGGTTTCTAAAACAGAGCTTAGCGCCTCATTGAAATGGCAGATTTCCAGCAGGAGCAGAAATATTTATTGACATGGCAGCAGTAGATTACACGGGAGATGGGGGAGATGGCAACAATCCCACCATGCTTAGCAGAGTCTCTTACCCCCACCTAGCCCCCCAGCCCCTTTTTCACCATTGCTGAATGCCCAAGCCCATTCACACGCTGATCTTGAAAAATAAGAGTTATATTTAGATATTGTTAAAAATAAATAAATTAAATAAAATAAAGCTGTAAAGGCTCTGGGGTGCCTTAAGAACAGCCCCTGTGTCTGCCCATCTTCCAGCTGGGGAAGCGGGGGGCAGCCTGAAGAGTACTCTTCAGTGGTCACAGGGACAAATTCCTTCCGGAGAAGCAGAGAGAGATATTTTGCAAATCAAAGCAATTAAGTCACAGTTTGTATGCAAAGGCTGGGATTGTGAAACCCCCTGCAAAGTAGCACACAAAATTGTCGATGATTTTTAAGGTGGTTAAAGGAAACGTGAGTAAACTAAAGTAAACTACTGGAGGAAGGGAGGAAGGGGGGGAAAAAAAAAAAATACAGACACACTCACTCACCAAAGTCTGACTGCAAATCCTTTTTCAGTCCACAAAGCATGTCTGCTGTTCTCTATCAAATCATTCAACTAATTGCAACAGCCGCTCCTTTCTCTCTCCCTGCACTGGAATCACTTCCCAGCAGCTCCGGCTGCCTCCCACAGCCAAGTGGGGCACACACTGCTCCGCGCTTCACGGCAGGAAAATGAAAAAAAAGAAATCGTCCTGGGCACTCCAGTTTATGAGGACTCAAAAAATGTGGTGATCCTTCAGAAAGAAATGTCTTTACATGGCTGTTTAAAGTGTGACTCGCCAGTCCCGTGTAAAAATAGGAAAATGAAGGGTATAGGGTTTTTTAGCTAGTCCTAAAAATCCCAGTGCTAGTTCTCTCGGCTCGACTGGCCATCAGGCTTTGCAAAGCAAAAGTTAGAAGCGCAGTGATTAAAGGGAACAGCTGGTGGAAGGGGAGGCAGCCACTGAACCCTGACTCCCCGGCAGATGCAGCAAATGTCGAGCGTGCACTTCATTCCCAGCGGTATTCCACCTCGCGCTCCGCCGCCCGGGAGCGGACATCATCCCGTGGAGATGCGCTGGCCCTTTCCTGCCTGAACCCTTCGGTGGCTTTCATGGGGATTTCAGGCAGAGGGGAAAAAAATAAATAAATGAAATTAAATAAAAGGAACCGCGGGCAGCTGGTGCTGCAGCAGAGGTCCCGCTGCCCCCGCGCCGTGCCCGGAGAACCTGCAGAAGTTGGCCGGCAGCGGAGCCTGGAGCAAAGCTCCAAGTTGCAGCAGCGGCAGCGGGGCTGAGCGAGCGCGAGAAGAGGCTGCGACTGCAGTAGTGCCTGACACACTTCCCCCCCCGCCACCCCCTCTTGGCAAGCGCTTGCAGAGCCTCTAGCACCTTTCAAGGCAATGTCAAGCTGCTGTCAAAGCATTACGCTGCCTCCCAAACACACACGAAGAGCAGCGTAAGGGAGGATGAAGCCGCAGTCTTATGTCCTGCCTACAGCGTTTTCTAAAAACTCGGTTTAACCCTTTCTTAGGAAGGGCAGAGGAGCTGTCAATAGCAAAACACCTTCAAGCCCTGTGCTAGGATTTGGGCAAGCCAAGGACTGCAGCGAGGCTTTGGGGGCAATGCTGGTCACCAGCTGGGTCACAAGGAATCCTGCCCTCTGGGACACGATGCTTCATGGCTTACCACGAAACACCGGCCCTGCACCGTGGGTGGAGATGGCAGACTGGTCTAGAAATTAATTCTTGCGATAAACCAGTCTTTGCTTCCTTTGCTATTAAAATGCAAAATTAAGTAGGCTGACTTGTGTTGGAGATACAGAGCATGAGGGTGGTGGTACCATCCCAGCCCGGGGGTACAGGGAGCAGCAAGGACTTGCACCCCGCCTGCAGCACCACCTAGGTCCCTGCTTCAGCCAAGCTGTGAGACACAAACTCTGTTCCTACCAGTCAGCCCACAGCTTATATCCAAAAGTCAGTTTTCTCCATATTCGCTATATTCCCTTTGGAACTGGTATCATCTGTAATGGCAAGATTATACTCACAAATGCTGAAGAGAGAGCAAGATAAGCATGGTCTGAGGCACGAAAACACAAAAGCCATCTACATTTTTGTAGGAGGGTCCAGCTGTGCTTGAGACTCCTACTAGATTTGGCTGAAAGTGGTCAGGAGGTTCAAAATTTAGAAGGATGCTTGTGGAGAGGCAGCACGGATAAGTCTTGCTTCTGTAGGAAACAAATCAGGATAAACCAAAAGGGCCTGAACACATGCGGATGTGCCAGCAGGAAATTTTGTAGACCTGAAGACCCTAATTCTGTATAGCACATGCGGTGGAGAACTGGGTTTCAGCCTAATGTCAGAGTTCTTCCTTGGACTGAAATGCGGCAACATCTCTATTTTGTTTTGAACTCAGCTGTTTCATCTGCAGACAACTTATACAAAAGCAATAAAATTACTAAGTAAGAAAAACCTACTTACAAAAGAGATATTTTGGTCCATAATTTGTTTTTAAGAAGTTGTTCGGTCTGACAATAGACTTAATTAGTAATTGAGCTGAAATTTGTAATTAGAAATCTTTTCACACAGCTATTAATCCTTTTGCTGCAGAGGAATCTCATCTTAAAGGAAAAAAACATCTCTAGTTCCACCACAAATACAAGAAGCTGCTAATTTGAGAATCGCCCATTGCTTTGGATGCCATGAAATGGACATCTCCAATAGGATGTTTTAAAGAAAGGCTCTATGCAATCGTTTATATTTACGCCACCATAAAATGTTTCCCAGAATATCTGCTGTGTTGAGAATGGGTATGAGAGGGCAGGTCTACTACATAGTTGAAGATGCTTGTTTTTGTGGGCAAGAACTGGATGGCGCTGCCCCATCCCTCTGCTACTGGTGAAAAAGAAGAGGCATTTATTTTGGCGTTTCAAACCCATAATTTATTGTGGCATTCACTGAGCTGGCTGGCAAGAGCCCAGTGTGCCAAGAGCGTGGAGAGGATAAAGATGTTTACAGTTTCTGACCAAAACTCATAAAGACAACATTTTCTTCATGTTTCAGATGGCACTACATTAAAACCAGTTGAAGTGAACAGCTTGAGTTTCTAATGGAGAAGGAGGAGGGTTCACTGCATACACCAAGAAAATCAGGCAGCCCAAAAAGATACATTACAATATCATAATATATATATCATAAAAGAACACGAGGCATCAACTAAGTCAACTAAGCTATGGCTTGACAACCAGTATGTAGAGCTTTGGTTTTTTCATGAACAGTCTGTACATCCTCCCATACCTCTTGACATCAACTTTATGCTTGTGTGCTCACAATTAGCAGCTATCCAAAAACGCTCTGGCAATATCAGCTGCATATAAGCCCCACCTAAGAATGTCTGGTTTTTACCCACACACTGTGCCCATTGGAAAAATAAGTTAATCAGGGAGGATGTAAAACAAGACTTTCCACAGGAAAAAAAAAAAACAAAAAAAAACAAAAAAAAACCAAAAAAACCCAAAAAAACCCCACAAAAAACCAAAAAAAACCAACCACACACCTCAGTTCTGCTTTCCTGGCATGTACTGATCTCCTATTACCATCCTAGGAGTAAAGAGGGTATAGGGAACACTTTCTTGGTCCCCACCTTCAATCTAAAATGCTGAGCTGAAAGACAGCATGGGCTGAGGACAATCCATGGCTGGAACAACTGCTGGGATGTTTCCCTACTGGAAACATCCATCTGCACAGGCTGTTGGCTCTCATCCACACAGCTACGGGGGCAATACCAGTCAATAAACCACCAGGATAGACAAAAGGGAATCGGCTCTTCTCAGGAACAGGCTAACCTTAAAGCAAAATTCATTTGTTATAAGTAAGGAAGAGCTACCCTTACACGTACGCACATGTACCAGCACTTAGTTTATCATTTCTTGTACCTGGCACAGTGTTCTGCTCTTGAACTTCATATATCTTTCCCCAGAGCTAACGTACAAATCCTCCCAGAACCTCGGCGGGAACAAAGCTGCAAACCTTACATGGCTTAAAATTGTTGGGTTGACATTTACAGAATACACTTTTATGCAGACAAGACAGGGAGGACGGCAGAGGGAAGATCACAGGCTCTTCAGGATATCAATGATTTAGTCCGCTGCTTGACGGGTATTCGTTACTGCGATTTAAACCATTTCTTATTTAACCACATTCAAAAGTATCCTCGTCAGAAGTCACAGGACTGCAGAACGCTCCAGCAAGACCCCGAAATGGACCATTTAGCATTGAACACACTTTGAGCCCGGGAGAACATGGGAAGGATCTCGCATCACTCCGCAGTGGGAAGCCTCAGGAGGCTTTCTGAAGACAGCTGAACGAACGTAATGAACTGTCAGCCACGGGAAAATGATGAGGAAAAACACCCAGCCACACGCACTTACTGTGCACAGAGAAACACCGAAGTTCTAACCGCATATAAAAATCATATTAATAGCAACAGAAATTGCTTTGGGTTAAGGAAGGTTCAGAAGCAACTGACGCAGATAGTTCCTATTTCTTTTAAACTCAGATCTAAGATTAAGATTTTATGTTGCCATCCCCTTCTCCCCATCCTACTTCTTCCATTTAAAAATAACCCTTGCACATCAAGGGTCTGCCTGGGGCTGGGGACCCTTCTCCCTGCTCGTTCACCCTGCCACCCAGCGCTTCCAGCATCCTACTGGGAAAGACAGTTTTTACTGGGAACACCAAGTCTGTACAAAATCAAGAGGTTAGGAGAGCCTACACTCCTCCATTGATTTTTGGTTGCAGCAAACAGGGAGGAGGAGGAGGAGGAACACGAGGAAGACCCATCACTCTCTTGGTGGAAGAGACTTCACAGCTGATTACCCAGCTATCCACTGACTGCACATTTGCTCCATTTCATCTGCTCCAATTTTAAGTAGTTAGGCTTATTTAGAAACCCCAGACAACTGCACACCAGCCCGAGGCCTGCAGCGGGGCTCAGCTCTGCTTGAAGCAGATGCCCTATTTTGCCCCCCCGACCCAAAATGCACCACACTATTTTATTGGTCTATTTTTATGGGAAAGGGAGAACAGACTAAAAAAGTTATTTAAAGAAAAGGGTATTTAAACAGTTTAATAATGGAGCCAGAGGAATAAGTCCTTGATTATTCTTTCCTTTAAGTGCAAATTCCACCAGCCAGTCCTAAACATTATTTATTACAGGTAATGAACACTGAAAGATAAATTAACCCATCCAGCAGGCAATTAGAGCCTTTGCTGCATGCACACACGCAGAGCACCGAGATGGCGAGTGCTGCTGGAGCTGCTTCCAAGAGCCACATCCACCCTCTCCACCACCAGAGCATAATAAAAAGGTTGCTGAACATTTTTTCTGCTTAACCGTTTCAGAAAAGGATATCCACATCCGTCACCACCTGACAGCACCGTGGGGGAGCGGTGGGGATGCAGGATGCCTCCCGGAGCTGTGATTAATGGGAAGAAGGAACCACTGCAGTGACCCTATCTCTATGTGACACCAGCACTTCAGCGTTCCCCAATTATGCATTTTGCCTGTACACCAGCGACCCTAACTAGGCTAAAATGGAAACTAAAGTAGTAGACTTTTAGTTTGGAAAAGAAACAAATCTCAAAACTGTAGTGACTGGAAGTTACGGTTTTTAAAAACCTGAAACTTTTGGCTGTTGCCAGTGACCAAATGTCCCTGGCCAACGTCAGCAGATCTCCTTCCCTCCTAACGGCGCAGGACATTTCCTTCCTTATTGCAGGTAGGTGCAAGCCCAGGCACTTGAATATTCACTTACTAAATTTACAAACAAGTTAGCGAGTCTGTGTCTGGGACAGCACCGGTCCTTACTCTCCAAATCAGCCTAGTCTTCTTAATCAGACGCCTGGTAAGAAATTAGAACCAGCAATGGCTCAGCCCTTTCGTTTTGCAAGCGACTAAAGGCCAAGTGAGTTACCTAGAAGATTTTTAGCTAAGTGGAGGAGAGAAAACACTTTTTCTCAACTTCATATAGAAAGAAGACACCATACTCCACCAAAATGAACAATGAACTACATTTAGTTTTCATGACTATCTTCACTAGGTGGTGTCAGCCAGAGGTCCTCTGAACTTCAGGTGTCTATACGGTCACCTTCCAAATACCTATTCACTGATGCTTTACCTTTGGTTTCTCCATGTGTGTTCCTGGCAAAAACTCTTGCGTGGAACAAGAGGAATAAATGGCCATGAGTAAAACTCAAGGGTCAAGTCACTGGGCTGGCAAACGAGATGGGATGCATGATCTTCATTACTAACAGTAGCAAATTTAAGGGGTTGGACTACATGAGAGGGACTGTCATTGAAGAGAAAGAGCTACAGAGATTTGGGAATTAAAAAATTCTGACCCAAAACCTAAAAGAGAACAGCATGCTGCCATTTTCAGTAGTCACAGGGGTTTCTTTTAACAATTTTAGGTACAATGTCTTTCAGATCCACAAAAACATTCATCACCATGGTCCTGATGGTGACTTCATGCACACCTCTCATCCTTCTCCTGGCCTCCCCCATGGTTTGTCTTGGTACTGGCGCTTTTCTCAGTGAACCGTGAGGTCAGGGCTGTGCTTTCTGCAATCATCTGGCAGAGGACGTCACACCGCTGGCCAAGACAGGCATTTCAAATGGCAGTCAAGAGCCATAAAAAACAGGCACCATCACCAGAATCATGTCTGAAAGCCATGCCCCCACCAAGGCACGGTCTCACACCACTTAAAAGTGTTTTTCCAGCATTTCTGGGTTTAACCTCCACAGCTCACCCACCTCCTCCAGGCAGCTCCTCCTTACTGAACCCTTTTAGCCAATACCTCAGCCCATGATCTGCAGTTGCGAAAACAGGTCCAAAACCCTGGTAAAAGGACTTGTTCTGTCTGCATGGGAGGAAGAAAGTGCTCTGAACTCTGGGGACAAATTGCATTTACAGGTCCTTCAGTCGCACGTCAGGTTATGCACAGAGCAGCCCCAGCCCCATTGCTCTTGCTGAGGCCACAAAGAGTTGGAGCATGTCTTTCTCCCTTAATACTCTATATATGCTATGCCCTTTTTTTCTGAGTCAATGAACTTTACATGAAATCCTACAATTTACCCCAAGCTCTGGATTTCTGGATCTGTGTAATCAGAAAAGGACACTACAGGGTTGGGGATTCCAGCGCTGATAAGAGAAACAGTGGAAGACAAATAGGCTGCAGCGAAGTACAAGACCTTTTATTCCCCAGCCAGCTCTAATGATACAAAAGAGCTTGTTCAGGGACCTTGTTAGCAGAGATCACCCAACAAAAGCAATTCCCAGCTTTCCGATTTTTTTTTTTTTTTTTTTTTTTTAAGCCAAATGGAAATGAGCTTGACAAGACACAGCAATAAGCAATGCAGCAGGAGGTTAATGATCTATTGGCAACCACCAGCCATGCCAGGGCAAGGTGGAAGTTTATGACTTGCTCCAAAAGGAACAGCGTTCTGAAAGCTGTATGTACGGCACCTGAAAGCGAGTCCACCACTTTCATCTAGACAGAGCACATTACTGCCATTTATCTCTACTTCTGCAGCTGCATTGTACAGAACGAACACTTTTTATGGGCGAAGCACACACGTTTGGGGATGCTCCTAATGGGCTTTACTTTTTTCCACCCCTCAAATCTTTCATAGCAGGGTAGCTAGGAGATTTTAAACAGCCTTGGGACACAAGTAAAATCCTCTTGAGCACACACTGAGCCAGCTCAGCAAAGAACAAGTGAATGGAGGAACCATGCAGGAGCGGAGACCAAGAGCAGCGCCATGCAGCTGAGGGAAACCAAAATGCCTAATAGCTCTCACTTTCTCAGCTTTTAGTGATCAATACACTGGAATGATGGCAAGTTGTTTACAGCTAAAAAACTGGAGGGAAAATAAGCGTCCCAAGTTCTTCAGTGACAGGACTGGTTCCCGGTTTTAAAACACTCCAGTTTACAGTGAGTACATGGCAGCTGCACTTGGCACCTCAACATCAGCACCAGTGCTGCCCTGGCAGGGCCTGCTTGTGATCTCTCCAGCAGAAATGCTGTTGTTTCTTTATATTTTATTAATAACATCAATAATGAAAATAGCAATAGGTCTGTATTAGCTGTCGGACAGTATCTACCCTCCTTCCCCTACTATGGGTAGGCAGTTTAGATGAAAAAAGCTCTATTCCATAGACCACGTTAATAAAAAACAGAAGAAAGGAAACATCTCTTGCTGTGGACCTTTGGGTACAGAGATAAGTGGGGAACTGGCACTTCAGGCCTCCAAAACCAGGACAGCAGCCCCAGCTCTGCCTGTGGGAGCAGAGGCGTGAACGCGTTGATGGGGCTGCAAAGCACATCGACATCCCTGAACCCCTTGCTACCTTACATGCCACGAGGTCTTTGCAACAGTGGGGACTGAAGACTTGTTCCTCTGGCTCCAAAAGGAGCTGGTGCTTAAGCCACACCAAAGCTCCTTCCAGCAGCAGGGATGTGCACCACACCACATCTCACCCCAAGGGAGAGAGCCAACACTACCGCTTACTGCAGCCTGAAGGACGGGTCTTAACGTTTAATCAGCATCCAGCTCCGCTCCTCTCTGTAGGAAGAAAAACCTCCATATCTTCCCCTTAGAAGATTTATCTTGGCACTGGTCTTTTCAGAGGCAACGCTGCCAACACAGATGGAAAAATAAGCAAGTGGGTCATCAGTCTTAGCAGTTGTCACACAGTTTCTTTTCAGTGAGTAGCAGTGTAACAATGCATTAACAATAAATGAAATACCATGTTAACACTAATTTGCATAGTACGGAGCCACAGCGCTTTGCTTCCTCTATTCTCCTTCCAAACTCTCCTGACCTGCATATGAATCGAGATGAAATTTAATTGCTGGGGCATTCAGCAGAATCACTGAATTCCTGCTTAATGAGGCTTCATTTGTACTCTGTTGCATCAGATACCTTCTCTCCAAGGTGCTGTATTAACTAGTTCAGATGTAAAGTATTTTCCAAGGCATATTTTCATATGCATTTCAAAGTAGCAGCAGGAAAAGCGCTGACTGCAAAAAGACAATGTTAGTATCAGTAGCATGATAAGGCTAGCAAGGTCCCAAGAGCACCAAGCCATATTCCTTACATTTAAAAAAAAAAGCTTTAATGGCTTTTATATCCGCTCCTACGTACTACCATGCTGTACCTATGCTGTGCAACCCTTCCAGAAGGGACAAGGGAAAGGAAAGTGGGAGGTGGGACCTGGCCAAGGCCCACATGGGAGACAGCCAAGAACAAGGAGCAATACCGGTAATTTTGGTGACTCAGAAAAAGCACAGCCCACATTGCACCCAGAAGTCAGAGCTCTGGCTGGCTTTGCATTCAGACAGCTCACAGAGCTTACCTCATTCAGGAGTCCTTGGCTGTGGCCAGAGAGCTCATTTCTATGTCAGGTACCTCAGCCTACATAGCTGAGCAGTTCCCTGAAAAATCAGCCTTTTTTCTCCTTTTTTTTTTTTTTTGCTTAAATGTAGCACAGCCAGTAACAGCAGCACAGGCACCGCTGTGTTTCAGAGTGGCACGCAGCGACCAAAGCAACAAGTCCCCTGAAGCACAGTAGATCACGTCGGTCGATGGGAGACGCTGCCGTCACCAGCACTGGATGAAGCCACGAGCTGGCTCTTGGCTCCTGCCCGAGCTTCTCACCCACGCTGGGTCTGCAGCACAGGCCGGGCTGAGCGACACCAGCATCACACTCGTGCGGTAGCTGCAGGGAACACGGGGGGAGCGGATCGCGGTAAGCAAACAGAAATGACCCAAAAGGCACCGCAATGGCGCAGTGGCCGGCGTGCAGCTTTCCGACATGGGGTAAAACCAGGTCACGCTCTCTTGCTGCTGCAAGGAGGCTCCCGGCTCTACCCACACGCCCCGAGGAGCGACGTGGCTTTGAGAAGCGCTCGAACACGCAGATGCCTTCGGACAGAGTTGATCAGCTGTGTGTTTTGGGGCGAGGCGTTTCCATCTGCTGGTTTGGCTCCAGCTCCGGCTTGTGATGTGTTACCTCCCAAGATGGGACACAGCAGAGCCACACACAGCTCCAGGTAATCCCCAAGTGCTGGGACCAGTGATATATAACGAAGTATTTTGGATTTAGAGCGTGTGGAGCTCCCCGAGGGATTGCAAATCGCTTGTTGTTGCAGGCTTGCGAGATGGGATCAGCCTCCTTCCTCCCATCCAGACTCCCCAGGAACAGTTACAGCATGTTCAGAGTGGTATGAAAAGGTTTATCCTTGAACTTGTGAGTTACAGGAACCTACAAAAGTACCGCTCACAGCTCCTCACCAGCCTGGTCCAGACAACAAGTGGGTTTGTACTAGTTGCAACAGGCAGAAGACAGACCACAAAGTCAGTTTGCCATTTGCATTACAAGGGGAAAGAGTGAGGAGCAGGGTATGGCGCGAGGCAGTCCTAATTATCCCAGGGTAGCTAATTATAAAGGATGTAAATTAACAGAAATAAAGCCACATGGTCAATAATAGTATTTTTTAAAAGCTGGAAATTTTAGCCCATTATCTTTCCAGCTGAAAAGCTTTAATTGAAAATGGCTAATCTTCCAGTGGGTTCAGGAAGGGTTTACAAGCTAATTGCTCTCTTTTCTTTAGGATTAACACTGTGTTCTGCGAATAGGGGTGGAGGGCAGCAGATGTGCAGCCTTTACTCTCTTTAATCCAAATGCCCCCACTGCCACAGATGCTCCCAATGCTGCGCGGTGGCATAATGGAATCGTTTTCTCGCACATAAAGTGGTTGTTCCGAAATGAAATTACAGCCATCTATTAGGAAGGGAACAATAAATTTCCTCCACCACACTTCCCCATCACAAAAGACACAGCATTAGCTTATAAAAAAACCCCGATGGAAGTAAATCTTGCAGGAGAGAGAGCAGCTAACAGATAAATCTACCATTCTCCTTTCGTAACTGGTAGCTGGTGTCATTTGGACGTGGGCAGAAAAGTCATTATCCTGCAGAAGTCAGAGCGTGATCCCACAACCTTCAGGGTGGCCAGGACCTGGCTGCTGAGCTTGAGGCTGGGAGAAGATTCGAAGGAGCTGGTGGGGAGGACAACTGCCTTCCATTTCAGCAGAAAGAAATTGCTTTCGTTTTGCTAACCACAATGGCAACTACAACCTATCGCTCTCACGGGCTGCGAGCAAAATTAGTTGATAATCCTGACTACCTGGAGTAGATGGGATTTGCGTTACATGAGAAAAAGTGGTTGGCTTGATTGTGTGATCTCTCTGGGAGAAGTGCACTTAAGGAGGGAGAGGAAGATCCCTAATAGCAAAGGCAGAGTAAACCCTAATTCTCTGAAACAGGGGAGGAGGAGAAAAAGCGTGTTCAAAGACACCTGAAAATGAACAAAATCAGGTTGTGGCCATTCACCTCTCATTGCAACAGGGCAAGGAGGACTGAGTCTTCACGTGAAATCTGCACCTCCACAGGCACCTGGCACCTCCTTGCAAGATCCTGACTAGCAGTCCAAAAGGGATAACACACTCGTTAGCAAAGCATTTCTTTCATATTCCCTTTCTCAGATTGGGGAAGGCCACACCACCGAGAGTAACAGCGTGCCAACCCACCCTACCCCAACTGTAGCTCAGAAAAGCAACAAAGCACCTGGGGCCAAGAGGGATGGGGAGAAGGATGAAGCATTTGGTGTCTGAATCAGAAGAAAAGCAAAGATAATGTTTTATACCATAATGTCTCAGCACTACTGCTCAGAACAAGAGTAGCACCTTTCAGGAAGGTGCCAGGGAAGGGATCCATCCCCACCTACATGAGCTAACGAACAGGAAAGCATCACCTAGGCTTCCTCTAGGATGACTGAAGACATCTTTTCCTAGAGAACAGTTCATCTCAAGTCCCTTGCATTAAGTTCTTAACTTTAGCAATCTGTAAACTAGAGAGAAAATTCATCTCTTTGGAAAAAACAGCAAATACAGCTCATTAACTGCTTCCCCGATTCCTCCTTCCCCTAAACCCTAAAATTTCCTGCTGGATCACTATGGAACATACCAAAGCCCAGCAATAAAGCAGTGCCAACACCACTCATACAAAAGTGTCTCAGTCAAACCCACGGCAGCAGGAGACACAAGAGTCCAGGGAACACGTACCAGACACAGAAACAACAAAAGCTCAACTAGTTTTTAAAAACTGAGTTTGTGTGAAGTTCAGCTGAATATTTGCCTTTTCAAACCCTTGCCTACAATAGTCACTAAGCCACTATCCTAAATCAAGCTTCTTGGTAGCTAGAGAAATGGAATATTTCACGTTCAAATGAAGATGAATTGTTGCCAGCCAAAGCATCACACTGTGTTCAGCAGTGATCTCTATCATGCAGAGGATTTCCTCGACTAAGGGAGAAAACCTTCAAAGCAAGCAGATGACAGACACGCATACCACAAGCATATGACAGTATTAAAATTTAGATGGATACTGAGATATTAACAGCACGAGTTAGGAGGGAATATTTTCAAAACACTATTAACCCAGTGACCCAGTTTATGAGAAAGACGCTTTCTCATTAGTACCTTTTGATTACACGTAAGAGGCAGCAAGTGCGCACTCTCTGCTACCTCAGCACCCCTTTGCTTGCTGAAACACAGTAGTTACACGTGCAATAAGGCATTAAAAGTTAGAGATTTATTCATTTTTTTGCCATAGAGTTTAGAGCAATATTTGGAGCGGAGCTGTTCCCTCCATATTTTATTTCTCTGTGCTTTCCTGGATGTTATTTCTGCCACTCAATTGCACAGGAACCTCAGAAAAGTTCACTCACCACAGCTACACCTCCTATCCCAAGAACATATTTCTGTGCAAGGGCCACTATGAACAATATTGAAAGGCTCACAGCTGCAAACCTTATTACTCCACGAAGATGAACGCACAGAATCCAGGCCAGAATCAACACTGGATGAATTATTGCCAAGAAAACCAAGTTTTGAAGCTATACACTTGGAAAAAAAAAAAAAAAGATTGTTTGACTGCTCCCTTTTTTTCAAAGCAAAAAAAAAAGAAAAAAAAAAAGAAGCAGAGAGAGAAAACTATTTTCTGAGAGCTACAGGAAGAGCTATGAAAACCTAGTTTTGCTGTCTCCCACCTTCCTATTAGCTGACATTCCTGACATACAGTAATAACCAGACCTACTGCAGAACACGAACTAGCATTACAGGTTTTAAAGAGCTCCCTAGAAAAAGTTTTTCATAACAGAAATATTCTCTCTAATTACTTACAGAACAGTAATTCGAGAATATTTATTCTCTAAAATATATTGTACTATAAAACCCTTTCACTCAACTATTAATTCGTTGCTAAGAAGCAGTGCGAGGCTTAATAGGACATCGAGATTTGAGCGAAAATCATGGAGTTTCTCTCTATATGGCTGGGAATTGACGCATGTATGTTGGCTGGGGAGGAGACAACAAGAAAATAAGTCTTGATCAAAGTGATCAGACAAAGCAATAAAGCTCACAGGTGCTCTGAACCAACAAGCAACGCCTAAGGGATGGATTGCAAAGGGGGCACTATAGCTTCCTTGCAAGATGTGTCCGCGCAGTAACCGCACTCTCCTGGGCAGATGGTGGTTTGAGCATAACTAGCTGACAATTACCTAATTTTTCTGTGATTTTCCAAGGTAATTAAGAACTTAATTCCTTTAGAAACAGCATTTGCCCCAAGCCCGCCAGGGTGGTGTTTTAGGCAGTAGTCGCACCATTGCAAAGGATGTTTGTGATCTGAATTGCAGCCACGTTAAATACGCCATTAAATATACAAAGCACCACTGTAGCCTTAATTATCCCCAGAATGACTCATTCCTGGAGTGAAGTGATTTAGGCAGTGGAGAAGGGTGCTGGAGGAGGACAATGCAAATGCTCTTCACAAGTCATTCCTGTAGCTGCCACATCAGTCCTCTCGTAAAGCCACTGTCTCCTCTCCCATCTCCTCTGGTGAAAGCCTCCGTCCATCCTCCTCTGGAATAGCATCATAGAATCATTTTGCTTGGAAGAGACCCTCAAGATCATTGAGTCCAACCGTTAACCCAACACTGGCACTAAACCATGTCCTTAAGAAACTCATCTACACGTCTTCTAAACACCTCCAGGGATGGTGGCTCAACCACTTCCCTGGGCACCTTGTTCCAATCCTTTCCATGAAGAATTTTTTCCTAATATCCAATCTAACCCCACTGTGGTCCAACTTGAGGCCGTTTCCTCTTGTCCTATCACTTGCTACTTGGGAGAAAAGACCAAGCCTCCCTGGCTCCAAGCTCCTTTCAGGCAGTTCAGAGATCAGAAGGTCTCCCCTCAGCTCCTGTTCTCCAGCTGAACCCCCAGCTCCCTCAGCCGCTCCCATCACACTTGTGCTCCAGCCCCTTCCCCAGCTCTGTTCCCTTCTCTCAACTTGCTCCAGCACCTCAAGGGCTTTCTTGTCATGAGGGACCCAAAACTGAACACAGGATTCGAGGTGCAGAAGTGCTGCCATGAAGGAGCCCCATGGATAAACACAAAAATATCCCCCTTACCTGAGAGGCATCCAACAACATAGGCATTTAATGGGACCACACAGGGTGAAGGGCTGGGAAGGTGGGTGCCCACGGCCATACCTGCTCCCTGTTGGGAGAAAGGGGGGGCCACATCCACACCAGCAGCCCCCACATCTGCTCATCCCACCTCAGGCTGGCTGGCTTGGCCTCCTGGCCAGGATTTGCTTCTGCAGAGGGCGATCCAAGCGCACCAGCCTCCCTCGCTCTAAGAAGATATTTGGCAGGATTTGACAGTTGAACATAATTCCAGATGAAACAGGCCAGATTGAAGGATTTCTGTGTAATTAGGAGTATAATACTGTATTTAAGAGCCTCCTAAATACTCACAGTTAACAGAGGGCAGAGTGCTCGGCAGAAGCCCATCTCTCATCACAAGGGACTAAAGCTGGCACTAAGTGGATGCAGATCTTCATTTTCTTTAATAGATCAGCAGCCCAAGAGCAGTGACAGACAAAAGTCTGTCCCAGAATGAGCCAAGTCCAAAGCAGATGTCCTCAACCAGATGCCTCAACTCAGAGGCATCTCATGTTCCCAGAGCAGCTGTGCAGGTACCCAGGCTTTGGGGAAGTTTCTATAGCAGTGGGATGCAAAGAGAATTTAAGCATTTACATGGTGCAGCTAATTTATGGCAGCGTGGCTATGTTTAAGTCATTGAGGCTGAGGGAAAAGCCTAAAAAAATAAGGTGCAGTTCTCTGTTGGAGGAGTTTTGCTGCTCTTCACCCCCACAAGAGTTTATAAGTCTCAGATTTGGGGCTGATAGATCCCTTCCCTGTTACCTCTGCCAAGGCGGGTGTGTGGTTCCTTTATACTCCAGCTTTTAAAAGCCCATAAACCCCCAAATTCCCAAGTTTTCAGAAAGACTCAGTCCAGACAGTACTGCAAGATACACTCTTCTCTAACCAGCAGGTGAAAGTATAGTGGTTACAGGGCAGCATCACCTCTTATTGAAGTGGAGAACAGGACAGCTACACATGCACATTTCCTAAATATACATGCAGATTTTCTGCAAGGCTGCCAGGCAGCACCACCATCAGCTCTTCCTCCACAGGGCACCCTGGTGCTCAGGGAGCTGCAGGGGTAGGAGACCCCTGAGACCAGCGCCATCCCAAGCAGCGGCCGGAAGCCAAGAGGTGACAGATTTCAGGCTGGTGGGGACCTTCCCAAGCATTTCCTTGCCAGCCAGCAGATACCTCCATGGGATAAGCTCATCCTTGCATCACTATAAGGAATAGACGACTTTCTTCTCTAGGGCAAACCCCAGGGCAGAGGTGTCAGCACCACCTCCTCAACAGGCCAAGCTCAAGGCTCAGATTAAAGGGGAAACTTCCCTGTCACCCCAATTCTATGCTACAGCAGCCACTCACCCGCACCCCATCGTTCCCTCTGCCCCCAGCCAGGCAGCCGCTGCTATTCCAGGAGGGATAAGTGTGTGCGAGTGCTGCCAACACACAACACATCTGCACCATGGAGGCACTGTCTGGGGTAATATTAGTGGTGCTTTCATCGCTGTTTGCAGCCCTGCACGCTCCCACCCCACAGCACCGCCTGTCGCCAAGCCCTGGGGTGACAGAGCAGATTTATGGGTTAAGAAATGAGATGCATGCCTATATCACCAGGATGAGGGAAAATCACAGCTGCAAAGTTCACCCTGCCATTGGGACAGCTACGATCTTTCCTATGACAATATTGCTGCCCATTTGCTGCCGCAGCCCCTCTCCCGACTCCTTTACCTTCCCGCAAAAAGGGGCATCCGTAAAGGCTAAACTTTGGCTTTTGCAAATTAGGAGTTTCACATTCTTTGAAGCAGCAAAAGTTTCAAAGCAAGTGAGAAGCAACTGTTTGGGGCTTTCTCTCACCCGCCTTACAGATGAAAAGCTCTTAAGGGACATTGCCACAAAACCTTCCTCCCCCTGCAAATGCCACCTCACGCCCCCTCCCTGGAAACATTTGCTGGAAGGCAACTGAAACTTTTAAAAAAAAAATCAAATGGTGAAAAGGACAAGCAAGGAAAGGGAAGCATGGGGATTGAGGAGACAGCAGATTAATAGCCTGGCATTTATGGCAGTTTAATAATAGAGCTGTCACAATAGGAGAGATTTACTAATTGCAGAGTCATTTGCTATGGATTTCCATCAAGCTGCCATTTAAATCACTGTGCATTTTTTAAGATGGCTTTCGAAACAGGGGAAGGGGGGAAGAAGGGACAAGACCCACAATACTTATGCAGCTAAATTGAGGAAAGCATTGTGTTTTCTTACAGATGAACAAGTCGATGAGGACAGCAAGAAAGGGGCCAGCTTTACTGTGAGCCCAAAGGAGCCAGGGGGCAGGTATATATTTGTGTCTGAGCCCCACCGTGCAGCAAGCGGGTCTTAAATCTGGGGACAAGGTTCTGACCTCAAACTAAGCCCTGGCAAGTTTTACATCTCTTTAACCAGTGACCTACTAACACCTCCAACATCTCCCCGGGCACCGAGCTATAGCTCCGATCTGTCTTTTTGTAGAATCAGTCAGCACGAGTTTTAGCAGCAAAAAGTCATGTTAAACCACAGATATGAGAGTCATGATCTCTCGGGGCTGTCAGCAGGGAGGATCAAGTTGGTCCTTCTTCTAACTGACTTCAAAGTGAGCTGCAAGCTCCTAATCCATATGTTCTCATCAGGCAAAGCTTGCGTTACGCAGTGCCCCAACCCAAGGCATGCACAGGTATTTTTGTTGGGGGAGCACGCTGCAGTGAGGGGGTGCTCCGCATGTCACCTCCACGACACAGCTTCTCTACATCAGGTCCCTGAGGCCACCAGTGCCCACCCAGCAGCGACTCACAGAGCTGCAAGCGCTCAGGTCCTCCTGAACTAGCAGCATCAGGGTTGTAGAAGAACTGTACAGGTTGAAAAATTGCTCCAATAAAAACTTTCATGGAGAGCTTTCATCTGGTGGAAATACCTTGTTCCAGTTAAAGCTGGTGTTCCTCAGCCTTGACCAGAAAGCTTTCCAGCACAGCCTGGAGTGAACCAAAGCCAACCCAGGTGCAAGCAAGAGCCTAGTGAGTGAGAGAACCACAGGATAGAGAAGACTGGCAGGCAATTGAACTTGGTGTTCTATATCCTAGAAGAGCACCCTCGCTCTTTTGGGAAGGAAAATGGGGTCTCAGCACAAGCAGGAGCAGTTCTGCATCCAGCAGTCCTTCGCCTCTCCAGCATCAACCCCCAGGACTCATTTCCCCCCCAGAATAAAAGGGGGACAACTATCCCTTGTACCCTGGTTCTTGCATCTACGGAGGCACCATGAACCACCACAGAGGCACTGCAAGAGCCGCAGACCATCCAGGCAGCCGCACGCTGGGCTTGGCTTAGTGCCACAGGAGAAGTGGGGGAGACGGGGAGATGTGCTGGTCGGGGGCCCAGGGTGACACTGCTGTCCCATCTCAGCCGGTAGCCCGAGGAAAGGCCGAGCCCTCTGCATCGCACACGCTCTCATAGCCCGGCTGAGAGGCCGACAAAAAGGCCATTTTAATCCTCTTTTTCTTGAGGGAAACAGGGCTCTCTTGGAAGTTCGGTCAGGGCTTCGCCTTTGCAGATCATCAACAATTAGCAGCCTACACGAGTACACAGTTGAGGCTTTTGAGGCATTTCAATTCTGCTGTCATTTAATAACCACCAGTGACTCAGAGGCTGCTTTCTGCCCACACGCTGTGGCCCAGCGCTCCAGATCTTTTTCATCCCTTTGAATCCACTGGTACAGAAGATAAAAATCTATTGAACAAGACTGCTTTAGCATTGCATCTGCAGCTAATCTGACACACCAAGAGCGCGATTTGATCAGTTATTACATCTGGGGCTGTTCCCAAGAGTGGTGTGCAAGTGCATGTCCAAAAAGGATACTGTATTAATGCAATATAGGGCTCTTCCTATATCATCTTTGAGGACAGAACAAACCAGCACCAGCTCCCATCCAGCCCCAGCATCTTACTCTTGCTACAGCTGTTTCTAAGATGTTTGGGTCTACCAGGAACACATTTAGACATAGATGGGATATGTTACATGGCATTTTCTTCTCAGAGGCACAATCAGTCCCCATTTTACACTTAGTAGAGATAAGATAGCTGAAGCATAATTGGTTTTATTTTAGAGAATGCTTTACCATGAGCATCCTTAAACAGAATTTAGCTATCATGAACATACTGTACAAGAAGAGTCTTCACTGAAGCAAACGTCATTGCCTAGGGACAAAAGTTAGACCTAAGCAACTTCAGATGTATTACTATGCATCTTAGACGAGGCTCTTCAGTCATGTTAAGACAAGCCAACTGTGCCAACACGTATATTCACTATACATTCCCATCAAGATGAGGGCAATGTTCACCCCCAGCTCCCTTGCTAACTGAATATCTCCTGCTGTACCTACTTCACTCAGGAAGATGCAGAAGGAAAAGGACTTCCCAGTCACCTCACCCATGGTACCTTGGGGAAGTCTCTCATCAGGTTACGGTTGGACTCAATGATCCTGATGGTCTCTTCCAACTGAAACAATTCTATGATTCTAAAACAAAAGCTGGATTAACAGAAGTTAGCACCACTTCTTGCTTCTGCACAGCATCCTGAAGAGCTGCCCCAGTGCCCAGGATTTGGGATCCCACTTGCACTGCTCTGGCTTGGAGCCCAGAGCTGTCAGCCCCACAACCGGTCCCTCCTGCATCACCATAATACATGGCACAGCCTCAGGATCACTGCCCGGCTGTACCTTTCCCCATGACAGGTTTCCACAAGCAAAGTAAAAGCCAGTAGAAGTGAGCAGTGCTATTTCATTTGTCCTGCAGACAGTCTACGAATTCCCTCATCTTGAGGCTGATACCAGCGGACAGCTGGTACGGCATCTCTTACCTTCACGGATCCCTCCCGGGAAGCACTCAGGAGCCCGGCAGCCTGGGGTGCTGCTCCACCGGACAGACGTCTGTACAGCCAGGCTGGGAAAGCCAGCAGCGCCCATGGGAAGCAATGACCTGTGTGTTTTCTTCAGCCAGACAACACTGTGCATGCTCCGAGACATGGCAGAGCCTCTGGCTATTTCAAATTTTCAGTTTCAAATTATTTCATCTCTCTGAAGAACTGGCTTCAGCATCTAGGCTGTGTTTACAGCCCAGATGCCCAGCGCTGGCTTCGTCTCCAGTCTAGGATCCAAGTGGCCACAAGTCAGGGACCTCAATGTCTCACATGCGGGCACTCACGTGTATTGATACATGTGCTCTTGGTGTGCTGGAGCTAGAGCATAACCCTCCCCCATCCCAGGATACTCTGCAGGGAGACAGAGGACCTCAGAGGGAGACAAGAAGCTCATTCCTCAGCAAGGACGACATCCAAAAAGTACCCACACTGTGTTACACTTCAGCCTCCGGGCAGGCTGAACTAACCTAGGTAATGGTTTTCCCCTGGAATTGAAACAGATGACGCAAGACTGTCTCCTCCCATCATCTCAATCTAAAATTTGTTTAAAAGCCTCAAAGTCTGCATTTCTGCATTACCTGAAAGTGCCAAGAGCAACTACCAACAGGTGACCAGGAGGCAGTCTCTCCCACTGTGATCATTCCAGCTCCTTCCAGGCAATGTCACAGAAGATCCTCTCAAAATGTGCCTGTACTAGTAGCCTGCTGAGTATCTGCTAGGAAGATGTGTTCATTAGCAATGACACCTCTGCTATTTTAAATGCAAACGGGACCTGTGATCTGCATTTATGCCATCTGTGTGCTTCGGAGCAGGCACTGCTTGGGAAACCAACCCCTATGCATCATTACCAGCACTGCTTGAGCCACACTTCAGCTGCTAATTAACAATCAATTTATGTTTTCAATTCTAACATCAATATTAATATGAAGTTTTTATTAATGCCACAGAGAGACACCCACAAGTATACAATGAGTATAGCTGACCTTTCAAAGCAACTAGAGAAGGGTCACAAGAGATATTCTTGTCTTATTTATATATTCCCCCCAGGTGATATTGGTGCTGAAGGGCACAGTCAGAGGGATGGAGCCACGTTTGTGCCAACAGCCCAGCAACCGCTGCAGCTCCGGCTGCAGCCAAGGGCAAGGCCAAGTCCCGCTGCTCCTTGGTGGGTCCACGAGCTGCAGGAGCTCAGGAGCCATGAGCCAACTCTGCCCTCTTGTGATCACAGCCAGGCTTCAAACCTCTCCCCCCTCCCTGTGCATCCAAAGGGAACGGGGCTTTTCTCCAAAAAAAAAAAAAAAAAAATAAAAAAAAATTAAAAAAGTACTTCCAGCAGACATGAGAAGGACCATTTATTTATTGACCTCTTCAGGAGTCAGAAGCTGCTGGTAGGATTTAGCAGATTCCTCAGCACTCAGGGCAACTCCTGCTCCTCTCTGGGAACAGCCCAGACCCCAGGTTTGCTCCATCTCTTCTGAAAGGGATTCGGCCCCATGTCCGGCAGTGCCCATCACCTTGCCCTTGCCTTAGGCTGGGGCACTGCAGCCACAGGGCTGCTCGCAGGGAGCACGCTGGGCGTGCTGGCAAGCCCCGCATGTCCCAGGCCTTCGGGATGGCTGTACACACAAGTCATCTCAAAAAAAGGCTGGAGAAACCTCTCCCCACCACGACGTCTCCCATCCTTCCTTACTCATCCACCCTCCAAAGCCAAGCTGGCTCCACAAACTACTCCCACATGTTTCTTCCCAAAGCAAGGGCTGGCTAGCAAACAAAACCAGGGAAAAACCTTCATTTCATCACCTGCAAAATTTTCCCTTCCTAAAAGGAGCATCACTTGTTTCAGAGGCTGTTAGGGCAGCTCCTTTACACCCAGCGCTCTGCCTAAGGCTGGAAGGCAAAGCCTGCAATGCGTGGTGCTCCACGAGAGAGCAGCATGTACCTTCAGTTGAGTGTTGGACTCTACAACTGCTTTTAAAATGGCTAACGCAGAGCCGGGGAAGGAGAACGGGGACAGAAAGGGATGCAGCTCAGTATTTTTAGTCTCACACGCATATATACAGGGTCACAACATGACCCTGCAAGAAAGAAGGTGGTGTGCAGTTGATTGTTTCTTGCTTTCGTGTCCATATAAGCTGACCTACCATGGCAAATAGGTACTAGATGGTTAAAAAAACCAAAACAAAACACCACCACCACACCACTAACAACCAACCAATCCAAAAATCACCACCCCAAAACCAAACGAAACCCAGGTGTTAGGGAAAAATCAGGCTTCAGAGCCAATTTCTACTCAGTTGCACCAGGCTCTTCGGAGTCAGAAGTCAGGTATTGAAGGCAGGAGGGCCTGACTTGGCCATCATAATAATTTGTTGGTATTCCAAACGAGTCCAAGAGAAGCACTGGATATCCCTTATCTCCTTTCACAGCTTTTTGACAGGAACTCAGATCCTGTTTTGACATCTGTCTCCCCTCATGTAAACGCAGCAAGCCACAAAAATCATGTGCTAACTTGAATTAAGTCTCACAAAGAGCAAAGAAATAAAAAAAGCCCTGAATATACATCAGCCTCTGAAGCCAGGCCTTTCTGAAGGCACAGACCAGCCAACTAGAAGATGGGGAGCGGGTTCAGACAGTTGCTGGGTAGTGCAATGGGCAGTAAGAGAATAACACATTCAAAACATGAGCAGCACAGGTTATTTGTTGTCAAGATAATACTATCAAGAATATTTAGGTGGTATATATTGGAAAATGAAAAATGACCAGGACCTTGGAAAGAACCTTGTAACTCTGGCTGAGAATGGAAAGGGGAATATAAAAGAAAGCTGCGATGTCCCTACCTGTGAGCTTGGGAATAGCCCACAAAATCCCCACCATAGGTTGCTGCACCAGCAAGGAACATGGGAGAAACCGGTAATACATTTAAGTACTAGTAAAATATATGTACACACATATATACCTATATATGTCTTACCACAGAAGCTTGTTAAATACATCTCCATCACATTATGTCACCACTGCATGTCACTGTTTAGACAAAATGACAAGGAAAGATTTGAGAAAAGGTTTAAAAGTTCTGCTAAGGATGAGGGGATGTCATCATCAATGTTGTAAGGGCAAAGAAATAGAAATATCTGGAAAAAAAAAAAGTCAGAACTTGCCCCTCACAATGTGGCTACAGAAACTGCCTGAAAAACCCAGCCCCAAGGGCCATCACCTGCTGCAGGGGTTACACTTTAGGGCAGACAATGATTTCTAGCCGGGATATTTCCCCAGGCTAATTTGTAGAAAAACTGCTCTGATGGCTGCACAGTCCCGTGCTGTTCAGGCCGGGCACAGAGTCCTGCCAGGGCTCACCATGGGGAAGGGAACTCTTTGGGAAGTGCAGTTTGGTCACTGGCAAAACACCTTTTCTTACCTTTTTTCACCTTTTGCTGTTCTGATAGCTAACGCATAGATTTTTTTTTTTTTTCCTGGGATATTCATTAATCTTGCTGAGCTTTGTCAGCCTCCCTCCCTCATTGCCCCCCACCCAGATATACTGGAGGCAGATGGAGCGAGAACTAAGACCGACAGATGATCACTTGCTGGCTGCCCTCGCCCCTAAAGACACTCACACACGCATCACATGTCGCTCCATGAATTAGCATTGAGTCTCAGGTCTGTCAAACTCAATGAGGACTGATTGATGTAGCCTTTTGATTAATGGATTTTGTCAGGGAAAAGAAGGAAAATTACAACACTGCCCAAACTACTGCAACAGCTGATGTAGACTGGAGAGTCAGCTTCGCTGGTCACCCCGCTCCCAAAGCGAGCCTCTGACAAAGCCTTCCCTCTATGTTTTCTGATTTCAACTACCAGTATTAAAAAAAAAAAAAAACAAACCACCACAAAAACAAACTAGTAAAGCCAACTGTGCCATCTCACTCCACCAAAACCCCTCTCCCACAGCAATCCATTGAAAGGCTGGCTGACGCTTACGGAGAGCCTTTCAGATCAAAGCACACCGGGTCTGCTCAGACACGCCTGCTCGTCTGTGTATCTCCCAATTAGCTCTGAGTCCAACGCAGGTCAACAGCAGATGAAAGGCAAGCATTTAGCACACACAAACTGCTACGAGCCATCACTGCCCAGCTCCTTACCCAGTCCTGTACTTGCAGCTGCCTTGCTCCAAGCCTCTTTAGTCACGTCCCAAAACCTGGGATATCAGCAGGTCGAGGGCAATGGTGTCATCTCTGGTTGCGACTCCCCTGTGTTAAGACGACCTACATCCTTTTCCCTATGGCACACAAGGTTGCACAAGGCACTCCAGGTCACTTAAAGAGACTATATTTTGAAATACATATTTTTTTATTATGATTACCAAAACAGTGGTTAACATCCCTAGGATGCATGTTGGTCACTCACCAGTCACTGAACACACACACACAGCAGTATCAGCTCCCAACACCAAGCACTGAGCGAACAAGTTGCTCTTGGCAGCCGTGTCACTTCCCCTCCTGGGGACAGGAAATAAACCAGTGACAGCTCAGCCCCCCTCTGTCCAGGGCCAGCATTAACCCAGGCTACAGACATGCTGAGCACAGCGTCTGATAGGCTTTTAAATTGTTTCCCTACCAGCAAGGGCTTAATAGAAAAATCCAATAATAGTTAAGAGCTCTCCCTTACCTATACACTCTAACCCTGATATCCAAGTAGAAATAAGGGATGCCAAAATCCATCAAGGAATCCCTTGAAATAGACGTTAGCTGTAAGGTATTTTCAAAGTAAATTCTGCTCCTGCAGAGCCCCATGCTCACAGGATCTCAGCGAGAGCTATGCACTTGGTGCCGTATTGTAGTTCTTCCACAGAGGGATGTGCTTCCCTCATTACAGAGATCACAATCTCCCATGGCCTTTGGTGGCCTCGCGAGCACATTCCTCTGGGGCATGGCTCTCCTTGATGGCAGCAGCACACCGTATTTTAACCCCTGTAAAGCCAAGATCACGTCTACAGCCCAAAGACTTCTGACCTCCCCAGGCAATGGAGTTGAACTAAGCAGTGACACGGGTACAAGAAGGTCACCACTCATAATCCTGCAACCCCACCATGAAGAATAAACTGCAGGCAGAGAAGAAGCAAGCGCTGCTGGCAGTGCAGGGGAAGCTTGCTATAGGAACACTCAAAGGTATATTAGTGTTCTACGACAGCATTGTTTAGGAAGTGTCTGGGAGATCTAAGGTCCAGAGGAAAGCAGTAAGTAGTAAATAGCTGGATAATGTGAGTTTACACATCCTTTGCTGTTCTGTTCCCAAGCTATGAATCTGTAATTGTGAGAAAATACGGGGAGAAAAAAAATAAAATTAAAATAAAAAATTAAAATAAATAAATAAAAAATATTTTAATAAAATAAAATAGAACAAAACAAAATAAAATAAAATAGTATCACTGCACTTTGGCCAGATACCTTAGGAAGTAAAAAGGCTCTTAATTTCTACAGATTTCAAAAGAAGTAAAAATTTACTATCTTTAAGGGATCCAGATTTGGATAGACTAAGTTACTAAGGGTTATTTCTGTTGTACCACCAATGTAAGTTTGGATTCCTTGCATTCTTGGAGACATCTAATGTTCCAAATTATCAGCATGCAAAAGGCTTAGAAAACTACAAATAAACCTTCGGCTCAGGTTCCGCAACACAATACCTGTTAGAATAAGTACTAAACCATCCAGATAAAAACATTACTCAGCACATTAAAATATAATTATGGCCAGTTAGGAAGTTAAAGCACAAGATAATAACTTTAGACCTCCCGAAGTGAGAGCAGTCCGGTTTGGCTTTCAGCACAGCAAGCAGCTGCTGTTCATGAGGTTGACAGCAGAGAGACCTTTATGAAAAGGACAGAGGAACATTCAAACGTATTTGGCAGGGAGCAATTCCTTCCAGTTATTTTGTTAATACCTGCATAGTTCATGTCACCTCTAAGTGTGATTCTTAAGGTTGTTTTTCTCAGCCTTAAGACCAGTGGGAATCAAAGGCTTAAGGGAAGAACAAAGATCAACAGAAAGCAACCCACCCGGCAGTGGACCGCTCATTGCTGCGCTGACTCATGCAGAGATTAGATACCAGGAGCCGACTGCAGCCCTAGTCAAGCAGGACACATGGTCCTGCTGTTCCAGGAAAAGTAAAATAAAATAATCACTTCTCAGAGATGACTCAAGCCCTCACAACAAGCTCCCACCTCACCAACTACTTGGTCATTTTGGAAAAAGCCAGCGTGTTCCACCACGCTCACAGGGCACCGCCATCCCCAAACTGCTCCAGGGATGCCCAAGGAGGCAGCTTCCCACAGCGTTTTCCCACCAAGTCCCAGCTTCTGCAGCATCCTACATTTTACCACGCTGCTGTCCTCAAAGCACCGAACCAAGACCACCACACTTCAGATGCCCTCAGCCACCAACAAATAAGGCTTAAATCCATTGCATTTAACAGGCAAACCCCAGATCCGGTTACAAGAATAAGCCTCAAAGGAAATCATCCTTATTATTAAAAGCACACAACTAAGGAAGAAGACAGACACAGCACCTCCTTTTCCCCTTCCTAACTCAAAACCGCCAACAACGAGGCAGTCAGGAAGGGGATCACAGAAGTTTTTGTTCAGTTAATGAAATATCAACTGCAAGATCTGCAGAGGAGCTTAAACACAAACCTCAGACATACATCTCACAACCTACCCCACTCCCTTGTAGGGAGATTTAAAACAAAGCAAACCAAAATTTATGAAAGGTTAATTAAGCCTCAAAACAAACCGAGACTCCAGCCAGCAGTGCAATTACCTCGGAGTGCCCGCCACCGCAGGAAGGTCTGCAAGAAGTGCATGCTCTTCTTTCTCAGTCCCAGAGGAGGTGGCAGCATCGGCAGGACGGGGTCTGCTCCACCACTTGCTCACAAACCCTCCGGCATCCCCAACCTCCTTCTGCTCTCTGGCGCTACGTTGGTCCAGCCGTAGCGAAGTGCACCTGGTCTGCTCTGCTAATCACTGATGTGGGGTCTGGGGCTTCTCTCTCTCATTCTCTCTCCCTCTCCAAATAAGCAATTAGCATGAATAATTACAGCTCTGGTGATAATACCCAGCCACCTTTGAGCAAGAGGGAAAAGACTGTAATTAACTCTTTCTTAGTGATCAGAGTAGGTTGAAATAGCGCAAGTCTAATTATCTTTTTCTGGGACGCCTCCTGGCTACTGAGGAGCTTTGGAAAGGGTGAGCGGCAGAGGTGAAGTCACATCCTTTTGGAAACATCTCCATTCAACCCGATTTTGTGTGTCTGCTACCCAAGCAGTCATTAGACATGCAGATTTACACACTGGGGAAAAGAAACCACAGTTTCCCCATTGCGTGCTTAACCAGCAATGGGTCATCCATCCAGAGACCACCTGCAGCATTACCCCGTGATGAATCTTTGGCCACGGAGGACTTTGGAGCTGTTCCCCCACCAGGGAGCATGCCGTAGCGATGTGTGGATCCCCCCGCGCGTGATGCAGAGATGCACCAGCAGAAGGGCTGCTACCACCAACCCTGCCCAGGGCTCAGAAAACCTGATCCAGGCTGGAGAGGGCACCGATGCCCACCCTGCCGTGGGCTCCTGCCATAAACCCAGCGCAAAGGCGCTCCCACCCCAGTGCCTTCTTCCTGCCCCATCCCCCAGGTCGCAAAGAAAAACACATAAATAATGCAAGCGAAGACCTGAAATCAGATCAGGAGGGAAGACGGGATGAGCATGTTTACCGTGCCCTTGCATCAAACGGGCTTCGTCCCCTTCCCAAAGCCTCTCCTGGCAGGCAGGTGGGACCAATGCACATGAACATCCTGCTCCCAAGTTCCTTCCAAGAAGCAAAACATGCTACATGAGCCACCCAAAAAAGAGAATGTGAGTCCTGAGACTAAACGAAGGGTCACTGGTCCTCTGCAATAATTGCCCCAAATGTCCTGCAACACTGAAAGGGGGCAGGGTTAGATGATTGCTGTAACATGCTCTCTTTGTGTTACCAGAAAAAGTGATTAATCAAGTTATTATACAATCCTGGAATGCTCTATTGCAGCGTCTGGAAATGTTATTAGGCAGCGCTGCACTGTAACAGTTGGGTACGCTGCCCTCCAAACACTCCAGTTTTCATTAAAAGAGTACAAGTTTTGTTAACATCTCCTCTTGTACTCTCTTGACCTGAAACGTTTCAGAGTGGAAAAATTAGCGTGTCTATGAACCCTTATCACTAGCCTCAGAAAACCTGCTGAAATTTTTATAAGTCTCCAAGCATTTAAGCATTCATTTTCATATTGCAAAGACTCCACATAATTCTTTTATTTATGAAGTCAAGGTGCTCAGGGCACTGCAAAATATAATAAAGCAAATTAAAATGCAATAAAATATTTATTTAGATAATAATTTGAGAGATTTAATTATTTTGTAAGCGGGACTTTACCAGGATGTTGTACATAATGTGTATTATAAACTTCCTTACTCTCTATACTCTTCTACTACAGAACTATCTTTTTTTGCTAATTTAATGAAAAATTAGAAGGTAAACATAGTCTTATATACAGTCAATCTGACAAATTATTATGTATGTTAGTTTCCTGCAGCATGAATAGTTCCATTGGCATTAGGCAGACTAAGCAATGGTACAAAGTGAAGCTTATATGTCAAGACCTAGCCTTTGAAATTGTAACTATTAATAAATACGGCTCAATGGTTATGATATTGGGGCCTTAAAATGTTGTTTTGTTGTGACAAAAGTACACCTGGGATACCGACACTTACGGTATGGCCCAGTGTAATTTCAAGAGTCAGTTGAGTTTGAAAAAGGAAAGGGCATTTGGGACTTGAATTTTATTTTTACTGTGGTTTAATTACCAGAGCAGTGAGTCCAGCCTCTGCTCTGGATTTTTTCCTCAGCATCTCTGGCCCAGGGGAGTTGTTTATGTGCTGTTAATGGATACTGGAGGTGGAGGCACACACCGTCATACTCCGGTTGGAAACCAGACTTCATTCCCACAAGCTGGATCTGGCCCCAGTGGCACTGAGCACGGTGACAGTGACAGTCCCCATCGCGCCCTGGGGGGCAGCCGGGGCTCAGAGGGACCCGCTGCCACCCACCTGGGGGGTGTTTGAGGTCTTGGATCTGCATGTTGGAAGTTTTCTGGTGAGGGTGTGTAAGCAAAGACCACGAGCACACGTGCCTTTGTGTTCCACATCTGCGTAGGCAGCCCCATAGAAGATCTTGCACAGATTTACACCAAAGTACAGCCCTGGAGGCCAAGCAAAACATCCTCAATTGATCTGGCAGGGATGAGCCATTCAAAAACTATAACCTCTGGGGAAACTGCAGCACAGATAACATCTGGAGAGGGTAAATCCATCTGCGGGCAGAGGTCCGAGCTTTAAAAACAAAGACACGGGGACGTTCAGAGGATCGAGGCTTTGTAGCTCAGTCATCTGGCTCAAAGCCTCAAAGATGCTATTTGATTAACACCTTTTGGTTACTTCAGGCTTCTAAACAGCGAGTTTGTGAGTGATGCAGCCTGTCATCCTTTGCTCCATACACTCTGTACTGGCTGCCTTCGGGTGTCACTTGGCTAAAACTTCCAACGTTTTCAATTAACATGTAGCAAAGCCATCAGTCATGATGTCTTCCTGACAAATAATTGCTCTCCCTGGCTCCTTTCCTCATCATTGTGAGCTTCCATTTAATTTATGGACCCTAATAAAACATAAAGAAACCCAGGCTAATGCTTCATCAGCTTCCTAAGCATGAAGTAATCAGCTTTCCCAACACCTTTGGTGAGGAGGGAAGTTGGCAATTCACTATTTAACAGACCCAGAGGAGGGGTGGCTCATCCAAGTTTGCAGTGGGGTGAAGGACAGACTGACACCGTCGTGTCACATCTGCAGGGCTGAGGCACGAACAGCGGTACCCGCGGCAGAGCCCCCCACGCTTCCCATGGCTGCCACAGGGGCATGAGATGAAAGGAGAAGGATGCGAACATCAGAGGAGCCAGGGAGAAAACACAAGCTAATTCCTTGCTAATTATTCAGACCTCAGGCCTCGCCTTATCCAGTAGTTGAGGCTTCAAGCAGGAAGTGCAGCCAAGGATGCTGAGGATGCTCGGGGAGGGAAGAAGGTGCTTTCCTGAGCCAGGGGGACCTGCCAGCCCTCCCTGGGCCACTGGTTGCACATGGATCACGGGCCCTGATGCCCCATAGGACAGGCGATGGTTCAGGTGTCGCAAGCACTCCGCTGACCCATTTTGAAACACAACCTCAGTAACCGCCACAGCACGCACTGGGCACAGCACCCTGCACTTGTCCACACACGCAGCGTGTGAACACAAATCAGCATCCAACCACCACGTCAGGCTCGGGGGTACCCCACACCTGCCCCACCATGGGCACAAGCCCCTGCTATGTACAGGCAGGTGCCTGAGCACTGGGTGCAGAGAGCTGGCAAACTTCTTCACACACATGGCCTCAGAAAGCAAATCAAGGCAACAAAAACCCCCAAAACTAAACAGCTGAAGAAGCTATGCCCGGGTGATTACAAAAACTTGAACTGAAAGCTGATCAAAAGGCATCCAAAAGAGAAAGGGAAGAGGGCTGCCAAGCCTGACTCCCCAAATAAAGTCTCTCTACTGACAAGATCACCTCCGATTCACGATTCTTGTGTCTGACTGCATCTGGAGTCAACACTGGCTGCATCCGATATCTCGCCTCCATGCAAGCACCCACTGGAGCGAGAGGCTGTATTTGGAGGGACGGGGCACTCGGGGACAGTTCTCCCCATTGCTCCCCGCTGACTTTGGTCCATGCAGGAGCTGGGACTGATGGCCGCCCACGGGCACAGCCCTGGTCCTGGCACAGCCCTGGTCCTTGCCCAGCTGCTGCAGCTGATGGGATCTTGAAGCACCAGAGCCCAAAGCTCCTCGCTCTGTGATCCAAGGTGCTGCGAGGCACTTGAAGGGAAAAAGCAAAGAACTGTGAATCTCAGCAGAAATGGGGGTTGTGCTATTCTGCCCCACTACTGAGGGAGAGGATTAAATAATTAATCACAAAAGCAACAGAATGTTAACAAGCCGAGCGGGATCAAACTGCATGAAAGATGCAAACCCCCCCCAACCCTCTTCGGTGTGCTGACAAGCTTCATTTTAATAACTCAACTACCAGAGCTGAGAGGATACACCACAGATAAATAAATGGATCCCAGTCCTTGATGACTTGTGCTGGGGATCAGCTTGAGATCTCCTTTGCCACCAGGCACGGAACCAATTCAGAGACATGTTTTGCACAAGGAAGAACTGGGAGACCGAGGTGTCCTGGGCTTTGGGTGGTCATTGCAAGCTCAAGCAAGGAGGCAAGGGTGTTCTTCTGCACGTGTTGCCCCATTTGGTGGCTTTAGGGGAAGGGAGGACATGCATATGGAATGGAAAACGCAAACAAATAATGCTGCTTCGGTGCCACCTCTAAATAGCAGAGCACGACTTCGCAGAATTGAGCAGCAGCACCCAGAAAATGGGAGCCAGCGGGGATAACAGCCTGTGCACAAGGTGGGAAGAGAAATACATGAACGTGCCTTAATGCCTCTCCTGGATGCTCTATCGTGTCAGCCATGCTGAGGACAGAGACTTCAGTCATTCGAATTTTGTATTATCCTGCACACAGTATATATCCCTGCACAGGCTACGGGGCTACAATCTATTACTGTTAATAATATTAACACATAACTAGTATAATATAGTTTACCCAGTACCAGCTCCGCAGTATATCGCACACCAGACCAAGCCAACCCAAGGCAGATGCTGTGTTACACCAATTTATTATGGAGCTCTTAAGTACTTAACCAGGACACATTTACATCACGGTCCCTTGATGTATTTTCAGTCTTTTTCCATCTTACAGTGAGAAAGGGTTGTGCCAGCTAGGGTGAAAAAAGCATTTGGACTCTATTGCACCAATAACTACAGGAAAACAAAAAAAACCCCAAATCCGCAAACCAAAACCTCTTTGTTTGGCTTCCAAAACATCTTTGAGAAGTTAAACTGATAGGCAAGCAATAGGCAGAGAGTTCTGCAATCCTTTGCTCAGATGTGACAAAACTCTCTGTATGAAACACAAAGCCCTCTCTCCTCCACCACGACATAAACATCACGAACTTTGCTTAAATTAAGTCATAACCTAAAACAATAGTCACACTTACTGCATTTCCAGTCTCCAAGCATTATTTCATAATACTATGGGCATCAAAACACCTATATTATCTTGAATCCTATGTATTTTACCAGAAAAAAAACAACGGACTACAAAGTTAACTCCTCTGTCTGCAACTCTTACTAAGATCAGAAGAGAGCAAAGAGAATCTTGCAGCTTTTCCCATCAAGATATAGAAGCCACATGATACCAACAGGGTGAAGATTTACTTTGGGACAAGAACCCTGCAAATGATGGGAAGCTGCAGGACATGTTTGCAATTGTGAAAGATGGGATCTTGGCGCAGGTTGGGGCAGAGAGCTGAGATATG
Source organism: Caloenas nicobarica (assembly GCF_036013445.1). NCBI lineage: Eukaryota > Metazoa > Chordata > Aves > Columbiformes > Columbidae > Caloenas > Caloenas nicobarica. The sequence goes on along the minus strand of NC_088255.1, from coordinate 18,707,466 downwards.
GTCCACAATTCAGAATTTACACAGGCACTTGCTGGCTAGAAGAGGCTTTGCTGCAACACTTTAATGATACATGGGCTGAATATTTTGCATTTCTGTGCATAAAACCTCACTTCGCCAGAATGAGGTTGTGTCCCTTGCGGTATATCATTTACATTAATATCTCCCCTGCTTCTCAGCATGACTTTTATGTCCCCCCACGATTTAGACAGCAGAGGCATATGTATGTGTGAGGAGAGAGAGGAGGAAGAAATATCTTTTTTAAACATTCATTGAGCTGGAAGTGTGGAAGATGCCAGCATTCGAAGGGTTCAACTGATGTGGAAATGCGGCTCTTTGAAAAGAAGGAATTGAACACCAAAACTGGTTCAGTGCAGCTAAATTGGTCCCCTAAGGGCCAGTGGTAACAGAAACCTTCAGTCCAAATAAGAACAAGTGAAATATTCAGCAAACAGCATTTGATGCTTACGTGCAGGAAGAAAAAAAGCAGTGAAACTGTTAGAAAAATGAAAATATCCCATTACACCAAGAAACAGGAGAAGTGGCGGATAAAGGGGTTTTTTAGCAAATACTCTGAGTGCAGCAGGGTTTTGGCAACTCGACATTGGTAACTCCAACATCTCCCAAGAACACGGCTATGGCCAGTGATAGAGGTTGTTCCACATCATGCCAAACGACCAGCCAGACTGGTCATGTTGGGCTCCCTCCAGGGAACGTTGCCTCCAGGGAACGTTGCTCGTAACAATGGTGGGGAGACGCTCAGCACAGACCTGAGAAGGGTCCCCAAGGAGTGACCACAGAGAACCTGGGTTCTGACCCATATAAGAGTGGGACAAGCATGAAGAAACTCCCCCTGTGACCCAAGGCTGCCTCTGGGGACCTTCAGCTTCAACAGGATTCCACAGCTCCTTTTGGGGAAAAGGCAGCATTGGATGGACAACCTGACTTAGACCCACCGCGATACTTTAAGGCTTCTAAAGGTCTAAGCCAAATTACAGGTGTCTACTACGGGGTTTGCGAAGAAGCTCTAAACAAAACAGGTCTTGGAGCAAATCCCAGACCAACGCAGTCACAGGAATTTGGTACCATGACGCAGCTCATGGCACGAGTTCATATCAGTCACCTGATGACTTTATGTCCACATCCAGCACGTCTGGTTCTTCTCAGTCTTCTTGGACCCAAGCACTCCACTCCAGGGCACTTGTGACCGGGCTTCTGCCTCCAGAGACATGTAAGCCATGTACCCTCTGCCTGAAAAGCGGCTCCTCAACACACCCAACTTGCGTGAAGCAGGACTGCACGACTTGACAGCAAAACCAACACAGCAATGGCCTTCGTCTTCCATCGGTAACATCTCCAAGTCTCTTGATGTGTGCCCCCAACACCTTTTATTGACTGGTGATATTCAGTCCTTGGGTTGAACTTCATCTGATGCCTGGAAGTAGGAAAGGGACCGAGCTCTTGTTGTCTTGTTGGGTATATCCCAATGCAGTATAGGGAGCACCAGCCCAAGACTACAACTAATCCATCTGCATCTACCAGCAGCAACATGGACATGCTGCTGAGGCAGGGGCTGCACAGGCTTTAGTTCAGCCTCTGAGGTTCCCAAAATCAGGGTGTATCTGGCCACTAAGGCTTTTATCATCAGCACATCTCCTGCATTGCTTGTGACCTGGAACCAGCCTACTCCACTGCACGAAATGCTACCACATTAGCTAGACAAACACAACGCCTGAACTCACTCAACAAAAGCTCAGTTCTTAACCATTTTCCAAGAAAAATATATCAGCAACACTACAATAATTTAAATTTACTCTGTAAGGGATGCTAGAATTGCTTTTTGTTGTTCAAATCAGTCTGTTTAATCCCCTCTCTATATTTCTTTGGGTTTTCTTCACAGAAAGGAATGTATAAATGCAGATGCTCTAGTACCTGAATTTCTTGAGTCATTTTACTATCTATTATTATGATCATTGCTTGAAGACAAAACTGTAAGCAATAGCTGTTTCTGGGGCACAAAGGGAGTTAATCAGTAAACATGAGAATGGATTCAAAGAAAGAAAATGCATAAGAAATTAACTGCTCAGGGAAGCGATGCTTGCTTTAAAGGAGGAACACAGTGTATTGTTACTATTTAAATTCCTTGCTTTCTGAAAACGTTTAATTTTCATGAATGTTCAGCTACATTCCATAGAAACAGAAAGAAGTTATTTCTTCTTGCTTTACCAATCTGGGATGAGTGTGTCAAAGAAAAGATCTTGCCAATATCTCTGGGATGTAAGACCATGGGTGTTGCTAATATACGGGTAGAGTGGCTTACATGTAAACTAAGTGGTCACTATTTTATTTTCCACCTAGGATTACTGAAGAGATATCAGATAAACCAATGCTCAGCCTTGGAGCCCTCACTTACAGGCAGAGGAATTACTTCAGGAAGAGAGACCTGTGTTACTGGATTCACAGCTCTGCGTGCACTCCTTGTTGCACTGGCAGCAGATCTGAGTGGGGAAATATTCTTTTGTCTTGCAAAAACTGGAGTATTTTTTTCCCCCCGTGATGATACAGAGGCTGTACGTATCATAACCGATTACCTAAACTAACCTGAGATGCCAATTCCAGCTCCGGATCTAAATCAGTCACACCAGGGATCTGAGCCTGGACGTCTCTGCTCACATGAATGTCCCGACCACCCCATCGGTGCCTATTTCTCAGGGAAAAGTCTCTTTCTCTTTAGTCTGACTGTGATTAGAAAGTTCATCCTGGGCTCAGGAAGGAGTTTCTAATGGCAGGTACATCAAAACTCTACAGATCCCATAGATAGGTTCTGAATCTCTCTTAACTAGAAAACTGCCAACTACTTCCATTTCTTGGACCACTCACACGGGTTGCAATAGACCTGGGAATAAATTAGATGGGGAGAAAGACTCTGCCTTCCTCGCTACTGGATGTATCAGCTACATTTCTGATTTCCAATATTTTTAAAGATAAGCAAATATATTTTAAGTAAAACAAGATATAAGCAAGTGGAGAGGGGAAAAACACCCCAAGAGTTATGTGTAAAGCCTTTGACTGAAAAAGGATGATACTTCGTCTTGGTTACATGCCAGTCAGCAGAGGAAAGGCCACATCTTCTCATAGAAAAAGCTGAGCCTCTGGTAACTTCACATTTAGGCAAGGTATGCTCACACACAGGTATCTTAGCAAGTGTTGTCTTTTAATCACTTTTTTTTCCTCTTTATTTGGTGTTTGGCCCCAGTGCAATGGATGCTGATGTATCCAAGGCAGCACAGTCACAGCAACAGCAATAGTAAGAATCAAACCGCTGCAAGATTCTGGACAAAGGTCCAGAGCACTTGGGTTTTGCTCATGTTTTCTTGGTGGAAAAACAAATGTATATGAGGAGCAAACATGATCTCATGACTGTTCCTATACAGTCCAGCGCACTCAGATGGGAAGGGGCATGTTGGTTGTGAAGACAGACAATTGATTTGAAAAGGCAGTTTGTTTCCTTTCGGTTTTTTACTTCCCAAAATAGACTGCAAAAGAGGAAATGCAGACAGATGTCTTGGGGATTGCTAAATCATGTGGCAATTTTGTACGGAGCACAACTCTTCCCCTGTGCCCTCCCACTATGAGTTATCAAGCCCTGAATCACACAGTGCTGTTGATTTCCACAGCTTTGTGTGATTAATCTGGCTACACTCTGTAAAGCAAAAAGAGCAAGAGGGAGAGAGAGAGAAAGGGAAAATCACTCACAAAAAAACTAGGTTACAATAACCCTCAGGATGTGAGCGAAACCAAGAAGAGGAGGAAAGTTCAGCATCAGGCTGACAGCCTGGGCAAGGATACAGCCCCCGCTCCAGCACATCGGACCTGCTGAACCTCCAATGCACAACACAGCACTTCAAGAGAAAAAGAGTTTATAAAGCCTTATTAAAAGAAAACAATGGAAATAATTTTTTTCTGAGACCCAAGAGTGAGGCACATGGTGCTATTTTCCTTCCTCTGTGTATGGTGGGATGCAAGCAGGTATCGGGGAGGGAGCACAAAGCTAGAGAAGCACTTGTTATTAGCTGACTGTTGCATTAGGAACTAATTGTTGGAACTAATTGAAAACTGACCATAATTTTAGCCTACAGCAAGAGCCAATGTTGTTTAGCTTTCTGTTTGTATCTAACTCATAACAACTTTTTTTGCCAGACTACAAAAATATAAATTAAAACACAGACCTTTATACCATGCTAATACGTAGCCTTATACTCTCAGGACTCCACGAGAGCCAGAACGCTGAAACCTCACTTCACACTATTTTTGTTCTCCTACTCTTCTGCAATGCACTGTTAAAGTATTTTGTTAGTTAAAAAAAGCCATTTCAACTCATCCATTACCATGCAAAGTAATTACCTCAAAGCACGAAATGAAAACCTAGTTCCTTACCAGGTACTTACACTGAGACAGGAGAGAAAGCCTAGATCTGCCAGCAAGGATATACATCCTGTACTGGTATCATCAGTCTGGGGATAACTTGAGTTCCTGCCTTTCTAGCAGCTGATTTTTGGATTTTTTTTAATATATATTTTTGTAGGTGAATATAGGAGAAAGAAGTTAAGGAAAAAAAACCCTCATTTTCACTATTGTGGGGTTATAATTTTGTCTAGTTGCTTCAGATGTCACACTGAAGGCACAGAGCAGCCTGGTGGGAGCCCTGAATTTTAAGACTTTCACAAGGAGGGAGAACAGCATTATATAAACTTTACTGGGGGTGCCCACCCGGTGATTTTAGACTTTGAATTCTGTCAAATTTGGGTAGATTTTTCTCAATTAAAACTAAAGTACTTCCTGCCACGCTGAGAGAATAGAGCAACTGAGAAGCTAATAGAGTAAAAACTCCACCGATTTCCTTGGCATAGGCCTGGGGCACAGGAGCAGATTGGCCTCCAGACAGATCTCCTGCAGATCCCGTCAGCTCCAGCACCCATGAAGAAGTGATTTGGCACATCCCCGTGAGCGTGCAAAGTCAGACGCCTGTACACGAGGGAGGAGATGCTACAGATAAAAAGCTCTCCAGGCACAGGGGAATAAGGAGATCAAGGTCTTTCCTCACCTGTTTTAAATACTGGCTTCCAGGCTGCTTTCTGTTATTCACTGACTTAGAAGGAGTAGGCGAAAATCTCACGTAGCTGCATGTAAGGAATGGAGTCAGGAGGAAAGTATCTCAATTACTAAACAGGGAAAACAACTTTCCTTTGGTTTTAAAATCCAAGCCCTCTCCGGTGAGATGTCCACAATGGAAACAGAGAAACTTGATAAGCAGAATAATGCTAATTCTGAAATAATAATAAACAAATTGTTTATATTGACCCTGAGTTCACTGCATCTTACAAACTTTGGAGAACTATGTTATATTTTAAAAACAGTTAAACGGCAATTATCAAACCACACCATCATCTGAATTTGGATTTCTCTCTCCCTCCCATTCTGCACATTGGCCAGTGGTGACCTCATGGACCTTCTACAGCTTTGCAAGTTCAAGGCCTGATTTTTCTCTATATGATAGAGCAGACTAAATGTCATCTGAAACAAGGAATTTTTTTTTTCTCCAAAAACACGTGGTTGAACTTGCAAGCCAGAGATGCAGCAGCACTTCCCAGCCTCAGGGGCTGCCCATGTGTCACCAGGACATGCCCTTGTGCCAGGGGACACATGGGGCAAGGGTGACGTTCAAGGCCCTGCATCCGATGGGCAAACCCATCCACTCAAAAAAGCCTTGATACGAGGATCTACAATATTTTCAGACCTCCAAGCAATACAACAGTAAATTACTTCCCACATGCCATGCCCCATTCATATCTCTAAGCAAACAAGAAGCATAAGAACAAATTTATGAGCAAGCTACAGTCAGTACTATTAAAATTACTCCTCAAGACCGTTTTTGAAAGTCTCGATTCCATCGTCCAGGCTGCAACACCACATCCCTTCGCAGGGAGCCCATCGACTGGAGCCACGGGAAATGCTCCCAACAGCATCAGCGTGGCCTCTACATCCTCCCATCAAGGTCTGCCTTTAACTTGCAAGGCTGCCAATCACACACAATCCAGGACCAATAAAAAGCCCCATTGCCCAAGGACAGAGGGAGGATGTGCCTGGAGGTGAGTTACAACAGACCTGGAGGGTGGAAGGGGCTGAGATGAAGATGAGCATGAAGTCAAAATCAGTGCTCAGGAGTCAGGTGTCTCTGCCCTCCCTCCCATATTTAGCTTGGCATTAAATCACAGTCTCCCCACAGAAGACAGGCAACCATTTCCTTTCCCTAGAGAAAGCAAAAAGTGCCTTTCTTCTGATTTTGAAAGCTGTTTATGGTGAAAATACTCATCTTGACAAAAAAAAAAAAGTTTGAGACAAGCAGCAGTTCAACCAAAAAGTTCCTGGTTGGGATAAAGGGAGGGTGAGGGGAAGCTAAAGGACTAGGTTTTCTCACTTAGTGAGATGTTTAAAGAAACAGGCATATGTAGGTGGGATGTTTTTAAATGTCTTGGGCACCAAAGAACAGCTTTGCAAGCCTGTCAAGGCTCCTAGCTTCTACTGGAATTAAGGAGGTGCTAATTCCTACCTACTGTTAGAAATCTCCCAATTCTTGAAACCGCTGGTCATCAGGACATGGTAAGAAATGTCCTTGTCCAAAGCACAGAAACCCCTCGGTCAGGTTCACCCAACCTTGCTGGAGACACCTCCTGCCTCTTCAGGCTGCAAGTCCATTTATCTTGCCAAGAGGCTGTGAAACCAAAAGGCATCAGGCAATGAAAATCTTTAAGGAAACTCACCCCTTTTTGCAGTGGTTTACAGCTAGGGACAAAAAAGCCCAAGTTTTCCAAACTACTACACAAACAGCTGGGGACTCATTGTGCATTTCAGCAAAGGGACAATGTCCCTGTTTAATGTATTCCCAGCAAGGCAGGGAGAGCTTTCATTCCTGTTGCCACCAAAGCACACGTGTGGAATCTGGGCAGGATTTGCCCTCAGGACACCAGAACATGCTGTACCTTTCCAGCAGGAAGGGTTAATGCCACCTTAGACACACTGACCGGCTTCCCTGCAAGGATTTATCGCCTGCCTCTGGGCTGCAAGGGCCCCTTTTTCATTCAATTACCCCCGTAAGGGACCAATACCCTCTCTGCCCTGGAGCCCAGAAGATGAGGGATGAACTGGGGCCGAGGAAGTGTTTAGAGCAGGTGACAGTCACCTGGGATGCTACCACATCAGGCTGAAAAATAGGCTTCATTAGGAGACATAAATAAAACATGCTTGATCATAAGTTATTAATGAGATCCGGAAAGGGCTGGAACATGGCCATGCTGACAGGAGAGGAATCATGGCTGTTGCCAGCTCGGTGGTTGGGGCTTAGGGAGCTTTCCTGTGCTCACCACCACCCAGCTTTCACTGCTACAGAAGGAACAACCCCATAAATATTCACCGTAGGAGCCTCTGAGATGTCTTCTGCTGTGAAACATGCTGGTGAGGATAAATCCTAGGAGGTAACGATCATTGTAAAGAAAGGTGGCCAAGCGAGGGCTATAGCATCGCACTCAGCCTTAGGCTCAACCTCCACACCACAGCTGCACTTACCCCTTCTGCTCAAAGTTGATTGTAATTTAATTGTATCTATCTCCCCTCACAAACATCCAGCACAGCCAGGCAGAGCACAACAAGTTTTGGGGACACGGGGTCACAAAAATGCCTAGACTAAAGGACAGATACTTAGGCTGGGGTATCTGCCACTCTCTTTTACACATCCCTCTGCCAGCCAGCCCTTTGCTACGTCTTCCTTTCTCTCTTCAAAACAAAGGTGATTAGGATTTTTAGTGCTAAACGACAAATGCTTTCCCCAGGCCTGACCATCTCCTGAGATGCAACAGATAGTTTGTTTCTGAGCATTTACAGATGGGAAATGCAGCAGAGTTCATTACTCACTAGCATAACTCATACCAGCTCCCATCCTTGGTTGCTGCCTGCTCACGATGGGCTCACACAAGCAGCAACAGTGCCTGGGCATCAGTTATTTTTGCTCAGTCTTTTGAGGATGTACTTTAAACAGACTATCCCAAAATATAGACGACAAGTAACAACATCCCTCTCTGCCTGTTCATTTTAAAGCTCTAGTCTCAAAAGCCAATTCCAGCTCAGTTTAATCCTTGATCAAAGTAGTACAATTTAGCATTGGATTAGTGATTCTCTCATTTAAATCTGTCACTAAGAAATGCAGGTGATTTAAGTATTTTCTAAATATTTCAACCAAAGCCACTGCAACATTATCAGGTAGTATAGGGATAACACTTTTTTAACTTTCCTTACACCCTCGGGCTGCATTTTCAGTGTTTTGCAGGCACAAATACACTTACTCTACCTGTGTCAGAACAGTCTTTTCAACTTCTCTGGAAAGCTGCATAACGGAAAACCCTCACGATGTAAAACTTTTGCCAATTCCTTTAGGATGCTTAAGCAAAAAAGCACATCAAGGAAAAAGAACTGGAAAAAACTAACAACGCACCAAATCTTCTCCTGGCATCATCTCCCAGCTAGAAAGAGCCCTGAGATTGTGTTTGATCCAAGCATTTCCAGGCATCCCTGTCGAAAGGGATGTGCCATCCTGCTCGATTGAGACTATGAAACTCCATCCAGTGCAGAGAGAAGCCCACGAAGCCTCCAAACCAGGGAGGAAAGAAAACAAAGAAGCATCAGCATAAACTACCAAAGGCAACCGATGCCAAACACAAATTCATACACCTGAAGCAAGCTCAGCTCCGAGGCTGCCACAGCAGGACGGTAACTCCGGAGCGAACGTGCCCTAGTGAGCAGCAAAGAGCACAGAGACCGTCCTGCTGATACCTCTGGACACCCACCAGAGGAAGCAGCACGGCCGGGCAACCGTCACCCACGTGCTCCCTTGCTCCCAGCATCCCGACACACGATGTCAAGTGTAGCAGCCCTCAGGCTCCTGCTCTATGCTTGGGTCTGTCCCATAAGATTGCAACCTTGATCCGAGCAAATACTTTTTTTACTTACTAGGCAAGTCACACACAGAAATTTCACCCCAGACTTAAGGCCTAGCTCGCCTCAGAAATATATACATCATGTTCAGGCCCTTTCCTTTGCTACCAAAGTTTTGTACCTGTGAGTGTCCTCAGAGCTCCTGTGCATCAACACACAGATCCCTGCACCAGCAAGTCTCTCTCCCCTTAAGTGGGACTAACAGCTGAGTTTATGCATTCAGTACAGCCTGAAATCAATAATACCCAAGTTACATCGAGACTGTAAAAGCTGTTGCTCTTTAGAGGTCCCTATAAAAACACGGGTCATCTTCCTTTATGCCAAAGGACTTTGATGTGCTGCAGGAGTGCAGGAAAGCAGAGCTGCCAGTGGTCAGCAATGGCTCCAGGGCCCATTAAAATGCAAACCTTTCAGAAATCAAAGGCGACAGCGACGGGACTGAGCACGGGCTGTGAGCTCTGCAACCACCGAAATCTCCGCTCTGGTTCCGAGACCCATTTAACACTCACACAACTAAACCAGGTGCAAGGGACCCGGAGATGACAGTCCAGCACAAAGAACTTCTTTACTTCTCATCACATGCAATGCTGTGGGATTGTGAGAAGATAAACACTGTCCTGTCTCAGATTAATTTACTCTGAGATGTATTTAAAATATCACTGCTTTGCAAATCTCCAAGTTGTTTTTCTCCCCGCTGCCCCCCCAGGTTTCTCATCCTTTCAACCCACTCCCCTCCTGGAAGGAGCACAGGGGTGGGACAGACATCAGGACTCCCAAACAGTCTCGTGGAGTCCGGCAATCACTCAAGTGCCTCTCCCCGCAAAGTAATATCTCCCACATGGGAGGAGGGAAACCTTGTGAGACACTGAGGCAAACCTAAATCTGCTTTACTGCAATAATAACCGTGGCAGACAGATAGAATAAAAATCCAGAGAGTCAATGGGGAAAAAGAAAATATTCAGCCTTCGAAAAATATACAACATGCAAGAAAGTAAAATGATCCTACTGCCCCCGCCAACACACACAGAGGGTGAAAAATCAATTGCAGACCACGTAGCTTTTTTCCTCCTGCCCAGCTAAGGAAAAGTAAACATTTAAGTGTGTCCCCTCCAAGTCCCTCGTGGGCAGGAGCGAGCCGCTCCGCTCTCCCCATACCTTTATTCCGCCGTCTCACCACCCCGAGCCGGCACTTGAGCGAAACAGCGAACATCTTCCCCGAGTGCAGCCTCCAGCGCTCGCTCACATGGCTCTGTGCGCTTCTCCCTCCGCACCTCTGCCTGGCTCTGCGAGGGGCTGCCGGCTCCAAATTAATTTATGATTACTGTGAAACAGAGTTCTGCTTTATGGAGTGGCAGAGAGAGTGATAGGGAAGGGGCTTGGGGGGGAAGGATGGTAAAGATGGAGCTAGAGGGGGGCACAGACCCTTTCCAACAGTACTTTCAGTGTGGGGCTGTTTTGTCTTGTTATCTTGTCCAAATGAATAAAATCACTCATTGATGTTTATAAATCTACCGCCAGTCTCCTGCTGTTAAGGGCTGGGAATCTGGTACTACATTAACATATTAATTTCCAAAGTAATATTATTCCATAGCACATAAGGGTGCATGCTTGCACTTCACCAGAAAGCTAATCCAGATCTTACCAAAGCAAAGGAGATAAAAGCCCATGATTTTACAGGACCAGTTCACCAGAAATCAGCAACAGTCCACTTACTGCAGGATTATGTCCTGGCAACAGTCCCAGTAGCATTAAGTCCTGCCAAAGAAACTTTTCTGTAAATAAAACTTGTATCTTCAGAAACTACCGACGATGTCCCACAGACCTGAGAGTGAAGCCACCGCCCCAGGGACACACAAGTCACCTGTTGAACATCAGCTCCCCACACAACACATGTGATGTATCCCAAGTCCCACCTCCTACTTACAGAAGTGGGATGATGGACCACCTGGAGATTTGTGCTGGGGATGGAGCAGCCTTGGGGCAGTTCAGGGCTTCACTTTCAAACCGGCTGGAGAGCTTTTGTTTTTATAAGCTGTTGCATGTAGCGGAGGAGGGTGGGCAGCCCCAGGCAGCACCCCAGGACACAGCTGGCTCTCAGCAGGGGTTACTGAGCAAGAGAAAACACCACGCTTATTTTGGGCAGAGCTACCAGGGAATTTAGGGGAAGGCAAAACAGATGCCTCGCTCTTGGCAAGGGTCCCCATGAGGAGTCAGCCCCATACAAACCCTCACCAGGAGCTCGTGCTATGGGAGGAGACAGTGGTGGTTTCTTCCCAGCTGTACCACCAGAGGGTCTGCGTGGGTTGGGGTGTTGGTGAGACCCAATGCACCCGCCTGGAGGGACTGGTGATGTCCAACAGGGCCTACTATGTGGGATAAAAAGGAGTTTGAGGGACCTGTACAAGGACTCAAAGCCAGCACAACGGGGTAGATTTTGTGCACCTAAAGAGGTTCCTTTGTCCAGCCAGGTCTGGTGACCAAGGGGACATGAAAAACCAAAAGCCCATGGGTCACCTGGTGGCAAGACAAAGTTCATAGTGCCCAAGTTACTCTTTGTCAAATACAGGCAGCACAGTGGGCTGAAATACCTATACAATATATTAGACACAGTGAAATAAATCCAACCCAAGGAACAGCCATTTGAGATACTAGCTGAGACGATACAGTGCTACCTGTTCTTTTATTCAGCTTACTATTCTGATAACAATCTCGTTTTTTCTCACATGCTATCAGCAAAGAGCAGATTTCTAAAGGAATAATTTCCCGAAGTTTAGAATTCCTGGGAGAGAACGACAGTGGAGGTTAACCATTAAGTCTTTACAAAGCTCGGTCATATTCAATTGCCTTTTTAAGCTCAGGTAAGCACAGACTTGCACAGCCTGATAGTGCCTCAAAACAGTAATTTGCAGAGCTTCCACAGGTACAGTTTTCTCTGTGTTCCACACACTTTTCTGAGAGAAAGACACTTGTTGAGGACTCTGCCTGACCGATGTTACTATTACTCCCTACCATCTGACTTTTAGACCCAAGTCACGCCGAGTGCAGCACACAGCTTTGGCTGGCCTTTCCCACTGGGCTTTTACACACAGCCTTACCCGGGGCTTTTAGCAGCCGAAAAAGGAAAATATTCCTCGCCTTCTCTATGGGGATTCAGATGATGGTAGAGGAAGTTCTCAGCTGCTTCTCACCATGGTCCCAGGAGAGCTCAAAGGTGCCTTCCAGGAACTCAGGAGGAAACTCTCAATTTATAGAAGAAATCCCCATTGCCAAGTCAGTCCCCAAGGGCTAAAGGCTGACCACAATAGACGGACACTTGGGAGTTTACTAACACTAAATCTCTGAGCACCTTTTCCAGCCAACATTTCTGCTGACCTCACAGGTCACTTAGGAGGTCACAAATTGTTCCCACAGACCAACTGCTCCACTGCATCTTTTGAGGAGGCCTCCGAGAGACACGGCACAGAATCATTGGCCCCGATACCCGATGGCAGCAGCACTCTGCCACCCAGCCCCTTGCACTTAATTTCCAGGGTCACCCTCCCACTGTTCAGGTGGGACGGACACACGCACTGTTTGATAAACTCCAACTCAAAGGTGTAAGTTTGGAACCGAACAAAAACGTAACACAGACTGACCCAGAACATTTTCCAGCAAGGAAAGGGCTACAAGAGAACTGCTTTCAACACAAGGCAGCGTTAGCGGCACAGCAAACTGCAGTCTCAGAGGAGCTAACACCAAATTTCAAATTCAAGAATTCCAATTACAGACCCTCGAAACTCAATAAACCCTCGGTGCTTTAGAGAGCAACCTTCACGTAACAGCACCAAAGATTTTCTTCTTGACTCCATCTTTAAAACAGAGTTAAAAGGATTGTTGAGTGCATATATGTATATTAAGTATAGATAAATTTAGACGTAATGTATGTATTTAAAGCCTCGTACAGAAGATGAAAAGCCTGAGCGTGCTTGCATTGCATGAGAAATACGCACGTGGGGCTGACGATGGGTTGAGAGATGGGGCCGGGCAACAGATCTCCAATTAATTTAACTGAAGCTGTAGCAGAGGAATTTATACAGTTTTCCCGACTAAAACCCCATTTTGTGCCAGATTTTGCCTGCTTTCACAATGCTGAAGTACCAGCCTACACATTAGACTGGAGGAACCAGTGCCATTTCATCTTCTCTCTAGGTTCATCACTGGGATTTTAGCACATTCAGATGTAAACCTGAATATTAAGATCCAGTTGACCCTCCTCTGAGAGGCTCAGACAACTCCTTTAGCTGGGGGAATTGCCTCGATGTCCCAAGAGAATTGGTTTTACCTCAGAGGAAATTCTAGTTGCAAACAAAACACAGCTGTTTCTCTTTGATACTGAAGCAAGTGTGTTTTCAGCTTTCCTGCATGTAAATCTAATCCTCATTTCAGCTGACGAAATGACTGTGGGGACACTGGTCATCAAGAGCACACAATAGGAGGAGTGAGAAATGCAGCAATTAAACTAAGAGCATAAAAAAGCATTTGTATAATGGGAAATCTATTACCATTTATCATGGCTGGTATTTGAAGTGGCTCTGCCAAGCCATAGAATCCATTGCAAATAATGCAAGAGGACAATGAAAATAGATTTAAACAGAGTATAAGAAAAATAAAGCAAACCACCATGTGATTAATGAATATACAGTAATCAGAATATATGTATGTACTGCTGCGTTTATCTCTCTGGTAATGGCTACACTTTTTATATAATAGCAAACTGTGGAAAAACAGTGAGGAAGAAAACAGTCTTCTATTCATGTAAACATTTAAAAATAAGTATCAGAACAAAATTAAAGGAGCAGAAACTATTCAAAAGTAGAGCTCACATTAAATTAGTTCATGTTCCCCTTGAAGTTGCCATACAGTTTGTTTCCTTCCTCAGGAATAATAATGCAAAATCCCATGTGTCTAATACATATCCTTGAAATTACACACTGTACTAAAATGTATTTTAAAAGGCAATATTTCCTTACCAACAGGTACAGTTATGGCTGAATGCATTAATGTTACAAATACTGATAATAATGCCTTTGTGAATTTGTTCAGAGTATTTTCATCTTCTCTTCACTAGTTTAAAGGATGTTCCAACCTTACTTTATATATGCTCAATTTTGTATGACTATAGGTACGGTTAGCAGGTAGACCCATAAAACAAGTTCTGGGGAGAAAAAAGCACATTTCTATAGAGAGGTAGCCTTCTCTTTTTTCTTTTCATTTGGTATTTACACATTGTCTGCAAAAAATAAAAACATTATTACCAGATACTGGGCTAACAGGCTTTTTATTATCACTATAGATCAGACTACAGTGAACTGGCTAATCAGTGTACGTCTTCCATTCAAAAATAAACCAAAATAAACAAAGTTCACTATAGATAGTTCTACTGTAGAAGTAGCATGAGTAACTTCTGATTGGAATAATTTCTGGTATCAGTAACAAAAGGTACGAAACAACCTGCCTTTTTTTACCACAGCACTTTGTGAAAATCTTATCATTGGTAAACAGATTTTGTTGGGTAACTCTGTCCAGTAAAAATACATAAAACAGACTGGCCAACAACAGACTGAAGGTTTCTCTCAAAAATATTCATTCTATAGCGCATGTTAAGATAAGCCATTGCAATTAGCAGACAACAGATCTCCCCCCAAGAGTTTGGGAGCTCTCTGAGAGCCACAGAAGCAAATAACATTGGCCAAATGTGGCATTAAAGCATTTGGAGACAAAAAGTCTGCCTTAGATAAGCAATTTGGAGCAATGCTAAAACAAACTCAATACAGTTATGCCTTGAACCAAACTCAGGATGAGTTGATCTGTAAAAATCAGATATCCCAGAGACCCTTGGGATGCTGTGTATCAGTGATGAGCTCTCCTTCCCGATGCGCGAATTCCTGCAGAAATACCCGTATCCTCCGTGTAAAGCAGAGCAGCACCAAGGTACCCAGCAGCCAGGTGCTCACCCTCTCGCCACAGACTGAACAGACCCCAGGCTCCAAGTTTATTGCCTCTCGGTACCCGTTAAAGCAAATACACTGCTAATAAATGCTGTTAGTTCAGGGCAGGGGGTCACACTGAACC
The DNA here is from genome assembly GCF_036013445.1 of Caloenas nicobarica. Lineage (NCBI taxonomy): Eukaryota > Metazoa > Chordata > Aves > Columbiformes > Columbidae > Caloenas > Caloenas nicobarica. Next base: position 18,692,313 of record NC_088255.1, on the reverse strand, counting down.
TCTTTCTCTTTGTGTGTTGACACTGTCAGTCACAAAGGTTTGGGAGAAGATGCTCAGCCCACACTCACATCTGTCCTGCTTTAACTGATTACCCTTAATAAATGATTCCAGTGACAGCATGAATGATTAACAGTTTCATTGAAGCCATGCTCGATTAGTAGAAAATTCCCAAAAGGAAATGGTCTAAATTACACTTTACAGGTACCTTGCCTGGTCCTAATTAGCACGGCCACAGCCTCCAATGGAGTAACATCAGGGGGAAGCTTGATGTGGCACTATTAGGTTTAATTACCCTGACAATAACTTACGAAGGTGACAGTCTGTCATGAAACTGTGTTCAGCTAAGTAGACAAACAGGCCTCAGTCATTAACCTTCACCCTTGGTATTTTTACAGCGTTTCTTATTTTCTGCATCCACGACTGACTTCTCTGACACATGCTCTGAACATCCTGTGCAATTTTTTTTTAAACAAACTCACCAGCTTCACAGAAGGCCATGTCACAAGAAATGCCATGTTTAATTTTCAGCTGTACACAATTATTTCCCTGAATTAGAACTTCTCCAGACCCTCAACCCTCTGTAGCATCAGCTACAAGAAACCAGGAACAGGCTCTTTGGAGAAATGCCCGGTTCTCACCATTGTATTTGCTGAGACTATGAACGCAGCCGTGTGGAAGCACCACGATCCCGCAGTTTCAAAAGTACCGCTCGTGGGGACTGCACCTCAACATAAACTGCTGAGATGCTAATGGTCTACACCTAGATTAGACTGAGACTGGAAATCAAGGAAGACGATTTAAAGACAAGGGAAGGCCAGGGTGAGAGCTTTGTGCTGATGATGTCTTCCTACTTGTCCTTTCCATAATTCACAGCCCAGACTGGCAGGAAGCCTGACTGTGTAGGATTTGATGGGCACTTTTCTGCAATTCAAGTGGGTGAATGGCATTTAGATTATGTCCCAAAGCTAAGAAGGCAGCTAATTTAAACATTCACATCTATGTTCCTTTTTTGAGCTTTCAACTTGAGGCCTATCAGCATTACTTGGACATCTCCTCCTATTATCATTATTTTATCAGCTGACAAGAACATCTCAACAATTCACGTGTAAAAGCATACTTACATATTCTTCCCTGGTAGAATTTTAGTGGTGACGCTGCAGTCTTACCAGATCCACAGCAAACCAAAAGCTCAGGTGCTTGGTGCTCAGTCCATCTTTTTTTCCTGCTTCTGCACAACACAGAGTGTAAGAGAAGACAGGTCCCTACCTGGAAATGCTGCTGCAAGAGTAGTAAATAACATCGACTGTTTAATTGCAAGAAAATGTTGCATACATTTGGAAACTGCGTTATGAGAGATGTATTTTCCCAAAGAGCAGTGACTAAAGTGGTATAGCCTATTGCCCGTCATAAGCAGCGTGGTTTTGCAGGTGGAACACTGTTGCTGAGATTCAGCCCAAGACCGTAGTTTATTTTGCCAGGAAATGCTGAAGTCATTCTTTAATAATTAAACGGTACAGCATGTTTGTTCAATCTGCGAATCCATGGACAAGGCATCAGTCTTTCCAAGGAGACAGCTGAGTCTCCTGAAGCAAGAAATTAAAATAGTCTTATCTCCATGTGCTGTATTGCCACTCGCTCTGACTGCCAATTTACTTCGGAGAAGGAAAGTCTCTTGCAAATGCTGACTGCAGATGCCAGCCCAGACGGGGGTCACGCTGCGCCTCCCCGAATGTACTCCCAACAGTCTTCTCACTGTATTTTACATTGCTGTCGTGCTAATGAAGCAATTAGTTAGTAACAGCCCAAGACGAGTTAGTGTGCCAAAGGCCAAAAGTCATTTCCCTCTTAAGCGGGTTCTCATTACACAGTTTAAGTGCCAGCTACAGGCTTTTACTGTGAGCACAGTTAAAAGATAATTCACAAATCTGTTACTTACAGAGCACTGTCACTGCCCAGCCTCAAAGACGACCACAGGGAAGCTGCGGTCACCGCAACACGCAGCTTCTCTTTGGAATTAAACAGCTTCACTTTAGACATGTTATGCTGGAAAAACTTTAAATAATCGTGCAGAATCAGCACTGTTTCTGCTAGGAAATACATGTACCTTTTTAAATGGCTTGTTCATGCTGGTAGACTTGCTGTTACTGATATTTAGCACCCAGTAAAAAAAATACTTTGTTTCTTAAGGAAAAGATTGAAAGTTCCAAGTTACACAATTATTTAACAGTAGCAGAGTGATCAAGAGATCATAAGGACCCGTGAAACTGAAATTTATTATTATCATTAAACGCTGCAGCAATATTATGGTTGCTTTTATAGACCTCATCTGGGGTCTTGTTTTGCCTGCATTGTACAAATGCTCTTGTATCACACTGAGCACGGTTTGAGAACAAATGGGCCAAGAGAAGTACAATTCTCTCTATTTTAAACTGTTACAGACAAGATCCCTTTTCTAAAATAATAGCGGTAAAGGTGTTTCACTCACAAGAACAAAGCACTTGGGCAAAGAGTACATTTCCCATGTTCTGGTCTCCTTAAATCAAAACCAGGTTATCTGCCTTCCAGAAAACCAGCTAGAAGGTTTGCTTTGGTCTTGTCCAAGTTACTAGGGATACACAGATGAAGGTTTTGGCCTGTTTTTTTACAGGACATCAAGCTAAATTATCCTTGCGCACCATCAAATCTAATGACCACATCCAATACCATGTATAACTGGCATTGTTTCTTGTCTCTAAAACAGCCACACCAGTTTACTCTGGCAGAAAACTTGCCCATCAGTGGTTTGCCCAGTATTAGACTGGGAGTCAACAGCAGAAGAGGGAACTGAGCCCAGTTCTAATTAAATGCATACATCCACCTGAAAACTCATCATTAGTTTTTCCTACTTTAAGCATTTTCCATTCACAGGCAGCCTGATCTGCTTACCCTGTTTGACAGCAGGTGCAGACTTACCAGCCCCTATGGTTATCAGACCCAGAGCCGCACCATCAAAGAGGTGACCCAACACTCCTCTAAGAATTGACTGCATCCAAAATTAACTAGAGACTTGCTTGGAAATGCCTAAATTGTAGTAATTATCATCATGATGGCGTAATTAAAAATGGATAAAATCTCACTGACAGGTGGTATTTTGGAAAGCACCATCGATTTCATGCTTCCTGCTAATGGAGATACTTTCCTTTTGCCATCCAAGGGAGCCTTCGAGAACTCCAGCTCCCACGTCTACTCTCTTCAAACCTCATTTATTATCCGTATTTCAGACATACTTTCCTACCCCAATACCCTACACTTCCCTCATCCAGGAATTGCCACGTTCATTTCTCTAATTAGCAATGCCAAACTCAGCCCTTCACAATTCACAGTTCAGTTTATACCTTATTTTATGTTGACATCTAAAGACAGTATCAAAGCTGCATTTTATAGTCAGGGAGCCTGAAACTCTCACTCTCTGTTTGCATTTCCTTATTAATGGATTAGTCCCATCATCATGTGAATGAGCTGGAAAACTCTTTGCTCTGAAGTCAATGTTGATGCACCCTACAAATGGGGCTTCAGATCGATCAGAGGACAGATGGTATAATACGTGGAGTTTTCCAAAACTCCTACGCTGCCTGGCTTTACTTACTTGTTTTTTACTATTAATCTGCAAAAACCTGCCAAAGTGAATGCTGCAGAGAAGTTAATTCAGTACATGCTTCCCTCTGCCCTGGCCTCCAGGCTCACCTGTGCTTGTCTCATCCACAGACTAATTCCAGATCCAGCTGCAAAAAAACAGACTAAACTACCCGGCTTCTGCAACTACTTGATAAGCAAGCGAGGTGCGGATGGCATCTCTAACCATATGAGCATTTACATACTTGCCCTTGAAAAAAAAAAAAAAAAAAAGACTGTCTGTATGCTTACAGGTGTTCACTCTTAACTCATTTCCTCAGTGCTTACTACAAGCAACCCCAAGATAGAAGGACTGCACTGAATCTGATCACTCCGGCCCTCTGCAAGCTGAAACCTGCAGCTTGGATTTAGCTGCTCTCTAGAGCTCAGCATCATATGAAAGGTGAGAAAGATGCACACAGAAACTCACGGAAAGCTTAACAGTAAGGAAGTTTATTTATGAGGGCAAGATTACACGGGTTTAAGGAACTCATCTTTTTCTTTTTGCAAATATTAGCCTTCAGCAAAAACATGAAAGCATTTGTCTTTAGAATAAAGAGGATATTACCAGCTAATTAATTTCTAGCACCAAACAGTCCAAATGAAGGAGGTTTAATTGCTGAAAATGCTGAAACAGAATATTTTCCCAGCAAAATTTATGTTTGGTTACAGTGGATTGATTCTGTTTGATCAAAAGCTTCCTCTGTACAATTGCTTTTGCTGGAAGTTAGAGACCCCATAACCATCCATGATCGTTTTGCCACCTCTGAATCTCCAGTGTGCACCAGCAACCCCCTTTGCACAGCCGCCACAAGACATGCAAGTGGGGTGCCCACCAGGAGCTATAAATAATGCAGCTCCATGACCCCGTTAGCAAAGGGGGAGATCAGAAATGCTGAGGCTTTGAAAGGGCACCAGGCTCCACTTAGGAAATACAGCTTTCTCCTTCTGCTGGTCACCACAAGGGAAATCACTTTAAAAGGCTGAAAAAGGGCAACTTTCTAGCTCAATAGACCAGTTTATATCTTATGATATGAGCATAACTGCTAATATCTGCTTCATTTACAGTACACTCACTACCATAGGGCACAAGCAGAGAGAGGATTATTAGGGTCTCCAGCCTGTTGCCTTTCTCAGGATCCTTTGCCTTTATCTATTTATATATCCCTGCCTCAATGCTATTAACCCTGACTTCTTGAGCGCCACAGGTTAATTCCTGTCCTTCGGTTTTCCCCTTTCCACCAGCAACGACACTGCTCCCATTAGCAGAACACTTGGTGCCAGTCTCAGAGCTGTCCCAGGACCTGCAGCAGTTTAAATCTCAGCTGCTCGACTGCCCTTTGCAGCCCACCAGCACGGTCCTTAGACCACGACCAGGACCACACAGCGCAGCTGACATACACCCAGCCTGGTGCCGATGCTCTACCAAATGGACCTTTTTTGCCTTTTCTGTTTCTCCGCCTTCCCTGATATACAGCCTTGTCCAAATCACTTCACCTCCTGCATTCCCTCATCAAATAAATAAATAAAAATCTCAAGCATTTATTTAGAGGTTCCTCAAGACACTGTTTTAGTTATCACCACTTTTACCACACAACATCTTCACACTTAACTTACACAGAGCTCTATGAACAGCCACATTTGAAGAAAAGAGCCATAGGAATACACAAATTGCTTTTTTCCCCAGCATCTGAATTTATGGCTGGAAACTAAACTATGAGCTTTACAATAATTTACAGCTGTACAACGAGACCCATGGGATATAAACAGAGAAGAGAACCCTGCAGGACAATAAATTGCCACGAACAAAACTGTCATCACGAAACGCCTACGAGCCATGTGAAAACAACCCTGCTGATGGGACACAGTGGGGGCATTTTGGCAGTTGCTCTTCTGCTGGCACGAGGTACAGGTGCCTCTTGCAAAGCAGCAAGGGGGAGACACCTGGCCCTGGTCTCCACCACCACCTGCAGTTCTTCCCATCTCCATACCAGGGTCTGGGACACCCCACTGGCTTCTCATGATGTCCAGAGCACCAGCCCCCAACTCCTGATGATGAGACACTTCTGAAAGGTCATAAAGTTTCATCAGGCCCAAAGGCACCTGAAGCATCCAAACCCTGTGGACAGGCCAGCCACATAGTTTTGGACTCTTTTGTTGGTGTGGTCCCACTCTGGGCAGGCACCTATCTGAAGATGTTTGTCTTCACCCCAGGGATCAGGTGGGACAAAGACTGGCTCCAAGAGGAGCCCGTTGTCGATCCCTGCAGCTCCTGATCTCCTTCGCCTGCCAAGGCTGCATCTCTGTGGGTCCCCACGTCCCTCCAAGCCCCAGTGCTCGTGAACTTCAAAGCCAGAAGAAATGCAGAAACAATTCTGGGGAGCTCAGCCGGTGGCTTTACAAGGATGGCTTGGTTTTAATTATGTGCCTGGGGGATTTCTTGTGGGAGGATGAAGCAACTAGGTCTGGCATCACTTAGCAATGGAAGGGTAGGAGTTTAACACAGATGATCTGAAAGGCTGAGCAACATCCCTTGGAATGTATTTATTTAACCTAGAAGTTGAGTAGCTCTGTATTTCTAAGGTAGCTGATCCTGAGTGGAAAAATCAGAGGAATAAATGTATCTTAGCTTTCAGAGAAACCAGACCCAAAAAAAAAATCTCCAGTGTAAATTTAAATTCCCCATAGCATTACACATGGCTGGGATGTGCGTTTATATTCAGAGCCCTGGTACAGTATAAAGAGATCTGTGATAGATTGCACACACATGTCACTGACAATCCTTCTTCTCATACCAAATTTCTCCCCCTGTTGAGGATAACATGAAATTTTCCCAAATAGCCCTTTTGCTGAATCTGCCTTTCTGCTTAGGCATCACAAAGCCAGGCAACTCAGCACTGCTTTGAAATGGGGGGGAACAACAAAAAGAAATCCAGAGAGACTGTCCACAGGGAAATCCAAGGAGCTACAAGAAGATAAAACGAGATGCAAAGAGGGATCCTTATGAAAATGCATGAAATGTGAAAAACTGACAGGCCAATTAAAGGTGCTGAAATACAATCAGAGATTATGCCAATGCCACCGCCGTGTCCTATTGTTCTCCACCCTCCTTTTGTTCCCTCTCCCCAGCATCCCTCAATCCCTTCTGCTCATCCCCCAACCAGCGACAACCGCAAACATATTACAGACCCACCGCTCCTTGCCCTGTGTCTTTGCACAAATTGCCTTTTTTCCACCAGTCCTGAGCCAGCTGATGGCATTTCTGCTCTCTCTGCACTGCTCCTGAAAAAGGCACATGAATTCTGAGAGCCTGCGGGGAGCTGGGGCTGGCTGACGCTTCTGTAAACACCACGCTAACCTGTTTAAGATATTAGACTCCCTTATATGCGTTTTTAATAATAAAGGCAACATTCAGATGCTGCCAAGGTCTCAGAGAGACAGTAGCAGACGCAAAAGAGCCACCTCTACCATATAAACAATGGAAAATGCTCTCTTATCTTTTCATACCGCTAGGCCTCCAGGCTGCAAAATAAATGATTGCATTCATTTACATTTTATTGTGGAGATATAACCGGCTGGAATAACTGCCAGCAGAGAACCCAACTGCAGGAATGCATTCTTTTTCTCCCTATTTGCCTTACCAGATGATTTTTTTTCTGGTAATCCATCTCTATCACCATTGTCTAGATGGCAGAAGGGGCATTAACCCATTACCTATCTTGCATTTAGGGGAAAAAAAAAAAAAGCCATAGGTTCAGCATTTTACAAAGCCTCAGGCTAACAAACTGTTACAGAGACCATGAAAGAGGGGCCCTTCACTGAAACCATATCCAGGCAGTAAAGCCAAAAACTTTCTTACATAGTCACACATTCGTGTGACACATCCCTAACAAGCCACATGGAAGTCAGCCCATGGGACACCTTCACCTTAGCCAGTCACTTGTACATCCCTTAGAGCCAACAGAGAGGAACAGGCTCTCCGGAGAATTCATCCTGCAGGTTTGAGATGTCTATTTTGGATTGAGAAGCATTAATACATAGAATCATAGAATGATTCGGGTTAGAAGCGACCTTAGAGATCATCTAGTTCCAGCCCCCCTGCCATGGGCAGGGACACCTTCCCCTAGACCAGGTTGCTCAAAGCCCCGTCCAACCTGGCCTTGAACAATTCCAGGGATGGGACATCCACAGCTGCTCTGGGCAGCCTGTTCCAGGGCCTCACCACCCTCATGGGGAAGAATTTCTTCTTCATATCTGATCTAAATCCACTGTTTTTCAGTTTAAAGCCTTTACCCCTTGTCCTATCACTACATACCCTTGTAAAAAGCCCCTCTCCAGCTTTCTTGTACCTTTAGGTACTGGAAGCTGCTCTAAAGTCTCCCCAGAGCCTTCTCTTCTCCAGGCTGAACAACCCCAACTCTCTCAGGTCTTCCTCACAGGAGAGGTGTTCCAGCCCTCTGATCATCATCATGGCCTCCTCCAGACTCACTCCAACAGGTCCACATCCTTCTTATGTTGGAGGTCCCAGAGCTGAAGCAGTATTCCAGGTGGAGTCCCACGAGAGCAGAGAGGCAGAATCCCCTCCCTCGACCTGCTGGTCACGCTTCTTTTGATGCGGCCCAGGATACAGTTGGCTTTCTGGGCTGCAAGCACACAGTGCTGGGTTGTGTTGAGCTTCTCATCGACCAACACCCCCATGCCCTTCTTCTCAGGGCTGCTCTCCATCTATTCTTTGACCAGTCTATATTTGTGCTTGGGACTGCCCCAACCCATGTGCAGGGCGTCAAGCTCAGAGGCCAATGTCCAGCCCTGCCCCAATCTGTGTAACCCTGGGCAAGCCCAGCAATATCTCTGTGCCCCACATCTCCAGCTGTGCATGAAGCCATCCAGCCACCCAGGGTCCTGCAGGGCCATCAGATGCTCCAGGACAGGGTCAGAAAAGCGGCTCGACAGAATTAGGTGGGTGAGAAAGAAAAAGAACAAGCCCATAAAATGTTCCAAAGCTGCAACAACACTATTGCAAACAAACTACCAAATGTGACAGTGACAAGAACAGTGACCTACATTAGACATGAGCGTATTTTCATCTTAAGTGTGGTTTCGTAAGCACTTCATATCCCTTAGACGCTGGCTATGCAGAATGAGGGAAGCTGAGCCTGATGGCCGAGCGCACAGCCCTTCACATTCTTCTTTGCAGGGTCACAGCCACCAGCAGAGAGTTCAAACATGCTGGGGAGATTAATGCTGCAAATGCCCCTTTTTTATGTTCCAGGCTTCTCTCCTTTGGCTTTTTTATAGATAGACTAAAACTAGAATAATTTCCAGTGATATTGCAGCCACAGCATAGTTTGCTTGGAAGATAGAGGCAGATATAACAGACCTGGGTCCAGACCAACTTTGGCCCTAGCACGCTTTTGCAGGCAACAACATCCCTCAGAAAAATGGAAGCCTAAATTTGTCCATCTCTCATTGCTTTTCTGTTGCACAAGTATACATAATAAACGTCCAGGCTTAAATACAACGACACATATTAAACAAAAATCTCAATAAGCTACACGTTCCCCCTGCACTTTTAGGAACGCCATCGCACCAGACACACTCCCTGTTGTCCCCATCCACAGATGTGCAAAATGCCAAGCAAGGGAAGGTTTATAAAGGAGACCCAGTTCTCTGCCCTTACCGCTTCTCCCACTGATATTTTTCAGCCTTTGGAGAGCACGACAGCCATCGCTGGCTGTAGGAAGCTCTCCCATCACATAAGCAATGGGCATCACACAGGCACGTTATCTCCAGGCAAGCAGGAGCATCCCTGTTTCCTTACCACCGGTACAGAGGTGCAAGTGGCACAAACCACCCGGGTCACAGAGTTCCCGGCTCTCCTCTTCCTCCACCCTCAGCTCCTCTCTCCATCTCTTCCTCCTCCTCGATGACTTCTTCAGGATCTTCAACACCTTGTTCACTTTATTCATTTGGTCTCGCGGCTGCAGAGAGGGGACAGGATCTCCCCAGCTCCTGTGTCTCAGCAGCTCCAGCTCCCCGGGAAGGAGGGACAGGCAGAAGCAGGCAGGTCACTGGGAGGCACGAAAGCGCTCGTGTGTGTGTGTATGCGTGCGTGTCTCTGTGTCAAAAGCTTCTTTCCACCCAAAGAGAGTTTTGTGGGAGGGGGGAAGGAGAGAGCGGGCATTTCTTCTGCCTGATGACTTGGGAAAGCTCATAACTCACAGGGGCAGCAGATCTTGAACACGGTTTTCAATTTCTGTTTTCAACAATACATGCATTCTGGCAGATTTCAAATGCTCCTCAGGCAAAAAAAACCCAGCATCAGCTCAGAAAAAGCAGTGACTCTTAAAGAATTCTGGCTCCATTTCAAAGATTAGAAGTAGCTAATGCAGACAGCAAACAATATCTGCATCTATGAGAAATGCTAAATATCTGGGCACTCCGTAGGAAAGAACCTGGATTTTCCTGGACTTACGTAATTACTCACATTTATCCAGCACCTTTCAGACATCACTTTCTCACTGACATCTTTGGAAAGAGGCAAGTAATTTCCCCAGTTTCCTGCAGACACAGCAAGGTGAAGTGGCAAATCGACATTTTTAGTAACAAGCACTGAATACAACCCTGCAAATAGCATCTTTATTTCCAAAGTCTAGACTCTCTAAGCTTTCAGGATACCTTAGAGCCTCTAAATGTCTTTAAATGACTCTCTGATGTTTTTAAACAGACTTTAAGGGACAAAAATGCACAGCCTCCAGTGTCCACCCAGGGCCATAGTGGCTCTCGGACACCCGCGAAACACCGAGAGAAGGATGCAGGAGCCCTGTGCAGGAAGCTCCGACATGACCTCCCACCCATGGCAACCTCCAAAGATGGGGCTGAGTCCCTTCCACTACTGCCATGACTTGAGATAGATGCTTATTAACCTGCTCATACCCATAGGATCCAACAGCAGAAGCAGGTTATCAGTTCACTGATACTCAGGTCAACCCTGGGCCAACCTGCAAAGGTATTTGGATGCCCAGGTCCTGTTTGCAGGATGATCTTCCCTTGGGAAACTTTGAGAGTTGAGGTAGCTGGGGCTACATATGGGTCCCACAGGACCCCTTCATCCTCCGGTCCTGCAGAGCAGCTCATCATTTTCCTGCCTCCCACACAGATGCCAAGAAAACATCCATTGTGACTGACTCCTGGCCATTTCAGGGAAGAAAGGTGATTTTGAGGCAATGCCTGTCAGCTCAGGAAGAGCCCTCTCCATCCAGGACATCCAGTAGGATGGAAAGGTCCTTCTCCAAGCAACCATGTGAGGGATAGACACAACTGCACCTAGCAGCAGGACGGGGAGCCCATTAATACGCCTAAAACTCCATTTAGAGCGATATAATCAAGAACAAACCCTGCAGTAAGCAGTATTAATGGATGTACAAATTAAATTATTGCGCACTTCATTTAAGGCATTACAAATAGAGTCATTACCCCCACTGCTGAGCAAGATGCAACCCACTCCCACCATCTCCAGTCCAAGGCTGGCGCAGGGCAGAGTGGCCCATCGCCGATTCCAGCCTTAGTTAACCCTTTCAGGCCTGAACTCTCCTGTCCAGACATGGCCACGCCAGCACCGCCACAGAGCAGACCGCAACAGCAAGCTCTGGCAGATACAGGCTTCTCAGCTCATTAAGGCCCAGACTTTAATGAGATGCAGCTCCAGACAAGCAGTGCTGTGCAGATTGCACCACTCCAGGAAATCGTGCTGTTCCCACACATCCCTCTGGGGCACAATTCTTCCTCTTCTTCCACCTTTCTCCAGGGCAGGAGGTAATTTGCACTGCCTCATCTCAGCAGTTTACCACAATCAGAGCTGGCTCGGCTGCCCAGAAGCAAAGGCAGCTCTTCTGCTGAGCAAGGATCTCTGTCTCCTCCCCAGGGCAGGATGGATGTGGCTCCTTCCCCATGCTCCTGTCCACGGGCAGCAGCCAAATCAAACCCTGCTCCTCGTGAGTGCTCATCCCAGTTTGCGCTGGTCTCTGTCATTTGCGATCCCCACATTCTTCGCAAGCGTTAAGGCTTTCACAAGCGCCCTGGGAAATGGGAAAGGTGCTCGTCCCAGCCTTGCACAAGGGAGAAACCCTTTGCAGTGGTTCCCAGGTTAGATATCGAGCTGGCGGCAGAGTCCCAAAGCGAAGAGGAACGCGCTATGCAGGCAGCAGGGCTCAAGGGTGATGGGGTCTATAATTCCTGCTAACGCGCAGGAGAACCCGACCTTACCCACCCAGGGCAGGGACAGACTTCACTCCTAGTCCTGCTGCCCTTTGCTCAAGCTCCTTCTTTGCACAATCTTCAGCATCCTGGTATCCTTCCCCAAACACTCCCCCATCTCCATCTCACTCCCAGCCCAGACTCCCTCCATTTCCTCTCCTTTCCTTTGGAGAACGGCTGTAATCCTTCGCATATTCCTCAGTGAGATTTATGAGTACAATTTCATTTTATTTTGATGGTTAATACTGGCACTAATGCTGCTGTCATGTCTACATAATTAATAATGAGACTAATAATGCCAAAACAATCTAAGAGTCGCTTTATTGGTCTTCAGTATCATTAGTTAGAGCTGACATAACCAATTCAAGTTGTTGTCCATACTGAGTCACCATTACCACTTCTCCTATAAAAAATATGGATTTGGGGCTGTACTGCAGCCCAGACTCTCAATCCACCAAGCAACACAACAGAGGATCGTATCAGGGCAATCCCCTTCCAATCTAATTAATATTTCAGAGACCTACAGCGAAACAAGACAGCAGGGAGCAACGTAAAGCATTTTGCTGAGATGGGCTCTCAGGGACAAAAGGTGCAACTTGCACATCTCCCATGATTGTTAATGCCACTTGCACTCAGCCCATTCTGCATTTCCCTACCTGCCACAGCATCGTGTGGCCCATCACACACATGGAGAAGGTAAAACAGTCTTTGATGCGATGTCATGGTCTGCCTGAGTGTGCAAGCACCTGTAGAACCACTGCTGTCTACAGCAGAGAGGTTGGTGCCCCCCCATTCTTAAAATCTGGTTTAGCTGGGCACTACAAAAGGCAACAAGCCACCACAAACCACCCAGGCTCAGTAGGCTACTTTTTCATGATTAAGTAATCACGAGATCCCATAATAACCTGGTTTGGAAGGATTTCTGCCTTATGGCCAGCCTGGCTGTTAATCCTGTAGATTGCACTCACACTGCTTTCAAAATTTATTCTGCAGTCAGGGCAGCAAGTTGTTCTCTACTCATGTGAAGGCTGAAATCACTGCCGCAAAGCACTAACAATTTAAGGGGTGAAAATCCTTCAAAGCAACTCACTAAATACTGTGAGTACTGGAAACACTTTGGTTTCCATTTGGGTAACCACACACTCTTTTCACGTCCTATTCCCACTTAGCTTCACCACCTGTTTCTCACAAATTATCTGAGGCTGTTTGATTTGGGCAGAGTTTAGGAAAGTTCAGTAATAACAGTTTAATATTGCTAAATTAATCCAAACTATTTACTTCTCCCTCCTTTTCCAATCACAGTCCTAGAGTTAAAGTATAGCAGCTATTAAGTATTTTCCAAAGCAAACCACGCACGTTTCAAATTGGTCTCAATTTAGCAGTTTTATTTTTGTGTTAAATGATAGGGAACAGCATTAGCACAAGGGTCATTACGTGAGTCAGCAGCACGCAGCGGCTGCCTCTTGCCCGACAAGACTGGAAGAGCCTCCTGCTCTGCTCCAGCCCACATCTCCAGTGCTCTTAGCCTTAATTTTTACAAAATGTTGGTGCAGCGCATCCACCACAAATACAAAAGGGAGGCAGGTTTTCAGCAGGAAGACCCTAAGGAGCAAGGGATATAGAAACACAGCCCTATTTACCTGTGCTGGGCTGCCCAAGTCACAGCTGATGGATTTAAGCACACCCAAACCTCCAGCCTGTTTTTTGGCAGGTAGTCTCAGGTAAAACTGGACGCATCCTTCTCCAGAGGTGGTGCTTGGAACTAAGTTCCCAAAGTCAACAGGTCGATCCCCACATCGCCAATGGCAATCACAGGTCTGCTGCAGCATAGAGAGATGCAACACAGACGCCGTGTCCTTGTTCAACACTAAGCAAGTGCCTCCAAAATGAGGGGACACATCCTACTCCAAGCACTTGCCTGATCCTTCTCTACCACTATACATTTCGCTTGGTGCATAAATCCGAGTTTCTGCTCAGCTTAGTGAAGCTGGAGACAGCACAAAACTCCATCTCACTTGCTGCAGTTATTAACGACACCACACAGCACTGCTGTTAGGCTTCATGCCATGAAGTCTTCAACTGTTTTAACAGCAATCTGTGGCACTGACCCGCTCTACACATTTCTGCTGCCCCCCTGCCATTTAACTCCCTTCACTTGGATGTCTTCTGGCTGTTTCAAAGACCACAAGAAGCTTTTGTGAAGGCAACCACTTGGTGTCTTGCAACTGCTGCATTTCAAGCAAATTAGTTGGGGCTTTTGGCTTTATTACAAAATACTGAACACGACAATAAATCAAGGCAACAAAGAAAGAGGATAACATTGGTTGGAGGTTTGCCACCTGTGCACAGCACCTTACCAGCTTGACTGCAGCTACAGAAATGAAAGTTGGGGACTTCAAAAATCTTCAAACAATGGAAGAACACAGGCCTGGCAGAGCAATTAAGGATTCACACAGCTACTTCTAACCACACACACTAAGCTCACGCTTATTTCAAGGGAATGTTGTCTCAGAATTAAAATTGCTCCCCTTCCTCCCTTCAAAAAAAAAAAAAAAAGGCTCAAATGGCTTTAAAAGCCTTCCCAATATTGAAAGCACCAGATGCAGATTTGGCTTTTTGTTTGTTCGTGTTATTGGGACAAAACCCCATATATCTGATAAAAAAATATCTGTGGATGAATCAAGGGCTGTAATTGCTGTAGAGACAACAAAAACTATACTAGCCACATAAATAAATCTCAGTGCCTGACAGCAGCCACGGCACTTTCACTTTAACAATAAGAATGCCGAGACCAGGGAACAGACGGTGACCATTTATCATGGGGAATGATTAAACATACCTGGGTAAAATATGGACTTATCTGACTTGCACATTTTCTTTCCTGGGTCTTTTCCTGCAATTATCGTCATTTCTTTCATTGGTGTGATAGGAGTTTGCAAGATCTTCCACCCCCTGCAGTGCCCTCCTGGCCTCTGAAGATTGTGCCATCAGAACAGCACCGTTAAATAGTCTCCAGGCTGAGGAGGTAGGGGCAGAGCTGCTGCCCTGGAAAAGCAGGTAAAATGCCATTCGGTGACCAACACATCTCCCAAGCGTGCCTGGGACCAGCAGAAACCCAAACATATGCTGTAGCCAAGCCCAGGAACACGTAGGTGGACACTTTTCTACTGGAAGGGCAAATGGAGAAACCAACATTAAATTGTTAAAGCAAAACTCCGGGTCCTGTTTTGTGAAAGCTTGAACGTTGTATGTGATGATACCACTTGTTTATTTTCAGCTCCACAATGCTACAATTTATGCTTTCGGGTACGGTTTCTCAGCACTCCTATGCTATAGCATCTCTGAAATTTTGTTCCAATTCAATAAAGAAGTCTGGAAAGGTGACGAGACTGATTCCTGTGCCAAATGCTGGCTGGCAGACAGCTGCAGAAGGCGGCAAGTTCAGAGAAACACAGTTTTTAGTAGGATAAGGTACCAGAAATGGCACAGTAGTATTTGAGTCTAAAGGCACGGATCCTGTAACAATGGTTTCTTAGTGGAGAGTGATCTCTACCCCTCCACAGAGGCAAAAGGTATACAAACACCTGTCCAAAATTCTGCTTTCACTTGAATCCCTGAGGCTCGTAAGTGAAGGACTAGGTAAAAGAAACAGTACTGAGAGATCACCCAGTAAGAAACAAACAGTCAAGTTACACGCAGAGCTTTTAGGACAGGATGGAACGAAACTGGAAGCTGCCCTGCCAGTCTGAATTCAGCCCAGGGGTGCCATGCAGAAGAGGCATTAACTGACAGGGAATTTGATTATGAGATGTGGGACTCAGTCCAAACCCTGGTGAAATATGGCCCTTCTCACAAAAGGTGTGTTGTTTCGGTGGGTGCTTCAGAGGCAGCAAGGGGATTCACCAGCTCGCAAGAACTAGAAAGAGATTTACTCTGCAGCAGACCAGAGATGTATTAACAAAGTGACGTGTTTCAGCGGGATGAGGCGGGCACAGTTTGCTCTCCCACCTCCCAAATCGTGTCTGTTCTGCAGGCAAACAGACCGGCATGGCACCTCACGTACGGGCGTCGAGCTTGCTGCCTCACAGGGGATTCACGCCAACAAATGTTATTTTGTACATCAGAAAGCTGAAGAGGACCAAACCCTCATTCTCCAGTAGCATCAGGTCCGACTGTGAATAGTCAGCCCCTCAAAGAGTACTCTCAAGCATTTCACATTGAAATAGCTCTTACTGCCTTGCTGTAAGCAAGAAACAGAGGTCAGAGGCAGACTCCTGCAAGCAGCAGATGGCTCAGGCTGTAAGGACCTCTGGCCAGATCAGAGACACCTCAGAGCTGCCAGCTGGCCCCAAAACACCCTTCCTTTGCTTGGCAGGGAACTCCACGGCTTACGAAAAGGACAGGTAAATGGCATCGCTTCTGAACCTATGCGAGGTGATGGGCCACGCGGTGCCAAGGCAACCCCTCATGTCAGCAGGACAACTTCTGCCTCAACCACCCTGCTCAGAACAGGGACAAGGGCACGTTCCACCATCAAGGTACTCCTGAGAACACACACACACATCCCAGACCTTAAAGCACTCAGCACAGTGACCAGGGCTGCAATGCAGCAAACTAAGCTTATTTAGGAGGAAAAACTATTTCATTCACTCCTTCAGATTAAGGATTCCTGTGGCCAGGACTTCAGCTCTGATGAGGGCTACAAGAGGAAGGCTGTTCCCAAATTCCTAACTGCTTTCCCTCTCTTCCCTGAGCTTCCACCCAGGATCTCTGCTTGTGTTCAGAGCATCCCAACTAGCTCCTCACTGACTATTAGAGTCTCTCCTGACCCCTGAAGCTGCCATCCCCAGGGAGAAACAGCCAGCGCCGCTCCTAAACCCACCACCTTCTTAATGTTCTCAAGAGACACCACATGGAAATGAAGTCATGGGCTTATTACAGCTGCTCTGAGGCTCAGTTCTGCCGGTCAGATACTAAGGGAATTGAAACAAAAGTACTCTGAAAAGATGGCACTGCAAAGCAAAGCACAGAAATGCTTCTGGGACAAGAATGTTACCCCACCAGCACCTCAGACAGTTAAGAAACAGAAGAAATGACATTTCTGCACCAAATTTCCCCTCTTCCTTTTACTTCTTTCTCCAGCCCACCTCAAGTCAAACCCAAACCTCAGCGTGATTTCCACATGCTCTCTGCCACCTATCTGCCTTTGCTTCCACGTTCAGGTCATGCATCAGCAGGATGGTTAGGGAAGGACATTTCCACACCAGGCACTGCCAGTACAGATTACTTCACTCCTCCCTTAAGCTCCTTGGGGGTGTAATTTGCAGGAAGCCCAAATAAAGCAGATGTCTGAACCCCTAGGCTTGCAGAGGTAGGTATTACTGACACCTGTCACCAACGGCACTGAAGTTTACCATATTCTCCCCAGATGTGTACGTTCTATCCTGTAATCACTACAGATATGCCCAGGTGAAGTTGAAGCTCTTATTGAAAAAATAATCACTGCACAGCAGCTCCAAACAAACAACAGTTCTTGCTATAGAACTTCATTACAGTACCAGCTCCCTGGATTTTATCAGGACTAGGTTTTAGCTCTGTAGCTTCCTCTGTGTCCCCAGAGAAGCACTCACATTTCTATGCTGTTTCATGAGCTTGTACTTTCCCAAAACATGTCAACCCTGGCTGCTGGGGAGGGGATGGCAGCCCAATATCAGCACTTGGTACCAGAACTTGAGGATGGAAGAAAAGGAAGAGGTAGAGAGAATAATGGGAATGAGGAGATAGACAAGTAGAGAGAGGAAGAACAGAAATAAAAGAGGTTCCTGATGAAGGATATGCTTTTCCAAAGGAGTAGCAGGTTCTAAGAAATCTTTTGACAGAAGCAGTTCATTTTCATGGGCATCTACAGGAGCCTCGCTCTGCTGTGTTTCTCCAAGGTTTCCAAGTCCATGTAGCCACAATATAGACAATGCTCAGAAACAAACTGGGCTGGGGGTCTGTCAGGGCAATCTCAACAGTGAAGAGAGAGAAGAGGGGTGAAATTGCTGTCTCATGGATCAGGCTGTGCAAGGACTCAGGATCAGACGGATGCTGAAAATTGAACGAGAAGCACGTGCAGTTGGGTTTTTACTTTGTACACTACAAGCACCTGCCATGGTGGCCAAACTAACTGTGTGGTTCAACAGTTTGCTCAGCCCTGGCTGACACTTGCATTCCTGGCATGGAAGCACAGGGATCCACGGAGCCACAGAGGCTGGAAGCCCCAACAACTGCAAACCGGACTTAACATGATTTTTCTTAGTCTCCTGCTGCCTCTCACTGAGGAGCTCAAGTGAAGCTGACAAGAATAAAGCCATGTTCAGCCAAAGTCCCATGGAAATGCCAGGCAGCAACCTACTCTCCTGGAAACACATTTAGGTGTTTGAATGAGGAATACTGTGAAATTCCAACTTCTTGGGAAAATTTTTAAGTTTAGGTGTGTCCTGATTCAGAATTCATTTTTTGCCCCACAAACCTCAGAAATGATTATGGAAATCAACTTCTCGGTGGGCTTTAATGCAAATAAACTTAACTCCAAACACTTCCTAAACTCACAAATATCCACAGCAGCGACTGCTGCAGGCAAACAGATGATGCCACATCCATTTCAAGAGAATCTGAAGAATGCCCTTGTCCTGATGAAGGAAAAAGCTCTAAACTTTTGGGAAAAAAAAAAAAGGAATAAAGCCTGTGGCAGCTGAGATTCATTATCACCAAACACTCCCAAATGGCGTATTTCAAGGTTTCTGGCTGACTCAGCTGTCAAAACCTTCCATCCTAATCAAGGTTTATAAGAGCATTTGCACATAGTGCGGCTTCATCCAAGTCAACAGTCCAGCTCTTGGTAATTAAAAAGAACCATCCATGATATAAAAAAGACCAGTATTGTCTTAGTTAAGGAAAGATGTGCTGGGTGAGTCAGACCTATACATGGAAGTGCTGTTTCCAAAAATTTCATCCACTGGAAGCTATTCTGAAAGAGGATAGAGAAGAGACAGAGCTAAGTGAAAAGGAACAAAGAAATATTTTTAAGCTTGGGTTGAATCCAGAAATTTAACAACTGGGACATTCTAAGAAATGGAAAAGGTAAAAGGAATTGTATTCCAAATTGCTATTTTATTTTTTATAGGGCTTGAAAAACAAATGCAGCGCACTGAGGTTGGTTTTTTCTCCATTTTTGGAGGAGTTATTCTGAATGTCTGGGTGGCTGAAAGTCTTATTTAACATTTGAGACCTACAGAACTCTATCACTGGAAGAAGAGGATAGTCTTGCATCTCTCCATCACACAAACCACCAACTCAAGCCAGGAAATACAAGAAGGCTCTTCTTGTTCATGGCTGGAGTAGCAAAACCAGCCCCAGTGGCAAGCGAGCGAGCTTTGCCTCAGCCGTGACATCTCCACATGCTGTACTCCTCTCCAAAACAGATGTGCAGTGTGGAGGAGCCTATTCAAGGCATGTTTATTAAAGACTAATCAAAGAATTAAAAATAATTCAGCTATCCTTAGCTGAAAATTAACCTGTGGGTTGCAGAGTTTGCCTTTGATGTTACCGACTGCAATCCCTGTGAACAGTTGACGGACGGAGCCTGGAAGACACCATCACAAATCTGTGACCCTGACACCCGCCCCGATGCACGACCACACAAGGGTCCCCTGCCTCCCCGCGCTACCAGCACAGCATTAATTCCTGGTGGAACAACAAGCCCATCAACTAATCATGACAAAAAGCATTAATGACCTTGCCTTTCTCATGCCAAGGCATTCTTAATGCATATAACCACTGCGAGTGATCGACACGGCTATAAACACAAGCAAGAAAATCCCAGTCAAGTGAATATCGTCCCATTATTCCAGAACTTCTGACAGCATCCCATTATGTCAGATTGCATTGGGTAAGGTCATATAATCCGTCATAACCTGACTTAACGAGGCAATTAAAAACAAATGCATTTCATGGACAAACTGCTTGCTATATAGCCCTTCCCTGATTCCACTTGGCTTCACATTTTCTTAGGGGTGAAGAGTCCAAGACAAACTACAAAGAGTAAAGGAGTTATTTATTTAACTTCCTTTCAAGTACACGAAGCATAAAAGCGATACCTTCCTTCAAACACAGGTAAATAGCTATGTATCTGAGGATGACAGCAGAAAGGTTTCCTCAGGGCTGAACAGACAAAAAACACACAAAAGGCATTTTGAGCCTTTTAAAAAAAATTTTTAAAGTAACATAAGAGCAGCATGACAGCTAGGCTTTGCAAAAGGACTGAAATAAAACACATTCCAAAAGCATCACCACAGACTGGTACTGCAAACACACAGTTCTGAATCACTGCAGCGGGACTACCCCAACCTGAAGCCACAGCACATCTGGAAATGCAGAGGTTTGCCTTCTTTTGTTGTTTGGTTTTGTTTTTCAGTAACAATAGCACAGGACACCCTCCTCAATTCAAAGGGTTCCTCCTGCAACTGCGCAGGAGACAAAGCTTCAGGCTAGAAGCACTTTGGCTACTCAGACACACAGAACGTCTCCCCCTCACACAGGACCCCTGTGAGTCAGTACATCTGCAGGCAACCTATTTTTCCTGTAACACATGGATTATTAGTCAATGCAAGAGACAAGGCATCAAGCTAGTTGGCCTGACCACCTAGGATTATTTGTACTTTTTTTTTGAGAGAGAGAGAGTTGGACTTCTTGTTTTATTTTATTTTTTTATTTTTTAAAAAAAGCAGCGTGTTGAATCTGGCTCCTTTACCTTAGCATCATCTGGTACCCTCAGGCGACACACACCTCACTGCCTGAGTCATTTGGAGAAGCATAAGCAGCAGCGCAACTGCTCAGCTTGTCCAAAACACCAGAAGTCACGTTTCAGGCAATTACTCGGGGAAAATTTAATTTGGCACTGAGGAACACGCACCTCCAGGTTCATCCATCACTTCAGCAGGACACATCAGCCAGGGAGCACCCAGGGATGCAGGGACCTCTTGCAGCTTTGCTGCTGCTGTGGAATCACCGGCAAGAGTTCCTGACACTCTTGGGTCTTATTTCCCTAAATCATTTACTGATCGCAGAGGTGACACTAATGCACTGCTCTTGCTGCTGAAACCTGAGAGCAAAACTCATCCGAGAGATCACCGACTCCTTCCTCACCCTGAGCAGCTTGAAAGCAGCAAACCTGACACTTGCAGATGCCAAAGCAACACAGATGCAGAGTCCAAAGAGCCCCCAGGGCACGCACAGCATCCATATGTATATAATACACCACAAAGTCACATAAACAGGGTCATAGCCATACCTAATATCCACTCTCCAAAATATAGATCGGATAATTCTGTGCTGATACGGACCAGTAACAAACTGGTTTTTGGTTGTTTTGTTTGGGGTTTTTTTTAATTATTATTTTTTATTTCTGGTTTTTGTTTAGTTTTTGGTTGTTCGGTTTGGGGGTGGGTTTTTTTGCTTGTTTGGGGTTTTTTTGGTGTGTTGTGTGGTTTTTGTTTTGGGGTGGTTTTTTGGTGTGCTTTTTTTTGTTTGTTTAAAAAAAAAAAAAAAGCTGAGGCATCTTCTAACATTTGCTACCACCACAAGTCATTTTTCTTTCTGAACCTGAAGCCACCCAGACCCCAGCTGGCCAGACCCAGGTTCAATGCGAGGGGCTGTGACAGCCCAAACTGCCCCGGCAGATCCACGCTGCTTCAATGCAGATCAAGGACAACTTTAGCAAGGGAGTGTTGGATTTGCTCATCCTGCAGAGAAGACGAGCACTTTGTAACGATTCCAAAACCAAAATTTTCTGTCTCAGGGAGACAGAAGAGCTGAAATGGAACCCTCAGCCCCTTCCATGGCTGCCTGCCTGTCTGTCTCCCCACTCTGAACTATGAGGCAGGAGGGGCTGGGAGGTCAGTCCATGCCTTGCAAAGGCCAGGAGGAGCTGCAGCTTCACACAGGGTGCGATATGTTTCTGTGGATGTACATGAATGAGGCAGGAGCAGTTGCACATGCAGTGCACAGGGACTACTAGCAGAAGAGGCCATGGAAGAAACGTATTCCTGTTTCCTAGCAAAGTAGTTACTGCATTTATTTTGCCCAAGAAAAAGAAAACTACAGAACTTCAAATGAGCAAGAATCCCTGAGTCCTCAGATATCTTCAGAGCTATTGAATTGGGTGACCTGAAAACAACCGCTCACTCCATAGAGAAATGGGATTTTTATAAATACATGTATCAGCAAATGAATATTTAATGTTTTCTGTACATATCAGTGTTCAGGGCTTGCAATATTTAAGCAATAAGACTTGTCAGAAAATGTAGTAGCCATGAAATAATTACATCTCTGGGGTATTTTGATGCACAAAGGGCAGTCAAGTGCAGTACTATGTCAGGATTGTGATTATGTCATGATTATAACATTGTCTAGAAATATGTTATTGACAGTAAAAAAAAACATCTCTACATGACGACCACTGCATAGCTTTCTTGGCTTAAAATAAAATAATTGTATGTTCTTTATCAAAAATAATAATTACACCACTATACTGGCAATGTTGTCATCGCAACTGGCAATATTTTCATTAGAAGCTGCTTTCTACCACCAAATACACTATTTAACATACAAGAAATTCTCAGCCTACACCACACTCTCGTGTTCACCCCTGAATTTAGAGCCAATTATACTTCTTGTCAGAAGGAAGCCACTTCAAAAGTGTTCCTTTTAGCCCTTTCTGATATTTCTGAATAAAAATAGATGTCCCTTGTCAGCAAAATGCTAGCATATGGGCTTTAGGAAGAATTCAGTCACGCTTAAGTACTTTGATAAATCAGGACCTAAGACATTTTTTAGATACCGTAAGCCTAATTCTGCCCTCCTTTTATGTTGGTGTCAATCTAGACTAACCTCATTCCCTTCAACGCAGCTAAATCCAGACTGACATCAGCAGTGTCAGGCCCAGCGCCCTGCTCTTTTAAAGGCTTCCTCACTGCAAAACCCCAATAAAATTTGTTGCTAGGGCAAACATCTCCCTTGAAACTCCTGGTGTGACAAAGTCCTGCCTTGCGGGTCCAAGGCCCGACCAGTGCTGCACGTGGGAGAACATCAGAAGACACCAGCCATGCGCGAGGTTTGCCAGCGCTGTAGACTATCAGAAAACATTTTACTTTTTAGGACCGCTGCCAAGCTGAGCCTTAGGGGAGGCTCATTTGATGCAAGAGAAAAGCACCGATGCCAGCGCTGATGTCTGGGCTTTGCCAAGCCTGTTTTTCATGGTGGATCTAGAGGGAAAGGGTCTGCACAGGGGGTGGCAACGGACCCTCCGCTCCCCTTTTTGCTAACCCAGGTTTTTGCAGAGACATGATCAGCCATCCCATGCCAGAGGAGAGCAATACAACCAACACCAGTGCCATGCCATGAGCAGCAGGTTCGGCTGTTAAGAGGAACAGAGCTGTGATTTCCAGGAGTGTTTCCCCCTGTCCTTATAAATAAATGACTTACTGGCTCTTTAACCAGCAAACTGGTACTTCCCATCCCTTTCAGGGTGATTTTCACCAACCTTCTGGTGAGTCGTAAGTCACACACTAAGCAGGAGCGGAAAGATTTACAGGAGCTGCGTAGGAAAAAGCAAACAAACCAACCATCTACAGCTTCCTATAGCAGCATAACAGATTGCAAGACGCAAAAGAGAACAGTCGGCGTGCCACCCCTGAGATGGTTTGGAGACCACAGTTATTGTTTTTCAAAACCAAGAGACTGGGACAAGCCATCCTAGAAAACAAGATTGTAATCTCAGTGGGTTTCTACCCAAATAAATAAAGCTAATACAAGGGACCAGGCAGAATCCAGGAAGTTTTGCAGATAGACAAAACTTACTGCCCTGTCCCTCTCAGCTCTATGCTGTTCCTTTACCTTTGATTCAAGATAAATTCCCAAAAGCATCTTGCACAGAGAAGAATAATTTTACAAGATATCCTGTCAAACCAATGAGCAAGAACCATGGCAACACATTTTTCTGTGAGAAGTCACCACAGAAAAATAATATTATTGCAGAAAAACGTTCTCTCTCAAAGCTATTTTGTATGGGGAAGGCATAAAATGACCTTCCTATCTCCCCCCTTCCTCCCCATTTGCAGTTTGCTCAGTGCTAGAGTTGAACAAACAAGTTGGGGGTTAATCCTGCAAGACACTGAGCAGCTCCTGCAACACACCTTAAGACTTCACACCCCTAATTAATGATTAATTAGGACAGTCAAGTGCTTTGCCTTCTCCAGTGAAGTGAAGAGAGTCCATCTGAGATTCAGCGGAACAGCTGATATGCTCAACATGCTGGAAAAACACACCTTGTGTGGAGCGGGCTCAGATCAGGATTGAGGGAGGCACCACAGCGCCAGGACACGGGGACACGATCTGCTGGCAGCCAGCCTGGCCCCGAGCGGCTCTCGCTGCCCGTACCCCATCCCTGACCACTCCAGACTGCACATAAAAACCACACAGAAAAACAGAACTGAGTGCAAGAATATTAAAACTATAAACTGAGTGATGAAAGCCTTATGAAGGGCACATTTAAGAGTGGTTTTATTACCTTAATTCAGCATCTGAGTGCACAGGGTATGTCCTATTTTTGACTGAGGATCTCTTCTTTCCCTTCAGTGGTTTAACGGTGACTAACCAAACAGGCAGCCCTTCCACACACTGATGAAACCACAGATCCACGAGTTTCTCAGTGTCCAACTCTCCCCTCCCCATATAAAGCTGCTCTAAATCCCGGGTCCTGTGTTCCCCATGGCCACACCGTCCCTACAGCGTTAATCACCGCAGCATCCAACTGCTTCACAACTTTTGAGTGATTGACCTTCACGATCCTCCTCAGAAGTGAGGAGGGGGTTTCTGCTCTCCTTCAAGAGCATCCCACTGCACACAGCCACAAACAGCCAGAGGAGATGCTGCTTTTTCAAAATCCCATTTTGACATTTGAGAAGAGACATAAAAGAAAGTTCAACCTTGCCCTTGCTCCAGCCAGTGTACAAGTCGGATAAAAACTGCCGCATGTGGAACAGAGCAGGTTTGGAGACCCTGCACTTAAGCAACACTGAGACCGTACACTCTAAGAAATCTTGGCTCTGTGCATGCAGCTAAAGTTTTTTAATCTGATGGAATATAGGCCAATGCATTCCCCTTGCTTTCTTCCCCAAGAGGCACAAAACATTATTCAGTCATTTCATTAATTCAGATTTTACACATCAAAGTGAAGTGCTCTGGGTTTGTTTCTGGATGGGACTGAAGATGCTCCAAACATCAGAGCCCGGTGGGAGAGCACATCTGAGCCCCGGTGTGAGTCTAAATATCCGTGTGGGCAATGACTGCTTGAAGATGGCAAAGGCTGCTCAGGTGCACATCAATCTCTTGGGGATCCTGAGCAGAGGAGACATTAAGGAAACTACCCATTAAAAAGAGAGCAAAAACAAGTTCATTTCATTTTCTTCTCCTTTTTATGGTTCTCTTTTTTTACAATAATGTCAAGTAATGACATGTTACAGGCTGCTCATGCCCTGCCATACGGTGAAAGAGCATCTGTCACATGTCCACCATGCTGTCTGGTTTCCCATCTCTGTAGAAATACTTCAAGAGTAAGTACACACACCACTATCCCTTTCTCTCCTCCCACATCACAGCTCCCCTGTGCGCTGGGAGATCCTGTCCAAAGAAAAATTCTCCTGCTGCTGGGCTGGGCCAGACTCAGCAGATGAAGATATTAGGAGAAGACACACAGGCAGATCTGGAAAGCAGTAAAATCCAAGCACAGGAGACTCATCCATCACAGAAAGCATTCAAATATGTATGTATATTTAAAAAAGGGCAACTTATTCATCACACCTGTGTACCATCAACAGGACAGGCTCCTTGTGCCTGCTGTAATCCTTGTCCACGCTCTGCAGTAACCAGACTGCTCAGTGCTCGGATGGGAAAAGAAACAAGAAAGGCTGAAAAATACCTCGAAATAGAGCAGCTGCTTAGAAAGCGAGAAAACATGATTTCCTCCAGGAGACTCCTGAACTCATTTACTCATTGTCTGCATGAGGGAGAAACCACAGCCCGTTGCCTGTATCGCAGGAGAGTCTCTGATACTGCCGGTGCAAGCCCGAGGCTGCGGTTGCTCAGCACTGAACTCATGTTGCAGGTGCAGCAGTTGCCCCACTCGTATGGAACGGGACTGCAGGAGTTATTTTCAGCATCCCCAGGACTGTTTGCATTCTCAAAAGCCCTTTTGGTTTTT
Organism: Caloenas nicobarica; assembly: GCF_036013445.1. Classification (NCBI taxonomy): domain Eukaryota; kingdom Metazoa; phylum Chordata; class Aves; order Columbiformes; family Columbidae; genus Caloenas; species Caloenas nicobarica. The sequence continues at coordinate 18,666,104 of NC_088255.1, read as the reverse complement.
GTAGTTCTCCTTCCCCTGGTCTCTACTGTTTGGGATATGCAAAAAGCTTCTGTGCCGATGTGGTGCTCTAAGCTCTGATAGCTAAAATACAGCAATCCTGGAAAACACACCAGCCTGAGACCACAAATTCAAATCACATCTGTGTTTTCAAATCCTCACTGCTGTCCTTCTGCATGGTTACTCACCCACCTGTTGCGCCTTGCAGTGGGAGGTTTTCTATCCTGCAAGAGTAACCTTGATTTCATAAACATACATTTATCCCATCCTAAGGACAAAACTCATCTGAATCCAGTATTAGTCCAAAAGCAAAAAATAGTGGGGGAGAAAACAGAAGTCTTTCCAGAATAGCCTTGTGGACAGTGCATTCGCCTCAGCTGGGGGAAAAACCAGTTTTAAGCCTGTGCCCTGACCAGCTTCAGTACAGTGAATTGAACCTGGATTTCATACACAGTCCCTATGACAAGTTTGAGTATTTCAGACTCCCACCATCTCACTTTGACCAGTAATTTCACTCAAGATCAGACAGTCCCGAGCAGCTCTACTCCCCGTTTTTATCACATCACCACTGTGCACTCTGCAATTCACAGCCAAAGAAATAAGGTGGAAAAATCCACTGGAAAGAGGAGAGAGGAAAAGCAGAAATAAAACCTCAAAACCCTAAAAGATGCTACAGAAGAAAGTTGACCATGAAACAGAATAAAAATAAGCTACAAAGATTATGCTGAAATGATCCCATTTTTCCAAGCTCCCTCAGAGTTTCCCAGCTTCTCGCAGGGACCAAGAAGCCCTGGGCTGCAGAGCTGAACTGGAGTTGAAACAGAGAGGACATTTCACACTGCAAGAGAGGATTTTTAAAACAACCAACCAACCAACAAAAAAGAGGGAGAAAAAAAGTAGGTTTGGGAGAAGTAATTAAGCATTTTCCATCAAACTTGACATTTGGCATCTGCTCAGGTGTCTACTGAGACTTGCTTTGTTTCCAGTTAATATGTGTGACATAATGCAATTCAGCCTTTAGCTAAATAACTCACAAGAGCCCAAATTCGAGAAGGCAGGAAGGCAGGTTTAGGGGTGGGAGGAAGCAAAGCCCGGTGCTCTGGCATTACTGAACTGAGGTGTAAATCAGCCGCTGGTCCCTGCACTCCCGATTTGTGCGATGGAAATAAAAAGGACCATGCAGCCCTTTCCAACCTCAGCCCTGCTCACAGCCCCACTCCATTCACTGCATCTGCTCCCAGGCCACCGGCTTTGCGGGCAGCTGTTATCAGCCACGTGCTCAGAGCAGGAAGGTTATGAGACATCCCACATCCCCCTTTTCCAGGCTGCTGATGCATGGGCTGCACATTCCCCAACATACAGACAGCTCATTAAAGCAGTTTTCCTTAATCTTCGCCTCCCTGCTCACGCCAATAAATTGTGTCACCTGTATTTATGACTTCAGTTGTCTGCAGACACCAGGGCTCTGGGAGAAGCCCAAAAGCATTTTTTCTGTGCCCCATGACTACACAAAAGGAGCCAGACACAGACCCAAGGTAGATCTAAGGCACAAGTGCCCAAAACAGAGATGCATCTCACAACAACAGTATTCACCCGTGACTGAGATGTGAAGGAAAAAGGAATAAACCACCATAAAAAGAAGTGCAGGATTTGCTCTGAGGTGCTTGCTGCAGGCTGGTGTCTGCCCCAAGCCCTCCTGAAAGTATCTTTTATCTGGGTTTCTGTTAAATGTGTGATTCTATTTACATACATCCAGCTAATTCAATCAAAACTGAACTCTAAATTGGTCCTCAAGGGAATCCTCAAAAACACTTTTCATCTTTGTGCAGAAATGAATATTAGAAGGAAAACTGGGTTGGAGAACTGTCTCCTAGCAGCTCAGAAATCCTGTATAGATTGCACGCAGCAAACCCCACCTGGGCTTCAGGCAGGGACACAGCCCAGCACACACCTCACTGAGCACCATGGAGGGAAGGACTTCATGGAGATCCACTGAGGTGACAAACGGGAATGAACATCTTCATAACTAGTGAGGTCCTTCTGCAGTGGGGCCCAGGCAAGAAAGACCTCTCTTGGCTTTCTAGATAACTTTGTCTCTCACCTGGCAAAGAGCTTCAAGACAAAGGCCACAGAAGTACCGACAAAGGAAACCAACCAGTGACTTAAATCCCACCTCTTTCCTTCACTGAGCTTTGCTCTTCCTAAGTCTTGCTAAGCTGGTCCTGTTCCTCTCGAAGCCAAAGTGCAAATTGTAGTATTTTCCCTTCATCCATAGCAGAGTAAGTTACACAAAAACCATCCTCCCTTGTCTGCTCTTTTTTCCTGCTTTTAACACTGAACTAAACTTCAATATGCAAGAACTCTACTGGGCTGGCAACGTAGAGAGAGAAACTTTATCCTATGGCACGTGTGGCGGAGGCAGCAGCAAGACAAACCCTTGGTGCCCCCCTGCCACAGCCAACGCTTGGCTTCAGCACCAAAATCCTCCCATATGTATGTCTGGGTACCACATATGGATTTGTCCATAAGGGAACAAATGGAGACCATGTCATTGTACACAAACCACCCAATAGCCATGTTATTGTGAGGACCTTTTCCTGCAAATAAACTAGTGATCTAGATTGAAAATGCATCAATTCAGCAACAAATCCCTTGAAACAGTGATTATGGTATTTGATTATATTCAGGTGTTAGAACATTGCCAATTTATGATGCAGATTTCCCGTCCTTGTGTAGATACATCCTTAGCATTTCAGTTTGCCTTCTCAAAGGACAACTTCTGGGTCACAGGGTAATTTTTAGAGCAATTTTGTACAGCAATAGCAGCATTTCCAATGAAAGGAATACAGGAATATTAATGCTAGAAAGACCTCAGTTAAAAAGAGGCTGCTGTGCTAAGCACTGCTGTATTTGGGCCAGCTAAAAAACATAACAGAAAGAAAACTTCAGAACAAAAAGGAAAAACAACACTAGATGAACAGAATTCATATGGGAAAAATTCATCTGCTTTTTTTCAGACATGCTTAGTGTAGGTGTTTCTCTCTGAGGTGCTGATCAAAAGTGCTATTGACTGACACAAACTCTCCCTTTTTCTCAGTTCCTCCTAAGAACAGCCATCAACTAAGAAGAACTTGACATCCAAACAATGGCTTTACACTAACCTTAATCCTCTACTAAGTAAATCAGCGAATCTCTAACACTTTGAGCTTAACTGACCTTTCCCATTGCCTCTCACCACCAGTGAGAGGGAAGCGCAGCTGTGACCACGGCCAGGAGAACAGCTGAGGTGGAGAGCGACATTGCTGCTCAGTGGCAAAACTAATTAATTAAAAATTAAAAAATAATAACAATAATTCAAGAAATCCTAAACTCAGTCACCAGTTTAAAAAAAAAAATGTTTCACAGTAGCCAAAGGTGATATAGCATCAGCCATGGTGACCTAGGCTAAGGCTCCATCTAGCTTGACGTGCTGTCTTCAGCAGAAGACACAAGACGACATCCAGTGAAGACCAAGAACAGGGCAGGGCTTATATGACACCCCCAAGCAGATTCCCAGGCTTCAAAATACCTTCTGGGTTCTTCTGAGTCTGATCTTGATCAACAAATCTCTCCACCAGGCACTTCTAGGGGAACGGAGAGGAGGTCTGTGCTGGTCTACACAAACCTCCTGCATTTACAACATCCTTTGGAAAGGAATTCTACAAGTTTACTGTGAACCACCTCTTTTTGTTTGTAGAATTTGGCCCATTACCATCATAAAGCACATATGGGTAGAGGTGGTATATTCTGAAATGGCTTTAAGCAAGACTGGTTATGAAACAGTAGTCAGATTCCAGCAAAATTTGCAGTGCTGAAATTCTAAAGGAAAAGACAACCGCATTTAATGAAGTACAACTGTTTTACCATTACCATTAAATTGTTATTACATTTCTTTGAAAGTTAGACTGACACAAAGCAGCTGACTGCTGCGGAAAAAAGTATCATATGATGGAATTTTGGGACTGAAACCTTATAATGCACAATTTCTGGTCATTAGCTAAATGGAAGCATATTGAACTCCTTAATCGCTAAGAATAAGTGCAATGAAGACAACAAATTGCAACAGATCTTGTCAGTTGGATCCAAACAAAATACAATAAACCAAACCCAAGACTGCAGTGGCAGCTGCTACAGGGAGCTAAACAAATAATATTAGAATAGCATAAGGCTTGGAGCCACAGGTCACACTAAGAATTTCCACTCACTTTAATTGGCGTAGAAATTGACTATTAAAATAAAAAGATTAAAAGGCACACATTCTCAGAACTTCCGTAAGTCAGCTCTACCCTAATTTTAACCACATGTTTACTACCAAGCAGTCTAGACAGAGCAACCACACTCTGTTTACTCCTGTTCACAGATGCCAAGATCTTCTTGGTCCCCCAGTTGCATCAATGAACATTCAGCCCAAATTTTAACTTTCCCCTGTGTTACTTTGTTAAACGGGCTGGGAGATTGCACAGAGCACCGGCCATGGTGATTTTTGGAGGCAGCAAAGCAGCACATGAGTCTTTCAGCTGGCCCGAAGGAAACTGGTGAAACATGTAGATGACATCTCTCCATGCTCAGCATCACTCCTCTCCCTCCTCCCCTTCTTGGTGGCCTTTCCTTCTACCTGTAGGGCTTCTTATTACCCATGCCCAGCCCACAAGCATGCTACCCCATCGCTTTCCAGTCATTTTGAATCAGAAAAGGCTCCCAGGTTGAACTTCAAAAAGCAGAAATGTGCATTGCTAATGAGACACCCTCCCCAGGAAACTTCCTTCAGGGAATAGCACATGTTCTCCCTTCTCTAAGTGGAAAGCTTCAAGCAGAAAATCTACCTCTTATCACATTTGATCTTTGCACTTTGTGCCCATATCCCCGCATGCTGTAGGAATTTAATACTGACCCCTCAAGGGTTTCCTGATCATCTTGCTTGCAGAATATTCTTGGCACATTAAGGTAAAGTTGCCAGACACTTCATCTCACCTCTACAATGGAGATTTTTCTCAGATTTCCAACGAGCCGTTCATGAGATATAGTGCTCCCTCGGACAACCGCTGGTCTGTTCCCAGCAGCAATTTGGACAAGAAATTTATTTTGCTCCCTGATTCTAAAAATCAGAACTGATCAGAGCATCTTCTCAGAAATGAACCAGGTGATGTGCCAACCTCAGAAACATCATGCCCTGGATGATGTGGTGTTTCAGTGCTCACTCTCAACACAGCTCTTTAGGTATTCAATTCTGTTGATAATCAGCATCCTCCAAACAATTCCTGAAAAAATTAACTCAAAAAAACCCACCAAAACACACTCAAAACCAAGTTTCTTGTATTAAACACCACACTGACCAGCGCTGCATGGAAGCTTTAAAATGATTCTATTTTAAAATTAAGTCATTCCCCTTCCACTGTCAAACACACATCTCTCAAAAGCCCATGTGAAGGTCTAGAGGAGATAGCAGTCATGTTATTTTTCTCAATCCAATTTTTATCTGAACACAGCTCAGAGAACACAGCACCGGCCCCGATCTAACATGGCAGGCAGCGGGAAGGAAGATCGCTTCTGCTGGCTCTTCAGACACATTTGTTGCTGCAGAGCTGCATAGCTGTATTCAAATAAAGGGTAATCGGCAATGATTTTTATTTCTCTTTTTAGTTTTAGGAGACACAGGAATAAAAAAAATAAAGCTATCTATATTTAGAGGGTCAATTAGACCAACTTGGAAAAAAATAAGGAAAAAAGATCAAATTGAGATATTATTTTTCAGAATTTCCCTGTATCTTTGCTGTTTGTCACGGCATGGATTGCTGGTTTCAAGTCTCTCTGCTCTGCCATCCCCTGGTTCCAGCACAAGTCACTAACCCCGCTGCTCTGCCACCCGACAGGCCCATCGCCATTTCACAGCTTTGGAAACCTTTTTGAGGACCTCTGGTTTCACCTTAAAACCATGTTCTGACACATATTAAATAGAATTCCTGGGGAAGCAAGCAGGAGCCCAATCCGCTGCACCCCTCTATCCCTTACCCCCTATTCCAAGACCCAAGTCCCCCCCTCTGCCTCCCAGGGACAGACCCCTCTGGTTAATTGCCCATCCTTCAAGTCCCAATTCCTTAAAAACTTTCAAATGAAAACGCTGCACTGGCCACATGCAGATGACCTGTTACTGGAAGAGTTTTTTACCATGGCTGTAACTCCAAGTATCCCTCTCCCATCACTGCCGTTTGGCTGCAGATGTTATTCAGTTACATTCCTCTCCTCTGAGTAAAGTTACCCAACTGCTCTTATATCAATACTGAGACCCTCTGACTTCTATATTATACTTGTATTGTGGCTATTATTTGTATGCTTATGCTTTCCTGTGGGTATAGTTACCTGATACTATTATCTGTGTAGTTAGTTATACCTTCCTAAGGGTATACTTACTTCGCCGGCTGTATTTAAATCGTCTTCCACAGCTGTAGTTACATTGTCAGGTTCATATAAATAGTGTGGTTATGCCATACAGTCAGCAGGCAACGCTTGCGATGCTGCAATTATTTATACAGCACCAGGATCCCACTGGTATAAATACCTCACTCAGAGGCTGAGTTACATTGCTCTCCGTATAAATAATCAGTGGGAAGCTCCTACGTTGGAGTAACACACAGTGCGGAGATGGGAGGCAGCAGAAAACCAGACCCTGTGCAGGCACCTCCATAAGGTGTGTGGACTTCAGAGCTCCACATTTCTCAAAATCTCATTTTCCAGACACAAAACTTCTCGCTTCGTTTCAGTACCATAATTTTCCAGGTGAACCACTGTACCTGCCTAAAGGACTTGCACTATTTTCATCACTGCGATATCTCATAAGACAAAATTCACTAAAACACAGGCCTAACTAGGAGCAAGGAGGTGTGGTGTGACAGCCAGCCAACACCACACACAGGGAGCAGAAAACGGACTGTTTTCTCATGAAGGACGAGGAGTTCACTGCTGTTATATTACTAACTCATCAACAAAAATTATTATGTTGATGTAGCAGGCTAATACACAGCAGATCAGATTGAAGGTCCACCTAGTTCATCATCACTTATACAGCAACCACACATTATCGCATGACAAAAAAGATGAAAACTGGACAGACCTATATGGAAACTAGTCCTTTCCATCTCTGCATTCAGGCCCACTCACTCCTCCCCAGCATATATTCATATATCCGCCTCAATTAACATCTGTTCTGCAAGGGTCTAAGAGGGACCTGTACTGGTAGAGATGTCTGGGATAGGAGGACAGTGCTGGACTCCACAGGCAACTGCCATCTCATATTCTACAGGCACAGAGCTTGTCTTGCCTTCCACGGGGAAGATTGTATTAAGCAACACCTACTGCTCTGTCAGAAGCATTTTCTACTAATACATATCACTGTCCTTTCTGACATTGTTCAGATCCACGCATGTCCCAAGAATTGGCAGAAGGGATTACTACAGCAAGCAAAGCCAGTATCTCTGCAGATACTTGATAGTTTGACATGGAAGCTCCTCAAGGGACCATGTCGGTGGAAAAAAAAAAATACAGTTCAATGTGATGGGTCTCAGGAGAGAGAGACTTCAATGTTCCACTGTGAAACAGTGTGGAAATGGTTTGGAGGTGACATCCTTGGATCAGAAGTGGCAAGAGAGCCTCTACCAACCTCTGACAGGGCTCACCTCCACTCCAGTGATGCCACCAGTGGGGCACTTGGCACCAGGAAGGAGCATTTGCAACCTTCCCATGCAAGGGGTGAGAGAAGAGTCCTCCTTCAGACAGTAGTGGGAGAAAGTCCCCCACCTCCCCCTGCCATCGCTTATGTGCAAGTGCAAAATTCAAGCACTAGTCAAACATCTAATACTCTTTTTCTTCTAGTTTCCCTACATCTTACCATTGAAAAAGATCCCCAGGGACAGATACGACATGCTGTGGCAGATGAGATTTTTTTTTTTTACCATGCAGGATTTCCCCTTTGTGATGCCTTCTGCCTATATGAGATTTTCTATTAGAGGATCTCAAAGTAAATAATATTAAATAAAACAGAAAAATTAAATCTTTATAAAATAGAGTATCTTAAGAAAACTTCAAATTACAAAGAAGTCACAAATATTTCAAGCAAGACATCAGCCTAAGTGATTACTCCAGGTGCATCAGGTTTAATTCACAGCTTGGATTATCTTTAGTTCCAGTATTTAATTTTAAGCACTAAATAGGGGGGGTTATTGTATTATTGGCAAAAAATATACATCTAACTCTTAAGGAACAGTAGAAGTATTCCTCTTCACCTGTCACACCGTACCCCCAAAAATCTATGGAATCAGAGTTAAAAGAAGAAAAAGCTGAATGGAAATTCCATCTAAGTCCTTTTTTTTTTTTTTAATGTGAAAATGTTCCCCCCTCTTCAGAGCTAACTCTACCTGTACTTTCACCCCATCCAGAAGTCCTGGAAACATTGCAAGATGTTTCACAGCCAGCTGAACCGCAGCCACCACGTACCAAGTCCTCAACTGCCTCAATCCATAACGGCTGAGGCCAGGAGGCACCATTCGATAACTGGTGACAACTCTCTTCTAACACAGGCCATTACTTTTTGCCCAGTTATCTTTGTACTGAGCTCAGCAGTGCATAATTTCCTGAAAAAATCTCTTTCAGGAAGGCGTTCAATCATGATTTGAAGGTATTGAGAGATGGTAGCTCCACTCTATTCTTTACCTACCTTGGACTCGATGATTATTTAAAATTACTCTTCAAACCATTCATTCAATCTCCCTTCTACTATAGCTTCATCTGGCTCCATCCTCCAGCCATTAGTCCTATTATGCATTTCTCGGCTCGGTTCAAGAGCTTTTTAATATCCAGTATTTTCCTGTAGTAGAGTACTTATTTATATCTTGTAACTAAGCCACCGCAAAATCGTTTTGATAAGCAAACCAAAAGGATTCAGATAAATACCTGAAGGGGTACCCAAGCATCTAGATGCTTTTTTACCCTTGATAAAATAAAAGTTTGAAGCTTGCCCATCACTAGTTGGGAAAAAGGAAAGAAAAAGGGACATTCTTGTACATCTGCTGCAGGCTAAGCTACTGGCTAATATAACCATCCGAAATCCGAAACAGAGAATCTCTCTCTAAATCTCTCCCTCTCTCTCACGTGTTCATGACAAATAGCCAGATGAGAGATTTATACAAAGGAGGAGTTGGATAGTCCTGAATCCTTCATACAAAGTGACCTTCTCTTCTTTCACAGATGCATGTGTGACATTTTCTTGTCCTGTCAAGAGGACCCATTAGACCCCTCACATGCAAACTGAACGTTGCCTCAATGTGTTAGACCACATCCACCTTGAAATCAGATAAATACTTTTTATGCCTATAGACCCTGTCATGCTCAGGTAAACAGATCAGTCTCTCTGTATATCTTATGAAAATCAAAGACTGCATGATAGAAAAAATGCCCCCTTTGTTTTTTTAGAAAACAACCTTATGACTAAAAGCTACACTAGCAATCGAGAAGTACTGTTCTTCCAGGTCCCTGTCCTGACAAGGCAACACAAGTCACAGGGGCAATCACACAATTTAATGAATCACTAGACCCATGATCTTCAGGACAGAAAATATTGACTGTATACTTGAGGCATAATGAGTACGGTGACCGACCAGAACTTTGGTACTAAATGCTACTCTGATCTTCGGTGCATAGAACGCGTTGATGGGCTTTTCGGCCACAACTTTCCAATGGCCTATGTAAAATACGTGCTACAGTTTCCTTTCCTGGGTCATATACCGGGCTTTAGGCGGTACGTCAAAGATGAAGCCTCGATTCCCAGAAGATCTGTAAACGTGTGCAACGTTTTATGCATCTGTAACAGTCTTCATGTGTTTCTGTGTTCGCAGGACCAGATAAATAAAATCAAAATTTAAACCCAAAAGATAAAAGTTATGTGGGGTTTTTAATTTTTAATACAGCTTTTGTCTAAACCTCTAGATTACTTCAAATGATACTGCAAGGACATGCTTAAGCACCAAAAGAAAAAAAAACACCACACACGCACACAACCAAAAAACCCCACTCCACACCCCGAACTTTCCAATTTTCTGCGTTTCAGGAAAAAATGCAATTATAGAACAACTATTTGCAGGAATCAGAGTAGATAACGACACTGGTAATAAGGAAATAGACAATTTCCTCAACAGTACAGCTGTGATTGTGTCCCTCGGTAGCCCACCCTGTGTCTCAGGTTCTGCTGTGAGCCAGGCTGGCAGGGAAAGCTCCTCCAGCCCATCACCCTCCAACACACCTGAGCTAACACCACACGTACAGATGCAAATACGAAGACCTGGAAATGAGTTGCACTTCAGGCCTGTCCCCTCCTTACAGAGCCTCCACATCCTGATTTATCCAACCGTAACAGCCACATGTCGCTGCATTTAGCCAGTTAAGCAGCGATGGAGTTTCATAAAAGCTTCTTAAGCCTAGGCTGAATGAATGTACAGTTCATACAAAATGAAGCTCTCATTTTGCAGGTCCAAAAGCCCAGACACAAGATCAATGCCACCATGGACCATGCTCTGCAGCACAAAGGTTGTTTTGTGCATGGGACCGAAGTCCTGGACAAATCCCAAAGCACACGGAGCTCCCGGAGGCGATGAAGAGATCCTCACTTAAACCACAGCAGCTGGGTCACACACTAAACGTCCAGTTCAAACACACCAAGGCCGTGGGTCCATTCCTAGCACAGCCATCGCCACCTCTGATAGTACATGACAATGTGAGAAACACGATGTCACATGCGATGAAGGCAGCAGATGCCGACAATATAAGGCAACTGAAAATAAACAAGCACATGGGAAGCTGTCAAAACAGCCTCTGTATTTAGGTCCTCCCTACTGAAACACATACACAAACACACACTAATTTCACAAAGCCACTGCGAAGGGGCCTTAGTTTCAATTTTGTTCAACACCAAGGAAAACAGCTCCTGACTGCTGAACTTGAACGCTTTTACGTATGAAATGCGGAGGCAGCAGAGGAGGCTGACTGACGTCTGTGCTCCAGTGATGCCCGAAGGGATTCTGGCATTGACTGTGATGAAACAACAGTTGCCCCCAAAATAAAAATTATTGCAAGGAACAGCTTGTCAATATTCAGACTGCACAGGCCAGCGCTGCATGAATTCACAGGTTACTTCCCCGCTTGGCTTCGTTTCTCTCTCTGTTGCTGACTGGACGTGCTTTTCCCACGTGAGAGCTTATATTTGCAAGCGTCAGTGCTCGCTTTTGGAAAAAAACAACCCTACAAGCCTCTTAAAATTAATGCCTGTTGGATGAAACACACCACTTGGAAGATTGTCAGCGTTTAACCTGTCAAATTAAAAATCTGAAGGTATTCCCAGAGTGGCCAAGCCTTGTGATTTTACTGGAAGTCTCGCAACATTTGCTGTTTCTTTTAAATCTGCAATTCCTGAAGGCAAGTAATTATGTGAGAACCTCAGTTTTTGTTTTTGAAAACGCCATGCTTTTAAACTTCACAATTACCAACAAAAAAGCTCTGAAAACAAACTGACTGGCTTAAAGGTTGAGGAATCATAATTCACATCGAGAACTGCAAATATATTATTTATAAAGAAAAATAATCATTCAACATCTAAACTCACTTTGAGGCACTAGGGACGGTAAATCTGTCTGAAAAGAATTAATTCAGGAGAATATTTCAGTACTAAAAATCAAAGGTGGAAAAAGAATCAAAGACAACTCAATATTGCATTGTGAGTGAACAGCTTCAAAAAACATAATTCAAAGTATTTCCCCAGCTCTAAAGGTAATAATAAATACATAGATATTTGGGAGACACAAGGCAGGGCAGAAGAGCGGTGAGGGCGGAGGAAAGACAGAGACACCGCACGGCTCTTACTCTAATTCAGAACTATGCAGCCCATAAGGATCGCTGTTCCTGGCAAAGGTGAACACGGAAAGATGTTTGTAAAGCATTTGTGCAGCGACACTAGAGCTACAAGAGCCAGAAAAAGCTACTTGTGGGCTTCAGCAGCTACATGTCCAGAATATTGATAGGAACTAATTCATTATTTATAACTTCAGTGTTCTTGCAAGCAAGGGACTAATTAGCACTGACTGAAGATGAGGTGCTTTCTCAGTTTTGAGTGCACCGCTCCATCACTGCCTCTCAAACAGCCCCACTGCTCCATTTCCCAGCTGGTGTTGCTGTTGCACGTCACCACCTTCTTGCACAGATGGCTCCATGCTGCTCGCAGGTCTGCAGAGCAAAAAAGTCTCCAAGGGCCACCACTGACTTTGGACACTGCTGTTTTCTGGGTCCCCAGTTCAACGGGCCAAAGACCTTACTCCTGCAACACAACACTTTTTGAAAAGCATCCGCCAAGATAAGCATCCAAAAGCCCTTATCTCTGCCATAATTATTGGCAAGATCCTCACTTGCAGCCAGAGGATATAACATGTCAAAACCTCTAAAATTTCTTTGGTGCCTGCAGCCCTTTGCCACTCAGGTTCATAAATCACTTCTGCAAATATTGCCTTTAAATCAGGATTTGCAGCAAGGTCGCAAACACGGCAATAACCCTTAAAACATCCATTTCTTTTCCGCCTCCTGCAGTGACTTGCAGGAGCTCCAGCAAGGCACTTGCCCCATGGATGGTGCAAACGTCAAATAAGTGGGACGAAGCTCTTCAAATGTCCAACCTCTTCTGATGGCACAAAGAAGGTACTTTCAGCTTTAAAATATGCTATTGTGAGTCCAAGCTGCCACCTCGTCAGCTTGAAAAGAGCTCTCGAAGTAATGAATGATTCCTGTTGTTCCTACCAAAACAGGGTATCGCTCATCCTGACAGCATAACGTATGTGTTCCCCACAGCTATGTGATGCACAGAGGCACCCGTGCAATTCATAGCCATTTTACAGTGGGGTGCTAAGGGGTTTATATCTTTATGTAGTTAAAGTAAATTCTTTATTGTTCATTCAACACACAAACATTTAACCATTACCCAGGCCCGCTTGCTTGTCACAAAATAAAAAAAAAGTTTATCCTCCCGGGCTCCCTTCTCTCGTGAAGAATTTAAAATGCACACAAGCAAACAGAGCAGTAGAAGGAAAGCTGCTTCGTTAGTTAGTTTTCAAGGTCAGAATCAGAGAATTAAGGGCAAAATTAAGCTATCAGGTCTCATTCAGATCTGAGGCCCCTCCACACTTGATCCAGCTATAACAATTAGCACATTCCTACCTGTAAACCCCCATTTCACACTGCAAGCTTACAGGGAGCCACAGGTGGCAATAGAAACATCTAGAATGTAATACAAAGTGCATTTCAGTTTCCCTAGCACACAAAATCCCAAGAAGTTCTGTGACCTCCAGGGTCAGCTTTCCCAGGCAGGTGTTTGCAACAATACTCACCGATCTGAATGTTAGAGTCAGTTGCCAAGAATACGGTAAATAACGGCTAATAAATTAGGAAAAGGTTCTCTACAACAGGGTAAGAGCAGTGGTTTGTGGCACAGCCACCATGTCCTGAGCTGCAAAAGCTTGCCCAGAGACATGGGCTGCCCCTGGCTGGGAGTTTGGTCAAACCTCACATGGTCCTTGGGCAGCCATGGACCATGCTGACTGGAATAATGGCAGGAACAAGGCAAGGGAGCATGGAAGGCATGAAAAATCCCATTGAAACCCAGGTGATTATGGTGCTTTATCTTCTTTTTCTCTTTCTCTGTCACTCCTGATTGCCCTTCAGCAAACGCTGTGACTGACAGATACACTTCAGCTTTCCTGCTGCCCTATCCAGGACCATGAAATTGTGAAAGAAATTGCAAAGAGAATGATGAAATATAAATACCTTCCTATCTGATCTACCACAGCTCTCACATGACAGCTGCTGCTTTCCAGGCTCCTCTTTGTCCTTCTGGCAATAAACCTTAAAGAAGCATCCTGGAAATTAAAGGCAGCTGAGAGACACTTTGCACAGCTGGGAAGGAGCCCATGGCAAACACAATCCCAAAGAAACCAGACAGCAAGACCAGCACAAAATCCCAGCTGGCACAAGAGCTGCATGGCCAGCTGAGCCCCTCTGATCCCATTGCTTTGGTCCTTCAGCATCCACACCACTGCCAGTGCAGGATGGGGACAAGAGTGCCACCGTGTCTCTGTGTTTTGCTCAAACTCCCTGAGCACATTTGTTTATCAAATAAATTAAAATCTGTGTCATTTGCCATTAGTGCTCCATTTACACCACATTCAGAACATTAGGCTGTTTTGTTTATTCAGCAACACATGATTATGTGATTGCTCTGATGCAAGGGGAGGCAGGGGGAGCCGGAGTGTGGGGAGGAAGACAAGAAAATGGAATTGCATTTATTTTCACAATGCCTCTTGGACAGAAACTCATTAAGGTTTAACTCACATCCCTCCAAACAATCATAACACATAAATACAATGCAACATACAGTGCAAAGGAAGCTCTTTGGGGGAAAATAGCCTGGACTTGGTCCAAAGCAGGTGGTGCCAGGCCCACAGTCCCTGTGCAGCTCTCTTGTACACACAGTGCCCCCTCCACACCTTCCAGAAGCTGAGAGGCCAGAGCCTTGTCTCCCATAAACTATTATTTTGACTTTGCCCTTAGTCATTTTATATTGGCTGAGTAGACAGCCCTCCACACTGCAGAGAATAAAGTCCATACTGATGAGAACACAGGATGCCTTGCTGCAGTCACGGTGCAAGGAGAAAAGGGGGACCCAGGCAAAACTACAACGGTGATACGCTGAATCTCTCACTTGATCCGCAGCAAAAACGCAGCCCTAAAACTGTTCAAGTTTATATGTAACACCAGACGTAATGGAAGTTTGTGCCAGTGAGACATTAACCTGTTGGAGGATGGAGGCAGAAGGGGAATTCACATCTGTGTGGTTTTAGTTGTTGCACAGGGAAAGGAGAGAGAGCAGTCACAGGGAGCTTCACATGCCAAGGTAACATTTGGGCATCCCAATCAAAACCAACAATCCCCAAAAGTGCCATTCTACTTTCTTCTGACCTTAGAACAGCCTGAGGACACCTTTGTTTTTGACATTAAAGGGAACAGGTGCAAAATAAAGGTGCTTTTGAGCTAAGCATAGTATTTTCTCCTGTTCTCACTGCTGAAACCCAGGAAAGGCAAAGCAAAGCCTCAGCAAACCAGACTCAAAGACCTGGGGTTGGAATGTCTCATCTGTGTACAGGGAACCACAAAAAGAGGAGATGGAAACAAGAGCACTTGGGGTTCTGGTGTGGCTGCCAGCATTTTGAATGCATCTTTACAAGAATTGATGTCATAGAGCTTGTAACACCATGGGAAAGCCCATCTTCACTCTGTTCATCCATCCAGGGAGGGAACAACAGCAGGAAATCCTCAGAAACACCTTTACACCCAAACCCAGAAGAATGGGATCCTAACTCTTATTACTTTTACTTGCATGCATCTTAAAACCATTGGAAAATTGTTTTAATTGTCCTCCTACTGAAAGGTTTTGGTTTATTTATTCCTCCCTGTCGCTAAACAGTTCATTAAATCCAGGTCTTGGAGGGTGCAATTTTAATTAGCCCTTAGCTGTCTCTAGGTGAAAAGGGACCTCTCAGAAGTTGGCAGGGACAGTCGCTTGGCTCTGTGCAGGCTGAATCACAGAATAACTGATGGGGGAAGCTGGCACATGTTTATTCTCCTCCTTCTCTAGCCTCAGGCCATGTGGGGCACTTTTAGTACCGAGTCTGCTGGGGATGTGGAGACATCACCTTAATCAGGAGCACCAGAAATAAGGGTCTGCCCTTTGCCTGCCTTGCTAGAGGTTGGATGCCCAACCGCTTGTGAACCTGCCCTGGCTGCCACAGGAGTGAAGAAAACCAGCTACCTCTGTTGATAAAGCTTTGGCTTTTTTTCCTAACCCTAAAGCTCCCTCCTATCCTCCACCTCCCCATCTGCTATTTTAAGCCTGTTCCTTCTTGCCCTGTTCACTATGGACACAGAGGATGCCCAGAGCCTCTCATTTGCCATCTGCAAACCAGACCTGATGTGACTGAAAGACCACACAGCCACAAACTGGAGGCAACTTCAAAATGTAACTGGAACACTTCAGTTTGTATGTGCTTATAACAGCACTGTTCCACTCTAAAAATGCATACAACGACAGACATCATCCAGTGAATACAGACATCTTGTCTATTACTAAGTAAAAACATCAAAGAGTACAAAGAGAAAAGCAAACATAAGCTATCTGCTCCCTTCAAGCTGTAATGAACACTCTTTCCCGGCCAGAGAGCATGTGCCATGACCACAGCAGCAAACATGAACACCACCAGGGGAACATTCATAAAACTGCACCTTTATAAATAACATCCCGCTCGTTAACACAGGACAGAATAAAACATTAGGAGCCTTTCATTTAATCCTTATTTATTATGGATGTAAAATCTGGGTCTTGTAGGACTCAGATCCTTCATTCCCAAAGGCATTTCCCAAGCAGACAGCAGAGCCCA
This sequence comes from Caloenas nicobarica, assembly GCF_036013445.1. Lineage (NCBI taxonomy): Eukaryota > Metazoa > Chordata > Aves > Columbiformes > Columbidae > Caloenas > Caloenas nicobarica. The sequence continues at coordinate 18,649,554 of NC_088255.1, read as the reverse complement.
GCAGCCCAGGAGAAGAGACATTCTTAACTGCTCCTTACTTTGCTGATCTTCACATACTGTTTCCTCTTAAATCTCTGGCTGGTGACACTTAGTGTTTCTTCAACAGCAACTTTAAAGCATTTCAGCTTGTCGGATGGCACAAAGAATTGGGAAAGTAATTACCTTCAAGTTTTAAAGAAAAGAGACTGAATTCAACTACCAGGGTGCAAAAGCACTCTCTAGGCTCTGTGTAAATTGTGGTGCTGGTTCAGCTCAGATTTTCTTCTTTGTATTCCACATCTTTCACTTCATACAGCTGAGCCTGAATGCCTTGGCCTCAAACTCCTTGCAGAAGCACACAGGCCCCACACACAACTAAATCTCTTTTCTCCTGTTCCTTCTCACCTTGAAGGAGAAAGCATCCGCCGTTATCTAGAAATCAGCAGCACTGAAAAAATAAGCAGCCTTTCAAGTCAAGCAGTCCGCTGCTACTCACATCCTTCCATGAACTCGGCCTACTTTCACCTCTTTCATTCCCCGCAAAAATTGAAACACCTCAACTGCGTGCTGACTTTGCAAACCACACACTGAAATGGGAGCACTTTGGAATAAATTACACTGAAAACTAACAGGTAGGCAAAGAACTCAAGGAACAACTTAGGAGCATGTGAATGAACAGGTCTGTTAAACCGGGACATCGCAGACCGTAATTTAAAGCCACACGATGCCCCTTGAGCATCCCGGTGCTGGGCTGTTCCTCTTGGCGATTGGCAAGGCAGGAGTTGCTTCTCCCTACAAAGTGCCACGTACAATACCCATGGTTGGTAAGTGGTGTCCCTGTTACACCCAGGAGACAGATGCCCTGGGAGGATAAAAGCAAAAATACTGTAATCAGTTTGTTGGCAATAAGAAAACAAAAATCAATGTTGTCCTATTCCCTTCCACACTGAAATGTATGATTTGCAATTCTCCCAGTCCATGTTCTACAATTTCTGCATCATTCTCCACAAGCAACAATTACCAAAACATCAGCCCATTAGTTGAATCAAAGCTTTTAGAAACTCAGGGGCCAAGCAGGGAGCACAGTGCCAAATCTTTCATCTTATTTCTCTTACCACTGAACTAACAAATGACATAATGAAAACACAGTGTCAGATATCGGATCAATTCCCAAAACCCAGCTAGCAACCAGGGCTCTTTTAACCAAAGATGACAAAACCCCATGTGTCTTAGCAAAACAGAGTTGTTCTTGACTTGATTTGCGGTTAACCTCTGAGCAGACCCCATTTTCCAGGCTCCTAGTCCAACTCTGAGCTGTCTGGACAGAAGGAAAAATCTGCTCCCACTAACACTTAGCAGATGGCTTTCGATTTTTCCCAGGTGCTAAGCATACACAGTTCCCATTAAAGTCTGCTCAAACTGTAGAAGTGCAGAGCTAAACCATAAATCCTACTTCCCAGGTTCCCTCACGTCCAGCTTAGTTATACTGCGGCTTATTTTGTTGCGGTATTGACCTCAAACAATAATTGAAAAAATAAATCAGTGTGGCTAAACCATGCATTCAGTCTCACTCCTGCTCTGCACTCAGCCCAAGCTGGATGCCACTGAGCTCTGCTTCCCAGGAACACTGGAGCTGCACTGTTTCATTAGGTGATCTTGGAAAAGAACTAGTAACTTCTCTTACTGCCACAGCAGGGTTGCTTTTTGCTCTGCAAGGCGTGCTGCTGTTCCCTTCAACTACAGGAGAAACATCAGTCAACAGCGTCAGCCCAGGCGTGCTGGAAGCCTTGAGATGTTCTAAGAAAACCAAGAGCAAAGGGGCTGGGGGAGATGCAGAAGAAGGGACCGGGCAGGTTACACAGAGCTTGTAAAGAGTTTCATTTGCCTGGAAGGAAAGGATAAAACAACCAAGGAAAGACCTGATTGCCAGTGTTTGACTCTCAACCAGCATCCTCTAAATACAGGTCCCAACCTGCATCATCAGCGAAAATCCCTCTGAGGGATTCTGCAGAAAGAAGCACCAGCCACCCCCTGCAACAGCAAACAGGAGACGCAACCCCTCTAATTTCTATACTAGGCAGGGACTTCAAGGGACACGCTGCACTAAATCAGTTTGCATAAGGCTGGAGGTTTTTACCTCCTCGATCTAAAAACAAGAGTATGTTTGTATGAGTACATGAGATGACACAGCTGTAGCCACTGCAGATGCTCATCTCAGTTGCTCTCTGCAGCTTTGGAAACCCATTTGTCAGACTCATTCATCTGCCATTTAACGTGCACCGGGAGAGGTACATGGGCGATTGAACAGAGCAGGGAAATGCCAAAAAGATACAGAACAGGAAGCAAAAATCACCACTTCAAAATATTAAATAAACTTTGCTCAAAGTGGGAGCACTCAGACATAGCTTCATCCATGCCACCTCTTCCTCACTACTCACAATAAGGTTTGTGCCTGCTTTGTTGTGGAGCAAAAGCAGTAATAATCCTCAAAAGTTTCACAATTTTCCACCAAGTCAATGAGGGGGAGAGATATTTCTTTAAAACACTTAATTTCCCTTCTAATTTTCAAAAAACATTATTAAACAGAATGACTTCCTAAACACTAAGGATTCCCACTTTAAAAAAAAAATACTCATCTTTCTCAAAAAACCCTAATTTCTATCAGAATAGCACACTTCATGTTGCACCAGTTGCTTTTCTCGCATCAATGCTTGAGGCATAAAAATAACTGTCATCCCCAAGCAAACATTTCTCTCCATATATGCTCCAAGCAGAGTACCACTAACTTCACAGTAATAGCCAAAAAGTCAATGTGCCTGGAGACTTGTCCATACCAGGAGCACTGACACAAATATTCCATCCGCAGTTTCAGTGCCTCCAATAGCTTTGTGCAACTTCACTTGCATCCACGCCATTCCTGGATTATTCATCTTTGGCCTCTCCTCCAGGGTTTAACCCGATCTGCTGCAGCCCGCCTTATACAGAAAACGCTTAGACCAGAACAAATGCAAATCCTTCGAGACCTCACTGGAATTTGGGTTTGCAGAGATGACGAGACTTTGGGGCCCCCTGATAATTGCCCAGGTTGTGCTTCTGCAGCCCACAGTGCAGTCACATTATTCCACCTATTCCCAAATTACCTGGGGTGTGAAAGCAGACACCAACCAAGTCCAAAACCTCCTTTAACATCAACTCCTGACACTATTTGCACAGAAATAGAGATATTTTTGTGCTACTTTTCTGGTCTCCATCAGCTACCAGCACAGACCATCTACAGGTGCCTTTGATTGCTGTTGCTTCCCAAATTCTAAGTGACTGGCAATCCCAGAGCAAAGTTTACACTAATGCAGTAATCACACTATTTATTGAAAGGCTTCTAATCCCGTGAGCAAAGGCATTCAAGAGGCTTAAGGAAGGGAAAAGCTGCTGACAGGAGAACGTGCAAGGAGTTACTCATAATGACATCTTAAGAGGGTCTGTAATCAACAGCATACACACGGCACGGGGACTCAGATTAAGCACGGCTGTCTTGCTAAAATGATTTGAACTGTGATGTGGGCATGAAAATGAGTCAAATAAAAGCCTGTTAAAAAAGGAGGGATAAAGAGGGAGATGGGTCTGCATTATGATTTTATTCAGGTCACCAATGAACATTTCAAGGCTGAGCGTCAAGCTGTCGGTTTCCTGGAGGTTCCTCAGATGTTTTGACTAAATGGGAATTTTCTTGTCACCCGTTGACATTTGGATCTGACTCACTCTTCTTTCTCTTCTTCTCCTATGCACTACACACACTTTCATGTGTATATGCAACAGATGTGTGTGCCCAAGCACACACTTACACAAGCCATTTATTCATGTATTCTTGGTATACTCTGGTTATTCCAAGCAGACAAAAGAGCATTTCGGCCACAAAGTAGCTGCAGACTGTGCCCTGGCAATGCAATCTTCCCCCTGTCTGTCCTATCAAGGTGCCTTACATTTGATATCATGAAATTACAAGACATCATTAACTCTAGAGCTGACAAGAGAGCAGCAGCCTTCACAGTCCATTTAACCTCTCTATTCAAATGGCAAATCGATTTTTTGCAATGCAGACATCTGTCCCAGTAGGGACTAAACCAACACTCACCAAATTATTCTTCCCAGATTACAGAGGAGCTATCGGATGGTAAAGACTCCACTCCCAATGACTCAAGCTTTGAGTCACTGATGGAAAGATGAAAGTCTTCCCACTTCATGAGATGAAAATGAGAAAAATCATCCCCTTGTGAAGAGCAAACAAAATGTCTCTGTTGGTTCCCAGGACACAGGCAGCATCTGTGAACCGACTGGGAGCTGAAAGGCTGCTCAGGAACACTTGTACCGCTCCTGAGGTTACTGCCAGCATCCCCAAGACCTGGGACCATCACGGTGTTAAACTCACATGGGAGGTTCTCTCGGGCTCGCAGAGCTCAGCACAGAGCAGAATTCTATCCTTGCTGCACCTCGAGGGTGAAAAGCAAAGCAAGACTTTTCTCCCTCTTTTTTTTTTTTAAATAAGCTCTACCTGAAAACTTCACAGTTCAAAGAGAAAAAGCCACATTGCCTCTTGCCCACAGGCTGAACAAGCACATTTCCTACACAGTAATACTCTGTGGTAGCCAACAAAAAGGCAAGCAGACTTCCCTTAGACAAACTTTCTTGGGACTTCTGGCTCCTCAGAGCTCCCCAGTTACCAAGAGCCAAACCTCGGAACAACCCACACCAAGCAACGCCAGCACCAAGAGCAAGGCACACACACGAGCGTCCACCACAAGTTAAACACGTGGAATGATGTCTGGACTCTCTACCCCACGTGCCACACAGCCAGGATGGCCAGAACAAGTCAGCCCAAACTGCAACATCATCTTCTGACACCTTAAGAAGCTCACCGGCATCTGGGGGATCACTTTGCCTCGCAGCCAAACACAGACTGTTTGCAGGAAAAGCCTCCTACCCCCGACAAGCAGAATCTCAGCCAGATTTTTTGACTATTTGCCCTCTACAGAGTCTTGATTTATCTGAACTACTGCTCTTTCTTTTAAAAGACAAAGCAAAATGACAACAACAAAAAAAAAGCAAAAAGCACTTATGTATTGTAAGGATTATAAAGGAATTTACCCAGACCTGATATTTTTCACAATATGAAAGAACTTTTTGGTACCTTAATTACATAAACCAGCCACCCACCAAAGAGAAGCACTGTCAGTCTTGTTTTAGATGGGAGATAAAGGCATAAATTCATGCCCAGCACAGAAGAGACTGGCAGCCTTTTAGCAAACACTGCCAAGAGCAGAAACCGGCTGTGTGATTTCAAAGCACCCCACAAAGCCCTGCAAAGCACACCCGTTACAGTAAAGGATCTATCTAGACATGGCCTAGGTGGAACGGAGGGCTATCCAAACACATCGGCTGCATTTATGTCCTTCCTGCTCTCGCTTAGTATTTTAAAGTGACAAAAGGGAGGGCAGGAGGGAGCAAAGGTTGCTGGAGCTTGAACTCGAGATGAGATGCTCAGAGCAGCATTTCCCACAGTCTCAGCCCCACACGGTGCCGATTGCTCAGCCAGTGCTAAAAGTATCTCCAGCACTTTCCTACAGTCATTTTCCTGCCTCAGAATCAGAAATTACCACTGACTCACTCTGTACGCAGTCACCAGAGGAGATAATTCTGCAGTTATGAGCAATAGGGAGCTGGCCTGTCTGCTCAGAGAGAATCTACAAGCAAACATCTGCATTGATATGCGTCCCAAATTTTTAACCTATGGTCTTCATTCTAAAATTGGTTTTCTGGCATTCCTCTAGCTCACCTCTATCAGCTCTATTCTCTGCAGCATCATCTCTCTCCACTCACCACCTTAAATTAATTTACCCTCCCAGCATTCTCACAGGAGCACTGTTACCCACCATCCTTACATTGCCAACAGGTAACTGAAACACAGACCTGGATTCAGCTCTACAAGTTTTGCTTTCCTGTGGGCTGTGTGTCCCCAAAGACACAGACCCAGCCAGGAACCGCCTCTGGATGCAAAATCTTGGATGGGGCTGAGGCCTCCCTGGGTAATTTACTTAACGTCTGATGGAACTTATGAAAAAGGAGATAATTAACCCAACATCTTTCAAATGCCAACCAAGCAACCTCTCTAATTGCCCAGTCGTCTTATATCTCATGGCCTCAAGTTGCGCCAGGGTAGGTTTAGATTGGATATTAGGAAGAAAAATTCTTCACGAAAAGGGTTGTCAAGCATTGGAACAGGCTGCCCAGGGCAGTGGTGGAGTCACCATCCCTGGAGGGGTTTAAAAGGCGTTTAGACGAGGTTCTTAGGGACATGGTTTAGTGCCAGAGTTAGGTTATGGTTGGACTCGATGATCCTGAGGGTCTCTTCCAACTGAAATGATTCTATGATTCATACAGCTGGTGCTTTTGTAATGTGTCACTGACCACTGGTGTACTTGTCTCCTGACAGCACAGTATGCACTAACAGAGCCTGGACCCAGCTTGATCCTCCATCACCACACAGAAATCAAACACCTGCTGGAGGAAAACAGCATGTTTCACCACTACACACAGCTATGCTGGGACTGGAACCTCCTAGAAATGTTTTTATAGTCCCAGGTGATGCAAATTGTGCTCAGAGCTCCATCCTGCAAAGGAGATGTGGAACAGAGCAGCTCAAGCCCCACTAACCCAGGAAAACCCATGTAGAATCGGCAAATCACAGGTTTCATTCTCAAGAGGGTTCAGCTAAAATCATTATCAGCAGCACCATGACCCTTGAGACCCACACTCTGCCATGTGTCACCCAGCACTGGCACATTTTCCAGGGCTACTTTTTTTTTTTTCGTCTCCCCCCCCCGCTTATTTAAGCTTTTGCAATTGATTTAATACTAAAAATGTTAGTACCACATGGCACAGCTTGAGAAATCATTTGGGAACAAGACTTCATTGACAGGCAGAGACAGTTAAGGGTAAGAGCTGAAACGTGTCCCTTCAGTCTCTGAAAGGGATTAGCCTGTCATTAGAAATAAATAACCAACATTTTCACCATCTCTTGAAAGAAAATTTCATACTCAGTGTCAAAGGTCTAGGTCAAAAGAGATAATGATGGTAATTCAATCAGCTCTGAAAAGCAACAGATCCCTAAAGCCTGTGGGGTTTTTTTGACTTTTTTTTTCTCCCCCAAAAGTTTAAGCATCTCAGAGGTGGTCTTGGAAAACTACCGCATCTATTTTGAGCTGAAAGCAGAGGCACAGGATTCGCTGAAATGCTCTGCAGACAAGGGTATTGCTTTTTTGCTGCACAGTTTATCATCATATATACTCGGAAAAAAATAATCTAGATTTAAGGAAAAAAATATGCTAATACTTTTGACACTATATGTCAAACACTTCCCTCCAGTGGAGAGATTCAGGATTGCTTTTTTTTTTTTGGTCATATACTCTCTCCAGCTATTTTAGCTCAAACAGCACCTGCTTGTTTTTCTGGAGAATACGGAATCTCACCTGTACTGCGAGGAGTGACTGGAGTGTCCAGTTACTGAAAGGGCAAAGCGGTGATGGGTTTAGTTCACAGATTAAACAGCGAAAATAAAAAGCCACCTAACCAATCCCATAATTTTGTTATATCTCCACTATAGCAAATGTAATAACTTCAACCAGTGCTCTCCAGTCTGTGTTGGAGAGTAAGACATTTGCCTGCTTCCAGGCTGAAAACAGAGCATGTCCATCCAATAGTTACAGAAATTATTATCCATTTCCCAATTTTCCTTTTCTCCCTCCCCTCCCGCCCCAAGTGTTTCACTTCAGGAACTGAGATGCAGATGCCAGAACATTCCAGCAGAGATAATTTTCCTGCACTGCTGTACCCAGTGCAAAAGGAGTGCACTCTCCTTAAAAAGTCTCTTTTCACTTTCACATTCACACCCAAGAAAACAGCCAGTTCAGAAACCACAAGTGCCTAGTCCTGCCTCTTAGAAGAGCTCAGTCCCCACACTCAAGCTCCAAATAGCTGGAATGTTAAAACTGGGAAGAAATTCAGTGAGAGTTTATCTTACAGTGAGACTTTTTCCTGGAACTATTACTAGTTTCAAGCAAAATTCTAAGAACCTTTGTGGAAGGCATCAGTGCTGCTTGACTGATGTTAAAAATGGGTCAGACCGTCGGTGGAGTCTGTGGAGATTAGATTCTGGCTTATGTTAAATGCATAAGCTCCTCTAGGGTTCTACCACCATGAATAAATGCAGTCCTAAGCCTGGTCTAGGAAATGTGGATCTAAACCTACACGGAGGTGTCCATGTATCACTTCCAGAGAAGTCTGCAGGCAGAGAAACCATATCCCCCCCACCACTGTTTGAGCTCCAAAGGTCACCAGGGGCCCTTACGCACTTCTATGCCCGTTCCCCTGGTGCATCACACCGTCAGCTCAACTGCTTCACCCATCAATTATTCCCTAGGGGTTCCTACATAAATACAGTCTCTATTGCAGGAGCAGTCACAGGCTCTTCCCCTACTGCTTTATTCCTCTCAATGACCTCCCTGGCATCTGGGATGCCCTCCCACAACAACTGGGACATCCACAGAGGATTTATTTTGGCTTCAGGTGGGAATGAGAGAAGATGAACTGTTACTTGGGACATGCTTTCTATACAGTCTGATTAAATTCAGCTTGGCAACCTGTAAAGACTGTATCTCATTACTAGAGCCTTGAGTTAACCAGGCCCACTGTCTCTCCACAAAATATTTAGCCTCTTCAGTTTATTTTAAATCACCATTAAGCACATTTTAAAGTTTACCAAGTTTTGTGCTTTTCCTTTGGCTTTGTGTTTAACCAAATCTGGTCACCACAGACTAAGTTACACAAGGAAAAATAGGGTTGGAACATGAAAGCTCAGAAGAGCTTACAAAAGCTCAAGAGAATGACCATCACTGACTTCTGGAGGAGGATCAGAAAAATGCAGGACTCTCCTTGGACCAGGCATCTCTACAAAGTGGGAGAATAATGGTTTTCTTTCCCACTCAAACATGGCCCATTACCAGCTGCCATCCTCCCCAAAGGCCCCTGGAGAAATGGGACTATTTCCCCAATGGACCACATGGTGTTGGCAGCCCATGTCACCTCTCCTGGACACGGCACAATGGGTAAGTTGCCCCAGGAGTAGATGAAGCCATTATGTCAAGGGTCTGAATGTCCAGCCACCAAATGAAACACTCTGCAAAGGAGATACCTGCTGCTGCTGCAGCTTTGAGCTTCTTGCCCAGTGTAAGTTTACACCGCAGCCCCACCGTTATTTCATTGTAGATTTTGCTTTCAAGTGTAGCCGTTAAGCAGAGGTGCTCTGTGCAATCTGCCCTTTGCTTGTACAAACTAACAGAGCATTTGTGTGCTTGACATTTCACGTGGCATTACCGCCCTATTCCCCGTTCCCATCACGATGCTGAAAGGGCAATCAATGCAGGCAAGGAGGAGGCAGCGCCGTTCCGACGGATTAGGCCCTTCAGCTGCCAAAACAAGCTTCACAGAGTAAAGTGATAGTGAATTAAACCAAGTTAATGAACTGGTAGAAAAATGAATTTATATCTCTGCTACCTATGTCCTTTTGAATTAAAAAAAAAATAAAAATCTTCCAAGTCAGAAAATTGACCAAACATCAAAATTCGTAATCTCTGAAACAATGTCAACAGACTGGAACATAAACCACAGATCAAAGTCAGTGGGAGTTTCTCCAGCCTTTTCTGTGGGCTTTCCATGGAGCACTAAATGATGAAGGTTCAGCTCAGTTACAGGTATGACCTCCACAGAAAACTAAGTAAAGAAACTCTGAACACCTCTTGCAAGTTTTTAATGGCCACACAGTGCAAAGTGGGGCCGGGACAAAAGCCATGTTCACTTCAGTGACTGATGATCTCATAACAGAAGAAAATTCAACTTATTTGGACTGGTGGCTTCTTGTGTACTGCTGACCACACTGTGCTCCTGAGAGCCACCGGTTTGGTTGAGGACCAGCTGGTTTCTGTGTACTCCTGCTCACGGCAGCATGAAGGCTACAGGGAAGACTCCAAAACATTGCTGGCCATGGCGTCTCTTATGTCAAGCACTCCACTGATCCCCCAGGATTACTTCCAGGCCTCCTGTTTCAAGATACTGCAGTTGTGAGTGAGCTTCGCCAGCTGTTTCCATGGTCAGATGCTGTGGGAAGGAATGAAGGCTGGATTTAAAGCTCCAGGTCACCTCTAGTGCCCTGGTTTCAAGCTTTATTTAGCATCCGAAGGGACCTTTCTCTTGAGGTTGAAATTCATAGGGCTTTTCAACGCAGTGCGCTGGATCTTGCACATGGAAAGCAAAACCCAGGAAGCTCCTGCTTTGGGCAGAGAGCTTACAGAAGCGATATGCGATATTTTGGTGTCACTGACCACAACACCTAATGAAGCTACCCAAGTTTGAATACTACAACCCCAGCCCAGCTCTTCTTGGGCACATTTCAGCCGAGATTTAACAGACCTAACCATAGACCTACGTTTTCACACCTCACCACAGATCACCTTCATCAGTGCCTTTTTGCCAGCAGAAAGCCAGGGGATTCCAGGACTGTGATTGTTCTACCATCCAAAAATTCACATAACAGTAAACTCTAATTGAAGGTCAAATTTTATGATCTTTCATTACAGAAGGGAAGAAAGGCTAGATGACAAATGACAGCCAATATCGGAATTTTCCTTCCTTAGCCTGAAATATGTTCTTCACCTCAATCTCCACTACACCACTGAACCCCTCCTTTTCTCAACGCCCTTCCCTGCAAAAAAGGGATAATATTTTGGTTTTGCTACTTTTAGGAAGATGGAGTTAGGAAGACAGACCAGAGGAGCTCAACTCTTCTGCCAAGGACTAGGGGTCAGAGGCTGCCCAACTAAGCGGGCTGGGGACAGCCCTTAGTGGAGAAGGGAAAAGGGGGAATTCATAAAGCACAGCACTGATTCCAGCCTGCAGCAAAGTAACAACAGTGACAAAGCTCTTAGTGAGCTCTTGGAAGCAAATCCAGCCCCACCACACACGCACACTCTTGGAGAAAAAGGTATAAAATAATCTAGAAATTGAGGAACAAATAGACAAAACACTCCTTCCTTTCATTGGGAAGTCTGTGATGGCAGCTGCAGGCCATGGAAATACAAACTAGCTCTTAAAGAAAGTCAATAATGGCAAGATGATGGTTCGCCAGTTTCCAAAGCCCGCAGGGATCATGTTTTGTGCTGCACAGGAACAAGGAGACAATGACAGAGACAGAAAAAAATATCATCCAGCTCTCCAGCTATCCTAAAGCTGCAGAGCAAGAGTCAAAGCAATTACTTCCACAGCTTCACAAACCTTTGCACCTCTCTGTTAATGTGTCAGACTTTGTTACATTAATTGTACCTTATTTTGCCCTGGGAAAAAATAAAAAATAGTGATTTGTATAAAGAATAGATAAGAATACACTTCCATTTTCCTCTTCATCTTTCTGTTCTACTCCTTATGTTTCACTCTCTGACCAAATATTCTCCTGCACTGACATCTCGTACTCCATATACGCTCTTCTCTCCAGAGACCCCACAGCAACAGACCAGTATTCATCATCTTGAGCAGTGTAGGGGAAAGGGACCTGGGGTCCTGGTGGACAGCAGAATGACCATGAGCCAGCACTGTGCCCTTGTGGCCAAGAAGGCCAATGGCATCCTGGGGTGTGTTAGAAGGGGGGTGGTTAGTAGGTCAAGAGAGGTTCTCCTTCCCCTCTACTCTGCCCTGGTGAGACCTCATCTGGAATATTGTGTCCAGTTCTGGGCCCCTCAGTTCAAGAAGGACAGGGAACTGCTGGAGAGAGTCCAGCGCAGGGCCACAAAGATGATTAAGGGAGTGGAGCATCTCCCTTATGAGGAAAGGCTGAGGGAGCTGGGGCTCTTTAGCTTGGAGAAGAGGAGACTGAGGGGTAACCCCATCAATGTTTATAAATATATAAAGGGTGGGTGTCACGAGGATGGAGCCAGGCTCTTCTCGGTGACAACCAACAGTAAGACAAGGGGTAATGGGTTCAAGCTGGAACACAAGAGGTTCCACTTAAATGTGAGAAGAAACTTCTTCTCAGTGAGGGTGACGGAACACTGGAACAGGCTGCCCAGGGAGGTTGTGGATTCTCCTTCTCTGGAGACATTCAAAACCTGCCTGGATGCCTTCCTGTGTAACCTCACCTAGGTGTTCCTGCTCTGGCAGGGGGATTGGACTGGATGATCTTTCGAGGTCCCTTCCAATCCCTAACATTCTGTGATTCTGTGATCTTCACAAATGCCTTGTAGCATTATGGTAGATGACACCAAAACACATCCTGAAAGGAGAATCAAAATTCCTATCCATCATGGGGAAACTCAGGCATGAGATTGCTAACAGACCTGCCAAGAGAGCAGAGGCAGCCCCTGCTTTCATGACGCAGTAGCACATTCACCTCAGTTAGCTTGAAAGCATCCTTATAAACAGGATGGAAATATCATTGAGTGGATAAAAGCGCCAGAAATCCCACTCACTGGTTTGTACATTTTAAAAGGTCTCAGTCCTTGAGGCCTCTCCAGCCTTTTCCTTCCACTTTCTGCTTTCAAGCCCTGCACTACTGGAGCAGCAAAACCCAAGCTGTTCCCAAGACACTCATCCACTCCTGACAGCAATTTTGTTCTCTGCTAAAATACAATGCGCATGACTAAATGCAATAGAGTCGCCACAGTTTAGAGTCACCACAAGTTCCTGTGGTTCTGCTGACCTCACGCACCTTTCTTGCCCCCCCCCCCAAAAAAAAAAAAGTAAAAACACCTCCCGGTGTGGGTAGCGAGTGACACTCCAGCCAGAGAGCTGCAGGAGCCCCACAGCTCCCCATCACATCCAGACTAGGGACACAGGGAGGAGTTGTTAATAAAGTCCATTCTCCTTCTACACACCCTCATTTCTTCTACAAAATCCTCACTTTTCATCACTCCCCTCCCACCCCCCCCCACCTGCAAGCACAGCAATGCTCTCAGCACTGGATGTTTCCAATAACTGATCTGAACCATCCTCTTCCTCCTCCCTGTCCTTTCTTCAAACTTCAGTCTCTCTCATGGTACCAGCTCTAATGCTTGAGCTTTACAGGTGTGAGCACTCAGGCAAAAAGCAAATTTTATACTCGGCCACTCAAATATTTGCAGGCTAAAACGGTCCAGCCACACAGCTATCCATCTGCAAACATGTTCAAATATGCCATTCCAAATTTACGCTGCCATGGTCACATCCAGGCAAAGCTCAGCATCACCAGCTGATGGACGCAGTGAGTTGCCACAACATGAATTGCAAATACCTTTAAGGAGTCACTCAATTAACAACTTCAGGCCAAGAATTACAAACTGACAAAAGTTTGCTATTAAATGTGAGCACTGAATAAATATGTGAATTTTACAATTTTTTGGCAGAGAAAAAAAGGACAGAAAAGCTTAGCACGTATTCTGTGTTATGCTGATTTGCTCCTTTCTCCCTCCCACATCTTTTCTCTTGTCCCCTGTTGAGATACATCATTTGTTGGTTTGGTCCCTTCACCCTTCCAGAGTTGTCCCAAACTCCTGAAATTAGTTTCTGCCAGAATGTCTACAACACAAATTCATTTGGAGGATGTCACAGAGATTGAACTGAGCCATCTGGTTCCTCAAAGAAAATTATTTCTTTTATGCTTCTGCCTATAGTTTGTGTGTTGCCAAATTGAGATTATTCAGGCACAAAAGCATTTAAGGATTTGTTATTTTTAGATGAACAAACACAGATTTCTTTTTTAGGATAATTATCAAGCTAATATTAAAACAAACAAACAAAAAGGAACAACGGCAGTCCAGCTGCAAACTTCAATACAGATGGAGATGTTCCTCCAAGAGGGGCTGTCCGTGTTTAGAAATCCTGGCAACGCTGCTCATCTGGAAGGAGAGACAGGAGCTGCCATATCCACACCACGGTGCAGCGCAGGAATGACCTGCAGCTGGCTGGGCTCAGAGCATCGCTGGACACAGTGACACCTGCGCCAGCCCTGCTAGTGGCATCCTCCTGCTTCTCTGCTAACAGGGAGGAACATACGTGCAACAGGATCACATAAAGCTTCAATAGCATGTCTAGGGGCCCTGGTCCTAGATGGGATCGTGCATGCTACAAATGGTCCAAAACGGACAAAATAGTCCCATCACTGTCCAAGTGAGGTTACAGTCTGTATGGCACCCGTGCCCTTCACTGATGGACAGGCTGATCCTCCTCCCCCAAGCACCTGCAAGGGACCAGCACAGGATGGCAAAGAGAAGAGCTCATGGATTTAGGGCTCTTTGGGTGAAGTCAGGGACAGGCTGCCCAGAGAGCTTGTGGAGTCTCCTTCTCCGGAGACATTCAAAACTGCCAAAACAGGCAGTTTTGTACACATACAGAAGCAGGAAGCCAGTTGCATGGTGTTATTTTGGGGCACATTGCTTTAGCAGGGGGATTGGACTAGATCTCCAGAGGTCCCTTCCAACCCCAACCATTCTATGATTTTCATTCAATTCCTTATTTCTCCACTGGGAACATAAAAGCTAGTCCTTCATGTTCACCTCTTGCTCTACAGCCAGCATCACCATCAGGTTCCCAGTGACAGCTCTGGGTGTCTCCATGTCCATTTACAAGACCAGGTCTTTACAATGCAGGACCTTTGTCCAAAACCAGGACAAACAGAATCATCCTTTGGCTCAGAGGGAGCAGGGAGACAGTCTGGGGAAAGACTGTAAAGAGCTGAAAAGCCACTGCTGGGATTAACAAAATAATTTCCCACTGCACCCACACTTTCCTCAAGGCCACCCACAAGTGACTGCCCCATGGCAGCCCTTGGCATAGGACAAAGGGACATGCAGCTGGGAGACGGTGCTTCCTATTCATGTTTCCCAAAAGGATATTAAATGTGCTGGAAAGCTTCATTCTTCACAACAGAGCTGGAGACAAGAGAAAATGGCAGAGAAATCCCAACTCAGCATCCAAATAGCTGAAAGGAGGAAAGAGGGGAAGAAGACACACAAGAGGAAAAGGCGGCTGCAGAGAAGAAAGCAGAGCAATGATCAGCACTACTGCGCAATTCCCTCCAACAGAATGAGGATGGGTAACAAACTGTAAATAAGTGGTAAAACGTGCCATGTACAATGACAATTCAGAAGAGACAAGGCAGACATTTGCACACAACCACGTGCACACAGGTGAAGAAAGCAGCACACAGAACACGTGGGGACAGAACCCAACCTCCGCTCTGTCAATAAATATAATGCATGTTTGCAAATAGAGAAAGGTGGTAATAAAACCAGAACATGGCCCAGAAAGGACATGACACTCAGCTGAACATAAAAAGGTGTTGGTTTTTGTTTGGTTTGTGGTTTTGTTTGGTTGGTTTTGTTTGTATTGTTGGTTTTGGGTGGGGGGTTTTGTTTGTTTTTGTGGAGATAGGCATGTTCTATCTAGTGAAAAAAATACAACACGAAGCAGTACTTCAAATGTAAGGATGAGTCTCCAACAAATTTCTGAGAGGTAGAAGTTCTGCTGAAAATTACTGGCAGGTATCTTCATGCAACATCATAGCTCAAAAACCTTCAGCAAAGATCAAGGATGGAAAAAAATATTTAATAGAATTCAAAATGCTTTAACGGTGTTTTGAAAAAGCAGTGACTCTTATAGCCGTATGAAAACACTCATGGCTAGTCAAGCTCATACACTTCAATTAGCACTTTGTTCACTCCTTAATGACTAATAAATAGTAATTAATGAGTTCCACTCCATGTATTACCTCCTTCCTCTCTCATTATTATTATTTATACATTATGCCCATTAAAACCCGTTAACTAAGCACTTGTAAAGCACATCCCTTCTTCTGCTGATAGGTGGAAAGTAATAAAATATAAGTATGTATCGGCACCCTAATCAAAACAGAGATGATAGTGATGCTCACATCCAGGAAAAGGCTGTTTCAGAGGGGTTATCTGGCAGCTGTACAAACCGCAAGATCGCTGCTGTTGTGTGCATGTGTAACGTACTGTACAGAGGAACCATACATTATCCTCTGTCTTTTTTTTTCTTTGCACATCGTGCCTGAGGCAGGCTCAGCGCTGCAGGCAAGAGGCTGCATCCAAGTCTGCAGAGAGGCGCAGCAGTGAGTCGATGCTATATCTAATCACAGCTTACCTTACAAGACCCATAACCTGGAACCTTTCACAAGCAATAAATTCATATGCAAATTGCATAATGGGCAAAGATTACATGAAAGGAGAAGGAGAGAAAGATAATTCAGTGAGGCTTAAGTTCAGTGGTTCAAGCTTTCAAAAGGTACTGATCAATAATGACCTCACACCTCAGCTTCTTTAACCCCCCAACAGCAACACGCTTCTGGTCACTGAGACACCCGTCCCAGCACGTATCTGTGTTCCCTTTAGCTTCCCCGGGCAAAGACAAGGCCCTGGGACAGACAACGCAGCAGACAAAGTATAACCCAGAATATAATCCTGCTCTACCTGAGCAGGGCCACAAGGGGCAGCCCAACAGCCTGTCTCTGGTCCAGCAAAGCTGGAGAGCCACGTCCAGGTGGGAATGTCACCAACCAGCAAGCAAGGTGGGCTCATGGCTCTTGAGATTGCAACAACTTGAGTCAGGGCATGGCACAAATATGATTCAATAGTTGACCGAAGACTCAAAACCTGTGTGAGGGTCTCTCCAAAAGTCCCCTTGAGAAAGGCTGAGATTGGTCACATCTCCAATATCAAAAATCTCCCTGATTACTCTCATTTACCTCCTTTACTTTGTATTCCTTTCAGACACAGCTCCAGAGTCCTAAAGCCAGCCTAGACATAAAACATATATTCTGATTTGATACTATTACAGTGGCAGTGTGAAAGCTTTCATGCCATTAAATCTGCCCTGCTGATCTCTTTATCACTTTATATACTACAGCCACGTTAACAAAAGGATGGCAAAGTCATGTTATCTGGGTAATTCACATCCCTCCTCCCCAGCACTTGTGCAGCATCCAGATCCCAAGAGTCTGCAGAAGGAAGGGGAGGGGACAATCTGCCCCAAAATAACACCATGCAACTGGATTCGTACAAGATAAAAAAGCAAAGGAATTGGAAAGCTTTATGGCTTAAACCAAAGGCAGGGAAAACGCGGAGGAGAAACAATCAAGGGGTGCAACAGGAGATTGTGACTTCTCCTTGATGACAACCTTGAAGAAAAGTCCTTGTATCTCATTCTCTCTGCTCAGTGGAAGGTGGCAGCTCTGCCAGGTCTCTGCACCTTTTGATTTGCCCCCATTTAAAGCGTGGCCAAAATGCAAGTACCATGTTCTCCACTCAGTGGGTATATCTGCACCACCAGCTCCCCTGTGCCCAACTCCCTGCCTTGCAGGAAAGCGTTTGGAAGGAAGACAGGTAGGACACATCCCTTAAGCGTGTCATTTCCCTACCCCCTAATAGTGGTAACCAAGTTCCTGGTGCAGAGAGTTAGGCTGTCACCTAGTGGCAAGCAGGAAGCCTGCAATTAAATCTCATTAAGCAAAACCAAAATGTGCAATACTGTGAAACTCTTAAGTTCTTTGCCATTCCCAGCCCTCTCCTCTTCCTGGTGACCTGTTCATGGGAAAGACAGCAACTCCTTTCAGCATTACTCCTGCAAAGAAAATTAATCTTTTAGTACTGTTTGGTGTTGAAAATGTGGACTCATCTCCAAGGCTGTCAACATCCTTGTAACCAAGAGGCATTTCTCCTTGGGCTGGGAACAAGCAGAGATGCTGACCCTGCAGGTCTCTCCTTGGGAAAGACCAATGGCCACACACAGCTTTAAAGTTGTTCTCGTGGTCCCTTTGTGGAGGAGCAAACTGCCACATCCAGCCACAAGCATCCTAGCTCAGTTATGTGCAAAGCAGCCTAAATAAAGGGAGAAAACACATAAATGTTTCTCATTGCAACTTCTGCTCACCCTACAGGCATTACTCAAGTCACTTAATGAGCCTCCGCTGCTGCACATTAAGCACAGTTCAGCCATACACCACCCGGACCAGCAGCCCCACACCATGATCTTCAGTGTCCTTGGGGAACAAGGGCATTTTCCAAGAGATGCCATTGATTCGGTGCAGTTCCAGAGATTTTCTTTGTGGTGCTTCCAAAGACTGAGTCTCACTGAGATGGTGTGAACAGCGGCCACATCTCCCCATACACACGCCAGCAAAGGAGTTAACAGTTACCCACGGCAGAGCAGAAGAGAGAGGTGTTAATGAGAAGAGTTGCAATCTTCATAGCAATAAATCCCAGTGAAATGGAGGAGCAAGCAGAGAAATGAAACAATCCTCCCACTTTCTCAAGAGCCAATTCCTCCCCCTGCAATCTGAACGTATTTTGCTTCTCTGACCCTGGCACCCTTTTTCCCCATCATAGAGGGGTTTCTCATATCTTCTCAACTTGCAGACAACTCAACAGTTCCAGGGTCAAATACCACCTTCACTTTACAGAAACAATGCAACATGCATTAGATCCACTGTCCCCCTGCAGATCCTCTTGCATGTGGGTCCAGTGGCTTATGGCAGCAGAGTCAGCTGAGATTTTTGAACCTCCGCCTCGGATGAATGAAGCTGCTATCCCGCGGCATACACAACCAAGAGCCAATGCACTCAGCACAGATTGCAAAGTCAGGGTGTTTTTTTTAAGGCTGGTCAAAAATTTTTCCAGCAGCAGCAAACTTTCATTTCCTAAATAAAACAGATTCCCCAACCTCCTGACCCAGGAAGAAAAAAAAAGTTATTTTCATGGGGGGGGGAAGGAAAAAAAATTCAAACTTGTATTCAGGCTCATGAGAGAAAAGAAAAAAAATGTAGACCACTTCTGTGCAAAATACCAAATAAGGCATATCTCCCATATATTGCCCCATCTTCCACTGTCATTTTGTGTTGGAGAAAAGAATTCCCATCCAGCTCTAGCCATTTTGTCCCTGTCAGGTCAAATTGGATCAGCTCAATGAGCGGCGCTTTTATTTGCGGTCATGTTTGAAACAGATAAATCAGGCCAGACATCAATGGCAAAGTCCCAATCAAGTAAGTGTCTCGGAAGCAAGGCGTACATTATTTGCAGGGCAGCAGCATTGGAATAGATTGGCAGGTTTCTTGCTTCTTACACAGAAAAGTGGATGTTTCTTTATTGAAGTGGGAGCAGTGGGGCATCTTCTCAGCCTCGGGGGGAGAGATCTTTGCGATGAGCAGCAATGATGAGCAGCAACAACTACGAGAGGAGTTTGCCGGCCCCGCTGCTGGGCACAACTCAGTGAATCATCAGATCTTTACGAGGGAGCAAATCCTATTTAGCCCTGCTCTCGTACCGCTTGGGACAATCCTGTGTCTAACAGGACACCTCAGAGTCCAAAACCCATGATCAGAGAAAGGCCCTCCTGACAAAGCCCATTGGTACCAGTTACCGTAACCTTCTCTCCAGAGCCAGGAACGACCCCAAGGGATAACAGCAGCAGTTTGCCAAAACACGTACTTGACTTCAGCTGTCTCCAGTAGAAGTGTCTGATCAACAGGGCACCATGTGACCTTCAACACCACATTGTTGGAAGACACCAAGGCTGCTTTCACACTAAATCCTTGACTGGATGAGGGGAAGCTGGTCAGTCCCAGCTGAAGTCCTCCAAAAGGCACTAGAGATCATGCACCTGCAGCCATGCAGACCAGCAACACATAATCCAGGTTTACCTGCCAATCCTAAAGCACACGCACAGCTGAACCAGGTATGGTCAGAGCCCCTGGAGATCTCCACAGCCCACGGGAGAGGAAGAGTCCCACTTCTAAGGCTCTGGACCAGAGATTTCAGCAAGAGTGAGGACATTTGCCCCTTCTGTGTTCCAGCTCTCCTTGGCTGAAGTGGGGATAACACCACGACAAGTTGCACAGGAGGGCTGTGCGGTCCCACAGCATTTCCCAAAGGCTGCCACACCTTCTGATCAGGGACCTATATGCACATCCAATACCTACAACACAACATCATGGACATGGTTTAGTGCCAGAGGTAGGTTAATGGTGGACTCTATGATCTTGAGGGTCTCTTCCAACCAAAATGATTCTATCAGGGGCCACCAGGGACTAACGTGACACAGGCAACAAGTGCAGGACACTGGCCACCACCACACCTGAGCAACCCCTGCGGTTACCCCATCCCAGCTGGAGCTGCACCTCTCCCTACAGAAAGCTGCTCCTTGTGGAACGAGGTCCCTGCGGCTCCGTGTGCCAGAGGGATGGTGAGGGGAATGAGAACTAGTTCTGCATGACAACTGCAGTTTTCTTATCAAATAGCCTCTTGTCCCTAGTCATTCTCTCCTCAATCAAATTAAAAGACAATGGACTGAAAAAAAAAAAATCCATACAGCAAAAAGAGTGCTTTTCCAATAAGCACAATACAAACTCAATCTCCAGAACTCAATAGTATCCGACACTACAGAGTGAAAAGCTTAGCAGATTCTTTCAAAGCCATATTGTTTCAAACAGCAAATTTACATCTGTTTTCTGGCTCCTGGGATGGAAAAAATCACATCAGGCTCTCCGTGCTCTCGCTGCAGAGTGCTTGGTGGTCACTAGCTGGGATGAGGCCAACATTCCCTCTGCAATATGTAAAACCAAATACAAGGTGCTTTGTAAGGCTTCTGCAGCTTCATAAAGAAACAGTTTTCAAGCTCTTCCAGACATCACCCAAACAGCCAGACCAGGGCTGTCAAACTCATTTTCACCAGGGCCACATCAGCCTCACAGTTGCCTTCAAAGGGCTGAATGTCATTTTAGGACTGTATAAATGTAGGAGTAGTTACATTTATACAGCCAGACCGTGAGTCCACAGTTCTCTGGTGTATCACCCCTGTGTACACTCCCAGCATTAAACACACAAACACATTTCCTAACCCAATGTGACTGCAGAGGGCCGAGCTATGTGCTATTTCTGGAAACATGCCTTGAGCAACACTTTCATTAATCTACAGCTGTTTGAGCAAATTATTAAGGCTACAAAGCTACAGATCTTTTCCCTTTAAATCAGACATAATTGTAAGTTAACATTTCTTGGGGGCTTTAAAACTCTGCTCCTGGAGCAATAAATGTGTAACAGTCACTCCAAATACAATTTTATGGTTGGATTTTAAGCACAAGTAAACAACGTAGATACCCTACGTGCAGCGTAACTGGAGCATCAGCCTTAGACATTCAGCAGATGGTCTCCTCTGTAATTTGCATGCTCACTGCAAAGCACTCCAACCAGGTCTAAATCCCACCAGCCCCACCTCCAGAGTATTCCCTTGTATCAAACATGCTGACGGTCATTTCCATGAGAAGCTGCACAATCTCTCTATTTTGGGGCTGGTTTATCCCATACTTTTTTGCAGAAAGTCATCTCAGGGCAAAAACTATCCATTATTACATTTTAACGTAGCACTTGACACAATAGAGACTTAATTTGTTTAAAATTTATGGGGATCTCAACTATGAAGAGAATAGACTGGAGATTCCTTCACAGTGGGGTCTCCATGGAGCTGACAAGAAGTGACACCTGGGGAACCCAGGAACCCACTACAAAAGCAGAAAGCCTCTAATGTCTCAGCTAAGGGCAACCACCACTTCCTGGAGAATAAGAGCCCTGATGTTCTACAGTTCATCCTAACTGTGAAGCATCCTGAGTGATCCCAATCTGAAGAGCTGAACATGAGAGTCTTGTTCTGGGGTAAGCCTCATACCACCCCCTTCAGAGATCTGGGAGGACAGGAATCTCTGGGAGGAGTTCAAGGTCTGGAAGTGACACCAGGTCCATCCTGCAGCTCCTTCAGTCCTTTTCCCTCTACTGCAACCTCAGCTGCTACCCACACCATCCAAGTCTTGCTGTTTTACACAGTCTGTCACTCAGAACACTCCTTCTACCCATATCACACCCCTCCCAGCCTAATCCCTCTTGCTTTTCCTGCTTCACTCCCAATTCTTGCCTGCCTGGAGTGACTTTAATCTCTCCTACGCAATGTCACACATAGGCAGTAATCCTTGCTCTCCCGAATCAAACACCGTGGGTGTAATCCTCCTTTCCACATTTCTAAGGAACCACAATCTCCCTCCTGCACCCTTGCCTTCCCCTGTCCTCCCACAGTCACAGATGCTCATCCTGAAGGGCCTGGAGAGCCTGGAACAGCACTTGCAGATGGATACAGGGGATGTCTACCCTTTCCAGCACACTTGTGACAGTTCACTGCAAGCCCACAGATACGTTTAGCTCATGCAAAATTCATTGTCAACCTCTCCCAAATAAAGCTGAGGCTCCCTCTGAACTGCATTTGAAAAACAAACAAACAAAAACAAACGAACAAAACAAAAAACCCACAAAACAACAGGTCTTGTTTTAACCATAACCATTTCCTTACAGTCCCAGATGGACTGTTGGGTGCTATGGCTGTTGCTCTGCAGAAGCCACCCCAGCTGCTCCCCTTCACCATCAGCAACACCTGGAAGCAACATAGCATCAACAGGATTTCTATGGGGATGAAAACATTTTCTTATATTTTTTTAAATTCTTTTTGTCCCCTGCTGCTTGCTCCATCATAAGTTTCTCCTGGGTTTGCCGTTTCAGTCCAGCAAGCTGCACATCATCTCAGCCCCACAGAGCTGCAGCTGACCAGCTCTTCCACAGCACCTCACACACAGGGGCTGGAGACGAACACCCGGACCCCCCACCCCAAGGGCTGACAGGGCTTTGATAAGGTATGTACAACTCTCCCCCTGCTCTTTTGCAAGCCCAGTTAACTCAAAGGATATTACACTCTCAGCAAGTGTTTTGTGCTTTCTGTTTCCTATCTGATCCAATTGCTTGCTGTTTAATGAACTGGATGAGAGATATGCCAATGGAGACCTTGATCCAAAGTTCACTGAATTTAGTGAAGTCATATCAGCAGAGATTTTGGGCAATAGCTAGCAAATATCCTAATAGCCCAGAAAAATAAGGTATTTATTCTGATCCAAGCTATGCTAACTTAAATCCAGATTTTTTCCACTGGATTAATCCTGTAAGTTGGATGGGGAAAAAAAATGCTCTTAGTGTTTTCTACAGTCATTTTCAATCAGAAAGAGAAGAACGTGTCCCTTCTCACTGAGGATGGTATTCTCATAACCTTACTAACACTTCAAGCTCCCCAATGTCACCGGTTATGGTATGGGCAAACACCTCCGAGCCCGCAAGCCTTGCACGTGGCCAGTGGGAGAGCAGTTGAGCAGCACCACTGATCACCTTACCTACTGCTGAACGGGACCAATGGGTGCGAAATAAAGATGAGGTCTGAACCTAAGACTCCTGCCAACAAAGAGAGCTATTCCTTTGCTCTACCAGTTCAAGAGCATCTCTCACACTTTACCCTTTTTGACTGAAAAAAGATGCATGAGGCCAAGGAGAACCCATATAACTTCTGTTCTCATTACCATCCCCAGCCTGAGCTCAAAACTATACATTTCCCCAGCCAGTCCCCCAGTCCTACAGGACAAAGGATTTAAGTTTCTAAGTAACATCTCACATTGCTCGACTCCCACCCTCCTGTCTGAGTGACTTGCTTGCCCCAAGAGCTGCTCTGCAAGCCGCTGACAGAGGCCAACATTGCTATCATCCCATGAAATTAGTTCTCATTCCTTCAGATGGGACCTTCATTGCTGTGCTACTGTGACACAGGAGCACAGAGACAAGGTTGGTAGGATCAAGCCAAGATCTCAGTCAAGTTCAGACTCCTACCAATTTATTTTTCCCCCTAGATAACAGAAGACAAAGGCCAAACACTTTCAGAAGCACCTTGCTGAAGGAGCAGGAGCTTTCTTGACAAATGGTCTTTTCACACTTGATTAAGAGCATTGTACAGCACCTGGATGCTGTGAATGAAGAAAACAAGCAGTAATTAGATGTTAATGAAACCCTTTAAGATGAAAGGGAATTGAGATGCAAGCCCAGTCTGCTCACAGGTACATACCACGCAACAGGCAATCATGAATACAACCTACTTTGATATAATGGCTCTTTCCATTACTCCTCCCTCCCTACTTTCTGGCTGCTGCCGGTGGGAAGATCAGCTAAAAGATTCCTCTACAGCCCAGGTGGAGCTTTGAGAGTTTTTCATTATCCTGAGTCTTCAACCTTGAGCCTGCAGCTAAGGATGCATTCACTGTCTTTTTTTTTTCCTCTCTAAACACTGACTAGAAGGATTATCAGCAAGAGCAACTTGTAGCACCTGGGCCTGAATTGATCAATACACCTGAGAAATGAAAGACCAACTCTAGGACCCTGACTTCCACCTTAATTGTCCTCCTCTTCCTCATCCCTCTGCCTGTTCCCCCTCACTGACAAGTGATACCTGAATGGGGCTTTTCCTGAAGTCATCTTCTGGGGCTCTCTCAGGAGGGTGCAGGTCACCCACAGCATGAGCAGCACCACGAGCCCACTCGGACACCTTGAGACAGGCTTGTCCTTCATTTCCCACATCTTTTGTTCGAAGCACATGAAGGAGGCTGAAGAGGCCTAATCTGAGCAGATAAACCCACATGCACGCCCCGCAGAAAACGGCTCAAACATCCGCCCATCTTGGCCTTGACTCTGGCCACAGCCTGGTGTATTGTGACTGTTCCTCCGGAATAAGACTGACCCTCTATCAGAGAGAATATAACAATTAGGGATTTATGGCTCTCCCTCCAATGCAACTGGAATTGCAGTCTTGGGCAGAAGCCACAGTACCCAGGACAAAGTATCTCGCTGCTAGTCTAAGCCCCCTTGATCCTTTAAATTATTGCATTCTGCCCCATACCACCATACAGACCCCCAAGCAGCACGGCACTCCGTGCCTGCTGATAGCCAAAAATCCCATTCAGTAGCCAGTGGCAAGTACCAACAGCCTCTGTGCCACACAGAGCTACTGCTTCAGGCCATGCACATGGTGCTGCTTTATTACAGCTTCTGAACCTTGCTGCCTTGGAAGAGCACAAACCCCCACTGTCACAATTCAGAAGAAGCCATCAAGAGCTGGCGAGGGGGAAAAAAAAAAAAGAACAAAGAGGTTTTGTTTGATTAATTAAAACTGGCTTCTTAATGGAAATTATCATGGTTCATATCAAACAGCAATTAAGAAAGCAGGATGAGACTGCTGGCTTTGCTCAAAACACAACCTAAGCCTTTTATGGACTCCAGCAAATGCAAATAATCATGACTTAGCCCAGTATGGAATTGTCAGTCTAATTTTATCCTAAGTTTCACTATATTTACATTTTCTCTGTAGTCCTCAATTTGTGCAAATACAAGAGCACCTCTAGTTTTGCAAAGGAAGTGACAGAAAACAAAAACCTTGAAAATGTGATCCAAGTGCATAGAAAAGTTTTGAAACCACTGGCAAACTTTTTTTTCTTTAAATACCTTCATTTTTAATCCTGTCTCTTGAGTCTTTAACACTCCGGCTGTGAGTTTTGAGCTGGCAACCCAGGGGATGATGATGGACAGAGACTGAGGAAGGCAGGAGCTGGTGCTCCCCATTAACCCCATTAGCACAGGCTTCAGCCTAAGCCAAGGAAATCGCCAAAGCCGCTCTGAAGCCCCCAGAACTAAGCTGATTTACACCAGGTAAAATCCAGCCACGAGTGCTTGTCTACCTGTCCACAAATTTCCACATCCTTCTGCCCAGCCTCTCTGAAAGGCCCAACTGGTCACAACCAACTGGTCATGCTCATCCTCTGGAAACGATGCCCTCGGTGATGCGTTCGGCTCCATCCGTGATCTGTTCAATACGTGATCCACTTCATACAGCTCAAGAGGCATTTTGCTCAATTCACTGGACTCTAAGCTGTGCTGGTAACGCTGTTTTCCATTATAAGACTGTCTTTTGTTACTTTAATCTCCACCAAATGTGAAGGGATTGGGATGACATTTTTCATGCCAGGTGTTTGCCTCAGGCTATACATAAACTCACACATATCTGTATATGTGTGTATATATATATATATATATGAAATTTGGGAGGAAGGGTGACACTTCACTTGAAGCAGTTCTGCTGTTTCTGAGGCCAGTGATGGGAGGGCCGAGTCCAACCACATCCCACACACGTCCTTCCCGCCCCAAACAGCTCCCATCTCCTGTTCTCCTGACACACCCAACTTCAATTTTGCACCAACTTATTTTGAGTCACTTTGCTCTCCAACTGTCACATATCGCAGTGCAGCATTTTGGACACCGCCCATGCATTCTCTGTATCCCCATAACTTGTTGGCCAGCCACAGTTTTGGGGTACAACTGAAATCTTAATTCTGATCAGCAGCTGACAGCAGAAACAAGTCTCCAGATTTGCACGTCATTCCCTGTGACCCAGCTGAAATGTGACAGTGAGTTGGTTGGAGGATGACAACGGTGACAGATCAAAGATCCTTGTAAGAGGTGGAAAGAAGAGACGGCACAGAGGCGTAAAACCCTTTGCTAAAACATCATTTGGGTCTCCAAGGGTTAGGGCAGTTTGGGACAAGCAAGGAGATGAAATAACCTATGGTGTCATCCTCTCCTATAACAGAGCTAATAACAGAGCCACATTCTGCTTCCTTCCAGCACGACCAGCCACACACCCCCATCGACAGCACCATCAGCACCTCTCCACTGCTACGGGAACACTATTCAACTGTTGCTCGATAACAGGAAATTACTGTCATTTAAAAAGAAATGGCTGGCAGGGGTGAGGAGATGTGTAGAGAGGCAGATATAATGAAAAAAATATGAAAACTTCTCAATAGTGAGGAATCTTAGAAAACATTATATATAATTGCTTCAAAAATGAAATCGTCATTATAACTGATGGAATCAAAGCAACTCTCTCTCCCACAGTATCAATCATTGACCCAAGGTGCACATTCATCTAACAATTTGGTCTTTTTGCAGGCTGGGAAGAGGAAAGCAATTACTTCCCATAGCCATCTGACACACATCGCAGGAAGATCCCCACCGGCAGTCTGATCTTGTTCACAGTTCTTTGTGAAAGGGTCCAATTTGACATGCAACTATGCCTGAAAGGGTGGAGGTGCTAATGATGACCTCATGCCAGAAACTTTGCATCTTTCACTGAGGGACACACATCAAGAAGAATCCAAGTGCTGCTGACACTAATACAATCAACTTCGTAAAGTTTAAACAAGGATTTAAAAATCTTTTCCAGGGCACCACAACTCCCCTTCTCATTTTCCTTCCATGCAGTCTCTGGGACATGTGGCAGCACCTTCAACTCTGTCTGTTGCTTTCATTACATTAAGCTGCAGCCCTAATAAAAAAGCTTTTGTTCCCACCTCACTTCTCTGCTGCCATCAGGACCTACCCTGTCCCCACATACACACACAGGCAGAGCAGAGCAGGCTTCAGACACGGATATTGAAAGGAGATAAGATAAACTGCATAAAGAATGAAAAAAAAAAAAAGCAGGCAATAGCTTTTGATGTGATTTGACTAGAAATCTTTTTTATTTCTGTATCACAGCTTACAGAAAGCTTCACCTTTTCAAAAACCTATGGACTTACTGGAAATGGTTAAGACTTGCCAGTCTCATTATATCATCCTAGTTAGAAGAGAAGCAGAAAATACACGTTCAAACTTCAGTGTCTAATATGATGGTGGAAAAAAGTTTGAGAGAACGAAAGGATTTCTACACAGCAGAGACCAGAATGGGGTTTCTGCTCTTCTCTTTTTACTTGACTTTCTTAATCTCTACCTCAGTTGCACTACACACCGACAAAAAAAAAATCATTTTACTTAAATACTCTTTACCTCCCCAGGCCTTCAATCAAGCGTTGTGAGAGATGACATCAGATTGGACTGAAATAGCTAATAAGTGCTCAGGTAAAGTCAAAGAAGGTCAGATGCACCACTTGCCAGTTCTCAGGTCAATCAAAACACACAGTAAAATGAAAGGAAAGATTTAAAATAATTAGTAGGTGTCCCTCTTGATTTAACAAAGGGCAAAAAGAAGAGCATCTGCACACATTATGCCTTTAGGGAAGCTCATAACTTGTCTCAGCTGCACTGGGGTCTCTGGTCCAACCTGCTATTGCAGGTAAATCTTCCTACCTTCCCATCATGGGATAAACTGTCCCGGTTGCACATTCCCCTCCCACGTGTGCTCTGCCCAGCACTCCTCCCCCTTTCCAATTCCATCAGAAATACTAGTTATTGTAATAACCACATTAGGCAGAAGTCTTGCAAATTTAAAGGAAGGTGCCTCACATTCTAATCTTTTCCCTTCCCACATCAGAAACATAAAGTAAAAAATGGAACAAATCCTGTCACATTTTTCAGACCCTTCAAAATCCACATGAGAAGTTCATCCATCATCCACTTTAAATGACCAAAACAAAACGGTCTGAGACGAAGCAGCCCAGGGGAGTCCTGTCAGCTCTCTCCTAAACCCCAAAGCCCAGCGGTTTGGGGACGGCACCGATGACGCCAGACCCCAATGCCTGTCTGGGGTCTCTCACCCCGCTGCACAGCCCAGCGGCAACGGTCCAGAGAAGATTGGGGCAGGACTCACCAGCTCAGCAAGCATGTTAAAGGCCGCATGTTTCATTAAGGTATCATCAAATTCTGCGACAAGCCTTTCATCTGCTCTCTCTATATTAAGAAGGGTTGTGCTTTACCATTAATTATGCTGAGCCTGAAGCGATGCTTGCAAGGCTTGGCCTCCCTCACGTGGCCTGAGCACCAAGCCCTTTGATCAGAGGGCGGCAGCTGAGCTGGAAACTGCCACTGCCTTTCCCTGGGAACTCCTCTTCATGCCCATCACCTACATCTTAAAAGCAGGTGGTGTTCAGAGCTCCTTTATTTGTTAAGTGACAGGGCTGGATTTCAGTCCACAATTGGCTGCTGGTTCCAGTTTATGGGAGATCTGTCAAATCTTTGCTGTACCCAGTGCAAGGTTAAATAATAGACCTGTCTCCATCATCTGACCATTTGGGAACCTTACAGAAGACAATCTCCCTTTCTAGGCACAGACATCCTATTCCAACTGCTTCACTTCCCCCACGAGAGGCTGCACAGAGATAACCAGCGCAAGGGGCCAGAGGCGCAGAGCAAGCGCGTCACAACAGGTCACATTTCAGCTCAGTTGAATTATACATGGAAATAAATCTGGACTCCAAGTGTAACACCCCCAAGCAGGTATAACATAGCCCTGTTCTACTCCACCAGACACAGAAGGACAATTGCAGCAGGGTTGCTCCAGTAAAAGGGAAAAAAAAAGGGGAGAGAAGTGAGAAGGAAAAAAAAAATTATCAGCAAAAGCCCATATTGGAACACACTGGCAAGACACCTCGATGCTCTCCTCAACTATAGATAGATATAAAAATATATTTCCATAAGTATTATAGAGACAAAACCAACATCAAAACACTTAAAAGGAGCTCCCTGACTCAGCAGCGCCCTGCAGGGTGCAGCCACCCCAGCAGGAAACCTGGGCACAGCCAACCGAACGCACAATTTTGGGAGAACAGTCTTTGCTGATATATTTTTAATATTCTCATCATAAAAAAAAGAAAACACAATAGGCTTCCGTAAGAACAGCAGCACTAAAGGTATCTCCCACCACTAACTGCATTATCCCCAAGGTAATTCCGGAATAAAGGTTTTTTAGGTTTTTTTTTTTTCCCAGTCATTATTGTTTTCTTTTTTGAAGGAAATAATTTTCACCTAAATGCTATTTTTATGGAAAAAATAATTGCATCATTATTATTTCCACTTAAACATGTTCTTGCACAGCTTCAGGGAAGCCCTATTTTCTTCTATCATCTTCTGAGGACAGAGTAACCCTGCAGGTGGGACCTGTGCGGCTGTACACTGTACCAAGGCAGAGCATCAATTCCTTCCACTTGTTTTGTTTTTTATGAAAAGAAAAAAATTACTTCTGGTAGATTGTGTACAGAGCGTTTTCCTGTGCACCAATAAGAAACAATTAGAAAACCAAGAAGGACATACTCTACAACAAAAAAAACAGTCTTAAATGTTTGACATTTTCCACAGATTTCCTGAAAAAAAGGAATGAGCAACAAATGTGTCTTTCAGTAAAATATGAAAAACTGAAATAGCAAGAATTCTCAGTAATGTTTGCTTCCTTTGAAAAAAACATTTCTCCTAGAGAAAGTATTTCGATAAGAACATTTTAACCAGACAAATGGCCTTTCTGTGAGATACAAGCCATGCGGTACATTAAACAAGATCAACTCATGGCTTTCTCACCTGGGCTTTCTACAGTTTTCTTCTGCTTTCATTTCAAACAAAGGTCAACATATAGTGAAAAACACTGGAGCTGCTCTCTGCATGTGGGAAAATGAAAAAGGAAAAAAGCACAACAGCTGTCAAGGTTCTGGCAGAACAATCAATGAAATAAACACTGCTCTGTGTCTGACAAGGGCCCCCCAGCCCTGGCCTGTGATCTGGGCTCCTGTGCGATACCCACAAAAATATACAGCAAGTAATAATATCCCTACCCTGACAGTCCAAATCCTTCACTTCTGAACCTCTCTTGCAGGTGCAAAGAGTCAGCTGCCAACAAACACCCTGTGCTTGTCACCAGGATGTCCCATCCTGAGTGTGCCCAAGTCCAGCAGAACTGGAGAATCCAAAGCATGGGCAGCGTTGGCCGAAGCAATGGCTTGTTTTGGCTGCCAGAGACAGGCACAGGCAACCCCACATCCATGTGGAAACTGGGAGGTCTCAAAGTCAGCTCAGTGTCATAGAATCACAGAATGGTTTGGGTTGGAAGGACCTTCAAAGCTCATCCAGTGCCCTCCTGCCATGAGCAGGGACATCTGCACCAGCTCAGGTTGCTCAGAGCCCCGTCCAGCCTGGCCTGGGATGTCTCCAGGGATGGTTCATCCACCACCTCTCTGGCCAACCTGGGACAGGCTCTCACCACCCTCAGCGTAAAAAACTTCTTCCTCATGTCTGCCCTGAATCTCCCCTCCTTTAGTTTAAAACCATCACCCCTTGTCCTATCATAACAGACCCTGCTTAGATAAGTCCATCCCCATCTTTCTTATCAGCCCCTTTTAAGCACTGCAAGGCTGCAAAAAGGTCTCCCCGGATCCTTTTCTTCTCCACCCTGCTTCTGTTATCTTCATCCCGCTTCTGCAGATGCACCTTGTCCTTGTCAAGATAACGTGCTACCAAGCAGCACGTGGAGAGCTTGCAGGGGTTTGCATTTTGGGCAACAGTCAGATTTTATTTCCCCTTAGTCAACTAAAGTTTTAATCTGAAAGTAAAACATCCCTAATGAAAACATCAGCAGATTTAGCAAGCCAGCCTCACCCTGTTCAGTTCAGGCTGACCTGAACTGTCTGTGGTTAGATCATTACCTGTGCCTCTTTAACAAACAGAGAAGCAAAGATTGAGGTGGCAAAGTTTGGAAGACTGAGCCATGCCTCTTACATAAGCTCAGCTTTCGACAAAATTCAATAATTAATTTCCACCCTGCAAACAGAGCTCTTTGCAATTCCATCCCACATAAGTTCAATACCACTTTCCATTTAATTTCCTCCATGCCCAGGATGTCCCTCACTTTCTCCACCCTGCAGTTAATTACTATAATACATTCCCCAGAAGTACAGGTTTGATTTTTCCCCCATTCCAGCCACAAGTCACAGCAAGTGCAATGCAGGCAGCTCCTCATGGTCCAGTTCTCAACCAACAGATTTTGAGATGTGTCAAAACCCTATGGGAAAGGTGTCAAAACCCTCCAGAGAAGTCTCCAAGCACCATGCTGGGGCACTTACCCAAAAAAACCCCTCCTGTTCTCTCTCCAAAGAGCCACAGCTCCTCCATCACAAGTTTCCCCAGAGCCACAAATTCCCTGGCAGATAACGCACAGACAGGATGGAGGCACATCTGGAACACAGGATGCACATCTGGCAAGGGCTAGGTGAGGAGCTCACCGATTCCCTACTACTGGCAGAAGCACACTCGAGTCACAATGCATTTTCCTCCTTTCACACTCACATTGACAAATCGCTGGAGCAGAGAGGGATGTGACCACTCTGGCTGGGTCCGCAGC
The DNA here is from genome assembly GCF_036013445.1 of Caloenas nicobarica. NCBI lineage: Eukaryota > Metazoa > Chordata > Aves > Columbiformes > Columbidae > Caloenas > Caloenas nicobarica. Next base: position 18,617,433 of record NC_088255.1, on the reverse strand, counting down.
ACCTCCAGGACCCAGCTCTGCTGCCCAAGCCCCCAAGATCGACACTGTGTCTGCAGTTGTGACCCCCCAAGGAGGGGTGATGACAGGCTGTGCTGCTACCGTGACATTTTATGTCCTCCATTTACGTCCTTGTGCTGGTTTCCCAGGTGTCTGAGAACTTGGGTCTGCCTGTGGCAGCTCCAGAGAGGATTAACCCTCCCAGCAGGATTCACCTCTGCTCTCCCTTATGCCATCTCAGACCCACAAGAAGTAGCGGATTACACTGATCCATTCAGGTGTTTCTTGTAATGTTACAGATCCAACTTATTTAATGTTACCGCAAATGTGAAAAGGTAATTGCATTGCCTCATGTCTTGCTTGCAACTTACACCCTAGGTGATCCAGCAGGGAAAGGTGATCTTTCAAGAAGGATTTAAGCTCAGCCTGACCAGACAAGACACCTTCTTCTCCCAGCTCAGACTTAGCTCCTCAAGTCCACTCCTTGGCTCCCCTTCTCGTGCAAAGTCTCCTTCCTGCACGAGGCACCATCTCCCTCTCCCTGAGCTGCCTTACAAAGGCCTCAACAGCCCAAAGTTAGACAGGAAAAAAGGTAAGAAGGCTCAAATGTCTGCAGAGAGAATGCCCTCAGCACCCCAGACACAAACACACAGCTTCCCGGCCTGGGGGTGGCAGGGGACCCCCACAGCCCCCTCCAGCCGAGAGGTCAGGCACATCCCAGGTTTGACTTCATGCACTGCTGCGTTGAATGCACACAAGAAATGCAGACTTCAGCCTGGTACACCTACCAGTTACACACAAAACCAGCCAACTCCATCCTCTTCTCGCACCAAAACAAATCTGGGGTAACTCAGCCAGTATCAAAAAGGCCATTTTTTTCCAGTTTCTTATATTGGCTTGGCATACAGGCAAGTTCACCAAGTTCAACAGTTATGTCAACACAAAGAAAATCAGAAGGAAAGAGCAACAAACCCCAGATTCTATTTTTAAACAGGCAAAATACATCAGGATATGGGTCAGACTTTACATCTGATCCAAACCACCCATGTCTCTCGGCTTCCCAGCTGTGGATTAGAGACCTGACACTTGAGCACTTCTGCACTAAATCAAGGTGAGCCCATAGGAGTCAGAGGGAAAAAACTGTTCTCCTGCCCCAACAGCTTCTGAGCACTTCAGCACTGTCCCCAAAATACTTGTGGCTAGCATGTAGCTTTAAACATAATCCATCAACTTTAAGGGTTAAATGTCCAGAATTTAATTAAACTCAATACCAAGCAGCAAGGAATAATATCCAGAGAACAAAGAGATACTATCTGTCTTCTATTTCTCTTATGCCAGGGAAAAGAGAACCTATTCTTTATTACTTTTGCACCAAAATTCCTGCAAAGGCACGCAGGTATATGAAAATATAAAAACAACTGATGTCTTTGCAGGAATACAGCACTTATTCTGATATTTATTAAACTACTCTTCTGTGGTTTCTGTACAGCATAGGGAAAGGCGACTTGTATGTCAGAGATACAGAAGGGCTGGCATGTTAAAATGCCCTGACACGAGCAGCTTGTGGAAAAGACAAACACTTTCCCCCTTGGGGAGTGGGGCAGGGAGCCAGCAGGCAGAGGTGTCTGTCTGAGCAGGGAGCAGAGATGCCCAGGAAGGCAGGTGATGCTCCCAGCACAGGATGCACAGCTGAGACCCAGCAGCACAGAGCCCAAAACTCTGGGTTTTCCAGCTGGGAGGGAGATTTCTGCACAGCACACACCTGTCTCAGCTTCAGCATGGTGGTAACTGCTAGCTGTGTCAGATAACTCCTGGGAATCTCCAGGGCACAGTGCTCCCATCCTACCTGGGATTTCCTTTTGCAGTGGTGCTTGAAAAGGAGAGAACAACTCGTTCCCAGGTACAGCCTCATCTGGCATCTCTGGCCACAGCATAGACTCAAACCCTTCTGATGGGGATTCCAATACCTACAGACACACTGCAGCTGTAAAGCAGAGGACAATTTATCAGGGGAATGGGTTGACTCGGCCACAGAGAGGCAAACCTGCACAGCAAGAACAGGCAGCAAATACATCACCCCAACGGGGCGCAAACTCCTCACCTTTTCTATCCAAGGCAATCTCCAAGACATAGCTATGCTACATCTGTATATCTATATATATATTAAAAAAAAAAAATCAAAACAGATGGTTAAACTGTCAAATTAGCCACCAGAGGGAGTTATGGCAATACAACCAAAAAAATAATTAGCAATGTCAAAATAAAATGAAGCACTGTATATACCGAGACAAGAACTCAAGCGAAGCACCTTCACTTCTCCCCTGCGCCAATGCTTCCAAGCCCGCAGATAACAGGAGAACTGCCATCCTGACCCGCCAGCTTCAGTCCGCAGCGCAGGTTTGCAGAGATAAAGTATCGGCACAGCCACAGAGGTGGGGGGCACTGCCCCCCCATGCACAAAAATAGCATGGCTGTGAACACCCCAGTCTGCAAATAAAACCCTGCAAGGGCAAGTCTAGTGAATCGGGACACCAGCATCACATTAAACTTTGCGACTCTCTTTAGCGATCCTTTTAGCAAGAGATCTTTATCACAAACATGACAAAAAAGAAGCTGATGCCACCAGGAACACACTGTGTTTAGCAGCTCCTTGCTCTGGTACCATGCACTTCTTCTGCTTGACCCTTCATCCTCATCTTGAGCCACAGCCGCCCTCTTCATCATATTCCTGATTTCACATCCCAAAGGGGATGCTCTGAACCATGCTCAGCACAGTGAAAACCTGATCAGAGGCATCCAGACACTGCTGTAGTAGGGCTGATAAATAATTAGTTTACTAGATTAGACAGATAATAGAGAATAAAGGGGATAGAGATTAAAACAGAGGAAATGTGGGTTTCCCACCACCATATTTATGAAACAACACTCAATAGTTCATGTACTGTGCTGGTCTATAATATCCATCTCATGATATACCCCAGAATAGCTGCTGGTTTGGAGTATCAAAGACAAGGTTAGCCACTGTCCTCAGGGGAATTTAAAAAAAAAAAAAGTGGAAGAATCTCATCAGATGCAATTAGAAAAAGTTGGACTGAGCTTGAAGGGGACATGGTCTGCAGGACTATTCTAGGTCTCAGATAATGAGAAGTACGGAAAAAACATAGACGACATTTTGGTTGCTTATTTCCATTCCTAAGGGAAAAGCAAACGTATTCTAATAGCAATTAAAGAAAAGCATTTTTCACATATTTATTTGTTTCCGTTTGAATAATAGAAAGGGCACAACTACCAGGCTGGACATAGGCCACAGGTAACCCTGCTCAGGGAACACCAGCTCTGACAAGTAACTAAACCCAAAGCAATCCTGGCTGATGCAGGGTGTGGGGGGACAGACAGACACTCCCTGCAAGCCCCTCTGAGCAGGTACAGTGGGCAGGAAAGTGAGCGGGAAGGATGGAGAATGGATCCCAGGGGACACAAGCATCTTCAGGGGGACCTGGCTGCCCCAAGGCCAGAAAGGGACCAGCTGAACCAGGGTTTGGGATGGGGGAGTCAGCAAGATCAGCCCCAGGGGCCCCTGTCAGCTGCAAGAAACACTGCTCTCGTTCAGGGCCAGTCTCATTAAAATAGTCATCGATGTCCTCGCAAAGCAAAGCAGGGCTGCAAAACACCATCCAGCCATTGCCAACGGAGCTGGCAGTTCACATCAAGCTGAGGGGGTTTGTGAAGTTTGCAGAATGTTTTCCCAGGTCAAAAGGCAAATCGCTCATCAAAAATAATTGAGCTCCTCTACAACTCGAGGGGTCAGACATTTGCTGGAGATGGGGCAGCAGCAGCATCAGGTCATCTCTGGCCTGACGCCAGTGGGAGGGGACCAGAAAAAGGGACACTCCAGCCCCCTTCCCAGAGGGGAGCATGCATCTTCTGTCTTAGCACTTTAAGTCCTAACATGCTGTGAAAGCTCCCAAATTCAGTTTGCACTGGAACAAACAGTCCTAAACTTCTTCCTTGCCCCTCATGGAAATTGTGTTTTCAAGACTTAGGGAAAAAAAAATCCAGCATTCCTGACATACATATTAAAAAAAATTATATAAATCAAAGAGGAAAATTCTTAATCCAAAGGATGTATAATTTCATACCACAGATATAACAGCTGTATATTCCAACCTTGGTTTTCCACTTAAAATTCTGGGACAAACAAAACCCCAACCGTTGCTCCCAGGTCCTTCCCAGGACAGACACCATCCCAAGCTTCCTGGGTTTAGCAGCTGCCCACTTGCCTGATCAAACTTGTTTTGCATGGACACTACTGAGAAGAGAAAAAGGGAGATGTAGAACAGCACGGAAGGAAGAAGAAAGAAACATATAACAACATATATGGCAGCACTGCACCAAACCTTTGCCCAGTACAGAGATATTTTGCAATTACTTAGCACAACAAATCAAAACACACAACAATATACCCTTTGGGTAAAATCTAGAAGAAACAACTCATCTCCAAATGTCATCAGCTGAAAGCATTTGCATCCATATTCTGTATCTTTATCAGGAAAAGGACCTTAAATCAAATTAAAGAGACCTCTTGCCCTACCATAGCACTGCAGGGAATGAAAAGAAACACTGCGCTGTTTCGCGTGCCCCCTGATGTTCTTTGATGCACTCATTAGCAACAGGGCCCTTCTCATTTCAGAAGCAGCTTTTGCAGGGAGGAAATGACTGTCACATGGGATTGCAAAGAGCAAGGTTTGTTTTCTTGAGGACCTGCCTCACTTGGGGACCGGGTCTGGTAGCGCATAAGCTCTGACAGCATCTCACTCCTCTCCTGTGTCAGTGGCAACCATCAGCCCCATTTCACAGGGAAGCCAGAGGCACAGGCGTCATGCAGTCAGTTGGCAGCAGGAGGAAGAATCAAGCTCATTTCTCATCCCACACCTCCTTAACAAAATTTCACAGTCACCATGATGCAACAGGCACAAGGGATTTCTGAATGGTGCTTTTAAGGTGTCCAGACCAAGAGCAGCTCTTGGGAAAGCACACGTGTACATCACCATCACTCAGAAAGCAACAGGGCTAAGCGGTCCTTGTCAATGGGAGGTGGAGTGCTCCCAAGGACTTCCCCGCCACAGGCCAGAGGGAGGCCCCTTTATGTTCTCTTTCATCCCTACCTTGGGAAAAGGAGCCCTGAGCTCTACAGCTGCTTGTTCCACCAGGGACTGCGGAAGGACCCCAGGTCTTCGCTCCCAGTGCTGATGTCTGAATTCAAACAAGCCAAATTCCATGTAGTGCCAACAAAAAAACCTCTGTCTTGCACTGGTGTGTCTCCATGGTCCAGCAGCATCTCCCACAGCAACCCACCTCAGAGGCAATGACACCGGCCGTCCTGCCTGCAGCCCTTTCAGCTGGTTGTCCCTGGCCACACGGCCTGTCCCTCATCCCCACCTCTGCCAGCCCTGCACCAGTCCTGTACAGCCAACATTGTCTTCCCCTGTAATGCTCACACCTCCTCCGAACAACAAAGTCATTTAAATCACCCTCAATTCCCTGTCGCAGGGGAGCGATGCAGCATTAACAAGGCAGTGTCAGCAGCAGCAAGAACACTTTATGCATCAGTGCTGGTCCAAACCAGCACAAGGCTTTCCCTGAAAGCTGCGAACAATCCATTCTCTTGAAGGACCCAGCCCGTCTCTGAGGATTTTCAGAGAGGCTTCTGCATACCTTGTGTTTCCAAAGTCTAGCACAGAGATGGAGCTGCTCATCACTAAGCCCCTGGGGACACAAACTCCTGACATCACGGGGCTGCAACACATTTAAAGCAATCTGGTGCCTTACACTCCGCCATCTGAATTACAACACTGCCTTCCAGGCTGAGACTCAGCAAACGCCTCTTCCACACCTTCTGCTGCAACTCTTCTACTCCTCCTGGTAGCCAACATGATTTAGTAGTAGCTTGGGACCAACTTTACAGCCTTGTAATAAAAACTTAATCTCTTACTTGCAATCTACTAGCAACCTTCGGAGTCCCTTGACATGAGCCACAGAGATGTCAGAGAGCAGTAACTGCCCTTGGTAAATCAAATGATCAAGACTTTTCCAGACAACATCATTTTTAGCAGCCACCTGTATTTTGGATTTGTTAGAAGGCTGGAGTTGTTTCACATGGCTACTCAACCATACATCTTCAGGCCATTTTGGGATATTTATGTTCAAAGCAGTAAAGTACAAAATAAGCTCTGATTAATACTGTAATTGTTGGATGATCCTGGTGTCTCGAGCACACCAGCTGCTCCCAAAGTGACAGAAACAGGAAAATATTTCCATCTGTGAGGGATGTAGTGTTTCAGAGCGAGCAACCCATGGATTTACAAAACTGTCCATGGGGGAGTTCAGCTCAGAGATGAAAGATAGCCCAGCAGTCAGAGAATTTGCATTTAAATCTCTCCCCAACATTTAACATAACTGGAGGTAAATCACCAACCTTTATCTGCAGAGAAACAACTCTTTCCATCCATGAAAACTGTACGTAGCAGGACATTGCACGGTGTTCAAGGTCAGACCAGTGATGGAAGCCATCAGGTAGATAAACAGATCAATCATAGATTGCTCTGGAGGAAAAGCACCAGGGACCACCTTCTCTCATAAGAATGGCATAAGCAACAAGCACCTGGCTGCACTGCATCACCTGAAGGGCAGATCAGAGCCAGAAACCTGTGTATGTGGCAGCCCTCATGTACCTTTCCAGGAAAATTCAGTTTACAAAACCTATCCAAGGAAGGCTGGCAGCTTCACCAGAAAACTTTCCACAAGTGCTGGTTTGCATGCTGCTTAGGTTTTTGCTCTTACCAGATTTGCATACTGGTTTTGTTTCTTAAAACTCTTCTTGCAGATGAACAGCATAAGTGGATGCACCTGAGGAAAACATAGCCTAAGAGTCAACAACACTGGTGTTTTCAGTTTAATCTCAAGCAGCACCCACACCCCAAACCTGAGCTGGCCACAGCACAGAGGAAAAAAAAAACCCACACACAACACACACCAGACCCAAACAAACCACACCACCCCCACACAACTATGACACCCGTGCCACCATTCACAGTTTGGATCCACAAACTAAAGCAGCCAGAGAAAATAAGACCATAATTAACTAATGGGATTAATTCTGAGACAGTGCAGTCTCTTCAGCAGAAATAAAGCTGAGTGGGATGGAAGGGCAACCAAGAGATTACTGGCTAAAAGCTAGCAAAAAGATCATTTACAACAGACAATTCTACCCATCAAGGGCACATACAAGTCAATGAACTGTTGATCCATCACCTTAGTTTTCAGGATTACTTCTTCAATGCATTCAGCTTCTTGCTTCAAAATACCCTCAGAGCTAAAGCTCCCACTCCAAGTTCCCCAGAGATTATCTGCTGTTCAAAGCAATCACATTTGTAGAGGACTTGGAGTTTTTCTGCTCAGTTTTTAATGATGTGCATCCCTGTTCAGACAGATTATAAACCAGTTTCACCATTATCAATCACAACAGTGAGTTATTCAGCCCGGCAAAGAAACAAACTCTGTTGTTTAGTTCTCCTGCACTTGAAGGAAAAAGCCACTGAAGTGTTCTCAAGCAGCACTCAGCAAGAGGAATAAATTAAACTGTAAATAGAAATGGAAATGTGAGAGCAGAGTCGTCAGTCGCTGCAGCTCTTACAGTGGTTTATCAGTCAGCTCCTGGCAAAGGTGCTGTGCAAAAGAGCAGAGGAAACAGGGCAACGCACGAGTTGTCGCACAGTTCCTTAATCAGAGAGCTTCAGCAGGAAAAAGTTTGAACTAAAACAAGGGATACTTGCACAAGAAAGAGAAACCAAACCAGTAGAAAGGCAGAGATCCCAATTTGAATTGCACTTCCCAAAGTTGCCACCAACTTTCTGCCATGCCCTTCTAGAAAAAAAATGGAGGAAACTATTCAGCTCCTCAGCTCAAATCCTGCCTGTGAGACCGAGGTCCCTGTGAGCACCAGTGCCTGGCTCACCGCCACACCAGGATGGGAATTATTTGAAAAGTAACAAAAACCTCCTTGCTTTGCTGCCTCACCTCACCACAGGTCTTACACATCACCCTGATGCTCACCCAACCACTTTGAGACTCAAACGACTTCTCCAAACATCATGGGCAGGTCAACCCCACAGACTGCAGAGCCAGCAAGGTGCAGAACCTATCTGCTGCGCATCTGCTGCTTCTGTCAGTTCAGCAGATGATGGCTCCATATCCCACCTTTGCCATGGCCCATGCCACCAATTCCCCACTCGCTTGGGGTCTGTCTTTACGACAGAAACAGCATCGTACTCACACAAACCACTGCAAATCTCCCTTCCCTCAGACACACACGCCTTTGGCTTCCTCTCTGCAGAAGCACGAGCATTTCCTTAAATCTTTCCCCAGCCTCTAAGTGACTCTGTCTTTCCGGGAACTTCAGTTATACCAAGAAATCCTCTTTATTTCATGCTCTGCACCTCAACCCAGCGCTGCTCCCTACAACTCCACAGCTGCATGCAGATGCTCCTGCAGAGAAGCTCTTGCACCCATCCTGCATTTTGTATGAGGTGCCAAGTGTTTGGGAATAGCCTTCGGTGAGTCATATTATGTTTATGATAATATTGCAAAGCTTAAAGAGATTATCTCTGTGTCACATTCTTGAGTTACAGAATCAGGTTGTTTTTTAAATGTGAATCAAGGCACTATACAGCCCAAGCTCACAAGTTTTAATGCATGTTCCCGCGAAGGCCAAAGCACCAGCAACCATGAGGTACAGTACAGGGCAAAAATAAAGAGAGGAAAAGCCATGAAATACTGCTCCCCCCAGAGCTCAATTACTTCTGACTCATCCTCCCAAACGAGTTCTTTGCCTCCATAAATCAGAGAAAACAGAAACATTCGCACTGCTGAGAGAGGGTAATTATTCTTGCACAGTGTGAGGGGAAAACACACACGCTAATAGTGCCAGCTCATGAGACCGTGGTGTCGACAGTGAGAAAAACATGCTTTTAGAAAGACAGAGCATCCTGACAAAAAGGGACAATATTAGTTGTCTTACAATTTTCTAGGGCTTTTCCTTCAAAGCAGGAAACTTAAGAAAATCTAGGACATTTCTCTGACCTTTTCTAAGGCATGTAGGTTTGGATTTAGGAAATATTGCTGGGTCCACAAGCAGCACAGAAGAGATGACATGACTTCAGCCGTGCAGATGCGCAGGTCTTGCACAAGACCATATTGTTAAGTGTCTTCTTCTGCAGTATCCCATACACATCACTAGGCCAAACTTTATGTTCTTGAACTCTTATTCTGGATTTATTCATTCTCAGATTTAGTTACTGATTGATCAAATTCTGCCTATCAGCTTTTTTTCCCCCTTAAGGTTTTTTTTTTCCTGTTAGAATAATTCAGAAAGAGCCAATAGCAGACAAGCCTTTGGACACATAAGATTTTTTTTTAATTTTATTTTACAAATTTGGCCTGGCAAGGTTGCTCACACTGTAGTTTGAAGCTTATCTAGTGGTTTTCTTAGACAGCAGAACTCAGCCTTTCTTGGGAGTACTGCAGCCACAACGCTCACATTGGCTACCCCAGCTCCTCTTTGGAAGAGCTCTTCTGTCTGGCCAAGTCTAAAAGGGCATTTTTAGGCTTGCAGCTGTTAGCAGCAGCCCACAGAGCTAGCAAACAAGAATAGGGAGAGTGCATTTCTAATGGACACTAGTATTTGAGGTTTCAAGGCCAGAAAAACAGCAGCAGTCAACCAACCGAAAGTAATAGATGCAAGTCTGAATAAGAGTCATATGTTTTAAAGTGATTTAGAATCTAAACAAAGGGCTGATGTCCTGAAAAAGTGTCACAAAAGCACCGTTCCAGTCCTCTTGCCCTCCCCTTCCATATCAAAGTATTTCTGGGAGGAGAGTTAACCGCAATAAGAAAAGGGGTAGATCCAAAGTGTGTAAGCCTAACGGGAGAGCAATCACAGCCTCAGCCTTGTACAAAGCCAGATGCACAAAACACCCATTCAGTCTAACACTGAGTTGAGCGGACAAACTCTGCTCATTGAGATACTAATTTCTTTTCACGACAGTCATATGTCCTTAGTATATAGAAGAATCACCACAGATGCCTCTACTGTGCTTGAATGCCAACAAAATACCAGGCAGGAATTTCTAAATAAGACATGGCATCTACCTGGCCAGTTTTGACCCAACCCAACCCTACTCGATCCTCACTGTCAAGACCACAATCTGCAGTAGACACAACAAACCTACTCCTGGGGCACCTAATGAAGAGCATCATGTTGGTCATGGCCCCACAGCGTGTGCCCCTCATGCCAAAGCCAACCCTCCAGAACAAGGGCCCTCAGCCTACCCACACAGATGTTAGGTGGCACCAAAAGACAGAACAGCATATGGTCACATTAATAATTACCCAGCCATGCTAAAGGAAGATTTCCATAGTAATCACATGGAGTTAAGAGATCAGAGGCTGAGCAGCAGGCAGAAGAGCAGCAGGCATGGGGTGTAGCCTAGTAACACAACTACAGCGGCAACCTCAGGGATGATTAATGAAATGCAGCCAATTATATTAGAAATAAGAGAGACTTCAAAAAAAAAAAAAAGCGCCTGACATGGTCTGCAGGCCTATTGCTGGCAGGCACACAGATCCCAGAAACATTTCACTCTGACAAGGTAACACTTCCCTTGAGCAAGGGGAAAGATACCAGCTCAATTTGACCACTAAGACCGTCAAGATATCTGTCCAGTTAGAAAATGAAGTTAATTTGAAGATTGTTCACCCTTCCAGAGCTTCCTTTAACCTTTATCTTTTTATTAACAGACAGAAAACCCAGATACACTTCCAAGAACAGGATCTCATCAGCTTTGCTTCTTCAGTGCCAACATGCCATGACGTAGGTGGTGATTAGAAGCAAGACCAGTGGAATCCACTGTTTTCCCAACCCTGCTCTGAACAGGCCTCAGCAAGGTTAATGGGGACAAAGCTCAGCCTCACACATGCTGCCACAATAACACAGGTCTGTGAGACACCCAGGTCTCCCAGGGCACAGTCCTCCCAAGACCTACGTGCTCCACTGGGCTGAAGTCCCATCAGACTCAAACTAAGCCCAAAAGGAATGGCACATGTTGGCAAAGAACCCATCTGCACCTGTGCCATGACAGCAAGACATCCATGGGTTGAACGGTGGCCTTGCAACCTCAGCAAACAGCTAGGGAACAGCATGGATTACCATCCTAGTACAGTACACAGAAATAAAAATCAATTTGTCTCCACTCATATAGTTGCCCTTTTCCTCTTGACAACACCTGTCCTGGGCACCTCTCTGCCGATCCACCACCCAATTAACCTTTCATTAAAGGATTCCTAGGCATTTACAAAAAGGCCATGGCATCCATGATTAGCACTTTATTCCACATGCACTGCTCCAACTACACATCCTGGTCTACACTCCCCTTTGGAAGCACAACTTGCAGTCTCACCCTCCATCCAATGCCCTTTAGCACCAGGATGGAGGTGGACCACCAGAAATCGCTTCCTATTTACCTTCACCATCTCATTGTTTTTACAGACCTCTGCAAGATTTCCTCTTAGTCATCTCTTTCTCAGTCTAAGGAATCCTGGTCTTCTTAAAAACTCCTGGTACAAAAAAAACTACCCCTTATCTCTGATTTTAATCCTGCTCTGAGCCTCCTCCCAGTTCTCCTGGTTTGTTCCAGAGCCAGGAGATCATGAGCAGCACACAGTGCAACCACAGCCTACACAGCTGCATCATGTTTTCTTCCCACTGCCTTTGCTAGTAACTCCTAATGTTCAATTTGGTTTTGATCACTGCTGAGCCCAGACTTAATACTACCAGAGCTCTACATTATAACCCAGGACCTCAAGGCCCCAGAGCCTGTTGGCATCTCACAGCTCATCATCTTGTGTACATGTAGAACTATTTTTATGTGCCTCACTTCACATTTTCCTACCCTGAAATTCATCTGTCGTTTTTAGCCTCCTGCCACTCTGCCTCAGAACATCCTTCTCCACACCTTCACGCTGTGTCTTTATTACCCCAAATAATTTCCTGTTCTGACAAAACTAATTTCCTTCCTTCTTGTTCCTTTTTCAAGTCCCTGATGCATATTTGAAGTATCCAAGGTCTCTGATTGAGACCTTACAGTGTTCTGCTAGTGACCTTCCTCCCCCAGGGAAAACTCATTATTTAATACTTCTACTTTCTGGCCCTCTCCTTTTAACCAACTTTTTTTTCCATTAAGACCTTCCCTCTTTTTCCACAGTGGTTTCATTTCGTTAAGCATCTTCTGTGAGGAACCCTCGTTAACATCTTTGAAAAAAATCCAAGCAGGCTTTATCACCACTCTTGTTAACTCCTCCAAAGATGCATTTTGTCCTGTACCCTTCCCATGTGGGTGCTTACAGATGAATTTTCACTTGAAAGCAAATTCTGAGTTTCATGAGAAGCTTTTTTAACTTTGGGCATTCTAAAAATTCATGCAAAAGGAAAAATTATGTCCCAAAGTGCCTTTTGTGTCATCTCAAACACCTCCTGGACCCATCTTCCCTTTAAGACAAAAAAAATCCTTGCCCAAACATAACTATCAATATTAATGGTCTAATACTAATACCAGTGGTCTGTAGATCATAATTTGGTAATCGCTGGTCTGTGGGAAGTTGCTACAACAAATAAACACAAGGGTTATGTCACCCTTTATTGCTTCCCTCAGGGAAGATAATGCAGAGGAGGAAACGAGCCTTCCAGTATTGACAGATTTCTTTGCTGAACTTCTGTCTTTGACAATTTCCCACAGGGTACACTGCCACAAATCCAGTATTGAATAATTACATTGCTCCTCTTGCTTTTCTCTTCCCTTTTTCAGCTAATCACAGAAACTCTAAAAGTAAACAAAATCTGTGTTTTTAGCAAAGTTGTTCTAAATGTACCCTTCAGACTTTGCCCTCATTGAAATATTATGATAAAACACACCTGCAACTCCGAACATTCAGACTTCTGTGCTAGATGCCTCGCAAACACCAACAGCAGAAAACTTCGAGCAGAGCAAAACCTCTGTGTGTCAATGAAGTGAGAGCTTGAGACTTCACCCACACACACATTAGAAAGGAGAAGAGTCTCATCACAATCTCATCTGAATATAATCTTTGAAATTCACTTCTGATGCGTGACCTTTAGTGTAGAAAGCACCTCTTCCACACCCTCCCTTCTATTTTTAATATCATCACTTTCAGGAAGTTGACATATTTCATGTGCTTTCATCAAGAACAACAAAAAATCCAAAAGGGAAAAAAACAAGAAAAAAAATTATAGATAGCATCATGTTGACATTTGATGTTGGTATTTAGCCATAATGTCAACTTTGCTAACTTTGCAATTTGTCAGCAGTGATCAGGAACAGGGATCTTTCTACATTAGGAAGAAATAAATAACATGATTCAAAGAGACTTTAAGAGTGTATGAATACACATAGCTCTCAGACTGAGAGAAGAGGGGACCTTACCTCATACCAGTGTCCGCAAAGCTTTGGGAAGAAAACGGATATTAGCGAAGTGTGGTAATTAAGTCCCAGAAAAGGGCTGTGAAGACCTCACTCATATGGCTTCAGAAACCAATGTTACATCTCTGTTAGCAGTGCAAAAAGCCCACTAGCTCTGTATCAAGGGTGAAAGTCCACCTGAACCTCCTCCCCAAGAAGTGAGAGTTCCAGCACTTCCCACAAGAAGTGACACTTCCCAGGCTGCAAATGCAGATTACAATCAATGGAGCTGATGGCAAATTGAGGAGAAGAGGGGCAGTTCATCTGCCAGCCCATGAAATTGCAGACTGCCATCAGAAGCTATTTCCTTCAATTCAGAATATCCCCTCCCTTTTTTCCCCTCTAACAATGGGCCCAGAAAAAGCCGAGGACATCTGTCAAACCCAGATGGCTCACTTAGAAAATGACTGCGCGTCTGTTTATAAGGAAAGCGACAGTCAGAGAAGGGCTGGATATTTATGTACGCTGGAAGCCACTCATCTCCATGATGACAACTTGAACTGGCTCCCAGCTCTGCCGCAGGCGGGACCCGAGAGCTGATGCTCCACAGAGGAACCTCGGGTGCCGTTTGCAAGGGGCCACATCCAGGGAAGGTGAGACCGCACAGTTGAACTGCTCCTCGCCAAGCTCTCACAACCCTCTACCTGGGAAATTCCCTTTGTGAAGAGGAGATCCAGAAGAATATTCAGTGTGTCTGCATGCAGAAGGAGCAGACTACGGGTTCTGGGCTCAGCTGTAAATAAAATGTAATTCTGCCCGTTAGAAGAAAAGCAGGGGGACATAAAAAGGAAACATAACTCCATACTGAAAAGAGTAATTTCCAGGGGATTAAGCTATTGTGCTATTTGCTCTTGTCTATTTTAGCTGCCGCTCAAGATGTTAACCTCACTACTCCCAATGAAGCAATGAAAACAATTATCGTGCTGGCAATGGGATTTGCAGCCGAGAAGAAACATGTATTAAGGAAGAAATGAGGAGTGCTGCTATGAATAACCGCTGCCAGTCCCAACAGTACCCTAAACCCAGCAGTAATATATTGTACCCGCGACATGGTACTGCAGCCTGGGCGGGCAGCCGGGAACACACAGGGACAATACATCTGCAAACCACAAACCTCCCAGAGGAGACAGCATAGCTGGTGCAGCAAGGAGAGAGCACCTTACAAAAAATTGGCATGAGGACACCTGCCTTTGCTCAGAAACCTTCATTTTTACTTACTAGTAGATGCTACCCGCAGAAACACCGTGAAAACAAAACCACCCAGAAGAGCAGCTCAAAGCCCTTGGAGTGGCCCTATGTGTCCTGAAGTTACTTTTCTTTTAACCAAAACTTGTTTGGTTTGCTGGAAGATGGGGGAAGAGAATCAAATGCTCCATTGGATCCCAGGAGGACCCTGCTCACCACGGTGTGGTGCAGATGCCCATGTGCCCTGCTGGCTGCAGGCACCACGTGGGCAGGAAAAGCATCTGGTGTTCAAGAAGGCAAACAAAGGCGATCTGAGCCAAACGCAGCCCTCATAGCCTTTCGAAAGCCCTCACACTGTCAGCCAGCAGCACCAAGTAACCACGCTCACCACTCCATCGCAAATTAAGTGAATTTAGCACTTGCAGAAAGCGCCGCACTGGCGGAGTTCAAAAAGTGAAGCAGCCTGCTTAAGGACAGAGAAATACAGCAAATCTCTTATTTTTTCTGTGCAACCCCTTCCACCAGTTGTATGCCTCGCTGGCAAAAGGGCACTAGGACACAAATCCTTTCTTACATCATTTACTCTTTAAGTAAATAGAGAGGCAGCTTTTACCGCTTCCACCAGGCAGCCCCCAGCACCCTGCCATCCCCGGGGAACCACAAGTCTCTGCATCTCCCACCAGTCCAGGCTGTCACCAAGCCAGTGACAGGCAGGCAGGGACCTTTCATTACATCTTGCCCATTTACTTGCTGATTACAAAGAGGGTCACAGCAAAAAAAAGACTTCCATGGCTTTGCCAAGTCCTGTGTAGCTTTGCAGCTCCCCATCAAGTTTGAAGACTGCTCTAAGTCGCTTTTGTGCTCCTATTTTTGCTGCCTGTGCTGAGGATTGCTAAGGGACCATGCAAGACACTGCCTCTATTTAAAAAAAAAAAAATGCAATATTTTACAATATCCTCTTCCCCTTGATCTTGACAAAGAAACAGGTCCTACTATACTTCCAGAAATTTGTCTACTTTGGAACAAGAGCATCAACCCAGCAGGGCAATCACTGGAGTTACCTGTCAGGTCCCTGCTCCATCCTTCCCCTTTCTGCAGGATCAGGACAAAGGATTGTGTCCCTAATAGTAGAACAAGGCAAACATTTCAAAGCGCACTGCAACGGAAGGTATTTCTTCTGCCTGCTTTGCTTCTGCACTGGGGTACAGTGGTTGTGGCGTGGGCTCTGTCCCAGCTGGGGTCACCCAGGGCAGGAAGGACACACCACGCAAGTCCCTTGGGGCCACCCCATGGCCACCAAGAGCAATCACTGCAGAGCCTCGTCTTCTCTCGCAGCATCAAGTTATTCCCAGATCCCCAAAAGCCACCAATAAGCTGAGCTCAGAGTTCAGATCCTGGACATTAACATGTCTGAGGTCTGAGGAACTCAGGCCTGCAGGCTTAGGTCAAGTCCAACTCAAAGAAACATTTATTTTCTAGGCAAACTAAAGATTAACTGTTCAGAATTACATTAAACTGAGAAGATGAGAATTCCATTAGCTAATCTAATCTAATCTGATCTGTTTGAATTTCATTAGATGTGGCTGCCCTGGAGACTCAGTAATGAGACTCCAGTACATTGGGATCCTGACTGCGTCTAACTCAATCTCCCACCCTGGTGCGGACAGCTGTAATTGTGCTAATTAGCTGCAGAACCTGTGATGTACTTCAGCTGAGCTCAGGGTGAAGAGAGAAAGATTAAAACAAAGCCCAATGAATAAGAAAGCACCAGCATACTCGCATACAATTTACAGGACAGGAATAACACACCCTGTGTGTGCAGATGCCTTGACTTGGATGGGGGAAGGCACTGCACAGGAACAAAGCATCCCTGGGCAAGATCAGTTAATTAGCTTGATAAATTAAAGGATGAGACTAAGGTAAAAAAAAGTTCTCTTATTTTAATAAACCCCCTACGAGTTCTGCCAGCCATTAGAAGTTACACACCAAAGCTATTTTAGAAAATAATCAGAGCATTATTATTTCTAAAGTTAGCCTACTTGGTTGTTTTACATATAGAGAAATTGTTGCTTTTAAGTTTGTCAGCACTCCCACAGAGATCAAGAGGATGCGGGTTTGAATGAGCAGTGAGACAGCCTGGATGGCAGCATTGGGTCCCAAACCCTGCTCAGGGGAGACGAAGGGCCCATGCTGCTCTCTGCTCACATTGCAGGTGCACAAATTGGGTTCAAGCTCTTGATCAGGGCACGCGTCATTTTAGATTTTTGTGTCAAAAAGAATCTTTGAACTTCAGCACCACGAAGACAGTCTTGAAAAAAAGTACCATCTATTGCCATTCCCACAAATGAAGTTGTATTGGAACAGGAGAAGCACAGGCAAACCGCAGAGTGTTCAAGCTGCCAGCTCTCGTACCATCACATCTAAGGAGGGCTCGTTCAAAATCTGTGGTCCATCTGACCTGCTTCAGGAAGGAACAAGGGTCCTCCAGCCAACAAGACAGAAACCAAGATTTACAGTATCAACACTAAGAGTCATCTTTGGATGCTGCTGGGGTTTTTGGGAGTTTGTTTGGGTTTGGTTTGGGGTTTTTTTTGCCAAGCTACAGATGTTTGAGAAGAGGAAGAGAATGACATGTTATAAAATTGGCTGGACTCTGCCAAAGGACAACTTCTAAGGGCACAGTCAGGCCACTCTGACACACGTATTTGCAAGACACGTGCTAACAGCCCTTTCATCCTCTGGCTGCCTTTCCAGGTCTCCTGTGTCTCCTTGGGAAGCCCACCAGGACCGTCCCCAGAGCCTCCCCAGTCACACCGTGGCCAAAGCCATTAATTCAGGCAAAGTTTCCTGACACCTGCAGCACAAACACACATCTCAAAGATTCAACCATCCCAGCCAGCCTCTTTGCTTCTCTGCAGAGTAATTACAGAAGCTTTAACAACCTGAGACACTTTCCCAGCATAAGCTCTTGTACTTTACCTTCACTGCAGCCCCCAGCAAGCGCTGGAAGAGCTCATCAGGTAGACACAGAGACACAAGTCACCCCAGCAGGCTCCTGCCTTGATTAACGCCTCCTTTGGAGCCTGCAGCCGTGGGGAGCCAGAGCTCAGAAAGCTGTGCAAGAGCAGGTTTCACTGTGAAAAAGCAGGATTTAGGCAGGTGGGAATTCTGTAACCATCTCCTGGCCTCTCCCACAGCCCCACCAGCACTCAGAGCAGCCTACGGGACATAGAGGACTCAAGAGAACCATCCAAAAATCTAAGAAATATGACCTCACTCCATTTAGAAACACTAAGTGCACCCAAACAGTGTAGGGAAAAATCTTATTTATAGCTAGGAAAAACCTGGGTAGAATTAAACCTGATCTCTCATGGAACAGTGGCTCCCACTTAAATACTGAACTGTTTGTGGTTGAACCTATTCCAGGCTTTCCCATTCCACGCAAAGTCACATTGATATTGATTTCAGAATTACTTTCAAATTACAAGTGCTAGCAATAAAATTAACTGCATGAATTTCAAGCATTACACTTCTCTTGCGATTTCAATTATCGATTAAGTACCATGGCAGAAGCATTAAGCCTTGAAATGTTAACAGTGATTATACCCTCAGTAAGTTTGCAGAAAACACCAAGCTGGGCAGGAGTGTTGATGTGCTGGAAGGTAGGAAGGCTCTACAAAGGGATCTGGACCAGCTGGATCAATGGGCTGAGGCCAATTGTATGAGGTTCATCAAGGTCCTGCACTTGGGTCACAACAAGCCCAGGCAGCGCTCCAGGCTCAGGGAAGAGTGGCTGGAAAGCTGCCTGCTGGGAAAGGACCTGGGGGTGTTGGTTGACAGCCAGCTGCACATGAGCCAGCATGTGCCCAGGTGGCCAAAAAGGCCAACAGCATCCTAGCTTGTATTATATAGAGAACAGTGTGGCCAGCAGGACCAGGGCAATGACCGTCCCCCTGTGCTGGGCACTGGTGAGGCTGCACCTCAAACACTGGGGTCAGTTTTGGGCCCCCCACTACAAGACACTGAGGTGCTGGAGCAAGTTGAGAGAAGGGAACAGAGCTGGGGAAGGGGCTGGAGCACAAGTGTGATGGGAGCAGCTGAGGGGTTCAGCTGGAAAACAGGAGCTGAGGGGAGACCTTCTGATCTCTGAACTGCCTGAAAGGAGGTTGCAGCATGGAGGGGGTTGGTCTCTTCTCCCAAGTAGCAAGTGATAGGACAAGAGGAAATGGCCTCAAGTTGCACCAGGGGAGGTTCAGATTGGATATTAGGAAAAAAATTCTTAATGGAAAGGGCTGTTGGACAGTGCAACAGGCTGCCCGAGGAAGTGGTGGAGTCACTATCCCTGGAGGGTTTAAAAGATACGTAGATGTGGCACTTAGGGACATGGTTTAGTGGAGGACTTGGCAGTGTTAATGGTTGGACTCAATCTTAAAGGATTCTATGATCACTTTGCTACTGTGGAGGTAGGCGGTATTCTCCTGATTTTTCCTTTTTGGTGTGGTTTTTTTTTAATTTTGGGAACAATGCTTAATGCTGGATACTCTGCAAGCTGTAGTTCAAATGCTACCACATTCCATGTGAGCATGTTAAAGATAGAAACTGTTTATAAATCAGGCATATACAGTGAGTTTTGATAGCAAACAGTGGATAAACCATTATGTTTTACTGGCCTGGTTGAAACAGCTTTCTAATTAGCAATGGACGGCCTTCATGTCTTAACCATCCTTGTTGATCAGCTGGTATTTATCTGAAGAAGCTGCACATCACCCTCCAGAGGTTTTGGTGAAATGAGGTATCAAGGGTTTATTCAAACAGAAGCAAACAGATCTTACAGTCAGCCTGCTATGCCAAATATATTACTGGAGTAACTCCATTGGCTACCATGGATTTTTCCTAGATGACAGTAGCCCTGGATTTTTAACTATAAAAAGAGCAGATTCATTATCATCTGTGATCCCCATTTACTATTTCACAAGCCACACAGAGCAACAGGAAAGGGTGATGGGCACATCCTATGGAAACAACACAGCCCTGTAACTCCAGGGCTGATCAAATCCAGCTGGGTACAATACTCCCTTTGCAGGGGTCCACAGCTGCTTGCACTCATCAGCACAAATGCCCAGCAGCTTTCAGCTCAGGCACCTCCACCTCCCTAATTAACACAGCAGAGATGAAGCCCAGATGAGGGGCAATCACAGTGGTTTATCTGCCCTCCCCATTTATCTTTTTGGAGCAGGTTTGGAGCTACCTCAGGCAGGAAAGCCAAGATATGGGGACATGCTTACCAAGAGTGTGTGCAGATGTCACCACAGACAGATGCACACATCTGTGCAAGAGAATGGACATGCTCAGAGGGTTGAGTGTTTATCTGCAACAAGCTACTTATAGTTGGAGCCATAAGGATTTCCACTGTCTTGCTCCACTGCACATAAGTCTTGTAAAGCTCTGCTTGGCAGCTGCCTTCTCTGGCAAAGCTGGTCTCTGAAGGTTGGCCTCCATCACTCCTCTAATTCGTTATTCCTCCTAAGTTAAGCTGATAAGCTGTGCTGAGCATGACTTCTCAAATTACTCAGCAAAATCTCACAGTGGAACAAGCAGTTTCAAAATTCTCAGTGACTTAGATTTTCCCCTCTTCCTTTCCCTTGTGCTATTTCATTGAAAACATTTGCACAAAAAAATCAAGAGCCCAGTTCTCATTTGTGCACAGTGCAAGTCTAACATGAACACCAGCCTGGTCACTGGCTGCAAAAGCCACCCCACATGCGTGGCAGCAGCAAATAGAAGCCACAGGTGCAGAGCTATATCATGTCCCTAAGGGCACACATCAATCTGTATCATGCCCCTAAGGGCACACATGGAGCTGCAGCCCCAGCACAGCAAACCAGCACCTCTCCAAAGAGCTCAACACCAGCCTTCTTACTACATTTGTAGGGTAAGAGACCCCAAATGCACGTGAGGGCTCTAATGGGCTATGCATTGTAAAAATACACAGTGGAACTGGAGCAGTTTAAAAGAACATCCCATCCCTCTCTGCACTGTCTCTCAGGGTGGATGGTTTGACTCTAATCCACAAAACCTCAGCTGTTTCTTAGTGATAAATCCAGTCCGGAAACCTAGCGCTTTAGAAATTAGCAGTGTCAGATCTTGAGGGGAAGCTGTAAATCTCCAAAGAGCAGCAGCACACATTGCATATACACACATGGCAAGTGTAACAAGCAGCAAGCGTTCATTCAGAGCTGGGTGTTGGATCACGAGCCAGATCTGAACCTGCGTAGCTCTCTTGCCTCCTTGGCTTTCACACTTCGCCTACTCCACAACCCCATCATTCGTGCCCCAGCATTGCAATATTTCCCTCTTCCCTGAGCAGTTTGACCTTTTAGCTGGAGACACAGGTACCCCAGTGATGTAGGGCACATGCAAGGACATGTCATTCAAACCAAAGGAAGTGGGGTTGTTGCTCTCACACAGTTTACAGCTGCACTGAGAACCGCACAGTTGCAGGATGGGAGGGAGGCCAAAAAGCACAGGTGGGTTTCAAAAGGACATCACCCAACTCCCAGCCAGTGCTCAAGGAGTGTGAAACCCAGCCAGGACTAGGAAGCAGGAGCAGGGGAAGGTTGAACACAGGGAATGAGCAGCCAATGCACACACTGACCCCATCCCTCTGCTCTGAACTCACTTTAGTGGGATAACTGGGAGAGATAGGCTGAGACAGTCCTGCAATTACCTTTTCCTTACCAGCTGACATCATTTGCTAATTTGAGCTTAACCCAGCACACCCCAGTTCTCTGAAGACAGCAACTGAACGTTGGAACCCATGCCTGGCTGGTAAGTGAGCTACAAGATTGACCCAAGTCAAATTTAAATCATCCCAAAGAACATTAGAGCTAGGATGCAAGTCTACCCTATAGCTAAGCTTTGCAAGGGGACTTCAATTTGATTTATCTCTGCAACATTAATGAACCAGTTAGCATTGTTTCTCTGGGGAAAAATCATCTCATAATTCACATATTTTAGTCAGATAGCAGGGAGAAGAAAAATTATTAAAACAGTTGTGAAGCATTTGGATGTGCTCAAGTACCAAAGACTTCATAATGAACACAGTTGTGACATTAGATTAGTGTTTCCCAATGCAAAGAGGATTTTGTTTTAACTAGAAGCATAACGAAGAATTATAGCAGCTGTGCCTGTCATTATTCTGCTTAGCCTGTTAATGGAATTGGTTTGCCAGAACCAAATTGGTTCAAAAGATTAATTAAGAACAGGTGTTTCTGTGCAGTAACTTCTCCACACCACATTGAGAACTTTTTGTGGCCAAACAACTCTCACTCTTCCTAATGACCTGCAGAATTTCCATTTGCTCATCTCTGAGGACAATAAAATAGTAATAAAATTAAATTCAGAACACTGCCTGTGTGACATCATGTGCTGCAAGGCACAGCTTAGGGGAAAAGCTATGTCCAATGAACTACCAAGGCTGGCCCTTGTGGGACTTCTCCAGAGGATGGTGTTACCTGGGAACATCCTCCACCTCACTGGACATCTCCAGAGGGATGGTCTTTCCATGAGACATCCCCAGGGAGCTTAGAAACAATATTTTAGTCAACAACAGCTGAAGCTTATTAGCCTCAAAAAAGGAGAGGGTAGTTTGAAGAAGTCTAACTGTAAGCAGACAAGTTTTGTATTTGGAGGGTTTGTCACCATCTCTGCTGGCCACAAACAGCCCAGACCCCAGCCAGTGTCACAGCCATGCTGGGTGAACACCTTCTGCAGGCAAGGGCTTTAAATACTGCTCATACAGCAAAACTCAGTCATGCAGAAAAGGTCTGTCTTTTAATTCAGGAAAAAAAGGATTTTTGGATCCAAGAATGAATTGGGAATCTGAGAATCCTGCTAAAAATCCACGAAAAAAAAGCTCACAAAGCTTACTGCACTGAATATTTGGGTTTGCTTTTAAGAGGGTTTTTTGTTTGCCTTTTACCCCCCACCCAGTATAGACACAAGACAAATCTTGTCCCAAGTTAGAAGGAAGAAAAGATGCACTGAATATTTGTGAAGGCACAGAACTCCTCACCAAAGTCATCCTCAGACTAGATAAGAAACACAGGTACCTAAAGCAAAAACAGCTTGGACAAACTGTAATACTTTATGACAAAGTACTAAGAGCCTATACAGCCATACATTGCAGTTGTACTACCAGAGCTGGTAGCAGAGCCTTGTAGCAGCAGAGGGGCTAACAGAGCTGGGCGAGTGATAGGGAGAGCAGGGATCAGAGCACAGACAACCAGAGCAAGTGCATCAGTGCAGGACAACAGATCAACACCCTGAGGATGTGGAGATACAGGAGGAAGCATTCGACCCCTGCACATGCATCTGTGAGCTCTCAGCATCGCTAATTCCTCAGGTCTCCTTATGTTAAACAGGTTTACTCAGAGCCTCCCCCAGTTCAGTTATAGCCTGACCTCAGCTCCCTTCTCACTTGTGGAGGTGGGACAAATGCAGCTGTACAGGGAAACATGGCTGTGCTAGTTAGAGGCTTAAATATTCTTGGCCACAGCAAGGTTTAACACATCAGTGTGCAACAGCCCTAAGTAGAAGTTTGCACAGAGGCAGCATCATTAAGTTTGCCGTATTTGAAAGCTGCAGAGTGAGATACAGTTTATGCAGCAGGAGATGCCACACAGCCAAACCAGAGCTTCACAAAAGAGCAGCTCAGAGTCACACAGCCAGGGAGGCTTCATTCACAGATCTCTTTGGAGAGCACATCAAAACCCCCTTGTCTGTGATCCTTCAAACACAGCTCAGTCACAAGCAGTCAGGATTACAGCAAGGCCAGACTCCAAGGAAAGCAGACTCAAGCTCAGTATTTTGTCACGTCCTCTCTCATTTCAACTCCCAGAGGAGCAGAAGAAAGGGAAAAGCGTACCTGAGAAGTTGTTTTAATTTCATTTCTAGATGTAGGCTCAAGTGAGCTCCTGTTTTACCAAACAGCTATTATGTTACCTCAGAGCTAATTCCCATGCTTATTCCAACTTCACTCTGCTTTGTTTCAACCTCTTGGTGGATTGATATAAAATCCTGAGCAACAGCAATGTTTGGAGGGGTGGAGAAGTAGATGCACCTTCCTAAAACAGTTGCTAAAACTGTGTACTATCAGCTGCCTCGAAACCACCCCACAAACCACAAGCCAAACCCAACAGCCCATGAAACAACTGTGGTTTTGTTTTCTCCGTGGGTCAGTGGGGCAATCACTGGCCATCCCAGAGGGGAAGGCACAGAGACAGCAGCACCCCAGGTTCACTTCCCTCCCATTATCAGTATGTACATTTAAAACCAGTGCTACTGAAATACTTTTTCTCTTCTAAGAGGTAACACTGTAAAGTAAAAGTGAGGCATGATACTTTTGTATTTACACCAGCAGCTGGGGACTGACATGGAAAACACCTATTAGTTTTGCAAAACAGGAAGCCAGACTAAGTGCCTACTGACCGGTGGATGTTAATAAACTCCTCTCTCTGACGATACTTGGTCCCCAGGCACAGGGCTGAGCAAGGCTGCCTGTCGATACACTGAGGAAGGATACAGCCCTGGCGGTTCACACCTCTGCACCTCTGCCTGCTGCTTTACTGCATCTCCTCTCCTGCCAGGTCACCTCTCCCCAGAGCAATTACATCCCTACCAATACAATCTCACCAGTTCCATGGCCCCTGTGGGATGTAAAATGAAAAGCCCTTGGCAGCATCCCCGGGCAGGAGAAGCCATCCTTCACAGCTGAACTTTGGGCCTGAAGGCTGAACGGCTGCTGCTGCTGCAGCTCCTGGCAATTCTCATTTCAAGAGGGAAGTAGGAAATGCTGCTGCAGCCACGCCAGGCCAAGGAGGCAGGAGACCCTGGTTAATGCAGACAGCAAGGTCCTCACAGCATCCTGCTGCAGGGCAAGCTGCTCCAGAGAAGCGAGCCATGTACCCCACTGAGGGACCCCCCAGCTCCAGTGCCAAGAGTCTGCAAGATGTTCAAAGCTCTGAATCCTCTGGGGTTTGCAAACAAAGTCAAATGACTGCAAGACCATGGTAACACCTTTTCCCCCCACCCCCCCAGTAGGGTTTTCAAGCTATGCCATTATTTCCCCAACACAGGTTTAGGTCTTGGGGTGAACACAATGCATGAGGCTCTGGATTTGGCCAAATCATATTGCTTTAGTAGCACTGCTGCAAGAAACCTAGAGCTCTCCAGAGAGATGTGCAGACACACTGCAATGGCCAAGTCAGGACAGTTTCCCTCTTGAACTGCAGCCTGGAAAGGGGTATTCTGGACAGCTTGTCTTTAACAAGGTTCTATCAGTCAGCTGCATTAATTAGACCTGCTCTGCACAACACCTTGTATAACATCAAGGTAACGTGGATTCCATGGGTGGGGAAAAATCTCCTTGCTCGCAAATCTAGGAGAAAAACTAGCTGAATATTACAAGGAGCCAGGGCAAAGACTCTGTAACAAGCCTTTTACTTACGGCCTTATTCTAAGCATGAAATCCCACCAATTCAGCCCTGGCAGTGGAAAACACACAAAACGACCACCCACCAGCAGTCGCACAGCACCTGTGCCTCAGTTTCTGCAGAGCTCAGTTCCCAAAGGTGACAGCATCCTGCAGCCAGTGCTCCACGGAGGAGCGGGACCTTCCCTGGAAAGACACCGCATGAATCTGCCTTGCCTTCTATTTTAGCTTTAAAACCAGTCTTATGAATCTTGGGAGCACAGAGAGAGGAAAGAAATTACTGCCCAGGAATATCAGAATCGTGCTGGGAATATATATTTGCTCCCATTCCATGGGGAATGAAGATGTCAAGCAAAAAAAAAAATTAGCGTGAGTTCAGAGTGATTCTGTGATCAAGAACAGAGCACTGTGACTAAGTACATTTCATAGTCTACCAAGCAGCAAAACATGAAGATGTTTGCCACACAGGCTCCATGAGGCTGGGGAAGGTATCCTGGAAAATGCTTAACTGAATAAAACTACATTTCAAAACCCACCCAACTTGCTCTTGTATGACCACATGCTCCCTTCTTGCACAGGCTACCCTTGCTTTGTGCATGTATATGATCTGTGTTCCATCTCCTGCCCTTTTTGGGACTTATTACGTTTTGCAGATCCCCAGATAAGATATTTATTAACACTTGATGTTCTCTTTCCTTCCTGCCATTAACAACCCACACAAGATAGCAGGAGAATGGGCCTCATCGCTCCCAGGATCCCATTTCCAGACTACCACGTGCCTTTGTCCTCCTCAAACCAAACTGATCCATTTACAACCAAAAAAAAAAAGTGGAGACCCCCGCAGCATCACCAAGCACATCTGCTGAAACTGTTCTCGAATACTGTATTGAACTCTGAAAAAATATCCAAAGGAACAATTTTCACAAATAAGCCCAGGTTTGCACTGAATATTTGTTACCAAGCAGCAAATGAGGGGTTCTCACACAGCCAGGTCAACGTTAGTGATTTTTATCCACTTGTTTCATTCAATTGTTTCTTTATGAAATCCAGAGTTGCTCACTACATTAATATCAGTATTCAGAGCTCACATCCTATCCCTCTCCTCAAAAACATTCTAGCATCAGAGAACTCCTGCTGGGGAACACAATAGAAGAAAAAAATAAATAAGTGAAATACCATCTACTGGCACACCAGCAGTGGTTCCTTTATGCATTATTTTCCCCTGTATTTCTATAGTGCATCTCCATCCTTTCCTCCCTCCAGCTCCACATTTCCACAGCTAAAATAGGAAATATCTTACTGAGTGCACTCTAACATGCAATCACTGATTTCCCTGATCTTTTCCTCCACAGGATGGAAACATGTTTTCCAGATAATTAAAGATACACTCACAGTGACAAGAGGGTGCTTTTTTGTTTGATTCAGGTATTTTTTGGTTTGGTTTCTGGAGTCTGTGGGTTTTGGTTTTGTTATTGGTTGGTTTTTAATTGTTTTGTTGTTTAAATATAAAATTCCCAAACCATAACCTTAACATGGCAAAAAACCCTGTGATCTTGCATGAATTTTTCCCCTCCAATTGGAACATCTTGGCCCACCCACTCTTGGTTTAGGGTTTTTCATGGCAGAGTGATGTTATCGGGTTTCTAGGAGGTTTTTTTGCTTTAAAAAAAAATCAGGTAGAAAGATCTTCATAAAAAGGAAAAATACGTTTCAATAAAAAGAGTTTACAGTAGTTCCCAAGCGTTTCACACATTGCACTTAGTGCAGGTTTTTAATCCCCTTTCCCCTCCAGTCTTTCTCTGGGCTGAACTTCAAGGGGATTTTGCCCTAAATGCTGCAAATCTCTCATGACACATCCCTACACCAGCAACCCCACTGCTTTTTCCATGTTTACAGTATTTTTGTGCTGCTTTCATCATTTCACTCCACTCTCAGCTTGTCATACAGGTGCTACATCCACATCACACAAGTACATACCACATGTGGTGCATCCTCATCTCCAGCCCCACCATCTCTGCCAGCAGCTTCTTTCTCCACCTTGATGTTGTTTAGCAAGACAGTTGTGATCCTGCTGTACAAAACCACTCCCTGGTACTAGAGAGCACTGAGAAATGTTATAAACCTCCTTTTTTCTCCCCTTCATTAACCTCTCTGCAAGTACTTCTCTTTCAACAAGATCAAAAAAAAAAACCAACCACAAAATCACTTCCCAAGTTTTTTTTCACTCATTAAAAACCTAAATGCATTTTTATGGGCAAGCAGAGCACACCAAAAAGGATTTTGAACAAACGAACAAAACAAAGTGTTTTGAAGTCATGCTTTGAGATAGTCTTTTTCAAAATGTTATTTTTAGGTGCAAACGGTTTGATCTGCTCTGCCTAACACCCAGGTGAACGTCAGTGCTGTCTCTTTAAGGTTATTTTCCTTCAAATTCCACAGATAAGCTATATCATGTCCATTTTTGTGTTCAGTGGCTTCCAGAGCATCCATCCTCCATCACTCACAAAGGCTTTCCACATCCTCACGCCAACTGGTTCAGAGCTTCACCTCTCCCTTGCTCAGCCTTTCTTGGCTATTCTGCAAGACATCAGGTTCACTACAGCCACCCAGCCTGGCTCATTTCCAAAGATTTCTTTCAATACAGCTGCTAAAGGCTGCCCTGTCTCTTAACACACTGCTTTGAGATCTGGGACTCGCTGGCTTTCAAGACAGTTGAATTTCACAATCAGCAGTTCTAAAATGACCCTTATTCCCACCAGTAACTCCACCCAAGTAAAGCTGTTCCTGGGATGTCCCTCACTCTCTATGATCATGCAAATAAACTTTTTCTAAGCCAGTCTCTCCCCTTTCTGTCCACAAACTCCCTCCAGTTAATGCTCTTCGAGCTCTGCTGGCTTCCCCCTCACCTCCTGATTAGAGGAGCTCATATCCCTTAGTCACAGATGCACCTTCACACGACCTGCCTATGTGCCTTCTCCTTGGCCACTTTCCCCTTTCGTTTCCTCTTGAGCCAACAACCCCGCTCAGCTCCCCGAGCCCTCAGTGTCGCTCTCCCACCGCCCCAGCAGGCACAGCACAGCTGGGAGGAGAGATAACAGGACACAAGAGAAATTCAGGGTTATCCCAGGCTACACAAGGTAGATGAAAAGGAAAAGAGCGCCTAGAAGCCCTTGGCCAAGGTGAACCCCCATGGAGGGCCGGTGCCCCTGGAAAAGAGCCACCTCCATCTGAACATCCAGCAGCAGATGCAGGGCAAGAGCCTGATTTGGAGCCTCAGGGCCCAAATTTTAAGACCCTGGGAAGGAACAGCCTTGAGCACCACTGTGTGAACAGCCCCAAACCCCTGCACGTTTATCCCTTTGCTCATGGGGCTGTCACTTAGTGGCATGTCCACATGTGGCACCTCCGCTCATAGGGGGAGCGCTCCCAGAAATGAGAGCGGGTCCAGTGAGGCAGGATGCAAACAGAGCATGAAACTATCATCAGAGGCTATTAATGTTTTCTCATTGTGTGAACTGAGCTGGAAATGGAGCAGGAGAAAGAAAATTAAAAGCTTGCATGGACACGGATGGTGCCTCCCCTGCCACCCAGACTTTTGGAGACATTAGTAGCAGGGGGTGAGAGAAGACTGATCCTCCTTGGCTTTTTCTTTACTGCTGTCACCGCAACACTATTCATGCAACACTAGAAAAACCAAAATGCTACAGCCCACTGTGGCTGCTCTCTTATCTGGTCGTCTTCTCCTAGAGCCACAGAAATTCACATTAACGCAGGATCTTTGCTCCCTTGAATAGCAAGATTCCCTACAGGAGATCAAAAAGCAGCCTTTGTGGTGTGGGATCTGCTTGTTGTAGGAAAAATTACACCATTACAGACCTCTGCCTCCAGTTTGAGACTGAGAACAACGAACTCCCAAGCAAAAGCCAATATTCAGAATGACAGACCTTGTAAGAGGTTTTAAACACCTGGAAACAAATAATAGGACAGCAAAATCCTCCATCAATGAACCTGCACAAGCTCACTCTGAATGTGAGCATCCTTCATAAGGTACCTTGCTCTAGCCTGTACACACACATCCCAAACCCCTGCAGGTCACTGCTTAGGCTTGTCACAGGATGACTCTAAATGTCACAGAGGGAAAAATAAAAACCACACAAACTACAAACAAAAAATGCCCACCATACACACAGCAGGCAGTGGGGCAGACCCATAGGGATGGGGTTTATATCAAACGCAAAGCATGGCCCGAGCTCCGCTCTGGGACAAGGAGCAGAGGCGGTAAATTGTGAGCAAACTCCTCTTAGGGGCTAATGGGAACATGAGATGGGATTTCCTCAACACCCTCAGGGCTTGTCTTTATATAAAAGCTACTTGCATTTAATTACAATCAGTTACATTAGTTACATCAGTCAATTTAATTAAATTGCAAGGACACTCGTAAGTTGATTTAACTCTGTCTCAAATGGATTTAGCAAAAGTTGGCAAGAAACTAAATCAACATAAACCAAGATTAAATCAACTGAGGAGCATCCACACAGGATTTTGCAGAAGTTTAACAAAAATCGATTTGAAGACTCATTTTAAATGAAACAGAGTAACTCAGTCACAGAGAAAGATGAACTTTTGGGATGAAAGCAAAGTGTCCAGCATTTCAACAGCCCTGTCTAACAGGCTTGAGCTGTGAGAAAAGCCCCCCACCCTTTTCTCCATGTCCTAGAGTTGGCATTTCATTTTTATCCACATACAGTTTATTTTATTCATAGTTTTCAGAAACATTTGCCCAATAGCACTCAAGCAAGCAATTACCATTTCCTGGCCCAGGCACACAAACCGGCAGTCACAAGCCACGCACCATACAGCTGCACTCTGAATGGGGAACGCGCTGATGTCTGCTAGGACAATTTTTAAAAGGCTGTGGATTTATGAGCATTATTTAATCCACCTCAAATTAACTCCCAGCTCTGAACACACATGTTAGTATAATTACAAGCTTTTAGCACTGACATTTTCGGTACAAAAGGGGGCACACGCAGGCAGCAGATAACGAACCAGGCCTTTTGCAGGCAATTGTTGCAAGTTGCACTGCGCTGCCCTATCCAGCAGCAGCAGCTCCGGTGGATGCGACAGACATGACACGAGTCTTCAGCATGCACCTGAAACATCTTGTTCTGTACCAAGAACGGAGGGATAGAAGGGTAGAAAAATACAACAATTAATCAGCCATGGGAGCACTTGGCTCTGTGCAGCCAACACCAAGGGGATTACACCACTCCCAGCAGAATCCAACCCCACTTGCCCATCCAGAGATGCTTGGAAATGGCAAAGCCTGGTGAGGATTTACAAACTCATCCACTTCAACAAAACTGCTCATTTCAGCTCCAGATTTGCTGGTGTCACACTCTTCCAGCTGATACTAATCTCTTCCTTGCACTACACAAGTGGCCTTTTTTTCCCAGAGCTACATTTAAACTTGCCCTCACGATCCAAGCAGCCCTTCCATGGGACAGAAACGGTTCTAACAGCTTTCCCAACAAACCAAGTGATTCATGACCAGTTTAATGCCACTTTTTATACTGCTATAAACTAGGTGTGCAGTTCAGTGACTAGCAAACACTAAAGCTGCCATGGTTTCCTTGGTGCTATGATGACCATTATCATAGTATTCTAAGCAATTACACAGCTGCCATAAAGTTTCAAGATCACCCTTTATTTCAGTGAGGAGCCATTTCACACAGAATCGCAGAATGTTAGGGATTGGAAGGGACCTCAAAAGACCATTTAGTCCAATCCCCCTGCCCAAGCAGAAGCACCTAGATGAGGCTACACATCCACATCCAAGCTCTGTAGAAAGGAAGAAAGGAGAGAAATGCACAGCCCAGCAATAGCAATTTGGGAAAGAACAAGTTTGTATACCACCTCAAACTGCTCCAGCCCAAACCTGCCATGAGGATCAAAGCAGCAAAACCTCCTTGCACTAAAACCCCAGAGGCTGCAAATGGGACCTCTGTCATCCCTGCAAGGTGGGATCTGTGGTCAATTCAACCACCAGAGGCCAGGTCCTGTTACAGTTTGGCAACCTGGGCACATCCCTCCAGCTCTCAGCATCCTACCTGTGGGATGTATCCTACTGCTTGTTCATAACAGGGCACAGCAGAAATGCTGGGAAGCAAGCAGTGTTAGAAATTAGACTCAGCAAGCTGGTTAGATTCAGTTTAAACATTATGAATGCCTAAGTTCTAACATATATACACACATCACATTAAAAGTTACACTTCCAAATGCTTCCATATTTACTTTCCTTTGAGTTTAAGTTTATCATTAAAGTAAAACAAATACCAGGAAATTGTAATTAGTTTATTGCAAAAATAAGCAAGATCAGGCATGCAGAAAGGCAGCAGCAGTGCAGCAGTTTAACCACACAGAGCTCAGCTCTGTAGCCGGTGCTTTGTCAGTCCACATACTCAATAATGACAAACTTGCCTCTGATGACATTAGCTCCAGCGGCTTCGCTTGGTTTGCGGCACCCTCCTCACTTTCTTGCCCTTTATAGCATTTCAAAAGATTGCTAACTCCATAGCCCCAGTGTGTGGCTAACAACAAATTTCCCTTTACCAGCTTCAAGCATTTTACACCCCTTTTGTTCCTCTATTGCCAAAATAGAAAGACCAAACGCTCCCATTTGGCCTTTGCCAGACTGTCCATTCTGGTACATATTTTGCTGATGTCCTTTCCTATACATGTCCTTTCTGGGGTAGGCTCCCCATCTTTACTTCCCAAGAAATCTTTTCCATGTCATTAATCCTTCTTCCATCCTCTGAATACTCCCAAATTCTGAATTACGTTTTCTCATATGGAGTGACCATCACTCACTGGGGTCCAAATAAGATGTCCAGCATATTACACAACGACATAACGAGATCAGCCATTTCAGATACCACCCACCACAGAATGTTGTGTTTCACACCCCAGAAACCTGATCTGGTAAAGCAAATCTCTCAGGAAATCCTGGCAAGCCAGCACCAGAGGACCAGACTGCTGCAATTAATAGCAATTTCTCTCCCACAGCATTGCCCAAGGGTCATGCTCACCCCCACAGCAAAGCTGCCTGATGGAGCGATGGGGGCAGCCGCCCCGTGACCCAGGCAGCTCCAACATCCTTTTCTGCGTGGGCCTCGTGCCTGGCACCTTCCCAAGGGGCTTGATTTCTCCCTGCCCTCCTTGTGCAGTCAAGTGTTAAATATCAACCAGTGGCCTTCCTACCTCTTTCCCAAAGGGCTTATTTCACTGTTTCAGCAACCCTCTAGCACAAAATGTAAGGAGCTGTCAGCAGCACAGCTAATGCAGTCATCACCCAAAAGCCAGCAGCCCTGTCCTATGCAGATATTTGGAGTTTATTAAATAATCTTAGACAGGATGCAAAGGTGGTGAGGGACTGAGATTTGCACACACACAAAAAAATCATACAGCCAAAAATCCTGAGAAGGAGGAAATGAATGATTAACAGTCATGAAATGCACAAGAGGGAGGCAAGGAAGTTTGCTGCCATCTCCTGCAGAAGGTGCCAAGCAGGAAGGGAAAGCTGCTCCCTGTGCTGCTCACACACAGTGCTGAGGATGGGAGGCACCAGCACCAGCTGCCTCTGCAGCAAGCTCCATCACTGGGAAATTTATACCAGGACACTTGGCTTGCACTTTCCTCAGCAGCTAATCTCAGCTGCAAAGTGAACACTCTGGGGACACAAATTCTCTTCCAGTCCTGCTTCCTGCAAATCCAATGAGGTTTTTGCTTTTGGCTTAGAGCAACAGTAAATCTCAACAGTGAGCCCAAAATCACCACTTGCCCCCAACCCCTCACTGCCCATTAATGCCTTCAGGAGCACAAGGTTGGAGGAAAAGCACATAGCACAAGCCAGGCATCGACACATAGCACCAAGCACAGAGGAAGGCAAGCCAGCCCCTCTGCACACTAAAATCCCCACAGCATCACCACTGCTCATGCTGAGCTGGAAATCTCAGCCCACGAGTCAGATGCTCAGAAACACTATAGCCCTATCCATTTGCAACTCCGCTTTATGGGATTCAGAAGCAGCACTAAATTCAGCAACATGTCCAGCCCCACAGCACCCCAGGACTCTGACAGTAGCTTCCACTTACAGGAGGGACCCCAGGAGCTCCATTAGAGCTGGCACAGAAGCAAACACAACAGCCCTTCTGCTGCCAACACACCTGACCTGCTCAGTTCCTACTGACCACACAGGAGCAGCCAGGTGCACAACAGCTGTTTCTCCTGATGGATGGGTCTATTTTCAGGTAAATTTTCATGAAAAGATATAACACAAACAAATCTACTACTGTTACAGAGACTCAGTATGCTACCAATAGAATAAAAAAAGGTCCTCATCTGCCTCCCAGCTAATTGCAGGCAATATACTCCTGAACCCTCTCTAACCTTCTCTTTTCACACACACAGTCTTTCCTGGGGCACAGAGACAAGAGAAATGTATTCAATCTTCATTTCAAGGTGGATTAAAGCTATGGGTTACAAGTTAAAAAAAAATATATACACACACACACCCCCGGTAGCTTCCAGTACTTGGACATGGATTTCCAACAGAAGAAAAAGGTCACATCGTTCCTGCATGCAGTGGTTTAGGTTCAGTCCCTGACACAGCCCCGACTCTGCCAAGCACTGCCAGGGTCAAGCACCCAGCTAATGGCTCCTGGAAAACCAGCATCACCCAAACTAAGAGACTTCACAGCCACAACAGGCCCAGCAAAAGAGATGTACAACATCAGAAACACTCGTCTGCGGGTACCTGGCTAGACACCAAGCAACCTGGACTCAAACTCTCCCCGATATCTTGTTCCCCTCATCAGCTTTTATTACAAAAGAGAAGCCAAG
The DNA here is from genome assembly GCF_036013445.1 of Caloenas nicobarica. Classification (NCBI taxonomy): domain Eukaryota; kingdom Metazoa; phylum Chordata; class Aves; order Columbiformes; family Columbidae; genus Caloenas; species Caloenas nicobarica. The sequence continues at coordinate 18,583,269 of NC_088255.1, read as the reverse complement.
CTCAGCTTTCAGGAGGGGACAGAGGTGACAAGGAAGGGGAATACATGACACAGAGGTGGTTGTTTACCAGATGTCACTTCTGACTTCCTGCTGACAAGACAAGCTGTACAGCAGCATTTAATCCCGTGTAGCAATGCCGAGGAACTCCCAGTTCTGTTGTGTGGGCATGTTTCTTCCTTAGGCGAGGTCCTCACTTCACACGCCCTTTTCATTTAACAGAGCCAAGATACACACATAGCTCTGAGGGGAGCCCAGCAAAGCCCATGGACTTTTGTACATGAAAAGCAGGAGGAAAGGATGACAAGCACTGGATCCTCCAGCAGACAGACTGCTTTTCCCACTGTGCCAATACAGACTTAGATCAATTCATTTGCCGTCACAAATCAACTAAATATAATACTGGAATGAGCTAGAGCAAAGCTCCTCAGTGTAGCGGCATCCTGCCTGCGTCCACTACAGTGAATTATACCCAGGAGATGCAAAGTATATTTTCTCCAAGCAAATACATAACACTGACACATACTGGATCTGTGTAGCCAGAGTGCCATTTACAGCTTCCACTAGGAGCTAAACACTGGGGATTTCCATACAGAAAGCTTGTAAGCATGACTGTAAGCAAGTTCTCAGAGAGAAAAAAGGTTAAAGATACAAGACAGGAACAAGAAGAGCAAACTTCTCTCAGGCAGTGGGCTCTTCTACCAGTCTCTTCAAGAAGCTGCCACCCACCTGCCCTTGGACAGGGCTGGCTCATCTTCTGCCCAGGAAGCTCAGATCAATACCCAGCAACAGTGCTGATCAATTTTTTTTTTTTTTTTTTTTTTTTTTACAAGGAGTAACAGCCATCTCACCCCTCACTAAATAGCTGCACACACATTATTTGCAGCTGCTGCCAAACCTCTAAAAGATCCACTAGGGACCACACTAATCAATTTTTATTTCTAATTAAACTGTTGCCTGCAGTATGTTGGAAGAAACACAAGCAGAAGGGACTACCCTAAATGAACATCTTCAGGAGGCAGGAGAGGATTTACACCCAGTGGGGTTTTTTTGGGTAGGCCAAAGACAAGAGGCAATCTGCCAGGCAGCCAAGACACCACTCCAACTTGGGATGCCAAATCTTCCCTTCATTCATTTCTTCCTGCTCTTAGTGACCTCCACAGGCCTTCTGCCTTGAACAGGAGGCCTCTGAGGACAAGGTGAGGTTAGGATCTCATGGACTGACCAGCACGTCTGTCACTAATCACAGCCTCCACTGAAGAACAAGGCAAATTTCACTTTTATTGAAAACCTGGTACCAATTCCTCCTGCCTTGAAGTCAAAGGGGCTTCCTGGCCAGGTTATCCAGCATCTCCAGATGTCTTCACCTGCCTCATTAAAACATTCCTTGTCATAACAAATGGTTTGGGCCCTGTTTATTACACCCATCACTTCACATGGCTATGCTGGGTATCCAAATTTGGGTGAAAGGAGACAAACCCCTGATTTCCCTCCTGCAATAAAGGAAGGAAAACAGGGAGGCAGACAGGCTAAGTTGGGCAAACAAATCCCATCCTACAGCATCTTCATTTGGAGTTTGCCAACAGGGAAAGCCTCCAACCATCTGCTAAAAGTGAAACATTAGGGGAAAAAAAAAAAGAACCCGAGAAGTGTTGCTGACAGTGAATGAAAACTGCCAGTGCTGTAGCTAACATGCCTTCAATGAACTGAAAGGATGCTGGTCTGTGTGATGCCTCAAACCCTTACACAAAAAAAAATAAAGACCACAACACACACAAACACCACAAAGATGGAAAGTGTTATGGGAGGGCAGACAAGCTCAAACTGGCTCAAGGATGCTCAGCAGTCAGATCCAAGGACAATAGTATGGGCATAGGAGAGCAAGGCCAAGGCAGGCCTGGAGAGTGAAGTAACATCACTGGGTGTGGGGGGGGTGAGCAATCCTCACACATTCCCATCTCATTACATCTTAACTGAGCTATAACTGTATTTCACAACACTGGGTTAAGAACTTTACAATTCTTGTTTGGGCAAGGAGGCAGGAAAAGGTGGTCCATTTTCAGAGGACAGAATAACTAAATGATCACATTTACAGAGTTGAACTCTATGAATCTGTAACAAAGATTCCTAAAAGGTACTGCACCATCTTTCCATCCTAAGATAAAGCCAGCAACTTGGATTTAAGTTCTTGTGTGCCTTCTTCCATTCCTCCCAGCCTTCATGTCTTCTATTACCTCATTTCTTCAAGTCCCAGCATTGAAGCTCTTAAGAAAGCTAGATGGCCTCCTCTTTCTGGTCACAGTGTCCTTCAGGGCTTTGGGACACTGATAAAGATGACATAAGATCTTAGATAAGAAGCCATAAAGATGAGAAAACTCCCCAGAAGAGTTCAATAACAAGCTGGAGAATAATGTGGACTGAGTCACATTAGACACTCCAGCATCAGTGTCAAAAGCTTACCCATCTTCTGCTCTCAGGTCTATTATGGACAGCCAATTATATTGCATAAGTGCCCACAAAGAGCAGTGGGACAACCTCGCTGACCAGTTGCTTAAGTCACAGTGACCCTGGAAGGCAAAGGCTTGATCCACACAGTGGATGCTGCTGTGCAGTGACAGCATCTCTGGTGAAACACCCACTGGAAGGCTAGACCAGGGTGGTGCCAGGGCACAAAAGGGACAACTCTCCTGACATCTACTTGAAACCCTGAGCAAAGAGAGACACATTGCACTGCTCAGTCTCCCTAGCCAATTCAAGACAGCCTCAAACTGTTATTTCCTCTCTCCACACCCAAATCTTACTACCAGACTTAAGCAGTTTGCTGCAAAACTAACTCACAGTGGGGAAAGAGTACTTCAAGTTATTTTAGTGCTTAAATCTTGTTTCATTTTCCACCCCCCCAAACAATCCTGAGAACTAAACAAGCTGTTGCTGAGCTACTTGCAAGGATTTGAGTTTCACAGCTTATTTTGGCTCTCAGGTGCAAGCTCCTCTGTTAGTTTTGCTTGTTTGCAACGCAGTGATTTGTGCTGCTAGAAGCTGTATCCACTGCAGAGGCAGCACTTGGGAGTAGTTTGGAGGTGCTTTACTATTCCCTTTCTTCTTGTTTTTTGGAGGGATTTCTGGTGTTTTGCCTGAGACAGTCTACACATAAAGTAGAACGACTGCTTCAAAAGACTTCCTGCTGTAGGTGTTCCAGATGGAGGTAAGAGGAGTTGAGGGCTCACAGAACAAACACACCTACCTGACCTCACATTCCTTACTGGGTTCAGCTTCTGAGTTCCTCTTTGCTCAAGAGCTATGCACTTGCAAGAGCGCTCTGTTCTCACCAGCAATCTTTCCCCTCCAGAATTACTTTGTATTCCCCCTTGAGACATCACAGGATTTCTATCACAGCCCATTGACAAACATTTTGCCTAGTGCACCTCCTGGTTCTGGGCAAGAGGATCAGCGACAGCTCTTCTGCTCATCCCCTTTCCTGTGGCCTCTTCCTCTTCTCCAGCACTGGTGCATATCCCTCTCTCAAACATTTGCAACACCCAGGCAAGCACTGTCATTCCTACAGGAACCCCATGGTGAGGTCCCCAGTGACCCCCCCCAGGCTGGGGAAATTCAGGACATCTCACACCCAAGACGCAGCTGTAGTTTGAGCAGTGGTTGCATACACAGACATATCTAAGAGCAACAGCATTTCTGTGTGCACAGGGGGTTAAAACAGAGATGGGTTTATGCTTGCCATGTCCCTTGGAATAACAACTGTGATGACAGCCTTCACTGTTGCCAGAAAAGAGGATTTCAGGATTGCCTTTTGAAACCTGTCTGTACCCACCCAGGTATACTGTGCCCACACCAGCACAGCACCATTGGAATAAAGCTGGCAGAACACCCATGCTGCTCGCAGGAGTACTTTAATGTGAGCAAACAGTTTATTATATCCAACTATCAATCACTAAGGGAGAAAAAAAAGCAGCAGCCTCCCAGAGGACTCAAGTAGCCTGGGAAGAAGGGACAGACCTTGTAGTTTGCAAGATCACAGCCTGAATAACACAGTTCTTTAGATCTAAAATACTTATGCTGGAAGACTAAACTAAAAGCTCCTTGTTACATTCCATAGACTATTCCATTGGGCTTGCAGCAGTGAAAACTCATGGTGCCCATGGGTTTCTAGCTGAGGAAAAACAGAGGAGCCCTGGGCAAGCCCTCACCCTGCCCTCCAGAAGCATCGCTTCCCCTGCCCTGCTTTAGCTCCAAACATCACCACAAGCTCTCAAAACTAATTTGAGAGCCTGTAGCACTGAGACAGTAGAAATTAGAAAGAAAAGAGATTTGCCAACATTGAGAAGAGCTGATAAAGCAGACAGGCTGTCCTAACTATTTAGAGGAGCTTCTTGCAGCAGCTGGAATAATCTTGCATAATGGGACTTAGGGGTGAGTTGGGGGAGAAATGATAGAGGCATTTGCAGAAACACTAAGGAGGAAGATAAGCCTTATGTATCTGGTCATGCATCTCTCACAGCAGCTTTGCAGGGAACTGGCAAAGAGCAGCAGATGCTCACTGCTAAAAAAAGTGATGAACCGATGGCAGACAGCTCCAGCACCCTCTCCTGCTCCTCCTGTCCACGGGGACAGCCATACAACGGAGAGCAAGTTACATGGCACCACTCACACAGCTCCATTGCCCTCCATCTAGTCACGGTGCAGCCAGTAAATTTGCTGGTGATGACAGGAAGATTCCACATTCATCAAGCAGGGCAGACAAGGAGAGTCTTTCATTCAGGTGACAGCCAGCTCCTACAAATGCTGGTGTCTGCAGGCAAGGATTTTAAAGCATACATCCAAATGCAGAAAAAAAAATAACCACCACACACAAACACAACATCAATTCCTACTTCCAACCATGCAATACTTAGATGCTTCAGAAAAGTGTCCTCACAGAACTGAGCTACTATTGAGGTAGGCATTTCTTCAATAGCTCTGATTTTGTACCAACCACATGTAGCAGTTACTGCATCCTCCTGGGAAGAAACAAGCTGGCTTTTCTCAAGGAATGCTTTTTTGTAAATATTTCTCTCTTAGAGAAAAAAAAGCACCACACACAAAACAATCTTTGCTTTCTATTTGGTAATTAAAAAATACTGAAAACTAAGTTACTCACATAGAAATTAATTCTAAAAGCACAGATTCATATTAACGTGCAGCAGAATAGTACACACAAGTTTGGGTAGCAAGATTTGGGATTAAGTGTTTTCCTGATAACACAACTGGTGGGGCAAGAATGGCGATGGTTCATTTATACCATCACAGATAGTACTGTGGAAATAGTAAAGTCTTCTATTACAATTTCTTCCACTTTGAAAGACAGCAGTAGGAAAACCACAACAGCCAAGCCAAAAAGAAAATTTCCAAGTTGCTCCCACATGTGGATTTGGGGCATCAAATGTGTTGCTAAATTAAAAGGTTTTGAACTTTTGGCTGCAAGGAGAAGAAAAAAAAACCACAACACCCCCACACACCACTATTTAACTTCCAGGTTTCCACAACTCCTTAGTTCCTGTGGGACTGGAAACACAGGGAAAGAGTCCCAGGACATCCTGAAAGGGTGACAGGAAGCACAGATAGCTCGGGTCTAAATGTAAAACTTTAAAGGATTTAAAGTTAAGATAAATTACTAGGTAAGTGCAGTTTCTAAAACTTTCTTCACTTGATGGGTGCATTGCCAAGCAGCACAGAAGTGCTTTCTGCCTTCACCCCCCATTTTTCCTAAGTGAATACTAGAGAGAAAACAAGAAGCCCTAATTCATACAATGATCACATGCAGTCCTCAAGCATCTTCAGTATCATTTACTCCTTGCTTTTCCCATAAACTCACTGGAATCAGAAAAATATTCCTGAAGGTCTCTTAAGAGATCACCAAGTCCATGCTTTCCTCACCAATATTTTTGTGACAGCTTACAACTTGGTGCCATTTAAAAAACATATTCTCTTTTCCTTCAATCAGTGATTAATGAAAGGGTTGACTTTTACCAGGTCTCCCCAACAGATGCCAAGGGAATCTCACTCAATCTGTTTGCCCTCAGTAACAACAAATCATTACACAGATAAACCCAAGTGCAATTTTCCAGCTGCTGCATAGCAGCATCATCTAGTCCATCCTTCCATAACTCATCTTCCCTAATTCTTCAAAAGAGGTTAAAGAATTAACAGGAAAACAAGCTCATGCTGAGGGAGAGTATTTCTGGTAATTTATAATCCCAGTTTTGCTCCTAGTGAGTTGGCCAATATTTAACATACAACCTTATCTGAGCACCTCCACAGCAGAGCTTCATAAAAACACTAAAGATAATCGTAAAATTTTGAAAACATAAATTACAGACCCACAACAGGAGGTTTAAGTCTCCAATTCACTTGGAAAAGGAGCAGCTATAAATTAGAAGAAATACAAGCTCCAGAAGAATACCTCTGTGCTAGATTTCACTTTATAGACCCAGAATAAATTTCCATTTTAGACAGGGGGACATCTGTTTACTTATTTCCCTGAAAATTAATGCCACAGGATAGATCTATCTAGAGCCTGGTATATTATTTCTTTATGTGTCTTGGTGGGTAGGAAGAGGAATGTAATTAAAAATAACTCCAAGGCCAAGATATAAAACATCACACTACAAGTTGCCCCACAGGCTTTTTGCTAAGAGCACAGGTAACTGCTTAGCAAGACACCTTGGCAAACAAATACAAGGATCCAGATTCCATGCAATCATCTAGCTGAGCCCTATTAGGAATTCCCTTCTCCATCTCCACCTGGACATCTAAAGCCAAAGGCTACAAACCCATAACTCCATGGCTCATGTAGAAATTAGTTGCCTTGAAATGGAAACAGTTTTAAAGCAACTAAACAGTTTAAACTGCCAGTGCGTGGAAAGAAAAAGTCATTATTTTATAGTGATCAGAGGTGTCTGAGGTGCTCCAGAGAGCAGACAAAGGCACAATCCCCATGGACCTTACAATTCAATTAACTTTAATTAACCATGTTATTTCCCTAGTTCTGGTAACTCCTTAAATCAATGAACTAAGCAAAGTACATAACTAGAAGCTTTATTGATCATATCTGCACACAACACTGACTGAACTCCTAAAGTCATGGCTTGGCATAAAAACCTATAAAATATACTTCGGTAGCACACTTTCACTTTATTATCCTAAAGTCCCATGCAGGTACTCAAGACAGGAAAGAAGCAATCAGGAGGCAGGGACTGAAATTTTAATAGCAAGAGAGCCAATAAACTCAGTGTTATTATATTAACAAGGCAAAAGAATCATTACAGTATTATTCAATTTTAAAAATCAAAGTTTTACATTTTTTCATCACCTCTCCTAAAGAAGGATGCCAGAGTATTTTACAAATGAATAAGGAGGGCAGACCTGCAGTCACACATTTCTCCACACCTCCTCTGGTGACCCAAAGCCCAGTACACACCAGCAGCTCCTCAGCCCAGGCAGGGAGGAGTGAAAAAATTACCAGCATTTTTTTGTGCTGCTTCTTCACCTGTGAAGAAAACTGTGAGTGCAACAGCTTTCACACACAACATAGAGCAACAACAGGCACAAGGGGTCTCCTTAATCCCCTTTTACCAGCCCTTGTCCAGGATGATCCATTACCAGCTCCCAATGACACCAAGGAGGTTGTTCATTTTCAAATAGGTCAGTGACTCACCATTTTAACTCACTTCCCTCTGCTAAAAATCAATAAGCTCCTGAAGCAGTATCATCCTGGATGATCAGTGTTTTAACATCTCAGTTGCAAGGAAAGCAGACCCCAGAAGTGCCTTCCAACATCGGGTCACCGCAGTCAGCCATGAAGATGGACTTGTTCTCTTGGTGAGAAGCAATCACCTCCAGGGAAGAGAACACCTTTCCACAAAGGAGTTTATACAGATGTTGGGCAGATCTCTGTCTTATCTTGCAGTGAAATGGGAATATCAGATACTAGAAGAGCTGCACTGTCTAATAAACCATGCCAACGATGGCACAGTCCAAACAACCACCTCCCTTCTCTTGCTTACTTGGCTGCATAAGTGAGTTTTCCTGCTTCCCCTGCACATCCCCAAATTGTTCTTTTCCACTCAAAGTCCCTACACATGAAAAAGAAGGGAATATCTCAAAAAAAAAAATCTTCAATGAGCTCTGTCCCTTTACTCACATAATGTTCCTCAAAACACCATCAGCAACACTCTCACAGCACAAATCAAAGTGTGGGTGTTGTATGATAAAAATATCTCACCCCTGACTTGCGAGCCCAACTAACCCACTGTGTCAGAACTATCAGGGTTGAATAGCTTGCCTGGGGCTAACCTCAGCCTGCTGCTAACCAGCCAGGTTGGAGGCGACAGGTAGACGAGGAACAGGACTCACACACCGGCTGTCGCATCAGCTCAGAGCAGTGGGACATCACGGGAAGGGTGCTGGGCTCCAGCAGGAACCGCTGAACGAGGAAAGCTGCAGATGGGGAAGAAGTGGGGTTTGCAGAGGGTCCAGAGAGGAGTTTGCAGAGCTGGGGCTGTCACAACTCCAGTGTTTTCCTGGCTTTCACTTACGTGGTGTTGAGGTTCAATAGGTCAAATGCCAGACTACCCCACTGTGCTGGGGCACAGCTAATAATGACATTACTTTATACTGTTAAACTATGACATGTCCCTAGAGCCAATTCACTCTAGAGTTAGATTCACTTAAAAAAAAACCCACACATGTTCATATATATAGGGAATTCCTCAGCTGTTTTGAGTCACAGCAGAAGCAGCCATCACCACCTGCCCTGTAATGCAAGGGCTGCTTCGTCAGTGGTTTTGCTTTACACTCCGCTGAAAATATCTCCCACTTTGACACGAGGACTCGGACAGCACACCCACCACACCAAGTGCAAGAGATCTCCCTGCAGTATAATTTAAATTGGCTTTCCCTGCACACTGCTGAAGAGCATCTCCAGCCTATAGCCTGCTGTGCAAGAGCTGGATTTCTATAAAAAACTCACAGCTGCAGAGTAAGATAACAGTGAAACAAGCCCCTTGCTCCGCACTCCTCCAGCTCCTGTCCCTTGCTCCCACCACCACATTGAAGCCAAACACCAACATCACGGCTCGCAATTAAACATCATTGCATGATTTTGTGGGAGAGAAAAGCAGCACAAAAAAAAATAGCACCATGAGGACTTGAAGCTCACTAGATAAGTCAGTGGCAAGGCAATGAGGGGCAATCAGGAATTAGTGTCCCCTGGCCCCACCAGGAAGCCCCCGGAGAAGAGCAGCTGCTTTGAGCAACACTCAGAAAAGCAGATGGGTGGCAAAGGACAACGCTCCCTGGCCAAAAGCCACAGTCCCTCTTAATTATCCAGAGGCAGAAACTGGATGGCATTTGTCACAGCATTGCCTGTCACTGAATTACTCCCGAGCAGGACATGACCCTTGGCAAGGGGCAGCCCCGAAGTGCTGGGGTAGCAGCAGCTGCTGGAGCAGCACGGGGTCTGTCATGGAGCAAGCCCAGTGCTGTGAGCTGGAACATGGCTGCTGCACAGCCTGTCCCCAGCCAAGGGGACATCGCAGCCTGTCCCCACCTCACAGCAAGCCCTAGAGAAACCAAGCATCACAGCCCAGCTTGCTAATCCTTTTGCTTTCCACTCCCCAGCCCACTTACTAACAAGCCCTGTGTACACGCATTGACAGCAAAGAAATTACAGTAAAGTAGGACAGGATATGCCAAAAAATCAATTACAATGGCTATTCCAAAAAAGAAAAAAACACATACCAACCACCACATACCAACCCAGGAGCCATCCCTATACACGACCAACCACCATTGGCGGGTGGTGGGTGGAGGAAAAAAATCAGAATAAATACAATTAAACAGCCAAGACAGACAGCTATGCTTTGTGTTACATTTGAAATGCAGTCTCCAGAGGCTGAGGAAGCAGCATGACTGACGAGGGTGAATTTTGAAACTCCTCAAAGGCAGTTTGCCTAGATGTGCAGCCAGACCCAGGCTGACAGAAATGCTGCTAACAGCACCTAATTTGCTAGAGGATTATCACTTGATGTAACAGATGGAAACTAGATTAGATAGCTGGTAAACTCACAGAACAGATCATTACTGTAGAGGGAAATTTTTACCCACTTGAACAGAACTTTTTTTTTTTTGCTCAGCTGTGTGCTGCAAAAGATTTGCAACCCTGTGCCAGATAAAACATTTTCTACCACTTTTTGGTCACTTTTTCCAAGTATTTGGCACAATTGGCTTAATTTCAAGTATGAAGACATTAAGCAGAGAAGGGCAGCCATGAAATTGTACTCAGTAACTGCGCTTTCCTATCTGTTTTGATCTGAGCATCAAAACCTTCTAAGTACAGTCATTACCCACATTCTGCAGATGTGAAGAATCTCACGCTGAGGTTTGCAGACTGGTTTTCCAAGTGGCACACAATTCCTCAGTCCTGTTAATATCAATGGACAGAAAAGAACCCCCACCACCGAGAACATAAGTGATGATTTGACTTCGTTCAAAGCCCTACACTCATTTGGGAACAGAGCTAGGCACAGGACCAAAAGGCCTGCAGCTCAATCTCCAACACTAACCCACTAATTAATAAGTGCCGGCCACACTGGAATGGCTTTAGTTATCACTGGACTACAACCTGATCTGTCGGGGAACACAACAGCTACTTAATGCAACCAGGTGCTACTGCACGAGGTGTTTGGATGGGATGTAAAGGACATGAAGCCCAGGAAACAGGCTGGAGTATCAAAATACGACCAGTAAGTTGGAGCACATTCACAGCATCAACATGTCAAGACATGCCATGGGTTTTGCAGCACACCTGAACTCTGCTTTTGTTTGAAAGAACCTAGAGGCAGCACACACACCAACCTCCAGCATGGGGACAGAGCCCAAACACAATATCTGCAGCCACCTTCCAACCCACTGAGAAGGAACCTCCACAACTTGTGGCTTCTGTGTTAAAAAAAAAAAAAAAAAATTTAAGCCAGTTAACCAAGAGCTGTTTGCAAATGTATTCCTGCCTTTTTTTTTTTAAGTAAAAAGTTCTTTCATTCTCATTCACTTTCCAGCAACTTCTATTGATTTCTGCACTGCAGAGTTAAAGCAACTCACCTTCCATGTCCTCCAGTGCTAACAGCTCTGCTGCTGGTCATTCGCTCACTTTTCCTGGGACCAAGCATTAGCTTTAAGATTTGTTCCTCTGCTCCCCATTCCCTGTTATTGGTCTAGAAAAGTTTCCTTATTTAAGCAAAAAAAAAAATACACTCATGGAGTTTAAAGTACCTCGTCCATCAACAGGATTAAGTAGGCAAGTGAAAGCATTGACAGCATCCACAAGACCACATCATCTCTGGATCCTGAGGTACAGAAAAGGCAAGGAGTTGTTGATTATGTCCACATCCTACACATAAGGTGGACAGGGCAACCACATACCATTGCTGAGGAGCAGTGTCCTTCACCAAACACAGACACCAGAGTTGCTCATCTCCTGGGACCTGTAGGGATGCATCCTGCAGGAACATGACCTCAGAGCATGCTGGCCACAAAAGTTTATTCCTTAACCACTGAAGACCAAAGAGACCTCATGTATCGCCAGCTTGAAGAGGAAAAACAGAGATGGAAGAAGGGTGAAGAGATCATGCTCCCAAGGAGGATGGAGACTGAGGCAGCACTGCTCTCTGCCCTCCTATCACAGAAGAGATGTTCATGAGGGTTAAGACATAGCTGCTTGTACAGCAAGGAGATTGACTGCTTCCTATTCCAAAATGAAAGTAAGCAAAAGAGCATTTAATCTAGAAACAGAAGTATTCATTCCCAACAGAGCCCTCTGTTCAGGATTAACACATAGCCCTGAGACAAGCTGCCACAAATATTTATAAGTCATCCTCCCAGCTCTTTGCTAAATTCACCCCACTGTGACAGCCCCAGGGAACTTCTCCAGATTCCCAAAAGCAATATATCTGAGCAAATTGTTTAATGAGGGAGTCTCCACTCCCAGGAACATCATCATTTTCTGGAAAGCACATAGTAAGTACTGGATCTGTATCAGGAAAGCACACTGGTACCAAATGAGGAAAAAAAAGCCACTTAGCATCAATAATTTCTGTAAAACCACCACACTGCCTGACAGTTTGCCTTATTCTCTTTTCTCCTTGTTTTTCTTTGCATTTCATTTGTTGCTAAAGCTTGAATGTCTCTGCTTGCAAGGGGGTGCAAATGAAAACAAGCCCTCCTACCACCACAAGTCTATGCACTGCTTCAGGGGCCCCCCATGCCAGAGACTCCACATCACCTAAACTTTGCCCTAAGAACAGAGCAGAATTTTTTCTATTCAGTGGGAGACAGTAGAAAAAAAAAAATTCAGAGGCCAATCTCAGCTCCATCCCACAGGACCCAAGTAAGATCTCTCAAGCTTGACCTAATCCTTGCCTCCAGTCACAGCTCCCCTCTCGGGTTGTATGAGGCAATACTCAAATACGAGCCAAGACCTTTGCTTCTCTGCACAGATGAATGAGGTGTCACCGAGATGACTAACAGCATCACATGTACAAGAAAAAGCGACAATCCAAATAAATACTCTGAATAGCCTCTGACTCTGGCAACAGAGCAGCATCGAAGGTTAATAGAACTGCTAAAATGAAAGCTCTGTAATGCCTTGCTCACAGCAGAAATAAAGTTGTTAAGCAAAAAAGTGTGTTACTTCATAGACTGACATTCAACAACTTGAAGAGTTTAGAATTGAGTTTATTTTGCAGCCTCAGTAAGAGGTTTCTACTCATCAAGACGCAGCAGTTTAGCTGGCAGGGTCACTGGCATCTCTACTTTAATACAGGTAAGACACAGATCTAACCACACCTGAACACACAGCGTTCCCTTGGTCTCAAACAGCACATGGTAGCCTCCTTCTCCTTAAATGCAGAGTGGTCTTCATGCAAAATACCTGGAGCTGTCAGAGGAAAATACATTTGATTGAACTAATTTCCTAGTGGAAAACAGCAGTCCCAATGTTATCGGTGGAATCAGCAAGTTTTGCTGGAGCCAGAAAACAGTTCCGGCTCAAAAACAAAAGCCAGTAATTACTAGATGCCAAGTTCATCTAACATTAATGAAGGGGGAAGTCAGTAACAGGGAAAATTGCCATAATTGTAGAATTTATTTGTTTTAGTTATTTTATCTGAATTCCTTCATCTTCCAAAGACAAAGGCAGAGGGAAGGAAAAAAAAAATAGATAATTAATTCTCTTGACAAAACAAGAATGCTGAAAAAGTTATCCTACTTAAATTTTCAATTGAAAGATTCATTACTTTTCCTCTCAAAGAAAGAAGTCTGTGGGAAGATCCAAGTATAACTAGACCAAGTGCAGACCCTTCCAAGAGGAGATATTTTATATCCCCAGTGTGTGGTTCACTCAGGCCAAGGACTGCAGAAGGGGAGTTGCCATTTCTGACAGGCACCATCAGCACAGGATTTATTTTCCACATTAAATGCTGCCCATGCTCTGATCCCAGTTACACCAGTATCAATCTACAGTAGCTATACTGGTTTCAGGAACAGAAAGTGACATTTACGTGGTGTGACTGCATTTGGCCCGTGACGTGTGTGCAAGAGCAGTGCCCATACACATGGGGTCACCACCAGCACTCAGTGGAGCAGGAGATATGTGGCTCCTCTGGGAAGAGAGACCACTGCATGAAAAATACAGCAAGTTTGACTTGATCTAGACATTATGCAAGCCTTTCAGGCATAGATCACTGCTCTGAGCTTCAAGGGTTAAGACTAGCTTTTAAGATAGATGTCTCCATTTATGTGATACAGAGCTCCAAAAATGCCCAATTCACTGTCTAAGGGCTCATCTATGAAGGGATAAATTTCAATAGAGCTATAGCCTGATAATTATTCTACTTCAGTTATACCTCTGTAAATTCACATCTAATTCAAAATAATTTATTCCACTATAACGAAGTAATTAACAAAATAGTCATTTTTATTCTGAAATGGGACACCCATAGGAAGGCCTACACAGTTTTAAACACAGAAGGAGATGACCTGGCATAGAGTCCTTCTTTGGCTCTCCACCCAGCAAGGGTCTGGTTGTGGGTATAATAACCAAGCAGCTCCACTGCACTTGTGTCTGCTTAGAAGAGGCAAACGGTAAAGATACAGAGCAAATCATCTGCCTCTTATACTTACCACAACCTCAGTTTAACCCAAGTAATGCTCATCTCAGTGCAACCCAGATCATCTGAAGACCTCTGGGTCAGCAGCTGCAGTCACAGCTCAGGACTGGAGCAGTTTCAAATCCCACATCCACTCCCTGGGAATTGCCCACGTGTGTTTCCACTACACTTGGCACAAGCCCACAGTAGCACAAACAGGCATGGCCTGAACCCAAACAGATCTAGCAGTTCTTTTCACTCTGAAATTCTCCAGGCTCCTACAATTCATGGTTTCCATCAAGGTCTTGAGCTTCCTGAAAGGTTTCCCCCCACACTTTCCAACCTTGGCACCTCTAAGGGTGCCAAACCACTGCAGCTGATGCATTTGCTCAGCACTAAGCATCATCACTCCATGTTGCTGATAAACACTATTTTGCAAGAAGCCCCATAAAGTGCAACAGCTTGAGAGAGAACAGAACCACACAGTGTCCATACAGTTTCATACAACCAAATTCCATGAACACAGGATCACATTTGGGTTGTATAATCCAGCAGGCCACTTCAAAAAGCAAAACACTGATCAGTCTCTGTCTTTAATCAAACTTCAGTGAGGCTTTAGAGTCATTCTGTAAAACCCTCGTGGCTTCATCCCCGAGTTGTGCAGGGCTCCAGCAATCGTAAAATTCAGCTCTGATTGAGAAGCACAAGATCAAAAGCAGCAGCCCAGAGCCGGCGCAGCATGACAGTGAGCAGGGAACAGGCACAGCATTGGCTGCAGCTATTGCCGCCTCACTTGATGGGGGCCAAATCCACATCAACATATTAATGAATGAAAAAGACCCCATCAAAGTCTAGCAGGATTTGCTCTGGCTGTCCCATCAGTTTGATGAATGAACATTATCCCTTAAGCTTCACCACCACAGCCTTCAAGCAATCCTAATTCCCCACCACACTTCATTGGAGGGTCAGAACCTCTATCTTTACATTTCGTTTAAAAGCAGTGGCCTGTATAATGAGTATTACCAACAAACAGCAGCCCATAAGTTCCTGAGCACTGCATGTGCAAGTCCTCATCTCCAACAAAGCCTGGATGCACTGTAAAGAATATCACATGCAGGAATATGTTAATAAATCGCATTCAGCAGACAGACGTAACAGTCCTTCAACAACAGAGCAGTTCAATTGCACACTAGTTAAGTGACAGCTATCCAGCTGAATTTCTTCACTGAAAGTGCCAGTATACAATAGGTCATGTTATTATACGTTTGGACAACAGGACTCTGTAAGGCAATGTATTAAAACTGAACAGACTCAGCCTGGCACTGAAGGATGGCTCTAAGATGACTTGATAAATACAAAAACCTCCTTTCTGAATGACTGAGTTATTTCTGATGTGGCAAGAACAAGAGTAAACACTTAATTTTAAGCAGTAGAATAGTTCAACTGATTTCAAGTTATGCACACCACAGTTTGCAAAATCAAAATGTTTATGGGTAAGCGAACAAAAGAAATTTTTTTTTTTTACAGTTACTCTATTCTAGTTATTCTACACAGAACATGTACATATCACAAATAACATGGAACACAATGAAAGGATCTCCTCATTTTTTGCTAATCACACAAAACCTGCAAATTTTCATCATACTGATATGTTTCTTATTGAGATGCATGATTAAGTAAAGAAGAATCCGATTTCCAGTCATAACCATAATTTCACAGCTCTGGAGCAAAACCATCCCACTACACTGTTCCAAGGACAGAATAAAAAGCTGATGTTTACATCCCAGCTGTTATAAACCCCCTCAAGACAGACTGCTGTGGTATTTTTACCTTCCCATTATAAAAAACTGAAATAGCTCTGCCAAAAGCATGAAAAAACCCCCACCCTCCTGCTAAATTTTCCCCAGGGTCCCACTCCTGCCAAGTTGTACCTGCAGAAAGATAAGCCAGGCGAGAAAGGGAGATCTCGCAATGGTTTTGGGGTGGTTTTTGTTTGGGTGTTGTTTTTGGTTTGGTAGTTTGTTTGTTTGTTTTAAACACACTTTCTTGCCCTCACCTTGTAAATCAGCCTGCACCACAAAGGATTTTCCTTTCCCCACACGCCACGGGACATCTCTGCCCATGACTGCACAGCAGCAAAATGCCCCTATACGCTCCTACAGCTGTTTCCAAGGTAACCAGCAAGGAACCATATACAAGGGAAGGAAGCAAACAGCAGCAACGCAATCCTGCAATATTGGCACTTCTGGAGCAGGTCTGAGTTGCCCCTTTCCCCTCCAGCCTTACCAGCTGCCCCGTGATTCATGCAAAGGGTGGGTAACTCACTTCAAATTTTATATAAATCGCATTAGACAGTCTCTTAAGGTTTGGGGTTTTTTAAAGGCATCATATTGGAGCTTTAAGGTGAGTGTCAAATTTTCCTCATTTTACTGAAGTAAAACCATCTGGGGGAGGAAGTAGAATTATATCAACAACCTAAATTTACACTCAAACCCTGTATTCCCTCCCAGTAGGAGCAGAAAAACATATCAGGTTTAGCAAAGGGTGCCTGCCCACTACTGCAACCCATGTTACACAAGTTATATGCAGCTAGATAAGTTATTTCATTAGAAGGATAACAGCATCTCCACTGCTCTGTCTACAGATGCAGTTTATCCTTTCCAGGTTTTCACATTCACTCAGATATGCCAAAATCCCCAGAGACTTCCCCACCTACCCATATACATTCATGCTCCCAAAGCCAAAATTAGACTCTGCTGCTTTTACTACTGAAAGCCTGGGAGCAGCAAGGATACAGCCCAAATCCTGCAGTCATCACAGAAAGGACAGCAGCACCAGGGGGGAAAGCAGGACAGGAAAGGATCTGGCATGGCCAACTAGTTCTCTCCAGTGCCATGAGAGAGGACCAGCTATTGGGGAGGTAAATCAGCAGGAGATGTGGCCACACAGCTATAAACAGAACTGCCTGGCTGGATGCTCCAGCCCCTGCTCCCAGGTCCACTACAACCCCACAGCCACACAGAGCAAAGTAAATCAACCTCCTGACTCTGGAATAACTGGGCTGTTATCAATACAGGCTGGAGAGAACACATTTTCCACCAATAAGTTTCCAAGCCATTAATACTTTTTTTTTCTGCATGAAACAGAATAAGGAGTAGCACATCCCATGTACAACCCTCTTGTGGCTGGGAACAAAAATACCTCACAGAATGAAGCATTTCTGCACAGTGGTCAGGGGTCCTAGCCCATCCCTCAAGGGATAGAAGTTTTAAGGCAAAAATATGCATAAGAAAACTCACTGTGGGTGCTGTTTTGAAATGGCAATCATACTTCAGCACATTTCACATATCTTGCGTTTCCCTATGTGACTTACCATGGCTGACCTTTTGAATACCGTGATTAACAAAGCTTCTAACCCAACACTGAATGGCTGCAAAATTGCAAGAGATGCTCATCACATTAATATTCAGTAACCAGAATATACCACTCTTCTAATCACAAATGTGCTCCTGCTGAACAACAGGACCAGTCCTCAGAGGTAACACACCGATGGCACAGAGCACGCACACCTAGGGGAGAAGCTCCCCAGCTTTGAAAGCCAAAACAAAACCTACTACATCTGCATAGCCACGGAGATGCCAACGAGGCAGACATAACTTGTTCTGAATAAGAAAAACCAGAAGTCAGTATTTCTTCATAGACTGGCTGGAGGTTGGTTTGCAAAACTGAAATCTGAACTGAACCTTGCAGAGATTTCTTGGCAATGTTGTACATGATGTGATGTGAAACCTTCTCTAGCATCCAGTTAAACCTCAGGCCATATTTGTTAACACTGCAGCACCACAATAACATCACCAAATACCTTCTCTGCTACCCCTGCAGAGTTATATGCTGTAATACAACCATCAAACTGGTCACCTCAGGGAAAGAAGTTCCATACAAACTCAGCACATTCTTTAGCAGGTATGTACCTCCTCCTCTACACAGCACATCAGCTCAAGCCTGCAAGATTTATTCCTCTAGATAAACCATTCTGTGATTAACTAAATGGTAACTTCCAAAGACCAACTACTGCTGAGCCAGCCATGGAAATAAATACAATGTCACTAAGGGAAATGCCCCATGTTCTTGAAGGGCTGCACACCAATCACAGACTCACTGCAGCACTGGGACTGGAGTCAGAGAGAGGGAAACTGAGGCATTACATAGGCCCCAGGGACAAGAGCCAGTACAGACAGAGTCACAAAGGAAATAACCTGGCAAACACGCTAACCCAGGACAGCAGGAGCTCACTGCTGTAAATGGCTTATAAGGCCCCTAAAGCCACTCCGGTCCAGCAGTGCCAGAGCATCCCTATGAGCTGCAGCAGTACAAACCCTGCACTGCAACAGGGCTGAATTCACACCAACAGGTCTCTGTATGTCAAACAGGGGATCGATTTACTCTTCTACAGGATAAGATTTTTAACAGCTCTGTCTCAGGTGGATGGAGTCTCTGTGGAAGCTGTGGTCCCAGAGGAGTCAAACATCAGAAGCAGGTGATGTTCTCCCGTAGAAGCAGCATCAGAAAGACTCAGCAGCTTCACAACTCTGTCCTGACAACTTACAGGGCATTTAACACCACAATTTCTCTCCATGTTTATTAACCAGCAGGATCAGAAAACTCCCCAATTTTCACTTTACTTGCACCAAACAATGCAACAGTGCCGCTTCAGATATTTGGTAAGTCTGCTTACCAGTGTGTGATCTAGAGAGGCAGTCAGGGGGAGGGATGCAAAAGAAAAAACTGCTATTAACCACGTGCACACACACAGCTGAGGTTAATAACACACATTCCTGCTCACTTCTGCCCATCCCAGATCAGCTGCTCCACCTGAGTCTTAACGGAGCACAGAAGAACCGCACTTCAGAGACAAACTTTCCCCACCACTCTAAACCCAAGAGCCGGAGCAGAAGGTTTAAGCCTCCCTTTCGCTGTGCCACCTCGTGGATGTTTCTTCTGACTTTTATGAGCTGCAGATCCAGCGTTTATTTAACATCACACTCTTGAGCATGTAAACAAAATAATTCACAGCCACTGTGAGCAACGGTAAGCAGCACAATAGGAATCAGATTACCGCGACGTGCAATTCACGAACCTTTTGATCCCCGGTTGCAGTTGGGCACTAGGAAAAATTACCAGCTGAAAACAGCAGCACCAGTAGCTTTAGAAAGTTGGAGCGCAGACGCTGCAAGCCCCTCTACACATCCAGAGAGGACCGCGCAGCCACCTCTCGCCCAGACTTGCCCCCACCACTTAGAGAAGAAAAAATAAAAAAGCAGAGCTCAAGCGAGCCGGAGAATGGAAGGACAGATTTGCTGCAGCGAAGTTTACCGGTACCAAGAGCATCCTCCTCCTCCAGCCCCTTCATTCACGGAGCTCCCTGGTACCCCCCTTCCAAGAAGACCCTTTCCCCCACCAAAAAAAAAAAAAAAAAAAAAAAATCCGAGCATCCCCAAGCACCTCCCGCCTTCCTCCCCCGGCCGCACTCACCGTCCTCCTGCATCCTCTGCAGGCACAGGGTGAGGCTCTTCCTCCAGCCCGGCATGGCGGCGGGGGCAGCGCTGCCGCCCCCCGGGGCAGCGGCGCGGCTGGAGGGGCCCAGGGGGGCCGGCGGGAGCGGCGCTGCCGATCGCGGCCGCGCTCCCCGGCGCTTTATTGCCGGGCGGTGCGTGCGGCGGCGGCGGGGCCGGGCGGGGCGGGGGGAGCGGCGCTGCCCGCCCCCGCCTGCGCACACACGGCCCCGGGGCGCTCCCGACGGCCGCCCTGGGCGGGGGTGAGGCCAAAGCGGGGCTGGGGGTGCTGAGAAGAAATTATGCGCGCATATATTTTATATATTTTCCCCCGGTGGGGTCTGCTTAGGTAGTGCGGGCCCCGCCTGCTGCCAGACAGCGGGGACTGACCCACACCGGCATTTCTGCGGTTCCCAAATCACCAGCTGATGGTGAACAAATGCATGCACGGGAAGGGTATGGAAAACGCACTATTCATATTCTACGTTCCCTTTACAGCTTTAACCTGGTGCCTTTTCCCTTTAACGAGCAGCAGCTGCCTCGCAGTCCTAACACAGGTGTGCTCATTGAGGTGTGTATTTATTCTGAAGTTGCATTCACCAGTAAATAAAAGTTGCACAACAGTTCAGCTGATCTATTTCATCTTTTTCACGACCACTTGCAAGCAGTTGAAGCACAGGAGAGATTGAAAAGCATCTTTGTCATCTCCTAATATTCCAGAGGTTTTCAATGCTTTTACATGGACACAAAGGGGATGTTTATTGCATATGCCAGGGTATTCATGTTTTTAATTTCCTGGGGGAAATATATCTTTGCAGTGATGAGCCGCTTTGTTTGTTCTTCATTAGGTGTCTTATTAGCTGGCTGGTAGGTCTCACTCTGGGTCTCTACCTCCCTTTGTGAGAGTGATAATATTACGTGTAATAACTGCTATAATCTAAAATATTAGGGACCAAGCTCTCTTTGGGATAGCATGAGCCAGTTCCAGTTTCAGAAGGCACTGACGCTGCCAGGGTTGGACAGGGCAGCTGCAATGCCAAAGGAAGAAACCCATCCAGATCCATCCATATGGACTTCAGCTTAATTTTCAGACCAATTTTTATGTCCCCACCTGAATGAAAAGCAGTTGCCACAGGACAGCAGAGCAGCCTGCACAGGGGCAGCAGCCTCACCCTTCGTGCTCTGCCCACAGCTGTCTGAGAAGCATTTGCCGTTTGGGGTGCTGGCAGCCAGGTTTGCAGGGCAGCCAAGGGTGACACGGCACATGCCAAGCTGGGCAGTGGGAACCTGGAAACCTCTGCAGTGCCTGGGGAAAACTGAAGTGGTTCAACCCAATGGCACTTGGAGAGAGTCCGCTTGAAATAACCTCTTATAGCTCTGTGCACATCAAGGGAGAAAACAAGTTTCTGCAGAAAGGGGCTGAAAGCGGAAACCTACCAAAATCCAAGGCTTTGGAGGAGTATGAGGGGATGAGGATCCTGAGGTACTTGAGTTAAAGACCTATGGTTAAACTAGCTGTTGTTTTGTTTTTTTTTTTTTATTCCCACTCACAGGTTCTTCAAGAGCAACGTGGAGAGGTTGGTTTGAAGTTACTGATATCAGTAGCGTGTTTTCCCAGTGAGTTAAACTGAGATGATCATAAACTCATGAGAACAGCCTTCTTCATTGAAGTGTAAGAATTTGCAACACTGCAGAGAGCAGACAGCAGCATGCAATCCTGAGAACTGCATGAGAGTTTCCATCACAGAGCACAGCTACTGCTCTGACCCTGCCTGTCCCCCAGCAGCAGCACAAGAAAATTCAAAGTAGAAACATGTATGGATCGACTACACACCCAGCTACAGCTTCTTGAAGAGCTCCTTTCTTTACACTTTTCTGCAGCTTGCTCCTCATGGGGAAACACAGCCCTCCACAATTTCATTGCAAATGTACCTGGTCTCTTTGGGACTCACAAGAAATCACAATTCCATAGCTGGATTTGATCAGGGCAACTTCTAGGAAGTTGGTGATGTGCACCAAATATTTTAGCTGACAGCAAAACTCAGGAGCTTTTAAGAGGACTAATCTGAAGCCAGTGTACATCCTGGTAGAAGGAGATGATGCTGGTTCAGTAGTTAAAACCCAGCACACAGAGACAAAAGCTGTTGAATTATATGACTGACTCAACCACCCACACAGGCAAATCACCTGCCCTTTCTGTGCCTTAGTTTCCTCAGCTGTAATTTGTAATTGCTTGATGATATTCAGATTCAGGGTATTAGAAAAGGATTCCCAGAAAAGTGATCGTTATTGATCTAACACTGCTCTCAGGAAAAGTAATGAGAGTCTGAGGAAAACATGACATAGGAAGGGGCTTTTAAAAGTAAGGTCAAATCTACACTTTTTGTACCTAAAAGCTCATCTATTTTTGGCATTTACACTGGCTGATCTCATAAAAGACTGTCTCCCTTAAATCTCTTCAGACCATAATGGCTACAACAGCACTACTTTTAAAGGACACTGGTGCCCCAGAAATAATTAAACATGAAAATAGCAAACGTGTTACTTGTTGAAAACATAGCTCAGGGCTTTGAACAATTGAATTTGACACATACATTTTTGTAGAAAGAGCTAAAGCTAATATGGTGAGATTTTCTCAAGCACTGCATGTTAGCCTAACTTCAGTACTCAGATGGGAAACTGTGTTAGAGAAAACAAAACATAGCTAAAAATACTGGTAGTGAATTCATAAGCAGGATCAGTATAAGACATGCTATGGGACACTTTCCGAGGGGAGTCATGGAGGGATATTTCAAGAAGCAAAAAATCCATAGGAAACCTCACAAGCGAATATCCATGTGCCTGAGCAATGTCTAATCTTTCTGTATGCCTAAAATATCCAGCTGTAGGATTTTAGGCACCACGGTGATATGGATACTGTTACAACTTCAGAAAGTGCTGCTGTCCTCCCAGCCTTCAGAAATGGTTGTCAAACCAAATTTGTGAGGCAGAGATTCCTCTTAGGCCACATGCCCTGGGACAGGGTGACCGGTTTTGATCAACTGGTGACTTAACTGTGCCTTGTCCGTTGACTGTTTCTCTGGTTGGGGGTCCTTGCCCTGCTGAGAAACACACACAAAGTACAGCATGACTGAAGTCCCAGCTGCTTGTAAGTTGGGTAAAAGGTGAGGTGTCTGCGCTGCAGTGCCCGCAGCCTAAACAGGCATCACAGCTCAGAACAAAAAGCAAATTTTCTGTGCTTATGTATTGGGGTGTCTCTCTAGGGCTGAAGGGATGATGGTAGGTCTTGAGTTGCAGGTTTGCTCTTAATGGGTTTGTAGAGAACATAGTCTCTGTAGTCCTAGGTAGCTTCAAGCTGTGCACCTCCCTCCCAGCAGCTCCTTGGCACAGGAGAGAGTTGGATCCACTGTGCTTTAAATACCACCACAGCTGTAGGAAGAAAAGATGAAAATACCAAGTTTTCCAGTCTCAGGAGTTGGCTGCTGAACAAACACTCAGGTCTGTCAGCAAGGATGCAAACTAGGCTTTTCACATCAGATGAATCTCACACTTTTTAGCTTCCCCTTTGTCCTTGATCTGTTTGCCTCCAGACATCTCCAGCAAATTCTCCTGTCATGTGCCCCCTCACCTTGAAGGTCACTCCATCATCCCACAGTGAGAATGAGGTGACTCCCCGCAACCAGGAAAGTTAGTGAAAGGAGACAGTCTTCGCTTTCAGCCCCAAACCAAGTGATTGAAGAGTTCCCCTTTTGCCACTTCTGAGTCAGTGTGGATCTGGCACTTGGAAGACCCTTAGGAGCCGTGTTCTGGCCTCCCACCACTCCCAGCAGCCTGAGTGACAATGTACCACTGGTGAGGTGGCAGCCTCAAGGCCACACCATTTCAACAGTGATCTGGAGGCACCACA
Organism: Caloenas nicobarica; assembly: GCF_036013445.1. Classification (NCBI taxonomy): domain Eukaryota; kingdom Metazoa; phylum Chordata; class Aves; order Columbiformes; family Columbidae; genus Caloenas; species Caloenas nicobarica. The sequence continues at coordinate 18,559,615 of NC_088255.1, read as the reverse complement.
AAACCCTCTGGAGAAGCAGAGAGGACTGTGGGCTTTCCCCTCCCATATTGACCTACTGCCGGTGCCTGGCAGCATTCAATAGCTAAAATCAAGCTAGAAATTACTTTGACCTATGTAATCTTGCACAAAGGAAATCTATTTAGCTATCTAGAATAATCTTTTCCTTTCTCTTTCCCCCTCCTGGACTTAATGAAGTAAAAGGTAAGTTTTTTTCTCTACCAAGGCTGGGCTACTTTGCTGAGTGTTGAAGCAGTGCACCCTGTATCCTTACAGCTGTACATGGGGCAGGCAGGGGACTATGGGCGACCTATTTCCATCCCACTGTGACATGTAAATAGCACACTTTATAGCTGCCTTAATGAAGAACTAGTCTCTACTTTCACCTCCTAGGCACATGGAATGGGCCTGGGGATACAAGGCATAAATCTCTGTCACAACGCAGCGTCAGGATGGGTTTGTTGCACTGATGACTGCTACACTCTTACCTATGTGCAGCTGTGCGTCCCATAGCCCACAGACAGCAGTGAACAGCATTGAGACAAGGGAATTTATAAATAATCCTGTCACGTAGAAGGTTAAAGACAGTTTTAAAATGGATTATCTCTATTTTGCTACCACCACCAGAGGTTGATTAATAGCAAGTTCACTTACTAATCCGACTTGGTTCTGTTTTGCCTTAAACACAAGCAGTGCAAACAGCTTACTCATTTTGTTGTGTGCTTGTTGCTAGGAACTTCTGGGCATATATTCGTCCTATGGACTTCTGCAGAATTGCTCATGTCCAACTAGGTTTTGCAGGCTGGAAGCAGTCTGTCATTCTGCCTCTTCTGGGTGATACTTATCTCTCTGAAATGCTGAATACCTTTTAGACAGAGTGTCTTTGGATTTCATTGACACAATTATACACCGCATTTAGGGGCACCACAAGGATATGGTCACCTCTGTGCTCTGTTCCTGCTGGAAGGGAGCTCAAGTGCACCTTGTTTCTGTCCCAAAGGCACACTTGGGGGCAGCTCCAAAGCTGGTTCCTCAGCTCCTTCCTTGGAAATTACAGCATAAGCATGAAGGGGCTCAGACAAGTTCCTCACCTCCTTCCAAAGACATCTTCATTCTGCAAGAGCCCTACAAAGTAAGTGTGCAATGAGCTCTGAGTGCTAAAGCAGTGAGGCTGCCTGCCAGCCAGCAAACCCAGCGGTAGGAGGCATCTCCACTTGGCCCTCCTCCTCCTGCAACACCATTGGCATCAGACCTCCTGTCTTCGCTGACCTGACTGCCGGGCTGATGCTACTCCCAAAGCTTTGGCTTTGCTTCCTTTGAGGGTTCTCAATTTGTAGAAGCTGTTTAGAGCAAGCTGCAAACACCAGACACCTTTTCTGCCACCAGCACCAGACTGGATGTCCACCTTGTGTTCCCAAACAAACACACTCTTGCCGCTCATTCCAATGCCCCACCACAGGGGTTCTCCACATTCACCTACAAGTGACCCAGCAACACGCAAGATGCTGCTGGGAGGACTATACAGCGTAGCAAGACAATGCCAGAGAAGCTTTGCATCCTTCTCACTGCTTATCCAAAACCATCAGTGTTTAAGCAAGACTCAGAGGTCTGTGCCTCTTCCCCTGCTAACAGGGGGGTTTAGGGCTGTGCGGTGCCCAGAGCTCCACTGCAGCTGCTGCCTATCGATTTCCATCCTACTGAGGCACGTGTCAGGAATTCAATACATTGGGGTGACCATGTATGTTACGTGTTCTTCTGTGTACCCTCCACATCCAAGCAGTCAGCACAGAGCCTGAAGCACTACCAGCTCATGCAGTTGCTTAATGCTGTTAATATTTGCTTACAACTGTACGACATAAGAGACAATGCCATTTGGTCCTGTCCTGTGTGAAAGCCCCCTCATGACAGCCGGGGAACAGCTTGGTCTGGGTTACTGTGAAGATGCTGTGTCATCTGAACTGTTATTTAGGAAGACAGGAGAATTAGAAAACAAGCCTGAACCTACTCAGTCACAGCAACGTAAGAGCCACTTCTAACTTGTGACTGAAGATGCTGTTGCTGGAAACATGATCTTTCTCTTTCAAAACTGCCTTCAGGACTCCCTCCTCCCCTTTTTTCCTTCTGTTAACTTCTCCCTCGCACACACCAGCTTTCCCCTTAGACACACACACACAGCAGCACTAATAAACGTCACCCATTTGCACTGTGTCCAAGTGCTCACCTTCATGGAGTCACATAATCTTCTCAAGCAAGAACAGTGCTTATCGCTATTTCCCCACAGTACACATCCCCACACCACCCCACTGCTATAGAAAGGTTTTAATTCCAGGCATTCACTCAGCAGCAAGATTTGCCTCTGGCTACACAAGGTTTCATCTCTGCTCCTCATTGCAGAGGTGCCTCAGGGGAGTTTTACAAATCACTTAAGTGAAAGTTATCAGGTAGGGGATCTGCTCTGCACCAAGAACCCCAGGAATCAGACAGATCTCAGCCTGGCAACGTTTCCATTTAGGGCATGATCTCCATCCAGACCCCCTGAACTGTGGTAAATGAGTTTGTGAGGTGACCTTCACTTGTGCATCAGTGGCAGATGGCTCAGGACATGAAGATGGGCTTGGACTCCACGCTTCATTCCTGCTACAGTCTCAGGATCCCTCCTGAGCCTCCCTTAGACTAAAGCTGGCATTAAGCACTCATTTATTCCACCAAAACCCACTCTGAACTACTGCACTTGACAGTAGGGAAACACCATCCATCCATCTTTCAGTAAGAAACATCAGCTTTTGCACCTCATTAAGACTATTTTCAATATTGCCACTAGATCAAATTCAATATTTTCCTTTTTTTCTGGTTGGTGAACAGAAGCAGTTTGAAAAATGAGCAGGATACAGAAAGCAATGCTATCGCTCTGTCAACATATGTTAAAAGTCATTACTATGACTGTCTTACTTCCTCGTCCTTCTTATTGTGACCCAGCTCCAGCTGTCAGTAACATGTTAATGACCACAGCCTATTTCAGATCAGGGAAGGAGGCAAGACAGTTGCACATTGAGATTGACTCTTAGTCTTAATGGAAACGCGCTGTACTTTTCCACATATATTCAAAGGGGATGGAAAAAGACAATAATTGCTATTTCGGTGTTCTGATCTTTCCCAAACAAGCTGGTAAGGAAACAAGTACAGCGGGCAAGAGTTTAAAAATGCAAAGCCTCCTTCACTTCCATGTAGTATAGGCTCCCCCCTCCACTGCTTCATAAAATACTGGAATTTATGTTTTGTACAGCTTCTTGGTATAGCTGGGGAGTTGCTTGGCACTCATCATGGCTTTAATAAAGCAATCATTGGACTTCTGCCTGATGTAGTTATTCATTTTGAAATATTACTCTATTTCTCATTCCACTTGTCTATATTTGACTAATGGCAGCAGTGCCACACACACTTCCAAGCTCTCTTTATGTACAGAGACTCAATATTTCTTTTCTCAATTATTTCTAAAATAACATCTATAATCACTCTAAGGTTTCTTTTGTGATACATATAGCAACACTTCAGTGGCTTCTGGGCTTCTATTTTAAGTAGCCTTTGTACCAGGAGGTCTGTCCTGAGGGCTGAAGTCCTGTTCAGCAACAGGACAGGAATCACTCAAGCAAAATAAATGTGGATTTCCTTAGGTTGTGTGTCTTGGTGCCACTGAAAACCTAACAGCCCTTTTGGAGAATTGCTTACCTATTTAATCATTAGTCTTATCCCTAGCAAAGCCATTGTCATCTGTGAGTTTGAAAGGGTGGCAGCTACTATGTTCATTCTACTTAACATACAAGCACTCGTCCAACTCTTATTTCAGAGATCTGGTCAAAGCAGAAGCCAAAACTTGAATCCCGCTAACCCACGCAGAATTTGAACTGGCAGCCTGAAATCCAGGCTCAGCTCTTCTTGCAGTTCTGGCTTCTTCACTTGTCACCTAATTTTCCATGTACAAGACTGACGGAATGGGGAGAAGAAACCAATTTACTCCTCAAATGCCGGAGAACTGACAGGGAACTGCAGGCACAGAGGCTCATCAGTGTGCGGTAACCTCTGCTAAGTGCTCACAGCACCGCTGAGATATAAACTACACAGTTGCACTAACAGTCTCGTACTGCCATCTACCGCGTTGGGATCCTGTCACTAGCACGAGTGACACCTCCGTGACATTGCTGCAGAAGGAAACTGGGACTGAGCCGTCACCAGCTCTTCCTTAGACGCTGCTATCTCTTTTCTTGGCGAAAATTTACTATGCAATCTTTTGAGTGTCTCCTCAAACACACACGATGCTCAACCACTTTGTCCAGAAAGACAACTTACCTCCCCCACTTCATGTTTTGGGGGCAATAGATGGGATGATGATGGATAGTGAGAAAACACTTTATTGTAGATAAATCTAACCGTTGAAAGTAAAGAGGAATCCAGACTAGAATGGATTAAGGTTTTGAGATGGGTGGGTGGGGGAAGTCCCATTGTTCTAAAACACGTAACAGCAGCTTTCACTACCACAATATCAGAGAAGGAATACATATACAAGATAGTTTTGTTCTCTTAATAAATTAATCATAGCTGCCACTTAGACATCTACACTGGCATATGGAAGATGACTGCTAGGTAACAAATGCCCATATGGTAGAGAAACTCCATACCCAGTTATGCTGATTTAAATCTCTCCAGTGCATCAAGGTAAAAATTATCATATGTCAGAGATATGTCCTGCCCAAGTGCGTGGATTTAATTATTTGTATGCATCAGGAAATCACACACGGAGCCATATTTTGCTCGATGATGCCAGCCCGTCTTCTGCTCAGTGTCAAGAGCTAGACCCCTCACAAACAGAAAGGGTGCAAAAGGGATGGCTTCATGTCTGCATCTCAAAGTGCAATCCAAGGATCACTGATAACCAACAGAACAAAGATTTTACATGTATGGATATGTATTCTTTAAACAGACACATGCTTTGGCATTTCTAGCCTCAGAAGACAAATGAGAAACTTCTGGCTAGTTTTCTGTGGTTGTAAGGAAAAAAAAGTGCTGTTTTTTACTGGATTGAAACCCCACTCACTTCACACTTTAATGACACCATTCAACATACGTTTTAAAAGCACCAACAGCAATTCAACGATATTGTGCTAGGGCTAGTAAATATAAATTATCCCCCTCCTCCAAAGGTGTGTAACAATGTGCTACAGGACCCAGATTCCTGTCACTGTGTCAGAAAACCCGAATTTGCTGCCGTGAGCCTGCTGGTTTAAAATAATTCAGCTCAAACAGCAGGATATAAACAGAAGCGTTTCACAAGCAGTGAAGGTGATATAAATACGGCTCACATCATCACCCTGACACTAAATGAACATAAATAACAGGGTTTAAACTCAGAGCTAGAAAAGTAGCCTCTTTGGAAAGTCACAGCTGCAATGAGCATGTGTCTATCTACCTGACACAATCAATAGCCCAGTGTTTTCTTTAAAAGAAGGAAAACAAAGCATGAAGTAGGTACGTGAGCTTTAAAGTTCCCAACTGTTATGCTCTGGTAGCTGCCTTTTAATAGACACAACTTTACCGCTGTAAAAGCTGTATCTGCTAGGCCAGGTTCAGATTAAAGATAGGGCTGTAAGCAGAGGGCATGAATTCACCGGCAACACCCTCACACAGATCTGGACCAGCGCTTTGGAAGAGGAACAGATTTCAAGTTTAAAATGTGCTTTCTGATGGGAAAGCTGTACTGTGGTTTGGGGGTTTTTTAAATAAAAAGTCAGAAGTTTTGGGATGGTTCCTGCAGCTTCAGCAATATCAATGAGTAGAAAAAGGAGCATTGAACCCAACCCCTTCTCATAAGCATCCCCTAGATTAAAGCCTGTCATATTCCCCTCTTGCCTTACCTCTGTCCTGCATTCTCTGCAGACAAAAACCAAGTCTCTTCTTCCAGCACGGCATCCCAGACCTAGAGACAAAGAAATACAAGTCTGTAGTGTCTTGAAGGAGCTTGCAGATGTGCCAGTGTAATACAAAACCCGTCTTCTTTATAGGGCTGCACCTTGACGGAGAGACAAGTCCATCTGTGCTTGCCAAGACAGGAAAACTCTGCTTCATGTGAAAGCCCGGCTGCGTTTCGCTGCAGGGATGGAGCAACTTCACATGTCCACAGCAAAAGAAACAGATGGTGAGAGAAGGGTGGACAGATGACTGGGTAAATCTCGAGGAGTTGAGCAATTTCTTAAAGGGCATGTTTGTCTTTTATGCCAGCTGCACAGAAACCACAGACAACAATATATTCACAACACAATGTAGTTCAACAGCTTCAACTTCTTGTTCAGCGGATGAAAATAGCCACAGCTGCCCTCCAATGTAATCAATAAGGCAGTTTTCTTTGGAACTTGCTTGCTTCTTACATCTCCAGTTTTGAAAATGTATTTATATCCCTTGGTACGGGAAAATAGTGAGAAACTTACTCATCTTTGGAACTGGTATGCAGTTTTTTCTTATGCCTGTCAGGCTTAAGAACATGCACACATGCTCCCCAAAGGAGGGATGGTCATTATGCCCATTTTCATCAAGGCTTGCTAAAATGAATACTAAAAAATATCATGGCTATTAGTATCAGTTTTCTAAGCTAATTCCAGTTGCAATAACTATGTCCCTCCTACAGATTCTGTTGTAAGATGGCATTGAGCCTATTTCTGATCTAAGTTGTCGAATGCTTTTAGGGAATTCCTACTTTGTAGCTGTACTTGAGAGGAACTACAATTTCTACACAAGTAGCACATAACAGCACTCCCTCTCTCAGAACACTTGCAAAAAGAGGAGAGCAATATTGTTGACACAAAACGTGACTTCAAGTTCATTATAAAACTGCACATAAAATAAAGGTTCCCACAGAACAGGACAAGGCTATTTTAGATCTCATTTCAATATCTCATTAAGTCACAATCAGATTTGTCTTCTGTCCCCACTTTGGAGTTTGCAAGCAAAAATAAACTAGCACAAAAGCAGTCTGGCATTGCAGCTTGTAACCCAAGAGGCAAAAAACCAGAGAGCCACATGTGTGCCAGAAAGAAATTACGAACACTGTTCTTATGCACCACTTCTATTTTTGATTTTCTGCCTAGGATCATGGAAAAAAATTATCAAATAATTACAATTTTATTCCTAACCTGCACATCTGCTAATTACATACCCAAACATATTTAATTTTTAGTCTTCCTGAAAAAAAAAAATCCATAGTGTCCAGCTAGACTTTTGATCAAATGGGTCTCATCTTTTTGTTGTTGTTTTGCTGCAGCAATTCAACACTTCTGTAAATGCAGTGCTAAAATGCAGAAACACAGGGGTGTGCTTCAGGTGCCTTTAGGAAAATGTACAGAAGTAAAAAAAATACATATATGCTGGGACTTTATCTTGGGAAGAGATGTAACCTTTCCTGTGAATGAAAGAAACACTTCTGGATCTTGCATGTTACAAGAATTAGTTTGCAAACAGTTTTGCTTGTGGCACAGTTGTTTGTGGCCTCACACACACTGTTTGGGCAGATTTCTGTGTTGTCGCTAGGTGAGGTCTGAACAGGCAACAATGCATGATTTGTTGAAGTGAGGTTTAATTAGAACAACACAGATGTTCTCCTCCCTTTGCCCTGTTTTTCGGTAATGCTCATTTATCTTCTTCCATTGAAGATTAAAATAGCAAACCTTATGGCTCTAATATGAGCCGCACTTTTCTGTATCTGTTGTCTCCCACCATTTTCCCTTCTCCTTGTAAAAAGCCAAAAGCAAGACAGCTTCACTAGGGCCACAAAGTGCTTCTTTTGGAATTGCAGACTTCACACTCCCTGGAATACAGGTGTAGTTTACTTAATAACTGAGGATCTCTGTCAGATCTGCAATTCTGTGTCCATAAACTATTTAAATTTGGGCCTGACCCAGCTTCCCAAACACAAAAGCAATACATTTAAAAAATCAAAAGAACTGTATCTGACTTTTCTATCAGCTGTCGTATTGCCAAGCAACTTATATTTTTCCACTTTACTAAAGACGAGTGAAAGGCAGATTCCTCTTGCAGCTCCAGATAATTATGATCTTCAGAATTGCTTTGAATTAAAACCTATCAGACAGTCATTTTACTTCGTGGGGATGGTAATGACGCAACGAGCCACCCAGTAAAATACTGAATCTTGCTCCCGGAGAGTGACTTGTGCTCATCTCTGAGGTTGAAGGGCTGGCCCCACCGCACGTAGGTGGGTATTTTGGTATCATGCAGGTGGGTTTGTATTTGGGTATTATGGACCATGCTTGTGAATCCTGCCAAGCTGTGGCTCACGAACTCCAACCTCCCTCAGCACCGACCCGTGCGGGCAGAGGGCCAAGGACAGCAGGACGGCCACCGCAGGTCAGCCCAAGCGCTCGGCTTAAACCAGGCAGCAGTCACAGGGCTAAACCCAGCCTAGCGCTGAAGGACGCGGCTGTCTCCAGCTCCTGGGGGCATTTCGGGTCTCATCTCCCCAGCGCTGATCCGCCAGGCTCGCTCGCAGCCTGACCTGCGGTCGCGGCTCCAGGCTGACCGAGGCCGGGACAACGCGGGGTGCCGGGGACCCGCGCACCTTCGCTCCGCACCCCCCAGCACCCCGCTCCGCCCGCCCTCCCAAACATGGCGGCGGGGAAGGGCCCGCCTGCCCTCAGCCGCGCTGTCGCAATAGCGCTGCGCTTTACGGTACGGCCGCAAAGCGGGGAAGAAGGCGGGGAAGAAGGCGGGTTAGCTGGGGGAGCGGAGGCCGCCATGGATCGCAGGAAGAAGCTGTTGGATGTGGCCGCCTCCTCGGTGAGTGAGCGAACGTGGCCGTGACGAAGGAAAAGAAGCCCCTCCGCCTCCCCGGGAGGGTCTGTCGTTCGGGTGTGAGGCCGGCCAGGCGTGCCCTGCTACCGGGGCCGGCGCAGGCCGTGCTGCTGGGCCCCGGGGCCGGGCCGCTCCCATGGAACCACAGGGCAGTCTGGGTTGGAAGGCCCTTCCCAGCTCCCCCAGTGCCACCCCTGCCATCAGCAGGGACATCTTCACCCAGACCAGGTTGCTCAGAGCTCCGTCCAGCCTGGGATGTCTCCAGGGATACGAGCACATCGGGAGGTGTTTTGTGACTCCCCCACTGCAGTGCCCGCTCAAGCCAATGCTGATGTAAAGGGTGACGCTGTGCTCTTAGTCTGAGTGTGCCAGGGCAGAGCCTGTCCCCATTCCTGCTGTGATGATAAAATTGGGGCGTGAGAGAGAAATCCCAGTTTATTTCCTGAGTTTTTGTAAGGAGCAGGAGGCCCGTGTCTTGGCAAAGGGCCAGTGAGGTGCTGCTCATCTGCACACCCCAGTCGCCCGTTAGAAAGAGGTTGCTGCCAAACGCTTTGTTTGTCCAAATAAACAGTTACTATAAACTGTGGGTTGTTGTGTATGAAACATTTAACATTTAAGTTTTAGATGATCACTTTGAAGCATTCAGAAAAATTTTTAAAAAGGTGTTAATTTACAACACTACGTGTCATTGCTACAGGGACTTGAAAAGCAAATGCTTTAGTGTTTGGGACAAATGTTAATACCAAAGTCTTCCACTTTCCTGATTTAATGTACCTGTGTGAAATTTGTCTTCCATAGGACTTGCAGTGGCATGATATCCTCTAACAGACTTGGTTTTTTAATGTAATTTCAAGACAACATCCCTGCGGCTGCTGCTGTTTCCTAATAAAAGATGAGATGGGTGTTGGTCAGAGATGGCAATGCTGCTTATATAGTTATTAAAAAAAAAATCTGAAACTAGATAAACAGTATGCGAAACAGTGAGAAAGTATATGTATTTTATGAAAGCAAACTTTTATCAGTTATTTTCTGAGACAGTATTTTATTCATTATCTAGTGGTTAGAAGTTTCCTTTTCAAATTCAGTAGTGTTATTTCATTAGTCCCTGTTTATTTGTTTGCCATCAGGGGGCTGGTAAAATCTGTACGGAATTATGTCTCTCTTATTCCCATTATGATTCAAAGAATCAAGGAGAGAGATATATATACGCACACATCCTTAATCATTATTTGTATTCTGTGTTTTTTGTATATTGTTTGCTGCAAACTTAAGAGCAAACTTTGTGGTCGGATCAGTGCTTCCAAGTTCCACATTAAAATTCAATGAAATGCTCATATAACTGTAAATCCAGACTGTTTTACTAGAAATACAATTATTGCTTTATTACAGTAACAGATGAATATCTGTGTGACATGTCTTGGTTATTTATTTGTTGATTTTGCTGCTGATGCAGTTGGTAGATCTCAAAGCAGAACTCTTCCGAAAGCAAGAAGAATTCAAGAAAGAAAAGCTGTTGAAAGATGCTGGCATCTTTGCAAAGCCCAAAACTTCTAATAAGGTAGAACTATTTTTCCATTAATGCTTTTGTCATTCTTTATCCTTAAAGTAAGAAAGTTCCTATTCAGACCTAAGTAAATAAATATTCAGAGTTGTGTCACTATTCAAATGTAAAATCTTCATGATGGGAATGTTCTTTAAATTTAATTTCCAGGTGAGATTCTTGTGTGCAGCAGAAAACTTCTCCTTCTGCCCATCTAAATCGCCACTTAATCTCTGTTCCCCAGGAAGCAACAGCTTTTGTAACGATAGGAAAAGAAGTTTCTTTTTTTTTCTCTGAGATTTCATGTGCTTCTCTGAAGGACGGAGGATGAGACGCTCTTCTTGATAAATGCTCTGCTACCTGTTCCTCTGTATTGTGGTGTATGATAATGAGTATATAATTATCCCTTCTGTTTTACTCTTTACTGCACATTAGTTTTTAGTCATTCTGTAGCTTTCTAGTAGTAGAATATAGTATTGCTGCCATACTTGAAGAACAGGCAGCATTTACAGTGTTATGCTGTAAACAAGCAAACTGACTCTATTTTATACCTAAAATGAAGGTAAGAGAAACAATTCATGGCTTTGTTATTACTTTAGTAATCGGCAAGATTGTTCTTTCTTTTTTTTTTTTTTTTTGATCTTGGCGTCTTTGCCAGAATATATTTTTGTCTAATTTCTGAGTGCTTTTTTTGCTTCTCAGCCTGTCCTTAAGTATTATATCATTCTGCAATCTGTGTAATTTTAGGACACACCTGCTGCATCCTACAGCACAATAGGTATAGTCTCAAGTCAAACATGTTTAAGGTGTTATTTACAAATTCTTTCATGACGGATTTGCAAAGTTTGCATTATGGAGGTGAAATATTGTTTAATCATTACCATTTCAATATTTCTATTGATTTCTTTCTTTGTTGTTTTAAAATTGTACTCCACAGAAACCAAGCATCTGGAACAAACAAAACACAGGAGTTGCGAATCGAGCTGAGAAAGATGTTGAGCAGAAGACAGAAGAGGAGGATATGTTAGATAAATCAAGGTAACTCTTTGGGTCTGTAACCAAGGACTGCTTTGTAGAACTTGGTTTTCCATGTTTAGAAAAGCACATAAAGCAAGGTATGGATGTTTTGGACCAGCAGTTCTCATTAGACCAACCCATAAGACCAGCAACAATTCCATGGTCTTTACCAGTAATGTACAAACTGCATCTCCATAGGCTCACACTTGAGGGATGCCCGTCCTCACCTTATCATAGCTGTTGAAGTATGTCAGGTTGCTGATTTTTGAAAGTCATCTTTAGAATTAAAAGCCAGCGATACATTAGAATTCTATGGCGAAGTGTTTCTTGGACTCGACAGAAAATGGCTCATTTTTCTGCAAGATTTGACTCATCTTTTAAGTGGGTTAATTGTACAATAAGACATGTTGAAAATGCAATTTATAAGTCATTTTCTATTTTTCTATAAGCAGTTTCTAGTTCTTCAAAATTGTTCTACCATTCCAGAAATTAGCTAAGGTTTTCAGATTTTCTCTTTATTTTCTAAGAATAGGTGTAACCCCATGTTATATCTTTCTTTCTTTCTTTCTTTTTTTTTTTCCTGTAAAACAGTATTTCAGTATATCATATTTGCAAATAACGGCCTAGTTCCCAGTATTTATCTGACAGACTGTAGTAGTTAGATAGAGCTGGAATACTTGTAACATCGTCTTCCTGCCTACTTGACAAATTGCACTTAAGATTAATTCTGTAACTACACTAAAATTATTTTCAGGATAAACTCTGGAACTCGGTATCTCTGTATCTTCAGAAAAGTCAGTTAAGGTTCAAAACAAAAAACAGGCATAAGTCAGCTTCTAGTAAACATTTCAAGCACCTTTGGTACTTTCCTGTTCCATTTATCTAAGGCTAAATTCGTCATTTTGAACTGTGTTTTGAATTGGTGGGATTGCAATGCTGGGGTTTTTTATTTTTCAGAAAGAAGCTGGAAGAGAAAGCAAAGCTGTATGAGAAAATGACAAAAGGCGACTTCCCAGGTGAACAAAACTGGTCTAAAATGAGTTTTTGATATATATATACATGTATGTATATAAATACATATGCCTAATTTGTTTGTAAAGTTCACACTAAAAGTTGGTATTTTTGACTATCAGGTGATTTACAGCAGCTACAGTATGAATTCACTGCTTTTCTTACATGGGAAATTTTTGGGGGGGAGTTATTATGCAAAGTGATTTACATAGGTTATTCCTCTTTGAAAGGGAGGCAACATATAGGTACTAGAGAAAATAAAAGTACTTTCTGAAGGACAGCCTGTTCTAGTAAAGCACTATGGACTTGTTTCACTCATTCATTAAGTGGGTGGAATATATTCTGTTTTTTCAATAAAGAATCTTAGAAAAACAAAATTAATTTATTCTCCATTATGCAGTCTTTGGATTGCATTGCTGATATTTTGTCCTGCATTCTAATTCTTGGACCTTTATGAAGAGAAGAGGAGGACAAGGGGAGTCTGGCTGGTCCATATGTGAATGCCAGTCATACAGCTAATAGGGTCGGAGAATTCTAATCTGTCCCTTTCTTCTCTCACTCATTCAGTCCCTTGCAAGAAGTAATTATTAAAACAGAATTCAAATCTTCTTGCGATTAATCTCTGTTTACCATATGTTTTCTTTATCTTTGTCCATATGACCCCACCACTTTACTGATACAGAAAGTACGCTAGTGATTGCTTAATTACTGCCAACACACCAAATGTCAAGCATCAGAAAAGTATTTGAACTGTTACATAACAAACCCTATCCTTCTGAAATAGTTAATGAGCAGAGAATATTTTAGTGCAAAGACTACAACCTTTTCTGTATTGTACACAAACGATTGCTTTAAAATACCCTAAAACTTCTATTCAGAAATAGAGGTTATCACTGTGGAGTTTGTTTGGCACTGGACGAGATTTAAGTATTCCCCAATAGTGTAGCCAAGGGCATTGCTGGCAGCTGAAAAGCCAATTGTGGCTATTTTGTATGGATTTTGTGCTCAGTTCTGTTATTTTTGTGGCTGTTCTCTAAGAATCAATTTTCTGCCTTAGATGAAGAAACCGAGGATTTGTATCTAGTGGATTTCACTCAGAAGATCATAGACAAACAGCACGAAGTACAGGAGCTGTATCAGAGTGAAGCTGCTAGAAAGACTTTAGAAAAAGAGACAGATGATGAGGAAACTCAACCTGAAATGGAAATACCACCGCCCAAGGACCCAGATGAAGAATGGTTGGTACTGTTGGTTTATTCTCCAAAATATGTGGAGCGGCATCTTTTGGGGTCTTTTATTAATACTACGCATTAATAAGAGGTGGTAATATTCTTTCATTTTATGTCTCATCAGAAGACAGTCCTTATTGTTACTTTCTTTTCTGTGTAGCTAGACTGCAATAGAATCTACATCCAGGATTTTGGGAAATAACCATCAGGGAAGTAACCATCAGGGAAATGTACCAGAAGTGAGACATCATAATATTCTCTTTTCTTGCATAGCTTATGGAAATTCTGATCACAGTATTGATACAGTTTTATGCTTTGATGTTTTGAAATGTACTTTAGCAAAAGTTCGGGGTTTTATTGCAGCCACTTTCCGTTTTCTACTTGCATGTGATTCGCAAAATGAGCAGTTGTTGTGTGACCTCTTCTTAAAGGAGGGAAACTCCAGTTGGAAAAAACCCACAGTTTTCCAGCATTTCTTCCACTGTTTAACTGCAGCACAGCAAATAGTCTGTGACAATTTTCTGTGACGTTCCAAGTAACTGCTAGTTTTTCATCCAGGATACTAGGAATAATCATTAAACCAGTCTGACTAAACATTCGCCTTGCCAATTTGTTTAAAGTGCTTATGGAACAGAGATTTTACTTCTGGTAATGTTTAAAACTGCAGTAACCAGTATGAAATGGAACACCCCTGCTCTCCCGTTGATTACATAATATTTGGAGTGTAATATTTCAGAATAAACTGTGAGAATGAATCCAGCAGAGTACCAGAAGACTGCTAGGTTGGAGATGCAGATATACCCATTACCAGCATCTTACTGAAATTCAAGATGAAACTATCAATGATCCAGCGGTGGGCTCCAACTGCTTGGTGCTCTCATCAGTGTAAAGTGCCAGAAATGTACACTGACATATTTTACCATTCACATGGTGCTTTTCTGTCATTGCTTATGTCTCACTTCAGTGATATGTATTATTATTAATATATTGTCCGTCTCAGTGAGGCCATATTCTAATGACGATATTTGAGCGCTAGCATAATTAATGCCAATTATTCAGCAGCCATAGTTAGATCTTGACTATAGAGAATGTAGACTTTTTTTTCTACTGATCTTACTTTATTATCTAAAAAAAAAGGTATTGAGCATGTACTGAGCTGTAGATATCCTTAGAAATTATGTAAAAGACCTAACTTACTAAAAGCACAGATCTATAAAACTTTGGGGTTTGGCAACTAGCTTGCCAGTCATACTTCTTCAGACCTAATATTCTTTAGAATAGGATAATTGAGGCAGCTGGATGCTGAGGAACTTTCTAGCATTACAGGACAATAATATAGCTCTTATCGGCTTTTTGACAACTGTAAATTAAGTGTTCAGTACTACAAAGAGTTGAATAAGAAGCACAATATGTGCTTCAAAGGAACATTTTGCTTGCATTTTAGTCAGCCTTTGTTATGCCAGTTGAATGAATGCTATCAGCCTATTCTAAATAGGCTTTATATTGATAATTGAAGTATATTGTACCAATTCATATCCACAAGAAATCAATGCTGCATCATTATTTTCACCATGGGAAGCAAGTACTAGGCTCAGTTTCATTTTAGCGTGAAAACTGCACGACATTGTAACTTTTGAACATGTTTTTACTGCATCGGATTGCCAAGGCAAACAGCCGGCACAAAGTGAGATTGAGTAAATGTCTGTGATAAAACTGTATGTGCCCTGTTCAGAATGTAACCTCTGTCTGTTAATGGAAAGGTAAAATAAACTGTCACACATAGAGAGACTGAGAGGGGATGAATGGAAAGTGTCACTGCTTCTGGTTTCTGGTTAAGAGTTCTCTAAATCTGCAATTATAAGTTCTACATCAAATTTCCTTTGCTTTCATTACAGGGTTGATTATGTTGATTTCTTGGGCCGATCTAGACGCTGTATGAAGAAGGATTTGCCAAGTCTGCTTAAAATGGATCAGGAACTTCAAGGGAAAAGGTGTGGTTTCTCTAATGGAAGTGCATGTTCCTTGCAGTATGTAACATATATATATTTTTAATGAGAAGGAAGAGGGGTTTTGTTTTGTTACCCCATTCTCAATCCAGGATTGTTGATGCTACTTCTTTCTCTAGATTTACTTTAGACAAACTTCTGCTGGTTACAACATTTTGTCTTAAAAAATAGAGTAGCTACAGAGAAATTGTGCATTACTGTGATTTTATCAAATCTTTCTATTATAAATTCCTGTGGTATTCCGAGGCTTCTATTTTATTTCACCTTGGCAGCTGGCCATTTGAAATAAGAGACCGGTGTATTAGTTTTAAATTGCAACAAAATGGAGACCAGGGATATCAAAAAAAAGCCCAAATGAAATTTCTAATAAACTATTAAGGGACGCTTTTTGATTTAAATGTTGACTAAATCTAAAACATCACTTAAGGAGCAGAGTTTGCAGAGAAAAGTTCTAATAAATTGGCATAGGAGTCTCTCAGATACTTGATGCATCTTTTAAAACTGTGGTTCTTGCATGAAAATTGTGTTTTACTATACCTTCCAGAAAATGCCAGAGGAGTGATTCCTGGTTCTGTTTAACCTGGAAAGTGGTGATAGTACTTTTAGCCATTCCAAATTCATCATGATATTCGAAGTGAATTTGTTAGATCTCCGTTTGTTTGGTTTTGCTTTTCTGTTAAACAGCTGTTTAAGAGCTCTTCTGTTAAAATTATTATGGCAGCACTGAGAATTGTTTCCAGAAAATAATAAAAAGGCACCTCAGCTGAGCCCTTACTGCTGCTGAAGTGAGAATTCATTCACACTAACAACTCATTAGGGTGTTCTCTATATTTTAAGCATAAAGTGAACACAAGTGCTTTGAAATGGCAGTCTCTGCATTGATACAGATGATAGTCGGTCAGCAAAACCAGCTTTCACTAGACAATAAAAGAAAAATATCCTGCTGCTTCTCTTGGGAAAACAAAAATATTTCCCATATTGGGTATTAATACTTGGCATGGACTTCTAGGGTAAATTAATGGCTAGGTTTTTGCTATTTCTAATACTTTTCATTTTCTTATGTTAGATCTAAAATGTTTCTGTATGTGATTGCTAGAATCCCAACAGATACCATTAAAAGTGATTATTTCATCTCCCATTCTATGATTTGATAATGATTTCATAAAGCCTGTGAGAAAGAATGACTTGAAGTCTTTTAACAACATGTTCTATTAGTACGTTGTTTCAGAGGTGATTTTGTATTTCTGTCTTCACTGTGTACGATAGTCGTCAATGCCGCATCACTAAATGGTGCCTACAATGATCTATGTTTTGTAAAAACTGCAATAGTGGATCAGACCCAGTCATACTTTCACTGTTCAATACCATAAAACTAGTAAGTTCTGGTTCTGCTCTGTAATCCCTAACCTTGTTTTTCCTTTTTTTTTCATTAGGCAAAGTCCTGATGGGACTACTCTGTTATCTGAAGACATGAGAAGAGAACTTCAGAGACAGCAGTGGGAAAAAGAAGAAGAAGAAGCCCTCAGAAAACCCATAGGACCCATACATTATGAGGACATTCGAGAAAATGGTATACTTCCATACTTTATATCACTTCTCTGGATATCACCAAGGAGATTAGTTTTAGAGGAAGCAAAGGAAAATTACTTCTTGTACCTATATGGCAAAGTGTAGGTGTGTGTTAAGCCACATGTGTAATAACCATTCAAATTACCAGTATATAAATCTAGATTTATTTTTCCTCAAATTGTGTTTTTTTCAAATGTATTTTTCAAATTTCATTATCCCCCTCCTGTGTTCTTCAGGAATCTTCATACTTCATGTTGTGCGTTGTTGGGAGTAATTCAGTGCCCAAAAGCAGGGTGTATGGTCCTTGTAGTTACTGTCAATTATAAACTGAGTGTAACTTAATTTTTTTTTTTTTTCTTTTCAGAGGCCAGGCAGCTTGGTGTTGGTTACTTTGCCTTTTCTCGTGACAAAGAACTTAGGAATAAACAACGGGCAACACTGGATATGCTAAGAGAGCAGGTAAGAGTTTAAAGAGTAAACATCCTAGTTTCAGTGGTCACTATCTTCAGTTGGTTGTTTCAGTCTTATGCTAGGGAACGCCTGTGGCTGATTCTGAAAATAATTTGGCCTCTTTTTCTGTGTTGAAACATAGCACTTGATATGGATTGCTTTTAGTTGTTTGGTGAAGGAAGATTGTTATAATAATGAAAGAAGATTAATTCATGTTTTCCTTTGCCGTTAAGACACTTGATCAGAGAACTAAACGTGAACAGTTGAAAGAAAAAAGGAAGGCAGCTCTAGATGCAAGGCTGTCTAAACTTCGAGCACGGAAGATTAAGAAGTTAAGGGAAGCTGGATTAGAGGAAGAGGCAGAAAAACTGGAGAATGCAGGTATGATCTGCTGCCTTTTTAAGTTAAGTACTTGCTATTTCATCTTGTACTTGATTGATGGACATTCAATATATTGGTATTGTGTATCCTATATATACAATTAGTGTAACTGTTACGATAGTGAGAGTTCATATAATTGTGTATAGATGTAAAATCATGCCAGAAGTAGTTTAATAATGCAGGTAGAAATGTGGTATGTAGATCGTAGGCTTTTTTTGATTCACACCATACAGATTGAGGTTAGAGCTGCTGAAATTTTACTGGCTTTTTGTTTTTTAAGATGAAGTAGAATAAGAAGTAATAACAAGTTAATTTTGATATAATATAATATAGACTCGTACAGTTTCAGTGCAGTCTGAAAATTGGACGTCCAGCTGACTTCAGCATTTAGGATGATGAATTTGAGTTCTTATCCCATCTCTGCACTCTCTCCCATATGACATTGCCGGTCACTCGTACTGTCTGTCTCCCACTGTAAAATGTGGCTATTATTTCATTATGGCAGAATTCTATGCAAGTGATTAACTGTGAAGAGTTCTGGAAACAACAGTAATGTGCCACTGCTGTTACTGTTGTTCAGAATGTAAATTGTTTTCTCCAGTAAATAAAAGGGAGATAACATGCTAATGTTCTTATTTTTACTTGATTTTCTAATTTCAGTATAACACTCAACACCTTCCTTTTTGGTTTATTAGGCAATAGATTTTCAGCAGCCTTTCTGATACAACTACAAAGATAATGAAGTGTCTCTTGGTAGATAAGTTTCCTGATTATTATCTGGGTTACCCGTTATCTTTTCTGAACTAATATGCAATAATTAAAAAAAAAAACACCTCCCCACTCAGATGCATTTCATTATTGGAATGAAATGACATAACTAGTATGAGCTCTATAAATGCAAATAACTCTTGGTTCCTATTCCTCCTATGAAGTTCATATAGATTTTATCCTGTTACTAACAAAAACTACTCTCTCTTTCTGTAACATAGAGCTGAAAGGTGTTACTGAGGAACCAGAAGCTCCGAGAGTTACTGCAGCAAGTAGAAAGGTTGAGGTTGTCATCCAGGAGAGAAGAGATACAAAGCCTGGCGTGCCATATGTCCGAGAGTGGGATAAAGGCAAAGGTAAGGAAATGTAGATTCAGAAACATTTTTTGGAAGAGTATGCACAATGCTACTTTCATTTCTTATTTTGTGACAAAGTATGGTATGACTGAGAAGCAGTGAAATACTCTCTCCCTTTGTACTGATGACTATCTAGTGTGCAGTGCGGTGATTGGCACTAAGGCAAACCTTGGCAGTAGCTGCTGTAATGTCCCCATAATTTTTTCTTCTATATGAATTATTCTGTTTCTGGATGATCTAGAGAGCTTGACAGAATGACAAATTTCATAGTTCATAAGATTTCCTGTCTGTCTTGATGTGTTTCTGTAGTTTGGAAGGAAGAAGTTACTCATTTTTGCCACTAGAGATCATCTCATCATCTCCATCTTCTAATAACTAAGCTCTTAATGCTTTGCTTGGTTTGTATTTTGATTCACCCCTAACTACTTAGTTGTTTTTCATAACCAATGACTACATTGTTAAAGGATCTTAAAGTGACTAGGATGAGTTATATAGAAGATGGTGGTTATCTTTAGTGCTCAATGCTTTCATTCCTGCTCTGTAAGGAAAGTGGACTGTCAGCTTAGCTAGCAATCTAGTCCTAGATGGAAAAGGAACTTCAAATGGCTTCTCACAACTGCATCTTTTCTGCTTGCTAATTTGTTTTCCCTCCTTTCTGACTGATCTTCAGACCTTGAAATCTATATTCAATCTACCTTTTTCCCTGTTTCTAATAGAACTGATGTTTGGACAATGGTCAAAGAAACAGGAAGAACTCAGAGATGAACGAGATCCAGAATTTGCGCCACCTTCTGATTACTTTCTGGGACAAAAGAAAAATGATAATTACAGAAGTCGGAATTCAAACAGTCCTGAAAATTCCTCTGAAAAACTGGAAACAGAGACAGCACAAAATCAACAGATGCCATCAGCGCAGGTCAACGGCAGCAGCACTGAAGATGTGCCGCCGTCAGTGCGGGCTTACAACAGCAATGTTCAAAATGAGCCGGCATCAACCGGGGCCCGTGATAGTGACACTCAAGCGCCATCATCAGAGGAGGATGACAGCAGCGATGATGACGATACGATGCCATCAGCACAGGCTTACGGCTATGGTGCTCACGGTGTGCTGCCGTCGATGCAGGCATACGGCTATGGCGCTCGAGGTGCGCCGTCATCAGTGCAGGCTTACGGCTATGGCAGTCACGAAATGCCATTTCCAATGCAGGCTTACGGCTACAGCGCTCAAGGTGTAATGCCACCAATGCACGCTTATGGCTACAGCACTCATGATATGGCATTTCCAATGCAGGGTTATGGCTATGGCACCCAAGATGTGCCGCCAGCTATGCAGGCATGCGGCTGCAGCGCCCAAGATGTGCCACCAGGGATGGAGGGTTGCAACTGTGGCGCCCAAGATGCGCCACCAGGGATGCAGGCCTGCAGCTGCAGCACCCAAGATGTGCCGCCATCACTGCAGGCCTGCGGTTGCAGCGCTCAAGATGTGCCGCCAGGGATGCAGGCCTGTGGTTGCAGCACTCAAGATGCAGCGCCTTCAGCGCAGACCGACAGCAGCGACGCTCAAAATCAGGAACCGCTTTACCAAAGTTTAGATGATATGCTGTCTTACTACAGACAAGTGACTTGAACTGAGCAAAATGATAAGCAAGAATTGTGATTTAAATAATGAAATGGAATTATCTTCTCGGCAAGAATATTTTTTTCCCACATCTGGGAAAAATAAGTTCCTGTAAGTAGATAAAAATAAATCTCCTGGAGAGCTAAGCTATTTGACATCATGGCTGTACTTTTGCCCTGTTCTTTTTTTTCCCCCTCTTTATTAAAATTACATGATTTTTTTTTTCAGTACTTACTTTAGTACATATTTCATTTTAACTCTTTGCCACTTATACCTGAACTCCAGAGTATATTAATGGCTTTCTTTCAAAGGAGGAACCTGTTGCTCCCCAGCTAGCTTCTGGTTTGGAGGTACTACAAGTTCAGTGATATCTGTACAAACAGTATTGAAATGGCAGACCCTCTGCTCCTAAATACAGAAAGATTTTAGGAAATTTGATACATACTTAATCTCCTGCCTTTGGGAGGTGCAGAATATTATCTAGTAAACGATGGTGGAGAGTAGTTCACGTGGTCATAATGGCTTCTGCATTCCTGACGTCAGTATATGGCTCATAATTCTGTGAAGCAAATTAGAGCGGAGAGAGGCATTGCAGAAATCAATAACGATAGTTAGACTAAGCATAAACACTGCGCTAAAGTAGAAGTCTTGACACCTGAAATTACTGGCTGGAATATGCCTAATACTGTGCTGATGGAAGTGACTTAACTGTCATGTGCAAGCTGTTTAATTAGGGCAGCCTGGTTGTTACAGCACAGGAAATAAAGGACCTCATTCAGATTCCAACCATCAGTCTGGGAAAGCTTTGTTCAAATGATGTAACTTTTGTGCACTTGAGCAAATGGTAAGTTTGGACTGAAAACAGCTTAGCTTTATGTTGGAATAAACATCTAAGATTTCAGTTGTACTGAGCAATTTCATTTTGTGAGGCAGGGTAGAATTGGTTTCCAGCTTAGGAAAGCTGCTTTTTTAAGCAGGTAATGCATTTGGAAGTATTTTATGAAGTCTGTTGGATAAACAATCCCTTTTGACCAGAAATTATTTAACTAATCCGTATTTAAATTTCATAGCAAGAACGAATTTAGTACTATAGTTTCTTTGTTCTGACAAAGATCAGGCTGAGTGGTTCTGCTGTTTGAAAGAAATTGAAAAAAACAACCAAACAAACAAAAACCAAAACAAAAAGCCAGGCATGTGTTTTATATCTTTGGAGGGTCATAACTTAGAAACCACTATAATGCCCTTGGAAGATGGGGGTCCAAATGCTGCCATTACACTTTGGATAAAAGGAAAATGGAAGATGGAGATTGGCAGAGCTGCTAAAGGCTGCAAAGGAATCACTAGTTCATGCCAACCCAGGAGCTCTGTGCTCAAACTGCTGTTGTATCCGTGTTATATTGTGCTCCTCTTTCTAATTGTTTAAGGCAGCTGGGGGAGGAAGGATCAGCTGGAACATAAAAGCATGAGAAACTCCCCCAGAAACTCCCAGCGTTTTGAAGCTTGCTGGGCAGTGCAGTGAAGCATTTTAGGATGTTCTGGGTTCTGTGCTCATGCTTTCTTAGCCACTCTCAGTCTAGAATCGTCGTACATTACAATTATTTATTAATTAAGCCTCAGAATATTTAATAGCACTATCCCCATTCTGTGGAAAGAAGAAAACTAAAATGCAAAAGGTTACAAAGCAAGTCTGTGGCAGAGCAGTAGTTCAAACCCAGGCTTCCAGCCTGGTTGACTTAAGTCAGA
Source organism: Caloenas nicobarica (assembly GCF_036013445.1). Taxonomy (NCBI): domain Eukaryota; kingdom Metazoa; phylum Chordata; class Aves; order Columbiformes; family Columbidae; genus Caloenas; species Caloenas nicobarica. The sequence continues at coordinate 18,537,080 of NC_088255.1, read as the reverse complement.
GAAGTTTCATATTTAAGATTTCACATGAATCAGTATGTGGAAGTCGTTCAGAGTAGGGTATGATTTCCTTGGAGCTGAAATAACTGAAAAGAGTAGACGAAGTACTTTAAAACATTAGAGCTTGACTTGAATTCATTATAGCAATCATATCCTTCAACAGTTTTCCCTATAAACAAGATTTGCATTTATTCCGCTACTATTTTCATCATTGGCATTCATTTTCTACTGCCTTCTGGGCTTTGTTTTTTCTGTGCCCTTCAGACTGTGGGTAATGTTATGTATATACGTGATTTAGGAGCTATAATGTCTTTGCATTAGTTTAACACTGAGCTGGAGCTGCACTAAAGAATGAAATGCCATTTATAACATAGTATTATGTAAAAACATACGATCAAAGTGTTCCTTTGTTCAGCTCCATTTCCATAGCCTGTATTAAACACAGGAGGATTCTTGGCCAGGAAGGCAGTTCAATGTCTACATTAAACTAAAGCCTATTGAGAACAGCTCTCCCACAGCAGCGATCTGTCACTCTGCCATTTGGTCTCTTTCCCTCTTGTCTTGATTTTTGGCTGAAATGCCTTTGCATATTCTCTCATGCTGCAGAGCACACGTTTCTATTCAATCTGTTTCACTCAGACCAACTCAGGTTAGCTTCACTGTGACTGGCAACCTCATTCATTTCATTTAGCAATTCCCAGGGCAAACTGCTTATTGACACACTGCCAAGGTTGTATTTCTCTCATGTTCTGGCCAGATCTAGAATATGTCTCACATTCCCTCTTCGTCCTCATTTTAAACCACCATAGCATCCAGGGCTACCCCTCTCTCCAAACCCACCAAATTAACACCAAAGCTGATTCACCTAAAGCTTTAAAGAACGTACAGGCATGGGTTTAGACCAGAAAGAGATTATCACACTGTGCTGTCTTGTAGAAGATCCAGCTACCCCCAAAATGCACAAAGGGCATTCAGAAAACTATTAACAGAAGCCTTTGCACCATTAGAGCTGATGGGATGCTGTGCCACAAAAATTCAGAGGACTGTGGTGATTAAAGAATTCCATGATAAAATATGTCCAGTGTCTGCCCTGGTACTAGTCTCCAAGCCCTTGTCTGCAGATGCTGAAGAATGCCTCTCACACACGGTGCCAAGAGTGAACAAGGCCCGCACACGGGAAAGTTCTGGGAAGCTTTTCTCTTTGGGGAGGCCTGGCTTTGGGATGTTAAGGAACAGGTTGCCTGGGATTACACGCTGAGGCTCTGCAGACAAGCATCTCTCTTACCGTGCTAGAGACGTTCTGACCATTGCTGAGAGGGCAGCCGGTCACGGGTGGCCCCGGGGTGTGGGTGTCCAGGTCTCAGGGGTGCTCAGGGCCTCAGGAGTGCCTGGGGAACTGCTTGAGAAAGTCCAGCACAGAGCCACAAACACGATGGAGTGGAGCATCTCCCATGTTTGTGAAGGCTGAGGGAGCTGGGGCTCTTGAGCTTGGAGAAGAGGAGACTGAGGGGGTAACCTCATTCATAGTGATCAATATGTAAAAGGTGAGTGTCAAGAGGATGGAGCCAGGCTCTTCTTGGTGACAACCAATGAAAAGACAAGGGGCAACGGGTATAAATTGGAACACAGGAGGTTCCATTTAAATTTGACAAGACACATCTTCACGGTGAGGGTGCCAGAGCCTGGACCAGGCTGCCCGGGGAGGCTGTGGAGCCTCCTTCTCTGGAGACATTCAAACCCACCTGGACGCCTTCCCGTGTAACCTCATCTGGGTGTTCCTGCTCTGGCAGGAGGATTGCACTGGATGAGCTTTCGAGGTCCCTTCCGAGCCCTGACATTCTGGGATTCTGTGATCTGAAGGGTGTCCGAGCTGTGAGGGGTGTCCGGGCCGTGAGGGGTGTCCGGGCTCTGGGGGGTGTCCGGGCCGTGAGGGGTGTCCGGGCTCTGAGGGGTGTCCGGGCCGTGAGGGGTGTCCGGGCTCTGGGGGGTGTCCGGGCTCTGAGGGGTGTCCGGGCCGTGAGGGGTGTCCGGGCCGTGAGGGGTGTCCGGGCTCTGGGGGGTGTCCGGGCTCTGAGGGGTGTCCGGGCTCTGGGGGGGACCGCCCGGGCTCGCGCGCCGCCGTGAGGCGGGAGGCTCGCGGCACCCGGCGCGCGCTGCCACAGCAGCCCAGCGCACGCGCAGTGCAGCTGTTCCGCGCGCTCCTCCGGCAGCTCCGGAGGGGAGACCCGCTCCCGAGGCGGGGAAGGGCCGGCGGGACGCGGTGCGCATGCGCAAGCGCGCACCGGCGATAACGGACCGCGCGAGGCCCGCGTGTGCGCGGCTGTCGGTGCGCATGCGCCGGCGTCATTCTTCGCAGCCCCTGTGGGGCGCATGCGCACGGCTGCGGTACTGGCCAGCAAGGCCGCCTGCAGCGCGACCGCGCGGGGGCGCCAGAGCCCGGGCGCCGCTCCCGCCGCCCGCCCGGAGCCGCCCGCCCGGAGCCGCCCGCCGAGGGGCCGGACGGGGCCTGGCCTCTCCTCTCGCAGGTGTGCGGTGCCGTTCCTGCCCTGCTGAAACGTGTTTCAAGAGGACGAAGAATGCCGTGTCCCCTCAGTAGTCACCCCAGCCCTCTAGAAACAAGGAAACCTTCTGAGTAGTACCTTGTGCGCTGACATCTGCAGCCTCTTCCTTAGGAGCCAACAACGTCTTCAGATTTACCATGTAACTCCGCACAGACGCAAAGTGCCTCATTGTTGACTGAAGCAATCCCCCCAGCCAACAGCTGCCTTTCCTGTGGGAGCAGCCCAGATCTCGCCATTACCATTCGCTAAGGTAAGAATCGCAGAATGTCCTGAGTTGGGAGGGACCCACAAGGACCATCCAGCCCAGCTCCTGTCCCTGCACAGGACACCCCACAGGTCACACCGTGTGTCTGAGGCTGTTGTCCAGTCTCTCCTTGAACACTGTCAGGTTGGGGCCGTGACACCTCCCTGGGGAGCCTGTTCCAGTGTCCAGCACCCTCTGGGGGAAGAACCTTTTCCTCATGTCCGACTGACCCTCCCCTGGCACATCTTCCTGCCATTCCCTCGGGTTCTGTCATTGGTCGCTGAAGAGAAGAGTTCGGTGCCCACCCTTCCTCCTCCCCTGGTGAGGAAGGTGTAACTGTGATGAGATCCCCTCTTAGTCTCCTCCAGGCTGAACAAAGTGACTTCAGCCACTCCTCATACAGTTTCCTCTAATGCAGACACACTCTGCATTAATTCTTTCCCCCTTAACTCCTACCTTGGGAACATCACATTCCTTCCTTGAAGTTTCCATACCCAGTGTACTGTAACTGCTGTTCCTTTCAAAAATTTCTAGTTCCATAAGCACTGTTTCCCTCCCCTCTCCCCCACAAAGGTATTGCTGGGAGTGTAAAGGAGCTGTAATGATGTTGGTACGCAGAAGTTCAAGGAAAATAAGGTGTAGGTGACTATTTGTAGAACAAAGGCAAGTTCAGCAGCCACTGGGACGACAGGGCATAGTACAACAGTGTACTTAAATAGTAATATGAAAAGGAATATTGATTTGGATAGTGGCTGATGCTAAGGCAATCACTTTGCTGGCAACAGAAGTATAACTTAACCTTTTGTGCAGACAAAACTTCCAGCTCTTACGAGAGCATGTACTGATACCGTGACATCTTGGACAGCTGCAGCTAAACCTCAGCCTCCAGATTAAAACTGTGGATTTTAACACTAAGGCCTGACTTTCCCTGTCAAAAGAAGAGCAGAAGTTGAAATTCAGTCTCACAAATGACTACCAAACCAGCAGATGTATTCAGGCTTCATAAGGTCACAAATGGTCTTCAGTAAAAGTTTAGTTTCCAGTACTAAACAGCAATGCAATTTTTAAAACAAAACCTACAGGTAAAGAGAGAAAATATTACATCTTAACAAAAAAGATTTATTATGACTAAACAAAATGTACAATTTTTCCCAAATGACAGTGAGTTTTCACGACTCCCTGAAGTCTGCAGGTCCATTGAGTAACTCGATCACTTCTTACCCTGCGGTTTGATCAAACTACTTTTTGCCAGACTTCTTTATTCCACCACTGGCTGCCAAAAGAAACAACACAACTAGTTAGACAACTGTTAAAATTTAGTTCCTCATAAAATCAAATCCCTACTAGAGTGCCTGTACAACTCAGATCCCCACTGGTTAATTGTTTTTGCATGTGTTACTCTTCTGTGTTTGTGATCTCACATACTTTACTCCAAACGAATAACTTAACATGAGAAACCAAGTTTCTCCTGGAACCAAATATCCCCTACAAATCTACAACAGAACTAAATATTTCAGCAATTCCTTTTTTCCTTTACAGACACTTTTCATTGTTTATTTCTTATACAGCAGGAGTGTAGTCCAGTCAAGTCAAATTCAAGGCCAAGGGAATAAAAACCTCAGTATCCCTACAGCAACCAGAGTCCCCGGTTGGGATCAAAGCTCCACAGAAACAGGTACTGGAATTATGAGAATTCCAGTTCTCTGGAATTAGCTGTTCTCTGCAGTCCCTATTATTGAAGAGACTAAAGCAGGGTGGAAAAGCACAACATATTAACACAGCAACAAGTGCGGCATTTTTTGCAAATGCTATTTTTTACAGCATGTGTTGTGTATGATGAGTGGAAAGGAAAAAAGAATAGCAAGGCTACAGCAAGACAGGCTGCAAGGGCTGATGGTCGACAGTAGACCTTACACTGCAATATGACTGATTGCATTGCTGAGGCTCTAGGGAATAGCCTCACCTTCCCACAACAACATAATAATCACTGTCTGCTTTGGCAAGCATTGGACAAGGACCAGATGACTGAAATTCAGTCTAGAAAAAGGCAGAGTAATGTCAAGAAAGAACTACGAAGAAATCTGTAAGCTGAAGAGCCCTACGCAGAACAAGTTTAGGATGGTAAGGACGCAGAAGAGAGGCTCAGTGAATTGTTTTGCATTGCTCTGTAATACCAAAGTCATTCTGAGTCCCACACCCGGCACATTTTTTGTACGCTGCTAAACCAGAGGAACTAGATCAATTTGAGATAAATAAACAAGAAATGTCCCAAGTCAGTGGGGCTGGATGGCGCTGACAAGAGACTGACAAGCTCTAATGTGAAAATGCAGACAGAACTGCTGGCTAAGATTTGAAACTTATCATTATAGCCACCATGTCAGAGGACTCATGGACTGTCAGCACAGCTCCCAGATACAGAAGGGGTTCTGTAAAGAACTGAGGAAATACAGACCAGCGAGTCTGACCTTGATCTCTGAGAGGATAACAGAGTCTGTAATAAAGCAAATGGATAAATCGACCCCTGTAAATAGTAAATCCTCCCTCACTGCCCTGCTGTAACTCTGAGGTTATCATTAAGTGCACGGATAAAGTGAATCCAGGGGATTTCATATTTTCAAACAGCATCTGACAAGATGCCATAGCAGAGGTTGTTAGTGAAACTAAGTTGCTACAGGATTGCTGGAAAGGTCTTTCTGGGACCTTTCAAAACTGAAGCTTGCTAAAGAATAGGAAGCAAAGTGTAAGGTCTAATGGTCTTCACAGAATAGAAGAGTGATTAGTCACATTAACCGACCACAGGTCAAAAATACCTAGAGGGAACAGGCAGGGTGCACCTTTTAACGTCTCTAATCCGATCACTGCAAACTCGAGTGCACAGGCTCATATTAATGCATCTGCTATCACTGAGACAAAGACTTGGCTCAATGCACCATCAAGATACACCCTGCAAATGTTCTCCTGTGACACAGCTGACTTTACAGTCCCTAGGCAAAAGGGGTGAAGCCAGACTAATTTCCAGTCACGATTTTCTTTTTCTGCCAGGAATCTACTGCTCTTGAAAAAATTAATCCTCTAAGAGAACAAGGACTGGATCCGTTAAACTTTCAGGACTGTGGCAAAGCCTACATGTAAAATATCTTGAAAGAAAAGGATGATGTGCTAAAATAAGAGTAGAAATGTCTCTGCACCATCCCACTGGAACAGGTTACCATGCCAGACACACCGTGATACCTGCTTAACCAGAACCTGCATCGGGAATTTGGGGATAAAATTGCATAGTGAAAGAAAAGAAAAAACCAGCATCCGTTACTTATCACGTGCACCTGCCACTGACTTTCTGGTGTATGTTAACTAACATAGAAGTACATGCCTTTTTATGTTTCTCAAGCAAAAACGTTAAAATTTTGAAGCCAGCAAGCCCTCCATTTTTCCTATCAGGATGGCACCTCACTTACTGAGGGGCCCTTTTCCAGCAGCCTTTGCTTTCATCTCCTCAAGTTTCTTTTGCTCCTCCTTCTGCTTTTGTTTAAATGCCAGATCTGTCTAAAGAAAAGAACAACAGTGTTTGTTAACATCTCTTCCCCCCAAAAATTCAAAAACAACTGACAAGCAATGAGAAAAAAATTAATGTTCTAAGAGCAATAAAAATCTGATTGAACTGATGCAAGATGGCTGAATACTACAAAATGGGCAAAACCTTGCAGAACCATGAAATATTTGCTGTACCAGAACACGACTAAACTTTTAACTGTGTATGTTTCATCTTTCTGAAATTAAACAAGTATCATTTCCTACCGCATAATCTCATTCTGTCCTCTGAATGACTGATGTTTGCACTAAAACCACTAATTAACATTCCACCAGTGACACTGGGAGCCAAGCACACAAGTGCCGTCTAACAATAAAAAAAAGCATTAATTAAAAAAAAAAAAAATCCTTCCACGCATATGTCAATATTTTTGCCAGGTTTAATACATTTGTATTAGTTCCAAGAAATCCAATGCAAAGTAGTCGTTTTCCCTGGTGCTCAGGATTTTGGGATAACTAATCTGAGGACCCTGACAATTGAGATTCTATAGATTATTCACCAGTCCAGTCCGTGGCTCAACTACCTTTATAACTGGAAAGTTTTCTTCTTTGTTAAGTTACAGCTTCCCTTGTGGCAATGTAAGCTTCTTACTTCTCCTGCCTACCCCTCAAAGAATAGAATATTATGTTTCTCTCTCCAGGCTTTCCACTTTTTTATTTGCTTGGTTTATTTGTTTTGTTAAATTTTGGGTTTTTTTCTGTAAACTAATGTGTTTTTCCTAGTAAATCAATCCCTCCCATTGATCCACTTCAGTGTTTTTTTTTTCTTGCGATGTGTTGCCCCCAAGTTCTTGCACTATTGCAATACTGAGAGGAAAATATATATGATTACACTGTTTGACATCCACGATTTTATTTATACATCTTTTATCATTTTCTTTTGCAACACCTGATTTTCCAGGTTGATGTTCAGTGTATGATCTACATCTCAAATTCTGTCAGGTGGACCTAGAGTTTAGCCAGCCATTCTCCTTGTATAAGTTAATTATTCTTACTAAAGAAAGGGACTTAGCATACATGCTTAATTAAATTAACCCATTTTTTTAACCTCTGATTTAGTAGGATTACTTTGGCCTCTGACAGTCTGTGGCCCCTCCAAATTTTCTGGTTTTTACCAAGACAATAAGCCACACTGTCAGTCAGTTAGCCAACTGAGGCACTAACCAAAATAATACTTAAACTCCAATCGAATACAACGCTTTGCAAAACCCCACTCGCTGTGTCTGTGCCATCAGACACCAAATTGTCAGAAACTGCTGCCAGAGCGCGGGATCCCAGAAAGTTGCACGTTCCCCTTCAGCTCCTTTCATGGTCCCGTTCCTGACTTATGGTCCAGTTCCTGACTCGTGGTCCCGTTCCTGACTTGCGTTTGGGAACGTGACCTGCACCAGCAGCAAGAACCTGCACCGTCCGTTATTCTCCACACACTGAGCTCTGCCCTGCTACAGAACACAACTGCCTTTGTTGTCCACACCTTTACTCAAATTCATACTGGCTATTCATTCTTACACTATTATAACTTGGATCCTTGTAAGTACTCAACTGGTTCTACCATTTCTCTTATTTAGACAGCTATGATTTTTTTTTTCCTTTTTCAAAGAGACATCATATTCATCTTTTTCCAGCCACCGGTGCCTCATCCATCCTCCGCAATCCTCAGAAATAACAACTTATGCCCATACTCTGACCCTTACAGTTAAGTATCTCTAACGTGAGTTTCACTGCTACCCAATTTATTTTAACTACTTGATAATCCCCGTTTTTTGTATCCTGTTCCAGGCTCTTGTGGCGGTGTTAATTTGTCAGGACTCCAGAGCCCAGCGCGCTGCTTGCGGAGGACACTCCGGCCTCCTCCGCCCGCCAGCACCGCCGCGATCACCGGAGGGACGGCGGCTGGAAAATACGGGAAACCGGGGCGGCGACAGCTCAGCCCTTGGTCCCTTACAGCAAGCGTTACCGTCAGAACGACGTGCCGTTTAAAAAATAGTGTATTGCTGCGGAAAGCGGCCCAGGCCAGAGCCGAGCGGTGCCCGCCCGGTGCCGCGGGCCCCCCGGGACTCGCCCGCCGCCTTACCTCGTCCAGGTCCTTCGTCTGCTTCTTCGGCTGCTTCAGCGGCTTCTTCTTGCCGCCTGCAAAGACAGAGGAGACAGTGAGGCCCGGGGAGGGGTGCGGGACCGGGGACCCCGGGCCCGGCCTTACCCTCTCGGCCCGACATGGTGCCCGCTCCGCCGCGCCGCCCCACGCCCGAGCGCGCACGGGACGCCGCTTCCGCCCTGGCCCCGCGCGGCCGCCGTAGCGCTTCCGCCGCCGCTTCCGCCTGAGACGCCGGGCCGGGCGCCGGGCAGGTCGGAGGTGCCGGCGGCGCTGGGTGGTGGGTGCGGCTCGGCTCGGCTCGGCTCGGCTCGGCGCTCCGGGCGGGAGCGGCGTAGGCGAGGACTGGCGGTGGAGCCCCCGGGGCGGCCGCTCCCTCCCGCGGGTCGCCCTCTGTGTGTGAGGTGAGGCCGGTGCTGCGGGCCGGGCCGGTGCTGCGGGCCGGGCCGCTGCGTGGCTCCGAGAGGCGGTGACCGTCCGGCTGCGCTGTCTGTAGGGACCGGGAGTGCAGGCTCGTAGCTCTGCGTGCGGTGGAAGGGCTCGGTCGTCTGTAAAAATCAGAGGGTTTTTTTCCCCTCAAGTATGAGAAGTAGAATTGTAAATGTGTGGTGGCGTATTGCAAATTCTGTTTCTACGTTTTGGCTGTGACAAAAGAGATTGCTACGAAATGAGATCGTTATTAGTCTTATTTGTGTATCTAGTGTCCTATGTGTGTAGCAGCTGAGGTCTAAACGTTTTGACAGAATATGTCAATGTCTGCAGGCAGAGGAATCTCATTTTCTTACAAGAGAAGCAGGAGAGAGCCAAAGCGTTTTATCTCGGATGAAGCTTTTGTGACTGTCTTAGGTCCTGTTAGCTCAGACTGAGATTACTTTCTTTGCAGTCTGTTTGCAACGGTCTACATAGAAATTATTCTAAAAATCTCATCTTTTTCCTTTTCCTGTACTGTCTCCATAGCCTGAATATTTGGTAAAACTCTTCATGTAGTAGTGCAATTAAAATTAAAAGAGGGAAATCTTGCAGTCTAGAATGGACAGAGGTGAGCTGAGGTTTTACTGCATGGCCTGCAACACAGAGTACGTGTTGTAACGGCAAAACATGTGAGCGGTGTTGGAAGGAGACAGAATTTGCTTCCTTTCCATTTACATTTTTATCTACCATATTATTATGTATATGAACCAGCTGGTACGAATTGCACAGTGCTCTTTGGTGTTATTACAGTTTGTTAGAATATACATAACAGGGAATGAAGCTGTGGCATTCAGAATCGGTAACCAGCTAAAAGCTGATAAAAAACCTGTTCCAGTAGGAGGAATCCTCTCCTGTGGAAATGCCCGGATTTTCACATAAGTGATGTCATTAGCCACCTAAAATCAACATGGAAAACTGTTTTAAAATAATTTTTTAAAACTCTGCAGCAACTATCAAACCTTCTCAATAACCCATGTTTCTATATTATATTAGTGAAAACCTAATATAGTCATACTGAAACTTCATATAAAACCTTATTTGAAAGTTTTCCTGTTTACAGTTTTCAGAGGAATGCACTCACTTAGAAATTAAGATCTTATTTACAAATCATCAGGCAAAAACCCATAACTAGCAGTCTGCTTTTGTAGTGTAAGCAAGAATTTTAGGCTAATTTTGAAATGCAGCCCTAGCTTTGCATTCATTACCTGATATTTTTCTGATCTTGTTGCTCTTCCTTATGTTTTACGTTGCCTTCAGCACTTCTGTGCTTTCTCTCTGTCCTTTATGCCTCTGCATTCTTCAACACTTAGACTTCGTGTATCTGTGGAGTGTAAGATAAAGGGAATGATCAAGCCCCATTTCTTATTGAGACTTTTTTCCCATCTCTGTCTTTTTTCGTTTTCTGTTCTTTTGCAGAGTTATTGGTGCCTGTGACGTGGTACAGCAAACTCAAGTGCAAAATCTCACACGGCAATCACTTTTGTGCTGAAGCATTAAATTACTCTGAAGCTGCTCCTTCTGGTACTGGATCCGCACATGATCACTATTCACGCAGTGAGAGAATTAGTAATCAAGAAGCATGGTGGACGTACTTACTAACAGCAGAAAAGCAGGAATCTGTGGCAGAACTGCCCCTTGTTGAAAATTGTGCAAGTTCTCTAGGTAAGTAGTGGTGTATAACTAGTGATGGTTTAGCTGTTCTTGAATTTTGTTTTGGTACACTTGTAGTTTGAAGAGGTATTAATCAGCCATACTTCAATAATTTTTCTCCTTCATCCTCGTAGCACTTTTATTCAGTGATTAAATTCAAGACATGGGGCCAATGAAATACAAGTCAAGTGTGTCCTCGGTGTCCTGTGGTCTGCAATATCACCATTCGTTGATAAAGTGGAGTCCAAAAATTAATTTACACATAGTACGGACTTACTGCTCATCAGCACCTAAGAGGCCTGAAGCCAGATCTGCAATAGAAGTGACCATGGGTCTTCTGAATCGGCTGACAGAAGCTGGGACCGTTTTGGGAAAAAACTCTCTTCAAAAAGTGTCTGCAACGTGCAAGAGTTGGTGGGACAGATATGAAGAGTTTGTTGGAATTAACGAAGTTCGAGAGGCCCAGGGAAAAGTGACAGAGGTAAACATGGAGATAATTTGGAAATTTAGAAATTCCGAGTTGAGCTATATGAAGTATAAACACTGTGAGGCAAAAAAAGAACGAACTCTAAGGAGAGTTGTGTCTTTTTACCGTGCAGGTGCTATGAGTGTTCTGTTCTATGCATGTTAGTAAAAATAGCTTATACCTTAGATTGAAATGGAGCGTGCTTTGTTCTATTGTTGGTTTTGTTTGGTTTTGGGTTTTTTCCCCCCAAAATTCTTAAAATTAGCAATTTAGAACTGTCTGGTAAAAAGTCTCTAAAATAAATACTCTTTTTCTCTCAGGCTGAAAATGTCTTTATGATAGCTCGGGGGATAGTGCGAGAGGCTCGTGAAAATGTAGAAGCCCAACAGATGAAACTGAAGGAAGTTCGGGACCGGCTGGACAGGGTCTCTCGGGACGACAGCCAGTATTTAGAACTGGCTACGCTGGAACACAGGCTGCTGCAGGTAATTTGTTGGTACTTGAGCAAATACGATGAAAATCTCTGTGCTTTGCTTCCATCACTAGTGACTGTTTTTGCAGATGCAGTTCAGTTCTGAAGTTTTTCTGATGATGCTCGTTTTAGTTAATTGTCGTAGATTATTTGATCTACTATGCAAATCATATACGTTAATGCTAAAATAGGGCGGTGAATTTGGAGAAGAAAGCTGAAGATAGTGAGCCTAGAAAGTTGAGTGGTGACTCGACATGACTTGTCAACAAAAAGCTGGGATTCAATGAATTAACCTCCTCTGTGAGGGGAGAAGCTCCTCTCTGGTTGTTAATCTGTGAAGACTCTCTCAGCTGCCTCCTATGTGGCTGCAGCACCCAGGCAATTTATTAAAGCTTTTGTCAGAGAGCAACAAGAGCAAGGCTGCTGTGTGTGGGGGAGAAAAAGCAAGAGGATGAGGCTGGGGCAGTACCCTCAGCAACGGGACACCTCAGCTGGATGAGCCAAGCAGGGCTGGTGACACGAACATGTTTATTAACAGTCCATCAATTGGAGATCAACACAAGGTAGGAAATCCAGATGAAACTACAGGAACAGCAGGGAAGAGGCCTGGAAGCAGGTACACCTGTGGCAAAGCCCACGCAAAGAGGGGGTACCTGTGCCTGAGCTTAAATTGAGCTCCCCAGTCAGTGGGTGGAACATCAGGAAAGAACTATAGAGCCGTAGTTGTCTAAATAAGGGATCGGGTCTGTGTGGATGAGACTTGAAAAGAGCTCTGTACAACTATGAAGAAAGGTAGAACTCAAGTCCCTGCTGTCCATAAGGTGGTGGTGCCATCTTACAAAAGAAATACATGCTTGGAAAAATGAGAATATTTCTGGGAGATGCAGCGAGCTGACGGACAGCTCACCACCACCCAAAGCAGTGATTCCTTTGCTAAAACAGTGGAATTGTACTGCGGGAAAACAACCGGAAAACTTTCCACTATTTTACTGCGATAAAATGGTTTACAACAGGAACTGCCCTGCTGAAGCCAGTGAGAAGGGAGAAAGGGAAGACATTTGTCTGTGAGCGGAGTAAGGAAGAGAAGGCAGAGGAATAAGAAGTGTCTACGTTCATGCAATGAACACATCAGAGACATCCTTTCCAGTCCTATTTTCAGTTCCCATTTAAGGGGTTTAGAATTGAAAGGAAGAAATATCATAAAGGCAGTGTTTGGAGAAGGAAGCAGCACCTAAAAAATGAATGTAATGGGGAGAGAAAGACTTTCCCCACTCATACCCTTTTTCTGTCATCAGCATGTGACAGATTCTTGTGTAGAGGATCATCTGTAATTCTCAATGACCTTTTCCATTTCTCAGTTTTCACTTAAAATGATGTCTCATTGACTTAAGTAGGATTAATAAAGAAAATCTCACATTAAAAGGAAATTTTCTGAAACAGAACTAATGGATGCTCTTCATTTCCATTCCTTCATCTGCACTGGGGTTTTGGGGGATTCTTTTATTTTTTTTTTAGTGTAGAGTGTATAGCTTCATATTATACCTCATATTGTACCTTCTCCTTCAAATCACTGTGTTTCTTGCAGGAAGAGAAGAGGTACCGAGCTGCCTATTTAAATGCGGAAGAATCTGAGAGAGAAAAATTCTCTCTGTTCTCTGCAGCTGTACGGGAAAGCCATGAGAAAGAGCGAACGAGAGCTGAAAAAACTAAGAACTGGTCTATTATTGGTTCCGTACTGGGAGCCATTATAGGTGTTCTTGGTTCCACCTATGTTAATCGAGTAAGGCTGCAAGAATTGAAAGTTTTGGTGCTTGAAGCGCAGAAGGGCCCCATAAATCTGCAAGAAGCCATCAAAGAACAGGCCTCCAGTCATTCCTTACAGCAGAAGGATCTCAGTGACGTCATAGCAGACCTGAAAACTGTGCTGCAAACAAGGACATCACAGGAAATAAAAGAAGGCGCTTTGGTAACTAGAGAAGACAGGAATGACTCCATAAATATAGATGCTCTCTTAATTCCTTTAAACGAACAGCTAAACTACACTAAACAAGTCAGTTCATGTCTCGGGAGTTTGCAGCAGCAGTTTAACAGTCTGCAGGAGAGTCTGGCGCAAATGATTTTGGAGATGCAGAGTGTTAAACTTGCGGTTCATTCCAGACCTACAGAAAGAGCAATGCCGAGGTCTGCAGTGGAGGGTAAGGGCCAGGTTTCTGCCGTCAGAGATGTGATTTTAGAGTTGTGTGATACCGAGCGGAGACTGGAAACACAAATCAAGAGAAATTCTGTTTACAGCACAGCAGTGACATGTGCTATGTTTGCTATTACTCTGCCAGTGCTCTATATCATACTTAAAGGGAACTGATCTCTAATAAAAGTAAACTTGCACTCTAAGTACTTAGAGTACAAGTCTGAATAAAGTTGGGTTAGCATTTCTCGTTTTGCTTGCTTCTGTGTATTCAGAGAACTTGTAAAGACTTAGTCCAGCCACTGCTGCAGGCTCCACGCGAACAGTCTTTGTCATGCCTTGTGGTTTGAACTTCTCAAGCAAAGGAAATTCCACAGTTTCATCTGATGATTTCATTCACTCCTTCACTCTTTTACTATCTAGTCTTCTATATCATGCCAATCAGTGACACTCACTCTGGAGCTGTATTTGTGATTTTCTGTTCAAGTGATTCTTTTGATCTATCATTGATCTAAATGCTTCATCTGTAACCCTTTATAATTTTTACACTGATTTCTTCACAGTTTTGCAGTTTGTCCACAAACATTAGGAGTCATTTTACGAAGGCAGAAATATTTGCCCTGAATTTTTTGTTTTGTTTTGTTTCTTTTTTTTTTTTTTTCCTTATTAAAAATTCTAGATCCAATGCAATGACTTGCAATATGACAAATAGCAGGGGCCATGCAAATAAGAAGGCTTGAAGTTTCCATGATACAATGTGACTGTACGTCCAGATGATGCATTTAAAATACATTTAAGTTACATGCAGTAACTTTTTCCTAGTACGGTTTATCATGAGGTATCCAAAAGCATTTCTGGAGCTTGAGCTATTTGTCACTGATAGCTCCATGACCTGAAGGGCTTGCAGGCAGGGAAAAAGGGTTCAGATATAGAAATGTCTTAAATATGATGATGTTTATTATGCAGATGCAATAAAATTGTCCTTTCCCTACAGACTTCCCTAGGTATTTTGTGGTTTTAGTAATCATTTATGGGGCAATCACTTTCTTATCCTTACTAGCATCTCAGAACTTTCTCTGGTTTTTATTCTTTTTCCAATTTTGTCCTGTCTGGAAACTGAAATGCTGGTCTACAGCAGGTGCTTTTAAGCCAGTATGTTAATAGTAACAGGGTTATGAAAACTATTCCAAAATAATATTTGGACAAAAGTGAAAGGTCCAGCTGCCTGTTTTTCCTAGAAAGGATGGAGAATGTCTGGTTGTGGAAAAACGCTTGTGTAAACAGCCATATGTCAGTACCTGTGTGTGACCTAACACAAAGTTGTTGGTACCTCTGTGATATTAAGTAGTTTTCTCTTCAGAATGTCTAAGTTGTGTTTAGCATACAGTCTGATAAGTAGGGGGTTTTGGTGTTTTTTGTTTTTTTCCCCATCGGCTCTTTCTAGTTTCTTCTGCCCAGTAGCCACGTTAAAAGACACTGAGGTTTTGATTGTAAGCTCCTAAGACTGGAACATCTTTGGGACAGGGACATTTGCTCTATGAGGCACTGACTTCCTTTGGTATCATTAGGTGCTATTAGAACACGACTGAATAAACAATCAATCTTAGGAAAGATCTGTGATGATTCACTGCTTGTAAGGGAGATGAAGTATGCGAAATGGTTTTGGGAAGGACCACTGCTGATTTATACATTGGTAAAAATGGAGTTTGTAGTATGAAGTGAATAACAAGCATATGTCAGGGAAGCTGTTTGATGTGATGCCTTGAGAACTGGGATAAAAATTCCCATAGCCTAGCTGTATGAAGAAGTGTACATACAGAACAATGCAGTTTTCTAAATCTGTAATATTTCATTTTTCTCATTTCCCAAATATTTTTACAGGTTATACTTCTTGCAGGAGCTTGATGAAAATCAGAGATGAGTGTGTAATTAAAGGGGAAGAGATAAGACAATGGTTCTATTTGTAATTTGCCAACACTAGTTATTTTGTACTGTTTAGTTTTTTGTAGTTTTGTTTTGATTATTTTTGTTTGTTTGTTTTTTCTTTCCCCTTCAATTTAAGTACATAAAGTTAGGCTGCCTTATTGCATAAGTAGCTGAATTTTAGATACTCAGCATTGCTGAAAATTGTGGATTATCTATACATGAGCATGGTTTTACAATGCTGCATGTTAGGCAGCTAAACTTCAAAGCTGGGGCAACTCTCACTGAATTGTACTTGGTGGCATCAAAAATGAGTAGAGGTCCAAGGCTAAACTTGTATACAATAAAGAAGAGAATAAAAAACCCAGGAGTTGTTTATTGTCCTGAAGAGATCTGCTTTTTACCCGTTTAAAGAGTGTTTGATAGCAGGTAGCTGTAACATTACCTAGAGTTATGGGAAGAAGTCAGTCGATGAGAACAGTAGCAAACAGATCTGTGATAAATGAGTTTGCAATACGTGACCTGAAATTTGAGAAGAGCTGGATGGATGGTGTGATGTGTTTGAAGATGAGAATAACTGGATCTCAGCCTGTGGAGGGAGTTTGGAAGATTCAGGAATAGCTTCTGTGTGCAGCATTGTAGAGCTGGCAGAACTCACAAGTGATTACTGGGGTTCTCTTATTTCTGCTCTTCCGTGAAATCCTTGTATGTGAAGTGACAGCACAATAATTTCAATTAGGAAAAAAACCCCATAATTAACTGTCTATATAATAATTAGGAGGGCAGATTTGTGTATTCCCTCAATTCTGGGTTAATCATCACTCCATTGTGGGAATGATCTAAGTGTGTAGTTTGGCGCGGTGCCGCACATGTACCCCAAAGCCAGAAGGCGCGGCTGCAGCAGGAACGGCTGTACCTTCCGCGAGCTGAAGGCGATATCCAGGAAGATACTAAAACACAGACTATACATGTAATCTGTTCAGTACTTTATGTTAAATCTTTGTTATGGTAACGCAGGCAGCAAATACACGTTTGAACAAAACCAGCGCAGCTTTACAGTGGTGTTTGCTCACAGTAGTTCAGGTACTTTTGCAGTACTGACAGTGATTTACAACAAGTGCAAGTTTCCTGATGATTCAGCCATGGCTAAATGAATGGTTCATTGCCTGTGCTCTTCTGGGCTATTTTGGGTTTTTTTGGAGGGGGTTATTGTTTTGTTTTTTTAAAAGGTTATCTGTTGCATACCTATGGATTATTAACAAAGTTTATAATAGTTAGTTGAATTTCGCTTCTGGAATGAGGTCTCCCAGCTGAAGCTTTCCTCAACAAGAAAATTCTGCCTGCTAAAGCCTTTCAAGACTTCAATTCTTGCTCTTTCTGTGAGCAGAGCCCGCTCTGGGCAGGATGGCTCAGCCAGGCCTGTGTCCCGAACGCCCGTCAGGCAGGAGGGATGCTGGCTGCGATAGTTTGTACAGGTCTAGTGAGGCCAGGGACTGACCTAGGCATTGTGTATCGGTCAGAGAACGCCAGGGCTGATTGAAGCTAATTCCACTGTCAGTCAAGACATGGAAGATAAGTTAAAGAGAGAACCTAGTAAGAGCAACAGGAAGCCCTTTGACAGACATTAACTATAGAAAAATGGGTGTCAGTGGCCTGAGCTTGGCCCATGTTGAGTTATTTTGAGCTCTTACTGCTCCGTGAGAAACCACGAGTAACTCAAAAGCAAACAGCCTGGTGGCCGTGGAAATAACTCCTAATGAGGTCACTGCAGACTTCTAACAGTAGGGGCATTCTGAAGAGAAAAGTTGCCATTCCTTCCACTCATGAAAGGAGTAGCAAATGTTGCTTATGAATACAGGACAAAACCAATTATATGTGGTGTCACAATCAGGATATATATATTTATTCATTAACACTTGAGTTTTGCATGTTCCAACATCCGGTGAGAAGTTAGAGGTGCTCCTGTTGATTTCATTGTAACTGTCTGTTTGCAAAAGATGTTTCTTTCACAAAGTATCTTCTAAAAACAAATACTTCCATCTTTAAGGAGCTGAGGAGTGGTAGAGATGTCCTGTTTACTTCAGAAGCAGGACTGAGATTTACAGTAGGTGTGAGGTTCACGAGCTCAGAAAAGGGAGACAATGCTGGGTTTGTCTAGAATATATTTAGAACTGTATTTTATTGCCAGATTTTTGCTAGCAAGTTATATTCGTGACCTTCCTCATAAAACAGAGAGAAGTGCAATTTCTGGTGTTTGGCACTTGGTGGATAATCTAAGAAGGTGTGAGCTTAAATAAAGCAAAAAACAGCTGGGCCACAGTTTTTATTTTTAAGGAGAATTAAGACTTCAGGTAATTATGGTTGTGGCAAAATTTTGGAGTTTCCATCATGGGAAGTTTTAAAGAATGGTTTAGATAAATATCACTAGGTTTGATACAGATATAGACAGATCCTGCCCTGGGACAGGATGGATTCAGTGAAGAGTTTTCAAACTATACTGTTTTAAGTGCTTTTTCTTTTTCTTTTTTTTTTTTTCTTTTTTTAATGAAGTGAGAGAGTCTATGGATAATTCGATGCCCTAGTCATCCTAGTGCAGGTTATCCTATACTGCAAGTTATAGCAGGATGAGAAACTGTTGTTCTGGGAAAATAATTAATTGCTCAGTTTACTACAGGCCATGTGGCGTTGGGCACCAGGACAGAGGGAGAGCAATGTATGCACAGCTGCAATAAAGTATGATCCTAAAACTATCGCCTTAGTAATTATTTTTCAGAATCAAATTTGTAAAGTGACTTCTTGACCAATTTTGAAATACTATAAGGAGGTTTTTTTAAAGACTGTTTTTCATAGAACTTTGCACACTTCTGTTGTAAGCCTTTAAATGGCTGCAGCCTACACTGGCCTTCCTGTGAGTTTGCCTGAAGCAAGCTGGCGCATTAAAGATTATTTTATTGAAATACTGGCATATCACAAGCTCCCAGGAACTCTCCTGTGCTTCAACACTTGTTTTTCTAAAAAAACAAAAGAAAACACATCATCTATGTTGATTCAGTGAGCCGATCACCCAAACCTCTGTATTAGTTTTGTGCATATAATCTGCTCCATCAAATACATCCAGTTCTTGGGTTTTGTGGGGGTGATCGTGACAATCTGTGGCTAGAGCCCCACCTGCAGTGTTGGAAAACTTGTTCATTATGACACTGGACATGTCACATGCAAATGCTTGGGCCACAGAGCTCCAAGATAAAGGGATTGTCACAAGCATCCTGAGCTTGTTTTGCTGTGTCCCACAGAGAGAAAAGTAACCCTGTGCAAATCGGTGCGTGACAAGAGAGGCTCTTACTCTGTTCCTGCAGGTTCTGGGATGCAGGCACTGCTCAGACCGCACTTTTTTTGAGGCACGTTCAAAAGCAGATCCCTAAATGTCGACAGCCTGCTGCTAGCAAACCTGTAGGTGCCCAACTGAGGGTAATGAAAACCTTCATGCCATTTCTAAATGTTCTGACAAACTGAAAACTTGAAAGCAAGAGAGTCAGATTTAAAGTAGGGTGGATGTAGTCAACCTCCCGTTGGTCCCTGAATTACTGCTCTAAATGCGGTTTATTCCCAGAAGCTACAGACAGCATTCAGATATCCCTCGTGACTTTCTTAACTCCTCCTCTCCAAGCAGGAGATGAGATGAAGAGTAAGAAGAAAATCAAAAGGAGCATAAGCAGCTGCTAGCCTTGTGATTATCATAATAGTTACGTAAGAGACTTAGCTAACCTGCTTAGAACCAGCCACGAACAAGGGCTTTTACAGAGGAGGATCCTTTATGGATTTAAATATGTATAAAAAAACCCTTCTGAACAAATGGAAATCAGAAGCTGTTTAAATTTGTTCCTCAATGTTTGTTCTTTGTGTAACACAGTTTTCAGCTGTGTGACGTTTGATAACTAGTATTTTCTCTAGTTTATTTTTAAGAGCTGCAGAAGATTTTTGCAGACCAATCAAAACTCCTCCCTGCAGAGGGAATGTGTAATCTTGTGGTGATTTTATGATATCCTGGTCACTCCAGAGGGCTCTAATACAGTAAGAGGGGTAGGAGGGGGGCACTAGAACATCCTTCAAGTGCACAGAAGCTCTTCTCGCGCTGCTCCCAAGGCAGACCCTGCCATGGACAGGAGGAGAAGGTGCTTTTTGTTCCTTTTAAAGTGAAGCTTGCAGATATTTTTTACCAGATGGAAGGGGCTGCAGGTTGGGACTGGCTCTGGAGAAAAGGCACAAAGAGGATTAGTGTTTTGAGTCAGGGATGTGTTGGAGCAAAGAAGAATTTGGGGGTTTTTAACACTTAGTCACCAAAACTGGATTTTGGTGGAAGCAGTTTGAGTGCAATTAAAATGTCTCTGATCATATGATGAGACAATAATATTCTGTTCAGTGAGCTCTAACCTGAAGAGCAATTCAGTGTGTTGGGTGTGGTAATAGGATGGAGTTTTTCTCTGTGTGATGAGAGGAGCAAGTAAGGGATCATCTCCTGATGGGGGTCCTTACAGGCTTGTGCATACACTGGGCCCCAAGGACTCCCCAGAATAAGAGTGCCAAGGAGCCATGGTCCAGAGAGGCAGCTGGCATCTGTTTCTGAAATAATCCTTCCTCTGGGGGACTGTTCAGCATCTCTAAACTTTCAGACATATTTTTTCCCTCATAAAATAGCCGCTTTTTGGGCCAGGGGTGGGAGTGTGAGAGGCTGATTGATTGTAACAAAAAGAGTAGATGTTTAATGACACTTCTGGACATGGGACTTGTACCAACTATGTTCCTCTGAAATGCCAGAAATGCACGTGGGAGGGAAGCCTGATTCAGACTTTCAGAGCAGCTTTGTGTCTTGAGTGGAGCTCTGTAGCTTCATCTAGCCAAAAAAGAAGTGATGGGCACCCCTGGCATACAGCTAATTCTGTCCTTTGCACAACCCTGGCCAGTGCCCGTTTCCTTTTCCTCAGAGTCTGCTTTGACCTACAGCTACCGTATCACTTCTGCATGTCCTCAGGTATCTCCTGTTTCTCCACACAGAATTTGTGGCCAAGTGATAAAGGCACAACTTCATCTTTTGTCTGGGATTTTCGAACATTTGGCAGTCAGCTCAGCAGGCAAATGGGCACTGGGCTGTGTAATTGTATTCAGTAAATAGAGCTGGTCACTGTGTGTAGATAGCAAGTCAGTTGTTAGAATAACTGTACATTTGCTGATCAACAACAGAACAGAGACCAGCACATCTGGAGAACACAGAAGTTACAGTGTCGGCAAGAAAAATGGGAGCATTAATTCTGTCTGTCTGTAGAGCTTTTACTGACAGAACTTACCCCTAATTCAGAGAGAGGTTTTTATGCAATCAATTCTCGGGGGCAAGAAATGCCTCTGTCTGTTACACAGAGCACCAGCCTCTGCTTTTCTCATGACTGGACCTTCCAGCTTTGTGGGAATAAAAATCACAAAACCAGCAATCGGTTTATATTACACATATTACTTCAGGCCCTTCTGCTTTATGATGCTTTTGTCTCCACTGACTTTCAGCCGGAATGGTATGTTCTTCACTGTTCTCTAACAAGAGATAACTATGCTTTTGTCACATTCTTGAATCTTGCTAACGTCCTGGTTCCCACATACTCTGCAAGTGGGAACGGTGCTGTATCTCAGCCACCCCGCACTGTGTTTGTACAGGATGATTCCTAAATAAGTAGAAACTGGTTTTGCTATCAGATTTTGCTCCCTGTGTGTGCTGCACCGCTGTCGATTCCCACTCACCCACACCTCTTGGCTGAAGACAAAGGCTTGTCGAACCCAAGTTACATTGCTATGAAATTCAGAGAAGAGAAATGCTGCGATTTCTTCCAGAATTATACAACGGTTTGGGTTGGAAGGGACCTTCAGGGACCTCCCCCGTGCCCCCCCTGCCATGAGCAGGGACATCTGCACCAGCTCAGGTTGCTCAGAGCCCCGTCCAGCCTGGCCTGGGATGCCTCCAGGGATGGTTCATCCACCACCTCTCTGGCCAACCTGGGCCAGGCTCTCACCACCCTCAGGGCCAACAATTTCTTCCCCGGGTCTGCCCTGAATCTCCTTCCTTTAGTTTAAAACCATCACCCCTTGTCCTATCGCAACAAGCCCTGCTCAAAAGTCCGTTCCCAAATATATATAGTATATATATGGAAAATATAGTTTTAAGTCCAGCTCTCAACATTGGCTGCAAACACCTCTGCAGCAGCAGTTTGCCCGGCTGGCACCTGCCGCGTCTTTTGGCGGCAGCACCCAGAACCCCCGCCGCGGCCAGGTCCTCACCAGGCCTCGCACGGCAACGGCTTCGCGCTGACTCGTCCAGCGCAGCGGCTCGTTGTCCTGCGGCGACGGCTGCCCCTGGTCCGCCAGGAGCGCGGGCCGGACGCGGCTCCGGCTCCCGCGGCGCTGAGGGGGCCGCGGGCCACGCCCCGCCGGCGGCAGCCAATGGGATCTCGCCACTGGCCGCGAGCGTGGGGGCGGGCCAGCCGGCCCCTATAGGGTGGGGCGGCCGCGAAGGCGTGGCCTCCGCGGGGCGGCCGGCTGCTATTGGAGGAGCCGGGCCCGGAGGGGCGTGGCGGCGAGGGGGCGCGTGCCCCCGCGGGGCGGGGCGGGCGCGCGGCGTGGGCGGGGCCGCGGGTCGGTGCGGGAGCGCTGCTCGGCGGCGGCGCGGCGGGAGCGCGGCGGGGCGGCTGCCGCGGCAGGTGAGGGGCGGCGGGGATGGGGGTCCCGCGGCGCGGCGGGGGGGAGCAAGAGCTGCCGCCGCCAGCTCCCTGGCCTGCCCGGGGGGGCGCTGGCGGCGCGTTACCGGGGGTCAGCGGCCGGCGGCAGGTGCCGCCCGGGGGCCGCGCTTTGTCTGTGTATGGGGGGATGGGCGCGGCCCCTCTGGAGCGGCGGGGCCGCGGCTCAGCGAGGCTTCCCGGGCGGGGCGAGCCGGGGGGGCTCCGGTGGGCAGGGTAGCCCCCCGAGCCCGGAGCCGCCCCCGCTGGGCAGCGAGCGGCGGTGAAGCGGGGTTGCTGGGCGGGGAGTGCCGGGTTAGCGGGACCGGCTGCGGCCACCGCGACCTTGGCAGCGTTCGGAGCGGAGTGGCGGGGGCGGCACCGGGCGGGCGGCGGGGCCAGGACCGGGCAGCCCTTCCGACACGGCCGGAGACCGCCCGGTCCTCGCCCCGCTCCTGGGTGTGCAACACCCAGTGTGAAACGTGGAAAAAATTAAGCGTGGGTCTTTAATTGGTGCTCAAATAGGGGATTGTGAAAGAGTTTTTCACCTGTGCCGTGCGGCTGTGGGGCCGGTGCTGGAGTGTTGTGTTCGGGTGTGATGTGGATGCGGTTTTCAAAGACTGCTGAGAAGTTTCTAATGCAGCCAGAAGTTATTCGGGGACTGTGTTATTTGAGGAGCTCAGGATAACTTTTTAATCGGCAAAAATCAGATAAATGACTCGAGTGTCTTCAGGGAGCAGCCCTGTACCAGGGTTTGAGGGCTGGTAGTGAATGGTGCAGCAGTAAATAATGGCTGGAGTCAGGCAATGTTTAAAAAAAATAGCATTACAAGTCAGTGTCATCATATTCCTGAAACTTCATCCTCAGAGGTAGCAATGACTGCCTTCTACAGAAGGCAAGGTTGCTTAATAATTACATCTGTTTTGCTAACTTACAAATGCATTTAAATTATTAACTTGGGTGAGACTGACTTGTCCGCCTTTTTCAGTCTGTTCAATGATTTTTCCAGCAACAGCAAAAAATGTTAAAGGTGGCTTTCTGAGAAACACAATACCTTTAACTTCAGGAAGGCCATGTGTTCACCTTTCCCCCCTCCGCACTGATTTTACTGTCTGTACTGAAAGCGGGTGGTTGGGTCCTGTTGTTCCAGAGAGCTCATTTTCCACCTTGAACACATTCTTTTTCAACACTTTGCAGCAAGTGTTTGGGCCCCCTGAGCAGGTGTGTTTTCTGTTACATTGGTGCAATTTGAGATCTTTCTTTTTTCAAACCTAAACTTTCTGTGAGCGCTGCTTTATCTCAAGGCAGCAGCCTGGAACAGGAGTAGTCCTGAGAGAATATCCGCACTGCTGCGGGACTTGCAAAGAAAGGGGCTGCAATTCTGAGTGTTGTAAAACAGCGGGGTCAGTATTTTACTAAACAAGGGTTTTATTCTATGTACAGTGGAGTGCTGACTGAGGTCTGCTCCTTTCTGGTCTCACTTCTTGAACGGGGGGTCACAGGAGTCCTGTGTGACGCCTTGCACATAAAATGCAGAAATTGATGAGCGTTACATTAACGATGAGTCTGTGTGTGATGTTGGGAGCTGAGCCAGTGATGGAGGCACTTGAGAAAACTGATGCACTGAGCTGTTGTGCTGCGTGGTTTTGCATTCTAATGGGGAAACTGGTGTTTCCCTGTGATTGTTACAAACCGTGAATGGAATTGCAGGGTTTTTAGTAGGGTCACTTTGAGAGGCCGAGAAAGGCAAGCAGAATTCCAGGAGAAGAAAGCAAGCAGGTTGTGGACAGAGAAGAATCTGGCAGGGAAGGTGACTCGTCGGTAATGTGATGCTGGGCAGACTTTCCATGCTCGTCCACACCTGTGTGTAACAGAACTGGAATCTGCAAGCCAGGGACTTGCCCCGAATTGAGATTTGGCTAGAAAGCATTGAACACAGCGTGGTCATATATGGAATTTTCTCTTTAAATTTCTCCCAACATGTGAAAAGAGTTAGGTTAGTAATACGATTAGCAATATTTAATAAGATTAAAAGTACCAGCATAACTCCCTTGAGGAAGGTGGGTGCAGACTGTCAGCAGCTGACAGCTCCCAGACTCCGCTTGCTTTTCAGAAAAGAAAAATTCTGTCCTCCTGTGCTGACAGCTCAGGTGTTGCTTTAGCTTTCCCGTCCGCCGACAGCATCGTATTCCCAGCGGGGCCATGGGATGTTCCCATATAAGGGCAGAGGGAATAGCTGACAGCGGGTTGCGAGGAGCGCGCGGAGCCGTTCCCTTCGTGGCGGTGCCAGGCTTCGTGCAAAGCAGGGCTGTTCCTGCGAGCGTTGCTGCTGCTGGCACGCTTGAGCTTTCCTGGCAGCGAGGGCTGGACGAGGCTGGAAAGTATGTGTTGCTGCCGAAGGTGGCCCCGTGTGCCTCGAGAGCCTGCCTGCCAAACAAGCGGTGCCAGCTGTACCTCGGGTGTGCTCGCGGGGAAGAAGAACCCACCCAGGTTGCCTGTCCGAGGGGAAAACAAAAGCAGCTGCCCTTGCTGTCTTCCACTGTTGCTGTTTGCTTTCTGGAGAGGTTCATGTGGCCAGCAGTGTTGTGTACAGGGGGACGTGGTAGCTTTTTCAGTAGAAGAAGTGTTTTATGCAGTACTGTCATCTGAGGAGGGAGAAAAACGGATGAGAGGGGGGAGTTTGGAAGAAGGTGGACCAGCCACTTCCCACAAATGCGTGGTATTTTTTCTGGTAAAAGATCTACCTCTGAATCAGTTAGATTCATGTTATTTCTCTTCTGTCACCTTCCTCTCTGCCTCAGTCCTTCCTGCTGCCTCTCAAAGCAAACTCACAAGGATTTCAGTTTTTCCTCCTCCCTGGCAGCCTCTCCATCTGTGTGTTTATTTGTTTGTAGCTGTTGGGTTTTTTCCCCTGAAACTTCAAATTGGCTGTTGTAGCCAAGTTCTGAGCTGAACCCTCCCAATCTTGCATAAGGGCATCCTGGAGGGAGATTATAGGACTTTGATTCATCCCAACTCGCAGGCTGTGCAGGGTGGTAGCAGTCAGAGGAGGCATGAGCCTGCCTGCTTGCGTGGAAGAATTAGCCCTCCAGATACGAGCCGGTTTCAGGAAGCAGAGGTTGGACCGGTGCCCTTCTCGCTCACCTGGATCGTCAGTGAAATGTCTTTGTGCTCCGAGTGCTGGAAAGCTGGTGCGTTCTTCTGACTCTCCTTTGCATTCCCCGTAGTCTGTTAAAGCCCTGGATTTGATTTGCATTTATTTGCGGTTCTCGTGAGTATCTGGTTGCAGGATTACTGTATCTGCAAGGATTCATCTTCTGCTGTTCATCAAAGCCACAGGAGGGCTGCTTCTGCCTTTGTGGGAATGTGCCAGCTGGTCTTTCATTGTGCTGGTATCATTTTCCTCGTGCTGTTATCAGCAGCATCTTTAATGGCCTGATGGTTTTGATGATGTATTTAGGGAAGATTCATATTGATCATTACTTAAGCATTGTCTAATTTGGTCTTGGCGCTGGAAGAAAATTCTTAGAAAATTCTTGCATGTGTTTTCCAGAGACAAGTGTTTGAGATGTTAGGAGCATGTACACACTCTGGAGACATTATTCCGTTGTTTCAGGAGGCAGAGTAGGTGCTTAATTAAATCGGGAAACAGTAATCTCATGTTGCACAGTCTTCACTCCAGCACTGACGTGAGAGCCCAAAGACCTTACCCCCTAGCACACTAAGTCTAGGAAGTCTCTAAAAACCATTTAGAGGGATTTTTGTGAACTAGAACCACGTAGGATCTGCCCTCATGCTACGGTTTGCTATAGTGATAACCGAAATGTGCCCCTGGCCTGGGTTGTAGTCGCTGGAGCTCAGACTTGCTAAGCTGCAAAGGTGCAAAAACACGAAGCAGGATGTTTCGACCTGTACAGACACGCAGCCTCAACTCGTGGAAGAACCACACGGCTTTGCTCTGATCTCTTCCCGGCTCTGCTTTTTCTCCCCAACTGCTTGAGTAATAAATGTGGAGGACTTGTTTTCGCTGCTAATAATTCTTTTTAGCCAAGTAGTAACTGAGACATTGGAGCTATTTTGAGGTTGCAGGAAGCAATTTAGGTCTCCTTTTCTTTAACTAGAAGTAAGCACTGCCTTCCAGTGTGTGGAGTGGGGGAAGAAGAAGAAACAAATGGTCTCAGTTTAGGTGGATTTGACTTTTTTGATCAAATTGTTTTTTAAAAATTATTTCTAATATCCTAAATTTAATGTCGGAATTTTGCTTTCAAATCCTGCCTGCCACCCCCAAGAAATAAAAGCTGGGGGGAAATGATGCAGAAAAGAACTTTGTGTTAGCATGATCTGATAGGAAAACTTTAGATGTTGATCAAAATGTGAGATGAGTCTTCAAATGATATCGGTCCTAAGGAAATTCCCAGATGCCAGACTTTAATAGCATGTGAACTTTAGTTATTTACTTGCAGTATAAACACTGCGAGTACTGTGAGGAACACTTATCCTGCGCCTGGCAAACGTGTGAGATTTCTCATTGCTTTTGGCTTTGAAGTTTAACTACAGAACAGCATGGAGCTGGTGGGTTGAGTTTCCCCAGCCTCTGCTCTCAAAATTCCTGCAGCTTCATAGCTACTCCCTTTTAGGAAATGATAATTCCTCTCCCTTCTTGAAGTATCTGTATGTTGTAATTTTATCTTGCTACTTGTATCTGTTCCCATTCCATCTCATGTGCAAAGTCTTTTGTCCCTATGTCAGAGGGGCTGTAGGTGGATCTTTGTTCCCGGTGTTAGTTTAGCTGGGCCACTGCTTCTGTATTGGGGGCTGGAGTTGAAGAATTGTGTGTTTGCTCCAAATACCCACCTACAATATGTGGTGAGCCATCGGGTTACACAGCTGTAAGGATTAACTAAATCATTACTGTTGCTAGTGAGCATTATATCTGCAGGTGCAGAGAATTTCGAGTCATCACCATTTTCATTCTCTTTTGCACCATTCCTTAATTCTGAATTTAAAGGCAGTGCTGCCTTTAGAGCCTCTGGGTTCCAGTGAAAAAGCAGGCGTGTGGGCTCATTTCAGCATAATATAGTACTGCCTGTCAACTGGGTTGCAACGATGGATTCGTGCTGCTGCTGAAGTTACCAGGAGGTGAATACGGTGTTTCTTGTGGTCTTTTTTGGATCCTGCCCTTTCCTGCGGCTCTGCCGTGGCAGGAGAGTAGCTGTGCCTGGGACTGCGCAGGTGGGGAATTTGATTGCATTCAAGCATTGGTCTATGCTGATGAAACTAGTTTTCTGGCTAAATTGCATGTCGTTCTATAAACAGAATGGGTATATTTGACATCTTACTCTATTATAATAACTCTGAAAATTACTACGTAGAAGTAGCGTTTTCAGCTTAAGGCTTCTGACCATGTATGCCTCTTTCAAAATTCTTTTTGTTTCGATCTCTGTTCCTTTAGCTCTGTTATACCGCAGCGATTCACGGTTTGGTTAGGTGACCTCCCTGTTCTTTGTGTGGAATCCCAAGAGTTGGAGCACAGCCTCTTTCCCTTCTCTGACCCCCACTCCCGAACGATGTGCACTCTTGAAATCCCTCTGTTGCTTACAGAAATCCCTCTGTGCCCCCTCCTCCTGTCTGATACACTGTGGAATCTCTGGGCTCTCTAACCTCCATAAAGACCTGCCAAGCTCTGTGAACAGCTGGCCAAGCAAATGCTTGAGAATGTGCTCCTGACAGTGCCCTGCAAGTGCTCCGTGCTCAGCTGGAAGCCCTTCAGATGACAAGAATTTACAGCACAGGAAACAGAGATGCCCCTGAACCTGCCAGACCAGACTTTGTCAGAAATAACCTGATCGCTGAAGCTGGTGTAGGGTTTTGGACGGCTTGGAGATAATGGCTCTGAAGAAACTCTCTCTTTAGCACTTTCAGCTTTGATCCCAAGATTTTTTGCATCAAAGTAACCTTCTTAGGATACTTGAGAGAGCAATTCTGTTAATGAATTACCTAGTAGTAAATCATCTTATGTGAGAGCTTTTCCGTAACTCTTCTGGCATCATCTGTCTGCTGTGTTCTACGTACCAGAGTCATGAGCAATTCTCACCCATCCTACACTGTCTCCTACCTTCAGTGTGGTCACAAAGTGTATGTGCTGGAGATCTCTAGTGCAAAAGCAGTTCCTGGACTTGTGAATCCCACTGCCATCAATGTTTTGATCCTTATCGAGATACTGCTCAACTTCTTGCACACAGATTGCAGTCCATTGCTGAATGATTGTGCCCAAGAGCATGGTAAAACAGGCGTGCAGATTAATTAATTGCATGGGAGCTGTGTGTGCCACTGTGGGAAACAGAGAAGTAGTAACAGGGGTCTCTGTTTATTTGCCAACTCTTTTTAGCTAGTTCAGCGTTTTTGAGGGAAATTGCTGAAATGAGACTGCAGAAATGTTGAAGGACCTAGGGAGAGTAAGGCATTGGTGAATTGACATTCTGATCCTTAGCTTAGCTGAAATGTATTTGAGATTGTATTTCACAGAATCATAGAATCATTTCAGTTGCAAGAGACCCTCAGGATCATTGAGTCGAACCATAACCTAACTCTAGCACTAAACCATGTCCCTGCGAACCTCATCTAAATGCCTTTTAAACACCTCCAGGGATGGTGACTCCACCACTGCCCTGGGCAGCCTGTTCCAATGCCCAACAACCCTTTCCGGGAAGAATTTTTTCCTAATATCCAATCTAAACCTTCCCTGGTGCAACTTGAGTCCCTTTCCTCTTGTCCTATCACTTGCTACTTGGGAGAAGAGACCAACACCCTCCATGCTCCAACCTCCTTTCAGGCAGTTGCAGACAGCGATAAGGTCTGCCCTCAGCTCCTGTTCTCCAGGCTGAACAGCCCCAGTTCCTGCCAACCCGCAACTGTTGAGAGAGATTTAAGGCAAAGATTGCAAAGGCTTTTTGCTGCTTGGCCCGCGTGTCAGTGCAGCTTTCTCGTGGCTACAATGAGATGTGGTTCCCTTGCACAACTGTGACTTTGGGGGCACTGCTGTCACTGTGATGGGTGGCACTGACTCTCTTACTGATTCTTTGTTTCCTCAGCCTAGATTTTTCCTGTCTTTTGGGGATGTATAACCAGCAAATATTCTCCAGATGTGTTAACAGCCAACAGAGGTGCATGTGCAATGATAAGATGGCCCTGGGTGAATAGTTGAGAAGGCAGAGCAGTCCCGGTGGCACTGCCATCCCCTGGTGACACCGCGCTCCTTGGCCACCGTAACAGGCGTTTGGAGTCCCCGTGCTGGAGTTGTGCTCTGCGCGCAGCGCTGCTGAGGTGATGTAGAGCTAAAGAAAAAGGAGCAGTGAGGATGAGCAGCTGTCCTGCAGGCACTGTTCCTGTTCTCTGCCGTACCGAGGGGGCAGCGACCCGCAAGGTCACTCTCTGTGGCCGCAGAGATGGGCAGCAGGGCTGTGCGTGCCGGCACTGTGGCCGCATGAGCAGCTGCGCAGGAACAGATGAAAGAGCCATTTAGCCTGTTTTGCCTTTCTGGGCTTGGGACAGTCAAGTCTCTGTCTTCATAGTGCCCAAGTCCCCATGGCCCTTCTTGACGCTGACCTGATCTGCAGGAGAAGGGAAAGCCGGCGTCAGTGGCTCAGCCGAGCACCACAAATCCAAAGGCTTCTGGGGTAGCTCTGACAATCACACTTTCTTGCTTATTGTATTTTAAAACTGTTCCTGTGTCTTGTGGTAACAGTACTGTGTTCTGGATACTTGAACCTTGTAAATGCATTTTCCGTCCACAAAACACAGAATGCCTACTTGCCCTCAGTGGTCTGGTGTACACAGGGCGGTGGCATCATGAAGGTTCCCTTAACAACCCATATTGAGACCGGCCACAGTTCCATAATGCGTAATTGGGCTTCACAACACTGTGGAGAGTTGTCTCTGTTGAAGTCTGTGAGTAAAGGTTGTAAAGAGTAGCAGCAGTAGGCAAGCTGATGGCTGCATTGCAGACTCCTGTTATTTTGGAGCGAACCATTCAAATACATCTACAGCACCCCACCATCACGGACCTGCTACAGCAACGGTTCTTGCAGGGGATCTATGGATGTCAAACTCGTTAGCTACAGACAAATAACAAGTAAATAGTGTTTGCCTTCCAGATGATGACAGGGATGGGCATCCTGCTGGCAGGAACCTGCATGCTGGTGTTCTGCTCACACAGCCCCAATAAATCGGAACATTTCTGGTTAAGTGGCTTTGTAGTTTGATGTTCTGCTGCTGATGGGGAGTTTGTGTCTGTGCCTGGCACAGGTGTTTAGCAGCAGCATGTGAGTCCCAGGATGGTGCTGCACTGAGCAAAGCTCTTGCGGGAGAGTGACCTGTGCGGTTTCATCCTTTGCCTGAATTGCCTCCTGAATGTTTGAAAGCCGGCGGGCTGTGCATCTGTTCACCTTCCTCCCAGTGCTGCCAGCACAGTGTCATCCTAACGGGTGCTGCAGCGACAATTACAGGCTGCGTGTTCTCTGCAGGCTGCCAGAGCCTGTTGGATCATCAAAACACAAATGCCACCCGGCCGTTCAGCTCCAGGACTGTAATCTGCATCCCCAAGTGCACCGGGTAGGAAGCACCAGAAGGCACAAGGTCCTAATGGTGGAACTTTGCCCAAAATGCAGTGAGTTTATTTTAAGCAGGTAGAAATCATATGCATGCAGTGATTCACAAGGGAAATAGTTTCAACAAATAGAAACTTGTGGAGCATCCTTGTTATTCCACTAATAAAGAACACATCTCAAAACTCTTTTCTGCGTAGAGAAATCCTTAAACTTTTTGTGCTTATGAAACTGTTATCTCTGTACTGGGAACTGTCCTCTGTGATGCTGCTTCACTTGTGATAAGACTGAAATAGAACTGTTATTCTACAAATTGGTACTGATTTCTTTACCACTCACTGAACTATAGGAAGATCTGTGTCTTGTGTTTGTCTTCAGGCTGCTCTTCTGCATGTGCTCTGAGAAGTCATGTCCCTTTGGCCTGTTTTAGATAGAAAGGAGAATTGATCTCTTGGGAACTGCAAGGAAACAAAAACGAGGAGTATTACAGGACTCTCATTCTAAGGGAACAAACCCTTTCAAATGAAGACTGTTTACATGTGTTTATTCCCTTTGTTTTTTGTGGGATGGAAAGGTCACTCTGTCTCTGTCTAAACTATGAAAAAATCAATGGTCTAATCAATTTCTAAAGTAGATTTAGTCAAAATTACTATCGTGGTGTGGCTTGAGCTTTGATGTGTGAAAGTGTCCCAAAAAGCTGCTAGAAAAGTCAATGCAGAACATCACTGCAAATAAACTTACAGAATTTGTTGGGGAATTTCCTATCCCATTCACTATGTCCACGGGGTGTTTTTTTTCCCCTTGCCCAGTCCCAGCGTGTTTTCCTCCTACTGAAAGAATAGATTGCTGAGAGCAGATCAACAAAAGCAGTCACGCAGTTCACTTGAGCAGTCATGCATAAATATGAGCAGCTTTGCTGCTGCTAAAAGCCATGGGCAGCCTTCCCCGCCGCCGCTTTTCCACAGGCTCATGTTCTGCTTCTTGGAGCTTTGTCGAGGACCTTATCCAAGAGGACGGTGTCCCTGACAGACAGGCAGGTATTAGTGTTCCTGGGGAGCTGGCAAGTAAGCTTCTTGCTTTGAAAATACCAAGTTAAGGATCAGTAAAAGCCACGTCTCATTCTACACTATTGCCTTGGAATTATTTTCTTTTGAGTGGTATGATGGACAGAGCCCTTCCTGCTGTCACATCGACCTGCCCCAAACCTTGGCCTGTCCTCCTGCCTGTGCACACAGCATAACCTCTCTGCCTTGTGCTTTTTGGGATCTTACATGTGCATTTGACATATAACACAAAATGAGAACTGTCACTAGATGGAAATGCTGGTTGGGGGTGGAAGCTCAATGGGCCTCCTGCTAGAATAGAAGTAGTAGGAGGTACTAGCCCTCATGATATGAAGTGCCTGGTTAATATCTATAAGGGATTAATGCTTTTTATGCAGTGATCTTGAATAACTTGGGTCTTTGGGGAGATTTGAGGTGGGTGGTTATTGGTTTTGATGTATACTTGAGAGGATATATACCTCTGAAGGGTTCGATTGTGTTAATAGTAAGAAAAAGCAGCTGGAAAGAACCAGGTAGGAACACGGCAGCAGGTGACTGTGTTAATGTAATGTGTTTCTTGGGATGTTTGAATTGGAGCCGTACGATGGTATGAATAATTGATCTGTGCCAACATCAACAGCATACCTCATAATTATTTAATTTAAAAAAAAAAAAGGCTGAGGCATCTGAAATCATGGGTTACTAGGGACATGTCAGAAAGTAGTATTCCTAGTAGGTGTCTTCAGCGAGCATCAGTACTATACCCTGCGCTGTTCAGTAGGTCATCAGTGTTCTGGAAGTAAAACTAAAGCTGCTGCTAATGTTGATTCAGCAGAGAAGCAGGCAATGCTGAGGGCAAACTCAACCATGGCTGGAAGAGACAGATCTGTTGGGATTTTCTTTCTTGAAGATGCTGAATAGTGTGTAAATCTTTGGCGGAATGGGGATCAGGTAGTGAAGTTTTCCATAAAGCTTTTGGAGAAATGATTAAGTGGTGACTAAGAAAGATACGAGCTCCTTACTTGCAGTAAAGTCAGATAATTGACTGTTAGCTGACTGATACAATCTTTGCAGGCTGTGAGTTCTGCAGCTCCTCCGTTATGCTGTAAAACGGGTCTAGTGAAATAACATCCATTTGATACGGGCAAGTATAGACTTCTGTGTGCCAGAGATGCTGATCATTCACCGATTGTGTGTTTCACCAAAGCAGCAACCCTGAAGAAGAGGGAGGGAGGAGCTGGGGGGGATGACAGTCAAATTGATGTTTTAAAAAAAAAAAAAAAAAAGTTCAAGCACTCAAGAAAGAGCCTTGTAATGAGAGACCGACAGGACTGATCTGCTGATCGCCCACAAAGCTATTGAGAGGTGACTTGGTTAAAGCATATGTATAACTGACGCTGAAGAGCTACTCTTTAATCCAGCAGAGAAGGAATTAATGGCTCAAGGCAGAAGGCAAACAAATAAGAAATTAGACTGGCCTTGCTGCCAGAAAGAGTGATGGAGCCACTGGAGCAAACCACTAGGAGAGCGGTGAACTCATGTTCTGACCTCCAGAGGCCTCTCGTCTG
Source organism: Caloenas nicobarica (assembly GCF_036013445.1). NCBI lineage: Eukaryota > Metazoa > Chordata > Aves > Columbiformes > Columbidae > Caloenas > Caloenas nicobarica. The sequence goes on along the minus strand of NC_088255.1, from coordinate 18,503,465 downwards.
GATGCCATAAACCAGCACATCTCCCAGAACCACTTAATGCGTTTTGGGGAGGCGAGAGTGGGTGACCTGAAACAGTGCCCAGGTGTTGGGCAGGAAGGTGCAGTGGTCTCACCTTCAGTTAGGTGACTCTGGTCCTGCTGCAATTGATTTCTGGTTTTCTGTGCTTTAGAAATAACGCCAAGACTAATGCAGTTGTGTTTCTCATCCCTGTGTTTTTTTCCTCCCAAACTTTGTTCATGTCTAAATGTTTTTATGCGGTATAAGTGCCACATCCTGGATATGGAGAATCTTGTTCATGGCAGGGGTGTTAACTTGAGATTTGTACTTCAGGTGTCTCATGAGAATTAAATCTTTATATTTCTCACATTTTTTTTCACTGTCTTGCTGATCTTTCTATCTGACCTGTATTGTGGTACTTATTTTACTGATTAAACTTTCTAGGAAAGTAGAGTTTCATTAAGCAGTTGGTGTGTAAACCCATGTACATCAAGGAACAGTGTTAAATTCCACTTGCATTTAAGTAATTTCAGTTATTTTCATTAGTCTTCTCTTGTACTCAATGTGAAAATCCTGTACAAGAAGTAAATCTGATGAATCTTGTAGTTTAACCTACGATTGTTTCAAATAACTTGCAACTGTTTACAGGATGGAAACTAACTTACAGTTCTAAAGACCAGACAAATCATTGAGCTCGTTCACTGTAATGTTTTGTAAAACAAGGCAGTGGACTTCCCTGAATTTAAACTAACCACCCAAGCTGAGTCTGCACATTAATAAAGAAAAGAGTTGCGAGTGATGGAGAGTTTGCCGTACCAAATACATTTTAAGATATCTCTGAGAAAAGAGGTTTGGAAAACAGACCTTGGTCTGCTCACTCCAGAAACTTGAAATTAGCAAATTAGTTAACCCATTGTGAACAAGGTTAATAATGTGGTACTTGTTCTGTTTGGCTTCTGATTGACTATAACAGCCAACACCAGCAATCTCTGTCCTGTGCTGGATTGTGAAGTCTGCTAATTAACACATTAGCTTCACGTTGCTGCTGCCAATGTTTGCACTGAAGAACTTCGCTTTTTTTGGCCATATGGATGGGTGGGAATATCAAGATGATATTGTGGCTCTGTGCTCATTCATGTGTGATGCTTTGTGCTCTGTTTTTCCCAAGACATCTAATCAGGCTCAGGGCTGAACCGTGCCTTTTCGAAGAATCTTTAACTGAAAGGTCAAAATACGCACAAGGCTTGGAGACAAGTCTCACTGTCTCGCTCCCCCACCCCCTCCATCCTTTGTGTCTGTCTCTCTCCACATATACATATGCCAGAGTCCTTCACCCAACACATTCATCAGCGAGTCCTTTCTTGAGACCGAGGTTTTCTAAATGCCCTGCTGCCACTTGGGGGTCTTCCCGAGCAGCACGCAGCTCTGCAGGCTGCGTCTCTGCAGCAATCCCTGAGTTTATTTGTTGGGGATGATCCTGGCACTCGCCTGCTGGCAGGTCTGCTGGTTTTCCACCACCGCTTTGCTGTCTCTCAGTTACCCACGTGTGGGGAGACCAGGATTTCCCTTGAAGGAAATAATTGCTTACAGTGGTTCTTCAAGGGAGTGAGGAGGAAAAAATGCTTTACAGTGGTCCCCAAGCGAGGACTCCAGGTGATGCGCTGGGTGCTGAAGCCTTGGGTTTGTGGTACAGATGAGGTCTGACGTACGCGGGGTTTGTTCACGCTGATCCCATCCGTGCACCGAGGGCTCACCCTGCACACGCCTGTGGGAGAGCAGAACTATCGGGAGTGGGAGATGGTGAAATCTCCAGCTCTCAGTGTGCATCGGAGGAAGGTGCCTTTGTTTTAGTAAATGAGCTTTATTTTGAAGGTATTGATGGGTTTGTGCCCGTTGTAAGAACATTTGAGGCAGTCAGCTCTTTTGCTTTTTTACTGTCACTGGTTCAGGCCTGCCTTGGCTACTCGCTAAGTGCAACTGAAAATGGGGTATTGAAGCAGCCCTTCTAGGTTTTTTTGTATGCAATCTAGCAAATGTTAGTGCTGGAAGTTGGACTCTTGCTGCTGTTTGTCTGGTAACGTTAGCCTCTGTTGTTTTCTTGTGCTGCTTTTGAAAAATACTGTTTTGGTTTCTGTGTGAGATGTGGTTGGCCCATAAATGTATGCCAACCCACCTAATAATTCTCTTTGAAAATCCTTCATCAGGTCTTTTCTGTTATGTAGTTTAAAAAGAAGGAAAAAAAACCCAAAACCCAAACACCTCCCTTTAACCCTAGAAACAGCAGTCATCTTGTTCTGCTGAGCTGACACTGCTCATACTGATCAGTGCTGTTTGCTTTGTCTTCGTTTATTTTAGAGTTAAGCTATAAGCTGTTTAAAACTGGGCTGGTTTTGTTCTGTACTTTTGCAGGATTTTTTTACATGAGTCTCCTAAAAAAAAAAAAAAAAAAAAGCTTTTAAAGGCAAAACTACCATCACGTCAGGGGCAAGATGGTCATTGCTCCAAAAATGAAGTTTTGTGGGTTTGCTCGATAAAACGTTTTGGCAAGCACGTGCCTGCACGGAGGAATGTGTAGGTCAGGGCCGGACTCATGGCCATCCTGGGTTTTTAAGTTGGATTGCCTCTTGCCAGCCAGATGCCTGATGATCTCCACCTCCTCTCTCCATTCCTCTTTTGACAGTAGCTGTGGGGGCTCAGCAGGAGCTTTGCTGCCGGGTTTGCTTTAGCTGGGGAGGTGTTTGCCTTTGCTGCAGAATTCCAGCTGCTGGGGAAACCTGGAGCGGTCGTGTTGATTTATTAGGGCACAGGAATGCCTTTGCTAAGGAGCTGGGAGTGATGGAAGGGATCCTGCCTGATGCACCGTGAAGCCGCCTTGTTTCTTTTCACAGCAATGCAAAGCAGGAATTCCCCAAAGCAAGGTAAGAAAAACAGCTCGCTCAGATCGCTGCTTTGGAGAGCACCAAAGTGAGACTTCGGTGAGATTTCCCTGGCGTAGAATCAAGGAGGTGGATGATAGCTCCAATTTTAAGAATGCAATTTTAAGTCAGTTTTTTGGTGGGAGACAATCCTGTGAATTGCCTGACCAGAGGGTTTGTGTGCTTTTGGTTTGTGTTAATAGAGCTGGCATTCCTGAGCTCCTGACTAGGGCTTTTTTCTGGGACTTGGCTTTGGGCCATCTAAGTGTTTTGCACTTGAAAGAAGCAAGTTTCAACCTCTTTGGATTTGCAGACTTCTAAACGTTTTCCAATAGAGATAGGGCAATGGATTTGCTTCTTTAATTATCTTTGCAGACAACAAAATTCAATGGACTACAAGTTAAAATCACCGACACAGTGTCTTCGCTGTAGTGAGTTCACTACAACACCTTCACCTCTCTGTAATTTGTCCCAGCCATCTGACATGCACCCCTTATTTTCCTTTCTTGTCTGGCATGCACACACAAATACGTATTTCTGGACTTTTTCTTTCTTTTGAGATTTTGGTGGCCGTTGCCTCAGCTGATCTGAACCCAAAACCTTGTAAAACGTTGGGTGTTTGTACAGGGTGGGGCGGACAGCCGGTCACTGTGTGTTGCTCAGGTATTTGGTAGCTGCAGAATAGGTTGTGTTCATGGGGCATCAGTGCTGAGAAGGAATTTCCTTTCCTGGCTGATGTAGAAAGACCGTCCACGTACAGCTTTCTTCCTTTGCTTTAGCATTCTTTGGGGTTGTTTCCTATTTTACAAATGCATCTTTTGAGAACTGCCAGGAAAATGTCTCTCTCAAATGGAAATGGAAATTTCTGAGCTCACAGGGCTGAATACCTTTGGGTCTGTGCTCACTGAGTGAAAAGAGGATTACCAACCAGCCATTCTTCAGCGTGCAAAGCGGTGGAGCAAAGTCCGCAGAGACTCTCCGAAAGTTATTGGCTTTCCTCAGCAAGGGTGCTTGTGAATAGAATTGAATGGGGCTGGTCCCGTCCTTCTTAGCAAGTACAGAGAACAGTGAGGCTTTGAACTCGGTATATGCTTGAATAAAATGGGAAACGTACATGTCTTGCAAACAAGTCTAGAGCCAGCATTCCTGTGTCGCTGTAAATAAGAGAATTAATGGGTTGGTGACTGCATTTGGGCCTGATAGAAAGCAGGGTAAGGGAAGCAAAGCTGATTTTTCTAGAACCATTTGAAGGGTTCAGAATGAGGATGGTTTGCTGGAGTAGATGCAGATGGCTTATTTTCACTGGGGACTGTAAAACCTGCCATAGTGTAAACTGCATCTTAACAGAGAGATGTGAGACAAGGCCTGCACATCCCTTCCCTCCTAATTACCGCAGCTCAGCTGCTGCTGTCTCTTACCCTTACACATCTGAAAGGTGACAATGACAATGCCTTGAATGGCAAAGCAATTGCAGGAAGATATTTTTTTTTTTTTTTAGCTCTAATCTGAAACAAGGCAGTTACTCAACCAATAGACAAGAATATTCTCATGAAAAATTGTCGTCCTAGAAACCACTCTTTGTGAGGGAACGAGAATTTTTGTAGGTCTCGACAGCTTGTCTCTGGAGTGACTACAGGTAGAACAGCAGCCAGTTTCATCCCTTTTCCCACACTGACAACCTCGGGAACATCCACCACAGCAGCAGCACTTCCATTTTTGCTGTCCCTGCAGCTCTGCACCGGATTGCCTTTGTACACACCACTTTTTCCAGAAGTCAGAACACTCTTCTCACCTGTTCTGGCCAAAATCTCCAGTAATATTTTCATAGCAGTTACCTTTAGTTGTCAAAAGCTGGACTTTCAGACCCTCATCAGTCATGGCACACACACACACACACACAAAAAGAGAATAGATAGTTTTGAGTATGACCTTCTCTTAAAGGAAGAGGGGCTTGAGGGGAGCAGGACAGTACCGTAGTTGTGACTGCATTCAGTGGTACAGGCTGAGCAACGGCAGCTCCCGTCTGGGCTGCCAGTGACTGTTTCAGTGTTTCCCTCTAAAAATCTCTTGCAGGTTGTGGTTCCTCATGGTGGTCTCACTGGTTAGCTACGAACTCATTCCGTCTCACCCGTCACCCTACTCAGTTTCATTGTATACTTCTAAATCTGGTTTAAGAAACAGCTTTGCGAAAGCTTCTCTTCCTGCCTCCCCCTCCTGTTCTATTGGGCTCAGGAGAGCGCGCTGGCACCCCAGCCTTGGCAGGCACAGTTTTAGTGCCCTCTTTTGCTTCTGTCCCTTACCCTTTGAGCCATCCCTGGAGCAGCAGGCAGGACTGATCTCATCAGGTGCTGTGCAATGAGCTGACAGGATTCCTCTCAGCTGGGAAACAACACGGCAGAGAAAAAGCAAAACAGTGCTGGAAACCACAGCTTTTTTTAGCTGAGAGGAGAACGTCCTTCATACCTGGCCTGCTCTCCATCATATAGCGTTTTCGCTCACGGCATCAGGGCATTCAGGTTAGTGCAGATCTGAAGAAGCAACCTATATTAAGAAATTATTCTGCAATGTTATTTGCCTTGTTTCTGCAGAGCTCTCCCCTCTTTAAGTCTTCAGCTGCCTACGTCTCTTTCCTCTTGTAAGGTGTTTCATCGAGTATGCTGCTTGCAACTCTGTTGGACCCTGCAGCTCTTGCATTCCCCCTTGTAGCAGCCAGCTCCCTCGGTCTTTTCACAAACCGGGAATAAAAGTTGAAGCGAGGGGATGCCTGTCCATTTGTATCAGCCTGGGAAATGGTGGATTTCTCTCCTGAGGCCTTTGCCTCGGGCGTCTTGCCAAAAGGCATCTAGTCTCCATTCACTTCAAACACATATGGTTCCTAAGCCAGAAATGTGCAGAAAGCTCATGAGCTGTGATCAACCGAAGGCCAGACAGTGTGACCTGGTGCCTCTTGAAAAATCAGTGAATTGAAGAGCTGTGACTCCCGAGTGCTTGGAAAGGGTGAACAGTCTGCAGGGTGAACCTGAAGAGGATCACAGGATGATCAGATCAAACATGGATCTAACCTGTATTTATGGTACAAAAATATCCTGAAATCTGTGCCAAAAGGATTAGAATGTGCGTAAATGAAGTGTTTTGGCAAACGCAAGCGGTTACCTTCTTCATAGACGCTGTGTACGGGCTTCCTTTCTTCAGAGCATGAGCAATTTAAAGCAAATTTTACTTTGGAGCTAAAAGGCATGTTTTTAGCAAAGGCAGTGCAAGCAGCATTGGGACGGACTCCAGGCCTTTGGTGTTCCCAAAGAAACGCAAACACTGCAGAGAAGGGTAGAGCTCAGATCCTCTTGCCAGCGTGCTTAGCAGGCAGCCCAGTACCAGACCTGGTTCAGCCCTCGACAAGTGACCTCTGTCACTGAACGGGAACATAAAGAGCCTCAGTGAGCTTTGGTTGAACTGGGCTTTTGCCCGTCTGCTCCGGAGAGAAACCTCAGTGTTCCCTTCCCTCCCTCCCCGCAAGTGTGTCTGTGAAAATACTGAGTCGATTTAGCTGCCAAAAAAAGACATTTGAAAAAGTCTACATTGCTCTCCTGTGTCTTAACTTCTGTAAAATATGGGTTAGGGTTGGTTCCTATGTATGGCACTCAGTAATTTTACAGAAGAGAAAACGGCACCACTACAAGTATCTACGCAGCACTTAATACAGTGAGGTCTTAGTTTGTACTAGGGCTCCTGAGTGCTATTCTGAGCATTATGAACCTGATTATGTTACATACAGAGCTCAGATGGCTCAGAGCCACGCTTGGGATATTAACTGTTTCTATTAAGCTTTGCATTTGGAGATCCTTCTGGTAGAGGAGGGTGATGCCAAATGAGCTGGCATTCCCACCACAAAACTGTGTCTGCACAGCTAGGGAGTGGTTTGTACTTGATTTGCACAAGGGGTAACCTGAATTCCAGTTCTTGCGACACTTACGGATGCTCGTAGCTGCAGGTGTTGTGGAGGAGTCATTTATTGATGTAGATTTATAGGAGTGCAAGAGAAACCCTACAAAGTGCTACAAGCATATCATAAGGCATAAATCCATACGTAGTGTGCTATTTGACAGAGTATGTGTTAAAATGGCATTGAATGTGGTTATGTGTGATTCTTGACAGCCTGTGTGCCTGAAAGAGCATTTTTAAGGCTTGTTTTAGTTTGGATGAAAGTAGCTTTAGAAATAGTGAAAGTCCTTCCTGCTTCTGTTTTTGGTTTGGTTTTGTTTTTCAAAGAGAGTTTCTGTTCATGATTTACATTTTGTTGTGTGCTCTTCCAGATTTTGTAAAAACAAACCCCCTGAAAACCCAAACAACAACAATAATAAAACTCTCTGTGAATGCTTGGGTGACCCAAACAAAGTCGATGAGTTTCTCGCTGTCTGAACACGCATCAGCTGCCAGGTGGGGACTGTGCGACTCTTCCTTCATCACCCCACATGTGCAGGAAAAGGTAAATGTATATAAACCTTCCTGGGACCGGCTGGATTTGAAGCACAGTACCAGCAGACGGGTACACTGAATTTGGAGCCTAAATGGCCGCTTTACTGGGGGAAAGCGGGGTAGACAGTGTTGTGTGGCTGTTTGGGATATGGGGCACGGGGACAGGAAGGTTATGGATGTGCTGGTGGAGAAGAGGGGTGATGTTGGGACAGCAACCTCTCATCTCTCCTTCCTTAGAAAGCACACAGCGGATGTATTTACCTTGCGAAGGCTTTGCTGTCCGATCTCAGGCCTGTAGCACGAGGAATGCATGTGATGACCTTGGTGTTCCTCTGTCTTCACAGCTGCTTTTTTCATCTTGGGCTCCACTGACCCTGAGATTTGGATGCATTTCTCTCTGCTGCTTAGTGTTAAAAATGAAGAATTAACTCTAGTGTGGGGAAGCAGTTTGTGTGGTGGAACGCACCAAAATAAACATGAGGTGGTGGTGGTTGGAAGGGCTTGGGTGGACGTGGTGGTTGGGCTAGAGGTTGTAGTGGGGGGTGGAGGAAGGACTAGGTAGGGACTACAATGGGAATCAGTCCCTGAAATAAATAATTGCACGAGTGGGGCGTGAAGGGATAAGCAGAATCCTTCAAATCACACTCTGTGCCCGAGCCTTCCTCCAGAATTTCCTGCGATTTAGACAAATGGCCAACATCAGATTTTTAAGTGGTGTTTGTGCTGAACACTTGCAGGAGTGCGTTCCCTTCCAGCTGCTGAGCAGAAACCCTCATTCTTCCGTCTTGTTGGGAGCCGCTTTGCGCTTTTCTGTGGCAGCAGCTCTTGCAACGGGAGCCCCCCTCCCCATCCCCCTCGAAAAGGATGGTGGTTTTTTTCTGTGAAAGAAGCCGGCACAGCCAGGCAGACATTATCCCCTTGCCGGAAGGAGGGATCCAGGCTCCCTGGGGAGGAGGGGACCGGGGGGAGCGAGTGATTCATTGCAGCTGCCTGCAGTTTGGCCTCCGTCTCTCTCTTTGCCCTGGGTGCCAGGGAGTGACAGCTTGTGGGCAGCGGGCCAAGCTGTGAAAAGAGGAGTGTGTGAGGCCTTCAGCTTTCTCATGCTTTATCAAGCTGCAAAGAATAGCTCGATATTCAGCCAGCGTTGGTGCAGGTCAAGAGAATGGAAATGCTAACTTAACTCCTGACATGCCGGCTGATTGCTGACCGCAGGCTTTGTATGGCAGCACGGCTTTCCTGCGGCAGCAAAAGGGAGAAAACGTGCTTTGACGCAATGATGAAGGTATCTTTCTGTTAAGTGGGGAGCCTCCGGGAGTGGGGAAAGATGGAAAGAGCGCTCTCCTCTTGCAGCCTGCTCTGTGTGTGCTGGTGGAGGTTGGAAGCGTGGAAAGGTAGGGCAGCCGGAGCGATGGGCGGACTGGGAAAGCGTTAAGGGGCTGTGGCGGGTGAGCAGCAGGTCCATGCTCAGATGTCCCCCGCACGGCTCTGGGGACGGCCAGCCGACTCCTCTGTGGTGCCTGGAGATGCGGGGAAGCCTGGGGAGCAGGATGGGGCTGGTCCTGGGGCTGTAACCCTTGGCTGGGGGGCTGCCAGTGAGGCGTCTCTGCCGAGGGCTGCCCGCTGGCGCCGAGGGAGTTAAGCGTTGCTCGGCGGCCGGGGGTGAGCCTGCCTCGGGGTGTCGAGCTCCATTCCCACGGCTTTTCCTTTCTGACCAGGGCTGGGGGAGGGATCGCTCCTGGAACAAGTAAAATGCCCAGAGGCTGGAAAACAGCACCCCGGCCCCTCTGGCCTTGTGTTGGGCTGGGAGGGATTTGAGCTTCATGGCAGGCTGGGCAGGGGCTGCTGGCCAAGGCCGGGGTCTGTCGCCACTCAGCTGGCCGCTGGGTAAGATTGTGGCTTTATTTCCCCCCTTTAGGCAGCCTGAGATGGCTTTGCAGGCAGCCGGGTTCCTGAAATAAATGATTTCCCAGCTGGAAGGATGTAAAGCAGAAATCAGGTCCCATGAGCAGATCACAGCACAGGTTCAAGAGCAGCAGCGTTTGAAGGAGCGTCTTTCCCTACAGGACATGCAAGTTTTGTCAAAGGCATAAGATATTATAGCCCTTTCCTGATGCTGACTCCACCTTCTCCTCCTGCACCATCTGGAGCTGCTGAGTTGAGCTGTTTGAAGCCCCGAGGAGCAGGAAGAGCAGGTGAAAGTCTGAGGGGCAGGGGGTGCTCAGAGCCTAAATCCACCTTCTCCATCAGCAGAGCAGCGGGCTGGGAGAGCTCTGCCAAATCCCGGTTTGCTTTGGTGTGTCTCTGCATGGGGTACTAACCCTGGCCAGCACCAGTTTCCCAGCAGAGAAAGGAGCCAGGCTACCTGTTCAGCCCCTAGAAATACTCTCTGAAGTCCTTTCTGAGGACTAAGGTGTGTTGTCCTTATTCTCAACAGCTTCTGAATTCTGGGCAAGGCGAATTGATGTGAGCGAATGAGACTGAGCAGCAGCGTAAAGGAGAGATGCAGAACACCACGGGCCAAGTGCAATTCCGCAGTTTCGTTCCGCTGGGCTGCGCTTGTGCTGCGCAGACCAGGTTATGCCAAAAAAAGATGGCAAACGTGTGGCTGGAGATTGGATTTTTGCTTGTGCTTAAGATAATTTGGCTTTGCTCCCATCCCAGCTCCTCTTTGTGAAGCCTGAAATACTGTGATTCTCCCACTTGCTGTGCTGGCCCCTGCAGCAGGAGGATCTGGAGCGGAGAGAGCAGGATCGTCTGTGTGGGGCAGAACCTTTTGCTTCTTGCAAGACCAAGGGGGTAGCCTGGGTCAGCACCTAGATACAGACATGAACATTGAAACAACAGTCTCTGTGCAAACATTCTGCAAACACCAAAGTATATAGAGATTCGTCCTGGTGGATCTTGCTGATTGTTAGATGCCAAAATCCTAATAAAGGCTTAGTGGTTGCTGAGCTCTGCTTTTGAGTGTACTCCAGCTCTTTCCTCTGTCCATTTACTTGCCCAGCAATGGGCAAACGTGGCTGGAGTGGGAGCCGGAGCCCTGGTCTGATCCTGCGGTGGATAAATGCACAAAGGGAAACTCTCGCCTGCTGTGGCGGTCGCTTGGGACCCAGGTGCAGATGCACCAGCCAGAGCTGCTTTTCTGCCGTGCTCCTGCAGGGACCAGGGTGTGTTCCCATTGTGCCTGTTCTGGTTTCCTCCTGTCAAGCCTCTGCTCATTATTCTTGCCTCGAGCTGTCTCAAGCCTGAAGGCAAAGCGCTACCGAAGGCTCTGTAGATTTGCCCTTGAGAGACGTGCGGTCCTCGGAGAGTGGCTGTTCAAGGGAAGCGCTGCCTGGGCTGAATTGAGGCTGTTTCAGGCTGCACAGCTCTGAGCTAATCTCCCAGAGGCAGAGACATTACTCACCAATCAGGAATGTGTCTGTATTTTTCCTAATGAGAACAAAACATTTTATCCCTCTTCATTAGCGGAGAGTTAGGGTGTACGGTTGCTATGCCAACAGACTCCTCTCCCCTGCGGACACACTGGGGGTGTCCTCCATGCCATGGTTAGAAGGGTGAACGGGAAGGCTCGTTCTGGCAAGAAAAAGATCCCATTGTTTTCCCAGGGCTGCCTGGACTTTGTGCAGCTGGCCAGCTCTTTGCCTTCTCCGGGGGAAGGGAACCACAGCGGGAGTCAAGTGCAACAGAGGTTTAATTTATTGGAAAAACAGCCTTTGCATTTCATGTTATGTTGTTTTTTCCAGCTTGAGGCACACTCTTCAATAAGAGAAATGAAGGTGTCTCAACGTTCCCAAGAGTCCAGATGGTGAGCACGATGCGCCGGGGTTGGGCACGGGGCCGCCCATGGACTGCTGCAGCCTGCTGGGCTCCGCTGCGTTCCTGATCATCCTGGCTCGTGCGGCTGGTGTGATGCTGGGCAGCCTCTGGATGCTGCTGCGGAACGAACCCACCTGACGAGCCGCGCCACCTCGCATTAGTTGGACGAGTGGGTTCACCAGGCACGTGGTCTACTGGAAAGAGTGAGTGGCCGTACATGAGAACATGCGCTCGTTCCCTTTGCAAAGGGAACGTTCCCTTGTATGCAGAGAAATCCTATGAAGGAGGGAGGCATATCTTCAACGGAAGCTTTGTAGAGTTCTGCTGTAAGCAGATGTATTTATTCCAAAGGTTGCCCTTCCATTTGCTTGACATTTTTGTCTTTGTCTTGGTCCTCCTCCCCAGCTGCACCCTCCTTTCCTAAGGGACTGGCTGGGATCTGTGGGTTGCAGTGGTGCCCAAGTCAGGCCACTGGACACCTTCTGCAAGAATCTTCTTGGCACCTCTGGTGCTGCACTTCCATTTCTGTTGCAATGCAAAAAATAACTTTTAAACTTTGAATTTTCTGTATGAGAAAATGAGTTTAACCTACAGGCAGAAACAAACAAACCGAAAAAGCTACTTTCTGATGGTGATCTATGGCTAGAAATGGGCTGGTGAGTGTTGCCAAATCTGAAGACAGTCTCCTGGAGCAGGGGCGATGTTCATATCGGGCTGTCAGTCACCAGGCTGTGTGATGAGCTGCTTTGTGCTGGCTGAGCTCTGTGGTGTTGACAGCTATAGACCCTTGAAGAAATGTCTCCCTGAAACTGATTTCTCCTTTCAAGCTGCTTCCTGCAAAACAGGATAGTTACAACTCCCATTTCGGTTTGCCTGGCAAAGCACTCAGTAAATGTTGCGTGGAATTTGAATACGGGAATTTGAATGTGAAATATAGGGTGGTATAGCAGAGATCCCAGACTGAGTGAGCTGCTGGAGATCTGCAGATCTGCATGAGCTTCTGGCTGGGGAATGAAACCCTGACACCTGGACACGAGGTGCCGATTTAGATGAGTCACCCGCTCCTGCACTGGAGAGATGAGTATCATGTTAGAGCACCAGGAGCCCTTTGTCAGAAGGATCTCTGCTTGTTGGACTTGCAGCTATAGCAGTAGGAGGACTCAGCAGAAACAAAAACCATTAACAAAGCCAGACAGCAACCTCTAGCCCAGACTTCTCCGTGTGCGCAGCCTGTGTGGTTTCAGTTTGGTAGTAGACCTGGATTGAACTCTTGGATGGTAAAGAGCAAATTTTTGGAAAAACCTATTTCAACCTGGAGCCTCCAAGAATAAATCCCAAGTACATATAACATGGGTACAACGATGGGCGAGTCTGGTTTCCTCAGCCTTGCATTGCTCTGGATGGTTCAAATAAAACCATTAGATCCAGACCTGTTTGAAATAGGGAATGAGTAAGTACTTGAGATGACTTGAATTCAGGCCAGTCTCTTCTGGATCTATGCCTTCAGGGTACATAAAAAATAACAGAGAGGACAGAGATCTGGATGTTGTATTCTTTGAGATACCGAACTAATTCTGTCCAGATCCTATTGAAGAAGTGCTCCAGCAGAAGTGCACTAGATTACATGCTTTTTAGTATCTTTGAGTGCAAAAGATGGTGGCTGAACAAACTAACTTCTGAAATGTGAGTTACGGTTATTATCCAAGTCACACTCTACTTCATTCTTGTGCAGCCGGAGTAGCAGTTTGGTGTTACCTAGGAGAATGTTACTTGCTCCCTCTTCTTCTCTCCCTTTTTAAACAGTGTAGGGGCTGATTTTCTGCCCTATTTTCTGTGAGCCACCACTTTTTTTTTTTTTTTTTTTTTTGTTTAGAATAAAGATAAACATGCAACTGCTGTGCTGTGTGCAAGGCATGAATTGTTCAGGAGAAGCCCTCACCTTGGGGGGTGGAGGGCACATTTTTCCGAACTGCAATGACGTGTTTTGGCTGTAGACATTTCTTTCTCATTGCTTCCTATGCCTGGCAAGCAGTTCTATACAGTGTGCTCTCTGCAAAGTGGTCGCAATAGTGGAGGATTTGGGTATTTCTAGACCTGGGGCCACATATTTCCTTCATATGTGACATAAAGCCTCTGCACAGCTACCTCGAACCTCCAGCTCCAGTTCCAAATGTGGTATCTCGGTGAAAGACTGGTCCAAATTGCTCTCTGGTCTTGCATCTTGTCCTGCAATTCTGTTTCCGAGATGTCTCCCAGTGCATGCTGAGCTTTTCTTCACTAGTTATGTACGTATGCTCCGTTTGTTGAAGTACTTAGCCTTGTAACAACTAGATTCTTGCTGTGGTAGTATCTGAGCTGCTTTCAGCAGAAGAATAACGCAGACCTACACATATCCACAACAGGGTAAAGAATAAATTTCCAAAACTTGTTTTTGCCCCTGGAAGCACCGCAGGTGTAACACCTGGAGCCAGGTGAATGCCTTATGTGAAAATAAGCCCTTGTGTCGTGTTCCAGGCGCAGATTTTATTTAACTCTCAGGGCTGGCATAGTTTGATGTCACCAAAGATGTGGTCAGCTCTCCAGAACTGCGTTCTAGGAGTTCAGCTTCCAGGAATAGCCAAGGGCTTTGCCCATCTCATCTGGAGGAAGAGGTGGGAAGAGCTGGGCTCAACTTAGAGGGTCAATTAGCTGAATTTTTGAGTCCTGTGTGATACCCACCACCTTGAGAGGAGGATGAGGTGTTCCTTCCAACCCTTGAAGAATGGTTCCAAGCCCTAAATTGTGAAGTAGGTTCATATTTTTGAAAATGCTGTTAGCACTGAGTATTGTAACTCTATGTAATATAACTGTCATCAGCCCTCTCTTGAATTCTGTTGGGTTTTAATGGCCTTTTTTTTTTTTTTTTTAATTCCAGTTACACTTGTACATCTCTGCATCTTAAAAATGCTTGTTTAACTTCTAACAGTGAAACTGGCAAAGGACAGAGAAAAGCCAGATATTTCAGCCTAACAGGAAAGTTAGGTTGCTTAGTGAGCTAAGCGTGTATAAGTAGCAAAGTCCTATATCTGATAATCAAGAATGTAGGAAGTGATTAGGATCACTGCACCTGTGGAAGAAATCACTCAGGATTTGGGGGAGTCAGGATAAAACCAAGTATTCCTGTATGACTCTGTAGAAGAAGAAGGAGGTCCCTTGAGGATATTGTTGTTATATGTAGCATCAGGAAATCACTAAATATTGTGCCCATGCTTGAGGAGGAAAAAAAGTAATGGATTGAAATGTTCATAAAGAACATAGAACAGAATAAAGCTCTGGCATGCAACTTTTGTCAAAAAGCATACATCCTTCATAAGGGCAGGCAAAATCAAATATAAGGATGTTATTTGTATTTTCAAAGCTCTAATGGGGAGAGAAAGTTTTTGAAAAATACACCCTATTCTGGAGGAAGAAGGTGTAGCTGGATGCTGGGGCTTGAAAGTAAACTTGCTCTTGAGCAAACTCAGTTTAAGAAGTTAGGCTGCATATTTTAACAGAGAACTACCTGACTAGCAATTCCCTGTAGCACTTGGGAATCCCTACTGTGTTTAAAATTATCACGCTAGTTTCTCCAGCTCAAATGGAACTCGAGTTTTCTGCAGGTTCAGGAAAACCATTGCATCTAGAGAAAGGTATCTTCAGTTATTAGAAACAGAACAGCAGCAACAGTGACCAAAGGTGAGGATTAACCTTCCCTGCAAAGAGCAACTGAATAAAGTGGGATTCTTCCACCTGAAAAGCAATGAGTGATAGTTATCTTCAAATCCTGAATGGCATGGAAAGGTTAGAGGGGGAGTAAACCTTTTTTCTTACCTCTTCCATTACAAGTATGAATAGGTATTGAATGGAGCCAGCATGTAGTAAGCTTAAAAACAAATAACAGCTTAGTCTTTGATGTGTGCAGTTAACCTGGGAAGCTTCTTGCCACAGGATGTTGTGAATGCCAAACATCTGTGTGTATTTGAGGACACGGGGCAGCTCCATAGAAGAAAAAGCTACTGAGGGTTACTAAATGCATGGAAACCACCTCTATCCCAATAAATACCTGAGCTTTACATCATTGAAACCTGGGAGATCATTCAAGGAGGTAAAGTGCTACTACGTGCTTGCTTCGTACTTAGGTTTCAGGCCATCGCCAGCGCCAGACAACTGCACCCTGGTTTGTCAGCACAGAGGGAGGAGGGGGAGGCAAATAAAACTTGTAAAAACAAAGACTGGCAGCGCTTGCGGTCTGGGTTGGTTCTGCACCGCTTGTGATGTACTGCGTGCACCTCTTATTGCTAAAGGCATCGCCTGTGGATGTTCGAGTCTGCAAACCGTTGACTTGAGTTTGAAGAGAGGTGGCGAGTGTTTGTGGACACTACACAGCTGGGAAGGGTGGTGTGAAAACAAATATTCTAAGCAGAGAAGTTGACTTTCTCCCTTTCTCTATGGCTTGTAGCCTAAAACTTATTTCTGCGATTTCCGCCCCCCCCCCTTTCCCCTCTCTCCCCCCCCTTTAAAAGTGTTTCTTGCCTGGTAATGAACCGTAACTCAATTTGAGCTAAAATGGGTGATAAGCAAATATATAAACAATACAAGCCCTGTTCCAAAGCGTTTTCAAACTAAAAATGTTATGGCCTACATGAGGTTCATACCCTTCAGAAGTACTCAAAGCACTGGTCTTATTTTAAACTCTGTCTAAACATTTAAAAATAACTCGAAAATAGGGCTCACTTCTAGATGCTTCACCCTTGATAGCCTGGTCTTGAACTTGGTTTTAGGTGCTTACGCAGATCCGCAGAGGGCACAGTACAGAACAACCCTAGTTGTTCATTTGAACTTCCTTTCTCTTTCAGAAGGAAGAGAACAGTGCTGGGCTCTGTCTTTTTCTCCCTAGGGACATGGTTTCTGCTGTTAGGTAGTGTCCCTTCTTTTTCTTTGCTTTTTAACCTTTTGTAGACTAGCTTTCCTGCTGTGGTCCTTGGGGAACAGCTATAGAAAGCAGAACTAAGATGACGTATTAATATATTATTGGAGGCACTTTCTTATGGCTGAAAACAGCTGCATTGGCGTGTCGTGGGAAATTACAGCCCCTTTGAAAGGATACAGACACCGACTTGTCTGCATCTCGTGTTCTATAGTGACAGTCACTCCATGGGCTGGCTCAGAAGTCGCGTGCTCAGGTGACAGATAAGAGGAGACAGACAGACACAGACAGACGTGGGGCTGGGACAAGAAGCCAGATGGAGAACACACAGGATTAGGTTATGTTGGGGAAGATGGGGACCAGGTGGAGTGTGTTTAAGTTCTCTCCTGTTGATTGTTCCTCTCCCATTTTGACGTGTTGCACCTATGTAGTCAGCTGTCTGCAGGAAGATGTCCCTGTCCCAAAGCAGAAGTGTCACCACTGCAGAGCAGCAATGGGCTCAGTTGTTACACCATTTAGAGAGCATCCTTCCCGTTTCACTCGCAATTCCTCAGTTATTCTTTTCAGTTATTTTGTTCCAGCAATGATTCTCTCTCGACCTGTTCCTGGGAGTGTTAAGCCTGTCTCCCATTTTATATATATACATATATGCCATTATATATCCAGATGGTCTGTCCAAATTAGGTTTAGTTGGAACCTGTCTTTAGCCTGTATGATCTTTTCTATCCCTAGCTGGTCCATCATTTTAGTTAGTGTATTTCCCACTAAGCCTGGAGAAGGTTTGATTTAAAGCATTTTTATGATGCTAAACTTGTGTCAGGCCCACTGTGGCCTCCTGGGTTGACATCAGGTGTCTGATTGTTCAGTTTGGTCCACGTATATGTCTGATGAGTGCTGTGTGAGCCACGTTCTTGTAGGATTTTGATTAGTTTACCGATGTTGTCGCAAAGTTGAACAGTTTTCTTTCCAAAATAAGGCGCAGTCCCTGCCATGTGGAGTACAGAGCTTAAAATGACAGCGGAAGGTGCCTGGGAGTGGGACAGTCTGCAAACAGAACGGTGCTGACCACAGGCTGTGGTTTATCCTTTCAGCACAGACGCGTGTGCTTTTTCCTTGTTCCCCTTGTTCTCTGCTCTAGCTGTTCCTTCCAACAAAAAGAACAGCCACTCGATCAAAACTCAGTGCTCTTCCTAACAAACTACCATAAATCTGGTTTTCCTGTCTTCTGTTTGTGTTTTGTTTTGTTTTTTGGCAAGGTAGCGTTCTCTTGAAACGCCGACAGTCAGCCAGTTATACTGGCTGCAATTCCTGCTCGTAGCAGTTTGCATTTCAGACCAGCGGCGCAGTTTGTGCAGCAGACCTGTCAGAGCACCTCTGTGGCTCTGGGGTGAAGGTCTGGGCTTCCCTGAAGGGCAGAAGGCAAAACCCAGTCGGTCCTGCCCAGCCAGTGGCTGTGAGACCGTGAAAGTGGGAGGGTAGCAAACCAGATGGAGAAGAGTCTCAACCGAAAAACCTTTATCATTCACGGCTGCCACGAACAGGTAGTCAGTTCTGATCCATGGTGCCTTCAGGACAGCACTGAAGAATCTTTCTCAGCACTGATCATGACCGGGAGCTCAAATATTTTGCCAGAAAAACTTAGGATCTCCTCAGTCTGAGTGCATGGGTAAGATCAGAAACTCATTTTGCGAAGCCACTTGATGGTGCTGGAATTTCTTATGGTGAATTTTGTCTTGTAATAAAATTCCTTGTTCTGAATAAAGTGTGACTAGACATCTCCTTGTTAACAAGCTGACTGGAGAACTCTTGCTCCAGATAGTTTTGTTTCTCCAAGTACCAAATCTTGCAGTGTTCCAGCTTTGCTTCCTTTCTGCTTAAAATTTCGTGTTGCTTGTTTTCACTCCTCTAGCTCGTGAACCCACAGCAGTATGACTGAAGAGCATTGCCTGATGGCCCATGCACTGCAGGAGTCCTCCCACCCCTGTCTGTCTGCAGTCTTTGCTCTGAATTTTATCCTTGAAACAATAACTTCCAAGTGTGGACGGTGTCTGGAGTGGAGGGCTGTGACTGTAGGGTGGAAGAGGACACTGCATCGCTGCTGCCAGCCTGTGGCTCCTCAACCACCGACACCTTGAGAGCCACTCCTGGATGATTCCTGTGCCAGCATCCTGTGTGGGACTACGTTTGGAAGCACTGGGTATCAAAGATCCCAGCCCATGTTGGAAGGTCATTGCTCAGAGCTGTTGAAACTGATGTGAAGCAGATCCTGGCTCTCAAGTCTGCACCAAGCATGGTCAGTCATGGAGAGGGGCCAGAGGAGCAACAGAAATGATCCGAGGGCTGGAGCAGCTCTGCTGGGAGGACAGGCTGAGAGAGTTGGGGTGTTCAGCTGGAGAAGAGAAGCTCCGGGAGCCTTTCAGTGCTTAAAAGGGGCTGATAAGAAAGATGGGGACAGACTTTTCAGCAGGGTCTGTTGTGATAGGACAAGGAGTGATCGTTTTAAACTAAAGGAGGGGAGATTCAGGCCAGACATGAGGGAGGAATTGTTGGCCCTGAGGGTGGTGAGAGCCTGGCCCAGGTTGCCCAGAGAGGTGGTGGCTGAACCATCCCTGGAGACATCCCAGGCCAGGCTGGACGGGGCTCTGAGCAACCTGAGCTGGTGCAGATGTCCCTGCTCATGGCAGGGGGGGCACTGGATGAGCTTTGAAGGTCTCTGCAACCCAAACTATTCCATGATTGTGCAGCAGTGCAGTGGGAGCTCTCATGTTTTATACCAGTTATGAGCAACTTGGGAAGGTCCCCAGGATTTTTGAATGACCTGGTGTGTTACCATCTGTTCTCAGCCTTATGAAAGCCTTGGTACTGCCTTGCAGAGGTGGGAGAAAATGTCTGGCCACCTCAACTTGGATCATTATCTGGCAAACCTGTGTAACCTAATTACCAGAATATTAAACCAAATAGTTTGTAGCTGACTACTGATAGCCTTCTAGGCTTAGGTACTAATTTATGGAAGATAAATTGATTAAAGCTTCATTTCTGATAATGCTTTAAAATGAGTTGAGTAATACAAGATAGAATATATCTTGACTTGGTTTGAAGGCAAACCACAAGCAGATTGTGGTAGTGATGTGGAATTCTCTTGATTTTGCTGTCTCTTCTGGATGGGAGGAGATAGATGCTACTCGTGTGGTTGCATTGCATTAAATTTATTTGCATGTTGCTGCCTGTGTTCATGGCTGTAGCCAGAACTGCTGACGCTATTGGAGTGGTGGGGAGGACTATCAAACTGCTGTCAGGCTGTTTGGTTTTCCAGAAGGTTACTGGGGAGGGCAGAAAAGTGAATTTTGTTTGAAATGAAGGAAAACTCCAAGGAGAAGAATTCCTTCCTGTCCATCCAGAGTGTATTAATTCTTTATAGAGCTGTTGTGGTACTAAAATTGAAGACTTCTAGGGTGTCAAGGAGGTGCTGTTCTTTAACAGACCAGAGCACCCCGTGCTGCTGAGTGTCTGCAGGGTGAAAGGATTTATTCGAGGCAGACACCGGGGTTTAATGGTTCTTATTTGCGTCTTGACAACTGGATGGTGGAGCTCGGGATGTGGTGTCCTTGTGTGTCTGTGTCTGCTTGTGGTCTGTAACATGGCTAACAAGAACCTCTTCTGTGGTAGGTTTTGCAGAATCATAGAACAGTTTGGGTTGGAAGGGACCTTCAGATCTCCCCCCGTGCCCCCCCTGCCACGAGCAGGGACATCTGCACCAGCTCAGGTTGCTCAGAGCCCCGTCCAGCCTGGCCTGGGATGTCTCCAGGGATGGTTCATCCACCACCTCTCTGGCCAACCTGGGACAGGCTTCCACCTCCCTCAGGGGCAACAATTTCTTCCTCATGTTCAGCCTGAATCTCCCCTCCTTTAGTTTAAAACCATCACCCCTTGTCCTGTCGTGACAGTCCCTGCTAAAAAGCCTGTCCCCATCTTTCTTATCGGCCCCTTTTAAGCACAGGAAGGCCTCCCTGTTCTCCCTCCTGCTGTCCTGCAGGGCTGGCGCTGGCATGGAGACCGCAGGTCCCTCTTGGGGACAACTGTAGGACCGGCTTCCTTTCACAAGGGTTTCACAGGAGGTTGGAAGCTCCTTTCCTCCCTTGCTGGGTTACTCCAAGGCCAGGCTATCTGCAAAAGGACTTTCCTTGGGAGTGTGGCCTTTGCCTGGGGGACGTGAGAGCTTGGTTAGGGGTCACGGTGCCGTCCTCTGGGAAGCTGGTGGCAGGAGGTCTCCTCCCTCCCTTCTGCAGGGCACCCTGCCAAGGAAAACAGGCTCTCGGGCAGAAGCCATGACATTGAGAAGATCGTGTGTTGTCCTGGCTGTTTCTGGAGGAAGCGGTTGGGCATTTCTGCTTGACAGAAATCAACGCAGACGGGCTGAGGCAGCTCGAGCAGAGCAGGACTCGGGCTTTCGTGGCCTTTGGAGCCGAAGCCGAGGACGGGAGGATCCTGGGGAAAGGTGCCCCTAATGACAGGGAGGGCAGCGCGGCTGGGAAGGTGTGCCGTGTTTGAGGTGGAGGCTGGTCAAATATGAATCATGTCTGTTTGAAGTAGTGATAAAATCCCAGCTTGAAGGTTTTCTGTAATACCTGGCCAAACAGTGCTGTGCTTTAGCTTCCCTCTCACCCCGCTTAGAACGGACAGTCCTGACCCACTTTTAGCAACAGCAGCTCTGTTGAACCCTACCCAGTGCTTAGCCGTGTATACGGCAAACACGTTATCTGTTTTGTTCAGGCTTGTGAGTGAGAAATTTCCATCAAATATTTAGCAGAGAGGGAAGAGCTGTTCCTGGAAGAGAGGATTTGGGTGGGTTAAACCCAGTTCTGCCACTTCTGTGCACCCCGGCTCTGGCCTTTGCTTCGGGTTCTCGGTGTGCTGAGGGTGATGCTCGCTTGCTGTGTTGGGCATTAACTTTGTGCTGCACTGTCAGGATTCAGTTAGATGGTATCTAAATGTTAATATGATAGATAATAATGCCTTTAGTCAACGAGGTTTAGGTTCCGGCTTCCTAAATATGCAATTAGGCAGGGCTAAAGTTACATTCTTAATATTTAAAAATAAATAAAATCTATAATGGTGCCATAAAATAAGTTTAAGTAGAGCTGTCATCCCGGGGCAAATTGCAAAGCTCTGTGTAGCTCAGTATCCTGGCTTTGACAAGAGCCAGAAGCAGATGCCTAATGAGGACTGTAAGAAACAGGGCATGTATAATGCGGTGGGTTTGCTTGTTGGTTTTGTGTATGTTTGTTTCTTTTCCCTTTTTCCCCCTTTTTCCCCCTTTTTCCCCCTTTTTCCCCCTTTTTCCCCCTTTTTCCCCCTTTTTCCCCCTTTTTCCCCCTTTTTCCCCCTTTTTCCCCCTTTTTCCCCCTTTTCCCCCTTTTCCCCCTTTTCCCCCTTTTCCCCCTTTTCCCCCCTTTCCCCCCTTTCCCCCCTTTCCCCCTTTTCCCCCTTTCCCCTTTTCCCCTTTTCTCTCCCCCCCTAATTTGACTCCCAGCTTATGACCATCATCAGTTAGGGGCCCTCTTTGATCAGGAGTTGTATCTAATAATCTGATCTTGACTACATCTACTCTCCATTAATTTACATAATCCCTCTTCTAGCTTGTTTGTTTCTAGTCTCCATGACATACTACAGCAGCGAGCGCTACAATTTAATTATGCATTTTAAATACTATTCAAAATATTTTATATCCAGTGACAGTTTCCTTGAACTGGCTTAGAAAAGTTGTCTGTAACTTTGTAGGTGCTCTGTTGTTTCTGTATTATAAGACATGATAGTCGATTATTCTATGTTTTTCATCTTGACACCGTCATGTTTCAGATCTCTTAAATTTTCCCTGTCTTCCCTCAGTTGTTTCTTTGTCCATCCAAAGTCCTGCTCTGCCCAGTCTCTCCTTATATGGAAGCTGCTCCATGTTTTTGATCATCTTTGTTGTCCTTTTTGTCATTCTGTCTCCTTTTTCAGATGTGGGAATCAGAGCTGCCCGCAGCATTCAGCAACATCGTGGTGATCCGTGTTTTCTTTCCCAAAGACTCTGAACGTTGCATTTGCCTTTTTGCTCGATACTAAATGCTGAACTGACCTACCAAGTGTCCGGAGTTTTTCTAAGTGGTAACTGCTAGCTTGGATCCTGGTGTGTTTATGTAATTAGAATATTTTGTATTGGTTTTGGTATTTATTGACATCTAAGATATTGTGTGGTTACTTAAGAGTGCATGAGTTCTGTTACTTTTTATAGTCTTTTCTGAATTTGATTGTGATTAATTTTTTAACAGTAAAATTCACCACTTTGGGACATATTCCTCCACATAGGTCTTATGTAAACATTGAACTGCGCAGGTGGCAGAACAAATTCTTGGCAGGTCTCACTGATAACCTTCCTCTGACGGGAAGCTGTTTTCGTTTCCTGTCTTTTAACTCCTTATTAAATCATGATAGGTACTGTAACTTTAATTGCACAATAGCTTTTTTTTTTCCCAAGAGCCTTAGCTGACAGTTCTTTTAAAATTAGTTTAGTTCATATTAAACAGGTTAAAAACTGGCTCTTGGTTCTCAATTAACTGGAAATTGGAAATCTGCTCTTGGAATTCCGTAGGTACTGCAGGAATTTCTCTCTGCTCCAATACTAGTTTGTATTTTGACCAACAGTTGGGTTCCTGAACTTCTGCAAGCAAATTTGTTTCTACAGGGCTGATGGTCTTAGATTTATGTGGATTTTTGCAGAAATGGTGGATTTGCTCAGCAGGGCGATTTGGGTGGGTAACTTTAGTGAGCTCTGCTGCCCCAGCAGGGTTCTGTTACAGCCAGGTTAAACCTGTCCAGGCTCTCTGGATGTACTAGAGAACTGAATATATTTTTTCATAACTAGTTGACTGGAAGCATATTTGAGTCATGGATGGTATCCAGCTGTATACAGGCTTGGAATGTGGTGTGGTACCTAAAAGAGCAAGAGGTTCTTGAGCAGGTAGGTGGAGGAGTGGTGGGTCAAAGTGGAGAAAGTAACATTTGCTCTGGGTGCAGCACTAGAAAGCCAAAGGGATAGAAAGCCTGTCTGGGAAAAGGGGATGCTCATCCAGGTCAGGTACCTTAAAAAAAAAAAAAAAAAAAAAAAATTAAAAAAAAAAAATATATATATAAAGATGCTGACAAACTGGAAAGGACTCAAGGAGCTACAAGAAAAGTTAAGTCTTTCTGACTGAAGAAGCTCAGCCCACCTGATATACCCATCCGAATAATTACACGTGGCTGCAATCGGTGATTCAGGAATGCCCGAAGCTGCCGGGACGCATAGGGCAAGGATTGCCTGGTGCTTTTCTGCCCTTACACTGCTACTGAGGCACCTATTATTGTCTGTTGCTGGAGCCAGGGTTCTGTGTAGGTGGACCTCTGTCTGTGTTAGAAGAGCTGTTGTTATCTTCTTGCCCAAGGAGGATTAAGAGCAAGGATTAGTTTTCAAACTCTTCACAAGAAGCAACTAGAAGCTTCTTTGACTCGAGAGATCCTTTGACAAGCAAAGTGCGACAAAATGACAAGGCATTTTACTTGCGGTAAATAACCCCTGGGGATCAGCTTGCTGGGTTAAGGTGGTAGTTTCTGTAATTTAGGAGCCCTAAACTCTGCTTTGATTGGGAGACTTTAGGCAGGAGCTTATGAGCTAGAAGAAGAGATTGCTTTGTGGTGCTCCTTGGTTTAATTACACAGAAAGGTGGAGGAGATCCCTAACACCAGCAGAAAGTTGTGTTAAGATACCGAGAAACTAAGAACTGACTTGATTTCCCCTTTTAAAAATGTGCATGCAACGTGGTGCTCAAGTTAACATTTTGTTAGTGTTTGAGAGGATGACAAAGTGAAAAGTCAGCCCTCAATTTACAATGACAAAATATCTATGAAGAAACCTGCTTTTAACAGCAAGCAGGTTGTGGTTGCTTTGTATTTCTTGTAAATGTTTGTGTCATTTGTTTTCATTTATAAAAAGTTCACTATTTAACATTGTATTAATCATTAACTCTTAACCATTTGTACCGGAAGCTTAAACTGGTGTTTATAACACATTTTCACGGATACAGGAGAAAAGGTCGGTTGTGCAAGAGCCGTTTAGGGGAAATACCTGTCCACTACCATCCATTAATTCCAGTATGGCTAAAATTAATATTTAGGTAGGCCCAGGGTTGTAGAAGCACTTTTTACCGTTTTTCCAAAGAACCCTGACAACGCACAAACATCATTAAAATGGCAATAGTATCACAAAGTTGACAAAATATTGTGTGCAGTGTTGTTTCAGTACGGCTCCTTCAACCCCATCCAGAAAGGTCCATTGTAATGGTCAGCAGGATCTACCAAGGGTTTAGAAAACATCGTTTTCCCAAGTGTTTAACTAATAATGCCGTTAATTCTGTAGCCTGAAAGTACAGGTTTCCTGCCACCTTCCCTCCCTGTTTCAGATTGGATATTTTGTCTTTAGAGGGGTTTTTTGAAGTTATTTTGACCTCAGCTTCAGGGTTACTCACGTCTGGTATAACAGAACCCCCTTGTCTGTGCTGGTCCTGCTCTGACAGGATGCCTTGGACTTCTTGGGGTCAATTTTATTTGGAAAAACAGAGGTTTGTGTTCATCTCTGCCAGAGCTGCAAGTGTTCTTAAACAGCAGAGCAGGGAACTGGCCTGGTAGTCATAAATAAGACTCAAAAAAGATTTATTTATTTAATGGGAATGTCATCTTTCACAGCAGAAAACAGCAAGTCTCTGTTGAGCATATGAAACTGAGAAGGGGGGTGGTAATTTGGGACTTTTGTGCAGAAAACCCAGCGGTGGTCGTCACAATTCTGCTTTTCATTTTTACATCTTTTAGTGCTCTCACTGTGGGCTGGCTCTGCAAATGATACAGTGGAAACTGCAGGTGCAGGGACCTACTTTATTTTTTTTTTTTCCCCAAGGATAATTCTGCTGGGGTTGGTGTTTAGTATGAAATCTAGCTTAGAACTCAGAACATTATCTGACCTCTCCGTGTTTGGGGGATAGGATGTGGTATTAGGGAAATAATCTGTGTGGATTGAAATAATCTTTGTGTTGATACGCTGTTAAAATGGGTCCAAATGAGTTGCGTTTGTTTCTTTAATAAATGAGTAAAGTCTCTGAGAGGGATACGTGAGGTCAGAGAGGTAAAAATAGTGCTACAGAAAACACGGTCTTATTTCAAATTCCGAGTAACAAAATAGTGCCATTGCTTCTACATTCTTCGTTGTTGTTTTATGGATGTGATATAAATATTCTGTGGCAGAACTGACTAATCCTCTAGCCCTTCTGTTGTGATCCAGATTAAATAAATGAAACTCAGAAGTATCATTTGGATATTAATATTTTACAGTGCGTTACAGGCAATGTTCAGAGTATTGTCTAAAGCATTTTCCTATTTAATGGGAATTCATCAAAAAAATGGAATATTTGAAAGGAATCTTTAAGCCTTGGCAATTGCTTTCAGAATTAATTAAAGGCTACACACTTTTAGTGCAATCTGTCTGTAACAGCTGTGTTATACCCTTGCAGCGAGCGCAGGAAGCAGAATGGTTCAGTAAATCCATAAAGAGCTCAGAAGTGGAGCCTGTCATGAAACCATCAGATTTAAATGTAGGTTATCCTCCTCCTGTCCTCCCAGAGAGGTTGTGATGGGCTTAACGGAAAAGCAAGAAATAAAAAAGGCAGCAATACCCGTGTTTGAGAAACAACTTGGAAAACTGAATCAAAAGACACTGCTGGCTTTTTTTCTCAGTTTTCACGTAGAATGCAAATGCTTCTAACTACCGGTAGGCACACAGGCTCATACTCATTTCTAATGTGTGTTTGCTCACCTAGCAATAAACACAAGTTCATTTGCTAATGGCTCTTCAGCAAAGAGCAACAAAGAGCACTATATTCGATGTTTACCCGTTGCTCAGAGCGATTAGAACCAGCTTGCAGAACATGCTGTACTACCTCTTTCTTTTTTTTTTCTTTTGTCTTCACAGCTGCCCTCTGGTTTCCCAGTGTCATGAGGACTAGATGGTAACTTCTTACCTGGGACACCTTTGAGGACCAGCTCTTAGCAAAGTAACTTCCAGGGGGATATTGGTGAGTGGAGGAAGAATAGCTCAGGTCGGAGCTTTGACCACGGCAGGATCTGGTTTTGATCGTGTTCTGCTGGAATGCAAGACCAGTTGATTTTCCATCTCTTTCCAGTACAGGTGCTCCAGTAGGTAAAATGCGTTCAGTGAAACGTTAGGGGTAGATTCAACTACAGGTCAAAGAGCTTGTAAAAAGATCGGTGTTGCTAGAGTGGTGTTGTGCGCTGGGTTTTAAGTTCAAGGTCTGGTGTCATGTATAAATGTTAGTTCTGCGCCGGGAATCATGACTGATGGTGTGGGGTGGACAGAGCAGAGTCTAACAGTTTGCAGGCATGAGCTCAAGCCAGAATGCCAGTATTTCAGAATTCATAGATTCTGAACACACATGCCGATTTTGCCGTGCAAGTGCTGGCATAGGAAGGTTGCATTAGCTAGAAAGAAGATGAGAGATTCCTGTAAGTGGTGTAATGATGTCTTGTGATCCTCGGCTGCTCCCAGATCAAAGCCTGTCTTCCCCGTGTCCGTGTGGCTCTGTCACGATGCAGTCAAGCTCCTGCTGTTGGATGGTCATCAGCCTGTTGTTTGGTTTGCAGGCGTTTTGAGCTTTGCAACTGAAGAGACTCCAGACAGAGTTGCACAACAAGCCATCGTGATGTCTGCATGATGGTAGTGCAGAGGTACCCAGACAGTTGTGTGGTCACGGAGGTCCTTGAGTAAAGTTTAATAAAAATGGTGAGAATGCATCAGAGCTGGGGCAAGTTCTGCTCTACTGATGTAAACCTGAGATGATAGAGTCAAGTTGGAGCTCCATCCTTCAGTCTTACATGTATCTACGTGCTGGCTTTACAAATACCCTTCATCATGCTTCACAGATAACATCTCCCGCATGATGAGGAGCTCATTCAAGTGCTTCACCACCCTGGAAGGAGACTCCAGTGCAGTGCTGTTTGCAAATCCGGGTGAGGCAGAGTGTGCGAGTAGCACTGAGAGCAGAAAACACCCAGTGTCCATTCCTGGGGCAAACAAAAGCCCCAGTGTGCACAGAACCAAAACGCGGTGCTGGTTTGGTGTGAACCGGCTGCTGTGTGCTCTGAGCCGGTGTTCCTGCCCCCAGGTGTATCCTGACAGTACTGTCTACTTACCTACAATAACCACGTGAACTGGAGCTTTCCCAGAGCTTCACAAAGCCTGTATTTATTGATGTGTTGTATTTATAATACCTTCCATCTGCTGGATTTCACAAGTAGACTAATCCTCTCAACTGGTCTTTTGGTAGAGCAAAGATGCCAGTTTTACTGACAAAGGAGCTGGAAAGCAGACTTTTTGGTTTGGTTTGGTTTGCAATAGCAGTGAAATAAAATATGGATGTAGAGTCTTACAGTTATCATTCTCACCATTGCTACTGTGTTTTCTGCACACCGTGTGCTGCATGTTGTACAGAGCAAATGTAAGGCACAGTTTGTGTGGTGAGAAGTTTGACCTAAATAGGTTAATTCCTGCAGTAAATGCTGGGTTAGTCTTCTCACTTCTGACCTAGTAGCACTTTGAACTTACCAAGAAGACCCAAGAGGAGTGATAGCTGTAGGAGGGAAGCAGTGATAGTTTTCTTAGCTTTAACTGCAAAATTAACATCAGCCCTGAGGAGCTGAGTTGCCAAAGTGAGTGCAGCAGATGACAGGGCAGTTTTGGAGGAGATGCTGTACCCGTCAGCTCTGAGCCGCTGGCCCAGCTTGGCATCGGTGGAGCTGTGTATAGCTTTGGTACCTTGTCTGCAAGAGGGAGGGAGGGAAGGGAAGAGATTTACAGCTGCATCACTACGTACTTCTCAATTCAAATAAGGTGGTACTCATAGTAAATCATGAGTACTTGCAGCTGCTGCCCTTTCTCTGTGGGGAAAGCATTAATCTAAGTGTTGCAGGTGCTTATTACCACATTTCCACTGTGCTGTGGGATTCCCTGTGCTGCTCAGCACAGTTGTTCCTGTCTGTGGCATGGTTTGGGTGGGTCATGGTGGATTTCAAGTCGGGTTAATCTAAAGATCCTCTGGAGAGGTGCAGAACCGGTCTGGTGGTTCCCTGGGTCTGACCAGCACCCACCCCATCTGGCCTTGGCTGCACGTTGGGCCATGGGACAGGGAAGGAGTGGAGCATCGTCCGCAGGGCAGGCTTGTTTCCATCACCTTTTACAGCGCTGGCGGAGATGCTGTGGAAAGATGAGTGCCAGCAAGAGACTGCTCCTCCAGAGAGTGCGGTGAGAAGTGAGCAGGGTAAGGTGGTCACTCCAGCTCGCCTGGACATGATGGATCTGCCCAAGGAGATGGGGGCCCACCAAGGCTGGGGGCGACTGGTGTCCCCAGTTGAGTGGCCGGGAGCTGCTGTGACCGACTCTCTGGAGGCCTCGTCCTGGTACCCGGGTTGTGCTTGGGTGGGTGATGCTCAGTGGCAGAGGTGGCATGGAAAGGTTTCTTCTGAAGCACTGATAGAAGAGCCTTAGACCCAGAAGAGGCTGTTGATAGCTGTAAGTGAAAGAGAAGGATTAATTATGATAGCTAGATCAAATACAGAGTAAAGGGGTTATTAGTTTGTTCTGAGTTGGATCCCAGCTACAGTTTATTTAAACAATGGTTGTGCAGGTGTATTTGTCTTGGACAGTGGTTTGTTTTACTGTGGTGTAGCTCATTAACAATGTCTGCGGTGTGCTGGCTGCTATAGGAATGTGGTCCTGCCCTGGAGAACTTCCAGTGGAGCATCATAGGGAAGAGTTGTACAGGAGCTGGGTTAAACATGGCTTTTTCTGATGTTACAAGAATAACGATCAGCTCCAATGCTTGAAGCACCTTCTGTCACAACATAAATAGGACTTTTCTCCTTAGGTTATGTCCCTGGATTGATGAATCTGTGCTTTGGACTGTTTATTCAGCAAGTTTAGTACAAGTCCCAGGCTTGCGAAGAGCAGCTTTCCCCAGTACCACCACCCAGCAGCCTCTGGGAAAGCCCCCAAGAACGTGACTTGCAGTATTGCAGCTTCTCCTGAAAATGCTGTGCCTGTCGTCTTGGTGCGGAGGTGATTGAGTAGAGTCTCTGATACTCCTGCAGCCTTCTTTCTGTTGGTGATTTTGCAAACGTCCTGTGTTGGCTCTTTGTGTTTAGCTCTCTTTGCCCACTTCTCATAATAAGAGTGCTACGGAAGGATTTGGGTTGTTAATCTTCGCTCCTGGTTTCCAAGAAGTTGTAACAGCCTTTCCTCTCTTGCAGAGTGTTTACCATGCCTCTGGGAACGTTCCTCCTTCCTGTTCTCTGTTTCTTGGGAGCAGCAATTCCACGAGGACTGCAGTACGTCACGTTCTCGCGCAACGCCACGAAATTCCTCCACCTCTCTATGGACTTGGAATCTGGGACCATTTACTTGGGGGCCACCAACTTTCTCTTCCAGCTGACATCTGACCTGCTGATGGAGAACGTGGTTCAGACTGGCCCAGTTCTGGACAGTAAGGATTGCCTCCCCCCGGTCTCCAAGCTGGAGTGCCCTCAGGCACACCACACCGACAATCACAACAAGCTGCTGCTGGTGAACGCAGTGCAGAAGGAGCTCATTGTCTGTGGCAGCGTGCACCAGGGAATCTGCGAGAAGAGAAGCCTCACATCCATCGACCATGTCCTCTTCCGACCGGAGAGCCCTGGTGACACTCAGTACGTTGCCGCCAACGATCCCAACATCACCACTGTGGGACTCATCGCCTACTCGAAGGATGAGGTCCCCTTGCTGTTTGTGGGACGAGGCTACACTAGCCGAGGAGTTGGAGGAGGGATTCCTCCCATCACCACCCGAAATCTCAGGGCCCACGGAGGGGATATTCAAGCAACAGACTCTCACTCCATTTTCTCCTATGAAGAAACAGCAAAACTGGCCGTGGGCCGGCTCTCGGAGTACAACCACCATTTCATTAAATCCTTCACTTACCGCTCGAGCGTTTATTTCCTATTCTACCGTCGGGATCTCAAATCTCAGTCACGTGAGTACAAGACCTACATCTCACGAATCTGCCTAGATGACTCTCACTATTACTCGTATGTGGAGTTACCGCTGCTCTGCCAGAGCAAAGCCAACACGTACAGCCTCCTCCAAGCGGCCTATGTCAGCCGCCCAGGACAAGACCTGGCCCGGGGGCAGCTGGACACCGAGGGAGAAGTGCTGTTCGCATCCTTCTCTGCCTGGCAGGCTTCCTCTAGCAAACTGAGCGAGGAGTCTGCCCTCTGCGTCTACGCAATGGAGGAGGTGGATCGCCTGACCAACTGGACTAGGGACGTTTGCTACATGAGAGATGGGAAGTCAGAAGAAGGGACAGAAGTGGCGTATATCGAATACGATGTCAGTTCCAACTGTGTCCAGCTGCCAGCGGTAAGTGGCTTTGCACCTTTGCCAGGGTAAAATCTCCAGCGTGTCCTTGTGTTGCTTTGTGTTCCTGAACTCAGCTTGTTTCCCACAGATGGAAGTTGAAATCTGTTTGGGTTAGAAACCTTTGGGCTCAGGCTGTTTCTTTGCTACCGCAGCGATGTGATGCGTCCTGTTTAAGCGCAGTCTGTGTCGCTGCTGCTGCAGCTCTCTGCCCCGCATGGGCAGGTTTCCTTGCAGAGGGACAGGGACTGTGTGTGCCTGCGGGGAGGGCACCTGGTGTGACCTGGCCCTGAGGTCTGTCTCATGGCAATACCGGGCACTGAAGCTGCAGTTCAGGTTGTTCTTTATCAGTATCTTCATCCGCTGGGCTGCACTGCAGGGAAGGAGTACGTGCATGGGAAGGGAATTTAAGGGGTGTGCTGTGTCCCTGTGGCTTATGGTGAGGTGCACCTCACAACAGCTTCCTGCAAGGGCACCCAGGAACGAAAAAGAGCAGAAGCAAAAGCAAGCGTCAGCAAAATCTGAATTTCCTATAGACTGCATTAGTGCTGCAGAATTCTGTGCCCAAGGAAGAACTTTTCCTGACCTGGTTCTTTTCTGTCTCCACAGCTGTAAGAGTTCACAGTCCTTTAAATTCTATGACAAAGGCATGACGGGATGTTGCAGGATAAAGATGTGAACTGAAGTGGCTGTGACCCTGAATCCTTGCAGTGTCAGCCACGCTGGCTGGTGCTGCGATATGGGGGACGGTGACACAGACGCTGTTCTCCTGGGGCGGTGCTGGATGCAGTGTCCTGGCAGGAGGCTCTGTGGTTGTCAGAAGCTTGTTTTCACCGAGGGCGTTGCTAGTCCTTAGCATGTTATCTTGTGTCCTTCTACGTACAGAACAGGCTGTCCTGATAATTGCATCTTCCCAGCCTTGTGCTACGAAGAGCAAAGTGGTACCACAGAGCTTTGGAAGTCTCCGGGTTTGGGCATGTGGTCCAAAGCCAGTTTTAAAATTATGGTTTTCCTTTCAGTAGCTAAAGTTGACTGTAGAATACTTGTGGGAAAAGGGAAGGGTGAAGAGCAGACTTGGAGCAGGATGAATGTGAGGTCAGGAGGGTACGTAAGAGTTGGGAAGCAAGAGGCTGCCCAGCTTGATGTTCTGCTTGTATTTCTTAGCTGTGTCCCTTGTGGGGCCGCATGGAAGGGATTATCACAGGTGATTTTTAGGGTTGAGGGAATTAAATGTCAGAATCCTTCATTTAAAATGATGTCGAGTCCCCCTGTACCATTTGATCTGGTGGAGAAGTGGGTGCGCAGGGTGGGAGAAGCAGCCCAGTCTGCGATGTGATCCCTGGAACGTGATCCCGGGGTCCCAGCTGCGCTGTTTGGCACTAGTGAGCCGACTAAAGTACAGCATCTTATTAACAAGTGTGTCCAATGATATGTAAATGTCCTAACAAAGTTTATCCGTCACCATTCGGTACGTGGTAGCGGTTGTCATTAAGATTGTATCTAACACCATGTAGGGGTCCGTGCCAGCTCCAGCCCGCTCCATTCAGCGCCGGGTGGAAGCAGCTGTCAATGGACGTTTTATGCAGAAACAGTTTTAACTCGGTTTCAATGGTGGCCGCTTGTGCTGTATGTAAGGATAACGCTAATTAATTTCACGTTTTTCTTCTTCCAAACCAGAAGGTATGCCCTTTTCCCTAGTTGCCTCCAATTTTCAGTCCATCAGAAGAGGCTCAGACTGAGTTTTATGGTTCAGTACAAGCTCTTCAACTGGAAAGAAAAAAAAAAAGCAAGCTTGTTTTTATAAGAATTTCAGAATCAGTTCATTTGTTGAGTTTTCTGGAGATCCATTAGCCTTGAGACGCAGGAGGCTACGTAGGTGCTGTTAGTGAGTTGATAATTGGAAGTGTGAAATGTATTTCTGCAAGGCTTGGGAAGGCTGCATATCTTCTGCAGGTGTAGTTTTCAAGGGGTGTAACTTGTCCTTTTGCACCAAGCTTTCAGTCCTCTTCTTACACAGATACACATTTGTCCTGTTGTTGCTTCTCACCTGTGCAAAATTCATGGCAGGAGCTGCATCCAAACTCCCGCATCACAGCAGGACACTGGATGATCCTTGAAGTCTATTTTCTGCTGCATCGTCAAGATGTTATTCACCGAAAACGATCCAGACAGCTTCTATGTAAATTTATATAAGCGCTTTATACAATTATCATGGTCTTAATCCTGTAGAAGGGAACCAGTTTCAGCTGCTGAGGCTGCGGGGAGGCCGTGCCGGTGCTGGCGGAGCTCGCACAGCTCACGTTGGTTTATGGTGGAGAAATGTCGCGTGTGAAGTGACTTGCCCTTGGCATCACACATAGGCAGCAGCAGCGCTGAGCACGGCGGGTACAGCTATTTCTGACTTGCATGCATTTTTTTTTTAAGCAAACTTTGAAAAATCAGCCTCAGTAGTGAGGTTGTGAGGCTCTAGAATTTGTCTGAATCGATACAAGGGTTGCAAAAGATAAATAGAATCCTATTCAAAATGAATATTCAATGCTTTTGGATATGGGAATTTAGCTGTGGCCCTCTTCCTAATAAATCGTATAGGAACTAGACAACCAAAGAAATAGAAACCTTTAAGTTACGAGGAGGTGTTTGAAAGAAGTTTAAGAATTGAGCGACAGAGCTGATAAGAAAAAGATATTTGTCACTAAAAATGAATGACAGCTTAGAGTGTGGCAAAAACTAACAATCATTAAGAGTTGTAACCTCTTCGGAGGCTTTAAGTCAGAGCGTTACACCCAGTATGCAGAAAATCAGTTGAATTATTAATAGCACTCGAAGGGAAAAATAAAGCGTCAGAATGAAAGTAGTGCCAGTCTAACTGGCAGGTTTTCCCATGTGGAACCACCGTGTCAAGCCTTGCTTCCCTGTGACGATAGCAATACACTTGAGAAGTCAATAGAGGTCAACAGGTTAAATATATTTTACTGTGGGGTTTCCATAGACTTTGTCAAAAGCTCCTGATCGCTTTAATTTCTCCACTTTTAGTTTCTTCACTTTTAGTTTCTCCAAGAACCAGCGAAGTATTAAATGAAAAAAATATATATTTACACCTTTTTTTTTTTTTTTAAGTATAAAAATAAATTTAAAAATAACTGAGAAATGGGAGAAGAAGTGGGGGGGAAAAGGATCAGGTTTTCCGTGTGTTTGGGGAGGGCTGCTGAGCAGATGCCTCAAGAATGCCACGCTGTGCCGTTATCGCCGACCCCCGGCGCGGGCGGCTCCGTCGCCTGGTGCCGGGCGGTACCGCGCAGCTCAGCGCTGCCAAGTGCAAAGCCGCGGACATCAGACAGAAGGAATACGTAACCCTGCTCACAAGGAGTCTAAATTCAACCGCGTTGCCCGAGGCAAGCGAGGGAGCTGGAGTCAGCGCAGGCTGCTCAGTTCCTGCCGCTGCTCCATGCGCGGCTTCCGAAGAGTATTGATAAGGAGCTGGAAAGGAGGGAGCAAATGTTATCCATAAGGGATTTCATGATGAAAATCATTAGTTTGCACAAGCCATTGTTTGAAGACAAGCCACTCATCAATTAAAAATGATATTTTTAATAGTAATGGTTGATGGACAATCTTGCATTCGGTCTCCAAAAGGATACTGTAAAATTAAAGTGGGCACAGAACAAGGTGTCGAGAAAGATAAAGCAACAGAGGAACTATCCTGGACACAACTGGGTTTGTTACTTAGGAAAAAGATGAATCATGACGGAATATCTTCTCTCTACACATACAAATAGTAAATAAGTTGGCAGCTTTCATTCTCTTTCATTTAGAATTCACTGAGTGGAGGTTTGGTGGAACTGGAAGGGATCTGACTGGAACGGAAGGATGACTGGTTTTGCACAGCGCTGTGGAGTTAATTTTCAGAAATTTCACAACATTCAGAAGAATTGAAGCCGTGTGCAGAGCTGACTCGTGTTTTGACCGTTTGTGGGTCTCTGGTTGTATGTGCTCCATGATTTCTGTGTGTAGTTAGTCAGCTCTTTGGAGCAGGCTGTGCTGCACCCTGGCTTTATCTATGTCCTGATGCTTTGGGGTTCTCCTTCAGGCTTACAATTTGTAGGTGATAAAACAAAACCATGCTAATCGTTGGAGTTGATGCTTGTGACAAAGTGGGTTTGCAGTGGAAGCAGGAATTCTCATCTCTTCGTTTTGTTCTGAAAAATACAATTAATTGTCCGCAAAGCTGTTTCATGGCAGTGTGTAGCCAGTAATGTTTTTTGGAGAACTTAAGAGTTTAGTAGAGTTTCGATGCATTTCATTAGTGATGCCGAACGGATTTGCTGAAATGTCTGCAGGATCTTGTGAGGGCACAAAGAGCCGACATACCTAAACTGATTATTAAAAGCTGGTTTTGTTACTCTCAGTCAAAAAGCTTTGAGGCGTTCAAAGCTGCGTTTGAACTGGAGCACCCATTTATGAAATTTGGGTGGAAGCAATGGCTGGAAGTGTTAAAGGTACTAATGTTCCTTGTTTCCTTGTTGTTGTTGTTCTGATTTCCCTGTTCTTTCCGCTCCCCATAAAAGGACACCCTGTACGCATACCCCTGTGGCTCTGACCACACTCCCAGCCCCATGGCCAGCCGGGTGCCCTTGGAAGCTGCCCCACTTCTGGAGAAAACAGAGGCCCGTCTGACAGCTGTGGCCGTGCACGTGGAAGATGGGCACACCATTGCTTTTCTGGGAGACAGCAGAGGGAGACTGCACAAGGTATGACCTGGATGTTACAGGAGGCAAAGAGGATAAAACTAATCGGAGGGTGCTCAGGTGGAAGGGGAAAAAAAGGCAATTTCTCTTGTCCCTGGGGAAATTAAGTTCCTTCTAAATATCAGTGCTATCAGATGGTCTCTTCTCACGCTGTACTGACTGTTGAGAATGCGAATGCCCCAAACAGTGGTCACCTGCACTAAGCCAGCGTCAGGGCCGGTGCATCCTGCGTGGCTTCTGCAGGTATTGCCGGGCACACGCTTCATGTGGCTGAAGTCACCGCGCTGAGGTTTTGGTGAGAGGTTGAAATCCTGGCACACAGCCCTGGTTCCAACTCGTTCCTGATATAGGATGGGTGCCCCCAACTCCTGCTGTGATATTTTCCCTGCGTACAACTGTGGCTCTCTTGCAGGTGTACCTGGGAGCAATGGGAGATGCGCACGTATACGCTTCTTTACCTATCCAGTTAAACAGCATGGTAAGTGGAGACCTGCTGTTTGACCAGATGCAGGAGCACCTCTTTGTCATGACCCAGTCAATGGTAAGAGCAATAAAATCCCTTCTACACAAGAGCTCAAAGCATTTGAGGTCCAGACAAACTACTGATGGGAGTGGGGCGAGGCAGAGAAACTCTGTGTGCATCTGAACCTGTGCTGGGCAGCAGCTGCTGCCGGTCTGGTTTACAGGGATGGGGACTGGCCTTTGGCACAAGCTGGAGGAAGCCTTGTTGCCCTAAACCGTGGCCTTTTTGCTATGTGCGTTTCCATAACACGCAGTGTATCAGCAGTGATGAAGGAATGTGAACTGCACGCTGTAAAAGGCTGCTCTACTGGCATGAAGTCAAGGGGCTGCGAATTCCTGGGTTCCTCTGTGTTGAGCAGGAACTGTTTGGACAACAGTTTGCTTCTCCATCTGAGCAGAAGGAGCCTTCTGGGTTTGCAAGTGAAGTGACCTGTCTTGGTTTTGCAAAAGACTAAAGAGAAAATGGGAGGTTTTGCGTAACCGAAACTGTGGCACGTCTCCTGGTTTTAATCAGTTAAAAGATTAAGCTGTTCTCCTGTAGGCATGTAATCTAAAAAAGCAAATATGTGTGGGAAGCATCTTCAGATAGCAGAAGCGCACTCTGACCGGGTATATAATAACAGTCTTGCAGATGAAATCAAGCTGTATAAGGAATATGTGAGACACCTTTCCCTCTCCTGCTTTCTGTAATTGTGTTCGTGCCCAGTTACAGCTGGAGGAGAAGAGGCATCGCGATGCCTCAGGCTCTTGAGATATTGGTGTCTGCTGAGTAGGAAATCCAGCTATGGATACTTGATTTGAGAGGATTTGTGCAACACCACTCAAATCAGCTCCTTGAGCTGGAAAGAAAAGGATCCTCCTAGCAAGGGAAAAGCAGCCATTGAGTTACTCTGAAGGAAAGAACAAACAAAAAAACGAGCATGCTGGAAAACCTCTGTTTCCCTTCACCCCCCCAGTGCACTTTGAGATACTCAGAAATTTTGTAACACTTCAAAGGAGGAGTTGAAATCTGTGAGTGGAAGAAGATTAGGGAAATCTGAAATATATCCTGAACATTAATTGTTCTGTCAATTAAAAAAATCCAAATTACTTCATGTACTTAGCAAAAGTAATAAGTCGGGAATTAGAAGTTGGTGTTTTAAAGTAACTGACAGTGTAGTAGCAGATTAGAGAGGGCAAGAGGCTGAAGTCAGCAAGGATAGTAAGTTAAAGCAGAAGAGTTTTGCAAGTAAAACTTAACTCCAAATGGCAGAAGCTTTTTGTTCCACATTGATCAAAGCTTCTTGGTCTACTCGCAGTCAAAATGATGGCTCTGCCAGATGGAGCTGGGCAATAGGGCAGATGTTCAGAGACCTCAGCTGGAGCTACCGTGTCCAGCTTCAGTCCCCTGCATGTCAAGAGGGATGATCTCCCATGACAGAGTCCAGACGAGCAAAAAAGTGAATGGTATTCAGTCTGCTATTCCTTGACCCATTTCGTTAGAGTTTTGTCACTACATAAAGTCTCCTTCTTGCAAAAAGCGTCACAGATAACCCATTAATAGCAACACCCTTTGCTCGCCTCGGTGCCTCTGTACAGCTGGACGGTTAGATGTCCTTTGCCAATATGTGAAATGGCCATTCCGATGGGCTCTGGAAACTTGGTTTGGTTTTGGTTTTTTTTTCAGTTTAATGCAATATTGGGGATTAAGAAGTTGTTTCAGTGAGCATGCAGATGATGGGACTTGCTGGTTGGGCAGGAGAAGCCTTAGACCTGGGGCCTGTGTTGCATGCTGTGTTTTCACTGGTTTCTTTCTCTGACAGGTGGTAAAGGTTCCCATACTGGAATGTTCCCTGTACTCAGACTGTGAATCCTGTCTGGCGCTGAAGGATCCCTACTGTGGCTGGTGTGTCCTTCGGGGACGGTAAGACAGATCCCTGTTCACCTGCAAGGATTTTGGAGGGATAGTGCTTAGGGATTATCCCCACTTACTCTCTTCCTTATGTCTGTGTATGTCTGGATTTAGTTTATTTTTAGTTCCTTTATAGGATCTTCTCTCTAATGTACCGTTCCACGCTCTGCCTCCCTAAAGCACCAGCAGCAGTTGCACACAGGGGTATTTTTCCATTGCTTTTTGGGTCTTTGGTCACCACTCGCGATGCTCCCAGCCTTTGGATTTCAGCCTGGGTTTAGACTGACTGCAGCTCAAACTGCCTTATGACAAATGTAGAGAAATTATCTCTTCTTCTGGTGTCGCTCTCTTCTAGCACTGTTTTCCACTTCTTGCTCCCCTACTGATGTTGCGTAACGCGATGTGGTTTATTCCAGTGTGTCTGTCTGCTTGCTGGCTCTGTCTCTTTGCAGAATGCCATAGAAACTAGTTTATGACCCTTGAATCGAAAAGCGCCTACTCATCTATGTATTGGCAACAATTCATCCTCTTATTGAAGGTGGTGGGAGGCTGGGACTTTCGTAGCTTGTGTAGCAACTTCCCCATGGCTCTAGCAAGGCTTTGGCCAGCCGGTGTCGGCTTGGAAGCCGAACGTGTCCTGCTGCAGCTGCACAGATCTCTCACAGGGCTACTTGCTGTTTCCCTGCAGGTGCAGCCGTCGCTCCGAGTGCTTGCGGTCCAGGTTGAGTGAGCAGTGGCTCTGGAGCTTTAACTCTACCCAACAGTGTCTGTCCGTCCAGTCACTGACTCCAGCCAATATCAGCAGAGAGGAAAAGAGAAATGTGAGTGGTGATGATCCTCTCATGATGCTCAAGAGTGTAGAAAGTCCTCTGTGAACTCGGAGGAGTCGCAAGTCTTCCTGTTGCTTCAGCCTTCAAGCCCGTGTTGCCTGACTCACATGAGGGACTTTGGCTGTACCAGGAGATAATTTAATTGTTTTTTTTTTTTTCCTATAAAACTAAATGTCCTTGCCTGCTAAAAGTTACTTGGTATTCTGGAGTATTTGATGGCTGCTCTGGTGGAGTCCCTCCTTGCTTTAGTATCTACAAGATCCCCACGTATGTGTTTTCACAATGTTTCTGACACTTGCTGTCAGGAAGATCTGGAAGGACGTACCCAAAATTATGGCTTCAGTCTGGCATCTGAGAGCTGGGAGAAAAGCGAAGAAGGTGCTGCAGTGTTTGGAAGTCTGTCGTTATGTCAGGAGGTGGCAAGAAACCTGTCGTTTGCTAGAGACTTGAGCAAAGGGGGAAGTTGCCAATTGCTTGGTGGATGCCAAGTTCAGTTTGGGAATGGCAAAAAATGATGAATGGAACAGTCAGTTTTAGGAGGCCTTATAAGAAAATAGATGTATGTGTAGATAACTACTTTATGGGGCTCTTTGAAAAAATAGAACCAAAGAATTAGATGAAATAAAGAAGAATGTATTAGAGGGCAAATTATTTACTGGATATTATTGAATTGGTAGATATTTCTGGCTATCTCGGACTTACCTTCTCTGCGTGAGGAAGAATTTTACTCATGTTACTTTGAAGATTATGAAAGCCCAGCAGTTCTGACAGAGTCAGGAATCATGTGTCCTTCTCCAGATCCCAGCCAAGCACCAGTTTTGCCAACAGGAGCAGGTCAGTGAAATGCTTGAAATGAAGCACGATAGCTCTGATAATGTTGTTGGGAGAAAGTACGTTGTAGGTCCGTCAGATTGCCAGGATTAACAGCTATGAATGTATCTGGTCTGTCAGCAGGTGTTCCTTTCATTCTGTCATAATATCTGTTTGCTTTCTACTTGCATGTCACATACATCCTGTGCTATTTTGGGCTGTTGCCAAATTCCAATGCCAAATTCTGGCAGTTGGAAAGGAGATCCTGCTTGAAGGGTTGTATGCAAATCTGAATATGATCTGAAATGCAGTCTAGAGTGGTGGCTGGTTTGGCAGCTTTGTCATAAATCTGGAGAGAGAACTCTCTTAAATGCCGCTTTATTATTTAAATCAAACAAAATGCAAACCTTCTCAAAATCCACATAGTAGTGGGAGAAGGAAGTTCATGTAAGGAAAGACAAGAGACCCATGGTCCTTAAAGTTAGAAATGAATCTGCAATGCGACATAATGTCAGAAAATACATAGTCAGCTTTCTGTTACTGTGAACAATAAATAACTGGCTGAGTATTGCTCTAACTGACCACTCTAAAGAACCTGGAAAGCTTTCGATTTATAGTCTTTGCGTTGGATTTTACCCAGCCTGTCAGTGTGAGCTCAGACGAGTTGATCTCTTCAAAGGGCGTGTTTGTCTGAAGTAAAAGGCAGGTCTCGGTTGGGAAACATTTCACACAATTCACCTGAACAGCTAAACAGCTTTTCCATGTAAGAATGCACCTCGCTGATAGGTCTGAATTAATCTCCATGGACATAACATGACAGCAGAACCCGGCTAACACACTCATTCAGTCTCAAACTCGTTCATTTTCAATATTATTTACAATATTATTATATCTGTTGGCTTTCACGCTGCTTTAGTCCAGAACAAACCAACCAGGTCTCCATCCAGGCTGATCAGGCACAGAGGGAAAGGGCTTCATGCACTGCCAGGCAGAGGGGGCAGGACTGGCTTCCCTGGTTAGTTCTGCGAACGTGGGCCTGAATTTAAGCACAGTTGTGAAAAGTCATCGTAGATAAAGTCACACGCTAGTTCTCCTTATTTCCGGCTTCAGATACTCTTCTTGACTCCTTTGTAAGTCAGTCTTGCTTTTATTTCAGGACTCCATAGATGCTTTACCTGCGTTATTTTCATATTGCACCTCTGAGACTTAACGAGTTGCTTCTGGTTTCTAGCCTAAACTTGCTCATGGATGGTTTGTGTCCGTTTGATCTACTTGTGTTGTCCTTTTGCTTCCACAGCTCTTCTCCCACTCAGTGAACTATGTCCAGGCATTCTTAGCACAGAGTTTTGCTGTGTTAACTGGGCCAATTTATAATTCGTGTTCTTTGGTTACTCACACTTCCTCTCTCCTTCACTGTGTTCCTGGTCCTTCTTTGCACAGCTTCCGTGCTCTGCTAAGATAATTTCAAGCTGGTAACCACAATCATACACTGTTTTCTAAATGAGGTCTCCTCAGGGCCTTAGATATTGGCACTTTCCTATTCCTACTTATAATACTTTTCCAAGCTCACTAAAATATTTGCCTTTTTTAGCTCTATTTTGAAGGTTACATACCAGCTCATCTGTCACTTTAAGCTGATGAGTTCCAAGTTGATAGCAGAAACTCTTGCTCTCAATTTGCAAGTGCTCAACCTCATCTTCTGTACTGTTGAGCAGCATTATAGGCAGTCATGGGAAATAATGGCCTTTTTGGAGACAGGAATATTTATAAATATGGTGTCATAACCCTGAAGTCCTGGGAGGTGTTAGCCCTTTCACCACTGCCAAATGCAATCACCTCTGTGACAGTGATGGGAGCTGGCAGTACTGCGGTGACTCCTGCCTCCAGCTGCATATGATACCCTTATTTTCTCCTAATCATGGGTTTTCATACACACCTCATCGTCAGCTGTTTTACTCGCATGCTGCTTCACTTGTCATCCTTTCAGGAAGCCAGCTTAGGCCTGACTGATCCCCCACCAGACACGTGAATTGTTTTGTTGTGAATACAGCTTGCCTGCAAGAGGAAGTCTGATTTCTGTGAGAGGAATGATAGACAAGCTTCTTGTTACTTATTCTTTTTAATTTTTTTTTTTTAGCAAACTGTGTCAGAGAAATTGCAGCTCCTGGGGTTGAGCTGAGCATGTAATGTGTTTCTGTTATTTGGAGAGTTAATACCCAGCTCTAGGGTTAGGGGCATTTGTCTGGAACAAGATTAATTAGCTGTTTTAATACTGTCATATGCAAAATATCTCCTTCAGGCTCATGCTTTCAGCAGTAGCAAGTTTTGACCATCCCTGCAGTTATTTGATCTATCAGAAAACAGTGACAGTCTCTTCCCAAAAAGAATTGGGCTGTCCTGAGGCTTGTAGTTGACACAAGACCTGGATTTAAAGCAGGTGAGCCTTCGGTCTTTGCAAGTGAGATTACAAGTCTGGTAAACCTCTTCACTGACTCACTTCTTAGTCTGGACATAGAACAAAGCTCTCGAGGTGAAAGCAGTATGTGAAGGGCACGTCAGTTCTGAGGGTTTGGTTTTCCCTTGGATGACAAAGGAAAGACAATCAGCTTTGAGCCTGGAATGTTATGTCTTCCTCTAATACAGTGGATGATGGTGGAATTAGAGCAGATATAGATGGAGGGATCTTCAGACTAGTCTTCCTGCCCATGGGTTGGCAAGAACTGTCATCAG
Organism: Caloenas nicobarica; assembly: GCF_036013445.1. Taxonomy (NCBI): domain Eukaryota; kingdom Metazoa; phylum Chordata; class Aves; order Columbiformes; family Columbidae; genus Caloenas; species Caloenas nicobarica. The sequence goes on along the minus strand of NC_088255.1, from coordinate 18,461,261 downwards.
CTACTCCTGACAAACTTGTCCAACCTGTTTTTAGTGTCCGTAGGATAATCCAGTGATTGAGATGCTAGAAACACGGTAGGAAATCCGTCCCCGTGTTCGACAGTGTCTTTCCTAAAGCATGCTGTGTCTCTTAACAGTATGGCAGACTTAGAGTTGCTCCATTGCTAAGAAATTTTTATTTTCATTTTCAGATCATGTCACCATAAAGCTCGTAGTGCGTTTCCATGACATCTTCATTGCTTCTGTGGACTTCTCTTTCTATGACTGTGCTGCAGTGGCCCTGCTGTGGAAATCGGCACCGTGAGCACCTGCTTTTTCGTGTCTGTAGGTACAGGGAGGGTGGCTGTCCCTGCCTGGGTCATCCCAGCAGCTGCTTTTCTATTGTTGTTCCAGGTGCCAGAAGTGTGTGAGCAGTCTCTGGGGATGTAACTGGTGCATCCAGCAGCACCTCTGCACCCACAAGGCAGCCTGTGAGGAAGGAACCATTATCTACAATGAAAGGGTGCGTGCCTGGTGTTACAAGACCTCGCTGGGTTTCTGGGCAAGTAGATGCCATCAGATGAAGCAGGTCGCCCTCCTCCTGGGTTATCCAGCCTGGGTTTTCAAAGTGAGAAACAAGAGCAAGCTGGCAGGGACGCTGCAAGTGGGGAGGTAAAAAAGATGCCCGGTTTTTGCTGCCACAGATGGTCTTGCAGTTTTGTGGGGGTCGAAGGGAGGCAGACCTCCCTCGGAGCGGAGGCAAGTGCAGGCATCTTTGGGAAGAGGGGATGTTGCTGGATCTTCTGCACCGTGAACACTCCTCAGTCCTGTCCCAGGACAAGGCGATACGAGATGTAGGTCTCATTGAAATCCAGAGGGTGAAGCAGCTTTTTGTGAACAATGCTATGGGAAGTAATATAGAGTATTTTTTTCTGCTTGGGTTTTATTCTGTTTTGTGTCTTTGTCTTACCCCACCATGTTGTTTTTCTCCAGGCCCAGATCCCAACCTCCAGAGTGTTTCCTTCCTCAGCAGCTCCCCTCACCAAGTCCTCTACCACAGCCCCAACCACAGCCACCAAACCCATCACCCCCCCGGTGCGTGTGGTACCGAGCACCGTGCCCCCCGCAGAGCCCAACCACATCACGTTCTCTGCAGCCTCAGAGACAACAACTGAGCCGACAGAAACCCTCAGCTACACGGACTTGACTCTCTCAACTGAAGCAGCCTCTCTCCAGGCTGTCACAGAACCCCCCTTACCACCGCCAGCAGATAAACCTGCTGTCACTGTGCCGGAGACAACTTCTCCCCCTGCATTTGTCCTCACCAGCCCATCCAAAAACATGGATCGCGCAGCCTTACCCACCGACGAGCCTGCCACTGCCCAGGAGCCGCGGCACACCGACCGCCCCACCACCCCGGTGGGTGATCCTCTGCACACATCTGCCGCAGCAGTAACACCTTTCCCTCCTGTCACCGGTTTCAAGTGGCCTCCGAGTTCTTTTCCTACCACAGAGGCACTGACGTCTGCCGTCCCATCTCCCCAAACCCCCAGCCAGGTGCCGGGGGACCCCGCTGCCTCTGATGAGTCTCCCAGGTTCCTGGGAACTGAACGACCTGCTTCAGAGCTCCCCCCATCAGCTCCCCCGGACTGGCTGCTGGGGGAAGGCACCGAGCTCCAGGACACGGAGGACTGGATGGATTTGCTGCAGGCTGAGAACGACACATCCCTCTTCTCTGCTTCTACTCTTCTGTCGGGTGATGGCGATTCTTCCGAGAGGGATGTCCCTGACTTTCCCAGGATCCTCCACCCTGATCTCGACTATCAGTATGATGCCCTTGAGTTTTGGGAGGAGGTAAGTTGCTGGGCTTTGCAGTCCACACTCTAAGGCAGTAATACTTTGAAATTTTGACACAGATTGCTGATCTAATATTTCAGCATGCAGGAGAAGATTGTGCCCTCTGACAGTGTAGAAGCTGACTGCTGTAATGTGTGCGGTGAGAAATGGCAGCCTGCGGAATAAAAATGTGTGCGAGGTTCCCAGGTCTAAAGGTGGCAGCTGCTGTGATGTCCAGCATATTCACAACTTTCTGCTGCTGAACTTGGGCTCTTGCATTGCTTTCTTGTAACTTCATGGTAAAGAAGCACTGTTGTGTCTTCATTCTGGCCAGGCTTGTTTCTCTGTTAAGCTTTGATTCCCTCTATCAGAGGTCTCTTTCTCTAAAGACCTGTGTTTGTTTTCAGAACGAAGAGCTTAGCTGGGGTCCAGATGCATGTCCCTGTGTGCAGGGAATCCAGGGATCTTCGCTGTTTCCAGTCAATGTGGCGAGGAAGATAACCCTGCTGGGAAAGAACTTCCACCTCTATCAGGTAGTCAACTCAATGTCGTCAGCATTGAGAACTGTATTAACGCAGAGCACTGGACTGCTAAAAATATGTTTAGTTGTGGCTCTGCCAAGTTTTCTCCCGCTTACAGAAACATTTAGAGGGATGACCTACTTCTGTGAATAAGGAATTACATAGCTGGATTTATTGGTGGGTAGGAGGTCACGCAGAGAAAGGGAGAATACAGGTGTGCCCCAACCTGCTGGAGAAGATCTGCATGCCTTTGGATTAAGTTGCACCTGTGCTGCACCGTAAATGGTAGTTCTTGGAATAGTGTCCTGCTGAATCTCTGCTGATTGTTTTTGTCTGCATAAGTGAAAGATAAGCCATCTGTTCCCTTTCCTTTCTGGCATGCTCATGTTAATGTGGCTATTCCTGTCGTACCTGAAACTTCTGCAATGGGAAAACCACCCTTGAAAGCTGTGTTTCTTGGGTGTGCCTCTGATAAAAAATTCTCTTTGCTTCTCGAGACAGAAAACTGATTTAGTTATCTTTCACAAACAATCTCCTCAGAACATGCAGCCCACAGACTAATTGTTAGTTTATATGTTAAACCTGATATACTGCACTGCTCAGAGGAGCAGAGCTGGTTACAGATGCATATTCATATTTTTTACAGGAAGTATCTAAGCAATTCAGTGGTAGAAGATTTACAGGAAAGAGGGAAGAAATATACACTCAGTGTGTGCTCCACTCTTCCAAGCTAGTGTTTCACAGAGATGTACAGGCATAACTTCACAGTGCCACTGTTTTTTCTTTAATTCCCCCTCCTGAGCTGAGTTGTCCCCACACTGACATCTATGTGCTCCCTTCTAGGTGTTTTGTTTTGTGTTGCTTTACCGTTCATACATGGAGACAGTGACAGCATAGAGAGTCCTTGAATATAGCGTAGAGTTGGCATAAGGAAGCTCTATGTAAGTGAGAAATGGTGCCACAAATATCTTCTCTGCAGGACCAGCACTGGGACTATGAGTGTGTCCTGAATTTGGAGGGGAGGACAGTGGTGATGGATGCTTATGTGGAAGGAGAAGAAACAAACCAGTCCCTCTGTTATATCACCTGCCAGATGAACCAGGTGAGTGCTTAGAATACAATGCCATTTCAGAGTTCACACTGGTACTGGTTTTGCTCAGCAACACAGCAGCCTGGAGGCCAAACCCTTTGATGGAAAGAGCATATTTTGCAAAAATATTTGTAGAACATTTAGCACTGTGGGGGCTTCATCTGTGATGCTCCTCCCTGGTGGTGTTGGTGTCTTCAGCTTGCACAAGGATTGTACAGTCTGAGCAGCACAACCCCGTTGCTGCATTTGCTGTAGCACAGGATGATGCTGTCCCTGAGTCACCGCTTGTCGCCAGGACGGTGCCCTTTCTGCTTTAGCTTGAGGCACTGTTGTCCACGGTTCTCTGGATCGTGACTTCTTCTGTGGTGGTGGTTCTTCCATGAAAAGAAAAATGCTATAAATACCAGTTTTGTTCTTAGCAGTGGAAACTAGCCTGTGGATTGGGAGATTAACGGGCAAAATTAAAACAGCCACATACATTTCTGGATTATGTGTGGATTTTCCTTAGGGCAAGATTTGCAAGCAGAGGTGATATTTTTAGTTCACAAACTCATATAGTTAAGGGAAAGGAACAACATAGGCAGTTTTCTGAGCAGATGGCTTGCAGATAGGAATTAGCCATTTAGAAATGCAGTTAGGAAGTTAGACAAATATCGTCATGAGCACGTGTTTGTTCTCAATGTTCACCCTCATGAACCAAAGCCTGCTGCTCTTTCTGGAGCAAAATTGTGACAGCGTGAACCAGCAAGGACAGGTCTGTGCTGCCACTGCCTCAGCTAACGCTGCCCTGTCTGCATTCCCAGGGAGCTCCATATAGGCTGTATGTGCCAATGCAGGATGGTGCTGATGCTTTTTGCATATTCAGCTGGCTTGTTTGTGTCTCTAAGTCCTTTGTCTTGATGGTCTTTGTCTTTGCAGTACAGTTACACAGCGCCTCAACTCGAATTCAACGCTGTGGTGTTCGTGCAGAGGCGGCGACACCTTCGAGTGGACAGTGCTGCAGATCTTCACGGTAGGAGCACAACACCTCCCCAGCAGAAAGGCAGCAAATGAGGTGGAAGAGAACTGAGAAATCCTCGAATGAGTCCTACCACAGGGAAACTAAGGAAAACGTGCAGCCTCATTCCTGCTGCTTGTCACAGGGGAGGGAGGAGGAGAGGGTTCTGTGCAAGATGCCAAGTTGCTGGATTATTCTGCGCCCTAGGGGATGTTCGCAGACGCCTCTGAATTTTTCTCCTTTGCAGTAACTTTTTACAACTGCTCGGTGGGACACGCTGATTGTAGCCGCTGCCAAACAGCTGACTCAAAGTACAACTGTGTGTGGTGTGGAGGTGACAACCCCAGCTGTATCTTCAGGGGCTCCTGCAAGGAGGAGATAGAAGACCTGTGTCCAGCACCTCTCATTCACTCTGTGAGTAACTTACTCACTAGCGTACTGCACCAGGGGCAAGGAGGGCTCCATTCTCCACTTGAAATCAAAGGGCTGTGAACTCAGAGCACAAGCAGTGCAGCTCAGTAATACGTTGGCCATCCAAAGAGCAAGTTAGTCCTGTTCTCCTGTGATCCCTCAGTGTTGTGAGGGTGCTAGACTTTCGTGCTGGGTTTTCAGTTTGCTGATAGAGAACAGTGGGGAAAGATGCATTTGTATCTCATGCGAGCTGAAAACTGGCACGTCAGAAGGAGCAGAATCATTCAGGAGCTGGGAAAGGGTCCGCAGATTGGATCCTCCAACTGTGCCGAGCCAGACCCTGAAACAGGTTGGCCTAACTGCACCTGAGCCTAAGGAGGGCAAAATCTAATGAAACCAGCACAGCGAGGATAGTAAAGATGTGCCAGGTTACTCAAATTAATTATTTTTGTCTGTTTATTTTAAATGTTTCTTGCTAACTGCCACATGACCAGTGTCTGTAGCCATGTGTCCCTTTTGCTGTCAGCTTGTCCTCCCTCTGGTGGCACACGACATCCATGTGCTGCATCTTGTCTTAGTTTATCTTGGATGCTGCTCAGGGACAGAGCTTTGACGTTTGTGCAGCATGCAATTCATTGTCGTACTGATGCTGGGGGGGGAATGGTGCTTGCTGCTTCAACACTGGTAACACGTATTGGCTTGCGCATCCCCACTCTTCAGCAGAAATGCCCTGTGGAGTGGTCAGCATGTTGATGAGAAGGCCTTAGAAGTCTATAGTGGATTATCTCCCCTGGGGGGGACCACTGGCAACAGTGAGGTATGGGAAAGAGGGCTCTGACTGCTATGTTCTTTGTCGCCTTTCTTCTGCTGAGGGTGCAACCTGGTACTAGTCCAAGCCAGTAAAAGGAATCCATAGCAGTGACCTGAGCAGGCAGAGTTTGTCATGGGGCAGCGGAAGGACCCTGTGCTGTAGCTCAGTTGCCAAACTGCAGAGCTCTGAGATACTGTGACATTTACACATGCGCGGATGTCTTTGCAGGTGTACCCCCTGTCTGGACCAGTGGAAGGTGGCACTAGAATCACCATCACTGGCTCAAACCTCGGGCAGAAACATCAAGACATTGCAGAAACTGTCACTGTTGCAGGAATTCCCTGTGCCGTAGATGCTCAAGAGTATGAGATCTCTAGCAGGTAGAGTATCTGTGAAACCTCCTCCCAGAGGCAGGCGCTGGCTTTGCCCTTGGCTGCTGACACCAGCCTGAGATGTCGTTGCCTTTGCTGTAGCAGGTGTTGAGCCTTGCCTGTTCCCCAGGGCGTGCCCCTGAGTGAGGTCACTGTCTGATTAGTTACTCGGGCGAGTACCTAATTCGTTACTTAGAGAGATAAGGTTGTGTGCAAGGCGATGGCCGAACAGTGCTGCCATACAGCAACCACGCTGCCGGCGCAGAGACCGCGGGCCAGCCAGGTCAGCGAGTCACAGCCTTGGAACCAGGCAGTTTCGTGGGTGTCTCTCCCAGCCACAGAGTGATTTCAATAAAGCGAAAGATGTGGCTTGTGCAAGTGACACTGCTAGCAAAATATTCTGACCACGTTAACACTGGGTGAGGATGGGAATGGCGTAGTTGGAGGTACGGCACAGATTCTTGCCTCTGCACCCCTAGACTGTCATTCTTCACTTGGCAGCCAGACTTCCACCTCCCAGGAACAAACCAAATGAAAGGACCCTCTAAAGCAGGGACAAACCAGGGAGTTCTGGGGGTCCTATGCCACTCTCCTGGTGGCTGGGAGTGCCTGGCAGGTGACACGATGCTTGTAAAAGTAGTAGTGGTGAGGAGGAGGATGGGAAGCAGGAAGACCTGTCCTGCTGAATCCAGCTGGTGTCAGTGATAGAGAACTGGGCAGCTGGTGTGTCTGGCCAGGGCTGGACCATATAACAAGGCAGCGTAGTCAGGTGTTGAGAGGTGTGACTGGGGGGAAGCAAGGAGGAAGGCAATATTTGTGCAGATGGCCTGTGGCAGGGCAGGTAGGTTGGGACCCTTGGACAAGGGAGGGAGAGGAGCCAAGCAACCAGCAGGAGAAGAGGAGAGCAATTGTGAGTAACCTCTCATCAGAGCTATCACAAACCCATTTTTCCATTCCATGGTAGCAGTAGTTGTAGCACCCTTCCCTCTGGGAGCCAGGTAAGATCCTGCTGGGAAATGGCTGCTGTGTCCAGCGGTGTTGTCCTGTCTGTGCGCCTTGTTTGTCTGGATCCATCTGCTTTCTGTTTTCATCCTAGAAATTAGAGCACAATCTTTCTGGGGTTAGCACCGTCTTTGTTCTGTATCTACAAATCACCCAGCATCACACAGTCCTGGCTTGAGACTCCACTGCCTGAGTTAAATTCCTGAGCCTTTTTGGTTGAGGGGATGTAGCTGGGAACATGGAACTCGCTCCTGAGCAAGGCCCAGACAAAATTAATCTCCTACTGTGTAAGAAGTCTGAGAAGTCTCCTGCAGAGTAATTTTTCTGTTAGCAAATCAGTGCTGTAACATGAGATTCCTTGCTGCCCTCCCTGTTCTAAGTACAAACCTGACTTTTCACCTTGTCAGTATCTCCCATACCAAATTATGGCTGGAAAAAGGGCTGGGAAGGATGGGAAGTGCAGATCAGGGAAACTGGCTGGTCCCAGAGGCCACTGGCCGAAGACCACTGCCAGCTAAACCTCCAGTCTTGGGTTTTCTTCTGCATCAGACACAGCGCTAATGTGTGGATTGACCACTGCTGGCCTGGGGTCACTCCAGATGTGACTGATTTTTGTCAAGCACTGGAACAGGCTGCCCAGGGCAGTGGTGGAGTCGCCATCCCTGGAGAGGTTTAAAAGACGCATAGGTGAGGTTCGCAAGGACATGGTTTAGTGCTAGAGTTAGGTTATGGTTGGACTCCACGATCTTGAGGGTCTCTTCCAACCAAAATGATTCTATGATTTGACCAGCTCTGGACAACAGAAGAGTTCTTGGACTCTTGGTGTAGCTGTGATACAGTGGGCTCCATCCTGCCAGTCCCAGAAAGAATAACATTGGATAGGATGGGCCTCTTTGGAACCACCCCCTGCTTTTTTCTGCTGCACCTAATCCAGCTTTTAAAGGTGTTTCTCAATACCCAGTTGTCTATTCTAAGCATGTGATAAGGCTGAAAGAAGGGAGCTGTGGTCGCTGGGTGGTTTAGGCTGCGATGCGATGGATCCGGCTCGTCTGCTCGGCCGCGGCGTGACTGTGCTCTGGGGTTGTCCTGCAGCATCGTGTGCGTCACTGGCGGGAGCTGGACAGAGAGATTTGGGCACATTGTGGTGGAAGTACCTGGAGGAGGACGTGGAGTTTCGGGGCATATTTTCACCTATCAGGTAACGTAACTATCGCTTCTTTAATACCTCTCCCTGTTGTTCCAGTATCTCTGCTAAGTGGCTGTCTGTTGCATGAACTTAGGGATTCTACCAGGCACTTGCTGCTGGTGTTTTTATCTGATTTTTCTGATGCTTGTTTTGTGTGGTGTTATTTGGGGGGGTTGTTTCTTTTCCTTTTTTCCCCTTCTTCTTTTTTCCCCTTTTCCTCTCCTCTCTTCTCTCCTTTCACTTCTTTTCCTTTTCCCCCTCTTTAGATTATAAGAACAGCTGTACTGGGTAATACTAAAGATACTGTAGCCTAATATTTTTATATTTTTTTTTTTTACAATGGTAACTATTAAATGCTTAAAGAAAGAGGAAAAATATAGAGTACCTTGCTGATTTGGGGATTTTTTTTTTTTAACTGATGACTTACCATCTTACTAAGACTTCTGACTTTCCTTTGATCGCAAATTGCTGCTTGAACACACTTTTAGCTTCTGACCTTCCACAGGTAGCGGTAGTAAATCCAGAGTTACTGTGCGTTGTGTGGAAAATGTTTCCTCTTATTTTAAATATGTTTCTGATAACGTTTTGATATCTTAAACTCAGCAACTATGAATTAATATTTAAGTGTTTTTTAGAAACAGCTACTGGCTTTTCATCCTTGCTGTGCAAATTGCAACATTTATGCTATGCACCTAGTTGCATGTCTTCCTCTCACATGGGAAGGGGAAAGAGATGCCTGAAAAGTCTTAGGCTATTGCATTTTTGCCTGTACAGAACCATTTTGTATACCAGATTATGCTTGTTGCCCTTCTCTTGGTTTTGGTTCTATTATCACCATTTTGAGGCAGGATGACAAGAACTGGATGCTATGTTCAAGATGCAACTGCAAAAGGAATTTTTACTGTGGCATAAAAGTATTTTTTTCTTAATTCCCTTCCCAGTAATTCCTACCATTTGGTGGTTTTTTGGGTTTTTTTGGTTGAGATCTGTGCTTCCAGCTGGTAGAGTTGTCACAGGTACCAAAGCCCTCTTGAATGGGCAGGAGCTATTTCGAAACTCACAACTGTGTTCACATGTTTGGGTTGGTTTTTTGCTGTACTCTGCCTGCTCCTTCTCAGTCCATATATCTTGCTCTTTGTTTATCAGCAGTGATTTACTTGTCCCACTCTGCCTGGTTCCTCTGAATTCTGCTGCAGCTCCTCAGTGGTACTAAGTTTTTGTTACTCTGAATAATTTATCAAATTTCATTTCCCCTTTCCAGGTCACCCTACAAGTCTGTTTAACAGCACAAGTCTCAACACAAATTCTTAGGGCTCCCTGCTGGTAATCTCCTCATTTACTAGACAAACAGACAATTTATTTGCTACCTTGTTTTTCCTAACCTGAGTTATTAATCCAGTTACCGATCTGAACAATCCCTTTGAAACGTTAATCCTAGGGTTTGTGTGTGAGGCTCACGGCGCTGCTGTTTGCAGCGTCCCTCTGCCTTTTGCCATCTGTGGAAAGGCTGGTCCCTGATTTGTGGCTCTTCTGGTGTGATTGATGCCTCCTCTGATGCCTCTGCTCCATCAGGGAGCTGCTGCAGCCTGGCTGAGGCTGTTCCGATTGGGGATCTATAGCTTTTATTTTCAGAGCACTGGAGGTCACTGAACTTGTTCTGCTGTTTTCTTTCCTTGCCTTATCTTTCGAGGTCCCCATCACTCACCTCCTGTTTGTTTTGTTTTGGGTTTTTTTCCTCTCTTCTAGAACCCAGAGCTGAAATCCATTGTTCCAACTCAGGGCCCCAAAGCGGGAGGAACCTGCCTGACCCTTCTGGGCTCAAAGCTGCTGACTGGGCATCCTAGTGAGATCAGCGTCCTGCTTGGAGACCTCCCCTGCCACATGTAAGATCGCTGCCCTGGGTCCTTCCCCGAGCCCTGTGGGATGTGACACTGCCTGGCTCAACCCTTAGTACCTGCTGCGGGAGCTCTGCTCTCCTCGGCATTCCAGGAGATCCTCTCCTCGAGGGTCATGGCACAAGCTTGGCCACGTTAATGTTCCTGACCACATTCCCTCGGATGCGAACAGTGCTACGTGGCCTCTGTTCTGCGTGTCTTTTGACAGGACTATACCCCATCCTTGACAGCTCTGCTTTTGCTGATGGGGAGCTGCAATTGGCCCCCACAGACTGACGCTAACAGCTGGTTTTGTTCTCTTGCGTTCTGGGACACGTACACCTGGCAGCACTGCTGGTGAGAAGGCGCACTTACCTTGGTAGCATGCTTCCAGTGTCTCCAGTCAGGACAGAGGTTGTACCTGCTTTTTTGTCCACGTGCTGCTCACTGACAACTGCCCAGCAGTTATTGCTTGTTCAGATAAGGCACAAGACCTTTCAGCATTAAATTCAGAAAAATACCAGGAGAGGTTTTCAGACTGTCTGCAATGAGCAAGGCATAGTGCTATAAAATCTGTCTCTGCAGGGGCTGTGTTAATCGCGTGTTCTCTCTCCTGTCTCTCCAAGCCTCTCTGAGATGACGGAGGATCAGCTGGCATGCCAGACCAGTCCCAGCAACGTGTCTGCAGAACTCCCAGTCACTGTCAAATACGGGGACCAAGAGCGGAGACTGGAAGGGTCCCTTTTCAGATACACTCTGGATCCCAACATCACTTTTGCAGAGCCACCTAAAAGCTTCCTCAGGTAGAAAGACAGAGTGCACCTTCCGCAGGGCAGCGTGCCGAGGCGGGTACTATGGCACCAACAGCATCTGTTTGTTGAGTTGCACTTCGGAGTAAAGCCAGGCTTGTAGGAATGAGCATCAGCAGCAGGGTGGGAGCATGGGCAAGACAGAGCTGATGAATAATAGGTGGGTGAGATCAGCTACTTTTCTCTTTCAGTGGAGGGAGAGTGCTCAGAGTTCATGGATACAACCTGGACGTTGTACAGAAACCAAAGATCCGAGTTACAGTTTCTCCATCTGAACGCCGGCGCCGAGGACTGGGACGGTGGCGCAGAATCATCCCGGACACCAAGTGCCCTGAGGACGCTCTGTGCAGTGTCCAGCAGGTAGCGTGTCAAGTGGTCAGTGGAGCTGAGGGTGCACAAGGGCTGACATGTTGCCCTGGAGAGGTGGATTTTCTGTCTCTAGGGCTTTTCACCCCCCACTTGCTGTTCTCTGCTTGGATCATACCAACACTCTTAGCCAAGTGGAAGCATTCTCTGCCAGACCGAGAGGTTAAGTGCTTTCACAAACATTTCCATGAGTTGAGTCTGCCTCTGCTTAGCGACGTGTGGGACTCATGATGGACAGAAACAGCGGGGCAGCAGCGTGGAAATAAAGAAATCTACAGCTGAGCCAGAGAGCTTGCATGGCTTAGCATGTCCGTGCTCCAGACTCTTCCTTTTGCACAGTTCAGTCCATCTTTGGTAGCACCTAGATTCTGTTTCACTCTGAGATTCAAAACCAGGCGAAGTTCAGTGAAGTTACCAGTTCCACCAACACTTTCTTCTCTCCTGCTGCCAGTGTCCTGAGATGGGTCACCACAGAGGTTACTGATGTGGGACCATCAGGGTCACAGAGCACGCAGCGGAATTTGCAGAGGTAGAGGGTGTTTGGCAGCCGAAGCACAAGAAGGATTTGCTTTTACAAATGATGGAGGGTGAACTGTACATGAACTGGGAGAATGTGCTCCTGATACACATGTATCAATAATAGCTGGGTTTACACTTCTTCTTAGGAAGGCATTTGTCACTGTAGGGGAGAAAAAAATCACTATAATACTTTCACCAAATGTATGAAACATATCCAACCGCATGAAGGAACACTTCTGTCACAGAAGCATTCAGGCCAGGAAATCAGCTTTGCATTGAAGGTCTTTGGTCCCATTCTGTCAGAGCAGGGAGACCTAAAGCTGATGCCTCTCCAGAATTTGCTGCCAGGGGGATGTCAGAGCTGAATCCCACTGCTAAGACCTAAGTACTTGCAACACAACCAATACTATGAAAACTGTCAAGGCAAATTCCTTAGATCTTGGATTTTTCCCTCTACAATTAAGCAGGGCTCCTCTGGCATTGCTCCAGAGGAGAGGAATGCAGACTGGCCCCAGGTTGCTCAGGGTTGGGAAGTATTGCAAAGCCGTAGGAGAAGTATTAGTGTTTCACTACTGACACTTTTTTTGCCTTTTGCATTTAGTTTGAAGAACCATGTCTTATCAACTCCTCCTACCTGATCCTGTGCAAAACTCCAGCCATTAACATGCTGTTGCGGAATGTCCGTATCAAACTGGAATTTATTCTGGATAATCTGAGCTTTGATTTCAACTCCTTGCATCCCATGCCCTTCTCTTACGAAGTCAACCCCATCCTAAAACCATTGAATGCTGAAGACCCTGCCAAACCATATCGTCACAAGCCAGGAAGCGTCATCTCTGTGGAGGTAACATGCAAACTAGCTGAAAATCATGTTCCTCATACAAATTTATTTCTGACCTGAGTGGTTTAAATTGGTGTTGTGTGGCACCCAAGGTTTAAAAGTCTTTGATAGGATAACAACCTGTCCCAGCACATCTGCTTTGGCCTGTGAGAAGTGGTACATAAGCAGAAAGAAAAGGGAGCATCAAAAAGCCTCTTGTGTTCATAAATTATTAAGGGCTTCATCAGAGTTGGGGAAACTTCTGTGCTTTTTTATTTTTAATCCTAATAAACCATTTTATATGAGTTATTAGTACTAAAGAAACCCTACATCCTATTCTCAGCTGCTGGCTCTTTCCTAACTTCTTAAGGTTCCTCTAGAAGTAACTTAGGAGTAAAAGAATTGTGGCAAGTAGGGAAGACCTGTTACTAGGTTAAGGTAGGAAAATCACTTTAAAGATGATACGGAGGGGCAGAGTGTCTAATGTTTTTTCTGTACATGTGAGAAAAAAATCTCCGAGATATTTCATTGGTATGGAAAGGTGCTTTCTAGTCCTGTACTCATTAAGAAAGTTAATGGCTGCAACTGGAGATGCGCTTTCTCCACTTGCTCTTTTTTCCCATATGAGTAAAAACTGTGAGGATGCACTAGCCTAGAAATATCTAGACCGCTACCATGGGTAGTGAGTGCGTCTTGGAGAAGCAGGGCAATTTGAGGAGACTGAAGGAGAAGTAACGAGATGCAAGCTTTCCAAGAGCAAGGAGGTTGATCTACCAACCTGTCAGGATACCCTGACAGAGCTCTGGGTAAAAGCCTGAAAATGCTGCTGCAGGATTCAGCTTAGAAAGCATTAAAACATAAAAATGTAATCAACATTACTCAGCATGGTTTTAATTAAAAAAAAAAAAAGAAGTCTTAATCCCCACCCAAATTAAAGCAAATTTGTATAGCAGATAAGAACATTGATTGACTTACCTGAGTGTTTAGGTTAACTGACATGAGACTACCTTTAAAAAAAAAATATATATATATATATATATGTTTTGTTCGTATGTATGTATGTACACAGAGTGAAGAGTTGAGCTTGGTTGTGCTGTGGCTAAAGAGCCTTAAGAAGACAGGTTATTTATAACTATACTTATGCAGCATGGTATGGTTTCTAAAGCTATAATCTACATCATATGCAAGTGAATTTTTTAGCTTAATAAATGAACTTCTGCAGCCAATCCAGATGTAAGCCTAGTCAGAGAAGAAAAAAAGCTTTTTTCATCCTATGGTGTTTGGTCTCCTCCATCTTCCCTAGAGCTGTGAAAATGCAGAGTTGGGTTTTTTCCCCAATTCGATGTGCTGTTCCACATCTGTTCCAGGGGGAAAACCTCGATCTGGCTATTTCCAAGGATGAGGTTATGGCTATGATTGGGGAAGGAATCTGCATAGTGAAGACACTAACAAGGAACCATCTCTACTGCGAGCCCCCCTCCGAGCAGCCGGCTCCGCGGCACCGCACCAAGCGGGAGGGCACGGACTTGCTCCCGGAGTTCACGGTAGGGAATTGGCAGCACTGCAAGAAATCTTGTCGTTGTTTGAGTTGAAGCGCAAGCAAGAAGCAGTGGTGGAGACAGAGAGTGGGGTGGGAAGTGGAGGAAAGGCAGAAGCCCTGCTGGGGGACGGGGGAGGTGCCGGGGTGGCAAGAAGCTGCTCTTTGTTCTCAACTCTTCTTTTACGTGCCAAATATTGCCTGGAAGCAAATGGTATTGCTGTGTTCAGGAGTTGTGCTGTGGGACGGCTTTTGCCTGGCAGAAAGGGATCTGGGGGTATTGATCGACAGCCGGCTGAACATGAGCCAGCATGTGCCCAGGTGGCCAAAAAGGCCCCCAGCATCCTGGCTTGTATCAGGAACAGTGTGGCCAGCAGGACTAGAGCAGTGATTGCGCCACTGTACTCGGCACTGGTGGGGCCTCACCTTGAATACTGTGTTCAGTTTTGGGTCTCTCATCATAAGAAGGACATTGAGGTACTGGAGGGAGTGCAGAGGAGGTGATGAAGCTGGTGAGGGGCTGGAGCACAAGTGTGATGGGGAGCGGCTGAGGGAACTGGGGCTGTTCAGCCTGGAGAACAGGAGCTGAGGGGAGAACTTATCGCTGTCTGCAACTGCCTGAAAGGAGGTTGGAGCATGGAGGGTGTTGGTCTCTTCTCCCAAGTAGCAAGTGATAGGATGAGAAAAAATGGCCTCAAGTTGCACCAGGGAAGGTTTAGATTGGATATTAGGAACATTTTTTTCACAGAAAGGATTGTTGGGCATTGGAACAGGCTGCCCAGGGCAGTGGTGGAGTCACCATCCCTGGAGGGGTTTAAAAGGTGTTTAGACAAGGTTCTTAGGGACATGGGTTAGTGCTCGAGTTAGGTTAGGTTATGGTTGGACTCAGTGATCCTGAGGGTCTCTTCCAACTGAAATGATTCTGTGATTCTATGCTAGAGAGCTGGATGCCACCCGTACCCGTTCTGGAGAAGCCCTATGACTTTGCATTTCGCTGCTGCGCTGAGCTGACACCGTGGTACGTGCTTTCTTCCAGGTGCAGATGGGCAACCTGAACTTCCTCCTGGGCCGGGTGCAGTACGACACGGAAAGCCAGCTCACCTTCCCGCTGGAGGCACAGATTGGTTTGGGTGTTGGCGCATCCTTTGTGGCACTGATTGTTCTGGTCATCGTCTTCATATATAGGTAAGAAACTCTGGCGTTGTATGAGGTCTTTAAGTTCTTCTACAATATTATTCAGTGGATGTGGGCAAGTGTGCATATCTTGGGCCTAAAGAAGGTCCTGGTTTTCTTCATTTTGTGCCAAATTCTGAGTCCCCAGTGTTGTTGGGTGTGTGAGGCATGTTGTACCTGCTGGTCACAGCCTGCACAGTGGTTCATTCAGAGCCCACACCTCATGGATGCTCCAAGAGACTTTACAAAACACTGGTATCCTGCAAAGATGATGTTCAGTAGAAATCACCTCAGCACCAATTGCCCTGGGGTCTTTGGCAGCAACACAACGGTTGGCAAGGACAATCTCTGGGCTGGGGCCACTGGGAACAGTTCTGCTTCTTACTGCAGGAGGAAGAGCAAACAGGCCCTGAGGGATTACAAGAAAGTTCAAATCCAGCTGGAAAATCTGGAAACGAGTGTTCGGGACAGATGCAAAAAGGAATTCACAGGTCAGTCACTGAGGTCCTAGTTTCTTGCAGCTTCACAGGGAAGCTTGAAGAACCGCTCTCAGCCCAACCTCTCTTTCCATTCCTGCATACTTGTTTGGGTAGCTCAGAGCAGGCAATAACTTTATCCTGTGCCGGTGCATTGAAACATACAGCCAAATTCTTCCATTTTGTAATTCTTCAATTCAGAGCACAGTGATCTGTACAGACCCCTCTGATTCTCCAGTTCATCATCCTTCAGACTCAGATGAAGAGCTAAAGGTCAAGACAGCACACTTGGAGAGATCTTAAGGACAGCTAGCCTGGTCTTTGTGTAGGGCAAGTTGAATTACAACCCGTGTTCTGGGCCCACAAACCTTTCGCTTCAGCTGCTGGCAGCAGTGAGCCCTTGTGTGGGAGACCTGCGGCTCTGACACTGTGCAGGGGACTCACACTCCGATCCCCAACTCATGTGGGAAGCAGCGAGGAGCAGGAGATCTCTGATGCTCTGTCTCTAATGTGGGTAATACCTGTAACCACAGATCAGTGCTGAACAGTGGCTTCCTCTTTATAAAACAGGAAGCCAGCCCCCGACTGTAAATTAGAATAATCACCAAATTCACCTTTTGGTTCTTCCCCAATGCTGGAAGTTTCCTCATGCAGTTTCTCCCAGTGCCTTGTCTAGTTTTAAATGTTCTAGCAATGGGCACCGATGTGCCTCTTCCTGGCAGGCAACATCCTTCCTCTTCCTCAGCCCCATCCCACTGGCCCTAGTTCCTGCACTCACCTCATGGTCTACACCATTGGTTGTGTGATCGTGTAGTCAACCTCATGGGCATTTCCTTTCCCTCAGACTTGATGACTGAGATGATGGACCTCACAAGTGACCTTGTGGGCACAGGAATCCCCTTCTTGGACTACAAGTCCTATGCAGAGCGCATCTTCTTCCCGGGTCATCGTGAGTCACCACTGCAAAGGGACCTGGACATCCCTGAGTGCCGGCGGCAAACTGTGGAGCAGGGCTTGGTCCAGCTCTCCAACCTGCTCAACAGCAAGCTCTTCCTCACCAAGGTAATGTCCCTCTCTCTGCTTGCAGCTCGCTGCAGGGTCAGGACCTCCTCACTGGCAGTTCATTGCAGGAAGCAGCTGGTGTCTGTTAAAGTTCACAGAATCACAGGATGGTTGGGGTTGGAAGGGACCTCTGGAGATCATCCAGTCCAACCCACCTGCTAAAGCAGGTTTACCTAGAGTAGGTTGCGCAGGATCGTGTCCAGGCAGTTTTGAATGTCTCCAGAGAAGGAGACTCCACAACCTCTCTGGGCAGCCTGGTCCAGGCTCTGGCATCCTCAAAGTAAAGAAGTTTCTCCTCATATTCAGATGGAACCTCCTACGCTTTAGTCTGTGCCTGTTGCCCCTCATCCTGCCACTGGGCGCCACTGACAAGAGTCTGGTCCATCCTCTTGACACCCACCCTGAGATATTTATCAGCATCCATAAGATCCCCTCTCAGCTTCTTTCCTCCAGGCTGAACAGCCCCAGCTCTCTCAGCCTCTCCTCATAAGAAAGATGCTCCAGACCCCTCAGCATCTTTGTAGCTCTCCACTGGACTTTCTCCAGTCATTCCTGAGTAGCTCCATGCAGCACCACTTCTTCCCAGAGCCAGCAGCTGTGACTGCCTGGTTTTCAGCAGATTCACCCCCTGGCTTCTCTCTCTCCCCACCAGTTCATCCACACTCTGGAAATCCAGCGCACTTTCTCTCCGAGAGACCGGGCCTACGTGGCGTCGTTGCTCACGGTGTCACTGCACGGGAAGCTGGAGTACTTCACTGACATCCTCAAAACACTCCTGAATGACCTCGTGGAGCAGTATGTGGCCAAGAACCCCAAGCTGATGCTGCGGAGGTGAGTGAGCCAGCTGTGGTCCTACACTAGCCACCTGAGGGAACAGAGCTGGCAAGTTCTGAAAGTCCTGTGGGCAGGAAAACTTCATGGCATGGGCTGCAGCTGTAAGAGCAGTGTGTGTCCAGACAACACACGTCAAACGGGAGGAAGCAGTAACAACGATACCCCTCAGCCCAGTCCGTATTGGCAGGGAATATCGCAGGAAAGGCATGAAAAGAGTAGGAAGATGGAGTTGCCCACTGCAAATTCCTCTTCTTTTGAAGCTGCTGTGCATTAACCCTCTCCTTGTGCTCAGGTACCAGGGTTCTGCCAAGTCTGCTGATCTCACTTTGCTGTTTAGAGATCCCTGGGTTTACAATCATGCCATGTTTGGAAGCTAAACTGAAATACCTCCTGTGTTTGGGTCCCCATTAGCTTCCTGTCTGGTCCATCCTTCTGATCTGAAGAAATTTCCCTTGTTTGAGACCTACCAGCAGCTGTCCTCAGTCCCCTGCTTGCTTGCTCTCCAATTCTGTAATTTGGTGCCTCCTTCAGGCTGAAAAGTGCTTCGAATAAGTGGTATCAAAAGCATTAATCTTATAGGTCTCTAAAGTCCTTTTTTTTTCCCTCTCTCTTGATCTTATATCATCATTTAGCGTACTCTTTTCTCATGGGGAGTGATCTGTATCTCCAGATCCCTCCCCCCTGCTCTGCACCGTATTCCTGTGACCAACCTCATGCTCTCTTTCAGGACAGAAACCGTGGTGGAGAAGCTGTTAACCAACTGGATGTCCATCTGCCTGTACGCGTTCGTGAGGGTGAGCTCTTTGTCCCTTTGTAGTGTAGAGGGGCCAAAAGAGAGGGGAGACAGCCACAGCTTTGCTTTTGTGCCTCGCTCATAGCTGAAATAGTGCCAGGGTCATCCTGTATTTCAGGGTGGGGAATGAGAGCGCTGGACACTTCATTGGGGACAGAGATGCTTAAATCAACATTAATACCACTCATTGTTTCCAGCGTGTCTCACCAGATCATGGAGGGCTCAGTTTAGCACCTTTATCTTGAGACACAGGCTGGTCTGTGCGTGGGGGGGACAGATTCTGATCTAATTCCTTCCCTAGAGAGGGGATGGCAAGGAAAGTCCCTCAGGTTACCAATGCCTCGGTCTTGTGCGTCTACCAGGTCACTGGCCCCTGCGCTTTCCCCGCGCAGAGGCTCTGTCTGTGCCTGCCGTGGTTTAGCTGCGGAACCCTCTGTCCTGCTCCTCCTCTGCTCGGGTCTCCGTGTTTCCAAGCTGAAATTTCTCTCAGGTGAAACTCCTTCCTTCCTGTGCCAGGATTCTGTTGGGGAGCCCCTTTACATGCTGTTTCGAGGAATCAAGCACCAGGTGGACAAAGGGCCAGTCGACTGGGTGACAGGCAAAGCCAAATATACCCTGAATGACAACCGCCTTTTGAGAGAGGACCTGGAGTACCGGACTCTGGTAAGAAGCAAATCTTTTGTTCCCTCTGGGCTCTCCGGCGTGACAGGTCTGAATGTCACTGCTCCCATTACTGAGGCAGAAGTGCAGCATCCTGGGATCCAGGTTTATCCCAGCAGCACAACTCCATAGATGAGCAAGAGCTCTGCTAAATCAGGCGCTTTTGCCCTAGGCTGATAGGAGCAGAGTAATCTGGTGCACGTGCTGTGATCTGTGTCTAGAAATAAGGGGATGGGATGAGATTGCTGATGGCACATCAAAGCCCCTCTGCAATGCTGCTGAACTGGCTTCCAGCTCTTGACACAAGACTGAGAACAGTGTGTTTAGCTTTCTGAAACTCTTCCAGTGAAAGGAGTAGCTGTTCATTTGCCTTAATGCCAACCACCAAAGGTGTAAATGTGTCAGATGTAATCTTATCAGCCAAGTAGCTGTGACCTTTTCTTTTCTTCCTCAGACCTTAAATGCTTTGACCCAAGCAGGAGTGGCTGCAGGAGGGGCAGAGGACTCCCAGGGGATTTCTGCCAAAGTGCTAGACTGTGACACCATAACACAGGTGAAGGAGAAGATCCTTGATCAGATCTACAAAGGGACGCCGTACTGTCACCGACCAGACCCAGACACCCTGGACCTCGGTGAGCAGAACTCCTTGATGCCAAAACTCAGTGAGGAAGTGCAAGAGTGGTTGTTTGCTGTCTGTGCACAACACCCTGGCATGTGTGATGTGTGCGGAGTCACTGACTGAGGATCTCACACCCTGGCTGGACCCAACAAGATGTGATACAGGAAAGAGGCAGTTGGGTCCAGCCCCCTCCTTTTCATGGTGTTCTTTGCCACACTTGGACCCATGGCAATGGCTTGAGCAAGGGGACACAAGCATAAAAGTGGGGAGAAATGTGTAGAAGGGGAGGATGGTTTGAGTGTGGCGCAGAGATGCTATAGTCACAGACTGGCTCCTTCTGCCAGTGAAGTCACCAGCAGCATCTCGGTAATGTGCGTCAGGGAGGATTTTGCCCACAGTGGTTAACAGAAGGCAGCGCTTGCATTGTGACTCAGCTTTCCATTTTCTTAATTCTTCGGCTGTTGCTGAGTAGTGTTGATGTTTATAGATGAGCAGGTACTGGGAGAGTAGGAGCTAATAAGGACTATAGGTCCATATTTGTGGTTTGAATCACCTGTTTGAAGAGTCACAATCTTGACAGAATTTGTAGGAACTTGGTGAGTGGAACCTGGGAGGCCGTGAGGCCACTTGTCCGTGTGCTTGGCGAGACTGTCCTGTGACTGCAGGACTTGGCATTGGTACAGGCACCTGCCGAGGCAATGTCTGTGAGACAGCATGGGTGAAGGTTGGTGAGGATCGGTGCGCTTGTAACAAGGTCAACCAGGCTGAAGCACAGCAGACTTCAGAGATGCCCAAATTAACCGTTTATCTTTTCATTTTCTGTGTTTTAATGGCTGTAGAGTGGAGATCAGGGCTGGCAGGTCATCTGATACTGTCCGATGAGGATGTGACATCTGTTGTTCAAGGAACCTGGAAACGCCTGAACACTCTTCAGCATTACAAGGTCAGAACTCAGTCTACCATTACCGTGTCTCTCCTCTCAGCTTCTACACACCGTTATGCTCTATTTGTGGCTCTGGCTCCTGGTGGATCACTGTCAAAAGCTTGGAGCTTTCTTGCAGCAACATATTCAGATTAATTCAGTGCTGTGGCCTGCGCTCTGACTTCAACAAGTGTAGTTCCCTCCTTAACCTGTACCTGAGACATGGGCAGGTGCTTGGGAAGAGATGCACAAGTTCATGCCTGGTGGCTGCCACAATGAAGGTGATGCTTCTGGATCTGTTAATGTTCTAGTCCAAATCAGTTAGTAGGAGATGGTGCATTGATCTGCAAAGTAGATCCTAGGAATGGAAAGAGTTTGTTTTTTTTTTTTTTTAACTACCTCACAGCAATATGTCCTAGTTTGCTGCAGCATGTTTTAGATGTGAATTACCTCAGTCCCTGATTATTATCATCTTCATCATATTTTGCACATCAGGTTGTCTTAATTGGTACAAATAAGATTCTCTCACCATCAGGAAAAGACAGTGATGGTGCCCCAAAATCCCTGTTTCTGTCCCTGTGTCTAGTAATGTTACAGTCCGGTTTGGTCTGCAAGCGCTTGCCTCTTGTGCTGATGAGAAATGCGCTGTTCAGTTAGAATACTGGTTTTTGCTTGTGTGCAGGTGCCTGATGGAGCAACAGTAGCACTGGTCCCACGCCTGACCAAGCACATCCACAGGGAGAATCAGGATTACATCCCAGGAGAGAGTGAGTTGGATGTCCTGTTCTCATAAAATTATTTTATAGCACTTTCCAGTTAGTGAGACAAGACTCTTGCTGTAGCCCCAGCTTTATGCTGCTGTGGAAGGTCGATATGTGATTTCGACCTTCATAGGTGTGATAGGAGATGTCTGTCTGGGGAAGTTTCCAAGACTTTGAAGGTTTTGGGTGGACAAAAGCAACCTGCTGTAGTGCCAGCAACAGTTGCACTCTGTGCAGAAGGCTGGATAGGGGCCTCCAGAAGTTCCTTCCCATTTGTGTTTCTATCATAGTGTGAAGTCTTACCTCCTTGAGGCTCATCTGGCCAAGTTCTACTGTGAGAGAACTGACACTCACCTGTAAACACTTGCTTGTTTTAGAAACACCAATGCTGGAGGATGCAGATGAAGGTGGGATCAAACTTTGGCACCTGGTGAAACCAACAGAAGAGCCAGAGCTTCCCAAGCATCGACGTGGGAGCTTAAGAGATCGGGAGCGAGCCAAGGCAATCCCAGAGATCTACCTGACACGTCTGCTCTCAATGAAGGTGAGAAGAAGCACAGATTGTGTTGTGCTTGAGATCTTGCCTTCCTTCGTATCCCCCGGCAGATGGCAGGGATGTGCATGGAGATGAAGAGCCCCTTTGCCTGGGTTGACACATGTGCTGGTTGTTTCCCCTCTGATCCCAGCGCTGCAGTGCCAAACTTCTACTAAGGGGTTAAGTTTTGCAGAGCCTCTAGAAGACTGAGAAATGGTTTTATCCCTGTGTCTACCCCATGTTTGTCTTTGTGTGTCCCACAGGAAAAACTGGTACCCTGTGCTTCACAGCAGAGTTTCTTTGGCGGCAGTGCCCATGGGTCTGCTGTGTCTGCTCACTTTCCATTCCACCCAGGGCCAAGAAGATAGAACTAACCTGTTAGCTGCTGCAGCAAGATGATGCTAATAGTACAGATTCAGCTACAGTCATAAATCAGGCATAGCACCTGCTCACCATTCTCCTTTTTGCTTCATTCCAGTGTTATTGTTAAAAAATTGAGCCAGGAACTTTTGTCCCTCTGCTCTGTTCTCAAGAAAAGAACAGCTTTTGGCATCCAGGCTCCCCACCAGTGTCCTGCTTGCAGAAGTACCGTTCCTGAAGCGACAGCCCGGGCACTCTGCCGGGCAGCGCCTCTGTTCTTCCCACATTTACTGAACTTCTCTTGGTGCTGAGCAAACCCCTTCTTGTCCCTGTGTGGCTGAACAGAGCTCCTGGCAGCCAGCACCCCGCCTCCCAGGGGCAGTCTCTACGGTTCAGCGCCATCCCATCATGTTTCAAGCTCTGGAGCAATCCTCGTTACCTGCAGTGGCTCTGAGTTAATCTGGCTTCCCTCCACATTTTGCTTTGTTTGGGGCCTCTCTTCTCCTTTGCCGCTGCTCCCTGCAGCTGGGGGTAACTCTGGACCGGTGAGGGGAGGGTGCTGAGCAGAAGGCGGCAGCCCCTGCTCCGCGGGAGGCCTGGGCTCTGCTCTCCTCTGCCCGTGCTCACTCTGTCCTGCTTGGTTGTCCACAGGGCACCCTGCAGAAGTTTGTGGATGACTTGTTCCAGGTGATCCTCAGCACCAACCGCCCTGTTCCTCTGGCCGTCAAATACTTCTTTGACCTGCTGGATGAGCAGGCACTACACTACGGGATTGCGGACCCTGAGACCATCCACATCTGGAAGACAAACAGGTACGGTGACAACCACCTTTGCCTACTAAAGAGAAGCAAAATTGGAGTTGCAAGGCAGCAGAGCGTGGTGTGAAAAGCTGGTTTTGCTGGGAGGGCAAAGCTGGGAGATGCAGTCATGTGCAGAATATCTTTCAGCACTGTGGCTGCTGCCTTTGCTGACACCCCGTTGTGCTTCTGTCTCCTCTCCAGCCTGCCCCTGCGGTTCTGGATCAATATCATCAAGAATCCCCAGTTTGTTTTTGATGTGCAGACGTCAGATAACGTAGATGCTGTGCTCCTGGTCATCGCGCAGACCTTCATGGACTCCTGTACCATAGCTGACCATAAGTTAGGGCGGGTAAGTATGGAGGGAGAAGGGGGTGTGATTGGCACAAGTATTTGAGCAGTGCTGCCCCAGAAAGGCAATAATGTTTACGTAGCACCACTGGGACAGCGCACCAGGCCCATCCTTGCTCCCATGTGCCACTGGAGCACTGGAGAGTGATGGGGACTCCTGGGAAGAGAGGAGGGAGGAGCTGATTTTGTTTAGTGCACGGAAGTTGTTGAGGGGGGCTCTTTATTTACAGCGTACTGCTGCTTGGGGGACAGAGCTAAACTCTAGTCGGCTGTGGCAAACAGTATAAGTCACAGGCTGTGTCTTGGGAGATTCAGGTTGGCCATTAGAAAAACTTTTTAGCACCCCTACTCACCCTGTGCCAAGGGTGGAACAGTCCTGCACGGCTCACCAGAGACGGGGTGGGTGGATCTCTGCAAGATTTGGGCAGTCAGCTATGCAAAGCCATAGCTGATTGATCTCATACGAGTGATCACCCAGCTCCAAGTGAAAGGCTGGGCAAGGGATCCCAGAGGTCCCTTCACCAACACACCTCCTGGTTCCTCAGACTAGCAGGGAGCCTGGTATTTGAAGTGCCTCTCCATGCAGAGGCCAAAAAATCCCCATCTCGAATGAATGTTAGAAAATAGCAGTGATGGTGGTACCTGCCAAGGTTAGTCCACAGCATGATGGAGCTTTTTCTAATCAATTCTGGTTTTGGATGTTCAAGGACTCTCCGATCAATAAGCTGCTCTATGCCCGGGACATTCCTCGCTACAAGCAGATGGTGGAAAGGTAAGCAATGAACTTGAGGAGTCGTAGTTTAAGCAGTAAGAAGGAGACTAGGAGGAACAAGACACTAATTGCCTGTGTACCGCTCTATAGGTATTACGCGGACATTCGTCAGACCATCTCTGCCAGTGACCAGGAGATGAACTCTGCCCTGGCTGAGCTATCACGGGTAAATAAAATTATTTCAGAAGTCACCCTGGCCCCTCACCTGTGCATCTAAGAGAAAGTAATGCAAAGATGTGACATTCCAGCTAAGCGTGCATGTGATTATTTTTTTTTCCTTTGCTAGGAACTACTGGTGAATCCCCTTTCCTGTTGCTTTGTGCAACAGGCACATTTCCTAATGAGTTGTGAGGATGCAGAATTTTTAAGGGCAGTTGTTCAGTGTCTCATGGTTTTGTTTAACTTCCTCTCTTATTCAGAATTACTCAGGTGACCTCAATTCCCTGGTGGCTCTACATGAATTGTACAAATACATCAATAAGTACTATGACCAGGTGAGTCTGGGTTTCCTGCAGGTATGAACATGCCCTTCTCCTTTTATCATCCAACCAAAACACCGCCAAAAATCAATTAAGAGCAGCCAGACTATTATGACGCTGTGTATTGTTTCATTGGCGTGTGTAACTTCCATGTCTTAAGTTTCAAATAGGAAGGGAGGAAATCACAAAAAGGGACTCATCTCTAACTTGGAGGCTGTTGAGATTTCCTGTACGCTGCTTCTTTTTTTTTTTTTTTTTTTTTTACTCTGGTATCCAAATACTTTGCTTAAAAATGAAATTCAGTTAGTTCACATTGATTTACAAAAGTTATCATTTTTCAAGTGAGAAGTTTAGCATTCATTTTGCACTATGAAGTTGATAAGTTGTTAGGACAGATCTATAATACTTATTTTGTGATTAATTCGAGACAAATTACTACATACCTGCTCTAGTCTTGAACACGCTTGGGATTCCAGCTCAGGGCTTTCCACTGTGCATAGAGTTGAGCTGGTCGACAGTGTCATGTGCTGAAGAAAGGGCACCAGTGAGTTCTGTCTCATTGCAGATCATTACTGCCTTGGAAGAAGATCCAACAGCACAGAAGATGCAGCTCGGATACAGACTACAACAGATCGCAGCAGCTGTGGAGAATAAAGTCACGGATTTGTGACAGGCGCAGACAGACTGCTCTCCCCTGGCTGAACGGGGACAGTGCTCATCCCAGCGACACACAGGGTGTCCTGCTGCCATTGGAACCAGACTCTCCGAGGAACCCGCGGGTGACATGTGCAGGGATGGCCAAGGCAGTACAAAGTACAAGCGTCCTTGCATCTCAGAGAATATTTTTTACAGGTGTTTGGTTTTTTTTTCTTTTTAAAAGCAAAACAAAACAATAACAAAACAAACTTGGGTTTTCCTCTGGCAGACAGTCAGGGGGACCACACAGCTCCTTCCTACAGATGTTACGTGAATGTGCCAAGTTTCCAAACACCATTGTTGAAGAGCCAGGTGACACAGCCGAGCACTGGGCTTTGCATGGATGCCCTTGCCAGTGCTGGGAGACTCCCCTACTGCAGCCGCTCACTTCAGCGGGGACCAGGACGCTTTCCCCAGGCTGACAGCTCTGCTAAACCTCTGTCCCCAGCTGGCCAGCACTCCTGCAGTGTGCCACCTGAGAAACTTCCCTGCAGCAATGTCCCCGCTGGTTCTGGATGTGGGATGTAGAAAGGAGAGCATCCGATGGCGATGGTTTCTTGCTCCGCAGTGTTCTGGTCTGCATGGCATCTCCGTGGATGTGATGTGCTCACCGGCACGTGCTCTTGCCCAGGGGCCTGCTGTAAAGGGACAGCGGCCCCTCGCCCTTTCCCTCAGGACAAATTCAGTGTGTGACAGTCGCCGCCTGGCTCGCCTCAGTCTCCACTGACCCAGCTCGGGATCTGTCTTCCCGGTTCCTCACAGCCAGGGGTTGCCTCGCTCTTTGGAAAAGCACAAATGCCTTGTGCCACTTCCCCTCCCTCCAGTGTCTCACTGTTCTGCTGCTCTGAACTGGACTTGTAAATACCCTCAGAAAGTTAATGTATTTAAATGCTAAAGGAGAATGTTTAATTTTGTGGCTTTGAGACAAAGCTTTTCTTGGAGAAGTATCTCTGTGCACTTCTACTGACAAACGTCTGTCAGCACTGGAGCAAAATTTTCTCCACTGCTTTGTCTGCAGGGATGACTCGTAGATGTCTCCGTTGTCGTAACAGCAGCTTGCTTTTCTCCGCAGCTCAGTTCCAGGTTTAGCTGTGTGCTCTTCAGTTAGTCTCGCCTTACACCTTACCGCCGTTTCGCTTCCCAGACTCTTCTGTTGTGGCACGCAGAAGGGTTATTTGTTGAGCTGTGAACTCGAGGAAGCCGGGAAGCACAACTGTGGTGTTCCCAAGGAGCATCAGGTGTCCTGCAAACGGGGATGATTCGTGTCAGGGAGGAGAGGCTGGAGCAGGCACAAGCCCAGTGAGTCGCCAGCTGTCCCTGGGCAGCTCCTCGCTGCTCCCTCCTCCATTCCTACGCCTCATGCACAGGGTGCTCTGCCCTTCTGGGAGCAAATTCCCATTTATAAGGGTGCCCTACTCATTCTCATCCCCCGCTGCTAATTCCACGCTGATGTCCTGCAGTGCCTGGGGCAGGTAGACACATCTGTCTCCTCTGTTACTTCCCCGAGGCGGCGATTGCGTGGGCCAGGATGGATCAGTGCTAAAACAGGGCAGGATCCTGTCCCTACCTCTCTTTATTTTGCATATAGTGGTAATTCAGATCAGCCCTGTGGCTTTGTGCGAGTGCTGCACCATTGCAAAACTGTTCTGTGGGCAGTATAACAAGCTAACGCTGGGCTCTCTTCCTGCAAAGGCAGCTCTCTCCTGCGACCCTCTCTCAGCAGCATTCCCAGGTACTCTGTGTGCCCAGAGTGCAGCAAATGTCCCTGTGCCACCTCCTGCTCCCGTCCTGCTCCACGGAGCTGCGAGCGAGCTGGCTGCTGCCAGGTGGAAAGGAGGGGGCAGAACTTGCCTCTCTCTCCCCAGGTGGGCACCAGTTTGGGTCTCGCTCCTGCCTGCCCACCTGTTTCCGCTAAACTTAGGGGAACTTAGCATCTCTGAAACCTGTCTCCACCAAATCTGATTAAATCAGCCCCAAAACAAAGCTGGGTACAGGGAAGGACTGTCAGGTGGGAGGAAGCAGATAGGATGCACATTAGTGAAGCCCGTTCCCTTAGAACTGCAGGAGGTGATTCCCTGGTTTGCGGCAGGTTCAGGTGTCGTGGCAGAGCAGCGTTGTCCCCGTGTGTGTCGATGGATGGACGTTCTGCCCCGGGCACCAAGGTACAGTTTGTGGCCTCTGCAACTCACTGAGCGTCTGCCAGGAGCCCCAGGCTCCCTGCTGGATTTACAGCTCTGCAGACTATTAACGTCTGCCCCTATTTTTTGCAGAATTATCTCTGCGCTCTCCCAGAACAGGGTGGCTTGGGGCTTAATTCTGAATCCAGCTCACATCGGCAAAGGGAAGAGGACTTGGTGGCTCTCCTGGAATCATGACAAGAGCTGCCAACGTGCCTGGCTTAAGTTGTTGGGCGAGGAGGCTCCATGTCCTCTTTGCTTTTCAGCAGCGCTCCAGGATGTCAGAAATCATCTTCTTTCTCCAAGTGTATCTGTGAAAACCCACTTTTATTAGAGCAATAATCAAGACTTGAAAATAGAGCTAAATGTAGGTGATTGGCTTATTTAACACCTGGAGCTTGTCCTCGCACAGCTGGCCAGGCGGCCCTGCCCGGCGCAGGCACGGTGAGGGTGGAAAGCTGGCGGTGCCCATCACCTCCCATCCGTCCGACCTCGGTGTTGTAGAGACCGGCGTCCTCCTCCCCCGCAGGCACGCACTGACGGCCCCTCGCTGGGATTAACTGGGGTGTTTGGGCATGGCCCCTCTTCCCTCCTTCCATGCCCCTCTCCTGTTGCAAAATCCGTTACTACGACAGGGTTCTGTTGCTTTTTTAAATTTGCACAAAACAGATTTCGTTATGAAAATTCCCTCTTGTAGGGAAGAACTTATTTATTTATTTCTCACGATCCTTCCGAGTTTCTTCCAGTCTCTGCCTGATTCCATGACCAGCTTGTCAGAAACTCTGGAGATGGACGCTCCTTCTGAAGGATGGAGAATCCTCCCGGGATGTTCCCTTTTTCTTACGTGGAGCACATTCTGTGGGCACCGGCCGCGAGTGCCGCACGGCGACTGGTCCCCTCCTGCAGCACACGTGCGCAGCACACGTGCACAGCACAGGGATGTCGCCGATTTAATCGTATTCTCAGAAAGGGGATGTTCTTGAACGGCAGGCACGAGCGTTTATTTAGTGCTGCAGCCAGAGAAAGAAACTTGCTTCCACCTGGTCTGGGCGAAACGCCGAGAACTGATCAGTATTAAGATAAATATCCGTTAGTGTATTTAAATGTCTCTCCTGTTGGCACGACCGGGAGGAGCTGGCACCCACGCGATGTCGATGTGAGAGCACTTGCTCTCATCTGTCTGGTGGCAAATTTTAGGCTGTACCTGGAAGCTTTTTTTTTTTTTGGTAGAAATGATGGCTAATTTTTTTTTTTTTTTTAAATGAAAATAGAGGGTTCTCAGACGCTGCTGCCTCGGTGGAATGCCGTTTCTTTTTCAGGGGACGCCCCGGTTGCAGTGAGATGCTGCTTTTTTGGTGCCTTTCTTGTCAGGATGATTCTTTTGGTTTCCAGAACACCCAGCACGTTTGCTCCAAGAGTCTCTTTCTCCTTGTCCCCTGTCGTGGTGACTCTGCCCTCTCCCAGCCCTGTGACTTGGTGTCTCTCTGTCTGTTACAGTATGGCCTGACCTGCAGTCATGCCCTGCCACACCTTGAGTTCTGCTCAGAGCACCTGAGGTACTGTCTTTCTCAAATTGGAATTAATAATTAATATAAAGAGCTTGAAAAAAAATCGGAATTTTGTTACATAGTGTAATAACTGTTTGTAGATACTGTTCTGAGATGTAGGAATCTATTGGTGATATAAGAGTTTTTGTCTGTAAATAATCAGTTTAGAGTCCAAATGATTTTAATAAAGAGAATTCTTACACGATAATTCAATAAATTTTAATATGCAAGCTGCGTGTCATGCTCGTGTTGCACGGTGATGCAATTGGCCCAAATCTATCTGCCTCTTTTTCTCCGAAGCGGACGCTGATCCCGAGCAGCAGGACCGGGGAGCGGTGCAGGAGCCCGGGGCTTTTCCTCCTCAGTCTGTGAGATACCGGCTGTGTTTCTTCAAGATAATCTTGTGCCACCTTCCGCCGATGACGACTCCTACATCGTGGCATCTCTGCCGTTCCCAGAGCTCCGGTTGCAGGAGTTTCCATCTGCTGCGGGAGCTGGGCTGGGGCCCGAGGCGCATTTTGGCTCTGGTTGTGGTTTTCCATAGCGGGACTGCTTAAAGTACAGTTTCTGCTGAACACTGTTGTCCACCAGCACGAGGCAGGAACCAGTCTTCCTAAATTAGCCAAATAACTTAATTCCTAAACTAATTGTGCAGTTCTTTCCAGGCTTAAAGCTGGCTCCTGGCCATCTCCTCTGTCCTTCCCCTCCGCCCCCTTTTCCTTTACCAGCAAAGGTTTGGGTTCATCTGCTTCTCCCTGCTCTCACCCATCTCATGTCACCTCTTTAGTCCCCTTTTGCCCTATGTGTGTGTTCTCGTTGGCCTTTTAAGGATTACCAATATTTTCTCCCCGGCTCCCACTCAGCACCCAGCCTGGTGCAGCCTCTGCCCCCTCCTCAGTATTTTTAGTGCGGGGAGGGCAGGTGAGAGCAGAGGGGTGAGGGGAGCAGCACTACGGGGAGCCGACCTGGCTTTGGCAGGCTGGGTCTGCAGCAGAGCTCCTCTTAGGCAGGGTTAACCCTTTGCTTCAGGGCTGGGGCTTGGTCTGGGCGAGGAAACCCGAGCTGTACAGCACCGGGGCCCCAGCGCAGGGGAGGCCAGGGCATGCCCGGCTCTGCTGCAAGGCTGCGGCAGCAGAGAAAAAATGTGATTTTTATTTTTTTTTTTTCTGTGTGTGGCTATTTGCTCCTTGGTGTTGCGTGGTGCTGGGATCCCCGGGGTCCCCACTTGGTGGGACAGGGCTGCAGGGAGGATGCTGCTGTCACGGTTACTCTCCAAGAAAAGGGAACAGGAGACGTGGGCTCTGCGGTCACCAGTTCCAGGCTGGGGTTGTGTCCGGCTGTGTGTGGGCGCTGCTGGGGTGGGCTGAGGTGCCTGAGTCGGGCAGTGTGGCACTGGGGTGTCCCTGGGGAGCCTGTCCCCTCTGCCAGGCACGGGCAGGAGATGCTGGGTGGCACTGGGAGCAGTGGGAAGCACCAGGCAGCCCCACGTGTCTGGGGATGGTGGAGCACAAGGGAAGGATTTCTCCATTTCCATCTCTGTAGAGCTGTGAATATACCTCTATAAATAGTTGCTGTGGAGACTGCGGAGCTGACAGACAGGGAGGAGGGCAAGGCAGGGAGAGGCCAGCAGTAAAGCGAATCCCCGGCAGCTGTCCCAGGTCTCCTGCAATCCCGCAGCCAAGGTTGTTCCCAGAAGCGGTGCTGTGACCCGATACCCGGCCCCGCTCCTGGCCACGGCCGCCCGGTCTGCTCAAGGACACCCCTCCCGGGCAGCACAGACTAAAAGGAGAGCGGGACCAGCTGGTATCTCACTTTGGGGCGCTCCAGAAGGAGCCGGATGACAACGGGAGCGGCGCCTGCACCGTAAGTCTGCACAGGGACCTCGGGGCTCTCGGAGCCCCGCGCGCTGACAGGGCTGCTTGAATGCTGCATGTTGCGACTTGCAGGGGTGCTGTGCTCAGCGAGGGCTTCCCAGGTGTGTGTTCGTGCAGATGTGTTGCTCTAGTGAGTCCTGCAGCTCCAGAGGCCCGGGCACTGACTGGCCGTGGGCAGATCCCCGTGCCGGGCAGGGGCAGTTGTCCTGGGCAGAGGCGAAGCGTCGCTCCCTGCCTGTGGCTCTCGCAGACCAGGCAGGACCAGTTCGGGCTTGGGCTGAAGTTCTCTGACCTAATCCAGGCCTGCAGCAAGCCAGTAGGTTCTGGATGGTGTAGCTTTGAATGACAAAAGTAAAGTAACAGTTGTGTTTAATGTGAAGACATCAAGAAATGAGGGACCTTTAAAGCATGGATGGTTCCTTATCACAAAGCTTAGAAAAGTGCGTTTGACTCTCCTGTACCAAGTTGCATAGCAATGCTCCTCATCTTTTGCTAGTGCGTCCATCTAACGAGGATGGACAGAGGTAAAATCTTGCTGCCTAAGGACGGACCTGCCTCATCTCTGCTCCATCAACCCTAGTGCTAGGATGCGTTTTAGACTCTGTGTCTGTGTTTGGCTCCTACTTTCCCACTGAAGTCTCCTATTACCATGAAAATCCACCGAGGGAAGATGCTGGTCAACTCCCATCTCCACACCCTCTTGAGTTGTCCTTTGGCAGGTGAATAGTGAGCGACAGAATAAAATCTTGAAGGCTGTTGCCCAGCTCTCCAATCAGCCCCTGCCATCCTGATAGTGTGAGTGAAGAGGGCTCGGGTAGATTCTGGTCGTGCAGGAGCTTGTGAGGTTACTGACATGTTCAGTCTGTGCACAAATAAGGAAATTTTTAATTTCACCTCTGTTTCGTAGCTAAGACACGAGTATTTGCTGAGAAGAGTGGCCATACAGACATGCAGCATCCTGGAGGTTTATGCCTAAAGGAGACTGATTCTGAACAGTGTAAATGCCACGGTTAGAGATGTAAAAATACGAGGCGGGGTCAGGATTTTGAGCCCCTTTCAGACTGCTGTGTGGGCATAGGTGACCGGAGCAACGTCAGCTCTGGCAATCTGGTTTGTCCGTGACAGGGTCAGAGTCTCGAGCCCAATCTGACCCTTAATTAGAACCGTGCTGGGTGCTGGGAGGGGAGCAGCAGCATCTGGGAAGAAACCTTTGTCTTTTGAGGAAGTCACGGCTCTGTCTCAGCACCTGCAAGATGTTACTGTCCCCAAACAACTCCCCGTCACATGGCTCCTGCTGCCACCACCAGCCCACTATTAATAGCAGTTGGAGGCCAGGCAAGATCTCCTCCTCAAGGGAGGTCTGGCTGTTGGGGCTCTGGAATCACTCCCCTGAGGCCAGTGGCTTGACAAAGAAAAGCCCCGAGGAGTTTTTCCCAAGGCAGAATGCCAGCAATGGAATGGTGATCAGCTTGAGAATGGGAGGAGACCTGTGAAAGAAGAGAGTGCAAGGGTGCATCCGAGCAATGGAAGAAGAGAGGGAAGAACATGATCTGGCCCAAGGCCTTGAATTGCATGAGCCTTCCTGGTTTGGATGATGTTTCTCCTGCAATGCTCTGACTAAAGCCTGGTACTGACTGTTGTTCTCACTACTGCTTCCGCTTGGCTTCCCTTCATGTGGGCCAGATTCTTAGAAGTTATTTTTTGGGGCTCCATTTATCTTCCCATCTGCCCAGTAGTGATGGGAACATGATGGTACCTGGGGCTTAATGGAGGAACTGGGTGAAATGGTGCAGAGTGTCCTATGTTGGAGTCTGTTTTGTCCCATACTGGAGTCTAGTTTTGATCTTTTCAACAAAGGTTAAATAGAACCAACTCCTACAGTGTCTGCCAGAAAAGCATTGCATTGCATTGCATTGCATTTTCTTGGTATTGTTTTGGGTTGGAAAGCTGAGTTGAAAGACTATATGTCTCTAGGAAGGTTTTTAGCCACTGGACATATCTCAAAAATGTTTACTTATGTTTGCCATCCTTTTTTACAGATGTTTTTAAATTATGTGTATCCATCTTATGTTATTTTGCTCTCAGGGTGGTTTATGGTAACCCCCTTCATTGAACAGAGCTGTACAATGTTCAGTGGCATAAATCATGTTGAAAAAAGCTGGACTATTTACCAAAGGCTTATAATCTAAATATGTCTGGAAGATAATAGCAATAGTCAGAGTATTATAGAATCATACAATCATTTTTGTTGCAAGAGACCCTTAAGATCATTGAGACCAACCATAACCTAAATCTAGCACTCAAGCATGTCCAAAACCACAATTACTTTTGCACCAACCTAACACAACTATTCCTGAAAATCCTCTGGTGCAGACAAGCTCTTAGCTTTAGCAACCCGATTTGAAGGATTTAAAGGTCAATATTTCTACCCGTGTTAAAGTTCTACTGGGATTATTATCACCTGTCACAAGCTCTGGGAATGCGTGCTAACCTGATGCTTTGGCCATACAGCAAGTGACATTTCCAAGTTACGAAAGGCTGGGTCGGGAGTGCCCAGCGACAGCCGCTTACATCTATGTTTCCATTAGCAACGTGGGCTCTGGGCTGCGATTTCAGGTGGCTGCTGCTGAAGCCAATTCTACACCATTGCTGTGGGGTGGGGGGACAGCAGTTGCATCCGTCCGTCTGCACTGTCTCCGTGTTTGTACCTTGGGCTGTCATAGTAACAAACCCCGGGAACAGCCTCCCCTTCCATCACAGCCTCTTGCTGCAGCGTCATGGGATGGTCAGTGATAAACCCAGTGATAAACCCCTGCTCCAGCCCCGGGGCTGGGCTGCGGACACATCTGCAGTGTCTAAAATGCAGGTTCTGCTTTGCACCCATCCGGAGCATGAGGATCCTCCTGCCAGCAAAAGCCCAGAGGTGTCCCCTGCCCAGCCGGGACAGGGATGGGAGCGGGAGGGGATCCCCCAGTCCCTGCTAAGCCCCTGAAAATCCACACTGGGCACAGGGAAACCTGAGACTCCCACCTGGCCCTAGCCCGGCCGCACACCCAGCGTCCCTGCCCAGCCTGCCAGCTTTCCTCTTCTGAACTCTTAAAATAATCCCTGCCTGCATGAATTTCCAGAGGCTTTTGTAACAGCCTGGCTCCAGGGGCTGATGCAGCGGATGGGAGGGAAGGAGACGAGCGGACGGCAGGGACAGAAGAGGGGGTCGAGGTGGGCAGCACGCAGCAGACACACAGCCACCCTGCAGCTCCGCACCTCTCTTTCAAGGAGTAAAGTGCTGAAGATCTCACCACTCGTGCCCCACAACCCGGTTCCCCGCTGCCTCCATCCCCTCATACCAGGATCTGCTGGGCCATGGATTTGGGGGTGCAGGAGGTGCCGGCAGCCCAGCGCACAGGTCAGTCCTCAGGATTGTGCCAGGCTCTTCCCAGGCTGAAGGAGGTCACTGGGATGTGTCTGGCCATTCCTCCAGGAGAACGGCTGTTCTCAGCTTCTCTCTCGGTCTAAGAGCATGTAGAGATGTCAGTGATGTCTCTCGGTGACGGTCCCCGCAGGAGGCCACCACCCCGCACGGGAAGGAGAGGTGTTCAACACGCGATACCAGGCTCTATGCAAGCTGGGCTGCGGAGCCTTTGCCACCGTCTGGCTGTGCCAGGACATGAGGTGAGGGGCTGACCGCTTTTTGGGGAGGTGGGAAGGGCTGGCTGATCCCCTGGGCAGAAGCAGCAGGGCACAGGAGCACATCAGCATCCCTGAGAACAGGGCAACCCTGGCAGCGAGCCTGGTGGGGTGCAATGAGCAGAGCCGATGCCCAGGAAAAACCAGAGAACATACATGAGGTGGATTCAGCCCTTGCTCTGCGTTCGCTCTTCTCGTTTAGACCCTGCAGCGTCCGTGCTCTGCCTTTTTCCCTCCAGTCCCCTGCTGGTCTCTGGCTCAGCTGTGCTGCCAGCGCTGGGGAGGTGCTGCTGGGTAGGGACACCCTGGCACACCTTGTCTGGCAGCTGTGATTTGTTTCCCAGGAGGAAGAAACACGTAGCGGTGAAGGTCCTGAAAAGCAGGGAAGGTTTTGCTGAGGCTGCCCAGGACGAGGTCGCTCTCCTCCGCTGCGTATGTATATCCTGTGCTTCGCTCCGTGGGGATGGCCACTGAGCTCAGGTCTGAGTATCAGCCTCATCGTCCTCATCGTCCTCATCATCCCTGCGCCCTCCAGGTCTCAGTCTGAGGACCCAGGTTGGGGTTGGGAAAGTTAGGGAATTCATAGAAATCACCCTGGCTTAGCACTGGCCTCTGGAACAGGCACCTTCTCCTTCCTCCTGTCACACTGGGGCGTGCTGGCTGTGTCCCACGTGCCCTCTCGGCCCATTTCTTCCAGCTGAGACCAAAATCCACTAAATAGGAGGAACCTGCAGAAAGGAAAGGCGGATGATTAACAGCAGAAGGTGGTAAGGATCTTAGGGAAGAGATGGGAGCGTGTCTGCTGTATTTGTGTCGTTCCCAGCTCAGAGAGCATTGCTCACAACACTGATACTGAAGTAAAAGGATACATCTGCAAAGAAAAATGCAGGATGAAGCAAAAATTTAATAAATGTCTGAAGTCAGAAAGTTTCCTCCTGCCTTTGCTAATGGATGTGGTAATTAGGTGGCTGTATCTGGGTCTCAGCCTTTGAAGATGGCTCGACCTGCTAGTTCTAGAAAGCTCGTGGTTACAATTCTTCGAATTTGCCTAAATACAAAGTTACATCAGCTTTAGATGAGTAAAAGCCACTACATTTTGCATTTCAAATTACGCCGAGGTCTTTCTCCAACAGGTTTGAGAAAGGTTTGGTTCACACCTGTAAACCTCTAGGCCCCCATCCAAAGGGACACGAGCCAGACTCCGTGATGCAAGAGGAAGCACCAAGTGGCACTAATTTAATGTAATCAGAGGGTTGCTTTTCTGCGCATCAGCACAATCCTGCACACAGCCCGAGCCTTACCCTTGATTTATTACTAATTCTCTGTACGACACGCCTTCCCATTCAGCAGAATACAGCTGGTTCCCAGGGCTGTTCCCACCAGCACGGGGTGCCCCGCACCTGCAGAGCTGCCCGCAGAGGTGACCTGGTCTCCTGTGCTTCCACAGCTGCTCGCCTTGTCGTGCCAGCACAAACTTCCTGGTGCTGGTGCAGGTGGATCCGGCAGCTGCACAACGTGCCAAACCCAAATCCTGACAGTTATGGCTGTGAAGAGTCAAAAAAAGTATGAATTGCTGTACCAGGATCAGCGCTGTGTGCGAGCAAACTCTGGAGACACCTGGCCATGCAGGTGTGGGACCTTGGGGTAACGTCGCACCCGTGCGCAGACAGACCAGGGGTTCCCCCAGCCCAGCACCCTGGGCCAGCAGCAGATGCCCAGAGGGCTGTAAGGACAAGCTGAGCACAGGTTGCTGCTCCCACCGAACGCTCCCCTGGCCTACAGCAGTTTCCAGCTGGAGATTTCTTGGCCCAAGGGTGATGTCTGCATGGGCAGTAATTCTCCACGGGTTTACTTTCCCAGACCTGCTCTGCTTTGCTGTGAGAGCACACAGGCTTCAGCACCCGCAGGCCCCTGTCGCAATAACTGCCACTGCTTACCCACACGCTGTGTGAAGAACCATCTCCTCTGCTTTGTTTTTGAACCTCCCAAGTGCCCTTGGTCCATGTATGAAAAACCTGTGTTCACCCCCTCCACCACCACTCCATATCTTCTAGATTTCTGCAGTACTTGCCCATAGCCAACCCTTTTTCAGCCCAAAGAAACCCACTTCACTGGGTTCCTCCAGGCAGGGAAGCTGCTCTCCAGGCATTGCTGCTGGGAGCAGGGAGCTGTGGGCTTGGGGGAATCCCCTCCCAGCACAAGCAGGAGCACTTTCTAGGCCTGCATGGAATAGAATAGGTAGCGGACAGTGTGCTAGACACCATTAGCAGGTTTGGTTTGAGCTAATCTTACACTGTGAGGGTGATGGTCCCACCTGGTTGAGAGCTAGACAACATACAGAAACCCATTCCTTGGTAACAGACTTTGCTCGTGTGTTTGGAGCCTGGTTTTCCTGATGCTGTTTTCATGAGATTTGTCACAGAAGTGCCAACTCCTGGAAGAGAAGGTCTGTAGAATAGGATAAAATGGGTGCAAGATGTCCTTGTGTGTGTATATATGTCTCTAATTGCAGCTTTCTTGGAATCCTCCCGCTCAGGTGAGTAGTATGAAGAAGGAGGACCAGGCAGGAGAAAACATCGTCTGTTTGTTAGATGACTTCAGGATGATTGGAGAGAACGGCTTCCATATCCTTCTGCTGCAAGCGCTGAGCCAGCAAAGCCTTGGGCTGGCCTTGGAGAGCCGCAGGACGGTGTAAAACCCAGGGCTGGGCTCCCGTCAGGAGGATGAGCAGGGCAGCAGCTGGACCGGGGCACACAGAGGTGGCTGGAGGGGTGAGGTTGGATAAGGAGATATTTGGCTCCTCTGGTGGAAGGCAAAAGGTTGGTGGTAGCATCTTTTCTCCGTTAGTGAATCCCTGACTCTTCGCCACATGTGTGCTTGGTGTTTGAGGCACTGGGTCCTTCCCTGCGATGTCTGATGGGGAACTATGCAGCCCAGGGACTGCCTCTGCCTTTTGTGAAAAAGTCTTTGCGGCAGGTGAGAACTCAGCTGGGACGGGGCGAGGGCACCACGGGACTGTTGGCTGGGGGACATGCCATAGTCTTAATCCTGGGGTCATCTGCCACAAACCCCATGACTGCATCTGCAAAGAAAGGGGCAATAGAGAGGGAGTGCCCAAGACGTGTGTTGTTGTTGTTTTTTAAGGAAAACAGTAACTATTTATTTTGGATATAAGGAGAGAAAATGTTAATTAAAATGCAGAGTGAGAAGTCATCAAATTCCCGTTAATACAGCAGAACATAATGCCCAAGCCTGCAGCCTCATCAGGTTTGGGAAGAAGTCAGGGCCACCAGCACGGAGAGTCGCAGCCCAGGGATGCAGGGGCGGCACTTGTGCTCCCGTCATCTCCGGGATCACTGAATTCCCCAGCAGCTCTGCTGCTCACAGGGGGACAAACAGCCTGCCAGAGTGATGCATCTTGTGGAGAAACCATGTGTATCTCTGCCAGACTGCTGGTGTTCTCCCCAGCATCACCAAAGGTGCTCGAGATCCCCCTCAGCACTCACGTCTTTCTAAATTGCTGGGTTGATTGGCTGGTCCTGCACCCGTGTTGAGGTTTTCCTGCTCAGAGCAAACTCTTCCTTCAGCCCCTGGAAGGATGGGGTGTGCCGATCAAATAGATGGTGAAAACTGAGTTTCTTATGTGTTGGCTGGCAATGGGAAACCTGAGTGAGGCCTCAGAATAGTTGAAATGACATTTCGCCTCTCATGCCGAGATTTATCAGAAGTCTGCACACGTGCCAAGATTAAGATTTGCAACCCTGATTCCTGTGCCATTCTAGAGACACTAAGAAAGAAAACCACGTCCTCCTCCATCCCATTTTCTGGAATAGCCTCTTCTTCCTCTAAAGAAGCTCCACTAACACCTGAATAAGTTAAACAAAAAGGTAGCGGCATTAATTGCTGTGTCCCATTTCACACCCAAGCTTTTTGCTGGGTCCACTCCCTTATCTGCTTTAATTGTAAAAATCTCAGAACCTTTTTTACCCCCCTCAGATGAGCATTGGGGCAGTATTTGCTTCTGATTCATTCCTTATTTAGCTATTTAAATCTTTCCCCACGTTTCACAGTTACCATTTAAAGTTGGTATTTCCCTGGGGCTGGTGTTCATCCAAGAATAGAATTTGATAATACAGAGAATATTTGCCAGCCCTTTATGACTGACCAGAGTGTTTAAAAAGCAAATGTAACTCTCCCAGCGGCCTTTTTGCTGTTACTGATTTCTGATAGCGACTGTTTCTCTCTGGTAGCTGTTGTTTATCTCTCCCTGCTCCATCGCGAGCTGTTCTTTCCCTACATGGTTCTCCTGCGCTGCCCTAAGTCCTCTCTGCACACACTCGCTCGTGGTCTCTCCCTCCTCCTGTCTGGTTTATGCTGAACCTCCTCTACTTTCCTAGTTTGATGGGACACGGTCCCGTGCCATGTCATCCTATAACCACCTCCCAACTTCCATTTAAATAACCAGCAGGAAGGCACTGTGGTCTGAGGACGTAACAGCGAGCGTTTATTTCGGGAGAAAGTTCAGCTTTGGGTCGTAATGCCTCCTCGTAGCCCTGTCCTCTTCCCTTCTGTCTGGGCTTGCCCACCCGTGATGATAATCTGTGGATTTTCACGCTGCTTTCTGCTGCATGTCGCCCCCACCTCCCCCAAACAGCCCCTTCCCCACCGGGCTCCCCCGGCGTGCTGGGCACCTGCTCCTCCTGTTGTCCCAAAACAGGGGTCTTTATCCAGTGTGCATAGAAACGAGCCAAATTCAGCACACAGAGACAAGACATAGTTTTATTGCAGAGTTGCGCAAGTCTGGATGCTGGAATAAAGCCAGCGTGCCAGCGAGAAAAGTAAAAGGCTTCATATACAAAATCTTATCACTACATTCACACCCTAAAGAGCCAACTGGTTACACATTTGCATATTGCATTACATAATCCTTTTAGCGTATAACGAGCAATGTTCAGCTAAAGGGCACTTTGTCCAACAGTCTGGAGATCTGTGTTAAAGCCAGACTCAAGTAATTGTGCGGGCCTCAAAAGGTCTGAAGCTGCAAGGTCAGTAGTGTCTGTAGTTTGGGGTTAGGTATTTTGCAAGTGACTCTTTGTTATATGAGCAGACTGACTCAAAGTGAAAGGATTTATATATCTTTAGGTTAGCAACTGCAGACAGGCTTCATTCTTTTAAGTGGTGACAACATTCCTGCCAACACCATGCAATGAAAGCCCTCATCCCTGCTCCCCCCAAGGCCACCCCAAACCTCGACACCTCTTTTCTGTCTGCACCTCCACCCTAGTTCAGAGCACCCGCTGCACAGACACAACTTGTTGCAGACAGTTTCCATCAGCGCCCCTTTCTTCGACACCAGAGCATCCACAAGCCGTGCCTGACCGCTGGGGCAGGGGGGCGGTGGGGACCCCCACATCACTGATGTGATGCGCTGCCTGCTCGCCCAGGTGCTGGAGGGGCTGCAGTTCCTGCACAAGCGCTGCCGCATCATCCACACCGACATCAAACCGGAAAACATCTTGCTGTACAGACGTGACAAAAACCTCCAAAGGCTTCTGCTCGATACGCTTGACTGCGGACAGAGAACAGATTTGAGGCTAAAGGGACCGGGTGAGCGCTCCCTTTTTTTTTAAAAAAAAAAAACAAGAAAAGGGACTTATGTTTTTATTGCCGGGAGGAAAACGGAGAGGCAGCAGGGACAGACACCTCAGGAAAGGTTCCTGTCTCCTGCAGTGGCCGGTACAGAACAGTACAGTCAGGTTATGCTGCTGAGAGGCCTCTGCTGTCTCTGCTTAATACAAACATCAGGCTGAGCAGCTAAAAGCTCCTCAAGGCACCTACAGAAATGTGGTTTGACAGGGAGGTTTGCACAGAGGACAACTACAGATCATGGGCATCTGTGAACAGCCCCACCATGACCTTGGCGCTCATTCTCATGGCTCCAGGTACAGAATAGTTCCTTGGTGTCCAGTGTTTTCAGCCACTGAAAGGTTTATATACAAGATGGTTTGATCAGAAAGCTGTGCAACACATCTGCTCTTTATTTCCCGTATTTCTGAGGTTTATGGGAGACTTGTATGTACTGCAAATCTTCAAGGCCCTTTGAGACATAATTTATTTGTAGACAATGGTGTGAGTATCGAATAAGATGTAGGGCTGAAGAGCCTCTTGAGAGATCAGCGCACCTCCCAGCGATGAGGCCCTTTGCATCATCTTTGCACAATGTTCTCCCCTGAGCATTTCTCCCATGACGGTGCTGTTTTGTCTCTCAGACTCTGGGAAATGCTAAATTAGTGAGTGAGTCTTTTGCTTGGAGCAGAAAAGCATGTTAGGCATAGACTGACAGCTCACTGTAAAGCAGTAAACCAAAAATTACTTTTTTTCCGGGGCCATATGAAAATGTGACCTTTGCGGCACTTGCCAAGCAGGCTGTGTCTGAGGTCTGTGACAGCCAGGATTGCTGAAGGCTAAGGAGCCATCACAGATGGTTTGTGTCTGACTAGTGCTGGTAGGACGTGCTCTCCTCTGGGCACAAAGGAATTTAACCTCAGTGCTACAGGAACCTTGCAGCAGAACCCATGGTCACACTGCTCCACCCTGAGCTACTGTCCTCCCAAACGTCCTCTTAGATTTTGACTGGATACCAGCTCTTCCTTTGTGCTTCCTTAAAAAAAAAAGAAG
Source organism: Caloenas nicobarica (assembly GCF_036013445.1). Taxonomy (NCBI): domain Eukaryota; kingdom Metazoa; phylum Chordata; class Aves; order Columbiformes; family Columbidae; genus Caloenas; species Caloenas nicobarica. Next base: position 18,419,879 of record NC_088255.1, on the reverse strand, counting down.
CGGCATTTTACTCATGATAAAAAGCATTTTTAGGACTTTTTAGGCTGAAAAACTTTAAAGGCTGGCATACATTCCCCTCCTGAGGTAAGTGCTGTGTACCTGTTGGTTTGGAAAGACCTAATTTCTCTCTGTCCTTTCCACCTAGGAGGTGACCTCGGCACTCGATTGGAAGAATCTGATTTAATGAGCATAGAAGTGAAAATCGCAGATCTGGGCAGCGCCTGCTGGACAGTGAGTCTGCTCCCAGTCTCCATCCCATGACGATGCAGGACGCTGTGTGCTTCTTTCCATCCCACCCCGCACGTCTGCCCTTTTACAGCCGAATAGCTGCTGATTTCAGGGGGGTGTTATATTCAGTACTCCCAACTCAGAGCTGGGCACTGTAACCCTAGAGACACTGCCAGTTTTGCACGTTTCTTCAGCTTGCATCTAGTTCCTGCAACTAGAAATTCAAAACCGTGTTCAGTGTGAAATGCTGAGAGAGAAATTCTCCCCGGTGTCAGTGGGGCTGGGAATGTGCCTGCCGTGCCGCGTGCGGCGTTCAGCGCACGTATTTGGCTCTGACCCCGTGTCCCCCTCGCCGTGCAGGAAGCTTGTGAGCACAAGCGTCGCTGTTAGTCCCTTGACGGAGCTCGTTTCTGTTTCAGTACAAGCCTTTTTCCAAGGAGATCCAGACCCAGCCGTACCGTGCGCTCGAAGTGCTGCTTGGGTTAGACTACGGCACTCCTGTGGATATCTGGAGCACAGGCTGCCTGGTAGGGCTGGGGACAACATTGGGGACAACGCTGCACACGCATGGGAGGGGACTGACACTAACAGGTTGGGGACAGCGTGTCCTCAGCACCCACCTGTACCGGCTGTGTGGGGAGCAAGACTTCCCTGAGAAGGAGAACAGGGCTGTCTGCGCTTATTCACTTTGAATTGAAAGTATGCTGTGACCAAATTCACTCTTAGTTTATGCTACAAGGCAATTTACATTCCATGTGTGTGAACTCATGGGCTTGAGTGAATCAGGCACATACTGGTTTTCATCCTGACGGGGCTAAAGGTGCTGTTTCACCACGGAACGGATCAAAGCAGCGTGAATATCTCAGTGTTTTAGGATCAGTTTTGACTCCAGGTCAGTTAGTGAATTAACAATGCTTCTCCATTTCTAGGCATTTGAAATGGCAACTGGGGAGCGTTTATTTGATCCTCAAGCCGGGAAATACTTCTCCAGAGATGACGGTAGGACTCCATCAGTTTTATTCATTTCACAGACGTAAGTGTCACAATCTTTGTATCTACACGTATTTTCCCTCCCTCTGTCTAGATCATGTTGCCTGTATTATTGAACTCCTGGGAAGAATTCCTCCTCAAATTGCTTTCTCCTGGAAGAAGTCGACAAAATTTTTCAGCAGGCCAGGTAAGAATCAGAGTAAGCAAGTTTACTCTCAAAATCACTGTGGATCTCTGAGATACTCCTACTCAGCTCACACTGAAAACCTCCAAATCTACATTACACAACACAGGCTGCAAGCAGGGACAGGACACAAGCAGAGATTTCATACAGAGCAGCAACACTCCCTGCCCTGCCTACCTTTGCAATCCAGGAGCGTTCCAGGGATGAACGCAAAATCCTGAAAACCAGTCACAGCAAACACCCAACAGGGAAAAGGTTTCTATTCTTTCTCCTTTGGATCGGGGGAGAGTGGAAATGTCGACAGGCAATAGCTACACGGGAGGAAGGCTGAAGAGCGTGGAATGCTGGATTTCACCCGTTCCCCGGCAGACAACAATGATGATCAGGAACGGGACACTCGTGTCCTTCCAACGTGGCTGCTATATTTAGTCTTTGGACTCAACTATAACGTCTCTTCTGTTTTATTCTCCCCAATTCCTTTCCCTTTGACTCATTAGGCTTGAAATCCTTGTCTTGGACTTCAAGACATGACAACTCCATCCTTTGGCAGTTTAGCCCAGCATCCTCTTTCTCTGCATACACGCTCACCAGCCACCCCACAACTCACTCAATGCCAAGTGCTGGTCCCATGCTGTAGTTCAGCAAGCACCTCCCTGCACATTCACAGCCTTTGCTCACCCTTATTCCTTCTACGGTGCTCTAACGAAATGAGTCAAAACTGGTTCTTGTTCTATATTCATTCTCCGTGTGAACCAAACTGGCCCGACCACATGTGCCTAACCTGAATCACTGCATTTACACCTGGGGACAAGGACGGCTTCTCGGGCAGTAGCGGCACTCTTCTGGGCTCCACAGATCTAGTAGACACCAACTAGATCAAACATAAGTGTTTTGTGAGCTATGGCACTGATGTGACCCCGTGCATTCCGGATTGCATGTGGCCAGGCAGAGGGAACAAGTAGCAACGGCTTTGACATGGCTGTTCTGGGAACACTGTTGGCATCTTGTTCCCCAAACAGGGTTCTTTACCTGTTGTAAATGATGATGCATACAAATAAGCCAAATCAGCACACAGAGACCAGATATTTATTTACGGAGTTGCACAAGTCTGGATGCTGGAATAAAGCCAGCGTGCCAGCGAGAAAAGTAAAAGGCGGTATATAGGAAGTTTTATCACTACGCTCACACCCTAAAGAGCCAATTGGTTACACATTTGCATATTGCATTACATAATCCTTTTAGCGTATAACGAGCAATGTTCAGCTAAAGGACACTTTGTCCAACAGTCTGGAGATCTGTGTTAAAGCCAGACTCAAGTAATTGTGCGGGCCTCAAAAGGTCTGAAGCTGCAAGGTCAGTAGTGTCTGTAGCTCGGGATTAGGTGTTCTGCAAGTGACTTTGTTACATGAGCAGACTGACGTAAACTGTAAGGGTTATATATCTTTAGGTTAGCAATTGCAGACACGATTCATTCTTTTACACGATGGCAACATTCTCACGTAAGAAGTAACTCAAGAATGGGGAGACTCCAAACTCGAGCTTGGAAAGTCGGTTTCTGAGGAACACCCAAGAGCGGCACCTGCAAGGGACGGGTGGATCCTGCAGAGAGGAGCTTCAGAGGCGAAGGGAGGGAGCTTGGGGTGCTTTGCATGAACCGCATGAGCTGCCGAGCGGCGGCCCGTGCCCGCACGCCTAACGAAGCCGCTGTGCTGTGTCTGCCAGGCGCCCTGCTGCGGCTCTCCAGACTGCGCCCCCGCGGCCTCCACAGCGCCCTGGCCGACAGACACCGCTGGCCGCCACACGACGCCGCTCCCTTCGCCGCCTTCCTGCTCCCCGCGCTGCACTACGCGCCCGAGCGCCGCGCCACCGCCGCGCAGTGCCTGCAGCACGCCTGGCTCAGCGCCCCGTGACCGGCCCGGAGCTCCCCGGGACCCGCCGCAGCCGCCCGGCCCGGCCTCCCGCGGGGCGGCGGCCATGGCGGGGGCGGCGGGCGCTGCGCACAAGATGGCGGCTCCTCGGGCTCCCCCGGCGCCGCCGCTCGCCCGCCGCGCCCGGGACGCGGCGCAGCCCCTGCCGACACAGCCCGGGAGCGGCGGGGCGGGGGCCGCCGCCAGCGCCTGCCCGCAGCGTCCGGCCTTGTGCCGCCGCTCCGCCCGCGTTCGGGCTCCATCCGCCTCCCTTGAATGTCCCTTGTTGGTGTAATCCGCGCGCAGCGCTAATCGCGATCAGTAATTAACGCCCTACGGTCTCCAAGGCGGTTGTGGCGGGGAGAGCCTCCCCGGGCCGCCCGCCCGTTCTCCGGCAGCGGGAGGGACCGCAGCTGCCTGCCCAGAGCCGCGGCGGGCGGGCGGCCGCTCCTCTCACCGCAGAGGCGGTACCGGAGCTCCGGCTGCGCTCAGGCACCGGCTTCCCGCGCCCGCCGGCCCCGGTCAGCGCCTCACGGCCCTGGCGTGGGGCCCCGGGGAACCAGCCCGCTCCGCGCTCCAGCGCTGTGCTGGCCCCGCTGCCCGTGAGGGAGCCCAGCGGGCGGCACTCCCGGCGCGTCTGGCCCCCCCCCGCCTCAGGACGGCTCGCCGGGCGTGGGTGGAAGCGCGGCCGCCGGAGCAGAGCGGCCCCGCGGCGCCTCACCCGCGCTCCGCCAGGCCCGGGGACGAGCCCCCTGACGCGACCCCGGCCCAGCGGCCGCCCCCTCCCCCCGCGGCGCGGACGTGCGGAGCGGCAGGCCCCGCGCCACGTTCCCCCTCCCGCCCGGCCGCGCATGCGCGGCGCAGCAGCGGCTGCCGCCCAGGAATCCCGGCCGCCCGCGCCGCCCCTTCTTTCTGCCACGTGTCCCGACGCGGGAGTCACCCCGCGGCGAGCGGCGCCTCGGCGGGGGCGGGGACGGGCCCCCGCCGGCCCCGCCCCTCGGCACGTAGCGCGGCCCGGCCGGCAGGCACTGTCGCAGCCCGCCCGGCTGCACCGCCTCGACGCTGGCGGCCGCCTCTCGCCGACGGGCAGCTCCGCGCGCCAATGGGGCGTCAGGACCGTGGGGCGAGCGGCGGGTCGGACGTGTGGCTTCCAATGAGGCGGCAGCGCGGGCGGGCCCGGGCGGCTCGGCCACCAATGGCAAGCGTAGGCGGGCCAGGCGTTGGCGGCGGCGGGCGTCTCGGCGGGTTGGGGTGTAGCGCCGTGGCAGCCAACGGGGAGCGGGAGTGGGCGTGTCCGGGGCGCCCCTGGCGCCGGCGCCGGGGATCCCCGTGCGCCCAGTGCCGTTTCCGCCCGGCCTGGGGAGAAGCCGCCGCTACTGCTGCCAGGGGGAGGGGCTGGTGCCGCGGCCGCCGCTGAGGGGGTTGCGCTCCCGCCGGCTGCCCAGGAGACGCCGTGGCGCTGAGCCGGGCCTAGTGCCGTGCGGGGGCCCGGGGAACGGGCCGGCCAGGTAGGCGCGGGCTGGCGGGTGGGGACGGGTCGTGCCCGGCGGCGGCCGCGGGGCTGGCGGGAGGGAACGCCGGGGCGGGAAGGCGGGCAGCCGCGGGAGGCTCCCGGCGCGGGCCGCGTCCCGGCGCTCCGCCCTGGCTCGGTGGTCCGGCTGTTGAGGCCCCGCCGTGCCGGTGGGGCAGCGTCCCGGGGAGCCCGGCCTGACCTGACCCGGCGCGGGAGGCCCGGCCCGGCGGCGCGGGCCATCATGGCGGTCCCGGTGGTGCGCGCCCGCCCGCGGCGGCCAGGCTGGGGCCCGGGGTGGCGGGCCGGTGCGGGGCTGGGGCTGGGCCCGGCCGCGGGGCTTTGTCGGTGGAGGCGAGCGCCGGGGAAGCCCCGCCGCAGGGTGGTCGGTCCGCTCCCCTTTTCCCCCCCCTTATTGTCCCGGCGGGCCTTGGGTTTCGCTGTCCGTCTTGGGGCAGACCCCTCTGGGCCGCCGCCGCCTCTGCCCCCGCCGCCCGCCCCTCGCCGCCGGCCCCTCCGTGCCTCGGGGGAGGCGGTGTTTGACCTGCATTTTCTGCTTTCTCATGGTGCCCGCCCGGCGTCTTCCCCCGTAACCCCCCGCCCGCCCGGCGCTGGGGGCTGCAGCGCAGATTCTCCCGCATTCCCCCGTCCGTCACGCGTGGCCGCCGCGGGGGTGGGTTCTCGGCCGCCCTGCCCGCGCCCCGGCCCCGCTCCGAGCCCCACCGCCGTCCCTCCCACAGCACCGGCAAGGTCACTGTCGCCCGGCGGCTCGTCCTTGGGTGCCGGTGACCGGAGTTCACCGCCGGGTCGGGCGGGGAAGCGGCGGCGGGCGGCGTCTCGCCGTCCCCGGGGGGAGGGAAGGAGCCGAGCTGCGAGGCCGCGTGTGGCTCCGTGGAAGTGGGTGCAGCAGCCGGGGGAGGTTCACAGCCGCTTCCCGGCCCTGTCCTCGTGTTCGTCTGCCAGGAGCTAAAATCCCCCCGGATGGGTTTATTTGGGGGAGGGGGGTTCCGCATGTGTGTGGAGGCCATGGGGTGCTGCAGGGCTGCGGTGGCTGCTGCGGGCTCTGGCCATGATGTCATGGGAGCAGTGAGGGTATGGCCAGGGCAAGGGGGCCAAGGCTTCTGCTTGTGTGAGGGGTCTCGAAGAACTTGATGTTGACACGCGATGGTGTGCCGGTACATCGTGGATTTCAGATGGTTGTCCCACACCCTGACTGGGTGTTACTGCCAGAACCTAAACCCAGAAAAAGAATTTTCTATTTATTTCTTCGGTAGAAACAAGATTCCCCTTTTCACTTGTATAGGAAATACTAGGATTTTTTTTTTCTTTTTCCTTCTTGTGGTTGACCCAGGAAGTCATCTTGTCACCAGCCTTCTGGGGTTTTTTTTTTGCTCTGGAGGTGCAGGGAGGAGGGTGTTGCTTTGCTCTGGATCCTGTGGGTAAGTGTTGAAGGCAGTGACAGCAGCTGCTGTTGGCTCTGGAGTTCTGGTTGCTATGAGAGAAGCTTCAGTAGACTTGGCTGCTATCTCCAGGGAAGGACAGCAGAGCAGCCTCCATTAGTGTGCTGGTGGAGAGATGGCTGGCTCACATTCAGCAAAGGGCTTTACTTTTGGGGCCGTTTCTGCAGGTCCAATACAGAACCCAGGAGTATGTTTCGATCCAGTGAGACAAAAACCTACAAGGTGGGTTTCGTTGCTGTTCTTGAGTTAATAGAATTGCATTAAAGCGTGGGCTGGAAACCTCAAGTTGCCCTTTCCAGATATTTTGGTCCGTGTGAAAAGTAGGACAGTGAGAATTGATATGATCTTCCTGTGAAGTGAAGGCCGCAGTCGTGCCTCTTTTGAACTCCAATCTCCTTTCCAGCCAGTAACAGAGCCAGATGCTTTTCTTATTGTTTGTATGTCTCCTTCCTCCCCTTCCATTGCCTGGGCCCCACTTGCCTTATTGACTGGAATTTCTGCTGTGTGCAGTGGGTGTGTGCAGCAGACACCAGCCTGCTAGTGCTGAGGAGGGATTTTCCATTCACAGACCAGGGAACAGTCAACATAAAGGCCCAGCTCAACTTTGGGACTGGAAACAGAAAGCTGGGAGAGGAGTTTCCCTCTGCTGCAGAGTGAAATCTATCCCCTGCGCTTATGTGGTTTTATGTCAAAATGTGTAGAAAATGCTGCTCTGCTGTGGAATAGGGAGGTGAAACTCCTGTGAGTAATGGGGACAATTCCTCTCTTTTGGTTGACTCAAATGCTTGATGAAGGAACAGTTTCCAGGAGGCCATTTTTGACATGACTGTGTGTTGTGGAATCTGCCAGCTTCTATGCACACTCTGTCTGCTTGACTGCAATAGCTTCCTTTTTTTTTTTTTTTTAAAGGAAGAATGCCTTTCTTATCTGTTTAACTAACCATTTGGCACTGGCCTCTGTTGGTATGATACTGTGTTGTCGAGGTGGAGCTATCAGCATATTCCAGTGCATTTGTTAGAGATGAAACTGTTAGTTGAGATATGCAGTGTGGGAAACGGGAACAGATTAGTATTAGGAAACAACTGCCATCTTTGCAAAGTAACATCTCCAACGGGGAGCCTCTTGCCCTGACCTGAGTTACCAAACTCAGAATTACTGTGAGCTTGAACCAAGAATTCCAGTATCAGAATAACGTGAGAGAGATTAAAATATGCCCTTAAATCCACTTGACTGGCAGCAATCATGTGGTAGATGCCACACTCCAAGCAGCTTTTTTACATTTGAGGATCCGTAGCACCTAAATTGTTTCACAAGGTGGGGTGAGCAACTTCTAACCCCTCTATAATGCATCTGTCACTGAGACTGAATGTGGTTCTGCTGCCTGGCATGGAGTGACATGACAACAGTAAGAAACTTAGGATTTTGTGAGTATGAAGACCAGCTCCACGCTTTAAGAAAATACAGCAGGTGATCTTTGTGGCCCCTTAGTCTTTGTTTACGGTCTCTGTGTATGTTGCTTACAGCCTCTCTGTATGTTATAATGGGGAATTGGTCCACAGCCTCGCATCCCGTTGAATAACCAGCACCGCTCTGACAAGACCCTGGCTTTTCGTTTTACTGTCATATCCCAAGTGACCCGAAAGTAATATTCCTTAGCTAACGTTGCCCGAGATTTCCCCACCCCAAGGTAGGGTGGTGAAATCCCACATACATTTAAATCCCTTTTTAGAAAGAGGACTCAGTTACAGCCGGATCTTGTTTTGAAAAGTAATAGGCCAGAGTTGAAAAAACACATAGGAAGAGATGGCATTGAACTGGCATCTCAGAATGTGCAAAAGCTTGTGCTTTTCTCGGGGCGGGGGAACAACCAGCAACTGTTGGTTTAAATTTTCCAAATGTTCTCTGAAATAAAAGAAGCATTTTTAATTCAGACTTCCAGGTGCAAGTATGCAAGGGAGAACTAAATGTGTGATGTCCCAGCCAGGTAATTTATTAGTCTGACCAGTCTGTTCTTTCTCCTGTTTTGGATGATCAGACTTTTACAAACTTGTTTTGAATGATGTGATGAGATAAAAATGTTTCTATCTATGCTGGCAGTAGTTAAACAAACATAGTGAGTGTTCAGAGGTTTGAAAATTCGAAATCGTTCTTCTCATGGCAATCTTGCGGTATTACAGATGCACATTTGTGTTCTTACCTTGGTGCCGCTTGTGTGTTTAACTCTGTAATCTTGCCAGTGAAATCTTGTGTTACATGCAGTATATAAGAAAGATTGCAATAGGTAAAGTTTGTTTTACATATACATGATGTTGTAGCAGTGCTTGAGCTGAAAGTGTTAAATGTATGCTGAAATGTATAGCACGTGAGATGTTAAGTCCCAGTTGCCCCATGAAACTTAAGCTGCTATTTGATTTTAAAATAAAGACTTTGTTGCGTTATACTTGTCTATTTAGTGTATTTTCCTCTTTCAAATTAAAAGAAAAATAGCTATAGATGTTAAAGCTGTTACAGATTCTACAGCCAGTCTTTGGCTTCCATGGCCGACTGGTGGCAAGAGTTAGTGCACAGTAAGTTTGCCCTATATTGTTAGAGACAGTTTTCTATAAATCTGATTTAGCCTGAACCTTTTGCTCATTTTGATCGTGGAAAAAGCCCCAGACCATAACGTAGCAAGACTTCAACATCTGGAACTGTGGGAGCTGAGATTTCTTTTCCATTTTTTCTTTTTTCTTAATTCCTTATTGGAGTTGCTGGGGGTTTCTTGGTGTATTGTTGTTTGTTGGGGTTTTTTCCTGGTGGTTTTTTGTTGTTGTTTGTTTGGGGTTTTTTTTCCACGAGATTTGCTATTTTGGTGGCAATTTTCCAGTGTTCCGGTAGCAAATCAGCCGAGCAGCGGCCCCGGTCCCTGCTGAGCAGGGAGAACGTGCGGCGCTCCTGGGCTCCCTGCTGAGCTCACGCAGGGGTGGGACTTGCTAAGCTGCTGAAATCACAGCTAATGCCCACTGAGCATGCTGAGAAACAGTTTTTCAACTGCTCCTAGTTTAAATTTTTTTTTTTTCTTCTATAATTAGTAAAGATGCTCTTTGTCTTGGAGGATGATCTGTGCGACGAATCAGGAGATTCTTGTTCATAGTCCCCCTTCCCCCCTGCTCGAGCTGGTGGTGAAGTATTATTTTCCTGTAACAAAAACAGCTAAAAGGATTTTTCCCCTCACTTCAGCTTGATGAGTCTGAGCTTCAAAAGCTCTAGCCCAAAAGAAGAAATCTGCAGCAAATAATAGTTTTTGTTGCCACAAGCCCTGTAGGAGCGTCCATATTGTTTAAATTGTAAATCTGCAACTTTCTGATCCTTAAACCTAATTTAAATGCTTAAACAGTAGAACAAACAAATTACCTTTTAAAAGAATAAATTTGAGAAAGAAAAGCTTTCTTGGTGAGTTTTGTTTTCCTCCTACCAAACACACACAAAACTCACTTATTGTAATGAGCAATATGGGAAATATTCAGAAAAGTGTACTGGTGTGCTCAGACTTCAAGGTGGAAAAATGTGGGAGGACCTGTCAGCAGTTTGAGTGACAAGCTTTTAGTGAGCAGAAGTAATTTCTTTTGTGGTCAGGAGTCTAATAGTCCCACGTTCACCAAAAAAGGGGGGACGAAGAGAGAACATAGAGCGGCATTGAGAAATAGTCAGGAATTTGGCTCTTAGAGTGAAGTTTAGAAGTGATCTGTTGTTTATGCTAAAGTTTAATCCTTATAAACTCGATAACGTAGACAGGTCTTGCATTCCTCCCCGAGGGTCACGGAAGGGCTAAGTTTAGCAAAGGGGAGGCAGCCCAGGCACTCAGATCTCTGCAGTTTTCAAGGCAGCAAACTTTTTTGCTTGTTCATCCTGTTCTAAATGAGCTTAGTTTTTGTTGTTGGTTTTGGGTTTGTGTGTTTTTGGGGGTTTTTTTGGTTTTGGTTTTTTGGTTTTTTTTACTTACAAGCAGCCTTTTGAGACAGAATGTGAGTTTCAAAAACAAAATGCTTAAGCCCTGAAATATTTCAAAGTAATTTCAGAGTAGAAAGGGCACGGTGCTTTTGATGTGTTCATATTTAGAGCATGGTTACAATTGCAATCATCCACATTGACAAGAAGATATTGTCTGGATTTGGTAGCTGCTCATTTAGTGACTCAGACTTATTCCTGTTGTCCTTACAGAGCTCCTACCAGGGTTTTCTTCTGCAGCTTTGCTGATTTACAGGACAAAACTTTCTCAGTGACTGTGCCAGCAGCCCAGAAAACGGTTTGAAGTTCTGATACCGAGAAGAATCCTCTTGACTTAGAAGTGAGCAGTTTGAAATGCAAGTTGTTGATAGGGAAGGAGTATGAGACCCCTCCACTGAACTTTTTAACAGAACGTCCCTGCTGATGGTGATTTGGTAAAAGAAAAAAACCAAACTGCCAGGATGCAGCTTGGAGTTTTAGTTTGTCGGTGTCAGATAATGCAGTCTCTTTGTTTTGCATAGACTTTCAATCATGAAAATAAGTGGCTGGAGGATTTTTGAGGATTGCACTGCATGGAAATATTTGGATAAGGAAGCTCAGGCGGGAGGATGGAAAGATGCGGCTTCTGGGAGCAGAATGTAGGAGCTGTGGGAGGATGGGACTGGGACTCCAGACTTCTCATCCCAGCTCCAGGTAGTGCAGAGAACAGGCGCGGAGGAGGGTTTTACAGCGTGGCCCTGTTTCCTGCCTCTGCCCAAATTACATCTTGCTGGCAGTGGTCTCCAGGCCTGGTGCCCCTTCAGGGTGCTGGGGTGGAAGCTCCTCCCAAGGAGCAATTTTCAGATGTCTTTATTGGAGAGAGTGAGGAGGTGAGAATGCATCCTTGCTTGTAGGCAGGAAGGAATACACTGGGAAAAGTTTTGAGAACCAGTGATTTAGGAGACCGAAGTGCCCTGGGGGTTCAGCGTGGAGCCCTTAAAATAGTCAGCATGTCTCAACCTGAGTCGCAGTATCAATTTATAGATACTTGGAAGAATATGTGAGTGAGCCGTTTGCATTCATGCAGCCTTTAACTAAAGACACTGAACCAAATTGTTTCCTGTGTTTTGGTGGCATTAGGTTGGAATAGCTTATAATCATGCAGCAAGAATGCTTTCAGTAATGTGGCTGTAGATTAACTTTTACCACAGCAAAGATCTGGAAGCTTCCTGTATAAATACAGCTAAAGTGAACCTTTAAAGGAAAGACAACTGCTTGATCAAGTTCCGTAGGCTCTGTTTGACTGCAGAGGAGCCTGACTTTCTGATTCAAAGTTCTCTTGCAGTTTCATGAATTACAAGGATGTTGGGGTTCAAGATGGCCTGGAGGTTAATAGGGAACAAGAATACTTGTAGAGTGAAAGTCGGGTTCTGAGCTTACCACAAATTCTTTTGTTGTGCAGGTCTTCTAATATCCACCTCAGGGTTTGCTCGTATATGGAAATGGGTATGTTAAACTGGAATGGGTGTTTGTGATGCACTGCGTATTATTTGCACAACTTCGTGCAGGTTTTTGGTGCACACTAGTGATACGGTTCCATGGCAGTTGAAGCCGACCTGACGTGCTGCTGCCACAGTCCTGCTCCCCATCCCACCATCGCTTTTGCCTCTCTTCTGGCCCACGTCTGCCCCACTAATGAACTATTCAGGAAGCTTACCATGACCAAGACAAGTGCATTTCATTTTTGGAAGTGAGAGTTTTCTACTCTTTTCCCCCAGAACTGCTGGACTGTGGGGTCGGGTTTGCACCAGTGCAGAGAGGGCCGGGGAGGCTGCGCTGAAGCGGTGCCAGCTGAAGTCAGCTTGAAACTATTGCAGAACTGCACCCTGCGAGTGAGGTTACTCCGGGTGAAGTTACACGAGACAGCTGAGTACATCCAACAGCTCTGCTGCTCGATGAGGGAAGTTTTGCTCCCCCTTCCTCTCCCACCCAACGAGGAGTTCTGCATTTTCTTGTTTGCCAGCTCTGGTTCTTGCTGGATCCCTCTTCTGAACTCCTTCAGCTTGCTAACCCAGCAGAAAGCTACGCTGGGCTTATTTTGTGTGTTGGTTTTTGCTGGATTTTTTTTTTTTTTTGCCAAGATAGTGATCTGAATCGGCTCACTGAGAGATTTGACGAGCATCCAAAGCCCTCACAAAAGAAATAGGGGAGAGCATGTGGGTGGAAGTGCAGAGGATGTGGTGGGGAGCGGGGGCTTGGGACACGGGGCGGCCAGCTCGGGCTGTCCCTGCGCCTTCATCCCCCTCCGAGAGGAGCTCTGGGGTAAAACACTGTGGCTTTGTGCCCCTGGTCGCTATGCATGGAGTAATTTCTTTAGACGAACATTTAGTTTTCTGCTTGAAAATTGGCTGTGTAGTCTTTCCTTCCTCCACTCTTGTTTGCTTGGGAAGTTGGTCAGATGTGAGGTTTAACGTAGGCTTGATCTGTGACAGTGGAATGGTGTTATAACCTACACACAGGGCTTAACTGTTTCAAAATAACAAATTCTCGTAGGTATATTTTTGCAGAAAGTACATAGAGCAGGGAGCTGAAGTGATGTCTCATTTCGGAAGATGGGAAAATGTTAATTAGTATACAGTTATTACAAATCTGTGTAAATAAATGTACCACACAATATTCCTTATCCTTTTTTTACCTGGTAATTAGAAAGTCTTTATTTTGCATTTGCTTGCCAGTTGTTATGACTTGTAAGATATCCAGACATTTATAAAATGGTGAATTAGAGCATACATTGTCAATCAAATTATTAAAACTATAGCAGTAAAAAAACCATAACATGAATTCCATTTAGCTTTGGTGAAAATGTATAAAGACGTGGGCGCAACTGGAACAACACAAACATGTAATTCAGCCAAGGTCAATTGCAGCAGAAACTTGAATCTTATTTATTTAAAATGGAAAACTTGGTTATAGCAGCATGTATTTGAAGTAGAGCGATTGTCTGCATACTGCAAATCCCAGTGTGTGCTGCTCCGTCTGCTTGCTGTGCGTTGAGGCTTTTAGTTTCGTACCCAGTGAGACTATTTGGTCTGATACAACTAGAGGCAGCATTTTGGCTGTTTGAGGTTGAATAAAGTTATTTAAATGTTAGCAAGTCGTGACACCTCCAAATGCGTATTGCTGTGCAAAAAAATTCACATTGGGCGTGAGGGGTATGTCTTATAAGCAAGAAATCTCATCTGTCATGAGGGTAACCTTTTATTTAATGAAAATCTTCACAAATAGGCCCAAATCAGTTGTGTTGGTCGTGTTTGGAGAGGCTATTGCTGTGCTGGAGGTGGAAGGCACTTGGATGCCGAAGTCCCAAGCTGGTGGCACCCTTTACACACCCGTGGAAATCACCGTTAGCGCTGCTACAAGAACGGTACTCGTTCCCTTTCCAGCTTGGAGCACGGGATGCATCGGTCGGAGAAGTTCAAGAAGCCGAGCACAGGAGCGCTTGCATCTGGCGGCACAAGTCCACCGTTTGCTGGATTCTCTTCAACCGCTGTGTGTTCAGAGTATCCTTTAGGAAAATTCCAGGTACAGAATTTGTGAGACAATGAAAAATACGCAGACTCAATGAAAAATACGCAGACTCGGAGAAGACTTTCCCCACAAGCTGCCAGAGAATGTAAGAGTGAAATTAATGTGCCGCAGTTCCTGTTTCCTGCTCCTGTATTTCTAAGTCTTACCTACACGGGTAGAAGCAATAATTTAATAAATAAAGCACTACCATATTCTAAAAGCGAACTTATACATTGAAACCTGCAGTCACTAGCTAGGCCTTTTCCTGGGCATAGCTCGGGACTGTCAGCTTGAAAGCGGTCAGCAGAATTTTGTTGAATCACACGTGGAGCAGACGCCCTTGAAGGAGCAGCGAGAATGAAACGGCACGTCCAAATGTTGATGAAACTTCTGGTTTTTGCAGAACTGTATGAAAATGTAGCCAGAATCCTTCAAGTGAACTCCTTTGGCTGAAAATGCTGCCTTTTTTTTGTAACCATGTCACGGAGCGGAGCTGGATGGGGGGTGATTTAGGGGAGCTGGCTGTTCTTGCGAGCAAAGTTTGTAGCTTTCTGTTGCTCTTGCAGTGTCAGAGTTGAAGGCGTTGGTTCTTTTTCTGAGCGATAGTCAAGTGGGCTGTTCCCGTGAGAGTCACAATGTTGGGGCAATATTTGCAAGGAGTTCTGATATTTTCAGTTTTTACATGAAGAGAAGGTTGTGAGGGAGGAAATAAACGGCCTTGACATATATTTGAAAAATGATGGAAACTTCTCGGCATTTTGTAAAACAAAATTACCTACGTTGCTAAGAAAGATGGTTGTTACTGAAATGGTATGTGGGTTTAAAATGTACAAATTCATCTTGAACAATGGGACTTGCTGTGGAGCTCTGTTAGTATGGAGAAGGTTTAATTTAGCTTAGGTTAAAATCTCTCCAGTTAAACTGATAATTCCTGCTTTTTGGGAGGCTGCTGCTTCTCACCCGGGGTGCGTCTGTGGGTCCTTAGCCCGTACTGACTGTGAACAAAAAAACTGAAATGGCCACAGAGATTTAAATGTTTTCTGGGTGGTGTTTTCCACCTGAATGTTCAAGATGCAATTCTGCCGGGGCAGTTTGTCCCCACTCCCGTTCTGGTCAAACCTATTCAATTAGCTCTAGCTATCATGCATATGACTCGAAACACTGCATGTAACATCTCAGAAGTAGTATTCTGTTTTTTACTGGTAGGAAAATTAAGGCGCAAAAAAGAGCTTGCATTGCATATCTTGTAGGCACCATGGAGGTAAAACGGATTTTTAAAAAATTTTTTTTTGGACTCCTGGTCTAGTGGTGCCTGTCAGACTTTTTTAGGTAGCCATCTCGCCCACGCCAATCCTCACTTCTTCCCACATGTCCATGTTCTCTAGTGATGTATTGCTTCTGCTCTTTTGATTTCTTTCAGTAAAGCAACCGGTGTTTTTAATACTGATGTTAATAGGTGTGGTGGGGAGTACATTGTGTAGTGGATACAGGTGAAAAAAAATCCCGTCTGAGTTGTTCACCGGGAAGTGCAGTACTATGAGCCAGGGTATTTTTCCTGCTTGTTTTCACTAGCATTGTAATGCTACAAGATAATTTGGGTTAAGAACAATGCTGCTACTGATGTGTACCATCAGGACTGATAAACTATGTGAAGGGGCTTTCAGAGTATCTTGGCAAACTGTGTTTGGATGTTTAGTGCACACAAAGTCTCTGTGCGTTATTCAGAGAGAGAATTCCTGTCTGTGCTCTTTTCCTTCTGTGTTGAGATCATTCTCCTCCCCAACTGTTACCCAGCTGAGGTCTTGATATTTCTCAGTTTTTCCATAATGACAAAATCAAATTAGCCCTACGATAACTCGTGCATGTGAAATTCCTCTTGGTTAAAGCACATAGTCCTGAATATTTTCAGGCTATTTTTTTCTTGGGAGAATTCAGCATCTTGTGTTTGAAAGAGAAAGGAGAAAAGATGACGATCAGGAAATGCTGGTGTTTAAGGTACAGGGAGAAGCGTGTAGCTTGCTTTTAGAACATAATCTGTCCAGCTGTGACTTAGTCATCTTCAGTCTTATATAAAATGCATCCAATCTAAATAGTTGAGCATCTCCCTCCTGAATGCAGCAAACCAGCATGTTTTATGCTTATGTGAAGCTGTAACAGGCGCAGCCCATCTTCTTAGGAGTGCCTTCATACTTGTGAACCTGCAGCATCCATCATGCTGTCAAGCCTCATTTACTCATGCAATGGGATTTTTTTTTTTTTCTTATTCTATTCCATACTTTTTCCAAGTTTAAAGAGGTTCCTTGCTGTTGGCAGAGAATCCAGCACTGATAATCCCAGATGGGAGAGTAGAATACGTAACGTGAGAACAACAGTGACTCTCCTGAGACAGACGGAAGGTTTTGTTCATCTCTGACAGGGCCAAAAATTGATGCTTAGGGAGGAATGTAAGGTGAGAGGATCACAGGATCTTCGCTAACATCTCTAATTTCAGTGGAGTAGTTCATACTGTTACATTAAATCCAGCCCCGCTCTCAGTTGCTTTGATTTCACTTACCTATTCTTCAAGGAAAGCAGGATAACTTTACTATTGTGACATGCTTTTGTATGGATAAATATATGTCCACATTAATCCTTTGTTTATATAATTATGGGGGTTTTGGAGGGATGAGGAGATTCTTGTTAGTAACCAAAGTAAGAACTCGTAAGCATTGTAGGTCTGGGCTGTGTGCGTTGAAAGATGTTCTGTGTTCGTTAAGGGATGATGGACATCCTTACTTAGGTAGTCAAGGAAACTGGTGCTGTGAGTGTGGTGTTAAATAAAATTATTGATAAAGATAGGTGCTGATAAATCTTACCACTGTGAACACAGAAGATAACATTTAAAGTTACATATTTATGTAATTTGCCACTAGCATGTGTATGATGAAACTGTGGGGAAATTAATGACTTAAGTCACCTGTGTATGCGGTGGAAGAACAGTCTCCTTTGGAGGTGGAGTTAGAGCTGGAGCTTCACTTGGGTAGTTCGAAGCATTCTTCAAAGGCTTCGCAGAAAGTGTTTGATGTAGTTTTAGTTTAAAAAAAAATGCTTTTTCATAAAAACTACAAATGTACTGTGCTGACTGTGAAGACTTAATGGCTTGGGCTGATGCTGCCTGGGGACCTCTCGTCTGCAGTCTGCTGCTTGATTTTGAACTCCCCTCAAAGAACTGTGGTAAATCCACGCGCTGGATTTTAGGCCGTACTTGACAAACATGGTCTAGCTCGTTTGTAAGCTGCGATGCCAAGTGTAAAAATGACTAGGTGAGATTTTCCCGTCTTTGTTAGGTGGAAAGTCAGATCATCAGAAGGTTATTTTTGGCCTTAAAACACATAGTTACGCAAACACTTAGTGGCCCTGGAGAAGAAACGAGCAAAGCCCTGAGCAACCTGATCCAAGTTGGCCCTGATTTGGGGGCAGGAGGGGGTTTCAGTCGGTTAAAATTCAGGGGTCCCTTCCAACCTGAGTTGTTCTGTGCTTCTCTGGAAGTGGGACTGGGGGTAGGAGGTATGGGGGGCATGTCTGTTTTGGGTGGGGAGGGCGAGAGAAGAAGGGCAGGTTACTCTTACACTAGAAATGGTTGTTCTGGATAAATTGCATTGACAGTGGAGATCTAAAATATCTGGGTTTGCAACTTGGAAGGGACACAGCTAGCTTTATAGAAGGTTGTGAGATGGAGTCAGCTTTTCTTATGCTGTTCCTCGGAATCTTTTCATCTGGATAACGTAAAATATTTGATAAAACTTCTGTCAGAGAGACAGTAGTGGGCTAATAAAGTATGTTTAGGGAGTTTGGAATTGTTTTGCCGTGTTTCAACAAAATATATGAAAACATCCAGTTGCAAGGTGATGCATTTGTTAGAAAAACTTCAGACGCACCTATAAATTGTGAAACCGCATTTTGGAAAGCAGTAGCTCAAAGGGCTTTAAGGTCTTTACAGGTAGTTTCCTCTATATGGTACTTGGGCCTGTATTTTCTTTGAAAGGGTTAATGTGATTCTTGGGCATATTGAGGAGAATAAAAAGTGGGGGAAAGGAATGTGAAGCAAAAATAAGTAATCTTATAAACACAACAATGTTGAGACTGATACTGGAATTGAATTTTGGTTTCCATGCTTCAAGAAGAATGCCAGTGTATTTGGAGAGAATTCAGAGGACAGCTGCAGAAATGATCCAGGGACTGGAAAATAAGCCTCATGATGTGAGGCTTAAAGGAGCTCAACTTACTCAGCTTATTGAAAAGACAATTGAGTGAGGACTTGATCTTTTCCTAAGAGGACTTGTGAGATTTGCTGACAAAGGCATAGCAATATCAACTGAGGTTAGACAAATTCAATCGTGAAGTACAGTTTCTTAGCAGTGATAATAATTAAACATTGGAACAGTTTACAGGGAAGGGGAAAGCAGCAAACGTTCGTCTTAGTCTTTTAAGACAGACCTGACTAATTTCTTTCCAGAGAAGATATATTGTGATTTAAAAAAAAATTATGTCAATGCTCCTTTCCTGACACCGGAGTTTAAGAATTTTTGAAGGTTTTGTGCTGTGATCAGTTGGCACAAGTTCAGATACAGGCACCCACAGTCAAAGCCAAGATCATGAAATTAAGATGAATTTAGAGGAGAAATAGTTAACCTGGTGCTAAAATAGTGCCTTGCATAAGACACGTAAGATGTGAAGGGAACTCTGAAATTTAATGCTTTGTGGCTGCATTGTTGGAACTCAGTTCTTTCCCATACTGCGCTGCTTCAGATGTTTAAGATATGGTTAAGGCTTCTGAAAGCCTCTGCAGATGAGCCCTGATGTAACTGTGTACACTCACTGTATTCTGATGAGCATTTCTGAATTCCAGTTGACCGCAGCAGAAGTCTGTAAATCTTTCTCATCCTTTTTTAGAAACAGTATTAAAAAAATTGCACAATGCACTCCTGGTAGGTTTCATTCTAAAATTAATGTAGGATATTCTCTATCTCTCAAGTTAACTGTACTGAGTTGGAAAGTTTATCCATGTTTGAAACAATATGAAATAATTGTCAGCAGCAGTATTCTAATGGCACTTGTTTGCTGGTTTTCCTGCCATCAAAATGAGAGCACTTGAGTGATTTTGCTCCTCCCTTGCTTTATAAATTCACCTGGGGAACTGAGTGACTCAGTTTGGTGATGGCTCTGGATTGTGCTTCTACTTTTTATTTGCGTTTGTCCGTTCTACCACTCCCTCGATGCCTGCTGCCGGGTTCCTATACTTCCGTAGATTACCTTGTTCCAGATGCCTTTGCAGACATGCAGAGCTCTTCAATTCCCTTCTGGTACCTCTCAAAATCTGCTGCTTTGTGCAGGTGGAGCTCTGGCAGGTCCTGCAGAGGAGGACCCGGAGCTGCCTGGGCTGCTCTGCCTCTTCTCCTGCGCGGCTGCATTCCTGCTTCTCCTCCTCCGGGACCAGCCGGGGGGAGCCCCATCGCTCCCATCTCTGCAGCTGTACAGCAAGGAGACGATTCTGTCTCCTAAGGAAGAAGAGGCAGCTCGAAAACTCTGTAGCTTTTTGAAGGTTGAGCCTATTGATTTGTCACATAAATTGAGCTGTTTCTGAGGTGGGAAAGGTTGTCTAGCGACTGTGAGTTTCCTTGCTTAGGGCTAAAGGGATAGCGAACTGCAGAAACGTGTTGGGGCACTTACACGGTGCAAAGCAAAGGCCTCCAGCTTTGAGATCTCGTGCAGCAACCCCTGCTGCTCACCTTGTCCAGACAGCCCTGTCTGTCTTAACCTGCAGAAGCTACTCACAGCGCTACACACAAAGGAGGTTGTAAACGCTTAGCAGTGAAGAAATCCACCTCCTTCCTTGCCTTCCCTCTCTGCTGTGTCATCGTCCCCCTCTCCCTAGTGTTGAGAGGCTGGTGGAGATGACCACCCTCTTCCTCAGCATAAGCAGCTCTGATTTCAACCTCTTAGTTTCATCGTCTGGCTGTACGTACCTGCGCTTAGTTGCATTTGTGATAATCACGAAAACTTCCTCGATACGTTACTCTGCTTGTAATTCAACATTCAAAAAACCCAGTGGTTGTGGTAGCAGGTAGCATTACATTATTGATGCGTTAGAGAACTACTTGCTCAGCATCGCTTTCATGTGAGCTCTACAAGGAGCACTCGTGGCCAACTGTTTGATGTCAGTGCTCCTGTGTTACCACCCTGTGCAGTTAAGGTGGTTGGTTACGGTGTTGTGTGCTCACGGAGGATCACTTCTGAAAGGAAGAAATTACTAATTTATCTGCAAGTCAGCAAACTTTTGTCTTTGTTCAGTCATCACTGGTTGCAGGATTTTGACTGCTGATTTCTGGTCATCTGCATTTACTTTGAAAATGTGTTCAACAGGATTATCTGCTTTTCATATCGTCAACAAAAAAAGGGCAAGTCAAAAAAGTGACCGCGGCTCTCAGTGCTGTCTGTATGTACCGCCGAGCTTTTCTTGCTGATCAGGAAGCAGGTATTGGGAGCTTCCCGAGTAAATATTACACATTCATCTCTGTGGTTGTAAGAACAAGCCTTTGATTATCTTGTTTTATCAAAAACCTATCAAAATAACTTACTAAAATTTATATTGCTTAAAGCTTGATGGTCCAGTATGTTGTTGACTGATGGTTTATTCTGTAAATCTGACCACTGTAACATTGCATTTGTGTGAACGTTCACCATGCCCTGGGCATGCTGTGCTGCCATGTCGGCAGTACCTGGATTTTAGAATCAGCGTGTATCTTGCTAGTGCTAAAATACAGTATAACTTGAGATGCAGGTAAGCCAGAAAAGTGAACTGCAATAAAGAACATCTCTTGAACTGTAATTCAGCATTGGCAAGTGGGTAGAATCCCCAGAAGGGGAAATAAGGCTTTTTTTGGCTAATATGCTGCCTTTCAACTTTCATGATTGCTCTCTACTACTGTCTTGCTGACTCTGTCTGCAATCTAACAGGTTTTGTGCTGGGAAAAGTAGATCTGCAGGAAATGTGTCCATTTTCCAGTGGTCCCAGAACCATCTTAAATGACCAGGAGTGCCACTGGGCACCAGTGCTGTAGTTGATGGCATTTTCTAAAAGACACCTCTGAGAAGGGGCAGTACAGCAAAGTGAGCTTTGAAACCTGCCGCAATGCTGGAAGATTGGAGAAATCCTCATTAACCATGTAAAATTCATTGGATTTTAATGCTTCTTGGTGATCATGTAGCTTAATTAGTAAGTGGATCTGACTGTCTCGCTGTGTGTGGTGCAGGTTGCAGGTGTTTTCGTAGCCCGGTTTCCCACTCAAGTTGCGTCGGACAAACCGGTGTTTGTTGGGACGCGGCACATGAGCGTTACATAAACCTGGAGTAACTTCCCTACAACGTGGACAAAAATGTATTTGCATGATCTTGAGCCCAGGTGCAAGGCTGCAAAAAAAAAAAAGGCTGGTCACAAACCGCAGAGGCCAGACTGGAGCCGGGAAGGCACTCGGTGATGGTTTGGGCCAGGGGGAAGGATCAAAACAAGTCCTAGAATGGAAAGCAAGGCTGAACCTTTGCTTGGGAGCCGTGGCTCTGTAATTGCCACACTGTGGTGTTGCCATGGCTGCCCGGGCTGTCCCTGCGTGGTTTCCTGGTGTGTGAGAGCAGGGCCCGGCGAGCCGGGAGCTGCCGTACGTGTTTGGGGAGCTCGGGCATGCGCTGGCAAGCCCAGGTGCCGGGAGGATCCCCGGCCCGGAGATATGAGGCTTTGAGCTCAATCTCTCCCCTGTCTCTTCCCTCCAACAGAGCAGAGGATGAGCTGTGATTTTTTTTTTTTTTTTTTTTTTGCAGGACATTAAAACCTCTTTTTGCTTTTTCTGCTTATCTTGTGTTCTGCCCAAAGCCGCGGTTGCACTAGGAGAGGGGCAGCAATGTGAAATGGGGGGTCCTGGGGGGCACAAGGGGAGGATGGGCTCGCCAGGCCTGGGGGGGCTCCGTTGTGTTTTGATCCGAGCTCCTTTGGCCATGTTGCCATCTGCATAGTCTGTGAATAGTTTTCTCTGGCACAGACCTTGTTCCTCAGTGTTGCATCATCTCTGGGAGAAAAGCCAGGTCCGGAGCCCCAGCACAAAGGCTTTTCTGAAGCCGATGAAGCTTGTTCTGTGTGCGGAGCGTCTCTCTCCTTCCTGTCGTCCTTTCCGCGGGATTCCTGCAGCGGCCTCCGTCCGAGAGCCCCTTCGTCAACAGCTGCTTTATCTCCGCCGCTTCCTGCACACCTGGCTGATGCAACGTCTGCCTCGGGAGCCGCTGCCAGAGTCTCCTCTGGATGGAGCCGGGTTGTTTGCCCCGGCTGGGAGTGGCCGGGCAAGCGGCCATCGTCACGTGGGGGCCTTAAATAGATGTATAAAGGACGTACAGCCAGACCTGCCAGGCAGAGTATTTAGTGGGATTACGGAGAAATCTTTTTTCTTTTCTTTCTCGCCCCCCCCCCCCCCCCCCCCCAAATTCTAGGGCCAGAGGTTGCAGTCTTACTCCTGGCAACTTGTTTGTGGTTAGCCTTCCACTGGTCGCGACTACGGGATGCTGCTTCGTGCCAGTAAATTCCGCTGATTCCCCTTCTGTATTCAGCGACTTCCCATGACTATGGACTGTCCGGATTCTCATGGGAACTGTAATTCTCTGGGTTTGGATTTGATCCTAGTTATTGCCCTTTATTGCTCTGTTTCCCTCTGACCTTGCATGTGGTATAGGCTTTTCTCTGAAACACCTTTAGAACAATATTTCAAGGTCTAGAGGTGTTTTTTTTCTTTTTGGGGAGGGGTTGTCTGACAACCTTTTTTAATTTAGGACTTGTCTGCTTAGCAAGGTTTAATAGTTACACAGGCACAACCATTCATGTGAATGCTATTGCATTCACAAGCAACAAAATTTAGAACAAGGAAACACCCTGGTCTGTTAGGATTAAACCAACATTGTTTATATTATTAAAATGAATCTCGAGTCTTATTTTAACCATAGCGATTTTCTGGTGTAGGCAGGCCTATTAAATTGAATCCGAAAACAGGATTTCTACGGACAAGGTGTGGTGGACTGAGCAGTGGTGTTTCCAGTATTTCTGTTCCTAGTTGTCTGCTCTGCCCCACTGCAGAAGTTTATGGGCCCTATAACTGTATTTAAAAGGAAGTATTTATTTTACCTGCTGCTGCTTTTAGTCCCGTCGTCTTGGCATCAGCTGCACTTGATGGGACATGGCAGCATTTCCTTCCTGCCAGCTGTTTGGGCAAAGGCTTAGAGGGGACAGTCGCAGCAGTAACATCAGCTGCCACAGCTGGATGCACTGGAGGGTAGTTGTCCAGCCCTTTATCTCGAAATATCGGTTCTGAACCTTTTTGTTTGCGTTTTCTTATTTTTGCCACAGACAGACGCTTGACTGTTCTTCACCCCGTGGGAAAAGAGAGCAAGAAACTCTCAGTATAGAACTGGCATAGCAATTAGGATGTGTTCCCCTCGCCGCAGATCAGCTTTACCCTACGACTCTCCCAAATCAAAAATTGGTAGAACTGAAGGAAAAGGGAGGTGTTTTTCTTCTTTCCTGTTTCATTTACTTTAGTAATTTTTGTATCTTCATTTCTGTGGAGTCTTATGTATAATTCTTTTTTTTCTCTTGTATTGCTGTATATCTTTCAAGAAAGAATAGAAAAGAGTATTTGCAAAAATAAAGGTTGCCTTCTTTTCATTTTTCGAAAATATCATTTTAAATGATTCATTATTTGAAGAATTTGTCATCTTCACCAACAACTTGTTATGCAGAGGCCATGTAAAACAATGTTCTTAGCATAGAAAGGGGCCAAGAATTATTCTTCCAAGTCTGTAGGATTTTTCTGAATTTCTCCACTATGACCGTTATTCTTTAAGTTTTATTTTGATGACTAACATTTTTAAGGTGTTAGCATTTCATATAGGTTGCTAGATTTTCAAAGTATTGTCTTGTGAAGTTTTCTTGAAGATTCCCTCTGTTTGTGGCCCTTAAAGGACTTCGATACAAAGTCCTTGTTTGGGATAGTCCGTTTCCCTTTATGTTGAGGTTGTTATTCCTTTAAAACATCATCTCTATCTCCATCCTGCTCAGCAGACCGCGCAAATGCAGCCGGGTCACTTGTCATCAGGGTGGGGTGCAGGCAAAGTTTCTTGGTGTCTGCCGGATGCTTCTCCATAAACATTTAAGACCTCAGAATAATTTGGTCTACACGGATCAGTGCGACTCTGTAGTTTGCTTGTCCTTTCTAATTTGACATGTATTTGTTTATAGTATTATCCTTATGTACGACTCTTCAACCAATTTCAGATCGATAGGAATTAAACTTTCCATTAAGGTTCCATGATGCAAATTAGATGTTTTAAGAAAGTCCAAACAAGCCCTTGTCTGACGTCTCCGTCTCCGGAGTGTGTTGGACTGTAAAGAATGTGGTTGCATTGTCCCGTAGAAGGTATTTCTGGAAGCAAAGTCTTATTTGCCCTCCCTTCACCTCTTATTAAATGTTTCTTCTATTTCTTATCATAATACCTGAAATCCTTAGTGATTCCAAAAGAAAAACACAGGATTTTTTTTCCTTTTGTCTGCGAAACAAAGAGGTTTTGCGTAACTTCTTGACCGATGAAGCAGCAGCCAGGTTTTGAGGTTTTTCTTTTTGCTTTCCTGAGTAGTCTCCGCAGTCTTGGGTCAGTTGCTGAGAATACTTGACTATGCATTTTGTCATTTCTCTGCTCGATGGTTTGATTTCTTTCAGTTGCTCACTGTCATCATTTGTAGCCCCTTAGGGTCTACTTTGCAGAGGAGTTAAACTAAATATGATGTTTTCTTCGTCAGATAAAATGATGGAATCCAATCCCATGGATGGACAAGATAAAAATTGCCTTAAAATAGCTTAAACCTAGTTTAGTAAATTTAATCAAAATATTTTAAGTTTCCAGCTGTTTAGTACATTTTATCAAAATCAGTTGAATTTGTTTGTACCTCAGTTTTAAACATGGCTTATGTAGCCTTCACTGAACAGCTTTGTCACGCTGACTTCAGCTGAGTAGCTGTATTTGTAGACGTTACATGTCTTGAGGTAGTTTCTAGTGCTTCCGTCAAGTACTTTAAGATGGGAATTTATAATATGATTTCATATCTTGTATGGAATAACTTGACTGATGCCTAGGCCTGTGGATACCAGAAGCTGTTGGAAATCACCCATGTCCTGAAAGTGTCTGGCCTTTCCCTGATCCTTGACTCCAGGTCTTGTGCACCATGGTGAGCATCAGGTCTTGCTGGTTTGTTGCTTTTTAACACACTTAACAATTTTTAAATGTTATTCTAAGAGCTTGTCAGTGCTTTATCATGGTTCTCCAGATCCCAGAGAGCAAGATGAACTCTGAACCGAATGTATACATACAAGCACTTCTTTTTGCATATAGTCACTTATATATAAAACAGAAGAGAGTCTTAAGAAAGCTCTAGGATAAATCTTTAACCATCGCACTATATTTGTCAATAATTTGGTTAATATAGTATGCATACATAGTGATGGGTACTTGTGTTGCCAGTTATTTCATCCTTTCTGTTGTAGACAAGAACTGGAATCTCCTAGGCCCCATGGGATGGATGGATCGCTATCTTGTTTTGTCAGTCCGCTAGCAGATGATATATGGCACTAATGATAATAGCAAATACGTCAATATTTCATTTTTTAAACCTGGCACAGTTGTTTCTTTGCTTAGTGAACCCAACTTGTTTTCAGAGCAGAGGTAAGCATTCGTGTTGGTAGACTGAGGCACAATTCAAGTACTTTTAGGAATGTTTCAGAACAAGTTGGGGCTAAATGACTTAAGGATTTATGCTCTCTGCCTCTGTGTAGGTGTCCTTACAGAACAGTGCATCTGAAATTCCAGGAACTCGATGCATTTTTGAGCTAGCCTTTTGAAATGCAAAACCCCTGGTCATGATTCTGTTTGCACTAAAGGTACTTGCCGTTCTGTGGGGCTCTGCCCTCGACATGAGGTTTGTGGGTGTGCTGGGAAGAACGAGCGGTGCTTGGTTGGACTCGGGTGGCACCAGCTGATGAGACGGGACATTTTCAGTGTGATTATTGAAGCACTTCATGTGTTCTTTAGATGCCCCATAGATTTTGGCTATTCTGAAGTTTACAGGGGAGAAGATGAATGAATAGGATACATAGGCCTGTTAGCATTTTTTTTTTTTTATAGTGCTGCACTTGCAGAGAGATTTGCTACTGATGCACATGGCAGCATTAAGTGTGACCTGGTCAGAATTCGCTGGCTCTGTCCCAGATGAGGCTGATGGAGAGGATGCCGAGGAAGGCTGCATGGCCCAGATGGTGTTTCCAGTTTGCTACCAGCTCTGGTGTATGGCTGTGTGAGATGCAGGAGAAAAACATGCTTTGAATTTTGTGACTGGTAGCAGTTTGGGAGCATAAAGATGTGCGGCTTGTTATATGTACAGCTCATCCTATATAGGTGACCTGCAGGCCTGTTGCTGAGCACACAGGAGAGGATGGCGGTTATCATATGGATGCTGGCAATCCTGGCTTGTCAAAAGTCTTGGGTCTTCATGCAGTTTTGGGAATTCAATAACTAGAGTTGTTGGGAGGTGTGGGGAGTGGTACAGGAAGCACTTGTTTTGCTGTCTGCAAACAAAATATGTGTGAGAAGTGGCCATCATCAGTGCAGGCAGAGGAGATTTCCTTATCCTCCCTGCCCTGGCACGCGTGTTGAAGTTGTATACGATCAGAAAAAGCTTCTCTCAGTTTGTCCAGGGTGTGTTTTGTACCAGCATTACCTTCTCAGCAGTGCATGAGGCACTGGATGCACAACGCTAAAATATTTCAAGTCCTCTGTAGGCACAGACTTACAGACCTGCACTCACACTGCAGAGAAATGGGCTGAATTTCTCTGTTCCCCCGCCAGCTTGGCAAATGCTTTTTCCCTTGAGCCTGTGATGGTGGGAGGGTACAAGGGGAGAGCTTTTCCTCCCCGCAAGACGATATAACAGCACCAAATGGTGATGGAGTCTGGGCATCTGAATTTAGGTAACACATGCAGTCTGTGAGGCTGTGCCCATGGTTTTTGCCCGGGGTGAATTTTGTGCAGCTCTCACAAATATTTTGTAGAGTCTGTCACCAGGTGTTGCAGACCACAGGTGCCTGGCGGTGTCTGCGAGACCGGGGCACTAGTGAAAATGGGAACAACCACATCTGGAAGGAGGAAGCTCCCGCGAGCTCTTTGACTGACTATGCTTGATTGTCCCTGTTAATATTGACTTTTAACACCACAAGTAGTGAAAAGAGTTTCCAGCAGTAAATGTTCTGCATCTGCTTTGTTTGTGACATGGCGGGCAGGGGTTGTGGACGGGAGCCAGGACAGCGCTGCAGCTGTTGCATCATAAACAGAATTTCAAAAATTAAATTCACTGTTATAGCAGGTGTTGCCTCACCTTCGCTTGGCCAGCTGAGATTTATTACAGTCCTTCCCATCAATACAGGATGTTACCTGAAATAATTGAATAGCATATATTTACATTTTAGCTAAGGCAACCATGTAAGGTTTTGGTCTGGAGGTGGATGAGTCCTTTGGTGTGACCTGAACTGAGTGAGAATGGGGGTACCAGTGCTGGGGTGGCTGTACAGATGGGTGCTCATCGGGGCTGGTTTGGTGATGTTGGGGAAGACTAAGTGTTTTTATACTGGTGCGACTGGTCAGGAGGAAGGAGTGAAAATGCCAAATGTAGGGGAAAAAAAAAATCTTTAAATCCTGCATTTTGACAACCAGCTGTTATTTACCTGCTAGACCATCAAAATTCCTGTTTCTCTTTGATTTCAAGAATTGTATCACGAGGAAGATAGGTTTGTACTGTGGTCCGAAGCTCATCAAACTTTCATTAATTAAGACTTTGAATTTTAAGAAAATTTCTTCCAGTGGCACTGGTGAGAACTTGGTGCTGCTGTTTTCTCCGATACAGCTGTATATTTGGCGGGAAGAGGTAGGAAGGAGCTTGGGGATTTTATATACAGAAATCAGCCAGTTCGATGGGTGAACATTTCGATCTCGACCCCAGTGTTTTCTGAGCAGGCTGATGTTTAGGGTGTTACCAGGCCGTGTTTCGTGAAGACCAAACTGTAACCTAGCCCGAAGGTGATGTGGTCTTGGACAGCGCTCGAGATCGGTCTCAGCAGTTCATTTTGAACGTTAAATTGTCCGAGTTGAAAGTACACGTGAAACAGCAGCAACAAACAGCAAAACCTGAGCACAGGTGATGGTTGGGCAAGTACTGCTGGGTCAGCACAAAAGCGACTGAACTGGAATTTGCCTTGTCTAACCTTTCTGTTTGGTATTTTGCGTTTCTCCTGTAATCTCTTTCCCAAAACTGGGAGTTACTGTTGCACTGAAACAGTCTGGCGTTTGTACAGCATTGATGGAAAGAGGGTTTCCTATGAGAAATGGCTGAAAACTTGTCCATTTACCGTAGGACTGACCAGATACGCTGTGACTCCCGAGTCCAGAAGTTCCACCCGAAATCCTCTGGTTCTGCTGAGTCACGAGCAGGCGGGAGGCTGGAATTTGTCCTGATGAAATCTCAGGCTGCTGCCAGCTGCCTATGGGCACGGCAATGGCAGGAGAGCAATGGGGGTCGGGGGGAGGAATCTAAGTAAGTATTTAAAAATATTATGGAGGAAAATAAGGGTTTCTGTGTCCCTTAAAAGGGGGAAGGGTGCTTCAGATACAGAGAAAGCCATCCTGTTTCTTTTAACCTTTCGCCAGTTTTATATGACTCTGGATTGAAGCAGGGATTGCTGTCTGTAGCTTGTAGCTGTATTTTAGCAGTGGTTCGTGTCATCTGCTGTCAATGTCACGAGCATGAGAGAGGAGAAATGAGACACTTCCTAAAAGTCTTTTTATTTTTCTTTTTATTTTTCAAAAACCAACACCCTCAAGGACACCTGGGCTGTTGTGGGTTTTAGCTGCTTGTGAGCCGAGTCCTGCCTGTTTTCTTTTTCATCTCCCACCTCCCTGCGAGACCATTGCTTTGGGGCATAACAGGGAATTGCCACAGACCACTTAAAAATCTTTACGTGCTACTTCTGTAATTGGCTGTATGGCTGTCGTGCTATCAGAAGGATTTCTCTTACGGATGTATACTGAAGAAGGAAAATATTTCCTTGTACTAAGAGAAGTGGCCTTTTAAGACAGGAAAAGGCAATATAGTGTGTGGCATTTAAACTTTTTCACTCTCTTATTCTTCCTTCATTCGCCCTGGTAATGAGTATGTGTTTTGGGGGTTTTTATTTGTTAAACAATGGCTGGACTATGGTGTCCAAAGGCAGTTCCCTGTGAGACATTCACTACCCACAGGAAAACTTGGCTCCTGGCCCCTCTGGTTTTTCTGGCAGAGCCCGCGGTGCCGGGGAGCGCGGGACGGCTCATCCGCGCTGCTGCACGGAGTTATTACAGGCTGCCCTTACAGTTTCATCTGTGGAGAGGATGGCTAAATTATCGCTGTTTTTCTTTGGTTTTGGAGCTGCCTTTGCTCTGTGCTGAAACGCAGCCTTTCTCCGTGTCGCGGGGGTTTTCCTCAGAGCCGCGTAGAATAATAGCTCCTTTATGAACGTCTGTGTTATCAAGGTTATTTACATAACGAGGAGCTGATCCCCTTTTACCTCCATCTGCCACCCAACCCTTGGAAGTTTGTGTTCATGGGCGATTTCACCGGGCGCTTTAGTCGGCGGGGAAGGAGGAGCCCGAGCTGCGCGGCGGCCCCACCATGGCCGGCGGCTGCGCCCTGCGATGCCGCGGTGACTCGCCTGGCTCCCCGAGCCAATGGCCCCGCCGCCGAAACGTCTGATGTGGCTCTGCCGCGGGGAGGTGTCAGCTGTGGGATTTCTGGAAAGTCGGAGCTCGCCGGACTGAGTAATCGCTGCAGAATCCAGGACGGGCCTCACTTGCTGAGGTGCGGAGCTGTTGGTGGCCACTCTGTGGGTCACACTGGCCCATGCCCTGGGCCCGGCGAACGCAAATGCAAGCGGGTCTCATGTCGCAGCTCAGTCCACTTCGGCTCATTCTCATTGTCCTCCCAGATGGGCCTTTGCCTGCAACTTGTTTGGGGCAGGAGTCCGGAAATGCTGATGAAGGGCTGCGGGTGATACATGACAGCTGCTGCCTGTATGCAGAAGGAGCTAATAGATTGCTTATCTGATAATTAGTCCTAAGTTTAGTTGGGGGAGGGGAGAGAACTATTATCAGCTTTATGGCAGAGCAACTCATTGCATGTCAATCCAAGACACTAAAAAAATAAACCAAAACAAAACACCCACCAAACTACCACCATTTACCTCCTCCCTGGACCCGCATATGAAAATGAAGTAAAAATGATGCGGCGTGTCACTGATGGAAGTCTATTTCTGCTTTTCTTTCGCTGTGCAAGCCTTCTCAGGGGATCTAGAGGGAGACCTCACCCTGTAACGGAGATGCAATGCTTTGTTTCTACCCTGGTAGGTTTCCCCATGTCCGTGACGTGTTGGCCGAGGCTCTGCGGCTCCTCTCCGCCCTCGGAGCGGCCAGTCGCTGCCCTCTGGACTCCGTGATCTCCGACGGGCGTCATGAGCATTGCAATCCCTCTGGGAGTCACCACACCAGATACGTCCTACTCCGACATGGCTGCAGGATCGGAGTGAGTGTTACCCCACGGAGGAGGAGGGGAGGGTGTCGGAGGGCTGGCCATGGAATCGGGGCTGCAGGATCTTTTGCCACTTGGGAGAAAGAGGGTGCTGGTCCGCTGGCTGTGTGAGAGGTGAACGCAGAGACAGAGTCTAAGTGTTTAACAAATGCAGTTTTGTGGAAATGGGTAAGTTTGACACAGGAAACAGGGAGAAGGAGAATTCCAGCCATATGAGGCACTCAACCATGGGTTTTGTATCAGCTTGGCTAGTAAGTCTATACTCAAGTGCAGGCAGTGTGCACTTGCTGTGCCCATGCTTGGCACAGGCGAGGTGCAAGCCAGCTCCTCTTCCAAAAGCTGTATTATGTGAGGGGTCGCTGTGCTGAGCCTCCCTCTCAGCAGAGCCTGCTAGCTCAGACTCGGTACCAGTCTTACATGACTGACTTCTGGGCCCCTTTGGAGCTTGGCCAGAGATGCGAGACAGCATCAGCCTGTGTAGACACCTTGATGTTTGTGCCCCTGAGCGGGTTCGAAGAAGCACATCTCAGTGGGCAGTCCTTCAATCCTTCAGGGTCCCACCACAGGACCCTCTGCAGGGTTCTCACCACAGTCCTATGTCCGAGGCCTGCTGGAGGGGACTTACCATTTTGTTTTAAAAATTCTGCTTCTGCAGGAGTCAGGAACATTTCAAATCCAGAAAATATTGCATTGCGATGTTTTCTTAAAACCCTGGTTAGGATTATGTCAGCTCAGATGAGTACTATGTTTTTGTCGGGGGCGAGAGGAAGGGCTCAAGTTATTTCTATGTGCTTCTACCTCCTGCTTTCTTGCATCCTTCTTTGAAACACAGACTGTAGCATCTCTTTACAAAAATTTACAAAGGGCATTTTAGAGATAGGTTCCCCCGTGTATTATTTAAAGGTACCTACTGTGCAAATACCTGCCTGTCAGATTGATCAGTGTAGAACAGATATTGCTGCAGACTCTATTAATTTTGAGCTGTAAGAGCAGTGGGCTGTTGTTTTTCCCTTCCATCTTGCTCTGATTTGACTGCGCACAGAGTTTGACCACACAGTCGCGCTCTCTGCAAGACTGCTAATGCTCTTTTTTGTCTGTCTTGGCACTGGCCCCATTGTAGGCATTCTTCTTTGTCATGCTTCATTCCATCCTAAAGCCCGTGTTGTTTTTGATCAGAGAGTCAGAAGCTAGTAAGTCACTCATCTGCAGTAGGTATATGATTCTTCACTTTTTGAGATTTAACATTCAATATTGCTTGTCACCGTGCTTCTCCCACACCAGCACTTTAAAAACTCAGCATGCAGGAATTTAAAACTGTTTATGACAGGAGGAAGAGTGCTGAAGAGGTTACTCATGTATTAGGCACTTTGCTTTCAGAGCTGAGCATGGTAGAGAGCCAGATATATCTACGCATATCCCTTGTAACACTCAGACATCAAAAAGACTGTCTGTAAACCTTCTACAAATCATTTTCTTTTTCCCTGGTTGTAAGAAATTTGTAGGTCCAGCTTGAGGCTAGGCCGGAGTGCTTTGAAAAAAGGCTTTTGAAGATTTCTGAATTGGTTTCTCTGTTTTCTAAAAATTGGGAATGCCAGGACTTCATTCTCCAGGCTTCGCAGTGATGCACTGTCACTTACCGCTGAAGTGTCCTTCGCGGGTCTGTTCAAAGTTAAGGCCGTCCTCTGCTTCTCCTTTGGAATTCTACTAGTTTGATGCATGAAGTCTGGGTACCTGAGCTTCATGTCTCTCACAAGGGGTCAATTTCGAAGGTGTGTATCACAGAGGCAGAAGGTAGAAGGAAAACAAGCTGGCCCTCTTTTCAGGCTGAACTTCAGCATCTTCCCCGGGTCTCTGATGCTGAGGGGGGATGACAGCGCTGAAGTGTATTCGTGTTGGTCTGAGGGTGACGTGGAGGCTGCAGGGCAGTCCTGCTGTGTGGGTCTGACTGCGTGTTGGAAGTTGTTGAAGCTCCGTGGCGGGTGCTGCTGAGGAAGCGCGGGCCCCAGCGCTGTTGCCCCTGGACACCGTTGCACCAACAATCTTGAAGTTTTATTGCTAATGTTTGCGGCAGCATCGCTGGTATTCCATGCTGACTGCAGTTAGGAACGTGGGTGACTTGGACAGAGGATGGATCTGCTGCTTAGACTGTTTAGGCTCTTTTCCTTCTAGTATTGCTTCTGCAAATTCGATTAAACCTGACTGGATTTGAGTCTGTACCAATCTGGAAGGCCTAAAGGACCGCTGCAAAGATGCAGCAAGGCTGAGTTATGTGGCAAGCTCTACATGGTGTCCTTTTATACGTAGTGTATCCTCTGAGACATATCGCCACTTATATCTCCTGCTTTTGACTATTTAGCTGTTTGTAGTTACATTGAAAATGAACTGAATTTATCATGTGATGCGCCTAGATCCTGAGCTACAGAAGTGTGGTTTGTGTAGTTGAAGGTTTTCTACATTCTGCAGTTCTTTGTACGATAAATTATTGCTCCTTTATGTTGCGAAGGTAGATCCACCTTACTTGAGAATAAGCCAGAAGCTCGGAAAGTTTTAGTGCATTGGGGAATATATCAGGTTTAGTGCCAGGGTGGGGCAAACTTCAGTGCAGCAGAGATTTCGAGAGCTAATGGGAAGTCCAAAGGGCAGAGGGGTTAGTGTTCTTGGGTGGTGCCTTAACGCAGCCCCACGTGTGACCGTGCCCATCGGCGTTTGATTACTGCCCGATTCGTGCTGACAGTGTAGGATCCACTGAGAATCCTGCGAGATCTCACCACAGCAGCAGAGGTCCAAGGTAAAGTTCTCCTTTCCTGTATTTTTCTTTCCTGCTTGCTATAATTTTGAAGAAAATTTCACCTGCAGACACAGTTCAGTAACATCCTGCTGTATTCCAATAGGGCCCCTACCTCTGATCTGTGCAGATGTTAGCTGACTTGGATCTTCTGTTTCTAACAGACAGTGTGTTTCCTTGCTGGTATTCTGCCTGTAGTCTCATTATCTAATATTCCCTGCAT
Source organism: Caloenas nicobarica (assembly GCF_036013445.1). Classification (NCBI taxonomy): domain Eukaryota; kingdom Metazoa; phylum Chordata; class Aves; order Columbiformes; family Columbidae; genus Caloenas; species Caloenas nicobarica. Next base: position 18,386,327 of record NC_088255.1, on the reverse strand, counting down.
TGAACTGCAGCGCTCCCTTCTCTGAGTAGTTTCTGCAGCTTTCTGTTAAGGGATATACCTTTCATTTTTAGCTGCTTTTTTTCACCACCGTGTGGTGGAAGAGTGCATTGTACCTCAGCAGAGAATTCCCTGTTCAGCACATTGCACACACCGTGTTGCTGCATAGAAAGCGCAGGGCGAATCTCATTTGTCTGTGGCCGTTTTCTGTCTAGGTCACAAATTTTTGTTTCCTCTTCGTAACAGGGAATCTCCATCTCCTAGTCGTTGTTGTCAGGATAGCTACAGGTTTCACGCAGGCTTTATCACAGGATGTTGGACTTGGTTGTGTGAGGGAGAGAGAAACAAGCACAGATGCAGGAAAGCTGCTTCACTGCTGTTGGAAATAAATCGTTGCAGAGATAGTTCTGTTCAGTGGCTTTGAGATCAGGCTGGCCGAGTTCAGACGTGAATGCTGAACTAGACCCGACTTCCTCATCTATAAGGAAACTGAGCTTCTTACATGGTAATTACCTTTGTAACTTCCCAGATTGAGACCCAGTTTAATGAGTTATCCAGGGTGGCCCTTGCTCAGTTGCTTCCCGCTGCTGAAAGCAGGTTCATCCTGCGCAACTTCTGCACACATGATGCCTGGTGAAGCGCATAATAACACCTCGATTTCATGAAGTTTCTTCATTTTGAGCTCATGTGTCGAATAGAAAAGAGCAGTGAAATACTGGCACTAAAAAAAAAAAAAAAAAAATTAAAAAAATGATGTTATATTGATGGGTTTTACTTCTGGCCCTTTCTGCAGCCCAGAGTCTGTGGAAGCTAGTCCAGCTGTCAGTGAGAAGAATGTGTACTCCAGCCACGGCTATGGGGCCACCCAGAAACACAGCTATCGCGGGCTGCCTTACGCAGTGAGTACTCTCTCTGCAGTGAATCAGCTCTTTACTGTCTACTTTATTATTTTCTCCTTGTTCCGTAGTTCTTTGCCTGTTAAGCCGTAGGAGTTTTGGCTTGCTTATTAGGGAACACTGAGTTACAGCTGAGTTCTGCCATACACTTTGCATGTGTGCGTTTATTGTTTGTGAAGTCTTGCATACTCTATAGCAAGCTTTATTAGTGTTCTAGGTGATAGATTTTTAACGGAATGAAGTGTGAATATGTATGAATATATAATATTTTCCTGGTGGTAACTTTATGCCCCATTTGGTTTATTGTCCACTATTTATATTGTTTCAACTGTGCAGATTTTCATATTGGTAACTTATAACTATGAGAAACAAGGAACAGTCAGGAAGAGTGGGAGCATGGCTTTGAAACTAGGGCATGAACAGAACATTTAAGAATTATTGAGGTTTGAGGGGACCTTTTGAGATCACGTAATCCAACCCCCTTGCTCAAGCTGACTCTGCTTGAGCAGGTTGCCCAAGACCACATCGGGTTGGGTTTTGAATATCTCAACAGACAGAAACCCCACAACGTCTCTGGGCAACTGGGTCCAGCGTTTGGCCCCTGGTGTCATCTCGCATTATTAGCAGTACAGCAGTTAATGTTGAAATCGCCTGGTTGTTTTCATAGGTTTTGAATTTAATCCGTTGATGCAGAAGAAAACCATTCACATCTTTCAGAGCTATTGCTTTACTTTCTTGGTAGGCTGAGGGATTCAGAGTGCTGTTTTACACCAGTTGTTAAGCAATAACCTGGGAATTGTGGATTTGGGACTTCAGTTTCTAGGCATCATAATTTCACCTTAAAAGTAGTACTGCAAATACTCGTTTTCAGGATCATAATTATGGAGCCCCTCCTCCTCTAACACCGCCTCCTGTCCAGACCATTATACCTCGTGCAGAACTGAACGGCCTGCATTCGCCTGATGAGGAGAACTCCGGGGACAGTGAGAGCTCCTCAGAAGGAGAATCCATTCCCGCTTGGTGCCACTGCAGTGTCTCCCAAGATGGTTTCCTCCTCAAGTGTGAAAAGTGCAGGTAAGCTTTGGTGCAGTGCAGATCTGGACTGCTCCTCGTGTTGACTTCTCATACCAAACCGTGTCACGTCTGGGCTGTGGGATGGACTTCGTTTTGCTAACTGGAGCGTTCTTTGCGGTACTTTACTTAGTATTGACCCTCCTCCTTTGCGTTGTCAGCCTGACAAGTGTTGGTGGCACCAGGAGTGGAGATGAGGCTGTTAAATTGATGTTCTTATCATCCTGGGCCCCACTGAGGGCACGCATCTTGTGACATCCTGTTGAATTTCAAGTGACTTTACTCCTACAAACCAGCTTCAATTGTGCATTCTCCTTTGGCAGAGGAATGAGCAGGGGGAAGGTGATAAGGCTCCGCCGTCGGAAGCAGGACAACGTGTCAGGTGAGCTTGAGGTTGTAATTCTGATAATGGCGACTTTTGCTTTCTTTCTACAAGACCTTTGTCTTTTGGCTGCTGTAATCATCTGTGATCAATTCCCGCTGATGTTCTTTACTCCCAACAGCTGCGATTTTGTCCTCTCCTTCTGCCTCACCTTAGCTCTTGGGAAAATCAGATTATCTTTTGAACAGAAAAGGGAAATGTTCGTCAGTGCCATTCTGTGAGATATCAAAAGTTTGGGAGACCTGTTCCCAGCTGGGTGGGAAAACTGGGAAGGTGTAGTTTTCTCAGGAAAGAGCTGTGCAGGGTCAAGTCGTCTTGATGAAAATGGACATAAGGATAAGCTGTTCTCTCTGGGATGAATAAAAATGTTACTAACGAAGCACTCCTCTCTACAGGTGGGGACAGCAGTGCAACCGAGAGCTGGGATGAAGAACTTTCTCCCTCTACAGTGCTGTACACAGCTACGCAGCACACCCCTACAAGCATCACGCTGACCGTCAACCGCGTCCGTAGAAGCAAACCTAAGAAGAGGAAGAGAAGTACAGAAAAAGCTCGCGCTGCTCCAAAGGCCAAAAAGATCAAGGTATGTGGAGTGAGACAAGGTTGCACAAATGCTGTGTGGACTATTGTCGAGAGCAGGTTGACGAGCTGGCAGCAGACAAGAAACTTTTGTCCTGTCAGGAATTGCTCTTTTTGGTGCAATAATGTGACGCCTTGTATTTGTGACCTGCTAGAGTACGTGGCTGTTGGTTTAAAAATTACCTTACTGGAACTCCACCCTTATTTCTCAACACTGTCCATTCATGCTCAGAGCTTGGATTCAATTACATATTTTCCTTCTGCTCTATTAGGATGTGGGGAAGTAGCTTTTGGAGTCTGTCTGTTTTGTGGCAAAGGGGATGTTTGTGAATGGAATGAAAGATGAATGGAGCATGGCATTTATTACCAGGCTGTGTTAAGGAATCTGAGCTGCAGAGCTTCTTGGTACTGTCCTTCAGGGACAAAGATAGTGTCACTGTGGAAAACTATGTCGGTAGTGATAAATGTTTGTTGAGGGATAATTTTACTGTCTTGTTTGTGTTCGGGGACTGAAATAATTTTGGATTGCTTATATTGGAATGCAAGTCTGTGAGCAGCTGGTTCTTTCCCGTCATCTGCTAGCTTTACCGTGGTTTTCCCCAGGTTAGATTTCCCTTGAAGTTCTAGTAGGCACTGACTGATTAAATAAAAGACTGGGAGCAGGAGCCATGTGAGGTCTTCAGGTTTTTTTTTTTTTTGTTGTGAACCAGCTTGATTCTATTGCTGGCCCTTTCTTCTGTCAAAGCAAGTGGGGTTAGTCAGGATAGTTTTGATCTTGAGATCTTTACTAAGTATGAGGCGAGGCTTTTTAGTTCAGAAATCCTGACCATCAAGCTTTTCAGCAGTTTCCACTGGATTTGCATTGCAGAGTCTTTTTGTACAAGTCCATTGCTGCTTGTGTAGGTCTTCCTGTAATTCTTGCCATCTTTCATTAAGGGTTGGTCTGTTGGAGTAAGATTTAGTGTGGTTCTGGGACCAATTCTGAAAAAATATATACTACTTTGTGTTTTGTTTTGTTTTTTCTCCTTGTTTGGGGGATAGGCCTTTCGAGAGGGCTCCCGGAAGTCTCTGAGGATGAAGGTGAGTAGAACTGGGAACGCTTGGTGGTGGCGGTGGGTTTTTCTCCCTGTATTTTGTGTCTGTCTTGGTTTGCCTGGGGAATTTTTGATTGTGGTACCAGCCTCAGAGTAATCTCAAGCCTTGCCGTGCACCACAAGCAGGCCTATTCAAAAGGGAATTGCCCCTTGAACCTTGCTTTTGCTTCCAGTAACTTTCTGTAAGGTAATGTCATCCAGTTCCAGATCTGACTGATTCATGACACCTGGGAGTGGGGTGTTTGATGTAAGGGATGTAGAACTGGTTGTGGCCACTCTTCTGCGAGGTCAGTTATCATTTGATTGCATCAAAGTTATTTGAAGCTTGGCCATCAAAGTAGTGCACAGCTTTAATGTTGGGAGTCCCTTGCAGTGTCACCTTGTTTCTTTCCACATCCTCTTACTAGGGATGGATGAGATGATAAGTTTATCTGTGACCTTCTGCAATACTGGTAGGTGTGGCTATCTGATAGAAAACTTATTTGACAAAAAGAAAAGAAAAAATAGATTTGCACTTTGAGCTAAATGTGCTCCTAGAAACACAACAGGTGCCTTAAAGTTCACCCAGTTCCATCTGCCCCTGATGCTGTAGCTGACAGTGGCTTCTTGCAGGTGGCTCAGAGGAAACAGGACAACCCTGTGGTGTGTCTTGTCTGTACACTCCTGTCTCCATAGTGTGCAAGTGCCCCGAAAGGGTAAAAATACATGGAAACTCTTAATGCTTTTGATATATACGATGAAAAGAAAGATGGTTCTTCAGTGGTCCTTGTCACTAATACCTCAGTGTCACATATGTGTCAGTCTCTTATGAAGCCAGTTAAGTTACTGATCTCTGGAATATCATTTGTTGAATTACTTCAACTGTTGTCAAGTAAAAAATTAAGTTTAATGGATTTTTTTGGTTTTCCTACCAGTTTCTTCTTTTCCCTGCCTTACAAGATGGTATAAATGGCAATCTGCTTTTGTCCTCTTTTCTTTATACTGCTTAGGACTTGCAGTTTTAGCCTTCTGGGTATTAGCTTATGCTTTACATTCAGTTTCGTGAAACCTTGGTGACCATTTAGCTAGAGGGTTCAGCATTATTTTGGGATCAATCACTGCAAAGATTGAGATGCAATCAGCACCTTCTAGCATTGTGTTGGGCATGAGTGGGTTGACTGTGGGACAAACCTACATGAGATTTATTTGCCTTCGTGTGTTGTGTGCCTTTGGATTTTTGATCTACTTAATTATTTTGCCAAAGGGACTTAAAAAAGCTTTTTGTGGACATGTGCTAGCTTAATTTTCTTACGTGTAACAGGGCCAAGTACCAGCTCTCAAGAGGTCTTAGTCCTGCACAAAGTTCTCCATAAATTCCCAAGTGTCACAGTTGTGCAACGTTATGGAGGATGCAAGTTCTGAAAACGGTGTCCTCATAACTGACGCTTTCTTAGCTTTGAACAGATTTGCCTTTTTTGCAGCATATTCATACGCTCAGAGAACTGTGGATAGTGTTTTCCTCATCGTGTGCTAGCTGTTCACCCTTTGCTGTTTGGTGCAGAATTCCCCTTCTGAAGCACATGCCTTGGATGAAAACACAGCCGAAGGGTGGGAGAACCGAATACGACTCTGGACGGATCAGTACGAAGAAGCCTTTACAAACCAATATAGTGCTGATGTCCAGAACTTGTTGGAGCGTCATCTAAACTCTAACAAAGACTGTGTGGGCAAAACTGTGATGCTAGACACGATCAACAAAACAGAACTGGCTTGCAATAATACCGTCATCGGGTCCCAGATGCAGGTAAGAACCGTTGGGACAGAAGTGGGGCATGGCTGGTCCTTTGGTTTCTAGACATTAGGTGTGGGCACGAGGGAGCGATATCATAGCTGGTCATACATATAACATCAGGCCAATAGGTGTAGATTTGATATAAAAGGGAACAGAAGAGATGCCAGTACCAAGATAGATTCAAAACCACATTCAGCCAAATCAGTGTTGCTAAGTTGGGGATGTTTTGTACAGTTCTGTAATATGGTTCACAGGTGTTTTACCTTAAATTGAATGGCTTGAGGCAAAACCAGATCTATCACTTGCTGGAGATAGGACACTTCCGGCTTCCCAGCTGAGTTTTCCTGTCCTCTTGTTTTTTTGGTTTTTTTTTAGCTCTTCCCCTGCCCTTTTGTTTTTTTTCCTGGCTCATGTTGTGTGGAAAACTCTCTTAAAAAATCTTTCAACATTATTTCAATATTTTGGATGATTATTTGGACTCTGGTAACTTTCAAATACTTCACAACTACAGCTGATTTTAGGGAACTGTCTCTCCCTAACTTCTCTGTTCCAAGATGTGCAATAATTGGTGTCTTACCAGCTTTATGGAGTGCACATAGACAAAGAGAAACAGAAAAAGGATGTGTTTGTGTGGTGTATGTCCTCTGTGGTACTTTTCTCAGATGATGTTTCATCTGGTCCATGCTTTATTGAACAGAGAGCAGCATTCCCACTTAGTTCAGGCTTTGTAGGGCTTCCTTGTCCAGGAGAACAGAGGTAGGTGTAACTGAGAAGGATGGACTCCAAACCAGATGTGGGGCAGCTCTTCTGTAGAAGGGGAGCAGAGTCAGAAACCTGAACATCAGGTCTGTGTTTGTGCTTGAATCATTCTTGTTTATATCAGTTGACTCACTGCTCCATGAAGTTCACCTGATCCCTCCCACCTTTTCCTTCTGCTTTCATGTAGGTGAAGCACATCAGGCAGAGCACAGATATTGCCAGTAAGGGAGAGTGCAGAAAGAGGACTTTGAACCCAACTTCCTTCCACTCTTGCCTCTAGTTCTGCAATAATAAGACTTCTGTGGGGGTTGGCTAGGTGAGTGGCTTTCCTAAAGAGAGCAGCTGAGGAAATACAGGGAAGAAAAAATTCTGCTTCTCTAGTAATCTTAATATTTTCTGGGTCCAAAGGTAAACTTTTCTGTCTCCTTCAAATAAGGAAAAGTTCTGAAATAAGTAATAAAACATGTTTCTTTTTATGAACTTCATAGAGTACAGCAAACCAGATGATTATAAAAGATACCGTGCATAAATGTGCTTGTTCTTGTCATACTTCCTTGCCGTCTCCCTTCCCTGTACAGACATAGGTTTTCCCACAGGGAAAAGTGGCCTGCATTCCAACTCAGAAGACTCCAAATGTGATATACCCTAAAGAAACAAAAATATAGAAAGTTGCAAAGCCTCATAGTGAGCTGCAGTTGTTCTAAACAAGCTTTAGGTAGGTACCCGTCATTCCACGTGCTGGGAAAGTATAAAGGGACTTTGTGGCGTTCCAGTTCCTTTTGGATACTGAGGCAGGGCCAGGTGGCCATCCTGGGCTGTGCTGGTCACCCCTCCTGTCCTTGTTTTTGCTCAGCAGGTGGCTGTGGAGTGTTGCGAGGAGGTTGTCCTGCCCAGGTATGGAGTGTGTGCACTCTCATCCTGTGCTTTATATTGTCATTCTACTCATTTGTCTCCCCTTTATTAGACAAACTGAGAAGGCTTCTTGGTTTGCATCACTTGCCTCCTAACAAGGTATCATGGCTGGACGTAAAAATAGCTTTTCTCGGAGATAAGGAAATCGGTACTTTGAGGGAGAAAAAAAGTTAGGAAGGTTGTATCAACATGCAGATGAGAGCTGTGTGTAGGACATGGGTGTCAGAAATGCTGTATTTGGCCATGAAAACGCTGCAGAGAGTAGAAAAGAGTAAAAATGTTTTATACGCCCTGCGTACTGTCACAATGGAGAGAGTTGTTTGACTTGGATAAGCAACGGTGCAAGTGTAATCTCTGTATACTTAAAAAAAAAAAAAAAAAAAAAAAAAGAGAGAGAAGACAAAAGTGTGACCTAACAGCTTCCCCAAGCCAGGACGAGTAGGGAAAGATGGATTAAGGAGTTATCCATGCAGGATATGGGATTTTGATCATTTAAGTGTTTCAGATAAACCCCTTTTCAACTGTCCTAATGATGCAGAGGGAAACTTGTGAAAATATGAAGCTATTAAATAATAAAAATAACTGAATAAAATAGCATTGGAAGTCATCTTAGTGCAGGCTACTGCCAGATGCTCGACAAACTGAAAGCTGGGAATCACTTTCTCTGCCTGCTGTTACCAAACCAAACCCAGCATCAGTATTTGCCCTTTGTCACCTCTGATAATTGCTGACTTGCTCAAACCCCTGATTGATTTCACATTCTGAAGTGCAAAGTGAAAAGACCTTTATAAAATACAGCCACTGAGTATTATGCAGATGTTGCTCTGCAAACATATCAGAACGGTTCTGTTTGATTAGCAGTCAGCAATCCCTAGCCTAGGACAGGAATAAATCATTTTTTCTTTTCACACATGAAAGCATAGCAGCTAATCCTCTTCATAGTTCTAAAATCAGAAAACGAAAACAAGCTGAACTAAGGTCTTGCCAGAAAAGCTGTGAGATCATTTCTGTTTTCCCCAACTCGTTTGCTCAGTGTTACAGATGCAGAGCTTCTGATTCCTTTGTGGATTGTCTTCTCCTCCCACCACCCACCTCAGCCCACCCATGTTCCTCAAGCTCTTCACCAGTATCAGGTGAACAAGAATACAAATCATGGGCTGAAGGCAAGAGTGAAGGCAACGAGACACTAACATCTCTGAAAGATACTAAGAGAGTGTCACAGAGTAGTAGAATAATTTAGGTTGGGAGGAACCACTGAAGGTCATCTGGTCCAGCCTTCCTGTGTAGGGCCGGCTTTGATGAGAAATTGATTATAACAGCAAACAAGTGGTAGCATAGAAACAAAATTATTCAACTAGAGACACACTTATGTCTCAGTCCTAATTTATCTACTAATTTCAGATACGTTGTCCTTATCTCCTGTCACACACCAGCAAATCTAATCCCATTTATTCAATCTCTGTTACCACAGCTGGATAGTACAAAGTGTATCCAATGATTTTAAAATATATTAGCAACAGAAAGCTCCTGCTGCTCTCGGCAATGTACACAGTCTTACCCTGCAGTTCACTTGCGTCATGGATTTGTTGATCAGAAATCAAGGCCAGCAGTGTGGCTTCTTAGTCTGGGAGTAATGTGTTTCCTCTATGCCAGTTCAGTTGACTTGGGGAATCCTCTGTGAGCTCCCATCAGGACCTGAGATACGAAGAGACAAACGATGCCCTGCAAGGTTTTTCAGAGTCTCCAATACACACATGCAAGTTTTTCCAATTGCCAGCAGATACAGTGGTATGAAAGAGAGATATATTGCCTGTAGACATGATAAATGTAGCACTGCGTGTACCTCTAAGAGGAGATCTGAAATAGCAAGACTCCCATCTGCGTAGGTTCCTGCATTACTCCCATTTGCATAGGTTTCAAATGAGTATTTTTATAAAGCTATCTTTATTCTGGACCTGAGCGAGAGAAGTCAACAAATAGATCTGACTTCACTGGCTGATCCGAGATACGAAAACAGAGGGTCATCTTCTTCCCAAAGAGGTTTAATTCAAGGCACGTACAAGATTGCTACAAAAAAAAAGAAGGTTTGTGGTTTAATACTTACCTGTGATCAGTACGGAGAGTTTCCTTTGGTTCCCAGTGCCGAGTGCTGCATTAACTTTATTTTCACAAGGTCAGAATGTTACACATTCTGTCATTGTCCAGACCAAGCCCCTTCTTACGGTAATGTGATTTTTACCCATTTGAGCAGACTGCTCGATAGCTGCTTCTAAAAAGAGGGTTTTATCAGGAAAAGTTGGGATCTTGCTTTTAATGAAATCTTGTGGTTTACTTCTAATTTACGTAGATGACTGTCATTATTACTGAAGTAAGAACACTTATGCCTCAATTCACTCTGGAAAAGTATCAAAACCAGCTCCTTATGAGCAGGGAAGAGCAGGCACAGCTCTTGTGGTGAGGCAGACAACCATCTTCACATCATTTTTACTTGCAGAGAGGTTCAATCTGTTAAGCAAGAAAAGTTCTTTGTTTTTATGGAAGAAGTCTTTCCTATGCCCTAGTGCTTATAACGTCCCTTCCATTATTCTATAAAATGGGTTTTGTTTGGAAGTCTGTGCGTAAAGGATGTTGTGGTTTCGTACTGTCAAGACACATTGTTGTGAAAATCCATTGTAATACAGCTGTAGACTTTAACATAAAGAAGATACAGCAAACTGTCACTACTCAGTTAAAAATGTATTCCTTCATGTTAAAAAAAAAAAACCAAAACAAAACAAAAAATCCACAGTGCTAGTTGAGCAGGCAGATGAAGAGAAGTTTCTGGATGGAGTCGGAAATGGCCAGCTTAGATCTTTGGCCTGTTAGCTAGAACGTATCATCCTCTGCAGAGGGAAGAGCTTGTGCTTTTTCCTCTGAATGTGTGATAACCCACAATTTAGGGAGGATTTGAGTTATTCTGTCTGTGGAAGTGGCCATAATTGCAGAGCGGTTCCCTGCTAGCAGCAACTGACAGGTCTGGTTGTGCCTCCTAGCTGCAAGACCAAAATACTTGGTCTGATAGATTTGTGAGACTTCCTGTTGAAGGAAAAGGAAAAAATACTTTTTGCTTTTGATAAATGCTGTCAAGATCATTGGTCATTATTAAACTGTTACAGAATAAACAGTATATTCACCTGGCAGAGTTTGTGTGTTGCTATTAGAATAATTTTTCTTTTCGTATAGGTAAAATATTCTTCATGCGTTAGAGGCCTTTGGTTTAAAGTCTTGTATTTTGCTCTGGTTTTTGTTACAGCTGCAGCTGGGAAGGGTGACTCGGGTTCAGAAGCACCGGAAGATCCTGAGGGCAGCAAGAGACTTGGCACTTGATACCCTTATAATTGAGTATCGAGGGAAGGTTATGTTACGACAGCAATTCGAGGTCAATGGGCATTTCTTCAAAAAGTAAGAGTACTATGAAGTGATTAGTATGAGAGCATCACGGCATGGAGAGACTCGTGTCTCTGTGGGATAATGCACACTGCCAGGGCCCCTGTCAGCTGTGCCATCCATAGAAACGTGAAATCAAATATCCAACCTCAGCTTGATGCTCTGCTTATGGGCTAAAACCCTCTGAATTAGATCTTTTAAACTGTGATGACAGAAATGCATAGGTGTCCAGAGTGATAGCACTGGTGGAAGCGCTGCTTCCTGTGGAGTCAGGGATACCTGTTGTAAGTGCTGTGGGAATTGGATGTTTTAGGATTGAGACATTCTGTTACTTCTCCAGGCCATATCCCTTTGTGCTGTTCTACTCCAAGTTCAATGGCGTTGAAATGTGCGTTGATGCCCGCACCTTTGGTAACGATGCCAGGTTCATCAGGCGTTCCTGCACTCCAAACGCAGAGGTAAATTCTCTCTTCACCATCACCGTAATTGCAATGTTTTACATGTTTTACACAGGCTTAGTGCATTCCCTTTTTATGGGTATTCAAACGTAAATGCAGTAGAGGGAGTAAATTCTCTGCATCTCTTGCTTGCTTAATGGTTTATGCTTGAAAGGTGAGAATGTTTGGGAATGTGAGGTTTTTCTTTGGAAGGGAAGGTTTATTTTATGGCTTTTCTTTGCTGCAGAATGATAGGGCAAGCAGGTGGTAGTAAGTGGAAAAGCACAGGATGAGACAAGAGCAATGAAGCAAGCTTTTTCCCTGTGGCAAATTTGGGATAATTATTCGTGGAATAGATAAGAGCTACTTTGCAGAAGGAGGCTTCCCTGTTGGAAGTAAGGAGTGCAACTTGTGGAGATGTTAGTTTCTCTCTACTTTGTTTAACAAGGTTCGTCATGTGATTGCTGATGGGATGATCCACCTGTGTATCTATGCTGTTGCCACCATTGCCAAGGACACAGAGGTTACCATCGCCTTTGACTATGAGTACAACATCTGGTGAGTCCTTCACCTCACCCAGGAGCTCTCCACTGCCCTCCTGGACTGGACATCTTCCTCCAGCCCTTTCCTCGCATTCTACATTTTGCTCCGTTTTCTACTGAAATGCATTTTCCGGCTATTCTGTCCAGTTCTGCTGGCATATTCTCCAATAGAGGCCATAAGGTAGCCTGCTGTCCTTGCTTTGGCACCTGGTGAGATGTTTAGTAGGAGATGCATTGAATGTCTCTGTACGAGGGTTGAGAAATGAAGAGTGACACGAATTATGTTTGTGTTTTGGAGCAGCAACTATAAAGTGGACTGTGCATGTCACAAGGGGAACCGGAATTGCCCTGTACAGAAACGTAGCCCAAATGCTGCAGAACACCTACCTCCACCTGTTTTAGGCACACTGATTGGGGCAGAAACACGCCGGCGAAAAGCCCGTCGAAAGGAGCTAGAAATGGAACAGCAGGGCATTGCATCGGATGAGAACAGCAGTCAACAAACAGAGGAAGTTCCTGAGGGACCTCCAGCAGTCAGTGACAATGAGGTAAAACCCTTGACACTTTGTTGTAAATATTTTTATAGTTCAGTGGTGTGGAATCTGATCCAATACAGCACTGGGATCTTCAGAACAGTAACTGTGGGAGGCCTTTTTTAAACCTTTAGCACCTTAGATTAACATAGGAATCTTGATAACTTTAAAACAGTACCAGATATTGTTCGATGTACTAAGTCTGCGCTTCTCTTTCAGGTGGCAGAGAAGGAGGAGAAACAAGAAGGGGAGAAAGAGGAGCCTGTAGATGAGCAGGGAGCCTTGGTCCACAGCCGACGGGCAAGTACCTTTCTTAGTCTGGGTATCATCCCCCTTAGGACTTGCTTCATTCCAACAGGTCCAGTTGATTATTTCACTTGTTTCAACACAAATTCCAACTGTCAGTGGTCTTCAGTAAACCAAAAACCACCCAGGTTGACTCCACATCACAGGATTTATGTTTGGGTACTGCACATTAGAAGGTATAGGACAGATCTGTTTGCTGATTGAAAGATTTAACTGTTACTTTCAGGGCTGTTCTGTAGTCTAAATCACACCATTAACCAGACAATCAGCACCAGATTCAAAAAAGTTCCTGTTCCTCTTCCTTGTTGCCAGTACAAGAATTTATGGAGCCATATAGAATCATAGAATAGTTTGGATTGGAAGAGACCTTTAAAGGTCACCTAGTCCAACCCCCAAGCAATGTGCAGAAACATCTTCAACTAGATCATAGCATGAAGCAGATTTTTGTTAAAACTTGACCCGTTTTGCTGGGTTGGGTTTGCGAATATGTATCTTTTCCATCTATGGGTTCATAAACATGTTGCCATGTGGGAAAAGGGCAAAAGTTAGAGGGGTAGATCACCGAAAGCATTATTGGCAACAAGTCAACGAAATTTGGTATGTTCTTTATTAGGAAATGCCTTTGTGCTCCCAGATCGTTGTTGTGTTAATCAGTCGTCTTGATTAAAATCTTAGTGCTCTTGGATGTTGGATAGCACAGTCCCTTCTCAGCCACCTTCCGTACTGAGGAGAGCTGTGGGGTTTTTTTCTTGTGCTTCTCATGGCACCAGGTATTGCTCCCTGAGTTAGAATGTTTTATGCATGTGGATGGAGCTGTTCTGGTTCTACTTAATAATAAAATAAAACACCAATGCACGCACCCCAAATAAACTACAACAACAAACAAACAAACGAAAACAAACAAAAAACCAACAAAACCCAAAAAAACCCCCAACAATGACAAAAAACACCAAAAAAACCCCAAAGCAAAACACAAAAAACCCAAACCAACCAAACAAAAAACAAACAAAAAACAAATCAAAAAAACCCCACCCAAAAAGCCTGAACAAAACCGACCAAAAACCCAAGGAAGACAAAAAAGTGCTCCCATCCTACCAGCCAACACACGTATTGGAGCTAGGAGTTCCCTGGTTTTTGTTTGTTCACCAAATACCTTAATCACCCATCTTCCTCTAATTGGAGATACGGATCTTCCATGTGCAAATTTCTTGCAAATGCTTTAAGTGTTAAGATAGTGCAGCAAATTGCAGAGCAGAGAGAGGGCTATCCAGTGGAGACATCCTTGGATTATCTCATGGATTTTTTTAGAACAGGCAAGATGAAACAGTCAGTTTCTACTGAAATTTGACTGAGAGCAGTCACCCATCAGGCTGGCCTCAGGCTTGGAGGGAAGATTTTGTTTTAATGCAGGGCCGCTGATCTCTTTCTGGGACAGTATGGTTCAAGAAGTGTTAGTTCCCCATGAGCCTGTAAGCCCTGTTCCTGTACGTTGCACCAGTTAATCTCCTTTAATGGGATTCAGTTTTCTATACTTGGCACCAGGTAAATACCTGTATCTGTACTTTTCCCAGTCTTTTTTTTTTTTTTTTGGTCTGTATTAAATATTTTTGAACAGAAAACTATAAAGGCCAGGCTGCTGTGATTGAGCACTGATGGGTGCTTTGAGATACTTCCTCCTTCATGACAAGTTTCAGAAGGCACTTGACCCCACTTCTTGAAATTCACTTGGTTCAGCCTGGTTTTTGCCAGTCACTGCAGCATTATTGTACTGGGCCGTTTACATGCATAATTACCAATTATTTCTGACACAGCCAGGTGTTAAGATTTCCTGTGCTTTTTGTTTACCTTACAAATACCTTTGTTTTGCCTCTCTATTCTCTCACGTCTGTTTTTCTTATCCACTATGTAAGCTGCTTAGACAAGGGGGTTTTTTTGAGCTAGGTGATATCGTACCATCAGGGAAGGAAAGAATCTGGGTCGTTTTAGTCAGTTTGTGTGCCGTGTTATACTTGCTGCAAATTACTGATTCACTTTTGTTGCCTCTGGCTTCTGTTTGCTTCTAATGTTTGGTCATTAGCAAGTAGCTCTATTTGTTTCCAAGTCGTCTCTTCACTCTATTTATTCTTTCTTACGGTTTTTAGTTCTTCAAAATTATGCATTTCCTTGTGGCTGTTCTATAAATATAACTCAGTAGTATCTAAGTGGCCCTATTTAAGAATAAAGTCTAGTTCTTGTAGTTACTCTATGAACACATGACTGTTGTTGTTATTCTGGGAAATTTGCCATGTTGAAAAATGCAAATATCTGAAAAGAACTGCTTCTCTCTGTCCCCTTTTTGGCTCTTGCCATTGCTATTTGGCAAATTTGTCTCCTTCCTGTGCTGCATCCCATATCTGTTCCTGCCTCCTCCTCTTTACGTGTGTAATTTGCAGTGCTGACTTGAATTTACTCTTGTGTTCTAGTCCCGGGAAGACAGAAAGGTAGAAGCCATCATGCATATGTTTGAAAACTTAGAAAAGAGAAAGAGGAGACGAGAGCAACCGTCAGACCGTAACAGCACTGATGCTGAAATCAGCATCAATTCTGAAGCTCCCGAGTCGGAGGAAATAAAAACAGAAACTCCTGAAGCTGAAGATGGAAGTTCAGCACTGAGTGCCGCTGCTCCGAGCGTGTCTAACAGTAACAGCAGTACTGGGGTGAACACACGACGGTCTTCACAAGTAGTGGTAAGACAAAGATAGGACCGTTTAATAGCTTGTACCCAGCTCAGATGCAGCATGTCTGATCATAAGATCGTTCAGGTTGAGAGGAGCTTTGTGGGGTCTCTTAATTCATTCTGCAGCAGGCAGGGTCAGCTGTGAGGTCAGACCAGGTTGGCCGGGGTTCTATCCAGTCTGCTCTTGAATAGCTCCAGGGGTGGAGATTGCACAGCCCCTCTGGGAAACCCCTTCCAATTCCTAACTGTTCTCATGGTGAGAAAATTTTGCCTTGTATCTGGTATATACATTGATGCACTACTGCATCTCCTTGGTGGCTTCAGTCTGGATGCAGGACGACTGCCATTAGGTCCCCCTGAGTCTTCTCTGGACTGAACAAGCCCAGTTCCTTCACCGAGTGGGCCCCTTCCGTACCGGTGTGAACTTAAGTTGGATGCACAACTGCAATGGTTGAGTAATCCTTTTGCTCTTTCTTTGTTTTTTTGGCCTGCTGTACTTTGGATACATGTGTATGGCAGGGCCTGGAATGATACGTGTCAGCTCACAGCAGGGGTAAGAGCGGTTACCTTGAGACAAGTGGCAAGTTTCATATACTGCTGCTTTTTTCCTTAAGACCAGTGTTCTGGCTGACACCTTTAAGAACACAGCAGACAAAACAATGCGCCAGTGTTTTAGATGGGTCCCCAAAGCCATCTTATGAGCCGATACAGTCAGGGTCCAAACAGATTTTACAATTCAGATAAATAAATCTCAATCATTGATCCTGTATGCAGAGAAAAGGAATACTCTTAGAGGTGTTTGTACTAATGACAGTTTCTATTGTAGGATGCTGTCCCCGAAAAAACACTTACTAAGCCAGCTCCAGCAAAACCCTCCAGGCCCCGACCAAAAAGTCGCTTCTCTCGATACCGGACAAGTTCAGCCCAAAGACTGAGAAGGCAGAAACAAGCCAGTTCCCAGCAAGCTGAACTCGCACAGGCTGTCCCAGAGGAAGGAAGCACTGCCAGCTTGGTAACCGCAACAGATGTCAGCAATGTAGAAGGTCCAGGAGAAGGCAGACAGTTGACAGGATCTGACCCAACTGCTGTCCTGGCTGCAGGATCTCAGACGAATCGAGCTGCAGTAAAGTACCCCAAAACTAAAAAGGTAAATGTGATTGAGTGCTCAAACTGAAGAGGGGGTGGAAAATGAAATTTTGTGTGGCCTTCAGGGAGAAGTTGGCTCAGGGGAAATGGTTCTTCAAAATAGTTGGAATCACATGACTTTTTATTTACTGTATTATTTGTTTTATAGCGGCTGAGAGCTGTCATCATGGATCAGAATCTGGCTGCTCAGCCCTGTATACACAAAGATCAGAAACAAAAAAAATAGCAGATCTTTACAGCAAGTCTCATAGACCTTAGATATCATCAGGGTGTACAGGTGCAAGAGGAAAGGTCTCTCTTTTGGGTATGGCAAAGAGTTCTTGAAAGAGGCAAATTGTACAGCTTTGTGTATGTGGGGATGAAAATGTTTCCAACTTGAGGGGTCCTGAGAGAGAAGGTTAGAAGGGGCTTGACAACATAAGGAATTGCAAATTTTTGCACTCAAAAGAGAAGGTGTTTCTTAAAAAAGCTTGGATGCATATGATCTCAAGAAATTTTCTGTGTATCCCCCGTGTCTTAGGAGCAAGGAGAAAAAGATGATCAGCCAAGAAAGTTACCTTAAACCAAGCAGTATAGAGGTGTAGTGAGACTTGCTTAAATCAAAAACAAGAAACCCACCTTGAAATAACCAGGGTGTTGCATCTTGTGTATGCCAGCAAGAGAAGGAAGAGAGAAAATTGGAGCCACGTAGTAAAGATTAGTTGGAATTTAAAAATAAATTTATAATGGCATAAAAATGTGGTTTTGTGTGGGAATTGGCAGAATCTTTTTGGGATGGGGTGGGATGGCAGACTGAGGGTATTTGCTTAGGACAGAGTAGAAGGGGTTAGCTTTCAGCTTAGAATTGAAGACCAAGAGGGAACGTGACTGTGGACTAAAATGTGCAAACTGGGAGAAACTTGTAAGCGAAAAAAGGAAAAATTGCAGAAGATAGCAGGCAGCTGCCACATATTGGGCATAAATTAGCTATTAATACATTTGGTTGTGCAGCTAGAAAGTAGTTTTGAACAAAGCAATCAAGTTTGGGGGGAAGCTTCTAATAAGATTAACGGACCGTAAAATCAAGCTACTTGTGTAAAACTGGATTAGCTGTTGTGCCTGCAACAGGTGAGAACTGGGTTTGACGCAGGATGTCCTGCTGTGTCCTGGCCTGTTGAGGAGGAGGTTTTAGCGTGCGGGCTAACCTGAGCATTGCTGCCCCATACACCTTTGTGCCGTATTGCCTTTCTTCTTCACCTGTGCTGGTTGCGTTGACACGTATGTTTTCTCCTTCAGTATCTTGTTACTGAATGGCTGAATGACAAGGCGGAAAAGCAGGAGTGCCCCATTGAATGCCCTCTGCGCATTACTACAGATCCGACAGTTTTGGCGACAACCCTAAATATGTTGCCAGGTCTCACCCACTCCCCGCTGATCTGTACCACGCCTAAACACTACATTCGTTTCGGTTCACCTTTCAACCCCGAGAGACGTCGAAGGCCATTTCTGTTGGATGGAATTTACAGCTCGTGTAAAAAGGTATGTTTGCTCATGTCTTATTTTCAGGGTTAAGCTCATCAAGATCTTACTGGCACCCCTGTGAAGTTGTTGTGTCCTCTTTGAGCCCATTTCTACATGTTCCTGCTGAGCTGGCCGTGCCTGGTGTGTCGATGCAGTCTCCAGGCGATGTCTGCTGACCCTCTCCTAGCCGCTGTTCCATCTTCATCCTCGCCTTTTGCCATGGTAGAACAACTGCTCTGTGACTCTGCTCTTAGAAACATGCACTTTCAAATCTGCAGTGACTGTTTGTTATCCAGCATATGCGATGAGTTTTAATTGTTGCCCTTAGAAAGTTTTTTGTTACTGTTATACTTTCACAGTCAGAGGATGGTTGGCATTGTGGTGATCGGACAGTGTTGCAAAAGACATCCAGAATATGGTGCCTCAGCAAGATCTGTTGTCTTTGGAGAGCATTTGTTTTTTAGGAAAGCTTTTGAATTTGCTTGTTCACACGAGCAAGCCCTCAGCTCTTTAGGATCATAGACTGTCTATCTACAACAGATACTTGTGGCTGTGCAGGAAGAACTGAGCCCAGCCAAGGACTTCATCCCTCCCGAGATCGTATGAGGCCAGTAAATACTGGTATTTACCCATCCACAGGGAAACAGTAGTTCAAGTTAGTTTGCTCAGTCAGATTTCCATCAGAATCCATCTTGCCTATTGCCTGTCAGCCTTGCTCAGAGGCTCTTGTAGTTCCTGTGTGACTACATGACAATTTTATGGAAATCCTTTCAGATCTTCCAGTCTTGGTAGCTTTCCAAGTCAGGTACCATGTCCTGGTTTCTTTACCTTCCTTTGAGGAAGGTTTTCCAGAGGCAAACTTTAGACTTTCCTGTTTCCACCCTCAGCCAGTTTGCTGTTGTGCACTACCAGGCACCTACAAAAAGAAGCTAAGGTCTCTCGTGGGTATTTTCTTCCGAAGTAAAGCTCTTGATGGTTCTGATGCACGCGTATGAACAAACCGTGTTTGTTTCCGTGCACCTGGGCAATCTCCCCATGTATCTTTAAGCTGAGAACTGCAAGGTTTGAGTGACTTTTTCAAACCCTGAATACAGTGGTTTTGAGCCTCAGGGAAGAGAGGAGCGTCCAGAGCAGAATTGGCAAAGTTTTTCAGAGTTCTCTGCTTGGTGCATTTCCCGCACAACCGGCCAGCAAGCTCACAACTCAGTGAAAACCGTAATCGTGGAACAAATCTCCCAGTCTCTTGTTACCTTTGACTGTTTTGTAGTTGTGTGAAAATTCTCACTGCGGGAGAGGGAATGGACTGGTCTCCCTGTGGACAACTTCCACAACTTACCTGAAGCTGAGTGTCCAAAACTGCATGTTGTGTTGCAGCAGGGACATTTTTCAATACAGAAAGATGCTCTGTGTATTGTAGCCTACACCCATTTTTTGCATCCTAGTATACTGACTGAGTCTTCTTTGGCAGGTTGGTTTAGACTCCTGTTTAGTTTGTGATTTTCTATGCTTGGTAGAACAACTCGCTGCTGTTTCTGGCTTTATGTGGTATTTCGTTCTAGCCCATGCTGAGCTGTGTCCCGTTTGTCCCCATCCCTTTTCCAATTTAATAGGAAAGTCTTGAATACCGTCTTGTAGCATGTTCTTCTTTCTCCCAGGGGGGCATCATCTGGAAATTTAAATATGCTGCCTGTTCCCTTCTGTAAATAATTAATAAAATGCTGAAAGCTTCTGTGTCCAGAACAGATGTTGCAGAAAGCAATTTGTTAGATTCTACTTTTTGAAAGTAAATAATTGATAACTGTTCTAGTAAGGATTTTCATCCACTTTGTAGGAGTTCCCCAGCTTTTTCATGGAAGATGCTTGCTAACATTCGGTATTTTAATCACTAACAGTCTGGAGATGTAAAAAAAAGTCTGATTCACATGTTCAGGAATGCTTAGAAAACTGTCATGGGGAAGACGTCCTTTTCAGCCAGCTGAGGTCTAGAAATGGTCCAGAACTCGATGACATCGCTGTCTCAAAAACTGATCTTTCTGTCTTGTCTCCTTCTGACTACTCAGTCAGGAAAGTTGATTTATAAAGGCTGTTGAAATAGATCCCATATTTTCTTGGATTGTCAGCAGGCGTCTTCCTTAAACTACTGAGTGCTGTGCCAAAAACCCCTCAGCTGATGATCTCAGTTTGCATCCAAAACGTGCCGACAGCTGAACCTCTCGAGGAAGCTGAGCTGTAGGACCTGCTCACACTAATCCCGTTGTGCAGCGACCTGGGGTCGTGGTGCTCCAGGCTGGCCGGCACTTCTCTGGTGCCCGTGGTGGAATCCTTTGAGATATATTTGAACAGAGAAGCATCATCTGCTGTACAGTAGCGAGGGCCATCAAAAATAGATCCTGTCACCTGCTCGTCGTCCTCGCGTTGAAGTTTTCACTTTGAGGATCATGGCCACTGAGTTTCTTGCACTTTCATGGTAGCTTTGAGGAATCGTAAGATAAATACCTGTATTTCTAATGGAATACATACTGCTGGCATGCAGATGAACTGTGGATTACCGAAAGGTAAACTTATTATTTTAAACCTCTTTTGGGGGAAGAAAAGGCTGGTAAAGTGAGTCCCAGATTACTGTTTGTGGCTTTTTTCAGCAGTTTACAGTCATTTTGCTGAATCACTTTGGTGTTTACCTTTATGCTGTGGCAGTTATTTTTAGAGTAAAGTAAGCAAAGGTTTCTTGCCGGCCATCAGGAGTCAGTTTGTATCGAGATACAGGCCTCACAAACCCGCTGATTTGCTGAGGCTTCAATTCATGTTCGCTTGCATGAGATGTGAAACATTCTTCATTATTGGTGTTCAGAAGACCACTGTGACTTTTATCTCTTTTATTAGTAGCCGATAAAAAGATTTGCCTTTATTATTCTCTTTTTGTTTCGGCCCCCTCAAAAAGTGCTGCTTGCATTTCATTTTTGCTCTTGGTCTCTGGCAGCAAGCAGAGTCTTGGAAGAATTGTTATGTGATTAAAGTCAGATATTTTTCTGTTGGAATTGTTAGCGCAGAATCTATGTTAAGCTCTAACATGCTTTAGTGGAGCAGGGGGGGCAGTGTGTTTGTGCTCATGGGCAGGAAACAGCTTTTTCAGAAATCAGAGGGTCAAGGTAGTTTTTCATACTTATCTCCCTTTTAATTAAAATTGCTTTTAATAGCTTTTAGCTGTAATTTGCTGTAATTTGCTCTTATCTTTGTGTTGCTGCTGAAGACTGCTGATCCCCAGAACACATCGAGAGCGCGTAGTCAGCTCCGTCACAGTAGGTGTTAGACTCAGCGCTAACAGCTGCGTTCTAACGAGTTCCTGTCTGAGCACACGCGAAGGAGGTAAATCAGTGTTCTGAGCAGATTTCCCCGCTGCACAGAAGCGTAGGAGTTTGAGAACATCCTGCAAGATTACATAGAAAGTACCAGAGACGTTGCACGTTCATGTAGTCTCGTTCCGTTTCAGCGCTGGATCAAACAAGCCCTGGAAGAGGGGATGACTCAGACCTCACCAGCTCCACAAGAGAACAGAACCCAGTGTCTATACCAAAGTAACGAGAACAGCAGTTCTTCCAGCATCTGCAAAGATGACACAGGTAAGTGCTCAGCACCATCAGGGCAGCGTGAGTGCTTGAGTGAAACTGGGGAAGCTGCTGAATAATAAAGGCAGCGGCACAGGACGGTGACAACGTGCACTGCTGCTGGATGGCACAGCGTTAGGGCAGGTGAGAATGTTACTTTGCCGTTCATTCAAATTCCTGCAGACCCATTCTAGCTTGAGCATGTGTAAAGTTTCTCAGTATTTTCCTGTGAAAAGATAATCACTTTATCTTGCATCATCAGCCTCAGTGCCGTGTGATCATTTGTCTGATAGAGGGAGAAAAAAAAAGAGTACAATATCGTCTCTTTTCAGCAGGATGCTGTTAGATGGACAACTAAATATCTGCTGACTATAGGAAGATATATCAAAGTCTCACAGGCACGTATGTAATAAGCGAATGATTAAGTAACTCTCAAAGATGGAGAAGCTAAAATCTGTGAGTAAAGCAGCAGAATGGTTAAACATTTTGTCTGAATCTTTCTACAGAGAAAGAGGGTGAAGATCTGCCCAGTCAGGGATCAGTTTCCCCAGGACGACAGACAGGAGACTAGACAACACACAAATTTACAGAATTGATCATTGAAAAGTTAGATGAATAAGAAATGAACAGAGTGCCAGAACCGATAAACTTGCATCTCCGAGCAAGACCTGAAGAAGCAAACAACTGAACTGCAGAATTTACTGAATGCTTTCTTTTTTTTATTTTCTTCTTTTTTAAATTGAGCATCAGAAAACATTATTTTGAACAGGGGTAGGCCCAAGGGAAAACTGTTAATCTTTTGTGGGAGTGAAATGTGTTTGGGCTGTATTGATGTAGCCTATAGGGAACTATACGTAATGAAGGCCGAGATCTGGTTTGTTCATAGTGACAGTTATGTCCTTTGACCCCTCTCCCTTTTTTGTCTCCTCCTGTCTTCCTCTCCCCTGGCTCCCTCTTGTTCTTACTTCTAGTTGAAATATTTCCTTTCCTTGTTCACCGTATGTTCCTGATTATGGATTGTTTTGTTATCAGTCTTTAGACCTGATATAGAAGTACTTCAGAGGTACTTCATGTTCAGGAATCTTTCGTGGTCACATTGGAGACTCACGGGCTCCATTTGGGCTGGGAGAAGGGGGAAGGAGACAGCATGTGGTTTGCACATGGTTAGGGCTGATGGTTCAGCCCTGTCCTTAGCTCAGTTTGGTTTTTCAGACTTGCTGAGTCCCCTGAAGAAATGGAAATCTCGCTACTTGATGGAGCAGAACGTTAAGAAGTTGCTGAGGCCGCTGTCTCCCGTCACCCCTCCGCCTCCCATCCCTTCAGTCCCCGGCTCGGTGAGCCCACAGCTGGCTACACCCTGCTCATCGCTGCCGGGAGAGGAGGAGAGTCGCAACGGTTATGGCGTGATGTTCTCACCAATTCCTTCTCTGGCTGCTAGTCGCTGCAATACTCCACTACAGTTTGAGGTAAATCTGACTGGGGACTGGAAACGCCAGAAGGGGAGGAACTGGAATATTTGCAGCAGAGAGGCAGCAGTAGGGACACCTTCTTTTTTGAGTATGTGGCCATATTTCTGAGCAGCATCACAGTGTCAGGCTCGAGACCGTTGCTGCCTTTCTCCTCTACTCCACTTCTGGCCAAATCTCCTTGTCTGTTAAATGTCAAACCTTGCTGCAGCCCAGCCTCCTCTCCTTTCATAGCTATCAGTAACATCATTCTAGTTCTTTTCTCCATTTCTGCACAGTAGCTCCCACATTTTGCAGGCTTTTCAGCATTCTTTAGCCATCTTCCCCTTTTCAGATCTCTGTGCCAATGTGGCTTCCAATCCGTGCCTCCTCCCAAGTGCTCCACTTCTCACAGGCTCTCTGACATAGTTGGCTCCTCTTTCCCTAAAGAGTTTTCAGTAACCCAAAGTATTGGAGAAATACTTTACATCAGCTTCCAATTTATCCTTTTGTTTCCCTATCTGTTGACTGGGTAGAAGGAAAATACCTTACACCTCTGATTTCTTGATAGTTTCCTTTTGCAGAAATGTGCAGAAGAGTACTGTACAGGCTGTGTCAGTGGTTTCCCTTGCTCTAAACTG
Organism: Caloenas nicobarica; assembly: GCF_036013445.1. Classification (NCBI taxonomy): domain Eukaryota; kingdom Metazoa; phylum Chordata; class Aves; order Columbiformes; family Columbidae; genus Caloenas; species Caloenas nicobarica. The sequence continues at coordinate 18,362,572 of NC_088255.1, read as the reverse complement.
TGAGAGAGTTATCAGCATCCATCCAGCCAGGCCCTTCCACTTCGTGTTGCTGCTCTGTGCCTGTGAAGAGGGATCGTGCTGTTTGCAATTTTAGTTTTATTTGCTAGTACTGCATATTTTCATATTTAAAATGGAACTCTTCAGGCCAGCTGCTCACACTCTGGCAGTTAAAACCATTAAAAAAATTTTTTTGCACAGTGACAGACTGCTCTGTACTAGGGACTGTTTTGCAGGAATCCCTCATTTGGTTTGCCACAGGGCAAACAGTCCTTTGTTGTATTTTTAGCTTAGTGTGCTTTTCATTATTTTCTCTGAGAGCCCTTTCTTGTAAGCTGAGAGGCAGATCTGTAGAGGTTGGCAGGGAAGATTGTGGAGCGCTCAGGAGAGAGATAAAAGACAGTTTCAGGCACAGAGACTGTATCATAAGCTTCTGAAGCTCTGGTTGGTCAGGTTTTTACAGGCTGAGGTTTTTCAGACTCAGTTTGGGGATTTTTTTTTTAAATTGGAAACACAAATTGGAGGATGCTTAGCCCTTCCTGTATTGACGGGAGTGACTAGCAGCGTGATGACATGCGTCTGCTTTTTCCATGGAGTTTGTCAGAAGCTTTTTTTAGTGAAGAAGTTTTGAGATTCCTCAGTTTTCTGAGTGTTTCTGCAGAGACTCCTGCCATATCTCTCTGATGGCAATATACCTCTGGGAAGCCTTCCTTTCTGATGGTATTTTAGGCCTGCTCAGTAGCGTGGAAAGGAAAGAGCTTGGGAAGGCAGCCTTAGCCGGGCCATCACAAGCACGGGTGCTCAGATATGTGGTGACATTTCATAACACTGTCCATTCACACCTGTTCTCTTGGCTTTAGCTGAAAAGGTGGCCCACAGTGGATTGAAAGAGTCACCTTTGTTCTCTAGGACAACGTCTGTGAAAGTTTGCTGTGGTGTTTGGGAGATCTTAGTTCACCTTCAGGGAAAAAACAGGCTTTGCATCTCTCCCGTGTTCTCCAACTAAACACCATAAAAAGCTTTCTCTGTATTTCATGGTGCAAACTCTATCTGACAGCATCAAAGGTATAAAGAATAAGATGCTTCTTTTCTTAATGTTTATGTGCTCTGTTTTGGGTACTAAGTTATTGCACGAAACACAGTAACCCAGTCCCGGCTTTGTGCTTCTAGAAACCACTTAACGGTGTTGCCATCCAGGCTGGAGCCAGTTCCTGGGGTAGTCTTTGTTTAGAATAGCTAACCTCTGCACTTGTTTTTTTTTTAAATTGATTTTTGTTTTGCTTCTTGACTTTTTAAGCAGATGAATAACAAGATGCTTTTCCCTCCTCTAGAACGTATCGTCCCCTGAGAGTTCCCCTGCGCATAGGCCCGAGTCCATGTCACCCGAGGTAGTTATTGCAGTGTCTCCGTTGCATTTGGGGCTGGGAGTGCATGTGTGTACAGGGTGTTTCAAAAAGATGGACGCCATTTCAAAGCAGTATAACAACAAATTGGGTCTGTCTTTTTGAAACACCCTGTATTTGAGGCTGTGGTGGGTGGGGAGGGATGAGAGTGAGTGGGAATAAGGGTGGAGTATTAGTCACAACAAGGCCAAGGAGAGTTTTCAGGGTTATCACAAGAGAGAAAATAAATCGAAGACTGGAATTTGTTATTCATTTGTTGACACTGGTGGGAAACAGGCAGTGCGAAGACCTGGTATATCTTGCTACGGAGGTGAAGGCAAGAGGTCTGGGGAACCTGGAAATACAAAATCAACTTCAGCCCCAGCCCAGCAGATCAGTGATGTGTGATATTTACTCAGTAGCAGCAAAATGACTCCTGGGGAAGAAAAGGAAAAGCATTCACCTGGTGTTTTGACTTAGAAGGACACAGTGGGGCACCTGACCTGCTCTCTTCAGCCTTGATTCATCACCTGTTCACCTGCAGACTTAGAATGTTGAAGAGGTGCCAGAAAGTGGAACTTTGTTTACCTGCTGTACTGTTGTAAAATATGAGTGGAGGTACCTTGCTCAGAGACTGTTTCAGAGTAGAAAGTTCACACTCATCTCCAATGTGCCAGATGACTTGGAGCTGTAACAGCAGAGGAAACTTTCTCGGCAGCAGCAGGAGGGCAGAGCTGGTGCCGGGTGCTGCTCTGGTTTTCCCTTAGCACTATAGTCCTGCAAAGAGGATGAAATTGTGTCAGTTATGCTCATTGTCTGAGATCCTGATACACTAACGTGATGAGGGAGATGATTATGCCGTTGCCCTGGAGGTTCATTGGCACTTAACAGCAGATAAATGGATATACCATTGTGTCAGTCCCTACTGCTCCAGAAACTGTGACAGTGCAAAAATGGTTTTGTTTGAGAATGCAAAATGTAGAAATGCAGTATAAATTAAATGAATGTACTATTGTTAGAGATTTCTGAAGCTCACAATAAGTGAAAACAAATGGCTCTGAGGTCCCGGACATTTTATTGTTAGGAAGTTAGTAGTGGCTGACTTGTGACAGTCAAGAACTTGGCTAACAAAACAGCAAATGGACAGCAGATTTTTTCTCTCCCCATAATGAACCTAGCTAGTACTACGTGTTAACATCAACTTTGAGGCAATTGAAACTGCTGGTTTTTGTTCATTGACTGCCTGGGGACAGTGCTGAGCCTTATCCTCTGGCTGCAGTAAGAGTGCCAAAGGGGAAAGGGCATCTCGTACTGGACAGCTAAACTGATTATTATTTAGTCTCAAATAATTTCTCTGTAGAATGAGCAGAATGGTGCAAGAAAGGACCAAAGGGGTAATCAGAAAGGAACTGGAAAGCAGTAAGCTAGTGTTGTACAGAATGCTTTCTGACTTGAGGTTCTCTCCCCATCCTTGCCTGACCCTTTTCCTGACTTCCCATCCCCCTCCTCCATCCTTCTTGGATTTTCCAGCTCAGCCTCCGATCTGACCCGGATTTGAAGGGTGGGTACCTGGATTCCGGTGCAAACACCTGCCCAGAACGACCATCGCTGCTCAGCTTTGGCTCTTCTGATCTGGCTCCGCAACCCTCCATAAACTCAACTTCAGAGACGAACTTCCCAGGGAAAAGTGGGGAAGCGCAGATGCTGCTACGAAGCTCTGATCAGGCTTTTCGGACAGAGTTTAATTTAATGTATGCCTTCTCCCCATTGAACGCTATGCCACGTGTAGATGGGTTGTCGCGGGGATCTGCTCCTTTGGGAGAGAGGAAGCCAATAAATTCGGAAGCGGGATGCTGCAGCTCTCCTGCCGAAGGGTATTTCAGCAGACACGAGTCAGGGCTGCTGAAGGAGCCAGCGCATGGATCCATGTCTCCCTGCGGCGAGAGGGCTTGTGAAGGCGTCAGGTCTGCTCCCCAGAATCCGCCACAAAGGAAGAAGGCAAGTGTGCTTGTAAAAAAAATAACTCTTAGATTGCAGGAACCTGAGCGGGAACAGTAGGCGCCATGGGAAAGACTTACACGGAGAACGAAGAGAGCAGAATACAACTAAAATTCAGACTCGGCAAGTAATCCAAGCGTCCCGTGCCTGGATGGAAGCAGTCTAAAAGTTGTTAAAAGAGAGCAAGCTGTGCTTTAGGCAAGACTTTGATGTGAGAGGTGGAAGGGGTGGGGGGAGGGGGAAAAGTCAGACAAAAACCACAATGAAAATAACTCTCCTGGGAGCACAGAAAGAAGAGGGTGATGCTGACAGTCTTCATCAACAGTTGTTAAACTGAGATAAGACCCAGAGCAATAACACCGTGCAACTGTGCTAGTTGATGGAGGTGTTAATTAGCAGGGTGAAAGGGATCCTGACTAGGAAAAGAGGGTCTAGTGTTTCAAAAGGAAACACTGGCTGTTTATTAGAAGGTATTGGAACGTTTTCATTAATATGGAAGCATAGTAATATTGTAAGAAAAGTAGATTAAGATGTTACTTAAATTTTAGCCCTTTGAAATTAAAAACACGTAAATATTGTTTAAAGAAAGCGAATGTGGTTGGTTTCTAACAGCAGGCCAGTGACCCTCGTGGAACTAAAACTGAGTGAAAATGAAAAATCAAGCATTGTTATGATAAAACTAATTGTGGGACAAATAAATATCTGCTTGTGTAGATGTGTATCCGTGCCTTTTCCTGTGCTTGTGGTTGTTGTTGTTGTTTGGTTTTTTTTTTTATTGCAAGTGTGGTAACTCAGATCACTTGTGTAATTGTCCAGCTGGATGGAATATCTTCATTCCATTTGTGGAGGATTTTGGGGTTTTTCTTTTGGTTTTCTTTTAAAGTTACACTTGTCTTAAAACCTTCATATTTTGAGTTACTTTTGGGAAATATCCCCTTCAATATTTTAGCATTGTAAAGCTTTCTATCTGGGTATTGGGTCACAGTTGATAAATTCTTCAGCAGATCTGCCTTCTGTGAGTCCTTTATGGGCTCTGTACCTCCTAATAACTCTTAGGGGATGGCACACTGGAAGGTGAGTGCTCAGCTGGAAATATTTGTGTATTTTTGTTCCTGCTGGCCCAGTATTATGAGACTGCATTATCTGGCACCTTTTGGTCTGTGTCTTTGACAAATATGAGACTACTTTGCACAGACTACCTTTGCTAAACATAGTTCGTTTAGGTGGTAGTGCTGGAAGTTTGCAGTACCAACATAGCAGGAACCTGCTCTAAGCAGGTTAAAATTCTGTGCAAGGCTTTACCAAGTTTTTAGCATTAATGTGGCTGAACTAATACAGATGAATGGGACTCTCTGAAGATACCACTTGTGTGAAGAAGGCTCTTACTGTCTGTTTTTGAGATGGACGGATACCGATACACATTTTATAGAATGCCACAAACCAGAGTGAGTGAGGGAAGGGTGTTGAGAGGAAGAGGGTTTAGAAGCTTGATGCAAGTGTATATTGAAGTAATGTGAAATTCCAGGTTGTTAGAGAAGCAAACTAGCAGAAGTATTGGTCATAAAGAGTAAAATGTGGGTGAGCATTGCAGTGGATGAGCAGTCCAAATTTGTACCACTTAGCTCTTTTTCCAGAGTGCCTGCAGATTCAGGAAGATTTTTATAATCCAAATATATCTTTTTTAAAGTTTTATCTACAAACTCGGATAAATAGATTTTTAAATGATGTGTGGGTGTGTTCCTCCCCTGTCCCCGTCCGTTGCGTTCCCTGACTCATGGCTGTATTTTTCTCTCCCAGGTGTCTCTGCTAGAATACCGCAAGCGGAAACAAGAAGCCAAGGAGGGAGGCGATTCGGGGCGATGTACAGGGACTCCGACCCGACAGGGCAGCAGCGGTTCTGGGACTGACACAGATGGCACCAGCCTGCCGGGCTCTGCAGTACGAACCCCGTCCTCCCCACAAAGCGGCTTCTCCCCTTCTCATCCCTCCCTGCCTCACGTAGAGGACATCAGCCCGCCGGACTCGAGGGGGCTTGGTTCCTCATCATCACTTAGCAAATCCCAGGAGAGCATCAGCAATAGGTGGTGAGTGTTCTCCCTCTGAGCAAGCCCGAGGTCACTCCGCAGAGAAGGACCAACCTCTCTGGGGGGCATTTCCAGAACAATAAGTGCAGTCGGATGGATTTGGTCGGGTCTCTTGGCATTGTTCTCTTTCGCAATTGCTAAACAACCGTGAAGGATACCAGCAGCCTTCTCAGCCTGCCCTTTAGTTCTTGGTTTAGATATCAAAAATCTGTCTTGAAAGATAAGAAGTTAAAAGCTATCTGTCTCTTCCACCAGTTTCCTTTTGAGGTCTCACGTTTGAAAGTCTTGCTCCCGCGATGAGAATTTAATCCAGGTCTTTTCTTGCTGAACCTCTGCTCTTTTTGGACGTTTGTGATACTAAGTCAGCTCCTGTTCAGAAGTAAAGCCCACAGAGCCCTCTGCAACTTGGCATTTGAGAAGCAGGGTAAAGCAACTCTGGCTTTCATAATGCCTCACAAATAGAGCTTGAATAGCAGTTTCCAGCCTGCGGTCGGTGGCTTGCTGAAGGCTTGGAAAAAACACCTTCATCGTGTTACCATGAGAAGGCTTGATAAGGGGAAAAGTCTTAAACTCTTGAGCCTGATAGTGATGTCTGGTCTAAAAAATTAAGTACTGCAGCACTGAAATGCAGATTACTGCATTATAGTGTCAGTGCAGTGCTGGTTGGGATGTTTTGCTTACTGGAGCCATGTGGTAACTGGCTCTGCTGCTTTTGTATTCACATTCTGTTCAGGGACACTGCAGGCAAAAAGCCATAACTTTCTTAATGCTGGTTCTGCGCGTACGCAGCTGTGTCACTGCTCGTTTGGTGGCAGGGGATGGCAAGGGTGCTGAGCAATGCTGCAGGCAGTGAGGGGTATGAAGTCTGTGTTAAAAGTGCTCAAGAAACACTGAGTGAATTTGCAGGAGTAACAAGATCTCGTTCCTTTTTCCATCGCTCTTCAAGCGGAGATGAATAGAAGGGATTGGTCTTGTCCCCCTCTGGCAGTCCTGTGTCTGCCAGGTGACCTTCTCCCAGGAGCTGGGACTGGCCACAGCTGGGGCTCTCACCTGACAATCAGTTTGTAATCATTATTTTGTAATCGACTATTATTCTATGCAAGTGTTGATCCTGTGCCTTTCCCCTCCTGTGCTGCTTCCTTCTGCCTGCAAAAGGGTGAAAGGAAAATTTAGCTGAATTTAAAAAAAATACTCGGGGGTGAGGTGTCAGTGTGCTAACCCTGCTATAGTACGATGTTTTAGATATGTTCTGTGAGCTTCATCTGCTCCTCAGCAGGTGCCCTGGCTTCGGTTTCTCACATGGTTTCATGAGTAAGTATTGTATGGGAATAAAGATCTTATTGTTACGGGACACTGGAGATAAAGCCGAAACCATGGCGATACATTTTTGAAATGGGATTACGTAGATTTGCTGCCTCTTAAATTCTTATTCTTCTGTGTTTTAATGGGCAAGGCTAACAAACCTACAGTCACCTTCTACTTTAAAAAAATGTATTAGAAACTGCATGTTACAGAGTTAAAGTTGTGACCCATTTTCATTTTTAACTCTGAGTACTTACATTTCAGATACATTTCCGACATTCACAATAATATAACATTAGGGACAGAAGAAAATGGTGGGAACTAAAATTACGTACCATAATTTTTAGAGTTGTCCAGAATTTTGCTGAATTCTACAATATTTGCCAATAGCTTTCATTTAAAAAAAATGAAGTTTCTGTCTCTTTCAGTTGCCAAGATACAGCCATCACAATGTAAACAGATGTGCTGCTGCCCAGTAAACCCAGCCTTGCAGAAAACTGTCTCCAGCAAAACAATAGCAGCAACGAAGGTGTGAATTCACCCCCTCACCCCATTCACCTCCATGAGGTGTGAACTCTGGCCCCTTTTCCCTTCTGCTTCATTGAGGGGTGAACATCAATATCTAGGCTATTTATTTATTTAAAAAAAAAAAAGACAAGCTAGTGTACAGCACAGGTTTAAATATATCTTTAAAAAGAAAAAAGATAAATACATAAATCTGTTAATACGATGTTAAGCTGCATACCGATGTGGTATGCAGTGCATTTAATATTATACTAAATATTTAAATTCAGGCATTTTTAAGGCGCATGTTCTTTGGTGTCTAGCATAGAAGCATTGTTGAATCCCTGATCAAGGTGCTATGGTCTTGTAGGTTAAAACACATATTTCTAAAGAGATTTGGATGGTCCTGTGGATGGTAGATTGAATATTGACCCAGGGATCTGGGATTTGTCTGTGGCTTGTTTTTTCCCTTCTACGGTTTGGATTTGGGAAAGCCACTTCACCTCCATTTTTTCACTCTCAGACTAGACACTTGTAATATATAATGGAACAATATATAGTACTGATCTTGAGCAGAGAATTTTCACGTTACAGAATGAATGGGACAAAGTAGCATTAATGGCCAACCTAGCTCTGCTGCAGGAACATTGCATTACCTGACTGCACTATCTTGACACTGTATTATCATTAAGGTATTGGGTTTGCTTCTTGTTAGTTTGAATAAAAGTAATCTATGCAGAATAACTGCATTTGATTTCAAAACAATACCGAGATTTTTGAAATGCTGTTGAATCTCAAAACAGTTTTTCTGGGAGAAGGCGTCCTGTAATCGGGTGATTTACTGAATGGGATGTTTGTACCTTGTTTTTGATAAGAGTGAAGATTTTGCATTTCTGAGGGCAGTGCTGTCATGGTAGCTGGTGACTGGGGGGCTGAAATCCCACAGGAGATATTTACGCTGCCGAAGCAGTTCAGAAGTTTATTCCTCATCTGGTGGTCTCTGATCCCACCCTTCTGTGCCAGGGCTTTGCATTTGTGCTAACATCAAACCAGTGAATTTAAGCAGAAACTTAAACCTGTTCTTTGATTATACCAAGGACCTCACAGACCCCTCGGGTGTTGGTCACGTTGCTCTCGGCTGTAGAAGAGCAATCCTCAGCTCTGACCGGGTTTTTGTTGCAGGATGGTCCCGACGTCGGTGGAGAGGCTTCGAGAGGGACGAGGAATCCTTGAGAAGGTGCTGCGAAGCGGTGCGAAGGTGTCGCAGAGGCGTGAATCCTCGCCTACCTGCGACAGCGCCGTCGAGAGAGATGCAGGTAGGAAGATGAAGCTTTTGAATGCTTGGTCAGTGGGAAATGATGGGCTGGGAGAACTTTGCAAACTTGTCTATGAAGTTGGTTGTACCTTAATCTTTAGCATCAGCAATGCTTTACGAGAGCCTTCTGCAAAGCATACTTTGTTGGTATTCAGGTACTGCCTGAGCCTATATCCCTCCTCTCTTAGACCTGGATGATCTGCAGGATTCAAGACTACCTGGCAGGGACAGCTTCTCTGTCCCTGGGCAGATGGGGGAAGCAGCATTGCCTCAGTTGCCCCTGTGTACTGGTAATGAAAGTGGCATCAGATCATTCTAGTTGGCCGAACATCCAGATCAAGGTATTATTGCACTAAAATGCAGGTGTAGGCTTTAGGCAGTGCTGAGAACTAATTTAGCTTCCAAGCCTTACTTCAGCGCTTTGAAGTTACTTGATTCCTCGAGTTATGATATTTGTCAGTTCCGTGAAGTGCATCTTTTCACTGAGGTAAATCCGGTTCTGTATTGAGGTTCCTTTATTCTCTGAATAAAGCGTTGTCCTCACCAAGCAGCATGCAGGATGAGTGAGTATTTGTAACTCGAGCTGAAATTATAGCCCGTTTTTCATCCATCTGAGGTCTAAAGGTGAGATGTGACTTTCTGTAAGATGGACAGAGCACTTCTTCATCACCCAGCTTCTCAGCTATGAGATGGAGTTGTCTTTTATTTACTTTGCAGTCTCTGTTGAACATGATCGTTTTTCCCTAACAGATAGTGCCGTCAGAGCCCTGATCACACTTGGGACTTAGAGGGGTGGATCACTCATATTTAAATACCTCAGTAACCAAGTCATGTGGTATTTTAGACATGGAAAGACTAGAGCCTCTAACCCAGGCTGGCACAGAGTGCTTTTTAAGTAATTAAACAGCAACTATTGCTATTGGGGTATCTCATTTCTGAGCATTTTAGGTCATGTAGGTATTTACTTCACTACAAATCAGACTTTTTTCCCCAGTTGCTGTAAGGTGCATTGGGGACCACTTTCTGAAAACTGGCCTCTCATCTGGGTTTTTGCTTTGTACACCTAAGCACATCTCTTTTCAATTCTTTTTCTTCATGTAGTCTTGAGAGGGAATCCTCTATCAAAAATTTCACTGGTTTCATGGGGCCCCACTGTGTCCTGTCTCTCATACCAGTGAAAGTGGCTTTCTCAGTGGTTATTTTTCAGACGGGTGGGCAAAATCCACACTCGAAACAGGCCCTTTACCCCCTGTAATCCATACGGCCCTGGCTCTTCAGCCTCACCCAAAAGTTAGGCTGGAGTTAGACTTTCAGCTACAATCTTCCTTCTTATAAAACCCATCCCACTCCAGGCTGTGAAAACTTAATGCTTTAGTTGACAAAACTCTTTTGGTCTCTGTCATCCTAGCACAGCAAAATTTTTTTTAAATTATTTTGCATATTCTGGCAATTTATTCAGTAACTTGTTTAGATGCTGGGAGCCACCTTCCCCCCCCGAGGTGCTGGTCTGCTTCTTCGTGAAACAAATGAGTGGCCAAGTCGCTGCCATTCCTGGTGTCATCTGTAGGAGTTGTGAAGATACACACATTTACTCGATGCTGTAATGGATAATAATATGAGGGGAACTAAAAACCTCAACCTTGGATGGTTTGCTGGTGGGGCATGTAGGAATGAAATGGAATTTGTGCACATGCCACACTTGTGAGAATTCCAGCTGCTCTCAGTTAAAGCTGCCACTTCATGTGTGATTCAGGTGGGCACAGGCCAGTACTGCCGAGAAAAGCCGATCTTCTTTATGTCCTTCTTTGTGCAGGTGTTAAGAAATGGGGGAGGGAAATGTTGGCTTTACATAAATGTTGCTTCACATAAAGCCAATTTAGGAAGGTCATAGTTTGCTCACCCTTTGTAATTTAGAGTCTTTCAATAGTCTTTTAACTTGTCGAGGAAGGAGACTCCACAGATGCTGTGGGCAGCCTGGTCCAGGCTCTGGCTCCTCAAAGTAAAGAAGTTTCTCCTCATATTCAGACGGAACCTCCTGTGTTTCAGTCAGTGCCTGTTGCCCCTCATCCTGTCCTTGGGCACCACTGAAAAGAGTCTGGTCCGTCCTCTTGACACCCACGCTGAGATATTTATAAACATCAGTGAGATCCCCTCTCAGCTTCTTTCCTCCAGGCTGAACAGTCCCAGCTCTCTCAGTCTCTCCTCATAAGAAAGATGCTTCCAGGCCCCTCATCATCTTTGTAGCTCTCTGCTGGCCTCCCTCCAGTAATTCCTTGTCCTTCTTAAACTGGGGAGCCCAGAACTGGACACACAGCTCCAGATGCGGCTTCACCACAAACAGCCACTTGGCGCATCAGGTGTAGTTTCAGAAAATGGAAGGTGGCACGGGACACATGCTGGAAGCTTCGTGCCCTGGTGTCTGTGCAGGTCCTGTGCCCCGAGGAAGAGGCTTCTGAACCTCAACAGCATGCGAGACAACTCCATCCATATCCCTGTTTAGCTGAGCCAGTGACTGTGGTGTCACACAGAGGGGACAACCGCAGCAGAGCCGCGGGCACTGCTGGCACTGATGCTCGTGTCCGTGTTTCTGGTGCGAAGCCAGACCCGTCTGGCAGAAGTAGAGAGCAGGCTAAGGCAGCGTGTCCTGTTTCATGACTGAGACACATCTGTCATACAAATTTGATACTAATACCAACACTATTTCACCAAGGCATTTCAAACGCGGCTGCTGAGAATCCCTGAGATGCTGCAGATAAACAGCTCTGTCTCGTTAGGCTGCAGCAGAGCTCTGATGTGAAATCTTCTAGTCTCACCAGTTTCACTCCCTCCTAAAGAAAGCACAGTCACCAGCTGAGCCCCGTGGTTATGGTAGAGGCAAGTGAAAAACACGTGGCAAAGAGACTGGGTCACTGGCAGTGAGTACTTCTTGCCTGCCCCAGTACAGGTTCAGTTATTTGGTAGGACAAGAAGCTCACCTGCTGTCTAAGGTACAGGTGCTAGAAAGGCTTGCTCTGTCAAAAAGCAGCTTATTCCTCTCGATCTCTCACATAACTAAGGTGGATCAGTGGGTACTGTGCTGCTGTTATCCCTCAAACATCAAAGCATTTTCATCATCTCGCCTTGTTTCTAAAACTGGCATTTCTGAAGTGTAAGAGTAACTATATTTGGAGCAGCTCCACTGGCTGGTAAAGCGTACTCCCCAAAACAGCAGCAGGGGTGCCGGGAGCCCTGGCAGCGCGGGACTTCAGCCTTTGGCAGCGTCCGGATCTGCCTTTGAGGGAAACCGGCAGCAGGATCCTGCTGACAACACCTGAGCAGGGACAGTTCCATCTCCCCAGCTGTAGCCATAGCCAGTGTGGATTCCTAGGACCAAGGCTCAGTGGAGAATTGCTGGATCCTTAGAAACTGTCTCCTGCCTCTCAGATCATTCTGCAAAAGCCAAGGGAGCACAAGGTGTCTGCAGTGGTGGCACCAGCTGCAGCTGTTCAGACAGGCTGGGCCGAGGCAGCTGAGCTTTGTGCTAAATCAGAGAGAGCTGGGGGAAGAAAAGCAGCAGTTCCTGACGTGCGTCACTGATTTGTGCATGTCAAGGTTTTCCAAGTTGCCTTTTACCAAGGTTCTTCACCTTCGCTGGTGGCTGGAGAAGCTGCTCTTGTCTCAGCCATAGCTGGGTGCAGAACACAGTGGCTGGGACGGGTGCGGGTGTCATTTAGGAGGGAACTGCTGTGGCATCAGCCTGGGATGGGTGAGGTTTAACATCTTGCCTGTGCATTGCAGACACAGCAGAAGGAGACACTCCAGAAGCCCACAAAGGACCAGCAGTTTACAGTCCTTCCCGATACAGCTACCAGGTAAACCCTTTAGTATATTATCTGACCATTCTGAAATACAGCTTTTATCGGCAGTAGGGGGGAATACTGGGTTGGGCTGCCAGTTATTCCTAATCCTGCCGCACTAACTGCCTTTGGCACGCGGCGGTAGGAAACAGGGAAGTCAGTCTGACATGCATTTTCTTTTTTTTTTTTCTTTTCCTTCCAACTGGTTCAGCTCTTGCAGTCTGACAGTCCCCAGGCAGAATCGCAGACCCTCCTCCAGCAGAGTTCCTCCCCCTACCGAGGACACCTCGCTCCGTCTCCTGGCTACAGCTACCGAGCAGCCGCGCAGAGAACAGCTCACAGCCTCTCTCACGCCTCCTCGGAAACACCCCTCTCCTCCGCCTCCTACTCCAGCCCTGCCCACTCGGTCTCCACAGACTCCTCTGCCCTGTTTGCAGGGAATTCGGGGTATTACGGCAGCCAGCAGCACTCTGGCAGCAGCAGCCTCCTGAAGAAGGGCTGTCCTGCTGCTGCCAGCCCAGCACAGCCCACAGCTGGGGACTCTCTTTCCTCCGAGTCAGGCTCCCAGCCCTGCACAGGCGCGTCAGGCTCCACCTCCGCTCCCCAAAGCTCTAGGTCACTACAGTCAGACTTGCGGACTATCAATCTGCCGAATTCGGGGCAGTCTGTTCTCTACCAGGGCTCCCGGGGGGCGGTGATTTCCAATGCACAACACTATCCGCACCGCGGGGGAAGCAGTGTCCATCAGTACAGACTTCAGCAGCTTCAAGGTTCTGGAGTAAAGACTCAGACAGGACTTTCCTAGGGCTGCCTGGACTCCAGGAGAACAAAACTGCCCATAGCTCCTTCCAGTCACCTCTGGAAGTGGCTCCTGGGCCGGCGTTGGGAGCTTGCACCCAATGCTGGGGTGCCAGGGGTCACAGGCTGAGGTCTGAAACGCACGGGTGAGATTCGTGAGCAGTATTGGCCTCTGGCCTTGTGGGAGAACACAGATTTCTCTGAGGCAGAGACTGTAGCAAAGCTGTTCCCTGAGGCGTGAGTACATTGCAAAAAAAAAAAAAAAAAAAAAAAGAGGAAAAAAAAGGCAAATGGTTCAAGTGCAATGACTGTGGCGCAGCCTCTGTCTCTTGTCTGTGCCCGTGGCCACAGTCACTCATGATGCAGTACGGACATCGTTTTGAACACGAAAGCAGTTTAAAGAAAACATGGGGGGGAAGTTGAACTCCAATCCCAAAGCTCTCTTTATAGGTCAGGTTCTTGGTGCGTTCTGGGGAGGGCTTGAATCCGTTACGATCATTCCAGTCACGAGCAGACGAGCGCGCGCGGCTGCCTTTGGGCCTGGGTCACGGCTGCCCTGGTCGGAGCTTTTTTCCAGGACAACAGAGTCTCCGCAAATGTGAACGAGGCCGGGGAGGGGTTGGAGCGTGTGTGCCTGTTGCTGCCGGGGATCTGCAGGGCTGGGAGCGGTGCCGGTGCTGCCGCCGCTGACACCGCGGCGTGCGGGGGTGCTCGGGGGACCGCGGTCCGTGCCGTGTGGGATGGGGTGTCTTTCCCAGCCGCCGGCACCTGCCAAGCACGGCAGCAGAGCCAGCCCAGACACGGTGCGCTGTCTGTTCAGTTCCATACGATTGCCAGCTTCTTTCCCACTTGTTTACTGTAATATCGGGCGTGTTTTTATTTATCTAATTTTATATTCAGTTATAACCATAGTAGGTTAGCTAATATACGACAGGTGTCATCCCTGGTGCTGCAGTGGAACTTCTCCTCTCTCTTGGATAACACGATGCTGTGAGTCTGTCTCCCCTGTCTTTTCAGATGCACAGTCTTCTTCCTTTTTTTTTTTTTTTTTTTTTAGGACTGTTACAGGTTTCTCTAATTCACAATTGAAATCAGGTGTTTGTTCAACCTAGGGGAGACTTTTAAAATATTGAAACAAAGAGTAACTTTCTCACACTGTCTGGCTGTGAGCGTGTTGGGATGGAACTTGTCACCCGCGCAGTCGGGTGTCTGTATACTGTATAAAATAGGTGTAAACTTCACTCGGCTTAGCCCTGGGGGTGCAGCCTCCCCGTCCGTGCTCTGACCAGCACGGGGCAGGCGGGCTCTGCCCTGCCGGGCGGCAGGAGGGGGCCGGGGGGGCCTCGGCCAGGGGCTCCGGCACCTTTGGGCGCAGCGGGGGGCAGGAGGGAGGGACCCTGGAAAGCTCTTGGAAAGGTGGGGGCTGTAGCTTCTTACTCTAGTGGAGTTTTTACACCATGCTGTAACATTTGAACTTTCACAAGAGATGTAATAATTTTGATAATAAAAATACTTAACTTGAAAAAGCAGTATTTTTGGAAGTCTGTTTCCTTACCACCTTAAGGTCGAGGCGGGGGGAGGGTGGTAAATGACACCTTGTAGGAGCAGCCCCACAGATCCTGCTTTTGCTGGGATTTTGGAGGAAGCTGGGCTGTTTGGGAGCCGCAGTTCCTGAGGAAAGGGCAATTCTGGGGTGGTGAGATTGTGGCTGCACTGCTGCTCTCCTCGTTAATGCTCATTCAGGGAGGTGATGGGCTGGAGGATGTCCCCTGCGCCGCTTCACCTGCTTCAAAACCTGGGTTTTGGTGTGCAGATGCCATGGACTTTTAGTTTTCTTGCTGCTTTTTGCCTTTTCCTTAGGAAGCTGGAGATGGGCTGAGCCTGGAGCGGGGCAGATGAGCCTCCAGGTGCTGCTCCTCAGAGCTGGCACGTCCGAGGTGCCCGATTCCTCCAGTGTTCAACTGCCCTCACCGCGAAACGTTCCCCTGACACCTCATGGAACTGTGTCTGCTGTGGCTCATCCTGTCCCTGCATGTCCCCCCGAAGGGCCTGTCTGACTCCATCTCCTCTACGCCATCCCCCAAAGCAGCTGTGGGCAGTGACAAACTCTGCTCCTCTCCCGGAGGCTGCCTGTGCCCGTCCCTCAGCCTCGGTGCCGTGGGGCTCGCCCCGGGCTGTCAGGTGTCCCGTGCCAGGGTGCCAGCGCTGGCCAAAGCTCTGCAGAGGTACCAGAAGTACCAAAGGTCCCCAGGCTGCCCTTGTGCTCGCACAGCCCCTGCTCCTGCGCCAGAGCACCCCACCAGGCTGATGTACCGTGGGAGTTTTTCCATCAAGATGCAGGAATTTGCTGAATTTGGGGAGGCTCCTACAGAGCAGACATCCTGTGGTTCACCATGACTCTGCAGCCTCGGGTAACCCGTGGACGGGCAGAAGGGGAGGGTTGAAACACTCCTAGGGATGGATGGGACCATGTTGCTCCTACCTTGCCATGGGTGGGACAGACCCTTTTCCTGGGGACTCATGGACAGAAGCTCAGCCCCACGGGGTGCAGGGTGGGCTCCCACCCTCCCGGCCGCTCTCCCCACCCCATGTGACCATGCCGCGGCTGATGCCCACCAGGATCCTTCATCATCCTCCTTGCAAAACCCCTTGTCTTTACCATCCGTGCCCAGAGGAGCCCGTCCCTGTCCACCCACTCCACACCACAGGGCTCCAAACTGGTCTGGTTTGAATTATATTTTTCAATAAGGTTTTGTGAAACACTGTATCAAACTTTGTACTAAAATACAGATATATATTACAGCTACTGTATTCCCTTCTCCACTGATTTTTTTTTTCTTCCTTTGTTTTTTTCCAATTCAGCCGGCAGCAGCGCTCACAAGCTGGCGAGACCCAGGCGCTGCCAGGGCCGGGTGCAGGGGCTCCTGCCGGCCCCGCTCCGGGGAGGAGGCTGCCGGAGGCATGCGGGCACTGCCGGAGGGATGCGGTTGCCGCCAGAGGGATGCAGTTGCCACCGGAGGGATGTGGTTGCCACCGGAGGGATGTGGATGCCACCAGGCTTGTCAGAGGCTGTTGGCAGAAGGAGTGCCAGCACCCACGCCGTCCTGGGTGACTTTGGCTGCTGGTGGGTGTTTCGGCACAGCTCTGTCCTTCACCGCCACCCCACAGAGCGACTTACCAGCTCCCACCAGCCCCGGGCGGGTGGTGGTTCCTGCAGGGCTCCTTGCTGCGTCTCCAGCAGCCTCCCCATGCTGTGACCCTGCCCCCCTGCCTGCAGACAGGCAGCAGCTCCTCTGCCCAGGGCTGCCTGTCCCGGGGTCACAGTCCCTCTCTGCTCCCTGCGCCCGGCTTGGCCCCGCTCCCAGGCTTTGCCCAGCCCTGCCAGGGCCCCCGCGAGCTCCCCGGGGAGCTGGGGACCCTGCCCTGCCCGGGGCCCTGCAAACAGCCCCCGGACACTTGCACCGAGACGCGGCCAGTGCTGAGGACTTTATTGCGTTGCTGGCCCACACGCACCAGTCTGGCCAGCAGAGCTGCGGCTGTGCCGCGGCCACCTGTGCCGGGGTGTTGTGTGTGTGTGACGGGAGCTGGGTCGTGCTCAGGGGCTACTGGGCTCAGCTGCCGCCACTTCCCCACGGGCCATCGCCGAGGGGCAGCCGGGGGACATGGCCGGGGTGGGCACAGGAGTGCCCGGGTCCCCCCAGCCACGTGTAGCAGGGAGAGCCTTGCTGTCACGAGTGGAGATAAAGCACCGTATGGGGAGGGAAGGTGTTTGGCAACAGCCTGTGGCCAGCTCGCAGAGGGGGCTGGTGGGGGCTACTCCTGTGCCCACCCAGGGGGGTTTGCGTGTTCAGCTGCTCCCACTTACCAGGGTTTACATTCAGCAGCGGCGCGAGTCGGGTGTCCCAGCGGCCGGCAGCAGCGAGACCCCCGTGGTCCCCACACTGGGGGCAGCGAGCAGCAGCTGCAGCCACGCACCAGGAACACCATGTCCCAGGGTGGGGGACAAGGGCGCTCAAGTCACTTTACCCTGTTTAGAGAATACGAATTTACACATAAAAGTAAAGGCTGGGCCCTGTCCTGGCCACCGGGTCCCCCAGCCGTGGAGGCAGGATCATGGAGCTGTACAAAATGGGAGGGGGCTGGGGCCCGGAGCAGCCGGCACAGGGCGTCAGTGGGTGCACGTTCGGGTGGGAGGCAGCAGGTCAGGAGTCCTGGGGATGTAGAAATCTGTTAAAAACTCTGTTTTTTCCTTGAAACAAAACCGCAGTTGGATGCTGTTTTTGAACGAAGCAGGTTTGGGGCATCCTCCCGCGGTGGCGGCGGTCTGCAGGCGGTGAGGGGCGCGGGGCTGGCAGGGTGCGTGAGATGGCGGTGCCAGCGTGGACATGGAGGTGGCGGTGGGCGCGGTGGGCGGCTGGCACGTCTCCGGCGTGGGCGGCAGGGCCCGGGGGGCGGCGCGGGGTTCTGCGTGGCCACTGGCAGCAGATGGAGGGCAGGATGGGGACGGAGCGCCCAGACTGCCAGCCATGGGAAGAGGGTCCTGCTGCGGGTGCTCAGCCTTATATCCTCTGTGGGGAGAGCACAGCGGGTCGGGGCCGGCGCAGGGCAGGCCTGGCTCCACCATCATGCCTCCAGCACATGCCACGCACATACCCGTCCCCAATGCCCCCTTGTCCCCACTGCCCAGTGCAGGCAAGGTGCCCCCTCCCATCCCATCCCACACGGGGCCAGCCAGCACAGACACACCACACAGGGTCAGGGCTGGGGGACAGGATGGTGACACTCAGGACTTACCGCGATGCCGACAAAATCTGTGGAAACAGAAGAGAGGGTGTCAGGCAGGGCAGGGGCTCGGCCGCCCGCTCCCCCGCAGCCTCACTGTGCCAGTGGCAGTTCAGCCCGCGGGACTCTCACCCGGCCCCAGGCTGCTGGAGAGGCCGAGCCCCCCGGCTCTTCGGTGCTCACCTTTGCTCTCTGTCTTGAGCTCCTCGTGCAGCAGGTCGTTCTGCCGGTTGCCGAGGACGAAGGCCAGGAAGGAGAGGATGAGGGCGTTGAGGATGCCGATGATGGCCAGGATGTACGCCCAGCGCACGGAGCAGTCACCCAGGGAGTATTTCCCCGTCTTCTCCCCGCACATGTCCCGGATGGTCTCTGCATCCCAGCCGTCGGGAAAGATCATGCAGCCCAGCACCAGGCAGAGCGCTGCGGGGGCCAGAGGAGGGAGAAGCGTCAGGGGGACCCGGGGGTGGTTGAGCCCCCCGGTCAGCGTGTGATCACAGCCCGTGGCTGGCCCCACGACAGCGGAGCAGCACAGCAGGCTCATGCACAAGTGGGGACATCAGGATTTGGGTTTCTTGGAGCATCAGCCACAGGATCAGGGGTTCCCCACGGGTTTTTCTCGTCACTGCAGGATCCCGGTGCGTGGGCAGGAGCTACGGCGCGCTGCAGGCAGGGATGCTGCCTGCCAGGAGGGTCAGCATCCCCGGGAGCACCCGCATCCGAGCACCTCGCAGCCCCGCTGCCGCTGTCCCGCCGGCGCCATGCTGAGCAGGGGGACATCGGGAGCACCAAGATGAATGGAGACGGAAACACTGAGACGAAGCCTGTGACTGTCAAGGTAAGGAGGCAACGCTTTTTCTAACTACAGCCAGTACAAAAGCTCCTCACCCAGTGTCAACTGTGAAGGCTAAAAATATTAATGCAAAAGAAGGCAAAAATAAGTAAAAAATAATCAGGTGCCAATTTTACCTGCACCAGCAGGGGCTCAGGTGGGCTCTCAGCTTTGGTGCACAGTCCTCAGTGGAACAGCAGCCCCTGGGTCTGTGCCTGGACTCTGCAAACATCAGTATTTCCCCTGCATTTCTGATCATTTGGGCTCCAGGTGGATCAGGCTGCCCTGCTAAAGCAGGAGCTTGCTGAGCACTCGCTGCCCTGCACGCACCACAGGTGAGGGTCTCCCGGGACATCAGCAGGTCCCAAATGTGGCAGGGCATTGGGGACAGGGACACAGGAGGCAGGAGATGGATGTGCTGGAGGGCTACAGCACTTGCAGAGGACACGAGAGAGGGTTTAAGGCAAAAGCAGAGAGAGGCTTAAAAAGGTACAGGAAAAACCACACAGCACATGAGCCACCAGCGCAGCAGGTTGTCACGACACAGCCACAGGGGACAGGCAGTCACGGCCACTGCCAAGGCCACCAGGGTTGGCTCTGCCCGGTTCCTTCCCTACCCGTGCGCCCGCTCTGCGCTGGTGCCAGGGCAAGGGCAGCCCCAGGAGCTCTGCCCGAGAGCTCACAGCCCACTCACCAGAGAGAATTCAACTACACATTTACTGCCCGGGCAAAGGAGCACTCCCAAGTCACCACACGTTACCGAGCATCTCTGCCCGAGGGTGACCGGCCTCGTCCCACGAGCCCCTCGCTGAGGTGCCATGGCGAGGCCGTGCCACCAAAGGCAGGTCCCCCCCAGCAAAGGGCAGCGCTCCCCTTGTCCCCTCTCCCATGTTCCCAGCTCCAGCCGAGTCCTCGGCTCTGTCACAAGTAATTCCCTTTGCTGCGTGTCCCCAAGCTGCCCCGATGTCCTAGAAACACCTTCCCGTGCCTGGCAGCGCAGAGTGACATATAAGTGCAGAGTGCAGGGGGGATCCCCACCCGGGCCTCACGCTGCCCTGTTCAACCAGCCCCTGGCAGCGGGGCCAAGGGCAGCAGGATGGAATCTGCCTGTCCCTGTGCCTGCAGCACCCACCTCCAAACACCCTGAGGTCCCTCATGGACCTGCAGGAAAACCTTGGGATTTGTTTAAAACAGCCTATTCTACACCTAGCAACCACAGGAAAAACCACTGGGTGATGACTCCAGCAGGAGCCACTACTGAAGAGGAAAAAAATAACCCAGCTCCTGTCTATTTTGCTTTTAATTCTCATTCTTCTGAGAATCATGGAATCATAGAATCACTTTGTTCGGAAGAGACCCTTAAGATCGAGTCCAACCATAACCTAACTCTGGCACTAACCCATGTCCCTAAGAACCTCGTCTAAATGCCTTTTAAACCCCTCCAGGGATGGTGACTCCACCACTGCCCTGGGCAGCCTGTTCCAATGCCCGACAGCCCTTTCTGTGAAGAAACTGATCCCAATATCCAGTCTGGATGTGGTGTCAGTCCCCACTGCTGGTGGCACCAAGGACAGCCAGACGCTTTGCCACACACACATCTGCCATCCCTCCCGCTGGCCCTGGGCTCCAGCTCCCTCTTCCAGAGCTTTCCCAGCTGGACGGCAGGATTTCAGACTGGGTGTTTTGGTGATTGCTGGGGAAGGGTGTTTGCAGAGGGAGGACGAACTGGCTGCGGGTTGCAGGGCTGCCCGTGGGATCACGCCAAGCTCTGGCCCCGGGGAACCCGGCATTTCTCAGCTCGGTTTTGCGGCTGGTTCATGGCTTCCCGCTCCTCGGTGCTCACTCGTCAGGGTCCCCCAGAAATGAAATGGGCATCTCAAGGGCTTTTGATATCCTCACAAAATAAATTAATTGAAGGGAATTCACTGTTATGACTCAGGCTGCAACACCGGAGTGAGATTTTAGTGAAGGGAGACGATGAGGCTCCTCCTGGCAGGATAACATCCCCGGCAGAAGGTGCATTTAGCTAATTGGGACCATCTGAGTGACCTGGGTGTTTGTTGAGCACTGAGGTTATCCCAGTGCCGCCCCAGTCCAATGCAGTTGTGCCCGCAGGGTTAAAATCTGCTTATTTAATCGCTTTTGCTGTTGAGTTTAGTCTGCAAGTTTGGGTGAAGTCTGGCTTGGTTAAGGACATTCCCTGCAGCTGAGATGTGGGTCACTCTCCCCGGCCACAGGTGCGAAGAGCATCCCAGTGCCACAGGACACACAAGAGACTGAAAACTGGAAAATGTGGGGGTAACTGGGGGGAAAAACAGCAACTGCTGGGTCCCGAAGGGGCTTGTTAAACCTGGCTTGGGGACAGCAAGCTGTTGGCCCCGTGGGTATTTCGGTGAGCCCCCCAGCCCCTCATGTCTCCCTCATGGGGAGGAAGCTCTGGGTGCTCTGTATCCTTCACTGTGCCCACGGCCACTCACCACAATGCTGGTGGCACATGGAGGGTCCCCACTAGAGACCCCCAACATGGTGCCCCTGGGCACTGCACAGCAGCCCCGAGCCCTGGGGGCACAGGGAGGTGCTGCGGCTTTGGGGTCTGGAGTAGCTGCTTCCCACTAGGAAACCTCCCGAGAGCTGAGCTGAGGGAACAAACAGATCCCCCCCACTCCTAAAAATAGAAATGCCTCAAAAATAAATGAAAATTAACGGCAGTGTGCTCAGGACAGCGAGCACCGGCCATTTACACAGACAGGAGCTCCCTTACGGCGTTTTGCTCCACAGGCTGTTTCTGAGCCAAAAAAACCAGCGGGATTCAGAATAGAGTTATGAGTTGGTACGAATCGGAACTGACAGGTACTTTATCTGGAACAACAATGAAGGGATGTGAGCTCCAGGACATGAGCAGCTCCAAAATGCCCGGCTCAGGCCCTCCCCGAGGGTCTGCGGGCACATCAACAGCTACGGGAGGGGGTTACGCTGCTTCCAAAGCCCAGGGCTGGCGGCTGCGGAGCACAAGGCACCGGACAGACACGGGGTCTGTGCCGCATCGCTGCTCCTGTCCCCCTGCACAACAGGAGTGGCAGGGGAAGGAGAAGGGAAATCTTCAGGTAAGGTTTTTTTGGAGACAGAAGCCAGTAATTCAGCAAATGCAAGGGGTTTTTTGTGCAGTGATGTGGGGGTTTTTTTGCTGCAAGATCAGCAGGTGGAAGAGGTTCAGCTGGAAGATCATATATTGGTAATATTTCTCCCTGCTTCACCCTTATTCCCAGCAGCTGTCCCAGTTACGCTGTTTTGGAGCAGTGATATCTGTCTCTCATTTTTTCATTAAGAATTTCAATCCTTGACTTTCATATCCATGAAAACCTTTTTTTTTTTTTTTTTTTAAACCTCAAACTCTCTCCCAGAGGCACTGTCTCTCCAGCAAGTCCCAGTTGGGAAGATAAGCCCATCCTAACATGGCTCAGTGTGTTTTGGGGCTCTCTGTGGACGTGCCGCAACGATGCTGTGCAGCGTGTGAGGGGTCCTGGCTTAGATGGTGGCAAACGCAGCTCAGGTGCAGAAGATGAAGCCGCTGATCAAGGCTCTGTCTTTGCTACCGGTTCACACATTGGTGGGTGGGAAAGGCCCATCCAAGAGGTGAGTGTAGCTCCCAAGGGGTCTCCCAAAGGAGAAAAGGGCTGAGATGGACACGTACTATCACATTCTTCAGGCAACGTGCCTGGATGGGGTATAATTAACTCCAAAGTGCCACTGATAGAGACAAACCCCAGCCCCATGGGCAGTGACACGGCCCTGGGTGGAATCACACCCCGTGTGTCACATTGTGCCTATCCAGAGGGAGCTGGAAGGTCCCACCACACGGACTGCTGGGCTTGAAGCGCGGGGAAACGCCTTCAAATGTGGCCAGTCTCTTCCCCTCGTGCGAGAGGGGCTGTGTGCTCAGCTGGCTGCCTCTTTTGGCCCTCAGTAGACTGTAAGTTCAAAACCGAAGCCCTCATGAAAACAGAGCCCAGGACCCACTCGGGGTGACCGTCCTCACAGGAGGGACATGGTGCAGTGACACACAGGGTGGCTGCAGTTTGGGGTCTCTCATGCCGGTGCTAGTGCCAGACACCGGGACAGCTTTGTTCAAAGCTCAGAGTTAACTCCCAGGGTGAGCGTGTCTTATGTGACAGCAGAGAATTGGGGAACCAGAGGAAACACTCAGGTTCCCGGGCAGCCTCCTCGGTGTGTGGTGGTGCTGGTGGGGTGTTCCTGTGTGCTGGTGCCCAACGACAGGATGAGGGACAACGGACACAGAGTGAAGCACAGGAGGTTCCATCTGAATATAAGGAGAAACTTCTTTCCTTTGAGGTGCCAGAGCCTGGACCAGGCTGCCCAGAGCGGCTGTGGAGTCTCCTCTGGAGACATTCAAACCCGCCTGGACCAACCTGTGCGATCTGCTCTGGTGACCCTGCGTTAGCAGGTGGGTTGGACTGGATGATCTCCAGAGGCCCCTTCAACCCCAACCAGGCTGTGATTCTGTGGCCTCCAGCAGACGACTGCTACGTGGTCACTGGAACGGAGGCACCCACAGAACCAGCCCAGCTGCCTACAGCTTGCTCCACTACGTGCCCTCCATGGAGGACGGATGAGAGGGATCCCCCATGGCTCCTCATGTAAGTGTCATCCCCTGCGACTTGCTGAAGGAGCTCCGATGCTGATTTGGAGGACTGGAGTGGCATCAGGGTGCTGTCAGTCATGCAGCTGTTGACGTGCTCATGTTAAAGGCCCGTTTCTGGTTTTGTAACAGAAGGATTTAGCGAAATCTCCAGTTTTGCGTTACTGGGATTTTGAACAGGGCAGATGGCTACGTTTCTATTTGCGATAAAGCAGAGTCTTTTCTCTTAATTAGATCGAGTTTCCTCCTAGGGGGGCAGCAGCTTTTGAGCTGGAGCTTTCCGCGAAGCTCTAATTAAACCTTTCCTTGATTGTCATCCACTAATTAGACATTGACGACTTAAACTTTTAATTTTTCTGAAAGAGATACTGAATTCCTGATCCTCTCCTCCTCCCCCACCTTCCTGCTCTTGATTTTTCTCCTCTCTGTCCATGCCCTCGCTCAGCAGCCCTGTCCCCTGCACTGGCCATGTACACCGGAGGGGACCCACCTCTGCCCCATCTCTCTGCCTTTCACCTTGTTCACCAGGTTTTCACCACTGAAACCATGAAACTTTGGGTCTCGCTGTTGCTTCTGCTGTAGCAGTGCAAGCCCCTCTCCAGCTAAAATCCTTCCCAGGGCAGCAGGAATGCCTTTCCCTGCTCTGCCCCTCCAAGCCCTCTGCTCTGGCATGAGCCTCCAGGCTTCCAGGCCGGTGAATCTCCAAAGTCTGTGGTCACGCTGTGCCAGAGCCCACACTGGGCCACATCCCTGCCCCACCCGTGGGATTTGGCCCCAGTGTCCTCTCCATGGGTCACAGCAGCTCCTCCTCCATGCGCAAGGTGACACATCCACCTGTGGCTCCCTCTGATGTGCCCAGGGCTGTTCAGCCCTGCCCTGCTCCCCAGACAAACTCCCTCTTGCCGAAATGCGCCACCCCTCTGCCTCTGCATCCCTGGTGATGACACCAGCCTCTCCTGCAGGACACTCTGTCTCAGGGCAGGGTGGATGGCCAGTCTCAATGCCACCTTGGACTTTCCCCAACACAGAAAGGCTGCATAGCCGTGAGAGCTCCGAGCCAAGCCTGGGGTGGCCCGTGGCCCCAGCAGTTGTGAGCAACAGAAGTGCAGCCGCAAGGTGCAAAGTGTGAACAGGAACATATCCCAGGACAGGGCGAAGGGTCCCAGAGGTGACAGCAGCAGAGTGCTGCTGTGGCCACCCCAGCCTGAGCTGGGGACAGGATGCACTGGGGACGAGCCCAGAGCTGCTTTTGGTACTGTGTCCTCCGCCACGCAGCTCCCTGCATGGCAGCAGCACCGGCCGGGCGCTCCAAGCCACTTGATTAAGCTGCTGACAATCAGTAGGATTTGAGCTCTGAGCTTGCCTTAAACCAGTAAATCTTCGGGATGGGGAAAATTAAAGATGAAGGAATTTCCTGATAAGCCAAGGCAGCTCCAGGTCCTGATCTGGGTGAGGAGAGGTCAGGCTTTCCAGCCCAAAGCAGCTGCAAGGGAGAGAGCCAGGCGAGCTGCAAGCCCAAGCATGAGGGGCTGTAGCCTCCCACATCAATGACTGAGGCCCTTCTCCTGGGGGGGACAGACTGGGGTCCTTTCTTTAGGAATATGGGGGACTCTAGGTCCTTCTGGTGGAAGCTCTGGGTTTATTAACACTTTGTATGCAGTGGGGAGTAACACAATGTCTTTTCACACATGGTAAAAATGGAGAGAGAAGGAAGTGAAGGGCCCTGCTACCAGGGGAAGCTCAGCATCTCTCCTCAGGGTCTTTCTCCCAAAAGGACAAGCCCTCTGTGAGGACAGCATGGAGGTCTGCGCACAAGGTGACACTTGGGATCCTCATCAACATATGCATCAAGTCACCTTCTGGGGAAAAGTTTGGGTCATTGGCACCCCTTTGAGGACTGAGGACATTGGGGTGCATCTATGGTGGGGTTTCTTTTGTGGAGGGAACAAAGGAGGATCTACAGACAGGGACACTTTTGGAGGGAATGACTGGGCTTGAGCCTGTGGTCATTTCTGAGGAGACATCAAGGTAAATATCTGGTGTCCCTCTACGGGAAGTGCTGTGCTCGGGGTGTCTTCATGCAGAGAGCTGGGGAAGGTCTGTGCTCATCACATTTCATGATGCTGGAGGGAGGGAAGGCGCCTGGGCATGACATCTCTTGAAGGGGGAGGTGGAGGGTCTGTCTGTGCACAGGTGCTTTTACAGGGCTGGGGTCCCTTCAGGAGCTGGGGGTTCCCCCAAACTGGGTACCCCCCAAGGGCAGGCTTGCTCAGGGATGCTCTTGGGGCTGGGCAGACAGGCAGACTAGTCCCCGAGTGGGGTGGCCTGGAGGTCTGGGTCTCCAGGAGGCTGCTCACAGGTCCAGGGTGTCCCAGGGTGCTCCAAGGCCAGTGCCTGGCCTGGCTGTCCTGGGGTGCTCCAGGCTGTCCAGGTGCCCCTAGGATGGTGTCTGTTCTGGGGTCTCCTGACGTGGATCCCTGACCCAGCTTTCCTGCTGTGTCCCAGGGAACCCTGTGGTTCCCTGGGGTCAGATCTTGCCAGGGAAGCCTGAGGTGCCAGTGCCCAAAACAGGTGCCCATTCCTGGTGCTCTGTCAGTCCTGGGTGTCCCAGGAAGCCCTGAAATTCCCTGAGGATGGTTCTTGGCTGGGATGTCTCACGGCCCCACAGCATTTGCACCCTGCTCAGCTTCCCTGAGCAACCCTGGTGTTCCGTCTGCCCAGGGAGCCCTGGGTGTCAGTGCCTGGAGGTGGCACCTGTTCCTGGTGCTCTGTCAGTGCTGGTGCCTGGCCTGGGCGTCCCAGGAAACCACAGGGCTGGTTCCTGGAACCATGATCCCACAATGCCTGTACCCAGCCCAGCTTCCTTGAGCAACCCTGGTATTTCTTGTGGCCACTCTCTGCCCTGGGAGGCTCGAGTGCCAGTGCCCTGAGCTGGAGCCCATTCCTGGTGCTCTGTCAGTGCTCATGCCTGGCCTGGGTGTCCCAAGAAGCCCCAGGGCTTGTTCCTGGAACCGTGGTCCCACAGTGCTTGTATCCAGCCCAGCTTCCTTGAGAAACCCTGATGTTCCCCATGGCCACCTTCTGCACAGGGACCCTCGAGAGCCAGTGCCCTGAGCTGGCACCTGTTCCTGGTGCTCTGTCAGTGCTGGTGCCTGGCTGGGGTGTCCCAGGAAGCCCCAAGGCTCATTCCTGCAACCATGATCCCGCATAGCTTGTACCCAACCCAGCTTCCTTGAGCATCCCTGGTGATCCCTATGGCCAGGGACCCTACCAGCAGTGCCTGCGGTGCCAGAGCCCACTGCCCGCCCTCGGCACCACCGTCCCGGCAAACCCCACACCCCCCCACACCCACCCCCCGCCCCAACGCCCGGAGAAGCCCCGTCGGGGCGGGGGGGGCGAGGGGGCCGGTCCCCGGTGCCGGCGGGTACCTGCCAGCAGCTGCATCCAGGCGCAGATCTTGTAGACGGTGGCGGTGTTGCAGAAGAAGAAGAGGGCGAAGCAGGTGATGCAGCCCAGCGTCAGCACCATGGAGAGCAGCACGAAGAAGGCGGCGGCCTGGAAGGCGCCCGAGGGGATGGTGCTGAAGTCGGTGAAGGAGCCGCGGCACGACAGCTCCCGGCCCGCCAGCCCGCTGCCCACGCAGTAGTGGAACAGCCCGAAGTACCCGGGCTTGGGGGTGTTGACGCTGTCGCCCACCCAGTAGGGCTGGATGAAGACCACCACGTTGATGATGGCGAAGCAGATGGTGAAGATGGCCCAGAGCACGCCGATGGCGCGCGAGTTCCGCACGTAGTTGTCATGGTAGAGCTTGGAGGCTTCTTGCGAGGGCAGCATCCTGCCGGGCGCCGCAGGGGGTGTGTGGGGGGGGACACACCGCGACGGCGGGGAGCCCGCCCGGGGTGGGGGTGGGGGGGGGCAGGGGGCGGGGGAAAGGGGGTGCCCGCGGCCTAGGTGCGCCCGGGGGCTGCCGGCCCCTGCGCCACCCGCGCCGCCATCTTGGCTGCCGCCTCTGCGCCCCGCGCGCGCCCCCGACACGCGCGGGCGCGCGCCCCCCCCCCCGCTTCCCCGCCACTGCGGAGCCGAGCCCAGCCCGCCGCGCGCGCCCCGCGGGGATCGGGCCGCTTCGGGCGCCTTCGGCTCCGCCCGCCGAGGGCTCGGCCGGGCCCGGCCCCGCTCGGCAGTGTTCGGCCCGCTCCGCGGAGGCTCGGAAAGGTTCGGAACGGGCTCGGCACTGTTCGGCCCGCTCCGCGGAGGCTCGGAAAGGTTCGGAACGGGCTCGGCACTGTTCGGCCCGCTCCGCGGAGGCTCGGAAAGGTTCGGAACGGGCTCGGCAGTGTTCGGCCCGCTCCGCTGAGGCTCGGAAAGGTTCGGAACGGGCTCGGCACTGTTCGGCCCGCTCCGCGGAGGCTCGGAAAGGTTCGGAACGGGCTCGGCAGCGTTCGGAGTGGGTCGGTGAGGTGGAGCTGAGGCAGCGGCGGGCTCGCTCCGGTAACCCGTCCCACTGAGGCCGCTCCGCGGCTCGCCCCGGCCCGGTGCCGCTGCTCATCCACGTCGCGGCACGCAGGGCCCGCACGGGGTTAACGCCCGCAGGTACATGCGTGAGCGTGCCGGCCGCAACAGGCCCGCAGGGAGGGCGTTCATCCTCCCGGCTCCTCCACCACCCCGGGGGACACCCGCGGGTTGGCGGCAGAGCCCCCCGGGCGGTCAGCCGGCCCTCCGACCCGCGTGGAGGGACTGGGGCGAGTTACCGCCAGGGTGGGCTGCACCGGCACTGGAAGCACCAGCACCGCCCCTGTGCACTGGTGTGCAAGGCCAGGTGTGCCAGGTTGGTGGCCTGAGGGATGTGTGCACTGGCAGGTGCCCTGCAAAACCCACCAGCCTCCCACTGGTCCCAAAACACTAGCAGAGACCAGACTGTACGGGACCAGTGTTCTTCTTAAGGCAGTTGGGATGTGGCACGTTGGCTGTGCTATTGCTGATTTCAGCTTTATAAACTGCTCCAGCGGCCTCATTCTCTTCCGAATCTCATCAAAGTTCCCAGCTGATTTACAAAACAGACACATGCAGATGAAAAATTGCCTTTGTGTTCCCCTGCAAGAGCAAAGGAGCCGCCGGCCCCGTGCCTCTGGCGGTGTAACAGCGCTGCCCGTTAACCCCGGTACGAACCCACGGCCCCGCTCCCACCCCGGGCACACGAGCCACTGCTGCTGCCAAGCACGGCCCGTGCGGCGGGGCCCCTGCTGCCGGTCACCGCGCAGCCGCCACGGCGACGGGCCGTGTGTGCGCCCACACCCCCGGCGGGGCTGCTTTAATTAACACCCGTTCCGGGATTCCTCATGCAGAGCGGTGCCCGCCAGCGCTCGCCCCGTCCCTCCGCGGGCCTAAACGTGGCTTATGCAAAACCTCGGCGTCCCCCAGCCCGGTGCTGGGCAGGGCTGCCCCACGCCTGCAGTGCGCGGCCGGGCCCCGCTGCTCCCCCCGCTCCCGGTTCACACCGAGACCCAGGCGGCTCCTCACCGCGGGGCTCAGCGGGGCCGCCCGCCGCCCGCAGGTGGGCCCGGAGCGGAGCTCGGTGGCGCATCGCGATGACGCCCGCGAAAGGACGGAAAGGGCGTGGCCCCTACGCGGTGGTGATTGGCTGGCCGGCCGGAAGCGGCGGGCAGGGCGGAAGCGGCGGGGGCATGGGCCGGTGAGCGGCGCGGCCATGGCGGCGGCGGCCCGCGGCTGCCCCCCGGCGGGCTCTGGGGACCGCGCCCTGGCCGAGCTGCTGCTGGAGTTCTCCCGGACACAGTACCGCGCCAAGGACGGCGGCGGTGCCGCCGCTAAGGTGAGACGGCCGGGACTGGGCGGGGGGGGGGAACACCGGGGAGCGGTGTCTGTGAGGCGGGCGCTGACCGGTGCCTGTGCGCAGGTGGAGCGGATCGAGCGGCGGTGCCTGGAGCTCTTCGGCCGGGACTATCGCTACAGCGTGATCTCCAACGCGCACGGCGAGATCTGCGCCCACTACCCGCGGCACATCGTCCTCCTGGAGCGCGACGCCGGCCGAGACCCGTAAGGCCCCCGGTGCCCGTTCCGCACGGTCGCCGGCCGGTGGAGGCGGCCGGGCCTTCTGCCCCGGGAAGCTTCCGCGGCTGCCGCTCCGGGACTCCCGTCGGCTGGGGAAGCCTTGTCAGGCTGCAGCTGTAGCTAATTATACCCGGTAGTGTCCGCTCCCGGGGCTGGCCCGGGCTGTGCGGCGCTGCCGGGCTCCCCCGGGGCTCCTCCGAACTCCACAAGTCTCTTGGGCTTCCTTGGTAAAAGCTGCTGAGCTCAGCCTGTGACCTGGGGGTGCAAAGGACAGGGGGTGCTGAGGGCAGCCCCAGCTCAGCATGTGCTGTCCTGGGGTAGGTCCAAACCTGGCTGTGCCGCAGCTTGCCCATGGACTCAAAGAGTTCGTGGTTGGGAGCAGGACGGTGCGATGTTTTCCCTGTTTTAATGAAGTGCCTGCGGTCATGCTGGAAGGCCTCTGATCAGAGGAATTTTAGTTTGGAAAATATCTCTGGTGGGAGGGGGAATTCCGAGAGGGCCTGAACAGCCAGAAATAGTCTGACCCCACCATCGTACGTGGGTCAGTGGGAGCTGAGGTTAGTGAGTTTTCGGGAAACACTTGCAGTTTAGTGCAAGTTTAAGCCAACGCAGTTCTGGACTTTGACCCACAAGCTCAGAATCGTGTTGGTCTTGCTGTTGGCCAAGGAAGGCGAAGCAGCTGCTGCCGCGCTGGCAGGTGGGCTGGGTGCTGTAGGAGAGGGGGTCTTTGGAAAACATCCCCAACTGATTGTCAGGTGGGAGAATTTCTGCTTAATGGTTAGATAAGATTAAAAAAAATTAAACCCCTTGCTGCAAAAAAGGGAAACTGAAGTCTGAAGCTGTACATGTAACTAGAAGCGTCTTTAGGGAAGAGAAACCAAGTGCTTCTGCTTTTCCTGTTCTTCTGAGAGCAAGCAATGCTTAATTTTTCTGACAAGTGTTCAAAACAAGTGTGCCAACACTCAGTGCCCCGTTTTCTTTCTGGACTTTGCAAGCTGGCAGTGGTAATTAACATTTTAAATTACAATTATTTCCTAATCTTGATTTGCTATCCCAAAGAGTCAAGGAAACAGACTACTCATCACCATCCCTCTCCTCCTCATTTCTTGGTGATAATCTCTGTAAAAGCTGCTAAATAATTTTTGGTCCATTTTCTAGTTGCGTCATTGTACTCTACAGAATAATTATGAAATAGAGACTGTTGCACTTGTGTTACAGAACGCAAGAACCTCTTCCAGAACATGAGACACTCCCTCTAGGACCGAGTGTCTTTGGCTGCCTTTCATCTTTCCGATATTCTTAATCAGCTGGTAACATCTCCTTGAAGTGTGTAGGACAGTTTACACCTCTGGGAATACCGAGGCTTTTTGGAAGCACTTCTTGCTTATGCCAACTCTGCGCTGCCCCGTCAGTTCTGCTGGTACAGCTGCTTCCAAACCTGTGTGGAGAACCAGCAAAAAATCAATACTTTTAACCCAGATCAGTTTCCTGATACTGTTTGTCGTGTGGCTGAGCAGCTGGGGAAGAAAGGATGTTGCTTCATCACACTTTGCTCGCAGCTCCCTGAAATCCAGGCAGGTGCAGGAGGCAGAAGGAGAAGGCCGGTGTGTATTTTTGGCTACCACGCAAGGTGCTGCTCACAAGGAGCCACAGAAAATAGCAGGGTGTGTGTGACAGCTGGGAGCACCTTCCCTGTGCTGGGAGACCTGGGATGTCCCTGCAGAAGGAGCAGGGAGATGCTGCAGGGAATGGAAACGGAGGGATGCACTCGGTTCTTTACTCGCTGTCTTAGAGATATTGTGACTGCGCTTAACAAAAACGCCTAAGTCTGAGCCCGAGGCCGCGTCTCTCATTTCAGTTGATGATCCTGTTATGTGTCTGCACTCCGAACAAATATGATCACAGTTGTATGTAACATAACCATGTGAGAGGAACGCTTTGGTTCCTGTGCTGTTACGGCTACCCAGAGAGAAGCACCTCAGCTTCAGGCCTGTAGAAAATATACAGTTGCCAAAACAGTTGCTTACTCTTGTAGGAAATGTTTCCTTTGCGTTTAAAAAGGTGGGTTTGGGTTTGGGTGCCAATTTGATGGACAGGGGATTAACACAGAGGTAAGGTCGCCCAGTAGTATCTTTGAAAAAAAAACAAAACACACCCAGAAGTCCAAAAACCTAAAGAGTTAAGATACACGTAATGCCTTCCACAGCATTCCACCTCACCTTGTCCCAAGCAGCCTTAATGATGTTCTTTCGTGCTGCTGTTGAGGAGTGCTCTGTTTTCTGAACCCTTTTCAGGAGAATTTCCTCCCATCTATGCTGTACTTAATCACTTGTCCCTCTAAGAGTGTTGCACCCAAACAAAATCTAGTTATGCGGATGCAGCTGACATTAATCTAACTACCCTGCTGGACCCACTGGCAGACTTACAGTCGGTTGTTTAATCACCCAGCAACACATACACGCAAGTGACCAGAACTAAGGTTCGTTGAGTGTTCAAGCATAGATTCTCTTATTTATTTTTGCTTGCAAAAATAACCCGCTGATAATGAATTCACCTTGATGGCAGTGCTGAGATTCTTTTTGATGGAAAGGTGGTGGGGAGGAAAGCAGAACATATATTTTTGCATTCACTGGCTTAGTCTGGTAGTCCTTCATTAGCAATCCGCACGTTGGTCGGTAGCAAACCACTCTGACAGGACTCATATCGCCAGCTCCTGAAGACACCGTCATGTACCACGCAGCTGGTCTTTCAAAATAAAGGAAACAGAAAAGCATCCAGACATGTAGAGCAGTAGAAGCAGTTCTTAAAGAAGTGTCCTCTTGCTTGTGAACTTCAGAGCCGGCTGCTGGGGAAAAGAGACGGGGATTACATCTGCCTGGGGGGTCTGTAGCAGCTTTGCTGGAAGCCGTGCGAGGAGATGCTCTGTGTACTGACACGAATCTCTGTCCTTTAGGTTGGAGGGTGCTGTGCAGGTTGGCAAACTGCAGGACCTTATCAACCGGAGTAAGATGGCGAGGTGTCGAGGACGATTTGTTTGCCCTGTCATTCTGTACAAGGGGAAGGTAAAGCTTCACGAGTTACCTGTCTTAACTTAGAAAATAATCTTTCTCCCTAATGTTTGAACCATGTAGCCGTGTCTTCAGTCAGTTGCCACCTTTCTGAATGCTATAAAAATCTGTTCTTGTGTACAAGCAGACAGCTTGCAGTAGTAGGTAGCATTTGCAGCCTAGGCTGCGTAAATAAAAATAAAAAATAAAAACAAAAAGGGCTTCAGGCTGTTTTACCCCGCCGCATCATGAGCATTGCACGAAAGAGCTGACATTTTCTCCATATGTGTGTCCCTTCTGAAGGACCAAAGATATTTGGGTTTTGAGAGGGCAAAGACAGCTGCTGTCACTTTCTGCTCCTTCCTCTTCCCAGCAGTGAGCTCCCTTTGAATAACTTTTCTCTTTAAAGAGAAGTTTCCCTTGTCTGTTCCCTGGGGAAGCAAGATTGCATAAATGGTGTTACGAATGTGTGGGCTTGTCTGCAAGGGAATCTATAAGAAAGTGAAATTAGATTCATTTTTATGTGGTTTGCCTAAACTGTATTGAAGCCCTGTAGGAGTAGTCTCATTTAGAATTTAAGTAGCTTAATTCATTTTTTTTTTTAGTTCAATTTAGAAATTCTATATGAATAGCAAAATCATACCTGTGACAAATTTAATGTAGCTGGACTGAAGGCACCATGGGCTGAACCTGCTGACCTTTTTCTGCAGGAGTGAACTCCCTGGAGTTGTACTAGGATCATCCTTGATCTTATCCACAGGAATGTGGAAATAAGGCTCAGGCAGGGTATTAACAGAGCGTGGACATTGCTAACTTGACAGGAATTGACTTTATTAGTGAATTGGAGAACTGGAGATGAAAATATGATTTTAAAACTAACTACAGATAAAGGCAGTTGGGAGTTCAATGTGTTTGGAGAACTTGATCTGCTCTGGGATTGCAGGGGAGACTGCAGAGAGGCGGCAGCTGCGGGTACCAGCCGTGGCTGCATAACGTGACAGCAAATGGGCCAGAGGGAAAGACTTTCCCATAAGGGAAAGACTCTCAGAGCATGTGTGGTTAATAACAAAATCTTCCTCCAGCACATTTGCAGATCAGCAACTCTGGCCGGCTGGGGAGAGCTCTACGGGCGCACTGGCTACAACTACATCTTCTCAGGTGAGTGAGGAGCCGATTGTCGCTGTTTGCCTGGTGAGGCTGCTCAGTGCAGGCACAGAGACCTGCACGCCAGAGCCAGCTCTTCCCGAGAGCCTCTCCACAGCTCTGGTGTGGACCTGCTTGTGTCAGGCCCTGCATAGTAGAGCAAAGATGGAAATCTGTGCATTTCCCAGTGCCATAGCTCACAAGAAGCAGTGACAAAAGCACTTGAGGCTGAAGAGTCGGTTATGGGAAGCATGTAGGCAAGCGAGACAGCCCAAAGGATTCGGGGTACTGGTTCCCTAACATTGAGGTGGGAATAGTGGAAGAAAGAGGATAAGAACTTGCTGTTGCTTGGCTAATCACCGGGAATCAAACCCTGCTACTGGACTCCAGGGAATGCTCTTCAGGGGAGTATTTGGCTTCTATAGTGTGGAAGTTGAAGCTTGGCTTAAGAAAGCGCTGTCTAGCACTATTGGGATGTTCTTCTAGCTGTCCGTTATGGGTTTGTCTTGTTTAGGTCCTTCGCAATGAGAAGAGTGGACCACATTAGAAAAGGGGCTTTTCAGGAAGAGGAAATATGGGGAACTATTGAGAGGATTTGTGTGGAGAGAGGGCACCAAAGCGTGGCCTTTTTGGGTGCGTGCATGTCTTGTCAGGTTGGGGATCGAGCTGTTTTCCACAAGCTTCAGTTCTAATTGCCTTCCTTGCAGGGGGTTCTGACGATGCTTGGGCAGATACAGAAGACATTTCAGAGGAAGATTCTGCACTTAGGTTTGTATGCAGCACTGGAATGGGGAAAAGGGAATTTGGACCAAAGCTGACTGGCTCAGCCACTCAATTCTGCTCTTGCCTAGGCTGGGCTTTGGGTACAGGCTGGAGATCATCACCAAACTTGAAGTCTTACTTGCCTTACTTTTGGAAAAGAGTCTTGAACACTAGCGGCTGGCTGCACCCAACATAACTGCAGCCTGCTAGTCTATTGCCAGAGGGAAGGAGTGGAGATATATATATATATATGTATATATATCTCCATGTAAAAAGGTGTTTGAATTACACAGACATGTTTACTTCATCAAAAAATCCATCTCCAGGCTGGAGAAATTGTTCTGTATCTTATGTTCTTGTTACAACATAGAGCGAGACGTCGGGGGGGGTGGGGGACCCTAAGCATGAAGTTTTCAGTATCAGTTCATTGCAGAGTCTGACCCTGACTGGTGGAGATGAGGCTGGTGCTCCACAGCTCACGGCCTGAGCAGTTCAGGGAAGGACCGTGGCAGTGTTGCGCAGAGAATCAGACTCATGCTCAGGCCTCCACGCTCATCTCCCTTGGTCTTGTTCTGTCTTGCAGAAACGCAGACTCCCAGCTGTTTGACAAGGTCAGAGGGCACGACATCAAGCTGCTCCGATACCTTTCTGTCCGATATATCTGTGACCTGATGGTGGAAAACAAGAAGGTGAAGTTTGGCTTGAAGTGAGTTTGGGTTTGTTTGTTTTTCTGCAGGTTTTGAATTGCAGCCAGTGTAGCCCTGACCTGTAAATCGTTGTTGGGCGTGCACTCAGGGAGCAATCCCTGGAAAAGTCCTGCAATAGGATCAGTTAGTCAGTGCTGTAAAGAGAACCCCGAAGTTTTAGGCCAGAGAAAGCTGCATCAATGGGCAAGGCAGCTGCTTTCATCTGTCCTCTGCAGTCTGAGCAGGTTTTTTCTGTAGAGTTTGCGGTGATGTGACAGTCACCCCTTCAGAAGGGCGACAGTAGAGCAGCCCTCTGCTCGTGTATAGAACAGACAGGGGTATTTCTCCTTTCCAGAGGAAAGCTTTAGTATTTTGGGGCTATACCTGTCTGTTTGGATGCATTGAGTAAGTTCTGCCCCTGCTTGCTCCTAAGTCATTGTACAGGGAAATGTGACAAGTAGCTTTTTGGGTGCTAATGTCTTAATGAAAAATACTCTACAAATGTTTCCCTCTTATCCTGTGCAGTGTGACGTCTTCTGAGAAAGTGGACAAAGCCCAACGTTATGCTGATTTCACACTTCTCTCCATCCCATATCCAGGTACAGGACTGATGTCCAGAGGGACTCCCAAGGGACAGGTGACAATCCGTTTCTGGGGACTGGGAATTACCTGTGTGTGTGTGGTGAAATGACTGTGATTTGCTGAATGTTTCCTGTGTTCCCTCTGGAGAGAAGCTCTTTTAAACTGAGAACTCTGGCGGTGTGAGTCAGCGTTAGGCACTCTTTGAGGTGGCAAAGTAATTTCTCAGCAGTTCTAATGAATTCAAGCGCAGAGAATAAGTCCCAGAGGTGGAGCTGGGGTTAATGTCGCCTTTGACACCCCCGCAACTCCAAGCTACTGCTTTATGCAAAATATATATCCTGTTCTGTGTTATGCAAAACCCCAATTCTTAAGAGTATTTTCTAGTCCTGGTGTTCCAGAGCACCACTGTAAGATATTCTCGGTGCTAGGCAGAACTGCTAACCTGAGCCTGCAGCGTACGGCTGAGATGCTGACCGCTCCAGCCCGTCTCCCTGGCTATATCCATCCCTGTGCCTAGCAACCGCTGCTGGGTCACTTGCTGCTGCACTCTTAACGAGGAGCTGAATATTGCTGCCTGCCTGCTGATGTCAGGCTCGGCAATGGGATTGGATGTGAGACCGCTGTGCTTGAGTTCTGCTTGCAAGATTTTGTGCACAAAGAAAGGGAGAGGAGAAAAAAAACCAAACATCACACCAAAAGCAAACCGATCAAACAAAAAAACCCTCAAACTAACAAAAAAAACCCTGTTGTGAATGATCCAAACCCACATTTTTCCTTGGTTATTAGCTGTTGCCCTTAAGCATATTTTCCTTTCTCTCTTTTTTTTTTTTTAAGGATGTTTTTCCTTTCATACAAATATTGGTGACAATTCAGAGAAGCTGCATTAAGATTTCTGTCGAGTTTGCCCTGCAGATCGCAGAGGGATACAGAAATAAGAGTATTGCATGTTTCTGCAGCACGTGGCACAGGTATATGCTGGTGCCATATGCCTCACCAAAGTTAGACCATGGATGAGACAATGTACACAGGTCTTTTGTAGGGTTTGTAAAGAGTGAGGAAGAAGAGACTCTGGAGTTTAGCTGTAGAGTTGTTGTTGTATGGGGATCTGCATATTGTCTGCAATATTCTGTGATGGTCTTTCCTCTCCTGCCATCTGCAACAGCTGCTATCTTTTAGCAGCTCTTCCCTGCTATGCTGGAGGTAAACCTTATAAAACTGGAAATTCTCCCTGCAGATGTTGCCTCATTCCAGCAATGTTGGTCTGGAGGGGAACGTTGTCGTTCTGGTAAATCTAAGGCATGCGCATCTAAGGGTCAGCAACCCCTCTAGTGACTGGCCACACGCCAGAATATGCTCTTATTGGTTTTCCCAGGTTTGCATTGAAAGAATTTCTACTTTGCAGTTTGTCTTTTAAGTTATTCTGACATTGTGTTGTCTTAGGTGAGCGAAGCAGTGTTCGGACACGATTGTCTAGGGTGAAAAACTTGTGTTAAAATGGGATCTCCGCAGAAGCTTTTGTGCTTTCTGGTGCAGAAACCCTCTCTTCCATTGGACTGGTAGTTGGCGTTTGTAGATGCCAGTACTTACTGCCGTAATCCCCCGTCCTTTGCTTTGAGCTGCTGTTTAATTGGAGTTAAATCTCAACTGATAGATCGCTTCCTGACTGCGCGTTTTCGAGGACTAGTCCTGTCCTTGCACAAAATTTTTTTTAATTGGTTTTTTACCATTGGAGTTATTTGTGAGTTGTAGGGTCAGAATCATTACTTGAGCCCAGTGCCTGGCATGGGGGTGTCTTGGTAACACGGGCACCGTGTCGCTGCTGGGGTGCACACGGTGCGTTGGGAGAGGTGTTTGGTGCAACCTGCAGGCAGCTGCAGTGCTGATGGTGCTACTCAGCTGTGACTAAAGAGACTGCGGTTTGCAGCAGAGACTTCCAATAGTTGTTGGACACAAAGGAGAGAAACTTCAGGAGGGGAAGGCTTGGGGGAAACCTTGGAAGTGGTTATGTACCTGTTTTCTTTGGACAGGGCAATTTGCATGTTTGAAAGAGAAGACTTAAATGTGAGAGAAACCGCAGCTGCCTCTGACAGAGCCCTTTCCTGTTACCTGCAGCAGGTACCTCATGAAAGTTGCCTTTCCCCAGGGCTCTGCCAGCACCTTTTGCTCGTTCCTTCTCACTAAGCAGACAGCTGAATATGAGCCAGCGGTGTGCCCAGGTGGCCAAAAAGGCCACCAGCATCCTGGCTTGTATCAGGAACAGTGTGACCAGCAGGACTAGAGAAGTGATTGTGCCACTGTACTTGGCATTGTTGAGGCCTCACCTTGAATACTGTGTTCAGTTTTGGGCCTCTCATTATAAGAAGGACATTGAGGTACTAGAGAGAGTGCAGAGGAGATGACGAAGCTGGTGAGGGGCTGGAGCACAAGTGTGATGAGGAGTGGCTGAGGGAACTGGGGCTGTTCAGCCTGGAGAACAGGAGGCTGAGAGGAGAACTTATTACTGTCTGCAACTACCTGAAAGGAGGTTGGAGCATGGAGGGTGTTGGTCTCTTCTCCCAAGTACCAAGTGATAGGATGAGAGGAAATGGCCTCAAGTTGTGCCAGGGAAAGGTTTAGATTGGATATTAGGGAAAAATTCTTATTGGAAAGGGTTGTCAGGCATTGGAACAGGCTGCCCAGGGCAGTGGTGGAGTCACCATCCCTGGAGGGGTTTAAAAGGTGTTTAGACGAGGCTCTTAGGGACATGGTTTAGTGCTAGAGTTAGGTTAGGTTATAGTTGAACTCGATGATCCTGAGGGTCTCTTCCAACTTAAATGATTCTATGATTCTACATGTGTCAGGCTGGTGCCTTAGACCTGTGCAAAAGCCTACGGCCCTGGAAAGCGTAGCTCCTTGGTGAACGAATGCAATCAGTCCCTCAAACTCCACATTTTCCTGTGTGTTTGGAGTTTGCCCCTTTGCTGTGTGAGCGTGTTCGCTGCTGAGTGCTCTGGGTTGTTGCTGCTGGGAGGCCATGCCGCTCGCTGTACTGATGACTACCGCTCTTCTCTTCCCACAGGCAGCGGTTTTGATTGGCGTTCCTCAGCCTGGGGCTACCAGCACTTCCAGTCCCACAGGGCACCTGAGTTGTTAGATATCAGTTAGCTGAATGGTTGTTCATTATCTCTTTTTCTTGCAGGGTGTGAATTTTTTAAGGAGTACAAAGACCGGGATTATACAGCCGAAGGTCTCATATTTAACTGGAAACAGGTACATGGATGTTACAAAATGGAGAGCTGTGGGCTTTGCTGGGCTTAAATCTTGCCTCAGAGTTCCTGAGCAGAGGTGTGCATGCCATGTGCTGATTTCTGATCACAAGGAGGAAAACAACAGAACAAACTAAACAGTGAATGTACTAAA
The DNA here is from genome assembly GCF_036013445.1 of Caloenas nicobarica. NCBI lineage: Eukaryota > Metazoa > Chordata > Aves > Columbiformes > Columbidae > Caloenas > Caloenas nicobarica. The sequence goes on along the minus strand of NC_088255.1, from coordinate 18,323,403 downwards.
TTATTAATTGTAAAATTTTTATGTAAAATAAATGAATCATTATCCTGTAGTCCAGGATGCTTGACCTGTCATGGGGCATATGATTTGCTCCTGATTTTGAATTTGATATCATATCAATAGCCTCTGTTCTCAGTTCTGTATTCATATTCTGTCTCCTGCTGAGACAGATGTTTGAGTGAGTGGAGCAGCCCTACAGGAATTCAGAAACAAACAGGCCTTGTCCCTGACTTTCACCATTGGGAGCACAGAAAAGCTCCTTTTGTCCACTAATCCTTCTAAGAGGCCATGAGTTAATTCTTACCACTACAGGTTTTTGCATCCAAAGATACTTTGCTGAGACATTTTCTTCTAGATGGACAATTTGTCATTTGTTTTGGTTTTTTTCTGGAACTCATTGCCTTCAGCTCATGGCTTTTCTCTGACCGATTGTGTTTGGGTTTTTTGCAGGATTACGTAGATGCTCCATTAAGTATCCCAGTCTCTCTGACCCAATCTCTGAATATTGACTGGAGTGAGTACCAGGTGAGCAAAGCAGATATCTCTGTGGGAGGTCAGAGATTCACTCAGGAAGGATCGGTGAAGATTTGAGGTCTGACTTGCTCCAGTTGCATAATCTGGCTCACTTCATACCATCCCAGTGGGAGTGAGGCTGCTTCTTGACTCTTCAGAATGGTGGTGGAAATCCTCTACCCAGAAGCTCCGTGGCTTGGTGTGTCCCACGGCAGCTGACTGTAACATCAAATCTTTTTCTGTGGCTTGCATAAAGCTTGCGATCCCTTAGGGATCCTTACTGACCGCAGCACATCCCCCTTCCTTATTACCATGACAACATCGCAAATAATAATTGAACTTTTATGTTTGCCGAAGCTTTGAGGTTTACCTTTGTTCATACCAGGGAGCATCACCTCACACTGCTGGTTAGTGTGCTCCATTTCACACATCAGCGCACCTCCCTGTCCCCCAGGTTTTGTGATGATTGACTGTGCTGGAGCGTGTCGTGCTCCCACGCTCTGCGCCACAGAACCATCAGAGCTCCCCATGCTGGGCTGGCGCTTGTCAGTCAGCGATGTAAATAATGTTTAAGTGCCAGTATAAGAGGAATCACAGGAAAGTAACTTGCAGTGAAGAAGCAGAACTAAAGGGACCGCAGCTTGTTTATGGCTAGAAACTTGTTCACTAGAATACTGAGGACCTGATATTTTAAAAAGGATATTAAAAATTGAAGAGGATGTAATAAATAGATGCAGAAATGATCTGAGGACTGGAGAAGGTGCTTCACTTAAGGCTGAAGTTCTAAGTCTGTTTAGCTCATCACAAGGGCGACAGAAGGTTGACTTGATTAATGTATAAGTACATTTGCAGGGAGAAAATACTAATTCTAAAGCACTCTTCAATCTGGGGGAGAAAAACTGCACAGGAAGTAATATCTGCAGTCTGAAATCAGACCTTCAAATATGGAAAAAGAGTCTTGCATGTTATTTTTGAGGATAATCTGTTGGAAGATGCTGCCAAAGGAGTGATGAGCTGTCACCCCTAGTTGAGGTGCTTCTCTGGGCAGAGTTGTTGCCAGGTGCAAGCTTCAGGCTATAAATGGGGCAACTGAACAAAGCTTTCTGGTTTGTGGCATACAGAGGTCAGACTGGATGATCAGCTGATTCCTTCTGGCATAAGCACAAGAGTGGATTGAACTGAGCAGATAAAAGCCTTTGGAAGGATGTGCTTTTCTGCCCCAGGCTGTGTGTGTCCCCCATTTCCCTGCTCTTTTGTTGCTGCGCAGGCTTCACAGTGGGACAATATGTTCTTTGTCTGACATAGTCTTAAGTGTGGTTACATGCACGCGTGCAAGCACGTGGCAAGTGTTCTATTGCTGGGAGTCAAATGTCACTTATACCACCAACACTGTCACGATCAAACATGTAGCACTTTCCTTGCCAGTGCTATCCCTTTTTCTTTGAGGTAGTTCTCATAGAATCATCGAATGTTCTGAGTTGGAAGGGACCCACAAGGATCATTGAGTCCAACTCCTGGCTCTGATCAGACTGCTGAAATTCCCCACGTCTTCTCAAGAGTGGCACAGTTGAGCTTGTTGTGATGTTTTTCACCTGCATTTCTTGTAGTGCTGGAAGGTCTCTGAGCTTTTCTGTGCTATAGCAGTTACTTGGGCATTACTGCAGAAGTCCCGTGCCTGTCTGGAGCAGCTGGGACAGGCTCCACAGGCAGCCTGCTGGGGCCGTTGACAAAGACCAGAGAGTTTTGGGCAAAGCGTTTGGGTTGTGCGAATGGGCTGCTGAGCTGTTTGGTAAAGCGTGCATGTGTATGTGGGGCTGCAGAACTGGGTCAGCGCTCCGCAGGTGTTTGCTGGCTCACGTTGGTCTTCCTGAGCGTGATCTCCTCGGGGCTTTGGGGCTGCAGACAAACAGGTTCTGTGCCAGCCAGGCAGACAGCAGAGATGGCCTTTTATTTATTATTTTTGTCCTGCCTGGTCTCTTGTCCCAGAGTGCCTTTTGCAGAGGATGGGGGATTGATTAGAGCACCGAGGGAGTCTGTTGCTCTGAGGAATGACCGCAGGGTTATATCTGCTTTACCGTTCTTCCGGATAGAGAAGCCAAGAGCGTGGTGGGCACTGAACTGCAGAGCAGCCTTTTGCTTTGGGCACACCCTTACCATCAATATTTCTTTTTCTGCACAGACCTGGGACCTCATCCAACAGACACAGAACTACCTGAAGCTGCTGATCTCCATCATCAATAGCGATGGTAAGGAAAACTCCTTGCTCCCAGTGGCCTAACTGGAACAGCTGCTTTCTCTGGAAGAACAACTGATGCCACTGTGGATCAGTTCCCAGTATAGAAGAGTTGCTTTATAGAGAGTTTCACTTCTCTCCCTTCAAAACAGGGTGATGGTACTAACATCTCGGGGCTCCAGCTTGCCTCTTAGAGAGGAACTTGCTGATCCCTTGAAGACCCTCTTTTCCCAGGACTGGAAGGATATCTGAAAGTTTTACCTAAGGTTTTACTGCTTTAAAGCTGAAGAGAACAAATCTTTGTTCCCCTCCTTCTTGACTATTGCTCTTTATTTGCTGAACATATGTGTTTTGTCCCCCCAGCCCGAGGTCTCATTAGGTGCCTGTTTAAGAGCCCCTTCCATCCTGTGTCATCATAGCCACCCCAGCTCTGGGAAGGGGCTGTATTGCTCCCATTCCCTCTGGGCACTGGGACTTTGTACCTGGCACTGTTGGATAGATGGAGCCATGGATAGCTCTGCCAGCACAGCCAGCTGCAGACTCTCCTGCAGCTCTTGTGCTGGGACACACTGCGAGTTTTCTGCAGAGCATACAATTGTGCCTTTGCTCAATGTCTATCAGTAGAAAGGTTGGTGAGACTGAAAAAAAGTTGGGTTGAAGCAGGTTTCTATCTAATATGGGGATAGATTGTGATAGTGGGTTGCAACTGGGTAGGTATATGTTCTGGGTAGCGAAGTGACGTTCATACCTAGTGACTTCATGTCCTGAGCAGCTGTCAGGAACAGGACGACACATCAGCTGGGGCTGCTGACTATCCAGGACACCTTGAGCAATTTGTTGGCTGGTGCATTCAAGACAAAATGTTCTGGTTTGGTGGCTGAGCTCTGCTCTTGAGCCCAGGCTGTGGGAATGGAGGGTGGCTTGTCACTACAGATTTGGCATAAAGAAAAATCACTGCTGTTGTTACAACATCCTTTTTCTTCCTTCTCCTTCCTGCCCCCACCTGAAACAGATGACAGCGGGCTCCTGGTGCACTGTATATCTGGCTGGGATCGAACTCCTCTCTTCATCTCCTTATTGCGCCTCTCCCTATGGGCTGTGAGTACCTGACCTGCTCTGCTCCTGGGGGTGGTTGCTGGGACAGTGAGTGACTTTGTGACCAACAAGTGATGGTGGAACTGTTAATGTTCCTTTTGGCTGTCTTGGCTTCAGAGAGGGTGTGGATCGGCTTTGATGTGGAGCCCAACATGCTGTCCTGCCATCAGGCACAGTGTCCCAGACAGGCAGAGCAAGCTGGACATCCTGGATCACCATGACAGTTTTCAGTAGATGGTGAAATCCTACGTTCCGATCCCTGGGGCTGCTGCTTGAAGGTCATTCTTATTTGTTTTGCAGGATGGGCTGATCCATGCGTCCCTGGAGCCATCTGAGATCCTCTACCTGACAGTGGCCTACGACTGGTTTCTTTTTGGGTAGGCACACAAAGTTTTATTTGCCTATAGAACCCTGCGCAGCAGGGGAGAAGCCTTCAGGGCTCATCTTTTGGTGCTTGCTCACAACCAAAAGCAGATGTTGGAGCAGGTCCCAGCAAGCTGTGACAAGAGGGACTGGTGCCTTTTTTTACCTGGAAGCTCAGGCATCTGGTTGTTCTTGACAGCTTGTGCTTTTCTGCTGATTCTGGCATCCGGCATGTGACCGAGCTTCACTTGCTCTCTTTCCAGGCACATGTTAGCCGATCGACTCAGTAAAGGAGAAGAGGTGAGTGTCTGGTCTGGAGCAGTGGCTGAGCACTGCTTCATGCTCTCAGGGTACTTGGTTACAGTAGCAGCATTCACTGCCTTCTTCTGGTAGCACCAGTGGTCTGGGCGGGCTCTAAAAAGATTGTTCAGATGCTGGAAATATGAGGTAGGAGCCTTGTCCCATCAGTTCCTGAGGCATAAGGTGTGGGAATGCTTTTCTCTCAGGTTACAGTTTGGCTGGCAAGTGCTGGTCCTGCCAGTTGCCCACTGTGCCACTAGTGTTCAAGCCCACGGTGAAAGGGTGGACTTGCTCTTCAGCTCAGCTTGGGAGCTTGGAAATAAAGCTGTGTAGCCTTGTGTGCTTGTCCCAAGTGCCAGCCCTCCTGCCTGGGTGCTGCAGCTGCATGTGGCTGGCATGTCTTCGCAGGCTTGTGGGGCAGCTGGTGCTGGGTCCGGTGTATCTGTGGTTGCACAGATGGGTCTGGGAGGCAGTTAAAATTAGAGGAACTGATCCTCTTCAAATCTTTTAATTTTTTAACAGCAAAAAAATGATTGCTCTGACTATACTTGCAGTACTCTGCAATATTGTTTTTGATAGAGATCAAGAGGTGGGGAGTCTGTCTAACCCTCTTGCTCATCCCTGCTCCTCAGACTCTCACCTCGCCAGGGAATCCCCTACCTCTGAACAGCAGAGCCAGGACCCTGGCCTATTTCCCACCTTTTGGGGGTGCAGGGCCGCTGTATCGATATAATTCCTCAGCTCTGTGCAGGTGTGGGGAGTGGCAGCGGCACAGTGGGCTGAATGCTGAAGGGCACGAGCTCGGGACCGCAGAGGCTGCAGGTACTACATGCTTCCAGATGTGCTACAGCTGTGGTACCGAGGTGGAACATGCAGCTCTAACCTGCTGGTCCTGCTCGTTTTGCAGCTTACCTGGGTGTGCCCCGCTGCAGGCCATTTCTTTTCCACTCTGCACTCATGGCATAAGTACCTGCTGTGTGCTTGCGGCATGTGTGCAAGGCGTTGATAAGCAGACTTGTTGTACACCTTCCTTGCTGGGCCTCTCTGTGGCAGGGAGCAGAGGGCTCATCTAATGTGTAAGAGAAGGCCCAGGACCGGACGGTGACAGCCCATGGCATGTTGGAGGCTGGTAGCTGCAGATTCCTCGCTATCTCCTTCTTGCCAGCACCTCCCCACCAAGATAAGAGGCTGCATGGAGCCTCGGGTTCATTCCTGAACCGCTCTTCTCTCTCCCTTTGCTCAGATTTTCTTTTTCTGCTTCAATTTTCTGAAGCACATCACCTCTGAGGAGTTCTCTGCTGTGAAGTCGCAGAGGTAAGGAGCCTGTGCCTGCTGCTGCATGGGCTGCAGAGCCAGGGAGCTTGTTAGTGCTGTTCCTTTGGGGAGATGGAAGCCCTGGCGTCCTGGCCCAGTTTTCTTTAATTTATTCTGCACTCCGAAGGCTGCAAAATGGGGCCGAAGCTTGTGAGGTGCCACGTTGTGCTCTGAAAAACTGTCCAGGCTGAAATGTGCTCTCTGCTTAATGACCGTCCGTGGCTGCTTTAGCACGGACGGACCCAGAAGCTGCGCAGCAAGATCCGTCAGGCACTGCTGAGGGGAGCGGGGTGGCTGGTTTTTAACCGACAGTGAAACATTAACCCCTTCCTATTTCAGGAGGGGTAGAAGGAAATGAAGCCCAGTCTACAGGCTCTGAATAAGCATGTGGCTGCCCGCAGCCTGTTGCCATGCTTCCGAAGCACGGGGTGTGTGGGCTGGGACTGTAAGGAGAGTCGGATACAGCACACCAGCCCCATCCCCTCTGCCCTGCACGGTTAACCCTCCATTGCTCTGATCCGTGTGTGCCACAGAGATGTGGCTGTGCCAGCCTCCACACAGCTCTGAAGTGTGGCTGAGCTAACTTTGTCTTTCCTTCCCCAGAAGGAAGAGTTTGCCACCTGGCTTCACCCTGGAAGAGATCTGCATGCTCAGTGAGTGCTGCTGCTGAGTGTCAGCACCCCTGGGTGCTGGGGATGGTTGATTGTGTGGGGGTCTTGGGTTCCCAGCATCAAGTTGACCACAAATGGGTGTGCGTCCCTTGGGGCCTCACAAGAACACAGCCCCAGGGCAAATGGGAAGTGTTCTACTTAATGGGAGAGAAAGTGGGTGAGACCAAGCTGGTCTTCAGGTTGCTCTGTTTTCTTTTCTCTAGAGCAGAGAGACCGAGGCAGCACCACAAGTCTGAGCAGCGACTTTTCCCTGGGAATGGAAAGTTCTCCCGGAGCAGCTGGGAGCTTCACCTATGAAGCAGTGGAGCTGATGCCGGCAGGAGCGCAGGCTCAGGCAGCATGGTGAGGAGATAACCACTCAGTGGGCTGCAGAACAAAAGGGGCAGGCTCTGAGGACAGTACAAAAAGATACCTCTGAAGTCCCTCACCCTCCAGGTCTGCTCACTGTGCCACAGGTTCCTTATGGTGGAGGGAGGAATTTGGCTGTCAGAGGCTTTACTTGGGCTGAGTAACCTCTGCACCAAGAATCGCAGACCACCTGGTGTTAATGACCAGGTCAGGCTTCTGCGGTGGCGCTCCTGAAGTTTGTCCCCTGATGACAGTAAAGCAGCTTCGTTTTATTTTCACCATCTTCACTGCTAAACTTCATCCAGAAAGGATTTCATTACTCTTAAATGATGATTCCAAACTACCAGAAAAATTGCATTTGGCAGCAGCCTCCCTGGGGAAAAGTAGAGACAGAGTTTAGCTGCCCTAAAACGAACCTTTAATCAGTTTATGGAAAAGATTGTACAGGGGAGTGTCTGCAGTTAGTGGAAGATGGGCTGGGTGGCTGAGAATCCCCTCTAAACTTCAGCCCCTCTAACAGCACAAGGGGTGTCAGCTGAGAGCAGGTTGCTGCTTGGAGACACTTCTGGGGGAAAAGATTAAATTCTCAGTGCTCCCTATTGACAGACAGTGACAAAGGACTCGCCTGGGGATGCAGGTGGCTGTTGGGAAGCGGGGACCGGGAAGGTGTCTGGTGACTCTGCTGCTCTGGGACCGGCGTCGTGCTTTGCTTGTGGAGTTTCTGGTGCTGTTTGGGGATTTCAGAACCTTTCCGTAGGGTTGCCCCTCTTAGTTTAATTTTTCTCTCCTCTCCCTCAGCACATGTGAAGATGCTATTTTATATTGCAATTATTTTAAATTAAATCTGGGTTGTGCTGGAGGCTGTTGGAAGTCCTCAGGGACTCAGCCTGCAGCCATGCTGGTGGCAGAAGCCTTTCTAAGGCACGTTGTGATTCAATTTATAAAATGCTGAAGAGGGGAAGAGAGAATCTTCCTGCAGAACCACAAAATGAAGATGGAGAGCCCCAAACTGTGTTTGCCAAGCGAGCAGTGCAGAGTCCTCTTTAATGCACAGAGCCTGCATATCCACAGCAAAGTGCAGCAAGTAGAGAAAAACTTTCCACTTGCCTGGCTGCAGGGTAGTAAAATAGAAGTATTTACATTGCTCTGAGTGCTCAGGACATACTGACTGGATCCTGCAGCACAGAACCTACGTGCGATTTTCACAAGATGCAAAGTGGTCGAGCACACTGGAAGAGATCTGCTGCTCTTGTGTGTGTCAGGGCTTGATTTTTGTGACATATTTTCCAACTCTGTTTTGCTTTCGCTCCTGTTGGAGACACCAGGCTGCACTGCCACGGTGATGGTTCTGGCCCACGCCGTGGGTGTGAGGCTGGGGAAGGGGAAGCTGTGAGCTTTGCCGTGAGCGCTTAGCGAGGGGACGGGGCATGGATGTCTTGCCGCAGGCTGTTGTGGGTGTGTAGTCTGGAGAACAGGTGGGGCTTGCTACAACAAGTCCAGTTCTGGGCTCCCCAGTTTAAGAAGGACAAGGAATTACTGGAGGGAGTCCAGCAGAGAGCTACAAAGATGATGAGGGGCCTGGAGCATCTTTCTTATGAGGAGAGACTGAGAGAGCTGGGACTGTTCAGTCTGGAGAAGAGAAGCTGAGAGGGGATCTCATCAATGTTTATAAATATCTCAGGGTGGGTGTCAAGAGGATGGACCAGACTCTTGTCAGTGGTGCCCAAGGACAGGATGAGGGGTAACGGGCACTGACTGAAACACAGGAGGTTCCGTCTGAATATGAGGAGAAACTTCTTTCCTGTGAGGTGCCAGAGCCTGGACCAGGCTGCCCAGAGCGGCTGTGGAGTCTCCTTCTCTGGGGACACTCGAAACCCGACTGGATGCGACCCTGTGTGATCTGCTCTGGTGACCCTGCGTTAGCAGGTGGGTTGGACTGGATGATCTCCAGAGGTCCCTTCAACCCCAACCAGGCTGTGATTCTGTGAAGTATAGTGATCGCCAGCGAGCTGGGCTGTGCTTAGCATGACGGAGAGGTGAGGTGATGTGCTTCACTGTGTTGTCCTGAAAACTGGTGGCCTCGAGGTTTCCTCGCAACAAATATGGGCATTTGTTTTATAGCTGCACAAGCCTGTCTCTACAGGCTGTGCTTGAAGATGCTGGCAGCTCTGATAACATGAGATGAATAACGCCTGAGAGAGGCTGTGGTGTGATGTTTGCGGGTGGACACACTTCAAGAAGTGAAGAGAGGATATTGTGCTTCCCACTGCACAATGAGCCTGTCTTTAGCTGCACTTGCTGACAGTGCTCGAGATTGCAGTCAAAGCTGAGGTGCCCTTCCAGATTCCAGGAAGAACAGCATCTTTTCTCCTTGAGCTTATTTGCTTTAGACTTTTCCTTTTTACTTGTGACCATAGGGATGTCTTTGTCTAATTCCCTGTGGTTTTGGAAGGGGAAAAATTCTTGGGACTCTTCTAGAAAAAAAGAAGTGATGTAAGAAAGAAACTCTCCTGAACACGAAGCAACAGTGATGTGAATTAATCCCAAATACATGCGCCTGTTTGGCATGTGGCTGGATGGCACTGTGAGCTAAGGCCTGATGCAGTAATGGACAGTGAATCGTGCCTGATTCTGGATGTGCGGGCTAGAAAAGACACATCACAGCAGACAGGGAGAGGGCTGAAACGCACCTACATCTGCAGTGATTATCAGCTCTGAGCACACGGTCAGAAGTGTGGTCAGTGGTGTCTGAAGGGAATCACTAAAAGGGAAAATAACACCGGTGGTGTGTCCCTGTCACTCTCTTCTGTGCGCATAAATGCCCACCTGGGCCAAGCGCTGCAGCCGATACACTTTGTAGAGCTTAGAGCAGATTGAAATGGTCTTTCCCTGCTGGGAGGCCCCTTGCTTGAGGCATTTTGTACAGCCAGACTAAACAAAGCGGTCGCTGTATGTGTGTGGGCTGATGCATTCTCCTGTCTGATTTCCAGGTCACGTGAATGGGGATCTATAAAATAACAGGCTAAGATGGGTTGAGCTCAGCATACCCCCATCACTGAGTGGTTACTTGTGGTTCCTTGGGAGGGAGGAGGGCAGGTTCACTGAGAACAAGAGCTTGTAGCTGCTGGGGTAAAATCCAGCCTGTTGTGGAAGGGCTTCCTAGTTGCAGTATGTGGGAAAGCCAGCTTTCTCACCTGAACCCTCCATCCCACAGGAGGAAGAGCTGCACATCGTCACCGCAAGCCGTGCTCTGGAGCAGGGCACAGCAGTCTGAAGACAGGCTGCCTTCCACAGGGGTGGTTGAAGTCAAGTCCTCCAGCTCCTCCTCATCCACCCATTCTGATAACTTCCTGAGGATGGGAAGCAGCCCGCTAGAAGTGCCCGGATCCAGGTGAGATGGGACAGAGCAGAGCGTTTATCAGCAAAATGAGTGTCTGGTAAGGGGAGTGCAGGGCTGCACTTGTGTAGCTCTGAGAACCCTGGAGCACATGGGTTTGTATCTGCAAACGGACTTCAGGAGGCCTGTTCCTGTCTAGCCTGACATGGTGTGAAATGCTGGCCATTAAACACACAAACTCCCACCTCAGCCCTTTTAGACAAGTGAGGAGCCATGCTGGTTGCAGCAAGGTGTTTGTTCTGCATGTGCTCAGCGCGTGCCTCAACTCCACGAGCTCTGGCCTCTCTGCATCCTGCATGCTTGGAGCTCACATCCCTTTATCTGTTGAGTGCATCCGCAGGGGTTGGAAATGGCTCTGTTGTGTGGGGCAGGAAACCTTTCAAACCAGCCAGACTTCATTCTGCATCCGTCCTGTCCCCCTTTCCACCTACTGATCCTTTCTGACACTGCAGGGTGGAAAAAAAACTCTGGGTGCTGGTAGCAAACAGAAGGAGAATCTGCTGGGAGCAAGCTGGGAGCGCTGCGCCGGCACAAAGGATTTCACCCGGAAGGTTGTGTGTTCCCGCTGGGCAACCGGGGAACGGGGACCCTGGACCTGAGCCTAATCTTCGTGCCGTGACAAAGGATATTCTGGCACCCTTGTGGAGTCTGGTGCTGCGGTAGGGCAAAGCAGAGCGGTGAGCGAGGCTGGGGAAGAAAGAACAGAGCCTGTGGAGCAAACACCATGTGTTTAGGCCGACAGGGGATAAAGAGGCTCTGAGATAAGAGGTTGCTGTTAACAGCATCAAACACTTGTGTAGTCTCTGCAGGTTTTCAGATGAGTCTTTTTTTCTTATGCTTCCCTTCAGAAGCAGCCACCAGCCAAATTTTAGCACTCTCTCATCACATGGAAAATAAAAGGACAAACAAGTAAAGCACAGAAAATTTGTAAGACTTTCTTACTAAGTTTCTTGATTGCAGAGAAAAATCACTGCCTGTTTTCATAAACGATGCTAACTGTTCTCCTTGGGGAAAGAGATCAATAGAATGTTTTTGGGTTGTTGCTGGGGCCCACCTCTACATTCTCTGCAAGATGAAACAAATCTCCCAAGAAGAGAAGAAAATAGAGAAAGCAGCTTGTCTTGGGGGCTGCTTTTGTTCACAGTGGTAATGCCACAATTCCTGTGTGTGGTCTCATGCCGTTCCCAAGACTTGACAGGCTGCTCAGCACTGGGCTGGTAGCGAGCTGGCAGCACTGCTGGGGAAGAAGCTGTTTATAACCCTTCAGCTGGACTCTGCAAGAGCGAAGAGGAGAAACAGAGTAAGCAGGAGAGCACCACGGGAAGGGGCTGAGCATGCAGTCCCTGGGATTTCCGTTCCAGGGGCTCAGAGTTGGTAGAACCAGCAGTTGTCTTTCCTTTGGCTGTGTCTGGATGAGTTTAGTTGTCTTGGGTGATTAGTGCCCGTTGGTGTCAGGACTTGAGGCAGCAGGCAAGCGTGGTGGGGGAATCTTGTTCCTCCCAGGCCAGAGTCCTGAGGATGGCATTTCTCAATGCCCAAAAAATATCCCTGAGGAGATGCAGTATTCTGTCGTTGTAAGAGGTAAACTTCCTGTGAATTCCACTGTAAACATTTTCTGACCTTTATGATGGCTTCTACCACAGCACAAAGCCTTTATGACCCTTCAACACAGCAAGGTTGCACCAGTCCACTCCCAATCCTTTGTGAACAAGACAGTGTGAAGGGCTGGACTAGAAAAAAAAAAGTACATGATGGGAAAATAGGGGGTAAAAGGGCAGCAAACCCCTTTCATGGCCTGGAACCAAGGGAGTAGGAGAAGGGAATCAGTTGTGAAGCCACAGTGGTGAAATCAGCTGCACATGAAGATGGTTTATCTGCTGCGCTCGTGCTGGGTGCAGACTGTACACCTGGATGCTCCCCATCTCGGAAGTCACCCGCGTTTGCCCTGCTCCTCCATGTGCAGGCTGGAGGAAATAAGCCCAGAGACCCTGAAGGAAGTGGGTGGAATTGTCAAGGCTACGGCTGAAGTGAGCTTCTCTTTCAAATCACGTCTTCTGGCACATTTGAGCTCCTTTGCCTCCTCATCCATTGCCAGATCTGTTGGGACGTGCCCTGCCTGCCTTCATGGGGTGACACTGCTCGCAGCTCTGCTAGTCAAGGATTTGAGCAATGTGTTGCCTCACATGGCTTCTGCTTTTTGGGGCTGGAACATGGTATGTTTTCTCCAGAGAGAGGGGTTTTGTCACTCCACTTGGCTTTAGTCTCCCTGCTTGGACTATGTTAGTCTGAATTTGTCTGGTGAGCTCCATGCAGGTAATGGATGTCACGGTACATTCAGCCACCGTTTTCCATCCTGAAGGAAGGGTCCCATTTTGGGTGGAGGAGTGTATCCGTGATGGAAGGAAGAGGTGTACTCTGTCCCTTCACTCCCTGAAAAATGGTGCGACTAGGATGGAAAGGCTGGAGCACAGATACTGATCAGGATGCCAAAAATACCTTTATCTCTACAGTGCTGCTGGCAGGTTAACACCCAAGGCTCTTAAGATGAAGAAACTACTGTAGCTGACTTCCTAATCCCCTGGTCGTGCGGCCATAGCAACAAAACACTTAACCACTGCAGCAGCAGTTGGGGAAAAATGGTTGCTTGTGAAATGCCAGCAGGAACCCTTCAGGTAGCTCATGTAAACAGCCCAGTCCATGTGCTGGCAGGCAGGAAGCTGCGGAGGGAATGGGAAGGCAAGCCAGTAGACAGAAATGAGCAGGGCCCGGGAGGGAATGGGGGTGTCCTGAACGAAGGGGAGATGTTAATGCCAAGTCAGCTGGTGGGAGAAGAGCCCTGCTCCTGGCTGGGCTGTGTCAGCCGTCTGCTGCTGCCATGGCCTGCCAGCGCATCTGCCGCATCCTGCCCTGATCCAGAGGTCCTGGGTACCCATAAATCCCAGGACGGTTCTTTTTAGGCAAAGCAATACAAAGGCAAATTCCTAGCAGTCTTTCTAGTTTATCGCAATGTGATGGTAAGATCACATCTGCTGGGGGCAAACGTGCGTGAAGATACTGCATAGAACAGGACAAGGTGCTTCTTGTTCTACAAACAGAGCGCTCTGAGTACAGCAGACGGTGTGCATGGAACAGAACTCCCTGCGTGTGAGTGGGTAGCAGGTTCCAAACCATGTCTTGTGTTTGCATTTGACACTAATAGTCTCAGCATCCCATGACGCTGCAGAAGAACCTGCTATCTGTGTCAGGGATTTAGTGTGTGTGCACATAGCACTAATGTGGATTAGCAGCTGGATAATCTTTGGTTGAATGTGCTTTTGCTAAGTCAATTAAACAAAACCCGAAGTACTGTGATCTGAAGAGTCAAGATCTGCAGGAGTTAAGTCCTGGAGGATGCACTTTGGTCAGCAACCACAGAGAACTCCTGCACTTAAAGGGCTGCAGAGAGTTCAGCTGTGAGTCTGGAAAGAGTGCAGTGAGCAGAGAGGGATGGAGAAGCTGCTGCTTTGGGTGTTTTGTTGATTGTGATGAGCCTGCGTGCACACTCCGTGTCTTGCTCCTTAGAGCCACCTGGCTTGGAAGCTGTATCTGCAATGTGACAACTTGGCATAGTGACCGCAGCAGGACAGTTACAGGAATGTTTTCTGGAATTATCGCACGACTGTGCCACAAAACGGGCTTGCCAGCTCACACACAAGGTGCAACCAGAAAAGGTTGTGCTTGCAGAGGCTGTCATGGCACTGACACAGCCTGCAGATCGCTGCCCGGGACCCAGCCAGGGCTCGCAGTGCAGCTCTCTGCCACATTCTCCTTGCCAACATCTCCCACGCAAAGGTGGGAAGGGCTGCCTTGTACTGCAGGTTGCACAGTCTGTCTGTGTGTACAGTACATACCTAAGGCTTCCATCTGAGGCACAGAGCATATGCTGGCACATGAGCTGCTTCTAAAATATCCCAGGTGTGCAGAAGCACAGCAGGTGAGCGGGGGCAGCACAGGGCAGGATGAGAGCCAGTCTGTTGGCACTTGGCACTCGTCTCGGTTACGTATTAAGAAAAGGAAGGATCCCTGACTGTTGCTGTCTCCGGTATTGGCTTTTCTCTGGTAGGCGAGTGTCCATGTGCTCCGAAATACTCTGTCTTGTGCAGCATGTTGCATGGGAAGCACTGACCTAATTAAAAAGAACCGTTCCAGGCTGGGAGTTGCCAGTTTATGGCCTGCTAGAGGTCCTTCCTTGTGTGAAGGAACAGCTTGCAGCTCATCTCTGTTTTGCCAATCTAATTTTGTTAATCTTGCACTTTTGAGGGAGTTTCTTCCCACTCGTGGACCCAAAGAGGTGGGTGTGTGAAGCTCACTTTCCTTCTCTTTCTGTCTGCTGTTAGATGTCTATGGCAGAGACAGTGACTTGAAGACTTGCTGTATCTCATCTCCTCTAACCACATGAGCTTTGCTGTCGTTGTCCGGCTGCTTCCCCAGACCCTCCACGCTGCCCGCGCAGCCAGCCAGCCCCTTGCATGGCTGTCGTGTTGCAAACATATTGTTCTTACAGATCTGGGGACCGGTCTTGGTGCTCAAACAGCTCCAACTTGCTCTGGGGGCCTCACTGGAGCCCATTTTGGGCCTCTGCAGCAAGACTTTACAAGGAGCCTTCAGGGGTAGAAATAACAGGAAGAGTTTCACCTCTAGCATTGACTGGATTGCACTGGGATAGTCACCCTAGAGATCTGGTCTTGGTCTCAAGCCAAGTGCAGCTTTTAAGCAGCTCTGCTGCCCTTGCAGTGCAAACACAAGATTTCCCATGCTGTGCCTTCCCCACTCGTCTTGCCCAACGTTGGCCCCTGCTGTCTCTTGAGGCTGTTCAAGATGTTTCTTGGTTGTGACACTTCCTCAGGAGCCTCCCTTGAGAAGTTGTTGAGGAAGGTCTGCCACAGAGCCGCAGTTCTGCTGGCTGGGCTCAGTTGTCTCCTCCAGGAGAGAGAGATGACCTGGACTCATTGCAGAGTTGATCAGTTTATTCAATTAATTGATAAATCTTTATTCTGCTGCCTGGAGGTGAGACACAGAATTGGCTGCCTTGAACTCCGAGGCTCTTGTGCTATTAGGTGAGATGTAACTTGACTAATTCCCAGCTGCAGTCTGATGGGAAACATGGAGCAGCGTGTGGCAGTTCAGCACTGATGGACTCAGTCAAGCAGTCTCTGGGGTCTGTGCTTTGGGATCATGCTCCCTGTTGTTACAGGTGGGTTAAAGACAAGAGACAGAGCCTGCAAGCACGTGGCCCTTTTTCTCAGGGCCCGTCACAGAGCCATGTGTCCTATGCATCTGCCCTTCTCTGCAGCCTGGCCAGTGCTGGGAAGGAATTCACCTGTTTGTGTGGCTTCAGCATTGCCAAGTTTGTATGGCTGCTTGGCAAGGTCAGAGACCCCAGGATGGGTTAGAAAACCACTGAGCCAGGCTTAACTGGAAGTACACGATGATGTCCAAGAGCCTGCCCAAGAAAGGATTCGAGAGGTGACTTGATCCACCTCCAAGAAGTGGTATAAGATCAGTCTAATCTTAGCTGACAGCCATGGAAGGTGACCAGCAGCTGGTAGCTGAGGCCATACACCCAACACAGCAAACATGTTTTTTTTAATTCACTTTCTTTAGCACAGACTCATCTGACCAGTGTGGTTGGGGATGATGGGCAGAGGGACGTTTTTACTGTCCCTGGTGCCTCGGATCATGTCTTGTTCCTTCATTTGCTGCGTGGACACTCTCCTGGGCAGACTCCTGATGCTGTGCTCTCCCTTTGCGAGAGCTGCAGAGCTCTGCTCAGTTCTCTTCACCTGGAGATCCTGCCGTAGCCCAAGCCCTCCTCCGCCACCCAGAGTTATCCTTTTCAAAACCTTGGTTGCTTGCCTGGCCCCAAATCTGTCTTCTGTTCAGGAACTCATTACTTTTTCTGGCAGCAACGATGTCCCTGTCTCCTTCCCCTCTGCCAAAGCACTCTATAGACCTCTTCCCTGCTTTAGCTCAAACTCTTGTCACTGTGTGTGACACTCCTGTTTTTCCTGGCTGTGCCATGCTCTCAGGCAGGTGACACCCTCCTCTTCCCTCTGTCCTGGCGCAGCGTTCCTCTGTGCTGCTCCTGTGCTTCTCCCTGGCTTCCCGCGCTGTTCCCGCGGTGCTTCCAGCATGGCACCATGCTCTGTGCCCAAACGCTCTGCCCGCTCTCCTTCCTTATGCCGACTTCCTCGGCTCTACCTTCCAAAGGCAGGGAGAGGCGTAGATGTCACTGAGCAGCTGCTCCCTCTACGAATTCCTTGCAACCCAGGGAAGGTTTATCCCAGTCTGATCTCCAAAAGGTCTTTCTAAGAGTATGTGCTGCAGCTCGGCTTTCAGTGCCATGCCCTCCTGACTGCAGTGCTGCGTGCTCTAGGAAAAACACCTTTTGCAAGAAGAGTGTTCTCCCAATACTTCATGCTTGCAGCACCTCTCTGGACCTCACTCTTCATTGAGCAGCTAGAGAACAAGAGCTACACACAGCAGGTGAAGCTCTGCTCCTCTCATGTTCTGCTGTGATGTCCCTTCAGAGCCTGAACTCTTCCCCACAGTGGTTTTACCCCCAGACTGCAGCGGCAGGAGCGTCAGCACTGCGATGGGAGGCTGACGTGCGAGGAGCTCTGTGACTTCCCCTTCTCCGCTTGTGCAGCCAGCTCAGGACCGCATTTCAGACTTCTCCAACTTGGCCGTATTGATCAGGCTAGTTAAATGGCAGGCATGGGATTAGATTGAGATTACAAACAGGTTTCCCGCTGTACATCTCCCCCCACCCTCACCTTCCATTCTCGCCGAGGTCTTTCTTGCCGTGGGAGATCCTGTCTTCCTGGCTGTTCTCCTGGTCTCTTGGGGAGCAGCTGCAGTGCACCACTGCTATTCTTAGCTGTGAAGACAGCGTGCAAGTACCTGGCCCAGCAGAGCTGGAGCTGGTGCTCTGCTATCCACCCAGCAGATCTCAGATAAATTATCCACAAGATCTTGGTGGTGTGTGATTGAATTGAGTAGCTCTGCCACAGGCTGTGCTTCCAGCTATGTACACTCTGCTGTGCGGCGGGGCGCAGTAATTACTTGCTCCCCAGAAGCTGAGAGCTCTGGGTTTGTCTCAAGTGATTGTGTCCTCTTCTCTGAGAATTTGGAGGGACTCCTCAAATTCGCTTATCAGATTTCGTGCTTCCTCCTTCCCTGATGGAAGGAACAATAATCAAACAATTATCGTCCCTCAGCTATTTTTCCTGTCTTAAAGATGTTTTGCCACCTGGCTCCTGGCGCAGTCCTTTCTTCTAACACAGGAACAAAAGGATCTTCAGGTGCTGGAGAGTGGGTGTCCTGGGGACGTCTTGAGCAGTGCCTGGCTCTGTTCGGGTCTGGTGTTAACGCCTCAGGAGTGATCAGCCAGACCAAGGATCTCTAAGTCTTCCCCAGCACTAATCAAGCCACAAACTTGATTCTCATTCAGGCCTTGCCGCTGCTGTGTGATGTGCTAACAGCTACAGCAAGCAACAAGGGGATGCCCCTCGTACAGCACAGCACCCACACCTGGGAGGGATTCGGGGCAGGACATGCTGTTGCGTCTCGCTAACAGGTTTCACAGTTCTGCATGGCCATCTGCTTCTTGCTGGCTTGGTTCTGCCCAGCTCCTGGTGCTCTCCTGCTGCTTTGTCGGCCGCAGCCAGCTTGGCTCTGCCCTGGCTTTCAAAGGAAAAGCTTGGCCTGGGGCCCAGCCGGAGCCGCATGCTGCACCCTGCTCCCAGGAGTGTCCAAGCTGCCGGTGCAGGCGCTGCTGGCGCTCAGCCCGACGGGTCCCTGGCAGCAGCGGCGGTGAAAGGCGTGTAGCTGAATGACCTGACTGATCGCGACATCTCCCTTTCTCTCTGCCCCAGATCGGCGGACCATTCTCTGCCTGGATCTTCCGTTTCCACAGACTTTGGCAGCTGGCAGATGGTGACAGGGTGCGGCAGTATTCGGGAGCAGGCAATCCTGAGCGCAGACGCCTCTCTCCCGTGCAGCCTCCCAGATGAGTTCCCTAGCACTTGCCTGTAAGTGTATCAAACGCAGGATCTCTCCCTGGGTCCCCTGGCTGGCTCTGAGTGCTGGAACTTCATCACCCTGGCACTCTCCAAGAAGCCTGGGAGCCCATAACAAGCTGTCGCGTCTTCCTTGCTTTGATGCTTTCCATCCACAAATTGAGTCACTGAGCACTCTGCTTATGCTGAACTCAGAAAAAAACAAACAAACAACATTTTCGCTGCCTAATGACAGGGCAGCACTCTGCTTTCTGTAGGAAGAAGAGGCTTTTCTCTCTTCCCTGAAGATGCTGAATTTGGGCATAATTGAGTGCATTTGAGGATGCATGCTTGTCAGGACGGGACTGGTAACCCAGATTTCCTTGCTTTTGGATCTTGCTTGTCTCCATCTCCCTGCTGGGTTCAGATTCTTGCTGCAGTAAGAGAGGGGCTTTCCTTCTGTCACCCCGATTTTTATCTGACCATGCACAGCATCATTTGTAGGCAGTGCATCTGGCCAGTGCAGATCACAAGAGACCCTGCGTCTCATCACGTAAAATGGCCAGGAGGCAAATGTTCCTCCCTGAATAGAAAGCCACCTCTGTGGAAGCTAGAAAGACAGGGGATGCACTTTAATTGCTGTTAGAGGAGAGCCTTGGTTTGTGCCTTTAGGCTGCAAACTCTCAATCAAGAAACTGAAATGAAAATGAACTGAAATGAATGAAAACTGAAATGAAAAGTCTTATGAGGAGCGGCTGAGGGAACTGGGGCTGTTTAGCCTGGAAAACAGGAGGCTGAGAGGAGACCTTATCACTGTCTACAACTGCCTGAAAGGAGCTTGGAGCATGGAGGGGGTTGGTCTCTTCTCCCTAGTAGCAAGTGATAGAACGAGAGGAAATACCCTCAAGTTGCACCAGGGAAGGTTTAGATTGGATATTAGGAACATTTTTTTCACAGAAAGGGTTGTCAGGCATTGGAACAGGCTGCCCAGGGCAGTGGTGGAGTCACCATCCCTGGAGGGGTTGAACAGATGCGGAGATGAGGTTTGCACGGACATGGGGTAGTGCCAGAGTTGGGTTATAGTTGGACTTGATCTTGAGGGTCTCTTCCAAGCAAATTGATTCTATGATGCTATGAAATGGCAGATCAGGGGCTGCTGCTCATTGGCTGTGCTGGAGCTGCACTGCCAAACACTTGCTGTCCTTTACTGGGATCTGAGGATGTGCTTTGGAGGCAGAGGGCAAGCGGCGTGAAAGCCAACATCTCCTGTGAGACAGGCTTAGCTGGCCCAGCTCTCCTTCTCCTGTGTCTGTGTGCTGTGCTGCTGAGCAGAGCAGCCGCTCTCAAGTCATGATTAAGCTGCAAGCCGTATGAGTTGGCAGATCGAAGAATTGCAAGGGATGTCAGACATGGCCTGGCTGGGATTTGCTCTCCTCCTTTGACAAGGACATGCTGTGCTGCTCCTGCAGTTGTCTGGAGATCGCTGAAGGAGCAGAAGGGACTGAAGGATGAGTGGCTGAAGCAGCAACTGCTTTACTCTGCCTTGAACCTAGCTGTACTTGGTGGCTGCTGATTGCCAGCGGGTTGTTGCTGCCCTTCTTGGAGTTGGATTTAACATGAAAATAGGGCATTGAGCAGGGAAATGTGAATTACAGTTGAGCTCTGAAGCATTGGATCTGCCAGTCTGAGACCACAGGCTTGCGCTGTTCGGAGTCGGGCTGCTCGGGACAGCCGGGTTCAAAGGGAGGGGAGCAGCAGTGGTGCTTCTCCCAGGTTCTGTGAGTGCTTTGCCCTGTTCAGCTCTTCACTGGAGCTGTGGGGGGCTGGGGACCACCTGGCTGCAGGCACTGGGACCAGGCACTGTCTGGAATGGATTAAGAGTTCCCAAGGATGTTGTGTTGGGCTTGACCTGGCGCCTCCACTTTCTCTCTGCTCTGCATCAGCTCTGTCGCTTAGGAGCCCATTGTAGTTTTATCCCAGTTTTTTCGCAGCCCAGCACAGTATGAATTTTTGGAAAATTAAATTCCATTTAAGTTCCCACTTTACATCTCAACTGGCAGCAGCTTGAAGAAGGTTCGCTTGTCACAGCCTACTTCCTTGCGCTTGTGTGGGGCTTGTCGGGGCTTTCTTAGAGCTGGGGCTTTGACAGCCTCCTCTCATCCCGCACCCCAAGCTGCAGATGGGCGAGCAGGCTGTAGGAAGTGTAGCGGGGCAGAGCGCTGAGGATTCGGCGAGGAAGCACGACCTGCGTCCCTCATTGAGCTGCTTGGAGTGGAATGGTGCAGCCACTTTGTGTTGGGCAGTGGCCGGCTGCTTGACCCTGCACCTTGGAGTGTCTCGCTCCATGAGAGAAACCTACAAATCTAAATACAAATTCTGCCTCGTAAAGAAGTGCGAGAGCCAGAAGGCAGGAGACCTCTCTGCTGCACGCCCTCGCTTACCTCTGCCTGTGACATTTCAGATCACTGTACTCAGGTGCAACTAAGTCCTGCTTTCATGTAGCTTATTTTTAATGCTTGCAAGTTCCACATCCTCATTACGTTGCCAAAAAAACATCTCTTTAATATGTTTAGATATGTTGCCTTTTTTCCTTTGCCCTCTGGCTTCTCTTTATTATCAGACACTGTAAACAGCGGCCCGGTTGGCTGCCTCGGCATCGCTTGCTGTTTATAGGCCTCCCACCATATCCTCTTGCTGCTGTTTCCGTACTGAAGCTGTTGGCTGTGGGTGGTTAACGCTTCCATTCAAATGAGCTGTGCCAATTTATAGCCAGCCCAGGCGCTGGAGAGATTAAAGAGAATTTTTTATGGGGAAGGTTTGCGCTGTGCCCTTGGAGTGACCTTTGAGGAATGTCTTATTCTCTCTGCGAAGAACCGGCACATCGCAGAGGCACTGCAGCAAGGACCACTTGAGGCCAGAGCGCTTGGAACAGCTGCCTCTGAACCCTGAGCTTGTTTTCCCCTGTTCCCTTGGCTGAAATGTCGCCTTCCCCTCCTCTCTTTTCCCCTCGCCCCTAACCAGGTGCGTGGATCAGCTGGAGAGGAGAGCAGATCCCGGGGGAAGCCGTGCCCTACTCTGCAGGCAGTTTTCCTGCTTGCAGAGAGCAGCCGTTCTGGGGAGCAGAAGTAAAACGCCGCTCAGCTTTCCTCTTTCCACAGCTGGAGCGCTCCTTGGGGCTTTTTGTCACCTTGCCTGCTCCCTCCCATGCTCTCTGTCCCCAGAGCTGCCTGTGGTGGCTCAAGTGCAAGACACTGAGGCCGGTGGAAGTGAGGGACAGTCACAAATTGGTTGGAAGTGACTGTCCAGGCACGGCACATGTGAACAGGGTCCGTCTGGGAATGCTGTGCAAGGAGGGAGCTGGCGCAGGGGCTGACATCAGCCAGCACCTGCTTGGCGAAAACAGCACTTTTCTGTGTGAACCGTGGCCTTGCAAGCAGTGTAGTGGTGGGAGAAACCAGGGCCGTTTGGTGAAGGAGGAGACCAGGAGGAGAGGAGGAGAACTGGGGTGGTGAGAGGCTCCATGAGTTGGGTTGGGTTGGGTTGGGTAAGGAGGCAGTGGCACCCCCGCCTCGGCCACTGGAGCCAGCTGAGCACCATGGCCCTGCAGGCAGAGCCCCAGCCCTGCTGCCACCCTCCTGCCCCACATCAGGAGTGAGAGCTGGGGCTGGGGGAGGGATGGCTGCAGTTGCTGACCTCCCCCTTCTCTCTCCTAGGCTGGTGTCGGTGAGCGACCGTGAGTCCCGGCTGGAAGAAGTGCGTTCCGCCTTTCTGGCCAACTACAGCCGGACCATCGGCCTGAAAGCCGTGTCCCCCAGCCCCTCGGGGGCCATCGGTGGCCTCCTCGAGCAGTTCGTGCGGGGTGTGGGACTGAGAGGCAGCAGCACGCTCTGAGTGCGGCATTCCCCGACCACCGGCTGGAGAACCGGGGCTGGCGGGTTCCCCCTGGCCGAGTCAGGACCGCCCTTCCCGGTGTGGGCACCTGCGGCACCGAGCACCCGCCCCCGGCCCCCCGTGCCTGGGGCTGGAGGAGCGTGGGGGGCTCCGGCGCGTCTCTGCAGTAAAGACACCCGAGCTGTCCCCTGTCCTGCCTCTGTCCGGGCTGCGGGGGGGCGGGCGGCGGTGCGGAGGAGCCGGGCGGCGGGAAGCGCTCCGCCGGGGGCGCCGCTCGCTATAAATAGCCCGGCCCACGCTCCGGGAGCGGCGGCACCGAAATAGCACCGAGAAGGGACCGGGAGCCGGGAGGAAGCTCCCGGCGGGGCGGGAGTCGGAGCCGAGTCTCTGCTGCGCTGGGCTGGGGCGCGGAGCTGAGCCCGCACGCCCGGACGGGAGGTCCCGGTGGGGCTCAGTGGTACCGGGAACCGGGACCGAGCCCCCGCCGGCTTGGGACGCGGTCCCGGGGCTGAGCCCGCGGCTCCCCGTGCCGCCTCTGGAGCCGAGCCGTCGCGGGTCAGGCCGGTGCCAAGCCCCTCGGTGCCCAGGGCGGCGCTGCCGGTGGGGCCGGGGCCGCCGTGCCCGTTCCCGTGCCCGCCCCCGGGCGCGCCCGCCTCGGCAGCGCGGGAGGAGGCGGTGCGGAGCAGCGGCGGCGCTCGGGCGGGGATGGCGTCTCCGGGAGCGCTGGAACCGGCGGCCGGCAGCGTGCCGGGAACCAAGGTGGAGCTCACCGTGTCCTGCCGGTGAGCCGGGAGCGGGCGGGGACCAGTGCTCGGATACGAGTGGGTGCGAAACGCGCGGGGATGCGCCGCGGGATGCCCGTGCCCCGCAGCCACTCACTGCCCACCGGTCAGCCCCGGGATAGGGGAGGGGTGGGCTGCGGGTCCCCCTCGCTGCCCGGGCACCGCTCTGTGCCACGGCGGGTGCGCAGCGCCCTTCTGCCCGGCTGCCACTCGTGGGGAGTGGTCCCGTCCCCTCCGCGGCGTCCCGGAGGATGCCGGCAGCGGGCACGGCGCCGCTGGTCGGAGGGACCTGCCGCCCTTCCCCGGGGCTGGGGTGCGGGACGGCCCGGCTCGGGGTGCTGCCGGCGGGGTGCTGCTGCTGGCTGCAGACAGGCCGCCCGGCTCCGTGAGCCCCGTGGGGAGGCAGCAGGGCCGGGAGTGGGGGCAGCGTGGGGCCCGTGACGGGACGGGGGCTGCGGGAGGGATGCTGCTCGGTGCTCTCGGCTCCTGCCGGGGTCTGCGGGGCAAGCGGCAGCTGCTGAGACGGTCTGTCGGTGGCTAAATATAGCCGGGCAGAGGCACCGCTGCCCTCACTGCTCGCAGCCGGGGGGTCCTCTCCACTGGGACCAGCAGCAGAATCCGCTGTGCTGGGGGGGGTCAGGAGAGGCCTGTGGCCAGTCCCCCAAAGCCCCCTGCCTAGCTGGACAGCTCTGGCATGTCCCAAGGCCCTGCAAACTTCAGTCTGGGCTGGGGGCTGCTGTGCCCCCTCCCTGCGGCTGAGCCCCTGCCCTCCCTGCCAGCCCCTCTTGTCAGCGGGCAGGGGAGCTGTGGGGCTGTGGGGCCTGGTAACTCCGGGCAGGGGCTGGGGTTGGCTCCTGGAGATGGCCCAGAGCAGGGTCAGGCTTTGGCTTGTGGCTCCCCAAGAGCTCAGCCCTGTCCAGGGCTGCTGGGGGACCCTGGGTGTCTATCTGCTGTGCCGCCATCCCTGTGCACTGGGGCCAGGGGAGCTGGCTGAGCCCCACAGCCCTTGGCTGTGCCCCAGCCCACCCCATGCGGCCACCCTAGGGATGAGGGAAGGATCCCGGCAGAGCTGGTCGCAGCCCCCAGCACTTCCTAGTGTCACACCATGCAAAGGATGAGGATCAATTGCTCTCCCCACTGGCTGCCCAGCCCCTGCTCTGTGTCTCCTTTCTTCTCACTTCTGCACCCCACCATTAGCTGCGCTCCTGCTGCCGGGGTGCAACGGGCAACCAGCCAGCGCCGGCAGCACAGAGGAAGGTTTCATCCTCTAAATGGGTTCCCTGTCATGTTCAATCACTGTCAGCACTGGAGACGCTGCTCCCAGCTCACCCTATTGTCCCCCCAAACCCTGCGGTGGGAGCCAGCGTGTCCCCCTGAGGTGCTGGGGCTCTCAGCCCTAGGTGCCGGCACAGCCATGATGCCATCCTGTGATCGGGGGGGGGAGGAGGACATGGTGACTCTCTGCTGGGCTGTGTGGGTGGCACCCAGGTCGGCTCATGCCTGGCTCCATCCCCCCAGGAACCTGCTGGACATGGACACCTTCTCCAAGTCTGACCCAGGTGGGTGGCAGGGCTGGGCAGGGGGCACAACGTGGCACGGGCATGGCACGGCGTTGCAGCCCAGCTCTGCTCCTCTCTCCGCAGTGGTTGTCCTCTTCATGCAGGGCTCAGGGAGCAGCGAGTGGAAGGAGGTGAGTGCAGCCCCTCTCGCTGGGTCCGTGGGGCTGCTTCCAGCCCTGTGCCGGGGGAGCTGCTGCCTCCAGCGCCGCTGCTCCTGGCTAATCCCTGCCTGAGTTAAACAGGCCCATATGGCCACCCGTGTCCACGCTAACGGTCCCTCCATGTCCACACTAATGATCTGGTCCCGCCAGCAGTGCTAATCCGCCCACTAGGATTAGCACCAGGGCAGCTGTGACAGGGAGGGGTCCTGGGGAGGTGGGCAGGGTCGGGGGGCTGTCCTCACTCCTCTCTCCGCAGTTTGGGCGCACTGAGGTGATCGACAACACCCTGAACCCCGACTTTGTCCGCAAGTTTGTCCTCGACTACTACTTTGAGGAGAAGCAAAACCTCCGTTTTGACGTGTGAGTGGGGCAGTCAGGGAGGGGTGGAGCAAAGCACTAGGTCAGTAACAAATAACCATAATAAATAGGGATAATAAATAACAATAATAAATAAGGATACCGTAGCAAAAGCACAGACGGGTGGGGAAGTGGGGCTGCATGCCAGGGCACCCCCAGGCATCAGCTCAGGGCTCTGCTCTCCCACCACCAGCTACAACGTGGACTCCAAGAGCTGCTCCATTTTAAAGCAGGTGAGAGCAGCCCGGGCTGGGGGGACGCGTGGTGACACCCCAGCATGACGCCACGGTGGGGTGCCTCGAGGCTGTGCCCTGTGTGGGTGCTGTCGGGGGGGACAGATGCCCCTTGAGGGGCTCTAACCCACTCTCCATCTCTCCGTGCCCCGTGGGGACTGCAGAAGGTAGGCGCTTACCACACTCCAGCTCCTGCTCTGCCCTGGGAACTCAGACCTTGTGGGGATGCCTGCTGGGGCAGGATGGGGCCAGGACACTGCACATGGGTGGCTTTTGGGGTGCAGGATGGCTGTAAGGTGGCCCAAAGGGTGCAGGATGGTTTCAGGACACATGGGGTGGCTCTGGAGCGATGGGTCCAGGGCATGTGGGGTGGCTCTGGAAGGGCACAGGGTGGGTCTAGGGCTGTGGAATGATGCAAAGGGCACAGGATGGGTGCAGAGCACATGGGGCAGGGCACCTGGGGTGGCCCTGGATGGGTCCTGGGCTGGGAGGTGGTTCTTGGGGCACAGAGTTGGTTCAGGGCACATGGGGTGGCCCTAGGGCAGGGTGGCTGCAGGTCTCACAGGCGTGTTGGGAGGGCAAGAGGTGGGTGTGGGTGGTGGGGGGACTGGGGCAGGAGCCCCCGGGGTCTCACAGCGCTGTGCTTGGGGCACAGGACTTCCTGGGGCAGGCGTTTGTGGCACTGGGGGAGGTGATCGGGTCCCAGCGGGGCCGCCTGGAGAGAGCCCTCACGTGAGTCCTGCCCCATGGTGGGGCAAGGCGGGGTCCTGCGCTATGTCCCCAGCCACCCGCCCCAGCTGGGACCCCTTCCTGCATGTCCCCCGCTGGGGACACTGGCCACACTGCTGACTGCCAGCCCTGTGGCATAAGCCCCAACTCCAAACCCCCCTCCTGCCTCTGTCCCATCTTTGTCCCCGTGCTGACCATGCACCTCTGGTCCCAGGGGGGTCCCGGGGAAGCGGTGTGGGACCATCCTGCTGTTGGCCGAGGAGCTGAGCAACTGCCGGGTGAGTGCCCGTGTCCCAGCAGCAGCAAGGTGGGGGCTGCATGGCCCCCGCAGTGCAGGCGGCTGCTGGGGCCAGGGGTAAGGAGGTGGCCAGCGGTGACGGTCCCCATCCCCAGGACATCGTCACGATGCAACTGTGCGCCAACAAGCTGGACAAGAAGGACTTCTTCGGAAAATCCGACCCCTTCCTCGTCTTCTATCGCAGCAATGAGGACGGCACGTGAGCGCCGGGCCTGGCGGGGCGGGCAGGGTGCCAGTGTTACCATACGGCACAACCCGACCCTTCCCTGTCAACACAGCTTCACCATCTGCCATAAGACAGAGGTGGTGAAGAACACACTCAACCCGGTGTGGCAGCCCTTCACCATCCCCGTGCGCGCCCTCTGCAATGGTGACTACGACCGGTACGGGGACAGGGATGGGGACAGGGGCAGCCGTGGGGCCAGAGCAGGGTATGAGCATCTTCTTTGTAGGTTTGGCCCCACAGCGACAGGCAGCTCAGAATTATGTCCTTATTCGTTTTTTCTTTTCTCTTTTGCAACCCAAATTACATAAAGGCATCCCCCTCCTTTCCAGGGCCCTCGCCCATGACCCAAATTTACCGCTTCCCTCTTGGCAGAGCCGTGAGCCAGGCTGGCAAGGCGGCTCTGCCGGCAGGCAGGGTGCTTGCTGCCGGGGTGCTGCAGGGCTGGGTGTCCCCAAGCTGGGGGTGCTGTGCCAGCCAGGCTGGCTGCTCACCATCCTCCCACCTTTACTTTCAGGACAGTGAAGATTGACGTGTACGACTGGGACCGGGACGGGAGGTGAGGCTGTGCCCGTGGAGTGGCGGGGGACGTCAGGGTGCCACTGCTGCTTCCTGGGGTGCCCCTCACTGGGGTGTCTGGCCATGCCAACCCTGTGTTCTTCCCGCAGCCACGATTTCATTGGGGAGTTCGCCACCAGCTACCGGGAGCTCTCCCGAGCACAGAGCCAGTTCACAGTGTATGAGGTAGGGTGGGGGAGCCAGGGCAAGGGGTCGGGGACACCCCACACCAGGGCCAACCCAGCCCTGCGCCCACAGGTGCTGAACCCCAGGAAGAAATGCAAGAAGAAGAAATATGTGAACTCCGGCACTGTGAGTGGGGCTGGGGTGCTCCTGGGGCTCCTGCCGGTGGACAGCTGGGTCTGACCCCACCACCGTGCCTGCCAAGGAGCAGGGGGTGCGGGTCTGACCTGCTCCCGTGCCCGCAGGTGACACTACTCTCCTTCTCCGTTGAGTCCGAGTTCACCTTTGTCGACTACATTCGGGGCGGGTGAGTGGGGGGCCAGGTGCCCCCTGGCTCCCAGAGACCCCCCCATGGGTGAGGGTCTTGGGGTCAGGACAGCAGTGACGGTGCAGGTGCAGCCTGGAGGTGACAATGGGGTGGTGGGGCTGGGGAGGGGGGAGGATGGCAAGCCTGGGCTGTGGGGTGGTGGCTGGGGAATGGGGGGACCCAGGTGATGGGTCCCGGGGGACACGCCACGCCGTGGGGCTGGCAGCCTCCCTCGCTCTCCCCTTAAGGACGCAGCTGAATTTCACTGTTGCCATTGACTTCACGGCCTCCAATGGTGAGTGTGGCCGGCGTCAGGGGGGGGTCCCTGTCACCACAGCCATGGGGCAGGTGCCAATGGGCGCTGTGCCGCAGGGATGCCATCGCAGCCCACCTCGCTGCACTACGCAAGCCCCTACCAGCTGAGCGCCTACGCCCTGGCGCTGAAGGCGGTGGGGGAGGTCATCCAGGACTACGACAGTGACAAGCTCTTCCCTGCCTACGGCTTTGGTGCCAAACTCCCACCCGATGGCAAGATCTCCCACCAGTTCCCCCTGGTGCGCTCTGGGATTGGGGGGGATCACTGGGGTGGGGGTGCACACAGCAGCTTGGCAGGGTGGGGAAGCAGCCGCCCCGACATCCCATAGACAAGGGGGGACACTGGGAGCCATGGTCACCCTCCAAGTGCCCGTTGCATCCTCCAGAACAACAACGTGGACAACCCCAGCTGTGCCGGCATCGAGGGCGTGCTGGAGTCCTACCTCCAGAGCCTGCGCACCGTCCAGCTCTACGGTCCCACCAACTTTGCCCCTGTCATCAACCAGGTGGCTGGGTGAGTGCCAGGGCAGTCTGTCCCCTTTGCTGTCTGCAAATGCCACCAGTCCCACAGCAGGGCCAGATGCCCTACACCGGTGGGGCTGCTGGAGGGAGCCCCATCCCCTTTCTCCACAGGGTGGCTGCCCAGGTGACCGACGGCTCGCAGTACCACGTCCTCCTCATCATCACCGACGGCGTCATCTCTGACATGCTGCAGACCAAGGAAGCCATTGTCACTGTGAGTGCACCCTCATTCCCCTGAGTTCACCCCACGCCAGGTGCTGCCCTCGCTGTCACTCCGCTTCTGCCCCACAGGCTTCTGCCTTGCCCATGTCCATCATCATCGTGGGAGTAGGTCCGGCTGAGTTTGAGGGTGAGTTGGGGCCTGGGGACACAGGGGGTGGGGGGCAGAAACACGGACTCTTCCTCCAGGATGCCTTTGGCATCTTGGAGGAAGGGACAGTGTATCTGTCCCCGGTGGCCACCCCACTGATGCTTGGTGATACCGGCTGTCACCCCCCAGCCATGGAGGAGCTGGATGGTGACGAGGTACGGGTGTCCTCCCGCGGACGCTACGCCGAGAGGGACATCGTACAGGTAACACTGGCACTGAGCCCAGTCTCACCACGAGCAAGAGATGCTCAGCCTCTTGCTGACCCCACGCAGCTGCAGTTTTGTTTCCAACGGGGCTGCAAACTTCTTTCCCTCAAAGTTCGTGCCGTTTCGGGATTACGTGGACGATTCGGGAAACCAGGTGCTGAGCATGGCCCGCCTGGCCAAGGATGTGCTGGCTGAGATCCCCGAGCAGCTCCTCTCCTACATGAAGACCCGGGACATCAAGCCTCGCCGGGCGGACCCCCAGTAGCTCCTCCGTGGGCTGTGAGGACGAGGACATGTCACCGTTCTCCTGCCGGGCCTCGGCCGTGGAGATGTGTCCCTGCAAGGGCAATACGGGGCCGCTGAGCGCGGCTGGGACCCTCCTGGCAGCAAAGCCTCGGGGCCGGACACCCCCAGCTGCCCGGCGGGCACAGCAGGGCTGGCCCAGGGGGTCCTGGCCCGATGCCCGGGCACAGGCTGTTGGGGTACGCCGTGTCCCGCCTCGGGTCCCGGCCCCAGGGAGGCGGCTGGGGCTGGGTGAGCACCGGGGGTCCCGGCGCCTTGGGGCAGCGGACATCACCCCGCTCCCGCCCGCGCCGCAGCCGGGCGCCGGTGCCCCGGTGCTGCCCTGCCTGTCCCCCGCCTGCCCCCTGCCCGGGGGGTGCCGGGGCTCGGCGAGTCTGTACCGCGCTACCGACTGTAAATAAACCGCTCGGACCGGACGCGCTGCTGCGCCGGGGCGGGGCTGCGGGCGGTGTCTGTGATTCGCGGCGGCAGATTCACCACCGTCGGCGCGGCGCGGCCCGAGCCCCACCGGCTTCCCCAGGGTCTCTCCGCTCCCAGCCGCTGCCTCTCGCCGCCTCTCTCCCCTTCCACCGTTGTTCCGCGCCCGCTGCCGCCGCCCGGCTCGGCCGTGCCGAAAGTGCGGTTGCTAAGGGCGGCGCGGCGCTTTACCCAGCGGCCGCCCCGCGCAAGGCGCCGCCGCAGTCTCCATTGTTGCGGCCCGGCCCGGGCCCGCCGCCGCCGCCGCCGCCGCCGCTGCTGCTGCCGCAGCCCATGGAGCCGCCGCCCGCGCCCGCCCGCTGAACACGGCCCTGGGGCCGGTGAGCGCGGCCGGAGGGAGGGAAGGAGGGAGAGAAGGGGAGGGCGGGCCGCCGGAGCCCGGGGAGGGGGCGGCGGGGCGGGGGGCTCGGCCTCGGCCTGGCCTCGCCTCAGCCCCCTCGGCCGCCCCCTCAGCCCCGCTCGGGCGGGCGACGCCATGGGCGTAGACTTCGACGTGAAGACTTTCTGCCACAACCTGCGGGCCACCAAACCCCCCTACGAGTGCCCGGTGGGCACCTGCCGCAAGATCTACAAGAGCTACAGCGGGATCGAGTACCACCTCTACCACTATGACCACGACAACCCCCCCCCGCCCCAGCACACCCCCCTGCGCAAGCACAAGAAGAAGGGGCGCCAGGCCCGCGCCGCCAACAAGCAGTCGCCCAACCCGTCCGAGACCTCCCAGTCACCGGGCCGGGAGGTGATGACCTACGCCCAGGCCCAGCGCATGGTGGAGGTGGATCTGCACGGCCGCGTCCATCGCATCAGCATCTTCGATAACCTCGACGTGGTATCCGAGGATGAGGAAGTGCCCGAGGAGGTGCCGGAGAATGGGAGCAATAAAGAGAACACGGAGACCCAGAGCGTCCCACCCAAGTCCGGCAAGCACAAGAACAAGGAGAAGCGCAAGGACTCCAACCACCATCACCACAACGCCTCGGCCGGCACCACCCCTAAGCTCCCCGAGGTGGTGTACCGGGAGCTGGAGCAGGACACCCCCGACGCGCCACCTCGCCCCACCTCTTACTACAGGTAATTGTCTGTGGCCGGGGCGCGAGGAGGCTCCCAGGCAGCTCTAGCTTGTTCCCTGGGTCTGGAGGCAGAATTGGCCCTGCTCTGTGCAGGCAGCTTGTCCATGGCTTGCGGAAGTGGGCTCTGTCTGCCTCACCCGAGTCCCATGGAGCTAGCCATGCCATGGCTCTGGACACTCTATCTGGCGTCACTCCCCGGTTTTGTGGGGGTCTGCACGCCTGCAGAGCACTCAGTCACAGTTTAGGTCATTGCCAGCAGTTGGATTGCTGTGTTTTTTTCCTTGCTGCGGTGGCGGGTACAGTTATAACAAAAAATGAATGCGTCCTCCTGCTTTCTCCACCACTCTTCAGAGATGTGCTGGGACAGCTGTAGAGCCCCCCAGCACCAAGGTTTACCCCTAAGATATGTTTTCTTGCAGACTTAATGTATCTTTGTTGTCCTACGGTTTTCTCATGTGTAGTTTGGCGAGTGCAGTGGCCCAAAGTAGTGCCTCAAGCAGGCAGTTAATACGGAACCGAAGTCAGGCTTTTGCAGCCACCCTTGCCATCCTAGTGGCTATGCACCCTGAGAAAGTGGCACTGTGTTCCAGGGACAGGATAACGACATTTGCTGCCAGAATGTTAGAAAGTAAACCTCCCCCTGAGGGTTCCAGCTCTTTGCTCTCTAAATAATACCCCTTATCCACAACTGGGAGTGAAAGAGAAGAGGGCGCAGCTGCCCTTGCCGGAATTAACGAAACATGGTGCCTCCATGCCTGGTTGTTATCATGTCTTGGGCAGAGGCCACCGTCTCCAGAGCATCTGGCACCTGCTTGGTGACTCGTGCAGGCTCCCATCCTGTGCTAATGAGTCCCCAGGGCCCATACCTTGCCCGTTAGATGAGCACTATTTTGTGTCATGCCCAGTGCGCTCTTGTGCCACTGCGCTGCTCAGGGTGCGGCAGCACCTCCCGCTTCTGCACGTTCCTGCCTTGTCCCTGTTTTTTTATTTTGACTTATGGCTTGGCGGTAATGTTTAAACATTCCCTCAGCCACGGCCCGTGGGAGTTGGAGTTCAGCAGCTCCGAGACCCCGCTGGCTGTCCCCTCACCCTCCTGTACCGTCCTTCCAGGTACATCGAGAAGTCGGCAGAGGAGCTGGATGAGGAGGTGGAGTACGACATGGACGAGGAAGATTACATCTGGCTGGACATCATGAATGAGCGGCGGAAGGACGAAGGCGTGAGCCCCATTCCTCAGGAGATCTTTGAGTACCTGATGGACCGGCTGGAGAAGGAATCCTACTTTGAGAGCCACAACAAGGGGGATCCAAACGCCTTGGTGGATGAGGACGCTGTCTGTTGCATCTGCAACGACGGGGAGTGCCAGAACAGCAACGTCATCCTCTTCTGCGACATGTGCAACCTGGCTGTGCATCAGGAGTGCTACGGGGTGCCCTACATCCCGGAGGGACAGTGGCTCTGCAGACGGTGCCTGCAGTCACCCTCACGAGCTGTGGACTGTGCCCTCTGCCCCAACAAGGGAGGGGCCTTCAAGCAGACGGACGATGGGCGCTGGGCACACGTGGTCTGTGCCCTCTGGATCCCGGAGGTGTGCTTTGCCAACACTGTCTTCTTGGAGCCCATCGACAGCATCGAGCACATCCCGCCCGCGCGCTGGAAGCTGACCTGTTACATTTGCAAGCAGCGCGGCTCCGGGGCTTGCATCCAGTGTCACAAAGCCAACTGCTACACCGCCTTCCATGTCACCTGTGCCCAGCAGGCCGGGCTGTACATGAAGATGGAGCCCGTCCGGGAGACGGGGGCCAATGGTACCTCCTTCAGCGTGCGCAAAACCGCCTACTGCGACATCCACACGCCACCAGGCTCTGTGCGCAGGCTTCCCGCCCTCTCCCACAGCGAGGGGGAAGAGGAGGACGAGGAGGAGGAGGAGGAAGGGAAGGGCTGGAGCTCTGAGAAAGTGAAAAAAGCAAAGGCCAAGTCTAGGATCAAGATGAAGAAGGCGCGGAAGATCCTGGCAGAGAAACGAGCCGCGGCACCCGTGGTTTCTGTGCCCTGCATCCCCCCGCACAGGTACAACCCATCGCTCTCCCTTGGTTGTAGAGAAACTTGTCCCCTTCTTTGTGCCTCATGTCCTGTTTTCCAAGAGGGCGTTATGTTCTTCCTCTCCTTAGCTTTTCACACACGTACTTTTCACTTTATTCTTGCAAGGGGCTGTTGGTGGTTTCCTCTGAGAGTCCTGCTGAGAGGCAGAGCGATGCTCTGCCCTACAAAGGTGTCTGGGCCCTCAGCGGGGCAGGAAATCACTGCCGTTAGTTTAACAGCAGAGAATGAACTTGGCCAGATGCGTCAGGAAGCAGCTGGGGGTTCCCAGCGCTCCTTTCCTGTCGCACTGACCTCAGGCGCCGCAGTAAATGGAGGAGGGAAGAGGGGGCTGCTTTCCTTTCTGACCAGGTTTGTTTTCTCCCAGGGCCATGCTGGGGGAAAGACGGACGGTCCTGCTGGGAGGTGTGGGAGTGATTCAGGGCTGGGAAATGGGCTAACTCACGGCTGTTTGGGCTCTGGAGTGGAGATGTCTCGTATCTGGCTCCCCGGGGGATCCCTATGCCTGCCGAGCACAGCTCATCCATCCCAGCGGCTGCTTGCCCCTCCCTGGGCTTCCTCAGCCTTTTGTGCAGCTGGTCATGAAACAAGAGCACCTAAGAGCCTTGCCAGAATTTGTCAGATGGGTTTATAACTCTGAGTGTCCTTGGCAGCGTGCAAAAGCACGTAGAAGCATCTTAGGGTGGTTTTGTATCTTGCCATCGCTCTGCAGGAGGCGTTGCGTGGTCGAAGTGCAGGTTGGGCACAGAAAGTTTGCTTTTGTGGTTGTGAACCCCCACCCCTGCGCTGCCGAGCTAGTCTTCTCCCTGCAGTGGGACGTACCGGGGCTGTAACCCCGTGGAGCCCCAGCACTATGCCTGCCAGTGTGCTGAGCTGTGACACTGCAGGGACATGGGACTGCTGCTTCCCCGCAGCCCCGCGAGGCTCCTGCACGGTCAGAGGGGAGCACGCAGGAGCCACTGGTTTTGCTCTCCGGGCAGCATTCTGGTGACTTGTATAGGCAGGTCCCTGCTCCGTGGCTGCTGGCTTTTTGCCACGGTCTGTACATGTCCTAGTCGTGTGTTTTTGCTCACTTAGGGCTCGCTCTGTAGCTGTAGCCTCATTTCTCGTGTGTGGACGCGTCGGCAGGCAATTTGTAGGCTCTTGCTGCTATCGTTGTGCTTGCAGCAAAACCCACACTGAGCTAGAAGCTGTTAACCTCTCCCCAGGCCTTCCTGTTGGGATTAATTATTCTTTAAGGGTTGTTGCCAGAATGCCAAATGTCTTCCTGTGGGAGCTGCGCTTGGCCAGCGATGCCACACGAGGTGTCTCTCCTCAGCCTCTGCAGCTGAGGCTGGTGCAGGTTGGGTCACCTCCTGCAAAGAGCTGTCCCTGTGGGATGTGGAGCGTTTTTCCCTGCAGCTCCCCACTCACAGGACATCTCTGGCCTTGGCTGGACGAGGCTGTCCCAGCCCCTCCAGACTTTCTGCTGTTGCAGAGTAGGAAAATTCCTTCTCTGGTGTTTTGGGCTATTTAGGGTAGTCCTTCGTTAGCTGGGGTAGGAGCTCTGTTGCGCTCCTGCTTCCTATCCCCTCATCACGCTTTGCCAGGTTTGGTTGAGTTATGGGCTCCCTGAGGCTCGGATTTCTCTGGTAACACTTGTCCAGGGCCTTTGTCACTGGGGGTGGCCCTCAGCTGGGTAAATCACGGTTTTGGGATAGCAGCGTCGTAACGCTCACGGTCTTGTGGACTGTGGAAGCTGTTAAAGGTCCAGCTGCTGATGTGGCTGTGTTGCACCCCGGCCTGGCACAGCCTACCCCAAAACTTGGCAGGAGATGGAAAGGAAAAGTCTGGTTTGGAGAGGCAAGGCTGGATGTTTCCTGGCATCCTCCATCGTGGTTGTCTCAAGGGTGCTTCTGCCCCACATGAGTTGGTGTTACGGAAATTCCTGCTGTGGGAGAGCTGCTCAGCTGCTCCCAGGTGGCCTCGGTGCCCCCCAGGCAGGGCTTCCCCCACAGCGGCCAGGCTTGCTGTGCTGATGGGCTCTGTGGTTCCTCTCCCTTCCTCAGGCTCAGTAAGATTACAAACCGTTTAACCATCCAGAGGAAAAGCCAGTTCATGCAGCGGCTGCACAGCTACTGGACTCTGAAGAGACAGTCCCGCAATGGTGTCCCTCTGCTCCGCCGCCTTCAGACACACTTGCAGTCACAAAGAAACTGCGACCAGGTAAGGGCTGCTTGGTGAGGGGCTGCGCGTGTGCTTCCTGCGCCCGCGGAGCTGTGTGCTCAGAGCCTTTGCTGCATGTGGTGCCTGCAGGTGCAGAAGTGGGGCCAGGGGATGAGGGAAGGGCAGCCCCAGCTGCTTTTGCTGCTTCACCTTCTCCTCTGCTCTCAGCATTCAGAGATTTGCCAGGCGGTGATGCCGCTGGCAGCCTGCCCTGGGGAGGGAATCCTGCCCTCTCACGCTGCCACGCAGAAGTTAGCTCCTTCCTCGTGCCCACATTTAGCGGGTGGCAATGGCAAATCTGTCCAAAATGGCTCTAGCCTGAGGCTGCTGTGTCAGTGGGTGTTGAGAGAGATGGCCGGAGATCTCCAGAAACAGCTTGGAAGGAAACAAGGCCTCCCTTCCAGTTTCTGAAACAGCTCCAGGAGCACTCCCTGGGAGTGCTGCTTCCAGCCCACTGTCTGCCTCAGCGCTTAGTCAGTGCTTCACAGATGTGAAGTCCCTGGTGCCAGAGAGGAAGATTTTTCTTCTGGCTCCACGTCTGAGCTCTAAATCTTTCTTTCTGAGCCCTTTGAAGACATTGACCAAGCTGGGGTTTCTCCTGCTGTTGCCCCGTCTCATTTTTATTTGCTGGAGAAGAGTCGAGGCTGCTTCTGCTCACCTTTGGCTATGGCAGAAAAAAGTTGGCATTTTTTTATGCTCCAGAAGTGAAAGCAACTAGAGCCGTGTTCCGTTTTTGCCCTGTTGCCCTTTGCCGGAGCTGAGTAGCAGCACAGACCTCGGTGTTGTTGATCTGTGCTCTTGGGTAGCCTCAGGTAGTTGGTTGTGTTAGGCAGAGTGTTTTTGGAGGACATCTGCCTCCCGGCATCCCGAGGGCTTGTGCCAAGGAGCAGATATTCAGCTCTGGCCAGAGGTCTGACTGTTTCTGAGTCACCTGCCTCGGTTACAACAAGGGAACCGGGACCTTCGCTGAACCAGTGGGTCAGGCATGCCAGTTCCCTGTGCCAGGGAAGACCTGTGGCACGCGGTCAGGAAGGTGGAGACAGGAACACGTCTCCTGTCAGCTCATGGTCTCTGATGTTCCTGCAGAGAGACACTGAGGATAAGAACTGGGCCCTGAAGGAGCAGCTGAAGTCATGGCAGCGCCTCCGCCATGACCTAGAGCGCGCGCGCTTGCTGGTGGAGCTGATACGCAAGCGGGAGAAGCTCAAGAGAGAGACGGTAACGGTTGTTTGCTCCTCCTTGGGGAGCTGGTGGGGTGGGCATGAGTGTGGCCTTGTTAGAGCTGGTGCTGGGGTCCCCTCGGCCATGCTGTCCCCTACCTGGTGGCTCTGAGCAACGGTGGCTGCTCTGCAAGGCTGAGGTGGGACGCGCAGGTGCTGGAGCTGGTGTTGCACCTCTGCAGTCCCTGTCCCTGGCTCAAGCAGAGCTGTTGCTGTCCCGCAGGGCTGTGCCACTGCTCCCTGGGGACTGTCCCCACCACCTGGCTCCTGGGCTGGGGGCTTAGCCCCGCTTTGTCCCTCTGTTTCAGATCAAAGTGCAGCAGGTGGCACTGGAAATGCAGCTGACCCCCTTCCTCATCCTCCTCCGCAAGACACTCGAGCAGCTGCAGGAGAAAGACACGGGCAACATCTTCAGCGAGCCAGTCCCTCTGTCTGAGGTAACAGAAATCTGCGAAGTAAGAACCCCCTCCCCCAGATTTCTGCTTTACTCAAACTCGTCCCTTGCCCGTGCCAAGGGCTGTCCAGGGCACCCTCTGGTCCGGAATCTCCCCTGGGCAGCCTGGTACAGGCTGGTGCATCCCGGCACCTCTCACCCAAGAGGGGTGTGTGGTGATGCCCCTCCCAGGCGAGCTGAGTGTGGAACAGCTGAGCTGGTGCTGACTGGGAGCGCTCGGCTCCTCCTCTGCGCCTGGTGCTGGTGACTCCCCAGTGTCTGTGGGCGGCTGGGGATCAGCCCTTGGCAGGTGGCACGTTCTTCCCTGTCCTCTCCTGAAAGCCCCTGTGTGGTGACAAACTGAACACAGCACAGAAACGGGTTTGACCCCCAGACTGTCATGGCTGGGGGCGAGGGAAATGATTCCTGCGACTGTCATTGAGTCCTTGTCTGGGGAGAGGGAGAGAGACCATGCTGGCTTTGCGCGGCTCTGGCAGCAGGTCGGCATGAAGGTGTCTCAGCAGAGTTGGGCCAGAAGGCTGCGTGGTCCCACCTGCCACCCGACGGTTCTGTTTTACCTGTCTGCACTCGCCCTTGTCTCTGGGGACTGTGTTTGCGGCTTCCTCCCCTGGGGAATGCCCTGTAGCATACTGGATCCCAGGAGGAGAGAATGGGACACTGGCATGTGCGTTGGAGCCATAAAAATGCTTCCGAGCGTGTCTCTGCTCTAATGGGCTGAACGCAGCACATGGGCTCCCCAGTCTGGAGACATTCCTCAAGCTGCAAAAGCAGTTGGCAGTCCCCAGTGTGCGTTTGGGCAAAACGCAGGGAGCGATACCCTATTCCTCTAACAATTTTTCTCGGAGCAGGTAACACTAACTGACGGCTCCCGCGCTCTTAGCTCTGGCACTTTTCCTCACGCAGGTCCCAGACTACCTGGATCACATCAAGAAGCCGATGGATTTCCAGACGATGAAACAAAACCTGGAAGCCTATCGCTATCTGAATTTCGATGACTTTGAGGAGGATTTCAACCTGATTATCAACAACTGTTTGAAATACAATGCCAAAGACACAATCTTCTACCGGGCAGCCATCCGTCTGCGGGAGCAGGGAGGTGCCGTTCTCCGGCAGGCTCGCCGGCAGGCCGAGAAGATGGGCATTGACTTTGAGACAGGCATGCACTTCCCCCACTGTGTTACAGTGGAGGAGGCGCAGGTCCAAGACATTGAGGATGGTGGGTACTTGTCCCTCGTCCTGGGGTACGAGGGCGGCTCGGAAGTGATGCCTAGGCAGAGTCAGGGCACCCGGGCAGTGGGGAGTGCCGCCAGGAACAGCTTGTCTGGGAAGGATCCTTTTATGGTGCCCCTCGCCTTGCTCCAGCACAGGATGGGCTCAGTCGGGGGAATTTCCCCGCTCTGTAAGGTTTCAGGATCCCTTTGTCTCTTGTTCTTCCTGTTAGAATCATAGAATCATTTTGGTTGGAAGAGACCCTCAAGATCTTTGAGTTCAAACGTTAAACCAACCCTGGCACTACCCCATGTCCCTGCGAACCTCATCTCCGTGTCTGTTTAACCCCTCCAGGGATGGTGACTCCACCACTGCCCTGGGCAGCCTGTTCCAATGCCTGACAACCCTTTCCAGGAAGAAATTTTTCCCAATATCCAATCTAAAACTCTCCTGACACAACCCTATTTGTTTTTCCTTGCTGTCTCCTTGCCCCAGCCCATGGGAACCCTGGTATTCTCCAAGCTGCTGCTCAGCCTGCCTTCCCCAGCAATCCCAACTGGCTTGCTTCCCACAGGGCTCCTTCTCCAGGTCTTCTAGGGTAACTTCCTACATTCGCAGGTGTTTGGTACCGTGTCAGCTACTTCCCTCCTGCAGGAAACCTGGATTGCCCCGTGCCCTTTCACGTAGAGGAGCTCCAAAGAGTTCCCGATTTCTGTCATCCATCTGCTTCTCTTTGTTCCTCCAGAAGACGTGCGGCTGCTGCTCTCAGAGAATCAGAAGCACCTGCCCTTGGAGGAGCAGCTGAAGATCCTGCTGGAGCGGCTGGACGAGGTCAATGCTGGCAAACAGAGCATTGGACGGTCCCGCCGGGCCAAGATGATCAAGAAGGAGATCACGGTCCTGCGGCGGAAACTGGCTCACCCGCGGGACCTGGGCCGGGATGGGCTGGAGCGGCACAGCTCCTCTGCCAGAGGCGTCCTGCAGTCGCACAACCCCTGCGAGAAGGATCTGCAGACAGACAGCGCTGCGGAGGAGAGCAGCAGCCAGGAAACTGGCAAAGGTACCTCCAAAATACTGCCAGTTTTGGGGAGCAGTGGAGAACCTCCTCTGGAGAGGCTGGCTGGGAGGCTCCTGAGGCAGGAGGGCTGTGCGGGGGTCCCTTGTTTCCCATGGTGCCTCCTTGTGGGGGTGGGTGCAGAGTTACAATGTCTGCACCTCCCTGTGCTCCCTCCCAGCGTGCCCACCCGAGGATGGTGCCCCGTGGGCAGTTTGTAGTGAGCCGTGTCCACCAAGCTGGGAGGATCAGCAGCCGAAGGAGGCCGCCTTGGCACTGGGAAGAGCCGCAACCTCGTCTGCGTTTGGCTCTGGGGAGTGTTGGTGGGGTGAGCTCGCCTCCTGTGCGGCTGTGGAACTGGATGTCGTTCCAGAGACTGAGAGTCCCAGCTGTGCCATGTGGGGTGTGATGTGGATTGTATCCTTCTGCCACACTGCCCGCTCTCTCTCGGGGTGTTACGGAGCAGTCTCTGCTTGTGGACACAGGACGAGTTGCACTGACAGCCGAGCCCCAGGCGCTCTCCCGGGGCTGGGAGCCGAACATGGGGCAGCCGGCAGCTCCTTGGGCTCCTGGATGGAGATGCTGAGCTGGGCTGCGTGGGGAGTGCAGCCAGAGCTCCGGGCAGAGCTGCCAGCTGTCACTGGGGGATTGTCACCTCTGCAGCCCAGTCCTGTCCCACTAAGCACTGGGAAGAGTGGGCTCTTCTGCAAGCAGGCAATATTTTAGGGCCTTTGTCTTTCAAGGGTGCAGTGGAGCTTCTCAGCTGCTGCGTGTCATGGGAAATGTTTATTCCTGCTGCCTGCTCATGCCTTGTGTTTCTGTGAGGTTGCTGCCTGGGAAAAACGAGCATCTCTGGCTGGCAGGGTGTTCTTTAATGTTCCCATCTTGCTTTTGCTGTCAGCAGACCAGATAGTTTGACCCCACCAGCACAGACATGGCAAAGCTCGGAATGGAGGATCTTCTGAGGCAGATCCTGAGAAACCGAAGCTGTTCTTGGTGTTGCTGTTGTGTGGTCCCTGTCGGGTCCCGTGGGCTGCAGCCGATGCCTTCTCCTTTCCCTTCCAGGTCTGGGTCCCAATTCTTCTTCCACCCCAGCACACGAGGTTGGCAGGAGGACCTCGGTGCTCTTCTCCAAGAAGAACCCTAAAACTGCAGGCCCTCCAAAACGTCCAGGACGTCCCCCAAAGAATCGAGACAGCCAGATCACTCCCGGGCATGGGAACAGCCCCATTGGACCCCCCCAGCTCCCAATCATGGAGTCCTCCCAGCGGCAGCGGAAGCGAGGGCGAAGCCCACGCCCCAGCTCCAGCTCGGACAGCGACAGTGATAAATCCACTGAAGACGCTCCCATGGGTGGGTGTGGGGGCTCCCCCGGTGCAGCCAGGTGCATGGCGGGATCCCCACAGTTGTAACTCCTGGTGGGGTGTTTTTTGCAGATCTGCCAGCCAACGGTTTCAGCAGTGGGAACCAGCCAGTGAAGAAGAGCTTCCTGGTGTACCGCAATGACTGCAATCTGCCCCGGAGCAGCTCCGACTCGGAGTCCAGCAGCAGCAGCAGCAGCAGTGCTGCCTCGGACCGAACCAGGTACCGTGCCTGGCGCCAGTACCGCTGGTGCTGCCCAGCGTGGCTGTGGCTGGGTCTTGGTCTGGAGCCTGCATGGTGGTGCCCGTCTTGTTCACCCTCCTGCAGCCCAGCTGCTGTTAACCATAGAAAGCTGTGGGTTTTGTCCCTTTTTTTAATGTAAAAGCTAAAGGTGTGAGTGTGCAGCAAAGGGGCTGGCAGGGAGCACAAGCCGGGCACAGACTGAAACACAGGAGGTTCCCTCTAAACATGAGGAGAAACTTCTTTCCTTTGAAGTGCCAGAGCCCTGGAACAGACTGCCCAGAGTGGCTGTGGAGTCTCCTTTTCTGGAGACATGCAAAACCTGACTGGATGCGATCCTGTGTGATCTGCTCTGGTGAACCTGCTTTAGCAGGTGGGTTGGACTGGATAATCTCCAGAGGTCCCATCCAGCCCCAACCAGTCTGTGATTCTGTGATTCCCTCCTGGCACACGGCTGCTCTGGCCCTTCCAGCAGCCGACTCCAGCAGGTTCCTGCCTGCAGCGCTGATCGGTATCAGTGCGCGACTTCTGTGTTCTCCCGGGTGACAACGGGTGAGGGTCCGGCTGGTGCCCGGGCAGAAGCACCATCCCGCTGTTCTCTGCCGAGTCCTTCCCAGTGCCAAGGCCGGTGATCGGAGCCCACGAGCCCTGGTGTCCCACCAGGCTGGTCCTCTCAAAAGCGGTTTCTGGAAGCTCAGTGGCTCCTACCGCCAGCCCCACTCCTTCTCTCCACAGCACAACACCCTCCAAGCAAGGCCGAGGGAAACCCTCCTTCTCCCGAGTGAACTTCCCTGAGGACAGCAGCGAGGACACGTCAGGGACGGAGAATGAGTCCTACTCCGTGGGCACAGGGCGAGGCGTGGGGCACAGCAGTAAGTACCACAGCAGTAAGTACCATGGCCGTACCACCACGTGCCTGGTGGGTGCTGTCACCCAGGGAGGACGCAGCTGACCCCCCTGTCTCCTCTCCTCCGGCACAGTGGTGCGCAAGGGCCTGGGCCGCGGAGCAGGGTGGCTCTCGGAGGATGAGGATTCCTCCCTGGACGCCCTGGACCTGGTGTGGGCCAAGTGCCGGGGTTACCCCTCCTACCCGGCACTGGTGAGTACCGCTGGCTGTCAGGGCATCCAAAACCCACGTCCCCCCTCCCACAGAGCTGTGCTTGGGGTCTTTGTTCCCCACTCAGCCCTCCCCTGCTCTCCCGGCAGATCATCGACCCCAAGATGCCGCGGGAAGGCATGTTCCACCACGGCGTCCCCATCCCCGTGCCCCCCTTGGAGGTGCTGAAGCTGGGGGAGCAGATGACTCAGGAAGCCCGCGAGCACCTCTACCTTGTCCTGTTCTTCGACAACAAGCGCACTTGGTAAGGCCGGGGCGCACGGGGCGGGGTTGGTTTATGGGGTGTGTGGGGGTGTCTGGAGACGATTGTAACCCTCAAACGAGGTGGCCCCCTGCTCCCCGCAGGCAGTGGTTACCCCGGACGAAGCTGGTTCCTCTGGGGGTGAACCAAGACCTGGACAAGGAGAAGATGTTGGAGGGTCGCAAGTCCAACATCCGCAAGTCGGTGCAGATCGCGTACCACCGCGCCATGCAGCACCGCAGCAAGGTGCAGGGCGAGCAGAGCAGCGACTCCAGCGAGAGCGACTGAGCCCCCGCCACGGCCGCTCCCCGCGATCTCAGGGCAAACGGGGCTCGGGGACCCCCCCGTGCAGCTGGTCTGCACCCCCCGGGAACGGGCAGCGGGAGGATGGGGGGGCCGGTTCCCCCCCGGCTCCCCCGTTCCCGGTGCCCGCTCCCCCCGCCCGCGGCTCCCCGGGATGTTCTGCCCAGTCCCCGCCCCCCCGGCCGGCCCCCGCGCTCGGACGTTGTTTGTATTTATTTTGAAGGAAGAAAAAAAAAATCTATTGATTCTTAGAAAAATAAACCTCCGCTGCGGAGCCGCGGCCGCTGCGGGCGGGGGGCGGACACGTGTGGGCGCCGCCGGACCCGCGCTTCCGGGGTGGAGCGGGCCGCCGGCCGGAAGTTGGGCTAGAGCGTCGCCGGCGCGCCGCGGGAGCGGGTGTGCGCTCTGCTCGGAGGGGAACTCTATGGTGGGGGAGCGGCGGGGCCGCGGTGTGGGGCTTTGGGGGGCGGGGGGGCCAGGCTGGGGCCGTGGGGCAGGAGGGGCTGCCCCGCGGCAGCTCCGGGGGCGGAGGGGAGTTTTGGGGCTGGGGGGCAGGCGGTACCTGACCGCCCCGCCTCCGTGGGGCAGGGCGGGCACAGCCGGTCCCCGCCGCGCCCCCCATGAAGCTGCGGGACGTCCCGTCCGCC
The DNA here is from genome assembly GCF_036013445.1 of Caloenas nicobarica. Classification (NCBI taxonomy): domain Eukaryota; kingdom Metazoa; phylum Chordata; class Aves; order Columbiformes; family Columbidae; genus Caloenas; species Caloenas nicobarica. Next base: position 18,280,437 of record NC_088255.1, on the reverse strand, counting down.
TGCCCGCGGCTCTGGCGGTCCCTGCCCGTCCCGTCGGCCGAGCTGCGCCTGGACCTGGTGCTGTCGTCGGGACAGACGTTCCGGTGAGACCCCCGGGGGTGTCCGCCCCGCCACGGCCGAGCCCGGCGCGGTCAGAGCCGGTCCCGACGCTCCGGTGTGCGGCAGGTGGTGGGAGAGCAGCCCCGGGGCCTGGACGGGGGTGCTGGGGGGGCGCGTCTGGACGCTGCGGCAGGAGCGGGACCGGCTCTGGTACACGGTGTACGAGGAGGAGGAGGAGGAGGATGGGGACGCGTGTCCCACCGGGGCGGCGGAGCCGGACGGTGCCGAGCCGGAGCGGATCCTGCGCGACTACTTCCAGCTGGACGTGGGGCTGCCAGCCCTGTACCGCGCCTGGGGGGCGGCCGACCCCCTCTTCCGAAAAGTGGCCAAGGACTTCCCAGGTGAGGTTGCCCCACGGGGAACGTCCGCGGCACCCGCCCGGCGTCCCCTCACCACGTCCCGCTGGCAGGGGTGCGGGTGCTGCGGCAGGACCCCGTGGAGTGCCTGCTCTCCTTCATCTGCACCTCCAACAACCACATCTCCCGCATCACTGCCATGATCGAGCGTCTCTGCTGCACCTTCGGCCGCCGCCTCTGCCACCTCGACGCCCGTCCCGTCCACGCCTTCCCGTCCCTCTCGGCGCTCGCAGGTCCGCCATCGTCCCGCCGTCACCGCCAGGGCCTCGTCTGCGCCCGCCCACGTGCCCCCACTGTCCCCCGCAGGTGCTGATGCCGAGGCCCGGCTGCGGGCGCTGGGCTTCGGGTACCGGGCCAAATTCGTCAGTGGGAGCGCGCGGGCCATTGCCGAGGGGCTCGGAGCCGAGGGGCTGTGCCGGCTGCGCGCCGTGCCCTACGCCGAGGCCAGGAGGGTGCTGTGCGCCCTGCCCGGCGTGGGCACCAAGGTGGGTGCTGGGATGGGGGGCATGAGGAGCACGGACGGTGGCGGGGGCTGACGGCGCTGCCCGGCCGCAGGTCGCCGACTGCGTGTGCCTGATGGCGCTGGACAAGGCGGAGGCCGTGCCGGTGGACACCCATGTCTGGCGCATCGCGCAGCAGCGCTACGGCGCAGTGCTGGGCGGCAGGAGCCTGACCCTCCGCGCCCACCAGGAGATTGGTGAGGGCCGGGCCCTGATGTGGGACCCCCCAGGATGGGGACGATGCCCCTCGTGCTGACCCTCTCTCTGCAGGCGATTTCTTCCGCGGGCTGTGGGGCCCCCGTGCTGGCTGGGCGCAGGCGGTGAGTACCCCCTCCTGGGCATCCCGGGGCTCAGCCTGTGCCCCCAGCCATGCCCACCCGCTGCCTCTCCCTACGCCAGGTCCTGTTCTGCGCCGACCTCCGCAAGGGCCAGGAGCCGGGCAGCCGGGGTCGCGCCAGGGGAGGCCGAGGCCGGGACAGCCGCGGGGACGGGCCCCCCTAGGTACACCCCAAGAGGGACAGAACCCCTGGGTCAGTGGCTGGGGGGAATCACTGGAACCGTTCCCAGCCTGGGATGTGCGGGGGTCCCTGCCCGCTGTGTGCCTAGGGGGAGCTGCTACCCTGGGCATTAGGGATGAGGAGGGTCAGGGCTGTCCCCCCCACCCACGGCAGGGCAGAGCCGAGCGGTGTTGGCCTGTTGTCTTTATTACAAGCAATAAAATAGAAACATCCATTTGGAAAATTCTCCTTGAACATGCTGGGGAGGGGGGTGGGCAGTGCTGGGGCAGGTGTGGGGTGGAGGGAGGGGTGTGGGAGGGGGCTCGGGACACCGCCCCGAGCTGGGGGAGTCCTGGGGGCTGCCCCTGCCCCGATGCAGAGCTCAGCTGCGAGCCTGCGGCGGGGGCAGCCCCACACACCCAGGGCGAGCAGGGCAGGGTGCCCCCAAACCGGCCCCCCTGGCTCCAGCACAGCAGGGCCCCCACCCCACGCTGTGCCCACAGGAGGGCTGGGACCCCCGGCCCCCCCAGGCTGTGGCCGTGTGGGGCTGTGCTCAGTCTGGGGCAAGTCGCTGAGCTCTGCTCCTGGGCAGGTGCCCACAGTCTGACCCTGCGGGGAGCAGAAGGGTGAGAGCCTGGCGGCAGCGCTGGGGGTGCAGGATGAGGACTGGGGGGTCAGAACTCACCGTTGCTGGTGCCCCCTCCCAGCCGCTCGCCGGGGCTGGTGGGAGTCGTCTGCCCGGGGCCCTCCTGGCTGGTTCCCAGCTGCAGCTTCCGCATGTGTCTCACCACCGCCGTGGCGTTGAAGGCTTGCTGCCGAACCCAGAGCGTTTGTCACTCGGCACAGGGTGCCCCCTGCGCCCCCCCGACACCCCCTGCACACCCCCCAACATCCCCTGCACCCCCCTGACACCCCTGTATCCTCCCGGCACCCTACGCTCACCTTCCACTTGCTCTTTGCAAAGTTTTTCTTGATCTGCTCACTCACAGACTGGTGGATGTTCTTGTCCAGGGCTGTGTCCCCAGCAATCCTGAGGTGAGAAGGGGGTCAGTGGGGCCCCCCCTGCCCCATGGCTGCTGTGGGTTGAACTGAGGGGGGGTGCAAATGGTGGCAGGTCCCCCCTTACCAGGGATGCTGCAGGGCTTGCTCACAAGTGAAGCGCTTGCCGGGGTCTTTCTCCATCAGGTGCTGGATGAAGTCCTTGGCTGGGACGGGGTGTGGAGAAGCCGTGAGCACCTGCACCCACCGCCCCAGCCCCGGCTATCGTGACACGGCACCGGTGTCCAAGCCCTGGTGGCCCCGGCTCACCTGAGTCCGAGATGTCGTCCCAGTAGGGCGAGTCAAACTCGTACTCGGCCCGCAGGATCTGCTCAAAGAGCTTGGCGTCGTTCTCGTCGTAGAAAGGGGGGTAACCGCAGAGCCTGGGGGATGGCAGAGATGGGGACGCTCACCTCGGGTGACACCAGGGGGCTGGTCCCCTGCGGAGGGGAGGGGGGTAGGCGGGGGGGTACGTACAGGATGTAGGCGATGACCCCAATGGACCAGCAATCCACTGCCTTGCTGTAGGGCTTCTGTGCCAGCACCTCAGGAGCTGGGGGGGACAACAGGGGTGAGGAGGGACCCCCAACCCCAGGGGAGGACCCCAACCCTGCACCCAGGGCGGCAGCAGCCCACAGCAGGTGCTCACCCACGTAGCCGGGGGTGCCGCAGGCCGTGGACATGACGCTGCCGCAGCCCTCGATCTTGGACAGCCCGAAGTCGCTGATCATGATCTTGGAGTCCTCGTCCAGGCTGTAATAGAGCAGGTTCTCGGGCTGCGGGGACGGGGGGGTCAGGGAGGGGTGACGCCGGGGTCCCCTCCCACCCCCACGATGAGGGACTGTGTGTGTGCGTGTGTCCCCGGCCACCACTCACCTTCAGGTCACGGTGGACGATGCCCATGTCGTGCAGGTACTTGACGGCGTCGAGGATCTGCCGGATCAGGGCACTGGCATCCCGCTCGGTGTAGAAGCCCTTCTCCACGATGCGGTCGAAGAGCTCCCCCCCCGAGACCCTGCCGGGACGGGCAGTACCAGTCAGCATGGCCCCCCCGGACCCCCTCGGGCCCCCCTGGACCCTCGATGTCACTCACAGCTGCATGATGAGGTAGAGGTGGGTGCCGCTCTCGTAGATGTCATCCAAGGCCACAATATTCGGGTGCTTGATCCTGTGGCGGGGTGAGGCACAGGGGGGTGAGGGGGTTCCCAGCGCCCCCCACCCCAGCCCCCACCGGACAGGGAGCAGCCAGGCTCGGCCCCACGGGGCATCACGCGCTGCCGGCTATTTTGGGCGCTGCCGATAACACCCGGTGATGGGTGCTGGCAGCGGGGAGCCGTGCCGGTTGCTTGTGCAGGGTGGGGCGTGCAGAATGGGACCCCCCACCCTCGCGCCAGGCCAGTCCCTACTTGTGGAGCACGGCGATCTCGTTCTCGATGCTGGTCTCCTTCCCCTCCAGCGCCTTCTTGGCGATGCACTTGATGGCCACCAGCTTCCGCGTCGTCTTCTCCTCCGCCAGGACCACCTCGGAGAAGGCCCCCCTGGGGAGGGTGAGGGGTGAGGGGGGCAGAGGGTGCCGCTGGCCGGGGCTGCTGCCGCCGTGCCGTCATCGCCATGGCAACGGGCAGAAAGTCCAGCTATTTATAGGAGAAAAGCGAGCAGGAGCCGCCCGTGGGGACAGCCGGATGTGGCCGAGGAGGGGGTGCCCGGCACCCCAGCATGGCTGCACCATCCCCTTGTGGGGCAGGATAACCCCACGGTGCTGTCGGCAGCCGGGGCACAGCCAGGTGAGGATGAGCCCCCCCGTGTGAGTTTTGGCAACACCCAAGGTTAGCGGGGCCACCCTGTCTGACTCCGTGGGTGCCCCAGAGGCCACCCAAAGGCCAAGGCAGGAGCTGTCGCTGGTGCCCAGGTGGGGCAGGTGGTGGGCAGCATGCGCTCGCCCTAAGCCTTGCTGTAATTAACCCGCTAATCCAGCCTAAGAGCCTTACGGTGCTTGGGGCACCGGCAGGCACCCCTCTGCCAGCCGGGGGACCACCGGTGGGCACCCTTGGGTGGGCTGGTGGCACAGGGGACCGGTGACACCGGCAGGAGGTGGCAGGCAGCACCGCAAACCCCACCGCGGCACAGTCCCTCGTCTGCCAGCCCAGCGCTGGTCCCCGCCTTGGGCCAATATTTGAGCTGGTGCGGTTCCACGCAGCGGGTTTGGCAAAGCCGGGGTCAGGTGGCGGGGGGGTGGGAGGGGGAGCGGCCGGATCTGCACCGCGAGTGGGTTGTCACGGGTGTCCCCCTGCCCGTGCGACTCACGTGCCCAAGACCTCTCGGAAGTCATAGATGCGCTGAATGTCCTCGGTCCTCTTCTTCCAGCTGGGCCCATCCTGCCCCAGCGGCATGGTGCCCCGTGGGGAGGGTGGGCGGGCGGAGTTGGGTGCGGGGGGGGGGGGGGGTGTCACCCACTCCCACCTGCGACACGAGTGGGGAACAAGGTGTCAGGGTTGGGGCGGGGAGGGCTGGAACGTGGCCGTGGGGCTGACAGGGTGCCAAGGGGATGTGGTTGATGGTTGTCATCATGAGGATTCCCCTCCCACCCCACGGGAGTTTTGGCGTGGGGGGGGGTGGGGGGGTGGGGGGGGACAAACGTTGGGCCCCTCCCGTTGCCCGCCCGCCCCGCGCCCGCCGTACGGCGGGCGCGGGGCGGGCGGGCAACGGGAGGGACCCACGCGTGGGTGCGTGGGGCTCTCGGGTGGGCACGCCGCCCCCGCCCCGCCCCGCCCTTACCGACGGAGCAGCGGAGCGGCGGCGACTCCTCCCGGCGCGGCGGCGCCGCCGGACAGCGCTGACGTTACGGGGAGGGGCGTGGCCACGCCCCACCGGGACCAATGGGGAGGGCGGTGGGCGGGGCTTGGCGCGGAGTTGGCGCGGGGCGGGGGAGGCGGGAAAAACACGCGTGGCCGCGCAGTGTGGGGCGACAAGTGGCTCTGTGAGCGGGTTCCTTGAGAGCGCATCTGGAATGTTGTGTCCAGTTCTGGGCCCCTCAGTTCAGGAAGGACAGGGAAATGCTGGAGAGAGTCCAGTGTGGAGCAGCGAAGATGATGGGAGTGGACAATCTCCCTTGTTTGTAAAGGCTGAGGGAGCTGGGTCTCTTTAGCTTGGAGGAGACTGAGGGGTGACCTCATTAATGGTTATCAATATGTAAAGGGTGAGTGTCATGAGGAGGGAGCCAGGCTCTTGTCGGTGACAACCAATGAAACGACAAGGGGCAAATAGGTACAAACTGGAACACAGGAGGTTCCATTTAAATTTGAGAAGAAACTTCTTCGCAGTTAGGGTGACTGAGCCTGGAATAGGCTGCCCAGGGAGGTTGTGGAGTCTCATTCTCTGCAGACATTCAAACCCGCCTGGACACCTTCCTGTGTAACCTCATCTGGGTGTTCCTGCTCTGGCAGGGGGATTGGACTGGATGATCTTTCGAGGTCCCTTCCAATCCCTCACATTCTGTGATTCTGTGACACGCATGGGTCCCTTGGGGACACACAGGGGACACACGTGGGGCACCCTCACAGTGGGCTGCAGGACGGCGCCAGCCCTCCCCGCCCAAGGAATCACCCAGCTCCCCCCCACCCCAGACTGAGCCCAGCACCAACAGGATCCCCCCACACACCCACCCATGCCACGGTGTCCCCAAGGCCACCACATCACCACCTGCACCGGACTGCCTTTATTGACCACACACGTGGCAGCAGAAACCACCGGTACATGGAGAGTCGGGCCACCCCACCTGTGCTGTGCCCCCCTCCGCCCTTCTTCCCCTCCCCACACCCCCAGCCCACCCGCGGGGGCTGGGATTCCCACCTGGGGCCGTGGGGAAGGACAAGGGACCGTGGGAGCCGCACCGGAGCAGCCACCACATCCAGCCCCTGCAGTGGTGGCCTAATGTCACCCTCCCAAAATAACAGGGGGCATGTGGGAGCGGAAGCCGCTGGCTGGGGGAGGCTTGTCCCAGGAGGGACCCCCACAGCCCCGCAGGGTCCCCGGCCTGGCTTGGTGACAGCTCCCTGCAGACAGGGAACAGCGAGGGGACAGCAGCTGAGACCCGTCACCCAGGTAGGGAGGCTGAGCAGGCCCAGTGCGTGGGGGGGCTGCACCGCTCACCCCCACGCAGGCAGGGCACAGGCAGAGTGCAGGCATGCCAGTACCTTGCAGGTGACAGTGGCACAGCCACCACCCCCAGCTGCCAGGGTCCGTTGTGTGTGTGGGACTGCAGCCCTGCTACCCATCCAGCAGCTTGAGGATGCTCTCCCGCTCCTTCAGGGTCTTCCAGGCCTGGTCCTTCTCCTTCTTGGTGGGCGTGCGCTTCTTCTGCCGGGCAGCCATGATCTTGCGGAAGGCGTCCATCACCTCGTTGTCGGCCATGCGGACGCGCTGCCGCAGCTCCTGCCGGTGCAGCTCCTCCTTGGCCAGCCTGGGGTGGACCACAGGGGTGTCAGTCCCTGTCGGGCAGCCCCCCACCCGCACCCGTCCCTGTCTGTGCTCACCGCAGCAGCTCGTGCTTCTTGGCGCGGTTGTGCGCGCTGAGGGCCTTCAGCTCTGCCTGCCTCTTGCGCAGCTCGGCCAGCACCTCATCCTCTGAGTCCTCAGCTGGCCGGTCCTCTGACTCCAGCAGCCCTTGGGCCACCAGCTCCTCCTTGATCCGTCCCTCCAGGGACTTGGTGTGGGGGACACTGCCAGGGCGGAGAGCGGCTGCTGCCCACCACATGCCCTTTTCTCCCTGCGACTCACTGGGGCAGGGAAGCCACCGGCACATTCGGTGTCCCAGTGGGCAGCACCGGGCTCTGGGGTCCACCTCAGCTGCTCACCTGAAGGGCTTGTTCTGGCTGCGGGGAGACGTGCCAGCACCGTCGGCGCCCGAGTCCTTGCCAGCGATTTCGGGGATGGGGGAGTCCTCAACAGGGGAGATGATGTTCTCCTAGTGACCAGAGTGAGAGGGTAGGTCACAGCACTGGGCCATGGTGGCACAGCCCCACGGCATGGCCGCACAGCACAGACCCATGGAGCTGCCTCACCTCCACGAGCGCCTGCAGCAGACGCTGCGTCAGAGGCCCAAAGGGACACCCGTCCTCTGGCTGCTCGTGCTGAGCCTCTGACTTTTTCAGCAGGGCATCGACATCTGGGAGGAAGCGAAAAGGGGAAAAAAAACAACCCCAAACACGCAGAGGTGAGCAGTGGAGCAGCGCGACCTCTACCCTGGGTGTGCGGGGTGAGGGGCGGGGGCTCACAGCCCCCTAGGGCCTTTAGTGTAAAAGGGGCAGAGGCGGGTGGGGACAGAGGCACCTTTGGTGTCCAGTTCGGTCAGCGGCCCCAGGACACCTTTCTTTTTGTCAGCAGCAGCTGCCGCCCGGGCTCCGTCCTTCTGCTCCTCCAGCAGGTCCTCCTGGGCCCAGCGCTGGGAGTAATGCTTCCCCAGGGGCGGGATCTGCAGGAGCAGGGTTTGGCACAGCTCCCGGAGCCCCCCACCTCACCTTCCACCTCCCCCCAGCACTACAGCATCACCCCACAGCGGGAACGTTCGCTGTGAGGTGCAGGCAAGGACAGGGATAGAGGGCAGGGGCTGGGGTAGCGAGGCACGGGGTGGGCTCAGGAATTTTTCACCTTGTAATGCTCAGCCTCATCCTCTGGCGGCTTGAGCAGCTCCTCCAGGACTCGGACCTCCTCATTGGTGAGATCGGCACAGTACGGCTCCACCGATGCCCAGAACCTGTGAGGATGGAGTGGATGGACTGCAAGGGGGAGCTGCAGGGGACCCCACGGGAGCTGACACGTGTCCCTTGTCCCCCCAGAACAATTCTTCCCTTAGGCTGGAGCAGCCCTTGTGCCAAGTGCTGCAAGGAAGGAGATGGATGATCCCAACAGCCCCCAACACCCCCACACCTGTTCGGAGCATCGTTTTTGGGGATGCGTGGCACATCAATGGGATCATCTTGGAACTCGTATTCCTGGATCTTGGGCTGCAGGTTCTTGGACTTGGGCCGGCCAGGACCAGGCCCAGTCCCGTGGCCCCCTTTTCCCTCCAGCTTCTGCTTCTTGGGTTTCCCGTGTTTGACTGAGGCGCCCACATCGTGCTCCTTGCTCAGCTTCAGGAACCGCCGGTCACCCTTCTTGTCCTGCCAGTCCGTCAGGATCTGGAAAAGAGAGATGGCCCGTCGGGTCCCGCTGGGCAGGGACGGCCTGGGCGCAGGCAGGGAAGGAGCAGGACAGAAGAACCACCCTACAGCTACGGTCCCGGCACCTGCGTCTCGGCCTCCAGGACGCGGAGGCGGCGGCTGGCGGACGAGAGCAGCGTCTCCAGCTCCAGCTGCAGCGTGTCCAGCTCCTCGATGCCGATCCCGTCGTCCTCGGAGCGGGCCAGCACGGCCGTGTACCGGGGGCACACCTTCGCGTGGTCCACCGACTTGAAGTCGTGGAACTGCAGCGGGCAGTCCTTCAGCTCGCTCATGGTGGCGGGACCGGGCACCGGGGGGTCTGTGGGGAACCGAGGGGAGTACGGGGGGTTTGGGGGAACCGGGGGGATGCGGGGGAACTGGGGAAGCTGAGAGGAAAGGGAACGGAGCTGCGGGGAGTCGGGGGGCAGCGGGGCCCTGAGGGGAACCGGGGAGGGGGATCACCGAGGAGTGCAGGGGAACCGCGGGGGGATCACCGGGGAGCTGAGGGGAACAAGGCGGGGGGCGACACCGGGGCGCTGAGGGAAGCCGAGTGGCTCTGCACCGGGCCGCGGGAAGCCCGGGGGCCGCGGGCGGGACAGCGGGGGCCGCGGGCGGGGCCGCGGGGCCGGGCCGGGCCTAGGCCGCTCGCCCCTTCCGGCCCCGTGGGCGGTGGGCTCTGCGCTCCGCCCCGCGCTCTCCCATTGGCTCAGCTGCGCCCAGTTCCTGCCGCTCATTGGTTCGACCCGCTCTCCATCTCCCTTCCCTAATATGGAAGCGCTGAAAGGAGCGTACTAAGCGCGGCGAGGCGCGGGGGGGAGGGACTGTGCGGGATCTCGCCGCCGCGGGCCGCCGCCACCGTGACTGCTCTCCAGCCCTGTTGCGTCCCCGCTTGGTGCAGGGTTGAGCCCACTCCGCCGCCTTTCGGGTCCTGAGCGCGGGGCAGGAGCCTCCCGCCGCCCCCCTCTTACCACAATGGGAGTTCCCGCGCATCCCGGAAGAGGGAACCGGCTACTTCCGCCTGCCGGGACCGGACCGCAGCCGCCACCATGGTAGGGCGGGGGGCGCCGGGTCGGGATGAGGGGCCGAGGGGGCGGCGGCGGGGGATGGAGGGGCCGAGGGATGGAGGGGTCGGGGGCGGCGGGGTGAGCGGTGTCGGGGGTCTGCGGGTCGGGGGGTAGGCGGCGGGGCCCGGGGACTGACGCCGCCGCCGTGGTGTCCCCGCAGACAGCCACGCTGCGCCCGTACCTGAATGCGGTGCGCGCCACGCTGCAGGCCGCGCTGTGCCTGGAGAACTTCTCCTCGCAGGTGGTGGAGCGGCACAACAAGCCCGAGGTGGAAGTCAGGTACAGGGGCGGTGTGGGGAGAGGCAGCGGTGCCTCTGGCTGCCCGGGGGGCCGCCGGTACCTGCCGGTTCGCTGGGCAGCCGGGAATGGAGCTCCCCGGTAGAGCGCTGGCGGAGGGGGCTGTGCAGCCCGGGGGCAGCCGGGCAGGTCTCCACACCCACCGGCTGCCACCCCGTGGTCACAGCGCTGGGGCCGGCAGGGAGCCGAGGACCTGTGGGGAGCAGGGGGCTCTGCCTTCAGGAGGCAGAAAGCATCACGTAGCAGCGTGAAGCAAAAATCTCCACGTCTCTGCAATCCCCGCGGCTCCACACTTGTGCGTTCCCCGTTTCTGACTGGTAAATGCTTCCTTCTGAGTCAGTCCTGCCCTTCTTCTGGTCACAGGAGCAGCAAAGAGCTGCTGCTACAGCCGGTGATCATCAGCAGGAACGAGAAGGAGAAGGTCCTCATCGAGGGCTCCATTAACTCCGTGCGCGTCAGCATCGCGGTGAAACAGGTGACGTGGGGGCTGTGGACAGGGGGCTGGCAGCTCGCGCCTGGCGTGAGGGAGGCCTCACTTCCCTTTCCTCTCCCCAGGCTGATGAGATCGAGAAGATCTTGTGCCACAAATTCATGCGCTTCATGATGATGAGGGCCGAGAATTTTTTCATCCTGCGCAGGAAGCCTGTGGAGGTGAGGTGACAGGGAGGGGCCAGAGCAGCTCCTGGCACTGGGGGAGTCTCCAGTGCAGAACTGGAATGTGAGGTTGTGTGGTCGGTGGCCTGGGTGCTCATCCCTGAGACACTTCTCTCTTCCCCAGGGCTACGATATCAGCTTCTTGATCACAAACTTCCACACGGAGCAGATGTACAAACACAAGCTGGTGGACTTCGTCATCCACTTCATGGAGGAGATCGACAAGGAGATCAGCGAGATGAAGCTGTCTGTCAACGCTAGGGCCCGCATTGTGGCAGAGGAGTTCCTCAAGAACGTGAGGCTCTGAACTGGGAGGTCATTTATTTTGGGAGCAGGGTGTGGCGCTCAAAGCCAGCGTGGCCCTTGTGCCCAGATCCCATCTGTGAGGACAGTGGTGACATTCTGCCCAAGGAAGCTCTTGGAGATGGCAGGGAGGATGCCCCGGGGTGCTTGTACTCTCAAAGTGCCAGCTCTGGGACCCCCAGAGTGTGCTTGGGGGTGGGCAGCAGCCATAGGGCACGTGGCCCTTTCGGTGACTGCTGCGATGGGTCGCACAGTGCCCGATGAGGCAGAGGGAGAACCTGAGTCTGGTCGCTGCTCGCTGCTCGCATGGCGGCTGCACTCAGCCTCCCTCCCCAGGGCCAGGAAGGGTGGGCGAGGGCCAGAGGAGTGCCCGGGGATAGGGACTGACGGCTGTGTATCTTCTGCTCTTGCCTTCCAGTTTTAGGCTGTGGCGCAGGACCCCGTGGCTCCCCGACGCTTGTGCCCGCCGGGCACCGTGCCTGCGCCCACTCCTGCTGCCCTGCGGACGGCTGGGCTGGCGGCCGCGCTGGGAGCAGCCCCTGCTTGCGGCAGAGCCGCCTCGGTCGCTGCCGCTGTCTCGTCTCGTTTTTTAAACGGTCTCGTTTGCTGTAACCGCCGCCTCTGTCTGCTCTGTCCGTCCCGCGGCACCGGGGGAACCTGCGGCACCGGGAGAGGGGCGGGGCCTGGCGGGAGGGGGGCGGGGCTTGGCGGGAGGGGGCGGGGTCGGGCGGGGCGTCATGGCAACGGCAAACAGCGGGGGCGGCCCCGAGAGTGCGGGCAGGGTTGGGGATGCGAAGGGAGGGATTTGGGGGGGTGGAAGGGTTTGAAGAGGAGCTGGGGGGACACCAAGGGCCCGGGGGGAGTCTGGGTGTGGGGTATGGAAGGGTTTGGGGGGGCTGGTGCAGGGGGGGCTGTAGGCAGGGAGGTGCAGGCACAGGGGGGCTGCACGCCTGGCACTGGGTGTCTGGGGTCTGTCCCCAGTTTGGGGTGGTGGAGCCAGCGCGGTGGCCAGGCCCGGGGTTCTGCCATCACAGCGGTGCTGGGGTTGGGGGGCTGCACCCTGCACTGGAGCCCCCACCTCAGTCCCCAGCAGGGACAGGGGACCCGCTTGGCACCTGGGGGAGGCAGAGCCACCCGCAGCTCCCCGCACCCTCAGGCTGCTGTCGGTGGTGTCACAGGGAGAGCAGCACTGCGGGTACGCAGCGGGGGGCCGCTGCTGGAGCAGGAGGTGTCCCGGCTGTCCCCTGGCCTGAGGGTGGGGACGAGGGCACAGTGAGGGAGTGGGATATCCTGGGGGGTACCAGCATGAGGCTTGGCGGGTCGGTGGATGCTGTGGTCGGGACCCCCAGCTTGCTCGGGCAGGGGCAGGCAGGCACACACCATCTCCCTGCCACGGGGCTGAGGATGTGGGGCCAGCGGGGTCAGCTGGGGGTGTCCTCACAGGGCAGGCAGCACCCGCCACTGCCAGCCACCACGGCTGCCACCACCCCTTGCTTGACCTTGAGCAGTTCAAGAGGGCCAGGCTGCGTGTGGAGAGAGCCATCAAGGTGAGGGGCCTGATGTCAGCCCCCTGCCACGTACCTCTATTTATTGCATTGATGGGTCAGGCCGACAGCCGAGCCAGAGGGACACCAGGGCAGGCTGAGCTCTCACGTCCCTCCCCAGGAGAAGAAGATCTTCATGGTGCTGGGCCCCTACCCTGTCATCCGCAGCCAGCTGCGGGCCCGGGGCTGGGTGGAGAGGAAGCCCCCCAGCGTGGGCAGCCGACCGGAGCAGCAGCGCGGCAGGCAGGAGAAGCAGCTGCAGGAGGAGAAGGGGAGCGGCAATGCTGATACTGCTGATCAGGGGGACACAGTCCTGGGTCCATGGCCGGAGTCGGCATCCTGTGGGGCATGGCCTTCCCTGGGGACCCCAGAGCCCCTGCGTTCCCCATGGCCACCTGCGGAGAAGGAGGAGGAAGAGGAGGAGGAAGAGCAGCAGGATGAGGACCCTGATGACATCCACAAGCTCATGGTTAGCTGGGGGGGGCCAAGGTTGAGCTCTGCTGTGGCACCTGGGACCCTTCCCCTGGGATCCCCAGGCACAGGACACAGCCTGGGGAAGGGGGTGAGGGTGGGATGGGGGGGGTCCATGCCTCACTCCAGCCCTGCACCATCGCAGTCCTGCCTGCTGCGGGACCAGACGCCATACTTCATCTGGACCACCCGCTGCAGTGCTGTCAACCGCCAGCTGCTGCGGCACGACCAGGTGGTGAACCACTACAGTGGGGTGGCCTCCTTCACCACCAAGGTGGGAGTCTGTACACCTGGGGGACTGAAAGATGGGGCTGGAGGTGAGGTCCAGCAGGGGCTGCCACCCTTCTCTAAACAGGAGGGGCTGTGTGTCAACCTGCGAAACCTGACCTGGTTCTATGAAGCTGACGCTGATACATTCTTCCCTCGGTGCTACCGGCTGGGGGCCATGGATGAGCGGGAAGCCTTCATCGGTGAGTGCCGGGCAGCGTGAGTCCCCTGGGGCTGTTGCCCTCCTGTCCCTCCACCATGCTCCCAGTACCCCTCCACCCAGTGCCCTCCGTGTCCTGCGTGGGAGCGGGCAGGGACGATGTGCCCCCCTTGCAGAGGATTTCCGCCTGACAGCAGCTCGCAGCCTGCTCAAAGTGGCCCTGGAGAGGGCTGGGGACACGCCGGTGGGGACAGAGCAGCCCCCAAGATCTGATGAGCGGCCAGGTGAGCATGTGGAACTGGGACAGGAAGATTGGGGTCAGGGACATGTCTGGGCATGGAGCCCCTGCTCAGGGCTGTGGCTTGGGACCCCCCTGCCCACCCGCATGCACCCAAAGCCACCCGTCCCACGGGCAGGCTCCGTGCGTGGCCCTGAGGGTGGCAGAGTGGGTCCCCAGGAGCCACATCTCTCACCACATGCCGTCCACAGCAGGGTCCCCCCTGCCCTCCCCGCTGGTGGAGGAGGCTCTGCAGGTCTGCAGGCAGCACCTGGACAGCGTGGGGCACCAGGACATTGACAGGGACGCCCCATCCCCCTGCACAAGGGCCATCGACTGGGACCGCTTCCTGCAGGACTATTACCGCGTGGTGCAGTGAGTGCTGAGCGGGACAGGGGGACATGGCAGTGGGGCTGGAGCTGAGACCCCCACGTCCCCCCGCAGCGAGGGGGTCGGGTTGGTGCTGAGCGCGGCGCAGCAGGATCAGTGCCAGGCGCTGCTGCAGCTCCTGGCCGGGCACCTGCCCCAACTTGCCATGGAGGGCAACCACAACGTCTGGATCCTCAAGCCTGGTGCTAAATCCCGTGGCAGGGGTAAGGCTGGGGGAAACGGGGGATGCGGCCTCCCCGCCAAGGAGGAGGTCCCAGTGTCGCCATGTCCCCCAGGTATTGTCTGCATGGTGCGTCTGGAGCAGGCGCTGCGGCTGGCGGGGGGCTGCACGTCGTTCTCGGCGCGGGAGGGCGAGTGGGTGGTGCAGAAGTACGTGGAGCGGCTGCTGCTCATCTTCGGCACCAAATTTGACATCCGGCAATGGTTCCTGGTGACGGACTGGAACCCATTGACTGTCTGGTTCTACCGAGAGAGCTACGTGCGTTTCTGCTCCCAGCCCTTTTCCCTCAGCTGCCTGGACCCGTGAGTGCCCCCCACCCCTGCACCCCACGCCCCGCCACCCCTGCACCCCACGCCCTGCCACCCCGCTAACCCAGCTCTGCTCTCTCCGCCCCAGTGCCCGGCACCTCTGCAATGTCTCCATCCAGAAGCGCTGCAGGCCGGCGCGGGGCCGGCACCCCCGGCTGCCCCCTGACCAGATCTGGTCCTGCCGGCAGCTCCAGGCGTACCTGGCGCAGGCAGGGCGGGCAGGGGCCTGGCAGCAGGTGATGGTGCCCGGCATGAAGGCGGCAGTGGTGGCCGCCCTGCGCAGTGCCCAGGACTTGGTGGGGTCCCGCAAGGGCAGTTTTGAGCTCTTCGGGGCTGACTTTGTCTTTGGGGAGGATTGCCAGCCCTGGCTGCTGGAGATCAACGCCAGCCCCACCATGGCCCCCTCCTCGGCGGTGACCAGCCGGCTGTGTGCCAGAGTCCAGCGGGACACGCTGCGCGTGGTGATCGACCATAGGGACAACCCTGCCTGCCCCACTGGTGCCTTCGAGCTCATCTACAAGGAGGTGGGCTGTGGGGGGGGCTGTGGGGCAGTGACCCTCTGGGGACCCCGAGCCCCCACTCCTCCCATGTCCCCTTGCAGGCAGCCGTGCCCGTTCCCATGCACAGTGGGCTGAAGCTGATGGTGGAAGGCTGCTCCCTGAGGAAGCCCCGTTTGGCACAGCACCGAACCCAGGGCAAGGCCCCCACCACTGCAAACGGTGCCCCCCAGCCCCCTGTGCCCCCCAGCTCCTGGGGCAGAACCACCCAGGTCCCCCAGCCGGGAGCAAGGCAGGGGGAGCGAGCTCCTCTGGGGCAATGGAGCTGCCACTACGCCCCCGGCTCTGCCCCCCCAGCAGCCCCCCAGCCCCCCATCCCGCAGCCCCCCATCCCACCGCCCCCAGGGTGCTGTGCCAGGAGCCAGGGGCCACCGCAGTTTAGCCGCCTGCTCAGGCAGCCTCAGATGGCTCTGCCCCAGCTCCGTGTCCGTCCCCCGGCCAGGGTGCCTGTCCCACTGCCCCGGGGACCTCCTGGTAGCCAGCAGCCCCTGGGGACCCACAGGCCAGCCCCCCTCCTCCCCTCCTGCCGGGGTACGGCACTCGCCAGGGCTGGTGCCCGGCGCCTGGGCCCCGTGGTCCTGCCCGCGGTCCCCAAGCCCCATTGCAGGACAAAGACACGAAGCGGCTCCCAGGGGGACGTGGAAGAGCTGTGACACTGAAGGACACCCAGATGGGGACATCGCCCTGCTGGGGTGACATGGTGGCACCCGACTTCCCCCCCTACTGCCATCTGGACCCCATGGGGGCATATAGCGCTGTGGGGGCTGCAAAAACACGTCTGTGACAGGGAGCCTGTCTCTGCCCCTCTATGTGGGATGGTGTGGACACAGTTGGGGCTGTACCAGGGACGGGACTGGGGACAAGATCCACAGCCACTGCAGCAGCTCCTTGGCCAGGGGCAGAGAGGAGGCAGGAACAGACACCTCCACTCCTGTCTGCCTGACAGAGCCCTGGTGCTGGTGACACCGCTGGGCCCTGGGGACCACATCAGGCACCGAGGTGGCGGCTGGGCTGCCATCACCGGCTCTGCTCGGCGCACGGGCTGCTGTCCCCAGCAACACTGTGGGGATGGGGGTGACGTGTCCTGTGTGTGCCATGAAAAGAAACGGGCTCTGAGCCACCCTGGCAGCAGTTGTGGATTTAATGGGGCGGCAGAGGGGGAGCGGGTTGGGGTGGGGGGGTCCCTGCGGGCACTAGGTGCTGGGGCAGCCCCAGGAGGCGCAGGGTGCGCAGGAAATGGGGGGGCAGGGGGGCGCAGAGCAGGCCGCCCTGGGGCAGCATCAGCTGCTGCAGGTGGAGGTGGAGCGGGAGGCGGTGGAGCTGCTGTGGGGAGAGCCCCAGCCGGGACAGCAGCTCCTCGTCCAGCACCTGCAACAGGCGGGGGCAGCTCAGCAGGGTCCCTGGGGGCCATGCTGAGCCCTTCTAGCACCCCCCCCACCATGTACCTGTGTGCGGGTCGGGGTGGCCTCTGGGGGCAGGAGGAAGGGCACCCCCAGCACCCTGCCCACGCGGGATGAGTGCTCGTGGTCACCCAGCGCTGGACACAGCAGCAGCGTCAGGTGCACCGGGAGCTGCTCCGGGAAGGCTGTGGAGGCACGGGGCGGGGGTGGGACTGTGCGGGTGGTGGGGGGCACAGGGGAGGTGTTGAGGGGTCACCCACCTGTCCTGGGCTGGAGCTGGAGCAGCGCACAGCCCCCTGCAGCGCCCAGCACCTGGTAGCGTGTCAGGGTGCTCTTCACCTCCTTCCTAGCCAGGCTGTGGCGCCCCGGGGACAGCACCGGCACCACCTGTGGTGACACAGCCCTCAGCACCCCCTGGGGGTGACCCCCCCGCAGCTCCAGCCCCCCAGCATCCCCTTACCGCCGCGGTGTCACCCTGCTGCTGCCAGCGCAGCCCGGTGCGGATCTCGCCCTCTGCCTCTGCTGGGACCCCCACAGTGACAGCACTGCGGGGAGAGGGGGGGTGAGGAGGGGACAGACCCCGTGCCAGCATGGGGGGGGTGCTGGGGACTCACCAGTACGTGGCGGGGAACCAGCCCCTCCGTCGGGCAGTGGTGAAGAACCGCTGGAGCTGCTCGGTGGCACGGTGGCAGCCAGACAGGAGGACGAGGCCAGAGCACTCCCTGGATGATGCGGCAGCTCTGAGCCCTGGGTGGGGGCTCGCAGCCGCTTAGACCCCCCCCAGGACCCCCCCAGCCGTACCTGGCGGGAGCTTTCACCACGTGGAGCTCCGCGGGGAGGTCCAGGCGCCGCCGCAGCGCTGGCAGCAGTGCCGACAGGCTCAGCTCCCCGGGGCGGCCTGGGGAGTTGGGGGGGTTCAGCACCTGCTCGGCCCCCCCCAACCAGACCCCATACCCCCACCAGACCCGCAGCCGGACGCCCACCCGCACTCACCCAGGACGGGCAGCCTGGGGGGTTTGCTCAGCGCCAGCAGGGCTCCTGGGGAGGGGACACCCGGTCAGGATGTGGCCTCCCCTGAACTCCCCCCAGCAGCCCCTGCACCCCCGGTACCTTCTCGGTGCACCACGGAGGCCTCCAGCAGCCCCAGCGCCTCCTCGGGGCCCAGCGGCCGCCCCGACCTGCGTGGGGTGGAACGGGCAGGGAGCACGAGTGGGACCCACGCCCCTGCAGGTCCCCGTAGCCCCACACGCGTGTCCCCCAATCTGACCCCACACTCACCGCCCTGCACGCCCGCGCGCGCCCCTGCGCCCCCATCAGCCCCTCCGCGTTCACGCGCGTGCAGCCCCACACGTGTCCCCACTCCCACGCCCGCCCCATGACCCCTCTGCCCCCGCGCCCCCGCATCCCGCCGTGCGCGCGCGCCCCCACGAGCACGCGCTCCCCCCCCGCCCCTCCCCGCGTGCCGCCCCCACGCGCGTCCCCGCTCACCCCACGGCGCGCGCCCCCTTCCCGGCGCGCGCCAGGACGCGCACGGCGCTGCCCCCGCCTGCCATGCCGGGACTGCGCCTGCGCGGAGGCGGGGCCCAGGGGAGGGGCCACCACCCCGCCGCGGCCATAGAGATGAGCCTCCGGGCGCGCAGAGCGGCCGAGTATGCATTCAGAATGGGCGGCCGCGGCCATAGATAAGGCGGAAGTGCGGGCAGAGCGTCCCGCTGGCAGGTGGGCTGCGCCAAGGTGCGGCGGGGAAGGAGCGCCGGGGGTGTTGCCAGGGGGTCGAGCGGAGGCAGGGCTGTCACGGGGGCCTGTCACCGGGGGAGGGAGGCCCGGGGGAGGGAGGCCCGGGGGGCTGCAGCCTGCGGGCTGGGGCCGGGGCTGCCGCGGGCAGCGGGGACTCCCGGGCGGGGCCCGGCTCCCGCCTCACGCTCGTCTCCGCAGGCAGCTCGTGCCGGTGCTATGGCCTCCCGCGGGGGTCCCCGCGCCGCCGGCACCGATGGCAGCGACTTCCAGCACCGGGAGCGCGTGGCCTCGCACTACCAGATGAGGTGAGTGTCCCGGGGCTGCGGGGACCCTCCCCGGGCCGTGACCCCGGCGGGCTCTGCCAGCCCCGTGCTCTCTCCCCAGCGTGGCTCTCAAGTCGGAGATCAAGAAGCTGATCTACACACACGTGGGCATCTGGTTGCTGCTGCTGGCCCAGATGTGCGTGGGGCACCTCAAGCTGCTGCCGCACGACCAGGTGGCCATGCCCTACCAGTGGGAGTACCCCTACCTGCTCAGCATCCTGCCCTCCCTCCTGGGCCTCCTCTCCTTCCCTCGCAACAACATCAGCTACTTGGTGCTCTCCATGATCAGCACCGGCCTCTTCTCCGTGGCTCCCCTCATTTACGGGGCTATGGAGATGTTCCCCATGGCGCAGCAGCTCTACCGGCATGGCAAAGCTTACCGCTTCATCTTTGGCTTCTCGGCCGTCTCTGTCATGTACCTGGTAGTGGTGGTGGCTGCCCAGGTGCACGGCTGGCAGCTCTACTACAGCAAGAAGCTGCTGGACTCCTGGTTCACCAGCACACAGGAGAAGAAGAAGAAATAAGCAGGGAACGGGTGGGCTCTGCGAAGGGCTGGAGCTCTGCAGCTGGGTCCCGTGGGGCCGCGCTGGCGCAGCTCCGGTGGGTGGGGGTCCACGGGGACCAACGTCTGTGTCTGAGCCACGCTGCGGCTCTGTGCTCGCATGCGGGGGGGTGCGGGAGGCTCCCGGGCCATGGGGTGACCCCGCTGCCCACCCCCCATTGCTCTGTGTGTCGCTCTATGGAAATAAAGTTCCCTCCACGCTCCCACGCGTGTCTGCGCCTCAGGAAGCGCCGCCTGGCAACGGGAGGGGGGACAGCGGGGCCGCACGTGCCGGCGGAGGAATGCGGCGGGGCCGGCCCGGGGCGGGGCGGGGAGCGGCGGCTCGGCCATGGGGCGCCCGCCGCTGCTCGCCGCTGCTGCCGCTCTGCTGCTCTTGCTGCCCGGTACCGGGGCCGCCGTCACCCGCCTCCGGGTCTTCGCCAACTTCGTGAGCACGGAGGGGTGCGGTGTGGGGAGGCGGGGGGCGGGCGGGCCGCGCCGCGCTCACTCCCGTCTCTTTGCTTGCAGGAGTGTCGGGCCACCGGTGAGTAGCGGCGGGGCCGGGTTGCGAGCGCGGGGCTCCGCCGCCCGGGGCTCCCGGGTGCGGCGGGATGGAGGGGCTCTCCCCAGCCCGCGGCTACCGGCTCCTGGAGGGTGGCGGGGACTCCCCTGTTCCCAGGGCTCCCGGTCCCGGGGGCTCCCCCTTTCCGGGGCTGCCGGTGCCGGCGGTAGGCGGGACCCTGGCGCACGGCGGCCCCCTCTCTGCTCTCTTCCCCCGCCAGCCGACCGCACGCTGAGCTCCCCCCGCTGCCGCCGCCCGACCCGGCCCGGGCCCCCGCTGCAGCCGCCCGCCCTGGCCCTGAGCAGCGCCCGCCTGTGCCTGCCTGCGCAGCCCTGCCTGCCCTGCCTGCGCGTCCGCCTGGCGCTCCCTGCCGCAGGTACGGGCAGGGGCAGCAGGGCCGGGCACCCCCCTGGCTGGTGGCGGGGGGAGGGAGAGGTTCGTCCTCCCACTCGTGTCAGGACCCCACGCTGGTTTCTCGCAGAGCTCGGTGATGTCCGCGGGCTACAGCTCAACTTCCTGGAGCTGGGCTCCAACCGGGCCGGCTGGCTGCAGGTGTGGCGGCGGCACCGGGCACTGGGCAGCTCACCGGTGAGTTCGGGGCGGACCGTGGGGCTGGACGGCGCAGCCATGGGTGTCCCGCTGACCCCCAGCTCTCCCCGCAGTGGCAGGTGCAGTTCGACTGCTTCCCTGTGGAGAGCGGACGGCAGGTCCTTGTCTCCCTCCGCACCATCCCTGACCGAGGCTTGGCCATCAGCCGTAGCCACCTGGTTGCCGCTGAGCCACCTGGTGAGGCTGGGAGGGACCCGGGGAGTGTCCTAGGTGGGACACTAGTGCTGGCTGACCCCCATCTGCTCCACAGGGCCGGTCTTCACCCACGCGTGGGTCCCCGAGGCACGGGCCATCGAGGTGTGGGTGCCCGAGGGTCCTGCTCTGATGGTGCGGCTGTGCCACCAGCTGGCCCTGGAGTGCGAGGAGCTGTCCCGGCCCTTCCATCAGC
Source organism: Caloenas nicobarica (assembly GCF_036013445.1). Classification (NCBI taxonomy): domain Eukaryota; kingdom Metazoa; phylum Chordata; class Aves; order Columbiformes; family Columbidae; genus Caloenas; species Caloenas nicobarica. The sequence goes on along the minus strand of NC_088255.1, from coordinate 18,259,678 downwards.
AGGTAACGACTCCAGCCCCCCCAGCTGCTCCTATGCCAGGCTGGGGGCTGCCTGTGCTCCCTGCCAGCTGACACTGCCTCTGTGCCCACAGGTGCTGGTGCCAGGGGGCAGCCGTGTCTCGCTGCCTTATGAGTTCCTGGTGCCCTGCCTGTGCATTGAGGTGAGTTGCCTTCCCTTACAGCTGCTGGGCCCCGCTCGCTGCCCGTTTCTGCCTGTGTAGCAAGGGTGGACGGGAGGAGTTGGGGGCACATCCTGCCCTGACCACCCTGCTCTGCTCCCCCAGGCCTCCTACCCCCACCATGACAGCCCACGCCGCAAGCACTGCCCCTTCCGTGACCAGCCTGCTGCCTGTGAGTGCCCATGGGGAGAGGAGACAGGTCCCGGGGTGTCCCCGGCTGTCCCCCCAGCCTGCTGATGCCATGTCCTGCAGATGGCCCCGAGCTGTGGTCCTCAGTGCGCTTCCACGACTACAGTGCAAGCAGCAAGGACCAGATGGCGATGGTGCTGAGTGCCAGCTGCCCTCTGCACCCTCGGGCCACTCTGTGCTGGAAAGAAGCAGCAGCTGAGACTGCGCCTTGCCATGATGTCCCCAACTCCACGGCCAGCGAGGAGGAGCAGGTGAAGGGTTCTGGTCTCGGGGTGCCACAGGGCACCAGCCTGGAGGGGCTGTTCCCCTGGTTGGGGCACCTGCCAGACACCAGGGTGCCCTAAGAGTGGCAATCGGGTGCTGGGCTGCCTGTGGGCTGTGCGGATCAGGAACGGTGACATCCTCTGTGCCCGTACCAGGCATACACGCTGGACAAGGTGGATGTGCACCCCCAGCTCTGCTTTCGGGTAAGCCCTCATGGATGGGTGGGCACTGCCTGGGAAGGGGCTGGCGGGGGGCAGTAGAGGGCTCACCTAGCCCCTCTGCTGATCCCCACTCCCCTCAGTTCTCCTTTGGGAACAGCAGCCACGTGGAGTGTCCCCACCGGCCAGGTGAGTCCTGCAGGTGGGGGGACACCCCTGGGTTGAGAACAGCCCTGCCCTGGGGTCCCTCACACCCCTCATCCCCTTGGGCATCCTGTGATCCCCCCGCTCTCTGGTGGCTGCAGAGACCGCCTGGAACGTCTCGGTGAGTGCCCGGGGGCTGCAGCTGCACCTGCGCCTCACCTCCAGCATCCCCGCGGCCTTCAGCGCAGCTCTCTGCCAGCCCCGGGGCGGGCAGTGCGAGCCCGAGGCCTCCCTCTACACCGTCACACAGGTGGGTGGCATGGGGCTGGGGGGACACGGTGGGGGACTAAGCCATGCTGACCCTGCCTGCCCTTGTGCTTTGCAGCTGGAGGGCTCTGTCCCAGGGGAGCTGGCGCTGCTGCTGCCGGTGCAGGTCCTGGGCAGCTGTGTGCTGGTAAGGTGACCCCCACACTGGCACCTGCACTGCGGATGGGGACCCCAACCTGTCCCCCCCTCACCCTGTCCCTTCCCCAGGTGTGGCGCTCGGACGTACGCTTTGCTCAGAAGCAGCTGCTCTGTCCTGACAGTGAGTGGGGGTTCCAGGGTGGTCTGTGAGGGGTGGTGGGGGTGGGCAGATGCCCCCATGTCAGCACCTCTCTCCCAGTATCCCGCAGGCACTTTGGGCTGCTGGGGCTGGCACTGGCACTGGGTCTGGTGGTGATCATGCTGCTTCTCAACTGCCGTAGTGCCTGGAGGCCGACCACCGGTGAGGGGCACCCTGGGGGCTGTTGGATGGGGGGGCAGTCGCTGTGGGGCTGGGGTGCCAGGGGGTGCCGGTTCCCTGGGATGCAGAGGGTCCTGGGGCAGTATGGTGGATGCTTGGATGCCTGTGGGGGGTACCAGGGTGTCCCCAGGGGGACTCAGGGCAGGGCTGTCACTACTGTCCTCTCTGTCTGCAGGTGCCCCAGGTGGGCGCCCCGTACTGCTGCTGTATTCTCCGGACTCGGAGGAGCACCTGGGGCTGGTGTGTGCCCTGGCCGAGCGGCTGCGCGCGGGGCTGGGCTGTGACGTGCGCCTGGACCTGTGGGAAGCGGGTGGCGTGGGGCGGGTGGGCGCCCTGCCCTGGCTCTATGCCCAGCGGGGCTGCGTGGGCCGCCAGCGTGGCACCGTCCTCCTCCTCTGGAGCCGCGGCAGCACCCGGCTCTTCCGCCGATGGAGAGTGGGGGCTGCCAGTGGGACCCCTGGGGACGCCCATGACATCTTTGGGGCAGCCATGGCCTGCCTGCATGGGGAGCTGGGGACAGCGGGCCATGGTGGCGGCTGGGTGCTGGCCTACTTCAGCCGGCTCTGCAGCCCCCGTGATGTCCCCCAGCCCCTCCGGCCCCTGCCCACCTACTGCCTGCCCCGGCAGCTGCCCGGGCTGCTGGGTGCCCTGCGGGGCAGCCCCCCGGCCTCCCGCCGCTGCTGCCGGGGCCAGGCAGGAGGGCTCCTGCATCGGCTGCTGGAGGTGGGGGCTGGCGAGGGCAGCCCCCCACCCCGGCCCCCCGGGGCAGCCACTGGCACCTGAGTGCCTGCACTGGGGCTGAGCTGGGCGTTGCTGCGGGGCCGGCAGGGCTGGGAACAGCCCGCTGGTGAGGCCAGGGGCCCCGTCATGTAGATGCAGGACTTGGCTGGGTGTGCCGGCTGCAGCGGCAGGAGGGGTGCCCGTGGGTGCCCTGGGCAGGGGCCATGGGTGCTGTGGGGGCCCGAGCAGGGCTGGCCCCAGCCATGGGATGTGCTGCATGGGCCAGGGCAAGCGTCCAGCCGGGCCCCTGGGTCCGGGAGTGGAGGTGCTGCCCTGGGTCTGGGCAGCTTTATTTCCATACAGGCGCCTGCTCCAGAGGAGAGCTGGGACCCCAGGGAAGCCCCTTTGCGGGGGGTGCTGGAAGAAGCCGGGCAGTGGGGGAGCTCCCTGCCCTGCCAGGACACAGCAGGCTGGGGGTGCCAGGTGCTGGGCACAGCGTGGCTGCTCCCCGCTCCCATGCTGCCAGCAGGACCTTGTCTGGGGTAGAAGCAATAAAGTCACCATTTCACCCTGCCCTGCTGTCTGTCTGGTGTGACTGTGACCCAGCTGGCTCCTTGGGATGCCCACAGGGGACTTGCAGCCCTCCCCGCCGCAGCCTCACACCGCGTCCCGCAGCCGCTGCCAGCTCCCCGGGGCCGGCCTGGGCACCGTGCCCACGCCCTGGGGCAGCGCCAGCACCCAAGTCCAAGCCACGGGGCCACCCTGGCCTCATGGGGCCCGGAGCCCTCCCTGTGGTGCTGGTGCACGGAGCCCGTCCGTGGGTCGGTGCGGGAACGGGAACAAGGAGGCCCCACCCCGGGGCGGTCGTCAGCACCACGTTAGGACCCGGGTGTCCGGGATCAGAGCAGGAAGCGGGAGCCGGCGGTGGCTGTGGGGCCCGTGGGAGTGGGAGCGGGGCTGTCAGGAGTGGACGGCGTGGGGCCGGGGCATCCCACGGCCCCGGCCCCGCCATGCACGTCCTGGGACTGCTGCTGCTGCTGCTGCTGGGGACAGTGGGTGGGCATGGGGCCCCCCACGACACCCTGAGCTGCTCCCAGGTGGGTCTGGGTCACTGGCACATGGGTCAACGGGCACCCTGGCGCTGCCATCGACCTCACCCCCGCCTCCCCCCAGGGCCTCGCCTGCCGCCTCTTGGGTAAGTGCCACCGCCACGGCCCCAGCCCACCCAGGACATGGGACCCCACACCCACGGCCACCCTCCGTCTCCCCCCAGACACCGACGTGCTGTGCGGGATGGAGCCGCCAGGGCCTGGCCATGGGCTGGCCCTGGCTCAGTTGGGGCTGGAGCCGGCGCTGCGCTGCACCGGGCCTGCAGCCTGCTCGCCCTGCCTGGCAGTGCGCCTGCGCCTGGCCCTGCCGCCCCGCACCAACACCAGCCAGCCCCGCCGCCCTGCGTCCTCGGGCGTCCCGGGGCCAGAGGACAGCGATGAGGCAGGACGGTGGTCACTGGTGGATGGGGCCACCTCGTCCCAGCACAACGTCACCGGGCTGCTGCTGCTGTCTGGACACACGTACGCCTCCTCCCGCTGCGTGGCCATGGAGGTCTGGGCACCCCTGGCACGCGCGGTGCCCGGCCAACCCCTGGTACGTAGGTGTGGGGTCCCAGGGATGGGTCTCCCAGGCACTGCAGTGCTTGGCGAGGTGGGGGCTGGTACCAGCACCTCTCCATGGTACGGTGGTCCCGTTCCCCGTACCCTGGGGAGGTGGGTGCCAGCAGTGCCGGTGCTTTGCCGCAGCGCGGTGGTGGTTTTCCTGCCCAGGGCTGGGTGACCTTCCGGTGCTTTGAGGCGCCGCTGGGCTCCGAGCTCCATGTCGCGGTATACACCAACTCACACGGACGCCGGAGGCTGAGCCAGCGGCAGCGGGTGCCAGGTGAGCCTCCGGCATGCCCCGCTGCAGCGTCCCCTGTCCCCCCACCCACTGACCCCCTGTCCCCGCAGACTGCTCGTGGCCCGCGGCACAGGCTGCTGTCCCCCAGTGCCAAGGTAAGTGCTGGCATCCCCTGGCCGCGGCTGTGCCGAGATCCCCCTACCTTGTCGCGTGTCCCCTGGGTAGCTCTGGGCGGTGGGTGCTGGGGGTGAAGGTGATCCCCAGGGTGCCATGCCCTGTGCCGTGGTGCCGGGTGGGTGGTGCTGGATGCTGTGTGCCCTGAGCCACCCTCGGCACAGTGCCCAGGCTGCAGGTCTCCCCGGGCCCAAAGGAGGTGGTCGTGGAGGTGCAGGGGGCTGCGGCGGGGCACAGCTACACCCTGCGGCTCTACCACAACCAGAGCCATGGCGCCAGTGCGTCAGGGCGTGCGGTGACCACAGTGAGTACAAACCCCTTCCCCTCTCCCCACCCTGGCCAGGCTCTGGCTGTTGCCCCCCGCCATCCCTGGGGAGCCATGTCTGTGTCACAGGCAGGGAGAGGGTCCTCCTGGGCTCAGTGACCCTGCTGGGGGGCGATTTGCCACAGGGTGACCCACATCTGGTTCCTGGTGGCAGAGCGGCCCCATGAACTACAGCCTGCCGGCCGACGAGGTGCTGCCCTGCCTCTGCATGCAGGTAGGTACCCACCGGGCACCATGGGGGTGGCAGGGATGCCACCAAAGCACGGGGCTCTGGGCACCACGCGGTCCCCTCTGGCATCCCAAGGAGCCAGCTGGGTCACAGTCACAGCCTGGGTGCCCTAAATCCTTTTCCTCTCTCTTTCTCATCCCTCCAGGTCTGGCCAGAGACCCAGGATCCACCGCGGGCCACCCTGTGCCCTTTCTCCCATGGTACCCACACCTTGGGGCTGGAGCGTGGTGGGGCCAGGATGCATGGGGATCCTAGGGGACACTGCAGGGAGTGACACCCCTCTTGCCGTGTTGCCACAGATGCGGAGGCCTGGGAGCGGCTGTGGGCATGCAGCCGGCTGGTCCTGCACGCCAGCGGACAGGCACTGACCTGCTCCCTCTCGGCCCCCTGTGACCTCCCGGCCGAGCTGGTGCCCTGCTGGCAGCCAGTGCCCGAGGGGCCCTGCCAAGCCCTGCCCGGCCTGCGGCAGCCCGCGCTGGGGCAGGTCAGTGAGGCTCTGTGGGGCACTGGGGACCTGGGTGGATATGGGTGATGCTGACAGAGCATCTGTCCTTCCCACAGGGACCCCAGGAGTTTGAGGGGCTGCGGCTGCACCCCAACCTCTGCGTGCAGGTAGGAGACCTCCCTGCCCCACGGCTGCCCCACAGGCAGCGCCAGGCCTTGCTAACTTGCTCTCTGGGGCAGGTCTGGAGTAGCGGGCAGGTTCGGCTGATCCAGTGCCTGCGGGACCGTGAGTATTGCTGGGAATGGGACGGTGGGGGCAACCTGGGGTTCCAGCTGGGGGTTTGGCACCCCTTGTCCTCCTCTTGTCACTCCCCCGAGCACCCTGGCACATCCCCAGGAGCACTGCCTGGCCACACCGATGACGTCCTGCTGCTAGAGCACAGGGGGAATGCCTCGCTGTGTGCCCTGGAACAGGGCACCTGCACCCCCCTCGCCAGCTTCACCAGCACGGTAAGGGGCAGGGACCCCCATGTCCTGGCAGTGGTGACACTGATGGCACAGCTGGCTCACCCCTTGCCACCTTTGCAGGGAGCTGGGCACCCTGGGCTGCTGGAGCAGGAGCTGCGACGGGACGTGGCGGCGGGGCAGTGCAGGCAGGTCAGTGCGGGCATCTGGTGGGCAGCGGGCAGGGACCGGGCAGGGTGTGATATGTCCCTGTCCTCACCTCCACAGGTCTGGCACCCTGAGAATGGCACCGGCATCATGCTCTGGGCCTGTCCCCTGCATAAGTGTGAGTGTCCTGGCTGCGCTGGGGAAGCGGTGTGGGGCTGGGGGAGGACACCCACTCTCAGTGGGTGCTGGGGACCCCCAGTGGGCGCTGACCCCTGCCCTGCAGACCTGCGTGCCCACTGGGTGCTGGCGTGGATGGGGGTGCTACTGGGAGCTGCCTGCATCCTGCTCCTGCTCCTGCTAAAGAAGGAGGACCTGAAAGGTGAGCGTTGCCTGCCCTGGGGGCTGTATCTGGCCAGGGATGCTCCTAGGATCCCATCTCACCCTCTCTCTTCCCTGCAGACTGGCTGAAGTCCCTGCGGGCTGACTACGGCTCTGAGGGTGAGTGTGGGGCAAGGCTGGAGGTGTCATACCCTTCCCACTGAGGGGTGTCCCCCATCAGGGGTCTCCCAGCTTGCTTCCCACTGTGTCTGCCCCATAGGGTGGGTAGGGATGTAGGGGGACAGAGGGTGGGAACCCTATCTGGGGGGAGTCCCAACCTGCTCCCTGCCCTGCCTGTCCCTTAGAGTGGGTAAGGGGATCCAGGGACTGAGCAGGAGGTGGGTCTCCCATTGGTGGTGGTCTCAGCCTGCCTCCTACTGTGGCTGTCCCTTAGCTTGAGTACAGGGGGTGGTGCACTGGTTGGGGGACAGAGACAGGGGATGGGACCCACCACCATGGGTGGTCCCAGCATGCCTCCCACCCCATAGGATGGGTACAGGGTGCCAGGGGGCTTTCGGGCACTAACGATACCCCTCAGGCCCCCTGCGAGGCCAGCGGGCACTTCTGGTGCACGCAGCGGAGCCGGTGGCAGAGCGGGCGGCGTGTGCCTTGATGGCAGCTCTGCGCCTGCTGGGGCTGGCAGTGGTGGCAGCACCGGGAGGCGGCAGTGGGGTTGCAGCATGGGGGCCACTGCCCTGGCTGCATGCCCAGCACCGCCGGGCACTGCGTGACGGTGACACCGTCATCCTCCTTCTCTCCCCGGCAGCCGTGGCTGCCGCGTGCCGGTGGGACGCTGGGGCCAGAGCCGTGCTGGGGGCCGGGCATGGCCCTGGCCCTGATGATGTCCCCACCACGGCACCCTGCGAGGTGTTTGCGGCGGCTCTGTCCTGCGCTGTGCCGGCACTGGCAGCGGGCAACGGGCGCTACGTGGTGGTGCGGTTAGAGGCCCTGGTGCCGGCGGTGCCACCGGTGCTGCAGGCAGCCCCTGCCTTCGCACTGCCCAGCAAGACGGGGGGTTTCCTGCGGGCGCTGGCGGGACCAGGTCGGTGGCAGGGCTGGTGCCCAGAGCCGTATGTGGCCGTGGTGGCCGAGGGGCTGCAGCGCGCGGTGGGGGAATAAAGCAGTGATGGTGCCTTTGCCGAACGTGAGTCCAGCCCCTGTGGTGTGGAGGGAGAATGGGGAGTGGGATGGATTGAGAGGTGATGGGGAGGCAAGGAGGCTTTGGGGGCAGGAGGGGGGTCTGGGCTGGTTGGGGGGTGAAGGGGAAGTGGGCTGGTTTGGTTGGAGGGTGGATGGGGAACCGGAGCAGTTCAGGTGGGGTGATGGAGAACGGGACCAGCTCATGGGGGATAAGCGGGAACTGGGCCAGTTTGGGGGTATGAGAAGGAAACAGACCAGTTTGTGGGGGGAGGAGGAAGAACTGGGGCAGTTCAGGAGTAAGAGGGACAACTGGACCAGTTTGGCTAGAGAGGGGAAGGTGACCTGGACTGGTTTGGCTGGGGGGGTGTTGATGTGGAGCAACCCAGTCGGGTCGGGGGTCGAGGGCCCCAGGCCAGGCGGGAGCGGGGCCGGTGCGTTCCGAGGAGCGCCTCCCGCTCCGTGTGCGGTCACCGACCGCGGCCCGTCCGCGCTGCCCCCCCGGCTCCGGGTACCCTTGGCTGCGGCCCCTTTAAGCCTGGAGGAGGCGGGGCCCGGCGGGCGGCGCGGGTTGGCTGGGAGCGGGGAGGCGGTGCTAGCGGGAGCGCGGCCATTGGCGGGGGCGGCGGGCGCTGAGTCAGCGGGCGGAGCCCACGTGGTGCGGGCGGGGCGGAGGATGCGGCCGCGGCGGCGCCCGGGGGCAGCGCTGCTGCCGGCCCGGCGGGGGGGACCCGGGCTGGGGGGGGCCCTGCTGGGGGTCGCCCTCCTCGCGGGGGTCCTGCTGGCGGCCGCCTGTGCTCACCCGGAGCGGGACGCGGACGGGGCAGAGCCCTGCGGAGCCTGCCGCGGCCTCGCCAGCAGCTTCAGCAGGGTGCGGGGCGGGGGGGGGACACCGGGGGTGATGGGGACCGTGGCGTGGGATGTGGGGCCTAGGAGGAACACGGGACCTGTGGCCTGAGCGGGGAGTGGAGGGGTGATGGAGACTGAGGGCTGTGGGGTGACACTGCGGGGGAGCCGGGGAGGGGGAGCAGTGGCGTGGGGGGCTCACGGGTGACGGGCGTGGGGGCATAGCCTGCGGTGAGGGGGTGGCCCGGCGCACGGTGACGCAGTGTGGGAGTGACATGGACCAAGGGCATCCAGGGGGGTGATGTGGCTAGGGGACTCAGGGGGAGCACAGATTGGGGGAGCAAGGAAGTGACAGGGCCCCGGGTGGGGGGTGGGGGGTGGCCTGGAGGGACATTGGTGGGGTGGGGAGGTAACCCCCACAGCATCCCCAGGGAGTGGAGGGGGTCCTGGGGGAGGCACAGCCGCTGGGCTCTGGGGTGGGGAGAGGGCAGCAAATCCCTGGAGTGACTCGTTCCTGAGAGGAGAGGGTGGTATGGTTGGGAGTGACCCTTTTGGGGGGTATTGGGGGTCCCACGCCTGCGCTGCCCTCACCCCTGTGTGCCCAGGGCCTGGAGCGGACGGAGCATGAGGGCTTTGGCGGGGGCAACACGGCCTGGGAGGAGGAGAAGCTGGCGAAGTACCAGCACAGGTGGGTATCCCCCAGCTGGGGGGTCTTGGGGGGGCCCCAGCTGCCCCAGGGGGACGTGTCCTCACACTGACCCCCTGTCCCTGCAGTGAGACCCGTCTGCTGGAGGTGCTGGAGAGCGTCTGCGCCCCCTCAGACTTCACCTGCCACCAGCTGTTGGAGCGGAGCGAGGAGCACGTGGAGCGGTGGTGGTTCCACGAGTGAGTCTGGGGACAGGAACATGGGGGGGTGGACAGGGGGACGGCAGGGAGCTGAGCACCGTGTCCCCCACCTCCCCAGGCGGCAGCAGCACCCCGACTTCTTCAAATGGCTGTGTATGGACACGCTGGCGCTCTGCTGCCCACCTGGCACCTATGGCCCTGACTGCCGGCGTGAGTAGCTGCGGCACGAGCCGGGAGCTGGTGGGGTGCTGGTGGAGGGACCCCCTGCCACACCACCCCCCCCTAGGCTGCCAGCCAGCTGCTCTCTCCCCGTGCAGCCTGTGCTGGGGGGCCCCAGCAGCCCTGCAGTGGCAACGGGCGATGCGATGGTGACGGCACGCGCCGCGGCACCGGCCTGTGTGTCTGCGGCCCTGGCTATGGAGGCCCCTTTTGTGCCGAGTGCGGTGACGGCTACTACGAGGCCTCGCGTAACAAGAGCCACCTGATATGTGCTGGTATGTCAGGGGGTCTGGCCCGGCGGGGAGGAGGGCTGTAGTGCTGGGGGGCTGCCCTGGCGCTGGGTGCAGGCAGCTCCCCTGCCTGCACCCACCCCGCTCTCCCCTGCCTGCAGAGTGCTACCGGGCGTGTGGGCGCTGCACGGGGCCGGAGGACTCCAGCTGCCTTCGCTGTAAGAGGGGCTGGGTGCTGCACGAGCACCGCTGCATCGGTGAGGGCTGCAGTGGGACCCAGGGTGGGCAGCGGGCGAACTCGGGGCTGCTGGGGGGGCTGCGTCCCAGGTACTGGGGCTCAATGGGGCTGTGTATCCCCCAGACATCGATGAGTGTGGCACGGAGATGGCGCACTGCCGAGCCAACCAGTTCTGTGTCAACACGGAGGGCTCCTATGAGTGCCGAGGTCAGGCGGGAGCAGGGGAAGGGTTCTGTGCAGGTGGCTCCCCGCTGCTTGGGGCCGCCTCCCCCAGCCCAGGCTGTCTGTGGCTGAGCTGGGAGGGGGCTCTGGCAGTGACCCCAGCTCCTCTCCCCACGGCAGACTGCTCCACGGCCTGCATTGGCTGCATGGGTGCGGGGCCGGCTCGCTGCAAGAAATGCAACAAGGGCTACTGGCGGGATGGAGCCAAGTGCCTGGGTAAGTGCCTCTGCAGGCGGGGGGGGCTCTGACCCCTGCCCAAACCCTGCCTGAGCCCCGCCTCCCCCCGCAGATGTGGATGAATGCACCAGCGCCGAGGAGCCGGTGTGCACGGGGGCACAGGAGGTGTGCGAGAACACGGAGGGCAGCTACCGCTGCGTCTGCTCCCGCGGCCACGTCCGGCGCGACGGGCACTGCGTGGAGGACAAGCCCCCAGGTATGGCCTGACGTGGTGGGGTGGGGATGGGTTGTGGGCAGAGGAGCTTGGGGGGCGGTGGGAGACTCTGCTTGCCCCACCGTGCCCTCCTCCATGCGCACCATCCTTGCAGATGCCCCGGAGAAGGGCTTCTTTGACGACGTGACGGAGGACGAGGTGGTGGTGCTGCAGCAGATGTTCTTTGGCGTGATGATCTGTGCCCTCGCCACACTGGCTGCCAAGGGCGACATGGTCTTCACCGCCATCTTCATCGGCGCTGTGGCTGCCATGGCCGGCTACTGGCTCTCTGACCGCAGCGACCGTGTCCTCGATGGCTTCATGAAGGGCAGATAGCGCTGGGGCTGCTGGGTGCGGGTCGGGGGACAGGCTCAGCCTGGGGTGTGGGGTACCCCCCAGCAGGCGCTGGCTGGTGAGGCCGGATCCTGTACGCGGTGCTGTGCCCTGCATGTGTCCCCCAGCCCCCTTGTCGCAGGGTGTCACCTCCCTCCTGCAGAATGAGCCATGGGGGGGTGCCTGGTCCCTGGGAGCTCCTGCGCAGCCCCCCCCCAGCCAGCACAGTGATGCTGAGCAGTGCGGCACTGCTTGGGGGGGCACAGCATGCTGCCCCCAGCCCTACGTGCTCGGGAGGGGAAGTCCCGCACCATGGTGGGTGGGAGGGCATGGAGGCAGGTCGGGGGTGTTCTGGCACCACTGGGTGCCAAGGCGGTGATGCTGGCAGAGCTTGGCCCTGCTGCCAGACCTCGTGTTCCCCCCTGTGAGACTGTTCCCTGTGGAGCATTGTGGAGCTGGGGCCCCCTCTGCCCTGAGCTGTGGGGCTGGGAGAGTTGCCTCCCCCACCCCCTCCTCCCTGCACCCCTGGGCAGAGCCCATCTCTCCCCTCCCAATCTGGGGGGACCAGGGAGGGGCTTCTGCGGGGCACGGGGTCCCAAGGATGAGGGGGCCCTTCCGGATGCATGAGCGTGGCTGTTGCATTTGTCTGTGGTTTGTCCATTGGGGTGTGCCCATCTGTCCATGTGTCCATATCTCAGGAAATAAAACTCTGCACACCTGGCCAGGCTGCTCAGGGCAGGGGGGGCTGGGGGAGCTGCTGCCCATCACTGCCTCCGCACGCCAACGGGGCCACCTCCTCCCAACATAAACTTTATTTCTCTGGTTTGGCACAAACGGAGCTGGCCCAGCCCAGCTCCCCACTCCTACCCGGCCCCGCGGGGGTGCAGGATCAGGCCCCCTGGGACCCCACACTGGGCTCATCCCCCTGCACCCTCCAGTCTCTGCCCAGCCCTGCTTCTTCCCATCTCAGAGCTCGATGGTGTCGCTGGAGAGGCTGCGGGCGTCCGCCACCTTGCCAAGGGCTGGGAAGCCACGGGGGCCGTCGCGCTCCCAGCCGGGGGGCACAGCAGGCACCAGGAGGGGGGCCCGGCTGGGCGCCTCGTCCAGGGGCAGGCTGTCGGGGGAGGACAGCCCGTGGCGCCAGGGGTTCCAGCTGATCTTCAGCGAGCTGCTGTCCAACGAGCTGGCTGAGGCGGTGACGGTGACAGTGCTGAGGGGCTGTCGGGGGCCGGGCAGCTCGGTCAGCGAGCTGCAGCGTGCCATGTGTCCCAGGCCGGGGGTCTCGGCGGGAGTCGGGGAGTGCAGTGAGGTGCCAGAGCCGCGGCGGGGCTGGCTGAAGAGGCCGTCGCGCAGGAGGTGCCGGCGGCAGAGCGCCTGGTCGATGCTGCGGCGCAGGTCGATGGGGGACGGCGGGCGGAAGGCCAGCTCCCCCAGCGAGGGGGACGAGCCCTGCTCGAAGGCGGCACAGGAGCGGGCGGCCACCAAGTTAGGGCACTTGGGGCTGAGCCCCGGCATGCCGGCAGTGCTGGCGGCGGCCGCCCAGGCCTCGTTGCTGTCCTTGAGCATCCGCAGGGGCAGCTGCTCCGCCGGGTTGCGAATGAGGCTTTTCGAGATGTCGCCGGTGGGCGCCCGCTCCAGGCCGGTGCTGCCGGTGCTGCCAGCCCAGTCGTAGCAGTTGTTGGGGTACTCGGGTGCCTCAGCTTTGCGGCTGGCGCAGAAGTACCGCAGCGCCTTTGCCCAGCAGGAGTGGCCGGCGGGGCTGCGCCGACGGCACTGGCAGCGCAGCGGCTCGGCGGCAGCCACCAGCAGTGCCAGGGCCATGCCCAGCTCGCCGACCCGCAGCCAGAGCTGTGCTGCCCAGCCAGGCCGGGAGAAGTGCCTGGGGGGGGCCAGGACTCCCCGCAGCCACAGGGCGCTGTAGAGCTGCAGCCCGCAGACCGGCAGCCCCGCCACCGCCGCCACCAGCAGCGCCCAGGCCCCCCGCCGCGGCCATGGCTCCCCGCCACCCCCAGACCCTTCCTGGGGTGCCCGCAGCACCCGCCAGCACCCCCAGAGCCCCCCCAGCAGCAGCAGGACCCCGGCCCCGCATCCCAGCGCCTGCAGCCCCAGCGCGGCAGCAGGGCCCAGCCGGGGCGGGAGCAGGTCGGCCGCCCCCAGCACCCCGCTCTGCAGGGCAGCGGCGGCCCCCAGCGCTGGCAGCCCCCGCAGCCGTGCCGGCAGCAGCCGGAGCTGGGCCAGGCGCTGGAGCCGCTGGAGCAGGAGGGCGAAGGCGCCGAGCAGCAGGGGAAAGGGGGCCGTGCTGAGCAGCAGCAGGGCCTGGGGGGGCAGGCGGCCCCGCGCCCCGTAGGGGTCCAGCAGCAAGAAGGTGGCCCGCAGCAGGCAGGTGGCCAGCAGCACCCCGTGGGCTCCTAAAACGTGGGGTAGATGAGGCAGACGCAGGGTGGCCGCCCCCACCAGCCCAGCCAGGCAGCCCAGTGCCAGCAGCAGGAAGATGGCAGCCACCCCGTAGACGTGGGCCTCCCAGGAGAAGCCCAGTCGGTGCCGCAGCTCGGCCCAGCGCAGCCCGGTCCCGTTGGTCCCTGGTGCCGGGGGCGGTCGGCTGGGCTGCGGCTGCAGCGTGGATGGATGCCGGGGGGCTGGCTGTGGTGTCAGCCCTGCCTGCCGCCACGTGGCTGAGGGGGCTGCAGTGCCGTGGGTGGGGGGCTGTGTCCCCAGGGGGTCTGTGGGCAGGAAGGAGGTGGACGGTTAGTGGGACCCTGTGCATGCAGCTCAGTGACACCCAGTCCCCCACCTGCACCCCATGACCGGGATGCGTCAGCCTTGGCACCCCGGCACCGTGGGGGGTGGGTGCCCTGTGCCCACCGGCACCTCCCGAGGGCCTCTGGCAGAACCGGGTGCATGGGGGTGGCATGGACCCAGGCACATCCCTGACCCGCCCTGGGGCAGGTGCCACCCACCGGGCACTTAGCACTAATCTTAGGAGTAGATTAGGGCCGTCGCTGGGCACAATCCTGATTGAAGGTGTCACCGCGTCCTGGCTGGGCAGCCCAAGATAGCTGCTGTCCTCCCCACCAGCCCTGACGCCCCGAGGATGGGCTCCCATGGTATCCCCAGTGGTGACCGACCACAGGGGTTTGGCCACAGCCCTGCATCACCTGAGCGTCTGGTCCCGGGTGTCCCTGTGGCAGAATGTGCCTTTGGCTGTGGGGTGGCTTTGGTGGCATTTGGGGTGCTCACAGCGCCCACGGCACCCCGGACCCGCTGCGGGGAGCCGACATCCTCCTCGGGTAGCAGCCCTGCGAGAGAGGGCAGAGCCAGGCGCTGGCACCCACAGGGGCTCAGTCCCCTCCGAGGGGTTTCCCACGCTGTGCCAGCTCCTACCTGTGCCGGGGGTGCTGGCGGGGGCCGTGCTGGAGGCAGGTGGCTGCACGGGGCCAGTGCTGAGGGCAGCTCTTCGGGTGGGCTGGGGTCCCTGCTGCCCGGTCAGCCCGGGGTCTGTGCGAGGGGCCGTGTCCCCGGGGCTGGCGGTGGCGTGGCTGAGCGGGGCCCTGCGGGTGCTGCGCTGGTGGGTCTGGAGCACCCGGGTCCAGGGCTCGGACAGCCCCCAGGATGAGGCTGAGGGGGGCAGCCGTGGGGCAGAGCTGGGCAGAGCTGGGGAGGGGCTGAGGGGCCCTCCCAGAGCCCCCTGTCTGCCCACTGGCTCCATGGAGCCAGGGCTGGCGTGGGGACCCTGGGCTGGTCCCATGCGTGTGGGGTGGGGGACGGGGACAGTGCCCAGCAGGGCCAGCTGGCTGCTAGCTGGAGTGAGCGGTGTGCCCTGAGGGAGGCCTGGGGCTGCTGTGGGTTCCCATGCCACCAGCTGTCCCCCTGCAAGGGCATCTGCTGTCCCCGTCCCTGTCCCTGCTGCCGACATGGGGGCCAGGGCGATGGTAGACACGGTTGGCCGAGGGCCGGGGGTGTTGGCTGGCCCGGTAGCACTCTGCCAGGCTGGGGATGGACCCTGCCCTGCCCAGGGCGGCCCCGAGGAGCCTGGCCCCATGTGCGTGGGCACCTCGGGGCCCAGTGTCCCCAGCACAGAGCTGTGGGGCAGCCAGGTCCCCCCTTGGTGGCTGTCCTGGCCTTCAGCCTCGTGTCCTCGCCAGGCGACGAGCGGCTCCTCTGCCATGGCCATGGCTGTGCCGCTGTCTTGCCAAGCCCCGGTGCCAGCGCCTGCCATGGTGGTTTCCGTTTCCAGAGGTGCTGCAGTGGCATCCCCCGCCTGCAGCGGTGGGGCCCAGCGCATGGGGCTGCCACCCCCCCAGTGCTCGCTCCGAGGGTCCCCGGCACCGCTCGGCTCCCCTGACGCCTCCCAGGTGGGGGCCAGGCCTGGCCAGGGCTGTCCCCAGGCAGGGCTATGCAGGAGGTCCCTACCCTGCTGCAGGGTCCCACCTGGGGACAGCTCCGCCGACAGCGTCCCCCGGGCCACAGCAGCGACCCCGGCAGCCAGGAGCAGCACCCAGGTGACGAGCCATGCCACAGCCATGGTGAGTACCCAGCCGGCCCTGTGGGAACGGGGGGATTTGGTGAGCCGGGACCCGCGGTGGCTGCCCGGGGGGGGACTCGCACCACTGGCTGTGGGGCTGCTGTGCCTCCAGCAACCCACTGCCCAGGGAGGGAGCCAGCAGCTGGGCTGGCCCTGCCCAGGCTGGCCCTGGACCCTGTTCCCAGTTGTCCCTGTCCCCGCTGGTTCCTGGCTGTCCCCTGGTCCTGGCTGTCTCTATTCCTGCTGTCCCCATCCCCGGTGTCCCTGCTGCCAGTGGGCCCATTCCCAACCTTCCCCATCCCGGTGTCCCCGGTGCTGGTGGCCCTTGGTGCTCAGTGATCCCTAACGCCAGCCTCCCGATGTCCCCCTCCCCGCGGTGTCTCTCTCCTCCCCGGTGTCGCTCCCGGTGGCCCCGCTGCCGGTGGCCCCGCTCTGACGCGCACCGTTCACCTTGGCGCATCCCCGGCTGCCTCCCCCGGGGATGCCCGGCCCGGCGCATCCCGCCGCGCACGCGGCTCAGCCCCGCCGGGCCGGGAACGGCGCCGGGACCGCCCGGCGGCGGCGGCTCCGCGGTGCGGGAGCCGGCGGGGCCGGGCAGCGGCCGGTGCGGGAGCGGAGCGGGGCCGGTGCGGCCGCCGCATCCCGGGGAACCCGCCTGCAGCGCGCCGGGCCGGCCCCGCTGCTCAGGGCTCGGTCCCCGGCGCCCGGGCCGCGGGGCGGCCAAGCTCCCTCCCGCCGCCCGCCGCAGCCCCGGTGCCGGCCGCAGCCCCCCCTGACCTGCCGGTGGCGGTGCCGGTGCCGGTGCGGGCCGGGCTCTGCGGCGGAGCGAGCGGCGGCGGCGGCAGCCGGTCACGCGCCGCCCCGAGCCGCGGGCACCCGCGCGGGAACCCGCCCGCACCGGGAGGGGGGCGCGGGGCGCCCGGGCACGGCGGGGGCGCCGTGCGGGAACGGCAGCGGGGGCAGCGCCGGGGGCAGCGCCGGGGGCAGCGCGGGTCCCTTGCGGTGGGTCCCCCGCGGGGCTCAGCCGGGGTGCGCTCACCTGGGGCGGGACCCCCGTGGGGCGAGACCCACAGGGCAGGGCAGCGGGGGGATGCTGCCTGTCGGGCAGGCAGGACAGGCGGGACCCCCGGGGAGCAGGCAGCCTCCAATGCAGGGCTGTTGCCAAGGCCGGTCACACGGCAGCCACGGGGCAGGTGAGGGGGCTGCTGACACCCCCCTACCCCAGTAGGGTCATTGGGAAGTTCTGTGAGTGTCCCTGGCACCCTCCTGCCCCACGTCTGCCCCGCACCTTCTGCCTGCCCTGTATGGGGCACGCAGCACCCTGGCAGCCACTGCGCTATGGGGTCCTGCCAAAATGCAGGTAATTAGCTAATCAGCTAATTGTCCATCTGGAAAGCTGCCTGCCCTGCGAGGGCTTGGGCTGGCGTCGGCACAGCCACAACGCCACAAAGTCACAGCGGCTCAGGGCTCTGCCCCACACGGTGACGCATCCCAGCTCCCACGTGCAGCACCTGAGCCACTGCAGCCTTGGCAAACCCGTCACCTCCGTCACCCTCCTCTTGCCCAGGCCAGGGGGACATGTGGCACCTCAGGCCCCTATGGCAGCGCCGTGCCAGCGGCACCGCACAGTGTCCCCCTCCTGCTCCCTGCCACCTCTCCATCCCTGGGGCATCAGGCCCGGGCTGGGCTCTCCGTGGGTGCATGGGGCATTTCTGGGCCCCTGTCGACCCAACCCTGCTGCTGGGCTGAGCGCAGGCAGTGGGACCAGGGGGGCTGAGCACAGGGGCTGGGGAATTTGGGCAATGCTGGCCCCCACGAAGCAGGCAGGGCAGGCAGCTAATCTGGGGCTTAGCACTGCGGAGGCCACATGAGGGGTGAGCCAGGCAGTGGCAGAGCCCTGGGGGGCAGCCGGTGAGCCTGCACTGTGCCGGGCACCGCCAGCACCTGGCATTGCCACAGCCGGATGGTCTCATCCTGTGGCTGGGGCAGCTGTGGTGCTGAGCATGTGGTGGGGCTGTGGGGAGGGAGCTGGCTGTGCCCCACACACTGCCCCACACCCCGCGGTCGTTGGGGTGCATCAAGCACAAGGCAGGGGTGCAGCAGCCACCTCCACAGCGCTGGTGCCATCAGCGGTTTCTCCTCTGCCAAGTGACTCACTGGCAGATGAAAAGATGACAGTCCTGCTCAGCTGCTTTCCTGCGCAGCCGGGGATGCGGGGCGGAGGATGCGACCGCATTCTCACACCTCCCGTGCCTGCCTGGGTTTCACCAGCTCTCCCTGCTTTTGCCCACGTGCCTTGCTCTTCTCTCAGGCTCTCCCCAAGGAAGCAGGATGAAACCCCAGTTTAGGAGAACACTGTCCTGATTAAGTGCCCACAGACAGGCTGGAGCCCAGCTTGGCATTTTCATGACCACTGTGGTTTTTTGCAGTGCTGCCCCATGCCCTCCGCAGTCCCCCTTGGCTGCGCTGTGGGGGTGACCACCCCCAGCATCTTCCCTGAGGACCTTTGGTGAAGAGTGGGATGAGACCCCACAACCACAGGCACCGGCAGCCCCACAACCCCTGGGAGCAGAGCTGGCAGCACGCACACGCTTCCATTTTTGTCTAGAAAGGAGTCGCCATCATCACAGCCATAGTGGGACAAATGTTCTTGCTGGCAGCAAAAATCCCAGAGGAGACCGCGAGAGGGAACAGGTGTGGGGCCAGGCCGTGGGGGCCAGGGTGGCACCCGGGGTTCCCCCCGCTCCCCTGGGGAGGTGTCTGGCATGGTGGGAAGCACCGGTGGCTGCCCTTACACCTGCTTTCTCCGGGGATTTTTTTTTTGTGCCAGTGTGTGTGCTGGTGGGCGCTGCGGGTGTCCCCGGGGCAGCCCTCCGTTGCACCCCATGGTGTGGTTGCTCCATCCTGGGGGTGCCGGGGAGCCAGGGCTTGCACAGACACCTCCAGAGGTCCCTCCAAGCTCAGCCATGCGCTGCTGAGCCGGCGGCACAGCCAGGGTGAGCAGCCAGGCCAGGGCGAGCGGGGGCCTGTGAGTGTCCCCACCGAGCCCAAAATGTGGGGATGGCGAGCCCCATGGAGCGGGTTGTGCCCAGCAGAGGCGGTGCTGGAGTTGCTGGGGATGCTGGTACAGGAGGGCGATGGGGAATGAACGGCTGCTGCTGCCGACAGCCGGCCCCTCCGCTGAGCTGGGGGTCCAGGACTCTGGGGGGTCCCCACACCCATCCCCACCGCCTTCTCCTTCCTGATTAATGTTAGACTGGAAGGGCGGAAGTTTCCTTCTTTAAACATCAGAGAGGAGCTGGAAAAAACTAATCCTCGCAGTTGCACAATCCAGGGGAGTTGAACAGCTAAAGAGCAGCCGCCTGCTCACCCGCTGGAACAGGATCTCGCCTCTCCCAAAAAAACAACACAAAGACATTGGACTTTGCTGAAAACACAATGAGTTTATTAAAGCCAGGAAAAAGGGATCCCAGTCTTCCCCCTTGAGTGGACAAAGCTGGACTGGTTGGATTGTTGGAAGTCAACCTGCTTTGTCAACACTGAAATGCTTCTTTTGCCAGTAACAGATAAAAAATGAAATGTGATGCAAATAGGTGAAGCAGTGGGAGCTGCCAGGCACAGCTGGGTACTCCGAAATGAGTGTCTCTGTGGGAACTGGGGCTGCCCAGCGATCTCGCTGCTGTATCCGCCAGGCTGGGTGAGCAGCCTGGTCCTTCCTGACTTGGAAATTTTGGAGTGACTCCCCGCTAGAGAGGTGCAGGTTTCTAAAGGACGAGAACTATCCCTCAGTGACTTCACCTGCTGAATGTGACCATCACGAATTTTGGCTTCTGTTTGAGAACGACTGCCCTTGAAAACTGTATGTTGGAGAATTCTCTTGATTTGTTAAGAGATACATGAGACAAATATGAGAAAAACAAAATAATTTTCTGAAACCAGAGAACCTGAGATGCTGGGATATAGCTTTCCTTAGCTAAACCTCTCCCTGTCCAAAGCTCACAAACAACTCCTGAGACACATCTGAACCATATTGAAATCAACTACAACACCACCCCCGCTGCCTAGGGAGCCAAAAACCTGAACTTTTAGACATAAAAACCAACATAGAGACTACGGCTGAGAAACAGAGTAAAGCCTCTGGCCGCAGAGATAGTGTTACATCTGTGGACTGGAAAAGTTTCAAGGAAATCTCAGTGCTAAATGTGCTTTAGCTGTGCCCTGCCAGCCCTCTCCTGCCCGGGGAATGTCTCAGCAGACTCCACAGCTGCTTCTCTGCTGCGGAAATACAACTGGAGCCTCCAGCATCTCTGCTGGGAGGCAAAGCAACACAGCTCCCGTCAGCTTTCCACGCTGGGGAGAGCTTCTCTCAGATCCCACCGTGTCCCTTACGACATACCTAACACATCTAGAGGTATAAATGGCGACTGAGCTGGCCAAGCCTGTGCTGACGACCCCAAACACAAAACAAACCTCCTCAGTCGGAATAATCACTGTCAAAAACTAAAGAGCAACAGGCCGTGTTCTGCTGAGCCAGTGCATTGCCAGAACGTGGTTCCTCGGAGGCTGCAGGACTGCGGAGAGTGAAGCAGCTCACCTGGCTTTCACCTGTTGTGCTACACAGGGTAAATATATTCTCCTGGGGAGAGGAATCCCAGAAATTCCTTTTTGCGCTAGAAACATTTGCTCTTTTTTTAATTTCCAAACTTTTCTTTCTTTTTTCTGCAAGTTGTTGCAGGCTTTTATTGGAGTGTGGCACTGGTGGGAAATTCTTTGTAAGCCTCGGCTGAGCGCTGCTGAGGATCTGTGGATTGGGAGCTGCAAAAACCGGGTTAGAGCTTCCTAAATTGGAAGCAACCATGTATCTGGGAAAGCAATTTTTTCTGGAGCTTTCCAACTCAATAATCCCGTTTGCCTTCCTTTGCTTCAGCCCACCGTCGGCACATCGAGAGAACTCGCCTTTTCTCATAGTGGGGCACGTTTTCTTCCCCCCCATCACTTTATTCCAGGGGATCCTTCCCGGCCACTGTTTTGCTTTGTTCCCTACAGCTGCATTCTCCACCTCACAGTCTGTGGACAGGTTATTGTTTCTTTGCCCTGGCGTATCTTTTGGTGCAGAAAGGTGACAAACTTGAGGCTGCCTCTGTTGTGGCAGCATCACAGTTTCGAACCCTCGAGTGCCTCTCCTGACCGCCTTCCTCAGCGGGGTTGGCAGAGGCAGCTCCTGTGGTACAGGACAGCATTTTTTCTGGCTTCCCCCCAAAAAGTGACTGTTAGAGCAGCACACACAAGGGTGATTAGTACAGGTCTGTGTTTCCAAACCATCTTTCGCCTCCTGCAAAGAGGTGTTTTCTCTGCCACACACGGCTGCAGCGGTGGGGCTGACTTTCCCTCCTGAAGGTGTGTTCAGGTCACCCCCAGGTTTGCCATCCCCGGTGACCTGGTTCCCCACGGGGGACTGTCTGTGCTGCTCCCTCCCTGTCATGCAGTGGGGCTGAGACCAACCCCAGGAGCTGCAAACCCCTCGGCCTCGGCAGCACGGCCAGCACGCGTTCTCCTCACCCCGAACACAGTCCCGGCACGGGCCGGGGGAGGTCTGGGAAGAGTTATCTGCTGTGTGGGGGGCAGATCTGGCACTAGAAATGAAGGTGTGCAGCTCAGCTAAGGCATTAGTGACCTTCAGGAACCCTTGTTCTTCACACTGCTTCAGGTGCTGATCTCTCAGCTGAGCTGGCAGCGATTCCAGGCTCTCCTTCAGCAGCTGGACGCTGGATTTCACATCCAAAATCTCTGCATCTTTCTGGGGAGAGACCAAGCAGAGCAGAAGCAGTAACCAGCACATTAAAAGGTGCAATAATAGTATTCAAACGAGAAACTTTTAGGTACTATGTGTCAGTTAGACCCTTTAAGTTGGGTATGGACCCAAAGATCAGTGGTTTGTATCTCCCTTTGGAGAAACCAGATCTGTCCAGGAGGTCTCTGACATCCACCAGTTCTTTTTTCACCTCTTTTAAATTTTTTTTCTTCTTTCCCTCTTCATTATAACAGGAGCAGTCTACTTTATAATACACCGTTCGAAGGCAATTTAATATTCAGTTAATATTTTGAAAAAGCGGGAGAAAATTCAGAACAAGGATTCAGAATAAAAGATTAATTTCTGCACTTACGGCTGCAAGTCTCCTCTCCATTTCCAGCAGCGCCTGCTCCATTTGGCTTTTATCTGTCAGAGCTTTCAGCATCGAGTCACAGTGACTTTGAAGAGCATCTTGCACTGAACAGGGAAATCAATAAAAAACACATTGGGTCTTTCATTTGTAAATGTGAATAAAGCACTATCAATACTATTGCTAGTTCCTCCATGGCTTGGCATGAAATACTTCACTGTGCTGTGCAACCACAGTGATTCACCCGCTGAGATCTCCCCGAGCCCGAAGCGATGAACAATAGGGGAGATGTTTAATGCAAAGCACTTGAAAATTATAAGATGCTGCATATAGGCCAAACCTCATTTGCTGTGCGCTATTAGTATGGCAGCTGGAAATGAAAGGGCTACACAAAGCTGCAAAGCTTGGTTCAATGCAAGGAAAGCTGAGGGTTCTGCCAGCTGCACAACAGGCATGGCCAGGGGAGAGGGACCCAAAATATCTGACCCATGGCAGTGTAACTGACCCTCTTCTGTCACCAGCTAATGGTAAACGGGAGCTTGAACGTGTGATGGGAAGAATAGTGTTGCTGATAACAGGCAGGAGATGCAAGAGGTTCATGGCTAAGAAGCGCAACCAGAGACCAGATGACAGAAGAGTGCTGGAGGTGGGTAACCAAAGGAAATCTGCCTGAAGGGACAGCGGAAAATTGTGAAGGATTGTGCAAAGAATTGTGATTTCCAGCTGCTGGGCACAGGAAGGGATTTGGGTCAGAAATTACTGAACAAGGCAGCTGTGCACAGCGTGGAAGGCAGTGGGGGTCCCAGCAGTGTCCTGTGGGGGAACGGACCCTCTGGAAGGGCTTTAAATTGAAGTGAGATGCTCTTGGCTTCTGTCAGTCTTGTTGAAAAACTGATAAAAAAATAAGAATTTTTGTTATATGATTGGACAGTAACAAACACTCCCCATGCAGCTGTGATTATTCTTACAGGAACCACTGCTGTGCCTAAAGCACTACAGCACAGGAACGGTCTGCAGAGATGAAAAATCCTTAGCAATCTTACAGAAGCCTTCCTTTAAAATAATAAATTAGGATCCAGAGAAAGAGCTGTTCGCTAAACATGCCCGGTCTTTGCTGTGAACAGCGCAGGAAGGTGTGTACAGGTGGTGTGGCTGGGGTGGAACGCTGGCAGGTCGGGACAAAACAGGATGCAAAGTGCTCCTGCTAAAACAAAGCACTGACGAGCCAAAGGGCCGGGATAAGTGCAGCTCTGGAGTCCTGGACTAGCGCTGCCTGCTTGAGAAGAATCAGAATAAAGCCTATGTTCTGACAAGCGGCTACAAGAGCTCTGCAATTTATTAATCCTCTTCTGCTACAGTCCCAATTCGTTTGATTGACTTTGGTGTCAGAGGAGCTGAGAGCCTGGCTGAAGCTGTTCCTGCCCGTGGAGCATTTATCTCAGCTCCTTGGTGCAGCACCTCTGGCTCGCAGAGTGCTTGGGATCTCTCCTCCTCCTGCCCAGCTATTTTCATTAAACTTACAGGGACTTAATCATCTTGGTGAGCTCTGCCCTTCTGTCAAACTCTAGATGGAATTGGTCAAAGAGTTAAAAACTATTAAGGAGAGGCAGGCAGAAAGTACAGGCTTTGTTTCTGTTAAAAACAGGGATGTTTTAAAAAGGTACATTCGGGAAGGAAGAAAGACAAGAAATCCGAGCAATTATGGGCTTACTGGTTTGTTCATATATTGTGCAAGGTTTTAGAATAGACCTTGAGGGAAAGAGTACTCAAAGACACGGAGGGAAATGGAATAAAATGGAACAAGATTTTATAAAAGGCAGATTGTGCCTCACTAATGTAATACACCAGGATAAGACAGGTGACTTATTAGTCAAAGTGGCCTTTATGTAGATTCAAACAAAGCTTTTCAGTGGAAGTTGTCATGTAATACAAAAAAAAAAAAGCTGAGGAAAATTAAGTGGATAGCTTCAATTAAAGGGAAAACATCAGCTCCTGAGAGAGGAGGCGTGAGGGGACAAGGTGGCTCTGGAAAGTCCTCAAGGCCTGCTCAAAATCTGCCGTAGTCACCTGGGTGCAAAAGCCAGTGGGCATTTAGGTGATGAGCAGGTGACATGAAGACGCAAATGGCAGCACCAGGGGCTACAGGTGACAGGGCGTGCGGTGTGTGGCTGTGCACAGGCTCGGCCCATGGCACCGCTGTGCACCCCGGCGGGGCTGGAAGCCCGTGTGCAGTCCTGGCCCACCACGAAAAACTAGAGATTGAACTGGGACACGTGCAGAGAAAATCTACAAGATAATTAAGTACTTAGGTAATAATCGCCTCTTAGGAGCTCGAAAGCATTTGGCTTATTTAGCCATGCAAAGCAGAGGTGTCTGGTGGGACGGGACTGGAGGTGCAGTGCAGGTACAGGCCAAGAGGAACCCCTGCGCCAAGATGTATTTTTATCTTTATTTGCCTTCCTCCAAAGGCACAATGCTTCGGCACAGCACGTACTGCTGTCGTCTGGGAGAAGGAACCCTGCAGTTGCCTTGTTCATGCATCTTCCTCAAGTTAAACCACCTCCCAGACCTAGGCTCGGGGGGAATTTCTCCATTTTTTAGGGTGCCTATCACCACCGGACTTTGCCTTGTTCTCTGTCGGAGCGTGGCCGATTTCTGAGGATTATCTGCACGTATTTCAACTCATAAGCTCTCTACTGTTGCAGGCAATTTGATTGTCCCTGCTCTCTCACTGCCATTTTTCAGCTTTTAGTCATTTGCTCTGACAGATTAAGACTTTTTTATTTTTATAGATCACTGGAGGAAAGCTGTGGCTCGCAGAATGGCTTTGTGACAGCGGAGTGAACCTTTGAGTGGCCCTTTCAGACTTTGCATCTGCCTGGTTAGATCCAAGGGCTACCTGCAATCTGAGAGTAGGTTTCTGGGGAGCCTGCCAGCCCATCCTTGGCCTGCGAGTCCATGAAGAGGAGGAAAACAGCAGTGACCAAAGGAGAAAACTCCTTTCACCTCACTCCATCACCTTCCATCTCCACATAGCGAGCACACAGCATCAGCAAACTTAGCTGGGCTTGCTGCTCTTCCCCGAGCGCTTAATTTTAGTTTGGAATTATTTTTAAAACTTTGTGATTTCCCTAGTCTGTCTGTTCTTCTACAACATGGTATCCTCGGCCTAAATATAGCACCGCATCCACTGGGCTTGTGATCTGCACATACGTTTGACTCAGCACAGCGTGCTGCAGGCAAGCAACCGACAGCCAGCCTTTTGAACACATTTAATTTGTATGTGTAGGAGTATTCTGCAGGAAAAAAAAAACCTTCAGTACAGAGGAGGGGCGCTCTCCTTCCCTCTCTGGCTTCCATACCAGAGAAGTGTTCAAACTTGTCAAACACTATTAAAGAACATAAAAATGAACGTTAATCTAGACTTAAAAGAATAGGCATTGAGATGGCCAAACTAGATCACATCAAGGACTCTGTGTCAAATCTCTTATCTTTGAAAATGATCAAGAACGGCTGCTTCAGATAAAGTTTTCTTCAAATAAACCCTGCAGCAGATAGTTATTGAATAACTTGATCACAGTGGGAAAATATTTACTTGGTTAATGAGTGGCTTATGCAGATTCATGCCTTTCCTAAAGTATTTTACTCTAAACAAAATATTTTTTTACAACCTGGAGCATTGCTGTGTTTTGATTTGCTGCTTTCTTTGGATGCTAATGGTTTACATTAATAACATATGGAATGTGAAACCTGGCATGAGACAAAAGGCTGTAGGACCTCAGGGCAGGTCTGCTGCCCTGTGCTGCAAAGGCTTCCGCACAAATCAGCCTGTGCCTGGGTGCAGCTGTGCTCCCAACAGCTGGAAACCATAGCCTGAGCAGCCGAGGGAGGGAGCGTCAGCTTCCCAGCCCAGCAATATTAAACGGCAACTGCTTCTGATGCTTATCGATTATCATCTGTGCAATTCCTCCTGAGACTGGCACTGAGAGCGCGGAGGCTTTAAATAACGCTTTGGAGGTTGGTTCCCCTGCGCCCGGGTTCCGCAGGGGAAATAAGAGGTCGTGTAAACCTGGTGAGACAAGAGCAGGGCAGAGAGCTGTGGAGCTCAGCGCAGCGCTGCGTGTTCTCCCTGGGCCAGCGGGAGGGACGTTTGGGCTGTCACGGCATTGAGATGTGTCAGTATTCACCAAGACAACCACACACCCTCAGCATCCGTGCCCAAGTGCTTTGGAGTCCGGTTAAGTCCCTCATCTTGACAACTTTCATCGCCAGTCGCTGCACAGGGAGCAAGCAGCTGCATGGGAAAGGCATTCCCTTTATCAGTTTTAATCTGCACAGAACATAAGGGAGTCTGGACTGGGTGTCCCAGTCTGGACCCTACCGGTCAGGGTAAAAAAAGCTCAAATCCCACTGTTATAAACACAGCAAAATCTCTTAGAAACTGTGCCAGGAGCTACTGGGCCCTGAAATCTCAATGCAGGTCATGTTTGAAGACTGCCCACTGGGCACTGGATTTTGTCAGAGAATTGCGTCAGCTCAAACCTCTGTAAGGGACACGTTTTGCGTTATTTTGTCACCTTTGCTGGCAGGAGCGTCAGAGGCTTTTCCTGTGGTTTGCTGGCTGGGAATACGCTTCTCATTTGCAATGAAGTCAAGGTGGTGCAGAGGATATGGATGTTGTGAGTTGTCACAGCTGCAACTAGCAGATACCAACAAAGCAAAGCAGTTCAGAGAGGGCTGAGCTGTGAAAATTGGGATTTGTATTAAAAAAAATAGAAAGTTTGGATGGAAGTGTGGGTAGATAAATGAAAATGAGAAAAATACAAAAATGTAATGAGTTACAGGACCTGAAATTGGAAGGAGAGACCAAATGATGAGTGGGCAAGTCAACAAGAGAAACTCTATATAAGGTGGAAGAACTGAGGACACAGGATCCGCTTGCTGCTTTACATCCCTGTGCAGAGCACATCGAGACATGAGCAAGGACCAGAGCAGCTCAGGCAAATGTGATCTCATCTCCAGTGCCAGACACAGCTCCATCCACTGTGTGCAAGCACATACGGACAAACACTCCGAAGAGAATATTTTTTTTATCTTACTGCATAGAGCTTGCCAGCCCAACAGCATTTGGAAATGCTTTGGAAATATATTTTTGAAAAATATTTTCTGTTTTGTTCTCGCCTAGTGGCTATGCAGACTGTGCCAAATGTGCTGCAAATGAGGCCTGTGATATTCCTTACGTGCTTTTAATGAAGACAGACTTGATTTCCACCTTTTCTTGCCATTCAGAGCTCTTTGAATGTCCTGGTGTAATACTTCTCTCTTTGAAAAGAGCCCCTTCACCTTCTGCATTCCTACACGTGAAATCCTCCACTGCCAATGATTTAACATGTCTCTGCCACGTCACACATCCCAAACTACTGTATCATCAGCCACTGGCATTCAGTGCTTTATCAGCTCTGAATTTAGTTCTTTATCACCCGAGTTTAGGAATTTCATACCAGTTTTTCAAGGAAATTGCCTCAATTGGGATCTTTTCAAGGCACTAGTGCAAGAATTTATTTAGTGGGAACTTAAATATCCATCACTGTGATACCAGTCAAATGGCAGTGTTTATCAGCAATTAACCAGTGACAGATGAACCTTCCAGAAATATAAAAAGAACAACATTGTGGAGTGTGTGATGATTTTCATTATATAGTCGACATTCTGCAGCATGATACATTACAGAAAGTGCCAATTTTTCTTTTCAATTGCTTTGAAACTCTAGCAGCAGGCACCTCTGGGAGGTTTCTCATTTCATTCAAGGCACATTTGTTTGAAATGGGTATGTAGAAGAAACAGGACAGCTGAGCAAATGGTATGGAATGAAGAGGGGGAATCGTGAACAATAGATTTGATTTGCAGTGCCATGACAACCATTTCTGTGCAAGAGGTATACGAAATTGGGCAAAGTTCTGCTGCAGAGCGGACAAGTTGAGGCACTGAAGTAATTAGGAGATGGGCAAACGCATAAAAGGAAGATTGTGCTGGCCAAAGCAGACAGATTCTTGCTTACGTTGAGGTCCCACCAAGAACACTTGCCAAGCACAGCAAGGGAGTGTTCTTAGTATAACAAGGTTGGTATTTCCAACGTACAGGCTGTCATGGCCTGGAGCAGAATGCACCAGACTCCGCTATTCTTGCCTGAGAGAGTGGTGTTGACTTACAAGATATCTGCCAAAGCTGTGCTTTGTGGAAGCCTCATTTTACTGTGCAGTAAATATTACAGCGCTTTTGTGAAGGTTTGCTACCTCGAACTCACAAGATATAACTCATTTCACATGACTTCCATGTGTTGAAGTTGGCCTCTTGTTCTTGCACAGAGCAGGGCAAACACAGAGCAGAGTCCTGACAGGGTGTTGATAAAAAATAATGCCAGCATAAAAAATTAATGCGCTCCCAAGGGCTCAGATCTAAGTCAAATCAGAAGCAATTTCTCTGAAGCACTTTCCCTCAGTAAAGGCTGCTGTGATTAGCCGCTTTAGAGATGGAGCTGTTCAAAAGTATTTTACGTTATTGGCTTTTTTGGGAGGTCACCTTTTTATCATGGCAGTAGTGCGCTTCATTATGTGCTTCCTACTAAAGAAACTACCACTACTAGTTTTGCTCATATCTGCTATATAATCGCTTCAAGAGTAGAGGAGAAATGGAAGACTTCAAACTAACATGTGAAAAACTGGGAAAGCCCTAAAAACTGAAACTGGATACTCAGGATATAAATATCTAGGTTATTTTTACTGTATGTTCCGTTAGTGCTCCAGATAGTCTAAAAATGACCGTACTCCAGGCAGAACACGAAAACATACGGGTGCATTTATCTATGCGTGTGTGGCATGTAACCATGCAACATCTAAGTTCTTTGACACGGTGCAAGAGAAGAAAAGAGAATATACCAGAGTAAGAATGGAAAAATTGATAAGTCCGTACCATGGGTGAGTCTTATTTGCTCTTCTCCCTTACGAAGAGCAGCCGTGAGCGGCACGACTTGCCCGGGTCACCCCAGCTTGGAGACAACACGCTGACATTCGGCAGTTTGACTGTGCCCTCTGCTGTTAACAGAAACACAGAAAGGACTCACGTGTCTTGGAAATGGTCTCTAGGTGAACCAAAATGGTTTTGTTTCTTGAATCGAACATTTCTCCAAACTTGTCCAAGCATGCTTGCAGCTGCAAAAACAAAGGTAAATGAGAAAATTAATATGTTGTCTTGTCTTTGTTTGCAAAAACACAACCCCAAATACCACAGAACAAGGACTGCAACTCATGGAATGGAACAGCCTGAAAATGGTTATTTATCTGTTGCTCGAAATGGTTTGTCCAGCTATTGGTTGCAGCCCCAAAGGAGATCTGGAATGGCTCAAAAGGCTCATGAAATGTTGCAGAAGTGTTAACAGATTTTGAAATAGAGATACTGATCTGCAAAAAAAAGCATTAACGATATTAATAAAATTAATTATAAAAGTGTGAGGGGGCAGGTCTTCACCTTCAGACAGTAAGACCACACTGACTTATTCCCGAGAGTAGACTACTTTCTTCAAGCAGAAGGAAAAAAACCTTGATATTTGCAGACAGCCCTTACAGCCTGTTCTTGCTCCCGAGACCCAGAGAAATTCCACTGCTGACTCTAAGGCAAGGCCCTAAAGACCTTGACCCTAAGGACAGGCCAGGAAGACAATAGCATATGCAAAAAACCCCAAAAAAACCCCAAAAAAAACCCAAGACAATTGTTAGTTTAAAGTATGAATGCTCAAGACAATATAATAATTCAAATGTCAGCACAGTAAATTAGAGAAGGTGAATGTTCTGTAACATTTTTTTATTATTCTGCACTCTGAATTTGAATTAACTCACCCCTTGAAGCTTGTCTTTGACATTGGAAATAAAGGTGCTTAAAACCTCACTAAAATGAAGAAAAACAACAAGCATAGTGTAAGTTACTGAAGTAGCCAGAAATTGAAAAGAACACAGTAAACATGAGACATGAAACACTGCAAGGCACAGATTAGTGTGTAATGTAAGCACGGAAACCTGCTTACTTCAGGGGGCATAACCCTCGGAAGTCACCTTGTTTTAAGATATAATGGATTCTGCTATGTAGAGTAAGAAAAAAAATATATATATACACATGCACAATGTATCATATATATGAAATTATTTTCTTTAACTCTCCCCTTTTTGGCCTAGTGTTTGTGCCTCTCTTGACAGTTTTGGTTGGCATTTACACAACTGTCCACATTTGCCAGGGTGTCAACATGGCGCTATTGGCTCTGGAAGGACCTGGCCTTGGCGGAGGTGACGTGCCAGTTGCTGGGATACAGGGGTATTGTCTGTGGACTGGAATAACTGCGGGGAAAAATATGGGAAAAGCTTCAGCATCAACAAAGCCCAAGCCAGGAAGAACAAACACTGCAAATTCTTTCCTCCGGAGATTACACTTGTGGTTCCTGTTATCCATCCTTTTAAGCTGAGCGAGCCTATCAGGAACTGGGCTATATTCACAATTAATCTTTCAACCCCAAATGCACAGACGGTTGCTAAGCACAGCGATAACCTATTTCCTCTCTGAAGATTTGGGTAATTTAAAATCAATCATTTAGGGATCCAAATTGTGACAACCAAAAAGGTGGAGGCCAGGTAGAGTCTAGTTACGAGAATTAAGCAGAGCTTCTGAAATCTTGCTAACCTCATGGAAAGGAAGGTATTCATTTTATTAGTCAAACTTGCGGGGGGATACAAATTGATAAATTATACGTTTATCTTTGTAAAGATAATGTAGGTATTCTATAAAAAGACTACTGATCTGGGAGTGAGTCTGGAGTGTAGGAAGGAACACAATTAATTTAAAGACAAAATAAAAGATAATGAAGAGTTCTGCCTGAACATTCAAAACTATTTGTTCATTTCTCATAATTCACTTACAAAAATCCTCCTCTGATAGGCATTAGAGAATCAAATTTTGCCTTTCAGAAGCATAGTGCCCATTGCAAAAGAGAAAGAGATACATTGGCTGATTTGATCAAAGCCTTTTAACAAAAATGCATTTCACTTTGGATGTCACATTAAAAAATGTACAGAGCTAAGAATTATTTATAGGTGTGCTGGGGAGTTTGCCATCTTTCATTTTTGAGCTTGAAACGCTTAACATGTTCCTTAAAGTCCTTTAGGACCTACACATACATTTAATTAGTAACATCTGACAAAAAGCAGAGGTAAATTACATTAGTAAATTACACTCATCTGTTACCAAAAACCCACAAAATATAAAAACCTGGTATACAATTAAAATTCTAGAGATATGTGCAGATTTATATCGTTGTAATCAACATTGCATCTTCCACTGCACACACGTATGTTTAGCAATCTCCTCATCTGAGGCCGTACTCAGGGTCCCTTTGATCAGTCCCAACACAGGCTACAAAATTTTGAGAAATACAGGCTTTTGCAGCGAATCAATATAGCAAAAAAAAAAAAAGAAACCCCAACCTGCTGATTAGATAAAGAAGGACAAAGGTAAATTCAGGTTAGAGTTTTGTTGTTCCTTGTGGCTTATAGCTGAGCGTGTTACATAAATCACATTGCAAATAAACCCGATTCTCTTATCCTGTGACTCTTTCTGATCAGAGATTATTTTAAACCTGAAAAAATACTTTTCTTGGAGAAATATGCAGCTATGTCATGTATAACTTTTAAGAGGGGAAGAAGGAGCTGCAGGGAGTGAAAACCACTAGCATAAAAAGAATTTCCAGCGGATGTCTACATACCGATCATATTTGTCCTTTATTTTGTTCCTATTCACTTCAAAATTTTCCAAGACACTTTTCACTCTTCCTGCACCAAAATTAAGCGAACCTTTTTCTTTTGCCTCTTCATCAAATAACTGTGGTTTTGTCTGGTATTTGGTAAAAATACTGGGCTCGCTCTGTTGCACAAAAGAAAGAAACATGTTGAAGTATAAAAATAACCAGAACATTAATTAGCAAAAAACATTTGTGTACCAAGTGCTTTGCGGACTGAGATCACAGTGATTGGATGTGACAGATTAGATCAGACGAGGAGATTAAGAATTTTGTGAGATTACAGCTCACTCAGTGTGCCTAGTTAGACTGACTCCCTGTGGAGCTGAGATCCAGCCCTAATTCCTCCAGACTCAGGCCTTTCTTTCATCTTACAGGATTTTCTGTTGGTTATGACCATCAGGTGTGCAGATTTTTTTTCCTTTATGCTCAACACAGAGACTAAAAATGAATTCCAGCGTTCTGGAACTGCAGAAAAGTTAAAGCTGTCAGTGGGAGCTCCCAGTACAGGAATCTAAAGAAAATCCTGTTGAATTTCCTAGTGGATGACATCATTTTGTTGCCAACTGGCAACATCACCAGACTGCAGATGAGTTTTTTTACATGCTTCAATATGCATTTCAGAACAAGAAATTTAATATTAATATGGAAGCTGAAAAGACCTTCTTCATTCTACAAACTTCCCAGACACTGTGTGACCAAAATGGAAATGCCTTTTCCTTAAAACAAAAGAAAATGCAAATTCCATTAAATTTTCTTCTTTCATCATGAGGAGTGAATTTCCTTCTTTGTGTCTGACGAAAAGCTGCTGCAGTCAATGGGTAAAATCCTCTGCAAAATGCAGAGGACAGCAGACAGGATCTGGAGCTGAAGGACAGCCTAGGGCCACTGAGCTGGCACCACTGGTCTTTCCTAATCTTTGCTCTCAGGCATGTTTATTCATATCTGACTATATCTGTTAGCAGTGCAGGAACTATTTTAGTGAGGCTGGTAACATCAGAAACCACGTGCTGTAGGAGAAATATTTTGAGCGTAGAAGCTCTTCATCCAAAAGCATTCAAGCATCTGCGATAACAATGATACAGCAAGGTAATTTTCAGTCAATGGAAGTAAATACTGAAAACCTCTGTCATCCTTTCTAGTGAAGAGAAACACAGCATTTTTCAAAGAGGAAAAGATGCAATAGTCTACTTTAGCTGGGTGGTCTAAAGGCTTGAGAAAAAAATCGTATTATTTTAGTAGTCAAAATAATGTGATTAAAGAAAATAATGCCTATCTCAATAACAATTTATAGAAATCTGTTATAAATACTAGGTTTTCAGCCAACCAGGCTGCTACTTTGTCTAGTCACAGTAAATATGTATATGTATCAAGAAGACAACTCGATTTCAGCAGTTACTAACATTTGCAAATGTTACCCTGTTTCCCCAAAATTAAGACAGGGTCTTATATTAGTTTTTGCTCCAAAACTTATTACTTTTTTACATGTATAGCTGCCTGGACACTATTTAAATGGACTTTAAAAATGAACTGTAACTAGGGCTTATTTTTGGAGTGGGGCTTATAATTCGAGCATCCTTAAAAATCCTGACAAATCATACTAGGGTTTATTTTCAGGGTAGGTCTTATTTTCGGGGAAACAGGGTACCACCAGATTGCGGCATTTTCCTTTAAGTTTGGATGGTGTCTGGTGACCGAGAGCGAGACTCACGTCCTGGGAGTTGTGCTGTCCCAGCTGGGTGCCCAGCTCCAGTGGCGCTGCTGCCGACTGCACGTTCTCCGGGCAGAACTGGGAGCCGAAGAGCAGCTGAGAATCGCTCAGGCTGGAGTAGTCGCTGTGAGCGCTGCTCCGGATGGAAAGCCTGTTAGGCCTGGAATGGGGCAGAGTGGGTTGTGAGTGAGCCTTGAGCAATTAAAAAGACAAACAGAATTCCCAACATGAGCTGCTGGAAGTGTTCAAGCATAAGACGAGAGGAAATGGCCTCAAGTTGCACCAGGGGAGGTTTAGATTGGATATTAGGAAAAAAATTTCCCTGGAAAGGGTTGTCAGGCATCAGAACAGGCTGCCCAGGGCAGTGGTGGAGTCACCATCCCTGGAGGGCTTGAACAGATGCGGAGATGAGGTTCTCAGGGACATGGGTTAGTGCCAGAGTTGGGTTAACAGTTGGACTCAATGATCCTGAAGGTCTCTTCCAATGAAAATGATTCTATGATTCTATGGCCCAGTCCAACATGTTCGTTTTCACTCTCCACTTGGACAGTACCACCGTTCCTATAACTGTGGAGTGTTTAACAGCATGGTTTTGTTCAGCAAAGCCAACTGGCTGATCTTAAACTGCCGCAGTGCAGCCGCTCGGCATTCACCTTGCAGGGGTGAAGGTGTTTCACCAGCAGGTCCTGCAGACACAAAACCAAACCCAGGATGGCCACCGCACTCACCTTACCCTGCCTGCCCAGTCTGTCCTAGTTTAAGGGACACTTTGGGGTTTGCTCCTAACCAGTGCCAGGTCTCTCTCTTTTCACTACTCTGGATAATAATTTCCGCTGTAACTCAGATGCTGCTCAATTTAATTGGAAGAGAGTAAACCTTTCAGACTGACAGTTGATATTTCTTGGGCATTTATTCTCCAGATACCTTAAGTCTGACATGCTGGAACAACAAATAATTAGGTAGCATATGGCTGGACAAATTGATCTGAATTGTTAGATATGTTCCAAACATAATAACCTGCTACTCAAATGTTCTGTTCTTTCTCTAAGCATTGGCCAAATAAACCTTTTCCAGCTCGCCTTGACTTTGTGCTGTGTTGCTCTGTTTCTATTCCTTTTCAGACGCGGCTTCCACTGCGTTACGGACGGGATCGTGGCATGGTACCAGTTTCCCTCAGGCAAGGGTGTCCCTGCACAGCTGCACCGCTTCTCATTCTGTCAGAGACTGGCTTTGGGTTTTTTCTAGCAAAGATACAGACCTGTTGCATTTTTCACATGATCAGTATTCCATTGCTCCACGTCCACAAGGCCTGATGGAGTGCTTAGGCTAGGTCCAAATGTAAGAAAAGTTGGGCCGGGTTTATACTCTCAGTTTTTGCTGAGTTTTAAGTTAACAAAATGGAGAGGTGCTGCCTTTGGAACTGGGAATTACAGACCAAAATTAAAAGACTCAGAATTTTCCTTTAATATCAAATAATATAAGCAAATGAGAAGGACCAGGAGACTAATTTATGAGTATAACAAAAGATGATCACCCCAACATTTATTAGCAGTGACATGTTCGGTTAATCTCTAGTTTTGGAAGGAGCCCAAACATGACACACACGACAGGGAAGGGATTTAGCAGCAGTACTTTAACTGCTCAGTCTCCCTCTTCATTATATAGTGGTGTTGGTGACAATATCACATTAATACTTTTGGCTTTGAGCTCACCAAGTACGCTGATCCGCAGGCAAAAATAGATGAGGTATGGGTTTTTGGATTCTCAAAAAGCCTGATAAATCTGTCTGAATTCAAAACTTCTCCCTTGATCTGTCTCTGAAACCCAAACCTACTAAGAAAAATATCTGAATACTTTTACTAGCACAGATTCTTGTTTCCATCTCAGCTTAAGCATTGTAAAGAAAAATAAATTTTCTTAATCTACAGGCAGCATGTCAGGCAGAGATGTGAGCACAGGGATGCATGATGTTGCATCCCACACGGGCAGGGCCCCTGCTTGCAATGTGAGTGTCACATCTCTTGCACCAGTTTTCTAAATCCTCCTGTCTTCTAGCAAAAGGAAGCACCCTCTTGGCTTAAGGAAGGGTTTTTATAATCCCTAAATGCTTTACTGTCCTGTCAAACCCCTCTGAAAGTGTCTGGTACAACTGGTGAATATCACATCCCACAACCTGCTCATTTTCTCAGTCCCTTCTCATTTCCTAATGCCCGAAGTACAAGATTCCTATAACAAAGAGTTTTATGACTCGTATTTTGATGAGTAGCGAGCTGAGAGGACTTTATGAGCCAAGTGACTTTCTGGGCTCACTCTGCACTGACACTATGACCAAAGGCAGCTGTTGGTTGCCCCGGAGCCTAATCTGTCTGTTTTAAGTCCACTGCCTCAGTGGTTAGTTTAGGAACGATGTCACTTCTGCAAATTATGGGGGAAAGATAAAACAGGTGTCTCTTTTGAATACACTCATCCTTCCAGAGCAATGCATTCCTTTCTCCCTTGCTTAACTCTGCTAGTAATTCATTTACTAACC
Organism: Caloenas nicobarica; assembly: GCF_036013445.1. Classification (NCBI taxonomy): domain Eukaryota; kingdom Metazoa; phylum Chordata; class Aves; order Columbiformes; family Columbidae; genus Caloenas; species Caloenas nicobarica. The sequence continues at coordinate 18,223,929 of NC_088255.1, read as the reverse complement.
AGACCACCTGGGCAAGATATGAGCCTGGCTACATTTGGGCCAGGCCTATCCCTGATGGGGAGATCAGACAACTGGGATCAGATCCACGATCAGATCCATGATCAGGCAACCACAGCTCTTCTAACCAGCTGCCCATTCCCTTCAGGATGCCTGAGCTGCAGGGATGCATGCTCCGTCCTAAATATAAACCCTTCCTTATAAACAGCAAAGAAACATCCCAGATATTTAATCCCAGTTAGAAGCCCCTCCGAGGTGATGCAATAGTTTACCTCAGGAGAACTTTTAGCATTCTGCTAACATGAGCCATTCCCTGAGTGGTTCATACACTTGTGCCCACAGTGTTCCTGTGGTGTTTGCACTAGCAGGTGTCCAAAGCAAAACCAGCTTTCGATATGCAAGACAAATGCCATCCTAAGTTCTTGTCAGCTAAAAAGAAGTGCTAAATCATTCTCTGCTGGCTGATGGAACAGTTTATTTTTCCCACCTAACTTTATGCAAGGTATTGCAATACTGGCAAATCCAACCCCTTCTGTAATACGAGCATGATCTAAAAAATCTGCAGCCCTCTGCATATCTGGGGAGTCAGTTCTTGGCAGGCTCAGTTTCTCAGTGGGAATTCCTCCCCATAGGAGAAGTTACCTCTTTTGAGACCCTCTTTCATTTGTCTAAGCTCCAGTTTCCACTTCCAAATATTTTAGCACAACCATATGCAAATGTTCACCTTTCATTCCAAGGTTCTGCTTTGCCCCAAACAGCTCTCAGATAAAACAACCCAAGAGAAACACGACATGCAATAAATACCCTCTTCTTGTGTTTCCTGGATGTTTCTAGGGCATTGACAAGCTAAAGATTCATAAAAATAAATTACTGTAGGCCTTATCAGTCTTTTTTTTTAATTGGTAAACTTTGCTGTTTGGATGCATCCTTACGTGCCAATGCCAAAGTTTAAGAGTCAGTCGGAAAAGCAAACTGAGCCTTCTACAATTTGCAAAATAACATTTGTCCATGGTGCTGCTGTGATTTTTTTCTGGTTCTGTCATCCACACTGAACCTGTGCCAACATCCCTCTTCTTCCCAGGCACTGTGGGTGAAGCTCACTTACGCCTTCCTGACATGTCTCTTCACAGTGCAGTAAAGCCTCTTTCCCAAAGAAGAGATCTTTTGCTCCTGGTAGTGATCTTGAGTAGGATCAGTGCCAGAAAGTTCCTCTTCTCCCAATTCCCTGTCAGAAAATCTCCCAGCCCTTTCTGCTCCTCCTCACTTAGTGACCAGGGCTGCATCACGACAAATCCGATTGAAATTCTGAGAGCTGCCCTTCACCCGCACTTCCTCCCGGCTTTAGTCTGTATCTATAGGAACTATCTCTACCTCTGCTACGCTGCTCTCGTCGTCACTATTTGCTGCCTGCTGACGTGTTCAGCAAATGAGCAAGGATCAGTGTTGGCTTTGGGAGCAGAGCAACTTCAGCATCCAGGTGCCTGGAGGAGTTTAAATCACAGAGTTTTAGCTGCTATTGCCACTTCCAGCCATTTGCCATCTCTTCACTGGGAACAGTCACAGCATAAAATTATTATTCTGATTTCTGTCCTCTGGAACAGCACGACCTGCTTGTCGCAATCATTTGCGCCATATCCTAAAAGGAATTTCTACAAAACAGATTTTGGCGCCGGTCCTAATGCATTAACCACAATGAAATCCTTCTCAGTTATTCAGCTCAAACACTGCCTCCAGTCTCCACATTCCAGTCTCAAAGTCCTTCTGGTCTTGTTTTAAATCCTCAAGGTCATTTTTACTTTCTATGAGCTACTCTATTATTCATTTGGCTGTGATTCAGTACTGCCCAGACATTCCTCACCTTGGAAACCATGTTAGCCCTTTGTCCTGAGTCGGTTGCAGGGGCTCGTAGGGTCTTTTCCTCAGGAGGAAATTGGGATTTCCATGGAACAGCCTTATTTATTTACAGAAAATACATCCCTGGCCATATTAAGAATTAGACATCTGAAGACAGGAGTTTTTGCCCCCTCAGTCTGAAACCATCTTCCAGCCTATACTTACAGCCCCGGTTTCTCATTCTTCCAAAGCTCTGGATTTTTACAGCTGCTCTCCTGGTCTTCATGCTGGAGGTCTCCTTAGTTTTCTGCGTATTCCGGGACCTTCGAAATATGTGGCTTTGCTACATGGGATGGAATTTCATGGGATAATGGATTGAGTGAGGCTGTTAAACTTGGAAGATTTTTCTCAACAGCAGAAATAAGCCATAGAGAGTAGTGGCGCAAGTAGGCCTTAACTGACAGCATCCCTTTTGAATGCCTCTTTAATATTTTCATCATATATTGGCCTTACACACTCTCTGGCAGGCTTTCTGTTTTTGAAGTCTTTGGAAGTAGGTATATTAATAGCTTTTATGCCTTTAGCAAGTTACTGCTTTTCTCATGGAACAAGAAAATTCTCATAACTTCAATTCAAAATCACAATATATTGGTTTCTATTTTCCTATTTTTTACTGTCTTTTGTTTCTTGAAGGAAGTAGTCATCTTTACCACGTCAGTCTGGTACGGATCCTTCTCGCATCTGATCTGATAGCTGGTACACATTTGTTCTGAGCTTTAACATGAGGTCTAACTAATCTCTATGCCTCAGGCAAGCATTTAACCCTTCTCGTTGTCCAGTTTAACTTCTTTTTAACAAGCTTCCTTATTACTATGTCAGTGTCTTTTTTTGAAATTTAACAGCAGTTGGTTTTTTTGCTCATGCAGAGATACTGACTCCAGTTCCCCACAGTTCCTTTCATGGTAGCACTACGAGAACAGTAAATACCCTGAATGCGGGTCCTGTGCCCAGCTCAGGACCAAGGCGAGACATGTCCCTTCCCTGGGGAGTTCCCTGGCCCAGGCAGGTATTTATGGAGTGTCTGAAAATGTGCTTGCAGCATCATGCCCCAGTGATGCTTACCCAGTCGATAAAAGGCTGATTAAAGCATCTCTGCTTTTGCGGCTGCTGTTCTCACATCCCCTGTGATCTTTCTTCACCTGCCCCTCTGGCTGGGCAGGCGGCAGCGCTGCTCCAACGCGGCACTTCCCCTAATTGACTCTAGCATTTCAATCCACAGAAATTGCCTCGTTTGTCAATACACTTAAATTGAGTCCAAGTTTTCTCCACCGTATGGCTGTCATTCTATCCGCGTGATCCTCTCCCCCTTTCTTAAATAATTGACACCCTGATATTACAGTGTCCAACTAAATAATTTGCCTTCTCCCGTGTTTCTAGGATCTCTGTTATGTCAATATTCACATATAAAACCAGGAAAACCAGAGACTTTCGTTCCCCCACTCTATTTCTCAGGCTGCTGGTGGTTTTGAAGAAGCACGGGTGCACGTGACAGATAGCTAACAAATAAAACCCAGAGCAATCTTGGGCTTCTGCAGAACCGCTGCCATGAGGATATTGTGTTGCTGGAGCTCTGCATTTCTCAGAGACCTGGTGGCAGATGCTCTCAGAAGTAACACCCTGAATTAAACTTGCGAAGAACTCGCAGCATGATTCATACCCTGCCTAGATTATATATTGATTTATGTCTCATTTTTAGAGCTCCCTGAAAGACGGTGTTCCGGGGATTATGTAGAATACCCTGCTGTGGTGAGAAAGGGTTCTAGTAACAGAAGTGAGACAGGAAAAAGTAATCCACAACTCTCCCCCTATTTCAAATAAACACACACGTACACACTCCTATGAGGAACTTTTTTTTCCTCTTTAGAAAAAGTTAATTCTCCTCCTGAGAATCTTCTCCTGCTTCTTAACTCCTAAAAAAATCCAGCTGCATTTTCAGCAATGTTTAGTGCCCTATTTGAACCCCGTGAACTGACTTGCAAAAAATGTGGAATGCTGAGGAGTGGGCGTTTGGATCTTGTCTGTATTTTCATCCTGTATTAATAAATGAGTTAAAAGGGAAGGCTTTGTAGCTGACAGGATACTTTGGAGGAGGAAGGAATTCAAGTGATCCCTTTCCAAACTGGCACCTGTACTTCTTCCATTCATTTCCTTCCCTGTTGCACGACTCCACAGAATGATTTATATATTTTTTAAAAAAACATAATATAATATAATATAATATAATATAATATAATATAATATAATATAATATAATATAATATAATATAATATAATATAATATAATATAATATAATATAAATATATTTTAATGCATTCCCTAAATTACCCCTTCTCAGTCTCTGACCAGCAAGAAAGTCACAGGTTTTCATACTACTTAAAAGCAACTTATAGAAAAAAAAAAAGGAGAGAGAGAAATCTACAGATACCACAAAGCCAATAGAATTATGCAATGCATATTTACAAAGACAAAACCATGACAGATATAAACATGTTTTTCCCTGAATTGGCTCCCCTTTGACCCCTGCATCTGTGCAAAACTCAATTAATTCATATCTATACGACAAGTATTTTTATAATGGGGGAGGAAACTACTATTATGTTTTCATTATCATCCATCATCGTGGTAACATCAGGACAAAGAGATAGTATCACTAAAACTGTGAATTTGAACAACAGTTAGTTATGTAAGTGGGTTATTTAACAGGCTCAGAGGACCAAATTCATCAATTAGCTTCTTCAGTGTTAAACAAGGGATAAATCTTACTGTCTTTTTTAGCCAGGTGATGCAAAATGTGATACTCAGCTGTAAAAAATTCAGCTGGTCTTACATATTTGCTATCCAGATGTTTACATCCAAATAACATTTGTTGTTTTGCTACATACTGTAGATGTGGGGAGTTCTAGCTGCTCGTTGACTTCTGCTGGGAAAAAAAATTAAGCCATGCATATAAATGCAGTATCTGGAATAATTTTAGAGTTACATAATGTGTAACAATACTACAAATCACAACTCATTTTATCTATCCTTTGCACAAGGCAAGAGGGAACATTTAACTTATCTAATTAGCCGTAGGACAGAACTTTCCTGCACCAAACCCCAGATAAACCAGCGAGCAGCTTTCAGGCAACGCTGGTTTGTAAATCCCCAGCAATGGTGGATCTATCAGTGCCTGGCAGGCTGGGAGAAATGCAGGCACAAATAGGATCACAGAGTAGGCTAATTAACCACCACTAATTAACGATGGATCAATTCTAGATGTGTTTCACCCCATCACTATCAAGCACCCAGAGTGTTTCATTTTATACACAATTTCCTCACGGTCTTTCTTCCCCAAGCTCACCCGGTGGCTGTCGGCGTGCTCAACATCTCCTTGATATTCCAGACGTTAAAATTCATCTTTTTTTCAGATCTGACGCCTTCGCTGGGAGTTGTCGGCCCTCACCATGGCCCCGGCGCGCACGGCCTCTGCTCCTGCCTCTCCTTCCCCATGGCGGCCACGCTGCCCTGCACAGAGGGGGACGATGGAGAGGGACGATAAGCCCCGCTTGGGGGGAGCATCCCCCTGTGTCCCCTCGCTGTGGGGAGAATCCGAGGGGGGGACACGGCCCTGCAGGCCTGGGGCAGGCCCAGCCGACATGGCCGCCCCAGGGCTGGGCCTGGGGGCTCACCATGGGGCCCATCGAGCCTGGGGGGTTCCCTGGGTCTCACCCCAGGGATATGGATCCCAGGGTCAGCCCCCCAGCTCAAATCTCTCCCTAGGCTGCCCATGGCCCCAGGGAACATGGGGCCATCACGGGGCAGGGGGAAGAAGAGGAGGCTGCTCCCCTGGGAGCCCATTTATTATACTTCGTGTCCAGAGGCTGTGTGGTCTCTTGTGTAAATACCTCTCACTGAAATGCAGAACGGTTTAATTTCATCCATTAGAAGTACGACAAAAATAACCCATCATCTAAACACTCCCTAGAGAAAGATTCTCAAATATGGTTTTACGGGAATTTTTTCCATGTTCTTCTGTGTCCTCCATCTTCAGGAATGGAAAATGGGCACACTTGCCTATTTTTTTTCCTCCTTTAATTCAAAACAATTTCAATACCAGTTAAAATGTTGGGTTGCTGGTTCTGAAGATACTCCATAAGCACTAAACCAGAAATAAGGTTGATATAAATTCATGGATCAATTAGGGGAACTTCTCACATTCCCCTTTACGCTCTTTTGGCTTTAGTACTAACAGCAACCTGGAGCTCAGAGGTGTTAAAATAACAGCTTTCTTGATGTAAGTATCTGGTTTCCTAATTGAACCCCACAGTAATAAAGTTTTCACTTAAAAAATAAAATTTAAAAAAAAATCTGGACTTTTAGCCATAAAAAGCTTCTTGGAGTGACTTTGCTGCATTGTTTTTTCTTGTCACTACAGCATTAGTGCTCATATAAATAGCTCAGATTTATCACAGCAGCTCGTTACCTCTCAGCTGCATGATGAGCCTCTAGCAGGTTGTTTTTTCTAGGACCAGAGCAGGGAATCACATCCTGGATCGAGTTCCTGCTTCAAGGATGAGATAATGGCCGGGCTGTCCACGGGAGCAGTGGGCTGGAAGGCAAACCTTCCTCCAGAGAGCTGTGCTGATGGGAACATTAATGCTTATTGCGCTCGTTGGGTAAATAAAAGCCTTGTTCTGCTCCTAAACTGCCTACAGCTCCATTGTACAACCCGGCGCATGGCACTGCTGCCAAGAGCCTTGCTGTGCATCCAGGTCCTATATGGCCTTGCATCATAAATGGTGATTTTCCATCATTTTATTGCTCGTAATTGGAAAGTTGGCCCAGAACACCCTTCAGAAGAGACTGTAGAGCCCTGTATCCATTTACAGCGCTTCCACTGCCCTTAGGAGAGGATTTTCCGGTGCTTTGCACACCGGTGATAAGGTTTGGCATGTTATTTTTGGTTATTATACAGAGCTATTCCTATTTCTGCTGCAGCTTGAGCTTTCTGGTTTGAGCATCTACTGAGTTTGTAGAATATGATAAACGAGATTTTTGTATTTCCATCTCTCCTGACAAAGGAAAGAAATTTCTATAAGGAAACATTTTTTTAATTATAGATTTGACAGCTACCTCCAGTTCCAGTCTCCCCCATCCATAATGCACTCTGGGGAGATTAGCCACGTTGCCAGGCACTGGCTTGTTGCTCTCCTTATATCTGAAGTAACAGGCTGTGCTTCTAGCGTTAGGGAGTGTGGCCAGATACTTGAAACCTTTCATTTAGTAAAAAACTAGCAGAAGGTGCCAGGAGATAGCAATATATTTGGTGCGTCCCTCAACTTTTTTTCTTCATAGCGCATTTCATTAGAAACTCACGGAAACTCTTTTGTTAACAATGTGTCAGTCTCCAAGAGTGGTCAGGATCATCATCCCTTTGCCTGAAGATTTCTCCATATACTTCGTGATCTCCTTGGCCATCATCCTGGCTGTTCTCCTCCCTTAATTCAGGTGGGATCCTGGTCCTGTGCCCAAAAGGAGAGAAAAGAATGAGCAATCCACACTTTCAGGAGAGGTCACAGAATCACAGAATGATTTGGGTTGGAATGCACCTCTGGAGATCATCTAGTCCAACCCACCTGCTAAAGCAGGTTCACCCAGAGCAGATCACACAGGGTCGTGTCCAGGTGGGTTTTGAATTTGGTAAGAGCTGCACTGGGCACCCCGTCAACAGCAGGGAAAGTGGCAACGTTGGCACTGGGGAATGTCAATTTGCTGGTGACTCAGTGTCTGATTTATCCTGTCCATGCGACGCTTCTCGGGGAAAAGGTTATTAATCAGGTCTGCGTTTCCATGATTTAGGGTCCCTGTGACTAAAGCTTTGGTGAGAGTGAAGTTATTACGTGCCCCAGTGGCTTCTGGAAAGGGCTGGCAGGCTGCGGGGAGGTACCCCAGCCTGTGGCAGCACAGGGGGTCTGTCACCTCCCAGAACCCCGGGAGTGAAAACCCCACCAGGGCTGAGTGCAGGTGAGGGAGTACTGTGAGAACGGGGCTGTGAAAACGAGGTGCTGTTGTGATATTCGTAGGAGAAGGCTGGAGCCACATCGCGCTCAGAGGAGGGGGTCCCTCTGCCCAGCCCCTCCAGCACAGCGCAATCCACTGACCTTTTCCAGCTGCCAGCTCAACCCCCCAGCTGCGGAGGTACAGCTCAATCACTGATTTGGGGCTGCCTGCTGATGCTGGCTCTGGCACAGTGGTGGTTTCTATGGCAACTCCAGAGGCAGATGCAGGGATGGCTTCAGCCGAGGTACCGCCAGCCCAGGTATCCCAGGATATTCCTCCCAAAAGGCAGACAAATGGCCACGTGGTATGCCGGGACAGACCCCACGGTCACTGCGCCGGACAGGCAATGGAGGCGATGGGCAAAGACACCAAAAACATCTTGTGAATGCTCTTCTCTACGCCGTTTCCAACTTTCCCCATGCCACGACACCCATGGCAGACAGCACAGCCTGACCCAGCAGCGTGCCGGATGCTGCTGCGCTCTGCTGGGATTTGTTCTCCCATCTCCCCAGCCCTGCTACCCATTCGGGGATCACACCAGATGTCTCCTCCAAAAGGTCAGGCATCGCACTTGATATTTACCTGGACCTGTGAGATCCCTCTAGTGTCATATCATTAAAAGATCGAATCCCTTGCCTGTGTCTGTCACCACCACTCTGTGCTGTGGGGCGCGTGACTCTGCATGGAACAGAGACCAAGGAGGCTCAGGCGAGTCCATAGCACCAGGTAATTGGGGAGTCAAACCCCATCAGTCTTTGCTGAATGTCACCCACAAACACCACCGGTACAGAGCTCACCTTCCCCTCCTGGTGCTGGTAAGTGGGAGATGAGGTGTTCCTGCCCAGGAGAGCAGGACACAGCCAGATCCGGCTCTCACAGGCACCAGCCACCCTCCATCCTTTGAGACAAGGCTGTGATGCTGGATGGAGCCCAGGAACCCCAGCATCGTTAGGCATCTCATTTCTCACCATCCTGGCAGCCCTCACCATTCCCTGCCCTCTCTCGCATCCCGTCTCTTTCTGACAAAGCCCCTTTTCTGCTGCTGCCTTCACCCCACTTTGTCCCTTTGCCGAGGGCCAAAAGGATGGCTGGATTCTTACATCCCACTGCTCTGCTTGCCCTGGCAGTGGGGAAGGAGCAAGAGCTGTCCTTGCCCCACGGCACAGGGCCCTGCCAGAAAAGGGCTCCTCAGGCTCTCCCTTGGGAGGGGTTTTCTCAACAGGCTGTGGCACATCCCTGCTTGGAGCAGGATAACCAGGGATGACACAACTTCCAGCAGTAGTAAAATTCCACATGTTTCATTTATTCAAGGTGCTACGTCACCTCCTAGGCACTGAGCTACAGGGCACCTCTGTGCTACATGAGACATCAACTGGGTCTACGACGACACAGCACTCACTGCTACACACACGGCACAGACACGCCGTGGCACAGACCAGGCTGGACGGGGCAGTGCAGCCAGTGACAGTCCCGTTGCTGCCGGTCCCTCCGTGCCACCAGCCGTGGCCCTCCCGACAGGCAGGATTTTGCCGGGGGCTCCATTGCCACAGTGGTGCAGGAGCTGAGAGGGGTTTCCGAAGCACGGTGAGAAACCACGGCTGCTCCAGCACCCAGCGTTACAGGACGGCAGCTCCCAGGAGCTGGGTCACCCACGCACAGGTGCGTGCACACCCTGTCCCCCTCTTCAGGCACTTGGTGCTCGGCCGGGGCTGGTCCCCGGGGCCCCGCTCAGGGCACCTCGCGCAGGCACAGAGCCTCGACGGCGCCGCTGGGGCCCTGGGCCACCCCACCGATGACGAAGAGTAGGCTGGGCGCCAGGCAGCTGCAGCAGGAGCAGCGGCCGGTGGGCATGGGGGGCAGTGGCTCCCACTTCTTCCGTGAGAGGCTGAACCCTTCCACCGAGCCCAGCGGGCAGGACTGGTTCCCTGTGGGAGATGGATTGGCGTCAGCCCCCCCGCAGCCCTCTGCAAACCCCAGGCTCTGTCTTTCCCCCTACACATGCCTTTGATGCCCCAGCTGGAGCCCCCAGAGGCAGCCAGTCCCTGAGCCCCAGGCTGCGGGGGCTCTGTGATCCCAGATGCAATTAGCTGGGGCACAGGAGGATTAGCAGTGTTCCCACGGGGAGAGCTGCCCGCACCAATGCTGCACTGTGGGCTTTGCCCCTGCAGCCATCACCAGGGGATAAGAGAGGGCAGCTCCCGCCCCGCAGGGCTCAGAAGCAACACCACACTGCAAGGATCCGACCAGCACTGCTTGCCTTCCCCATCACCTCCTCCTCCCTGCAGCAGGAGGTCTGGCTCACTCTGGGCGAGCTCGGTGGGGTTTGGCAGCTCTTGCTGCAGGGCTGGGGGTGCTGCGGACGGCACCGGCTCCCTGAGCAGCCCTCCCCACCACATCCGTGCGGCTGAGTGACAGCACTGACCTTTCCCCAGCTCTCTTGGGAGAGGGATGTGGTGCTGCAGCCCTGTGCGGCGGGGCTGAGCGAGCCTGGTATGCTGCACATGAGCTGCAGAAAGCCTGGCCAGGGGGTGAAAGGGGCAAGCAGCTCAGTGGGGGCTGCCTGTGGGGCAGGGCAGTAGGGTTGCCCCAGCACTTGGGGGGGCACAGGAGGGACGCAGCTGCAGACAGTGTTGCAGCACCCCCGTGGTTTCGTACAGCTGACATCCCCGCTGCCGCACAGGTCACTGATGTGCCACAAAGGATGGGGACAGGAACGTGGCCACGCTCCTACCCCTGGCATTACCGAGGCCACCCACGGCCACCACTCTTCCTCCCAGGCAGCCAGCCACAAAGTCAGCTCTCTTCTCCCTCATGCGGATGGCGCGGCTCGACTTGCTCCATGCACCTGGGGATGAGAAGGTGTGGGCATTGCCCACCAGCGGTCCTGTCTGCACATGGAGGCCAGGACACCCCTGGGCCAACAGCTCCCCGGCCAGGGAGCGCAGGGCAGGACTCGCCATAGGTGCAAGGGGCTGATGGTCAGAGCCTGGGTGAACTGTGTCCCTTGGGCATGGACACCCCTCACCAAGCCCCAGAGAGGCATCCAGGACCTGCCAGGGATGCTCCCATCCCACCCACGACGCGGCGCTCACCCTGTGCGGGATCAAACATCTCCACGGTGTTGACGAAGTGGGGACGGGAATAGAAGTTGTGGGGCCCCGGCTGCTGCAGCCCCCCCAGGCTGAAGATGACACCGTCAGCCATGGCGCAGGCGGCGAAGGCGCGGCGGCTGGGCACACTGGGGTAGCGTGTCCAGCTCCTCGTCTCCAGATCAAAGGCCTCAAAGGCGGTGACGGGCAGCTTGCCCTGCCGGCCCCCTGTGCACAGATGAGATGCTGCGGCTGTCAGTGCCCCGAGCCAGCACCATCGGTGGGCTCAGCAAGCAGGATGGGGCCCGTCGGCTGCAGCGCTGGGGTGGGAGGGCAGCGCAGAGCCACCCCAGGGTGCACCAGGTCACTCCCTGGTCCGGGGAGGCAGCAGAAGGAGAGGGCAGGGGCGCAGGGGGATGCGCAGCTTGCCCCAGCAGCACCTACCCAGGACGAAGATCTTGTTGCCTTGCAGGAAGACAGAGGCCCCGTAGCAGGGGGTGGGCATGGAGGGTAGTGGCTGCCAGTGGTCCTTCGCTGGCTCATAGACACGGACAAGTGCCTGGGGAGAGGTGTCTGCACCCATTCCCCCCAGCGCGTAGACAGCCCCGTCTGCAAAAGAAGCAGTGGTGAGGTTGGGGTGACTGTGGGCAGCGCCACAGGGTGGGGAGCCCCCCCATGCCCTCCAGGGCAGGCAGCATGCATGGATGCTGCTGAGTCCCATGGCTAGCTGCCACCCCGGGGTGGCCAGGGGACAATGAATGCAGCCAGGCCTGAGCCCAGCAGTGCCCTGACCCTGCTGAGACCCTCTCACCCCCCTCTCCATCCCATCCATCAGGCACAGAGCAGAGCACAAGGCCATCGGCTCTAATTATTCTCGGCAGTACAATCTCCCTGGAGACACCATGGCAACACAGCCATGCTGCCAAATCCTGCTCCTGCTCCCAGCACGGCCAGCACCTCTGCCCGCTCCCACGGCTGCCCCACTGTCCCCTCCACCCTGACCAGCCCGCTGCAGCCTAGGGCCATGCCACAGCATCCCCAGCCAGCGAGCAGACATGAGCACCGCATGTGGGGACCAACCCCGGCTCCTGGCACGCAGGCTGCCAGGCTGTGCCAAGGCTCGGGGGCTGCTCAGCAAACTTTGAACAAGAATCACAATATGTTTGACACACGGCACGTCGAGCCGGGCTGGAGCAGGGTGCGTGGCTGCCCCAGCACGGCTCCCAGCCAGGGCAGCTGGGGAAGGCTCCTGTGCCCAGCAGGGCTTTGCATCACCCAGCCTTGGGCTGCAACCGGGCTGCTGGGGCTGGAGCATGACCCTGCCATTAAGTGGCAAGTTCACCTGCCAGATGAAAGCACCATTCTACATTCCAAGCAGCAGCAGGATTCAAACCCCACTTGAGCATCCCTGACCCTGGCATCCCTGCTTCTCCAAGCAGTGGAGCCAAGCCTCACACCAGCCCTCACCTCTCTGCACGGCTGAGATGCCCATGGAGGGCTGAGCCAGCGCCGCCTTCTTCTCCCACTTGCCCTCATCCACGTGGTAGACCTCAACGGAGGCAAGGGGGCTCTGCGTCGCGTCCACGCCACCCACCACCAGGATCTGCTTGCCCAGGGCGAGGGCAGCGGCGCCGGCCCGTGGCGTGGGCAGTGGTGGGAGCGTGGTCCAGCGCTGGGCTGGGATGTCGAGCACCTCAGTGGCACCCAGGGCTCGCCCACTGCCCCCGCAGCCGCCCAGCACGAAGACCTGCCCGTCGCGGTGCACGGCGCTGCAGTACACGCGCCGCGTGGGCATGGCGGGGAAGGCGGCCCACGTAAAGGCACCCGCGCCCGCCGCCATGGGCCGGCTCAGCCACCCCGGGTGTCCCCGGGCCCTGGACCTGCCGTGTCACCCATCCGGCACAGCTCGGTGCTGGCCCAGCTCTGCCCACCGCCTCCTGTAGGGAGAGCACCCAAGTCAGTGCCCAGGCACCCAACACTCCCCCCAGCCCCAGCGAGCCAGCTCCTTTGGTGGTGTGACAGCTCCCCGGGGCTCCCCACCTGCACCCACCTGGGCTCCTGCTCCTCAGGGCTCCTCACCTGCACTCACCCAGGCTCCTGCTGCTCAGGGCTCCCCACCTGCACCCACCAGGTCTCCCATTCCCTGGGTTCCAGCTTCCCAGGGCTCTCTGCCCGTGCTTACCGGGGCACCTGCTCTCCGAGGTTCCCGCACCCGGACTCCTGCTTCCTGGGGCTCCCGGTGCACAGCCTGCACCCGCCGGGACTCCCGCTCCTCGGAGCTCTCTGCCCGCACCCCTCGGGGCTCCCAGTGCATGGCCCGTACCTCCCGGAGGCTTCCGCTCCCCGAGACTCCCGGCACACGGACCGCACCTCCCGCGGCTCCCACCCGCAGCCCGCACCGCCCGGTGCACCGTTCGCACTCACCGGCTCTCCCCGGGCTCCCGCCCGCACCCCCCGGACCGCCGCTCCGGGGCTCCCCGCGCCGCCCCGCTACCGGGAGCGGGGCAGGGACCGCGGCCGCGCTCACCTCTCCGCCCGCTCCGCTGCTCTCCTCGCCGCTTCACGCCGCCGCCCGCGCCGGGCCCGCCCGCTGCTGGTGGGGGCGGCGCCGCGCCCGCCCCGGCCCCCCCCGCCGGGCCCCGCTCCCCTCCGCCCGGCCCTCCCGGGGCCCCTCGGTGCTGCTGCCAACCCGCCGTGCCCCTGCCCCGGTTATCCCGTCGCGAAAGAGGGGCCGGAGAGACCCCGCCGCCCCCGGCTCTGCACTCCCCAGCCGCACGCTGCTGGTGCCACCCCAGCACCAGGCTCACCGGGCTGAGAAGCCACCGTCCTGCCCCGAAGAGTGGTCCCTGCCTGTCTCCCCTGTGGGGCTGCCGGAGACAGGACGAGAGCTCAGCCCCACGCTGAGCACAACCACCCTGGGGTGTCTCAGCAGCATCAGGAAGGTGCTCACGGGTCTGAATCCATTACTGTCACCTTTGCCACCCGCCAGCATGGGCAGAGCCAAGAGCAGGCAGGAAACACACACTAGAAACAAGCTAGAAAGGTTTGCTTTAAAAACAGGCAGAAGTGACACGGCATCGCTAGCTCTGCCAGGGACAACACCACAGTGCAATCGGTGCCTGGGTGTGCCGCCGGTAACACTGCGCTTACCCCAGCACCCACTCTGCATCGGCCACCGGTACGGGAGCGGGAAGGGAGGTGTGAACACTAGTGCGGCTCCTGCCCTGCCAGGCAGGCAGCCAGCTCCCCACAGCACTAATGAGGAAAGCTGTTTCCTCCAGGGATCCAGTCATACAAACTCCCATGGTGCTTGCGCTTGGGCATGGAGGTTCCTGGCAGGACTGAGTGGGCACGTCACACATCGGAGAGGGGACAGCTCGAAGCAGGAGCCCAGCATGGGACTTTGCCTGCATGCAGCAGGAAGCAGCAGGTGTCCCAATCCAGAGCCCCTCAGCCCTGCGAGGTGGCATCACTATCCATCCCACCGCTGGCTTGGCCTGTCCTTCTCCATGCAGGCCAGGTAGCGGTCGTAGTTCTCCTCGCACCTCCTCACACAGTGCAGGAAATAGTCCTGGTCAGCAATGGCCTCCAGCAGGTCGGTCTGCACCAGGCAAATGTCGTACAGCTCCGAGGTGGGAGCGCGCCTGGGGCTGCTGCTGCCCAGCTCTGAAAACACCTGTGAGGAGAGAGCGGCGCGCAGAAGCACTCGCACCCTCTGCAGGCAGCAGTGCCAGGGCCGTGCCCGGCACAAGCGCAGAGCCTGGCAGCAGCGCACGCACCCTGCAGTGCTCCATGCAGTGCTCCCTGCCCTCCTCCTCGGCCGGGAGCCTTCACGTCCACTGTGGATCGGTGGCAGAGGGCAGGGGCTCCCACCTCCCCTCCAGCAGTAGAAGGTGAAGTTTCTCCAGGTTTCCCCTCCCTCCCAGAAAGGACATTTGGCTCTGAAACAGCGTGTGGCTGGGGCTTCCCTAAGGAACAGGCCACACCATGTGGCTGGAAGAAAACAGCTCTGTGGAGCAGCCGACCCCAGGAAAACCTCTGCCAACAGCTCTTCCTCTGGCTGCCACAGATTGTTGCACAGGAGGGAACAGGGACTTCACCTTCTGATCTTTAGCACAGCTCTGCCTGAGGCCACCTGGCAATCTGTTTCCCTCCCAGAGCTGCTCTGTCACTGTCACTGACACTGGGAGAGCCCTGCAGAGCTGGTGATGCAAGAGGAGGGGAAGCTGGTCTCCAGCCTACCAATCCTGGCTGCAGGACAGCAAAGTCCCGGCAGTGGGGATGAGCCCCAGTGGTGAGATACTCAGCTGCTGCCCAGACCCCAGTGAGATCTGCTGCCACCAGAATGCGATCCTGCCTGTCTGACCCAGGGTGGGGGCAGCCCTGAGGGTGGCTGTATGCCTGCCCCAAGACAAGCTGAGCAGCCCAACTGACCAGCCGTGCCGGCTACAGATGGTGAAGGGAGGAATCCTTGATTAGGGAAACAGCCCGAGGCTGAACTGCAGCAAGTGGAGCTGCGTGAGCCACGCTCTGGCTGCTGCAGACACACAGGCAGCAGCTGCTGTGCGCAGGGGCCTCGGGCTCTCAGCAAAGCCTTCCACAGTAATTCCCCTGAATCAGGCACAGCACAGACCAAAGCCTGTTCCTGACAGGTCTGCTCCGGGCTGTAACAACTCCTGCCACCAGCTATAAATCTGTGAGCTGAGCTGAGGGAGCTTGTATAGAAGGGAATATCCAATGAGAATTCCATGCCTTGCCACTTTCCAGCTGCCTGACAGACACTGCCAATCATTCACTGGCTGCTGCAGGTTCTCTCTACCGTGCTGTCTCCTCCTGGATGGAGATAGTCAGGGATTCAGCCTTGCCTGTGGATCTGTGGCTCTTGTTAGAGCATTGACAGTTGCCCAACTGCCAGGTGCATTTCTGTCTGCACAAACGTGCTTCTTTCCAAGCACCCTCCATCACAAATGCTTCCCTTCCAATTTGGTGCCACAGATGAGCTGCAGCTGTGCCCCAAGGCTGGCTGCTGCCACCACTGCTGCCGGGAGCAGAGCCGACTCATCCAGTGCAGCAGAGGTGCTCGGCAGCCAGCACAGGCAGCCAGCACCTGCTGTTCTCTGCTGACAGCTGATCTTGCCCTCCCTGTGCTCTCACAGTTATGCAAAGGGAAGAAAACATGTTTGACCCCCACCAGGGACACCCCCAGCACAGCTGGCACCGGAGGGGCCTTCAGCCACCTACCTGGGGATGAACAATGGTGTCCGCATCGTCCAGTCGGATGTTGTCGTCGATGAAGATGTGGTGAACGCTGGGATCATGGGGGTCGATCCACAGGGGCTTCCCACCTTGGGAAGAGAACTGATTTCTGGCCCACCTGAAACAGCAAGTGGGAAAAGGAACAGTCAGGGCAAGAAAGTGTGACAGCTCTCAGTGACAGCAGGCCAGGCTGCACTGTGGGCTCAGGGCAACCTCTGAGCCAGGGAAGCAGGATGGAGATTGTCCTGTCCTGCCCATTGCTGCCTCCGGGGAAAGAGAAGCATTTTGCAGCTAGGAGACAAATCAGAAGGTCTTGGGAGAAAAGCAGGAAGTACACCAGGGGACGAGGACCTGAGGAAATATGCGAGAGCCTCATCAGGCTGCCTGCAGGCAAAATGGGGAGCAGTGACAGGGGCCCCCACAACTTAAAGACCTCAAAACTTGAAGCCATATCAGAGCAGAAGCTCAGACAATCATGGGAGAGGAGAAAAGCTCAATCCACTTCCTCAGTGCCCTGTTTCTCACCAGTCAAAGTGGTCTTGGAAGCCTCCGATTCCCTCCAAAGAGCTGAAGTATTTGTAAATCTTCCTTGCACCTTCCCGGCTGGTCAGCCGCTCCGTTCCCCTCGTCAGCACCACCTCTCGCTTGCTGCAGCGTATCTGCCCAGGGGTGAGGTCCACCGGGAGCTGCAGGACCGCAAAAAGCAGGAGAGGAAAGGTTTCCAAAGCAGACAGGTTGTTCTGTGCATTGGCACAGACAACAAGCAGCAGGTGGGACTCCCCACCACCGCAGGATGGGAGGACAGCGTTGGAGGGAAAACAAGATGCCCTCCCTGGGGATGGAAAGGAATGAGCTCCTGGCTGCACACTGCCCCTGTTGCAATCTGTTTCAACGCTCCACAGAGCAAGTGAAGGAGCTTCTGAAGCTCGTTCCTGCCCGGTGTGCTGCCAGGGACAGAGCATGGCTGCGATGGGCTCTGAGCCAGCGAGCCTTGCTCTGCTGCTGTGGCTCCTCTCCGGGAGAAGGGATGCTCTGTCCCACCTGGGATACCCCAAAGCAGACCTTTCCTACATGTGCTCCCCCTTGCTAACAGCTTCATCCTGAGAAGCCGCTGCATTTTCTCTCCGCAGAAGCCGGTATTTTTAACAGCAGGCCGGCTTGGCAGCTTCAGAGCAGGCCGGCACAGGGAGCTCTGTGCAGGCCGCCCTTCTCCAGCCTGCCGGGTGCTCAGGGAGTCACTCACCGGCACGTCCCGCAGGGCGGGGAACTGGGGGTGCTGCCCAGCCAGGGCACAGCTGACGGCACGCAGGGCGCGGGGCAGGTCGGTGCCGAAGGTCCTGAAGACAACGGCAAACGCTCTCCCGTCCCGGTGCAGGGTGTCCAGAAGGTGGAAGAAGGCGGGCAGAAGCAGGTGGTAGCGCTTGCCGGCTTCCCCCTGCACCGAGAAGACATCGTGCGACCGGCCCGGCCACTCCAGCAGCTGCAGGTGTCGGGCGTGGAGGCCGCCGAAGCGGCGGCCCGGGCCGGTGTCGGTGAAGGCGGGATCCCGGCCGTGGCGGCTGTAGTAGCTGAGGGCGCCGGCGCAGGGGGGGCGCAGGGACGGCCGGTCGCTCACCCACTGCCACTCGCCTGCAACAGAGGAGCCGCTCAGCCGCCGCCGCCCCCGCCCGGCCCCGCAGCCCCCGGCCCCGGCGCTCACCGGCCGCCCCGGCGCGGCCCCAGGTGACGGTGCTGAGGAAGGTGTTGAGGGCGGCCCGCGGGCCCTGTCCCGACACCGCGTCCGCCGCCACCACCGTGTTGTTCAGGTCCACGTGCAGCACCAGCCGCCGCCGCCGCTGCTGCTGCCGCCCGGACCCGCCGCTCATCGCCGCCGGAATCGACCCCGCCACCGGAACCGGCCCCGGCCGCGCCGCCGTTACCTGGAAACGGCGTCGCTTCCGCTCAGCGCCACTTCCGCCCGGCGCCCCCTGCCGGCCCGGGCATGCGCCGCGGGGCACCCCCGGCCACCGGCGCGCCAGCCGCCGTTGCCATGGAGACCGCGCGCGCGGCGGGCGCCGCGGTCAGGGGGCGTGGCCGGGGCGCCGCGGCCGAACCCGCTCTGAGACAAGTGGGCGTGGCCCCGGCCCGCGGAAGGGGGCCGGAAGCGGAAGTAGGCGGTGCTTCCGGCGCTCCACGGGCGGCCATGTTGGAGCGGCGGTCGCGGCGCAGCGGCGGGTGCGGGTCTGGCGGCGGCCGGTAGGTTGGGGCCGGCGGTGTCCGGGCCCCGCGCTGCCGGGCGAGGGCGCTGCCGAGCCGCCCGGCGGGACGGGCGCCGAAGGCGGAGTCACGGCGCTGCGGGCCCCGCCCCCGCCCCCCCCTCACCCCCCGGGCCCGGGAGCCGGCGCGGGCCGGACGGGGGGTCAGAGCCGCTGTCTGCACCAATCACCTCCCGCAGCCCCGCAGGGCACACCGGCCCCGGGCCGCTCTCCCCGCCGCGGGGCCGCTCCGGCCGGTGGGCCGGGGACAGCCGGCCTGGGAACCCGTCGGCCCGTCCGTACCGGGCCTGGGCGGGGCTGTGCGGGGAGAGCGGGCTCTCGGGAAGGCGCGTCCTCTGCCCCGAGGGTGGGTCAGGAGAGGCCGAGCCGGGGCTGCCCCCGCCGAGCCCTCCCTGGGCCTCCCCACCCGGCCCCATCCCGCAGGCCACCCCAGCCCCGTGTCCCGGCCCCGGCCTGCCGGTGTGGTCGGAGAAGCCCTGCAGAGCCTGTTCTGAGCCTCCGAGCCCGTGCTGGCATTGCCCGAGCACTGCGGGAGCGTCCTGCCAGCCAGTGGCCCGTGCCAGGAGCGCTGCGGGTCCCAGCACAGAACTGCACAAAACGAGACCGAATGGTTCGACATTGGGATGTCCCATCCCCGATGTGATGTCACAGCCGCTCCATTCCACACCAGAACACCCCGTGAGGTGTCCCAGCCGTTCCTGGGCATTCTGCACCCTGAAGATGATCCATTTTTCAGCCTGTTGAGTGCACTTGTGCTTCTCCGTTGGTTTCTCCCTCTCTACCAGATTTGGATAAAGCTTTACATCCTTGCTGGCTTCACTGTGCCTGCTGCCGCTTGTGCACTTTGAAGGTGGCATGTCTCACCGCTGGTCGTGACTCTGCCGGAGTGCTTCCCCACCTGCCTCCCCTCCTTCGTGGGAGACCCTGCGCCTGTTGCAGAACAACTGCATTATCCTCTTCCAAATCCCTTTTCTGCCGTGACGTCTGCAGAACACTTGACTGAGATTAGTCTGTCATGTGGAGGCTCTTACCCCCCCGCTGACCTGTGCTTCTCCTTCTGCGGCTGCTTTTGGCTTGTGCCTCTTCCCTGCTTGTGCAGCCGGTGGCACAGACACCGGGCCGGTGCTGGCACTCCCGGTCTGTGGGGTTGTGGTGAACCCGGGGTTCTGGGGGAATGTCACACATGAGTATTTCCTTGCTGTGTCTGCTCAGGCACTAACTTTTCCATCACAGCTTTCTCGCCTGTGCGCTGCTCTGTCCAACATTGTCTCTGACATCTTCCACGTTTCCCTGAAAAAGATTAAAGGATTTTCTCTGAATCCTCCTTGTTATTTTGAGAGGTATCAGTGAAGCTAAAGATTTTATAACTTCTCAGCGCAGCATCCAGCTGTGGAGCTGGCGAGGCCACCAGCTCAGCATGACGGGATCGGAGCTCTCCCAGGTGCAACACAAAGTCCTACCTGGGCTGCTCTTCAGTGCCTATTTTTAATTTAAAGCAATAATTAGTGCTTTTGTCAGACATCTGCGTAGTGCCACGGGTGTGATCCCAATGTTGTCCTTCAGGTCGTTGTACCCTTGGTCCCGGACACGTGTGTTTCCTTCCTGCCGCCCTGCTTGAATTTCCTGCTTCCTTCTTGCTCGGCAGCGAGTGCCCTGGATCAACAGCAGTTTGCTGTGACAGTGAGTTGTTCGAGCAAGAGGACAGCGAGGAGTGGTGTTGCCGTGGTGTTCAGCATCAGCACAACCGAGACAGCCTCCGGCTCTTGCCATCCAGCAGGATGCTGCACCTTTGGCTGGGACTCGGTCAATTTTTGAGCAGAATCAATTAGGAAGCTGGAAGATTGAATGTGACGAGGCTGTAGGTGGTCAGGCTGCTTAGTGTTGAGTTGGCTGGACTGTGGTGGTCTCTGCATGCGCAGGGACAAGGTTCAAGGAAGGGCTGCTTTGCTCAAGGAAAAGAAAACCTGGCTACCCAAAGTCAGGGTGTGTTAAGCTCGAACTGTAAACGAGCTGCAGATTTTACTGAGTTTACCACTGGAACCCTTCATCTTGGGATGGGTTGGATGGGATCACCCAAAATCTTTGTTTAGGTTTTGAGGATATTTCTGCGAGAGATGTTGTAGTTTTGTTTCAGAGATAAATCAGTGATGGGATTTTCTTGATGATTCTTCTGACGTAGGTTGTGCGCAGAATCTGACTCAGTGTTTGTGAGTAGCCACGCCTGGGCTTAACAGTTTCAGGTCCCTGCTTAAAAACACAAGATGATTTCAGTTGCTGTAAAACTAACTATCTCCTCTCTCCTTTTGAGGTGTCAAGGGTTGTTTTTCCAGTAGTTTGGACCTTTTTGAAGCACCCGCTTGCCTAATGCCATGAATATTGCAGTGAACAATGCGGAAGAAAAGGCCGTCCATTCCTGGTCGAGAATTTCCTCTGCGGGACAGAAGGTACTGGAGGAAGCCCTCCGAGTCTTCAACCCCATGTCCAAGGACCTTTCGGACACAGAGACCCAGCTGGTGGCCTTCATTCAGAGCCTGAAGGAGGAGGGCTACCAGCCCACGATCCTGAGGAGTAAGGATGTGTACGGGTACAGCTCGTGCACGGCGGACACCCCTGATCAAACAAAAGAGAGCACCCTGTGCAACTGCGCCAGCGAGACCATGGGGAGCCCGGTGAGAACCGCCGCAGCCGTGGCAAAGGCGTCCGCTCTGCCAACCAGCATTTCCCTGAACTCTTCAAAAGTCTCCACTCAGCCTGTCTCTAAAGGGGCTTCCAGAAATCTCCTCCTGAGCTCCTTGAAGCAGACGAGATCCAGCACGTCCAAGGCTGCGGCGATGGGTTTCCCCACGAGCACGTATCCCAACGTGTATCCAGCCATGAGACTCTCGGTGGTTCTGGAAGCTCTGGTGCCGCTGAAAACGACCGTGTCCTGCTTGGAGTCTGAGTACACGCGAGGGCGTCTTGGGATCTCACCCTCGGACCTTAAACACCTCAAGGCTTCAAGTCCTCTGAGGCAGTTTTCTTCAGGCAAGACTACTAAAATAACGGAAGGTAAGGGGTACAAACATTTGATAAAGAAAGCACCGGATTCTGCCACCCTTGCTTTAAATCTTCTGAAGGGACCAAAGGGTGGTGTCCTGCAGGAGAGCAATGCTTGCAAAGCCTCGGGAGTCCTCAACGGGAGAGTCACGGGCACCTCCTCCCAGGGCTGCACCACAGCGCCGCAGTCCAAGGCCTTGAAAATCAAAAATAAGGAAGCTCTGGTGGGGAAAACAAAGCGGAAAGACAGCAGCACTTACCGGGAGAGCACTGGGGAGAAGAAGAGAAGAGCTATGGAGGCAAAAGAAGCACCACAGAGGAAGAAAGCAAATATCGTTCCTGTCCAGAACAAATCTGGACGGGCTCAGAGCAGTTTGAACCTGCTGAAATTCTGGGCCATCAAGGTGGGCAACTCTTCCTCCGACGATGAAGTAAGGAGGAGAGCACAGAAGATTCTTAGGGTCAACCTGTCCCCCGTGATCCGAATTCAGCCCTTGTTCCACTCTCACAGCGTCCCCTGACTTTCTTCACTTTGTCACTTTTTTTTGAATTTGTAAGTAAATAAATGCAAGCCCAGCACCAGCATGTGGAGAAGTTTTAAGAGCAACTCTGGATCTCTGGTGCCTGGTGACGATGTGTCAACTAACCCGCAGACGGAGCAGCTTGCTCTTGTGCTGTTCCTGCCCGTCTGCCGCTGCTACGCAGAACCCACTGCAGAAATACAAACCCCCTTCACGAATGCGGGGACGGGGACTCTGCCCGTGGGGAGCCAAGCAGGTCGGGGGTCTCGCTTCCCGTGGGCGCTTTTCTGAACGTGGCTGTCTGCGCTCTCGTGTGCAGGGGGAGAACATGGGACTTGCTCATGACATTGATGCACTGTGATATTGCTCTTTTTCCAAGCTGTACATTTACTGGTTTTATTTTGATCAAATTTTATAACTTTATTATCTATAAATCTATATATCCATGTATGTGCATATGGCCCGGGAACTGTGGGAAGACAGAATTCCTCCCTCCCTCTGGGATTGGGTTCGATAGCTTTTGTTCCCCCTCCCCTTCAGCCAGTCTTTTGTTGAAAGGTGCCAGGATTTCCTTGTGATTCAGTGTTGTGACAGTCTGTTCTGGGCTCTCTCAAGCAGCTCAGAGTTAGAGCCACTTGTTCGTCTCCAGAAACGCCCAGTCATTTGGAGAATTGCCAGCTGATTGACGATAGTTTTAATCATACTTTTGGTATTACCTCTGTGTTGAAGCGGGGGAGTGTTACAGGGCCATTGCCTGCGAGTCCGCCTGATGTCTCTAGGTGCCTCCTCTCTTTGTTGGCAGCAGAAGCTCTGAACTTGTGGTAGGAGTTTCCCTCCAAAGAGCGATTCCTCTTCAGCACCCAGTGTTGCTCTGCTCTCCGGTGCCCCAGGTGCAAACGTAGAACATGAACTGTGACTGGTAGAGCTGAAGGGCTGAGGGTTGTTAATAAGAAGTGCATGAACTGTCCTGCCCACCCTGTAACTGCGTTGCTGTTGCTGGATGTTTCAGGAGCAGGTTCGAGGTGCTGGTAGAAGATATGGGCTCTGTTTGAATGGATTGGATATATCTTGCTGGTCCCAGAGCTCAGTGGGGTATTGGAGCCTGAATGAAAGCAGAGAAGTGGAAAGGTTGAGAGGATTTATGCCAGCACTTACACATAGAGAGTTTCTTTCTATCAGTTTGTGGGGGTGAAGCAGTAGGAGGGGAGGTGGGCACTGTGTAATGATGGGTGACAGCTCTGCTGTGCTGTCCAAGATGTTGTGAGGAGGTGTGTGGTGGGTATCAAAACTCCCAGAGCACAGGTTCTGCCTGTCCCCAGGAGTCACTGCAGAGCCGCTGCAGGTGGCTGTGCTGACTTTCCTGCACCGGGGACACGCTGCCAGGTGGGAGCACAGGCTGTGCGCTGTTGGAGGTTGCACTGCTTTCTGCAGGGAGCGATCTGCGAGCTCTAGGAGAAACACCACGTCGGAGTGGTCAGTGCTGCAGCTGTCACCTGCGAGGGACAATCATCTCCCTTGGGATACTGCAAAAGCAGAACTTGGCTCAGGGAGAGGGAGCAGTGTCCAGCCAGGTGCAGCCATGGCTCTGCACTGCTGTACGTTCAGATCTCTGCAGCAGTGGGCTGGTAATCCACTCATTCTCTCATCATCTCAAAATACCAGTTGTCTGACCCAGTAATCTCTGTGGACGTTGGCTGAAGGGATGAGCTCCCCTGGGCAGCCCCAGCTCCTTACATTTCAGCCCCTCCCTAGCACCTGGCTGGATTTCAGCACTTTGTAACGGGGCTCAGCGTCTGATCCTCCGCTCAGAGAGGAAAACTGTGGCACAGATAGGAGAGTGAGAAGGTGGGGAAGCTGGGTGTCCCAGGGCTCAGCCAGAGTTCTACCCCCTCGCCCAGGTAGAACACGGTGGAGGTTCTCTCTCTCGGGGGATGATTGGAGGCTCTGAAACACACACTGGAATCCTGTGTGGCTTTACTGTGTGTATCTGAGTTGCTGTCAGAGATCATAACTTGTAGTGTTTGAGACTGAGCTGTGAATGCTGCTGGTTGGCTGTAGAGGAGGAGAAGTATTTTCTTCTGCTTCTGCCTGCGGTATCGCTGTCTGACAGGCCGCTCTGCAGCTTCCCCTCTTCCCAGCCCCTTATAAGGGCACCGAGAGCTCTCTGGAGCCTCTTTGTGTGGTGCAGACATCCCAGCTGAGCGCCTGGCCTCTGGTGGGACAAACAACTGTGCGCCAACACAGCTGAATTCGGGTTGAGGTTGCGTTTCCTCCAGCCTGAGCAGGAAGCTGAGCACCTGAGGCCACATCCCACCTCTGCCGTGTATTTGTTCCCTGGCAGCACTGCTGCCTGCCTCCCCGATCTCCTCCATCACCTGTCATCTTTCACAGCTTGAGTCTTTGCCAGTCAAGGATTTGGCTTGTGCTGTTGCTTAACCCATCCAGCAGAACACACTGCCTTAGCTACGCGGGAAGAGATAAGCATTAGAAACGCTTCTGTGTCCCTGAGGCTCCTGCCAGGGAAGTGAGCACCCCGTGGCTCTGTGATCGGGGACTTGCCTGTCATCAGTCCACTCTCCATCAGCTTCTCTGCACATTTCTGACTGCAGGGCCCTGAACTACTGGATAGCGCTGGAAGTTAATTCTCTGCCCTTCTCATGTCTCCTCTACTCCCTCACAGGTGATTTAGGAATTTGGCTGGAAGGATTATCATAGAGTCACAGAATAGTTTGGGTTGAGGGGACCTTCAAAGCTCATCCAGTGCCACCCCTGCCATGAGCAGGAACATCTTCACTCAGCTCAGGTTGCTCAGAGCCCCGTCCAGCCTGGCCTGGGATGTCTCCAGGGATGGGGTATCCACCACCTCTCTGGGCAACCTGGGCCAGTGTTTTGCCACCCTCATTGTAAAAAATTTCTTCCCTGTGTCTAGCCTGCTCCCGGAATCCTGAGTCTTAGATGCCGGTGTGCGGGAGGCTGCAGAAGGGACTGTGTTGTGTACACTGCTGTCTGGTGTTTAGGAAAGGTGAAGGGTTTGATCAAACCAGACCTGCCTAAGACCTGATCTAACCAGAACTCTCCCTCCAGAGGTCCCTTCCACCCTGTTTATTCTGGGACAGCAGAGAAACACTTGCCTGCCGGGGACCTGTGCAGCAGTAACTGGCAGGGCGCATAGAAATGCCTCGCCCAGAGCACAGCGGTCCCCACTGAGCATGCTGTATGCGAGTTGTTCAGACCTGTTTCTGTATTAGTCACTTTGAATTCATCCAAGTGCCTCACCTGGCCTACGCTGTTCCTGGGCACCATGACAGCTGAGAGCTTTGGGGACTCTCTTAGGAATTCTTTTACCACGTGGATTTGTGCCACTGTCACTTTGAGAAACGATTCAGCCAGCGGTCAAAGGGCTGTTCTTCCGACTGAGGTTGTGGAAATCATTTCTCCTTTTATTCAGCTGCCAAGAAGCGAGAGTTTATGCTTCGCCTCCACCAGACAAGGTCCTTGAGCTTCCTGCGTGCCTCAGATGTCTGTCAGCAAGGTCCGTGGGGAAAGCAGCTTGTCCAGCAGGCAGCCGAAGGGGAAGCTGATATCAGATGCCAGTTGAAATCACGTTGTTAATTGGTAGAAATGTTTTGAAGCTCATGTCCACTGTGATCATATTTCACCTTCTGCCACTGCTTTCAGTTGGAGAAGTTTCTCCTCGGCCTCTTCCCTGCAAGCCATGGAGCGTGGTGCTGCTGCTTCCAGATGGTTTGCCCCCTCCCCACAGAACCTGCTGCCATAGCGATCCTTGTACAGAACTTTGTAAGCACTTTTCTGCAAAATAAGAAGGGATTATTTTGTTACTCCTGTTTTGTAGCCCACTGGTGGTATTTCAGCATGAGGAGGAGGTGTGTGCTCTGTGAGCATCATGAGTGCTTACCTGGCTGGATAATTCTTAGACCTGAACTGAAGCTGCCCGTGTCCTGCCCCATGTTCCCCAGGCCCCTCTCACACGCCAGCAGCACTTCCCCACTGGGGGAGCTGGTGGGAGTCTCCCTGCTCCAGCTGTGGCAAGAGGGGCTGGGCGGTTTGGGTTTTTTGGGCTTGAGGATGGAATTTGGGCACTTACAGTTGTGATTTGTGCTGTGTTCGTGGCCAGACCTTGCCAGCATGCGGGGGGTGCAGCCACTCCAGCTGCTCCCCCACTTGGGTCCGTGTTCCCTGCCCTGCATGGGAGCTGAGCCTTTGGCCATGGCACAGGAGACACATGGGGACAGAGAGCAGGTTTGTCTCTCAGCTGCAGCTGAACAGGATGACGTGAGCTGGACAGCTTCCTGGGCAGGAGGGCAGGTTTCGGTGGGAGGATCCTTGTTTCAGCTGTGGTTGGAAGAGTCAGTGCTGAGCTGTGCAGAGCAACTCCCACTCAAGCAGGTTGGTTGGTTTCTGTGGAAGTGAGGGTTTCTGTTTCAGTCTCCAGAGCCGCTCTGGCCTGTTGACTGCTGTGGTCAGATAGAGATGGTGTTTGGGAGCTGAGGAAAGGAGAGCTGTTCTGGGTCACCTCGGACCTTCTTGACGGTGCTGCAGCCCTTGGCTTTGCGAGCCGGGTGGGCTGGCACCACCCGTGGAGAGGTTCCAGGGCAGGTTGCTCCCAGGCTCTCATATTCGGGGCCCTGTGCTAGAGTGCACCATGCTCAGGTTTCCTTTCACAGCTTGCTTCTGCCTGGAGCTGGATACTGGTAGGAAGGTGCCAGATGCTTCACTGGCTGGTGGAGCAGAGACCTTGTCCCAGAAGGCAGGAGAGCCAGGCCTGGTCACTGCCTCACCCCCAGTGTCGAGTGAACCCTGCTTGTAGGTGTGACTGCGCCAGCACTCGCAGCCAGCTGCTGCCTCCAAAGCCCTGGTGCTGACGTCAGACCCCTCCGTTTGCTTAGGAAAACCAAGGAGGTCTGGTAAAAAAGCGAGAAGCTGAGATTAGAGGAAACCAAAGATGCCAGCGGCACCTGGCCAGCCAACTTCTGCTCCTGCTGCAAGAGATCTGCCAAGAGAGGAGCTAGGTCAGTGCTGTCCCGTGGCGCTGCCCGGCTCTGTCCCTGCCTGCTTTCCCACCCTGTCCAGCAGTGCTGTGCAAGCGCTGGTGCTGCCGGCTGGGGCCATGGGCGAGGGGGAGCCCTTTTGGAGCAGGTGCCCCTCATAACCCTTGGTGTCAGTCCATCAGTCACACACGCTGGCCGCGCTCGGTGGCCGTGGGGCAGGTCAGCCACTCCACGGCTTGCAGAGCCCCCCGTGTGTGCTGACTGGTACCCCTGGCAGGGAAGTAGCGCTTCCTCCGTGAGCATCCAAAATACCTTCCCCTGCGGGGATGATTAGGCCTTGCCCCAGGGAGTCCCTTCAAGGCCTTATTATCATCTGGGACTTTCTCCTTGTTGTCTTAATTAGCCCTTTCTGCTCATGTTGCTACAGGCGGCCCCTGTGAGAGTCCAGTGATTCCCACAGCCGCAGTCAGGCGCGTGGTGCTGTTGTAAAAGTGAAGGTGCTGCAAAGCCACCCCAGAAATACCTCCTCTGCCCTGCCACGCTGCCCAGCCCTGGGATGGGACAGTGTCGGTGGGAAGGCGCAGTATGCGACACCGATCCCTCCCAGTTCCTGGTGCAGCACAGCAGCTGCTCTGGGGGACGCGGGGGCTCTGGGTGGGCACAGCCCAGCCCCTTGCACTCATCTCTGCCAACCATTGTTTCTAAGAGCTGTCCCCACAGCACAGCGTGACCGACCTGCTCCGGCAGGGACTGGTGCTGCCGGCTCAGCCGCAGGCATACCCTGGTGTTTGGGGATCCCGAGCGATGTGGGGAGCAGCAACCACAGCCTGCAGGAGGGCGAGTAACAAACTTTTGTATGGTGAATTTACAACAACTGACCATCTTGTTCTTGAGTGAACTTTTTACCATTTCATTTGTTTGTGTAGAATGTTTCCGAAGCTCTATTAATATTTAATGTTTAATATGAGGCTGGGCTGCTCCACACTCAGTGTTGTATATTTTGGAATGGCATTGTTTAGTGAAAAGACAGTGTTAGAATTATTCTGCTCTCTGGAGGGAATTGGACAAAAAACAGACTGTCTTTTTTCTTGAATGAAGTGAACTTTTTGTTATGAAGTCCTAGCAGGTGTCCAGCCCTTCAGTAAAATGGTGCTCAGAACTGCCCAGCGTGTCCAGCTTTTCTTTGGGTCCCGCCAGACAGCTCCTCCTGGCGCCGTGTGAGCTCCGTGGGACGGCATCACCCGTGTGCCCAGCTGCTGCGTGGGGCATGCTCAGCTGGAGACCACCACCACCTCCCCAGTGCCCCACAGTGAGGTTTGGGGTTTCCCCATTAAGGAATGCCTGGCTTGGGATGGGAAATGCTCCAGATGAGTCCCACTGGTGCTAAACTGGTGTGAACTGGCATTAATCTACATTCCAGGTTAGTTTCTAGAAATGTGCCAGCTCCTGCCTGCCCACCCTCTGACTTCTCTCTGGATCTGCCCATTCTGCAGCCGGGACTGTGGGACCGCCAATGCAACAGACACACTGTTGTTCACCTGCGTGCGATCTGGATCCCCCCGGTGCATTGACCCGGCACTAACGGCAGTGGGACCATGGCGCTGGGCAGACACCAGCTCCTGTGCTGGAGCTCATTCCTCGGGAAGGGGTTAAGCGGCTCTCCCTCTCACTAAGGATGTTCAGGGAAGTGTTGTCCACCCGCTGAGCACACTGAAGTCAGTCCAAGCGGGGCTGGCCAGGCGTGAGAGGCTGCCCCAGGAGCTCAGAGGCTCCACTGAGGATTGCGGGGGCCCCTCCTCTGTGTATCCCAGAGCAGCAAGTGCTGCTGGGTTCCACCGCCACCCCTCCGAGGTGTCTCACTCTGCTGACAGCGAAAGTGCTCTGACCACTGCTGAGAGGGGCTGGTGGAGCCCAGGGTGCCCAAAGGAGCGGGGGATGCTCAGCAACTTTGGAATGCTCGTGAGGAGGACTGCGGCAGAGCTGCCCCCGGACACGTCACCTCCATGGGCAGACATGGGCCACTCTCACGCATTTGACTGTGAGGTGGCTGAGGGGATCGCAACTCAGGGTGGGAAGTCCGAGCAGCCTTCAGGGGAGCCAGGAGGTGCTGGACATGGGCTGGGACACCTCACTTGTCCCTTAGATCCTGCTGAGGATCCCTCTCTCCAGTATTATCTTGCTTTTCAAGGCTGGAGATCCTGTTACAGTTGCTTTTATCAGGCCACTTTGGATCTCCTCAGAGCAGATAAGGTTTGCTTGGCAAGATCCCTGTGGTACAGACACGCTGGCTGGTGCTAACGGCTCTTTATCAGCTCATCTCCGGACAGCTCTCCCAGCTGAGGAGGTGGCGGTGCCCAGCCACCACCCTGTGCCTCCCTGGGGACAGCCCTGTCCTTCCTCCAGGTTTCCCAGTGCCTGCTGTGACCTGTAGGGAGCTGGCAGGGCTCTGCCCATGGCATCCCCTGCCCCGCCGAGTTGTGTGGGACTAGCCTATGCTGTGTCGGGGTGTCCCTGGGGATGTGGGTTTTGGCACCCCTGTGGCCAGTGCATGGGGAGCTGCTGCTTTGTCTGCCCGTGACCTTGCTCACCGGCGGGCGGCCAGAGCCTGGCCTTGGTGTGGGGAACATGCAGCTCCTCTTCCTTCCTTCGGCCTCAGCTAATAAAAGGCACCATCTTTGTATGACAGTGAGGTCTCCAGTGAGCCTGGCCCCCGCACGCAACCCTGTGCTCTCCGCAGGGCTCTGGGGGCCAGTGCCCAGCCCGGCCGGTCCGAAGGATCCGAGGCAGTGCCGACTGGCACAGGGTGAGTGTGGCCTTGGCTCAGGGCACAGGGGGGAGCAGGATCCATCGGGCATGGGTGCTGGGGGAGCATGGCTGCTGTGCCTCCCTGGGGCTCCCAGCGCTGCTGCTGGAGACGTGCCCTGAGCAGGCACAGATGGACTCACATGGTGCAGGGCGAGTCCTGGCCAGGCTGCCCATCTTGGTGGCCCCACGTGCCGCACAACTGGGCACGGCAGCCCTGCGCAGAGCACTGCTGTCCCCCGGGTGGGCCACCACTAGCTTGTACCTGGCCTCTGCCTCACCTTGGTTAACGCACGGTGCGGGCAGGTCCCTCCCCTCGCCTGGCACGGCTGCTGGAGGAGGAGACAGGCGCCAGCCGCCCTCCTCCAGGAACAGCCGCCGAACCCAGCGGGGCTGAGCTGGCCGACGCTGCAGCCCACCTGGGCCATGGCCACCTGCCCGGCACCCAGGCCCCACGGGCACAGGTAGGAGCTGGTGCACCAGCAGGGAGCCCCGGGCACGGCAGAGCCGCAGGACACGGCACAGCCCATGGCACACGGCACAGCCCCGGGGCACAGGCCAGGCGCTGGCAGCCAGCACGAGGCGGCACACAAGGAAGGGGCCATGGGGTCCCTCGGGAAAGACGGGCTGGGTCCCCTCCACACCTGCCGTGCACTTCCCGCGGCTGGCGCCTGTTGGACTTTGCTCGGGGAGCCGTGGCAGTGGGGAGGGCCGGGTCCCTCTGGAGGAATGTGCCCAGCCAGTGGCATCGTGGCTGTGCCCATGCGAGCTCCTGGTGGAGCAGGCACCAGGTGTGGCTCCACCCTGCAGCCGTGCCAGCGCCTCTGCCACGGGGCATCCCTAAGCGGGGCAAACAGCGGTGCTGTGGGCCCCACGCAGCCATGCCAGTGTTGGGTGCCCATCCTGCTGTGCCGCCCCGCAAGCAGCGGCAGGCACGTTCTTGCCGTGCTGTGCCGGGAGCCCTGGGAACACGGCGCCGCTGGCTCGCCGACCCACGAGGTGCCCTTTTGTTCACCGGTGGAGCCCGCCGTGCTGCCCGCGGGCCGGGGCGTGCCAGCGCTGCCGATGCCTGGCCGGTCTGGCCTCCACGGGCGGGCGGGCAGCGGGGGCCTCCAGGCAGAAGGAATCAGCAGTGACATTCCCGTAGCCTGGAGACCGCCGTCCCTTTCAGCGGGCAGTCCATTTGAATAAGAATCGTGCGCGGGGAAGGGGGGCCGCCGGCCGCCGCCATCCCATTGCCGCCCTCGCCCCGGCTCATTTCTGCACACCCAGCCCGGGGGGCAGTGGGTCCCACGTCGCCCTCACCCTTGGCCTTGGCCCCGCTGGACGCCGCAGGACGCCAGGTACCGGGGGTTTGTGGGGCTTGGGGACCCCCTCGCTGGCATGTGGCCCTGCACCGCCTCGCCCGCCACTTTGGCGCGGCTTCGAGCGGGGCAGGCGGCAGGGCAGAGCTGTGGCTCCCCCCGCCGCCCCGAGCCCCCCTGCCCCGGCTGGCTCCCACGCAGGGACAGGAAAGATGTGTTTGGGCAGCGCCGGGGCCAGGCTTTGATCCAGTGCTTGCAAGGCTGGGAACAGGCGGTACCGGGGGAGAAGGAAACACAAAAGACAGCTCCAACCTAAATTTAACAGCAGGACCAGGGACGCCCTTGTCCAGCCGGCTCCAGTGCCCCTGGCTCCCCTCCCTGGCTGGCCCTGGCCCGGCACTGGGACCCCCCAGGGACACCAGTGACACTCAACACAGGATGGGCACGGCACAGCTCGTGCAGGGTTTGGGGGTGCAGGGCATGGCTGTGCACCCGGGCCCGTGCAGGGCTGGGGCATGGCCGCGGGGGTGGGCGCTGGGTGTCACCCCAGGGAACTTTAGTACCCAACTGCCCCACCTGGCCTCACTTCGCCGTGCTGTCCCTGGGGTGCGCTGCCGTGTCGGAGCTGGGTGGGTGCACTGTGGGGAGAGGCCAGGCCCTGGCCGCCCTGTGCCCCGTACCGTACCCCACGCCCTGCCACAGCGTCGTCTCTGTGTCCCCCCAGGCAGAGCCCCTGGCTGCCCATGGACCCCCTGGCACTCACTCTCCTACTGGGTAAGCGCTGGCCTCGCCGGGGCACCGTGCGTGGCTGGACACCCCGTGTACCCGCGATGCGGGGGCTGCGGTGGCCCTGGACCCAACCCGGGGCAGAGGGTGCCGGGCAGCGGGGCGGCGGCGATGGCGATGCTCCTGGCCGGCAGCAGCCAGGGCCTGACGGCCACAAATCCCAGTGAGGAATCCGGCCTGCGCTGAGCCCCGGCAGGATTAACGAGCGCCTGACCTGGCTCCCAACTCTCCCCGGCACCAGTCAGCACCCCGGGGGCTGCCCGGCCCCCCAGGAGCACAGGCAGCCCAGCCCCCTGCTCCCTGCCCCCCGGTCACGAGGCCCCGGCGCTGCTGCCAGCACCTTTCTGGGTCACGGAGCTTCGTGCTGCATCAGTGGGTCGGGACACGGAGATGGGACATGACGGGATGGCTGGGGGTGGGGTGGGTGCTGGGCAGGCGTCTGGGGTGCACGGGGCAGTGGGAGGCACCCAGGGGGGCCCTGGCGCAGCCCCCAGCCCGTGTCCTCATGCTCTCTGCAGCAGGGGTGCTGGTGAGGGGGGCCTGGCAGGAGCCCGACCCAAGCCACAGCTGCGCCCGCGGCAGCTGCTACCCGGCCACCGGGAACCTGCTGGTGGGGCGAGCCCCCCGCCTGAGTGCCACCTCCACCTGTGGGCTGGCTGGGCCCCAGGAGTTCTGCATTGTCAGCCACCTCCAGGTGAGCCCACACAGCCCTGGCACAGCCCCGGCACAGCCCCGGCACAGCCAGGCACTAGTGCAGCCTCCAGCCGCCTGTGCCTGATGGTGCCACTCCTTGGCACAGGACTCAGAGAAGTGCTTCACCTGCGACTCGCGGGATCCATCCCTGCCTGAAAGCCACCGCATCGAGAATGTCATCTACCTGAGTGGCCCCCATGGCCAGCGGACCTGGTGGCAGTCAGAGAACGGTGAGACCAGGGCAGCAGCGGGGCTGCCCCGTGTTCTGTGTGCCTTGGGGCTGCGTGGTTGTGGGATCTGAGGGGTTTTTGGCCCCCACCTCTCTGCCCCCAGGTGTGGAGCATGTCAGCATCCGCCTGGACCTGGAGGGCGAGTTCCACTTCACCCACCTCATCATGAAGTTCAAGGTGGGTCCTGGCACATGGGTGCCTGGGATGGGATGGGATGGGATAGGGTGGAATGGGATGGGATGGGACGGGACGGGGTGGGATAGGATGGGGTGGGATGGGACGGGATGGGGTGGGATGGGATGGCTCCGCAGGGACTGTGAGGCCGGCTCCCCATCCCATCTCGAGTGTCCTGCAGACCTTCCGCCCCGCCGCCATGCTGGTGGAGCGCTCAGCCGACTTCGGGCGCAGCTGGAAGGTCTATCGCTACTTCGCCTACAACTGCTCCAAGCTCTTCCCGGGTGTCCCCAGCCAGCCCTCGGGCTTGGTGGACGAGGTGCTATGTGACCAGCGCTACTCCGAGATCGAGCCCTCTAGCCACGGGGAGGTGTGTGGGGCTGGGGTGGTACACAGGGCGGGCCGAGGGGCTTGAGGGGGACAGGCTCACCCACCACTTCCTCCTTCCAGGTCATCTTCAAGGTGCTGGATCCCTCCATCCCCGTGGTGGATCCATACAGCCCACACATCCAGGGTGCGTGGCCAGGGGTGCCAGGACTGCGGGGCCGGGGGGTGGTGGGGTGGGTGCTGATGGTGCTATCACCACCCTCCAGACCTGCTGCGTGTCACCAACCTGCGGGTGAACCTCACCAAGCTGCACACACTGGGGGACAACCTGCTGGACATGCGGCAGGAGGTGCTGCACAAGTACTACTATGCCGTGGATGAGTTGGTGCTGCGCGGGAGCTGCTTCTGCCACGGCCACGCTGCACACTGTGCCCCGGCACCCGGTGCCCCAACCTCCTCCATCCCCAGCATGGTGAGGCGTACACAACCATCAGCACGGCACAGTGTCCCCTGGGGCCCGGCAGCCACGCTGAGCTGGGTGCTCCCCACCCAGATCCATGGACGCTGTGTCTGCGAGCACAACACGCAGGGGCTGAACTGCGAGCGCTGCCAGGACTTCTACCACGACCTGCCCTGGCGCCCGGCTGAGGGCTCCAGCACCAACGCCTGCCGCCGTGAGTGCCTCATGCCAGCACCAAGCTGGACTTGGGGTCCCATACGCTGGGTTGGGGGAGTGTGTGTCCTGCATGTTGTGTTTGGGGATTTGGGGGTCCTGTATGTTGTGTGGGGGGCGTTCAGCATCCCGGGGCTGTGGCTTGGGGCTGGGGATTGCAGGTCCCACGTGCTGTGCTTTGGAGTTGGGGATGCGGCATGTGGGGCTGGGGTTTGGGGGGGTCAGGGTGCTGCAGGCTGAAATTTGAGGGGGTTGGGGTGCATCCTGCTGAGATGTGGGGATGGGGGTTCTGCAGGCTGAGGCTGGAGGGGTTGGGATTGAGGAGCTGCACCCCCAGGTTCTGGATGAGGGTGCTGCCAGGTGGGGAGCTGGGGTTCCGCATGCCGTGTCGTGTCACCGTCCCCGCAGGCTGTGACTGCAATGAGCACTCGCAGCGGTGCCACTTCGACATGGCCGTCTACCTGGCCACGGGCAACACCAGCGGGGCCGTGTGTGACGGCTGCCAGCACAACACCATGGGCCGCCACTGCCACCTCTGCAAGCCCTTCTACTACCGGCACCCCCGCTCCGACATCCGCGCCCCCACTGCCTGTGCCCGTGAGTGCCGTGAGACCCCAGCCCCATGGCTTTCCTGAGCCCCACGGCTCCCAGTGCCACCAGAGCTGGCCCCACAGCTCCCAGTGCCAGCAGCCCCAGGTCCCCACCGTCTCTCTCTCTCGGCAGCGTGTGACTGTGACCCGGCGGGCTCGCTGGATGGAGGTGCCTGCGATGGGCATACGGACGTGGCGCTGGGCATGATCGCGGGGCAGTGCCGCTGCAAGGAGAACGTGGCCGGTCCCCGCTGTGACCGGTGCCGGCACGGCGCCTACGGCCTCAGCCATGGCGACCCGCAGGGCTGCCAGCGTGAGCTGGGACACAGCGATGGGCACGGGAGGATGTGGAGTGAAGGGATGGGGATGGGGATGGAGGGATTGTGATGGAGGGATCATGATAGAGGGATCATGATGGAGGGATGTAGATGGATGGATGGCCATGGAGGGATGTGGGATGGAGAGAAGGGGATGAAGGGGTGGGGATGGAGGGATCATGGTGGAGGGATGGGGATGGAGTGCTGTGAAATGGAGAGATTGTGATGGAGGGATGCGGGATGGAGGGATGGAGATAGAGGGATGTGGATGAGGGGTAAGAGATGGAGGGATGTGGATGGAGGAATCATGAAGGAGGGATGTGGGATGGAGGGGCTGAGAGGTAGCAATGGCGATGGGGAGGTGAGGGATGGAAAGACACAGGACGGGGAGGGAGGGCCGTGAAGCCCGTGGGCTGCGATGCCACATGGCAGCCCCTCATGTGTGGGGGTGCATGTGGGGGGGGGCAGCGTGCAGGTGTGACCCACGGGGCACGGTGGCCGGCAGCTCCCCCTGCGACCCCATCAGTGGGGACTGCTACTGCAAGCGCTTCGTGGCCGGGCGCTCCTGCAGTCAGTGCGTGGTGAGTGCCCCTGCCAGCCCCACAGCCAGCCCCACACCACACTCCCTGGCTCTGACTCACCCCAGCCCCACGGCACCCCCCAGGGCTGGGCTGGCCACACACATGCCCCACACCCCCCCACTCTTGCTGCAGCCCGAGTTCTGGGGCCTGAGCTACGATGTGGGGGGCTGCCGGCCCTGCGCCTGCGACTTCGGGGGAGCCTACAGCAACCGGTGGGGCACGGGGACGGGGGGGCAGGAGTGGGGACAGGGCTAGGGGTCAAGCATGGGGGGAGGGCGGGTTGGGGCCATCGGTGGAGGGATGGGGACAGGGTTGGGGAGATAGAGGGGTCTTGGGATGGAGGGAGGGATCTCCATCCCCAGAGATGGGGGGATGGGGACAGGGATGGACAGAGGGATGGGTGAGGACAGAGACAAACAGAAGGATAGACTGAGGGACAGGGTGGTCACCCCCAGGTGCTCCATGGAGGATGGGGCTTGTCCCTGCCGTCCTCACCTGATGGGGCGGCAGTGCGACCAGGTACAGCCCGGCTTCTTCTGCGCCCCCCTCGACTACTACACCTACGAGGCTGAGCAGGCCACCGGCCATGGCCACGGCCACCCCCAGCTCCCAGTGAGTCCCAGGCTTGTGCATGGCTATCACTGTGCACCATGCTCCATGCATGGCTGTCACTGTGCTCCTTGTGTGGCTGTCACCCTGTCCTGCATGTGGCTGCCACTGTGCCCTGTGCACGGCTGTCCCCATGCATGGCCACCCGTCCCCTGACCCCGTCCCCGCAGGGCGCCATCCGGGCCGAGGTACCCCAGGACTGCCTGGAGTACGACCCCGGGGAGCCGGGGGGGCGGAAGGGACGCTCGCGGCACCAGCGCAGCCCCCCTCGCACCCCCCAGCCCCGCGGCCCCTCACGCCGTGTCCGCCAGCAGCCCCCCAAGGTGAGCCCCAGGGGGGCAGGATGGGGCGTGGTGGGGTGCTGTGGGGTGCGGGGGGCAGAGCCAAGGGAGCCAGGGCCGAGCTGTGCCCTGTCCCATCCAGCCGGACGTGGAGGAGGTGGTGCGGGATGGCACCGGCCACATGGTGACATGGACGGGCTCGGGGTTCGCCCGGGTACGCGACGGGGCTGGCCTGACCTTCCGTGTGGACAACGTGCCCTACCCCATGGACTACGAGCTGCTGCTGCGCTACGAGCCTGAGGTGAGCATGTCCACGGCCACAGTCGTGGCCATGGCGGGTATGGCACAACATGGCCCTGATGCTACCTCGCCTGTCACTGCAGTCGGCCGAGGACTGGGAGACTGTGGTCAGCGTCAGCTCCCGGGCACTGCCCACCAGCCCTCGCTGTGGGAACCTGCTGCCCTCCGAGCAGATGTACCGGGAGAGCCTGCCCCACAGCCGGAGGTGGGGACGGGGTGGGATCATGGGGTGGGATGGGATGGGATGATGGCATGGCGTGGCATGGCATGGCGTGGCGTGGCATGGCATGGCATGGCGTGGGATCAGGGTGAGATGGTATGGGATCAGAGTGGGATGGGATTGCATGATGGTAGCATGGGATGGGATGAGGATGGAGATGGGGTGGGAATGGGGAGAAGGATCAGCACAGGACAGGTACAAGGACATGCCTGCCACACTCCCAGAACTGAGGGATGGGCATGGGATGGAAACAGGGACAGTCCTATGGCCCCATAGGAGGACAAGGGATGGGGACAGGGTCAAGGAAGATGGTTGGGTCCTGCTGTTGTCCCCATGGCCCTGTTGTTCCCGTGCCCCGATGCCTGCCTCTGCACAGGTACGTGCTGCTGTCCCGGCCCTTCTGCTTTGAGCCAAGCACCCCCTACGAGGTGACTGTGAGGCTTCAACGGGCCGGTGTCACCCAGCGCCACCCCGGTGCCTTCATCCTCATCGACTCGGTGAGCGGAGTCCCTCTGCACCCCATGCTGGGGGCTCAGCAAGGGTGGGGTGATGGACAGGGATGCGGGACCATGGGCGTGTGGGGTGGGGATGGGGATGTCAATGGGGCTGTGAACATTGATGGAGTTCGGGCTGGCCTTAGGGATGTCACCAGGGATGGGGATAAGGAAGCCTGTGGGATTGGCAATTCGGGTGGGAGCATCAATAGGCTTGGGATGTTGATGGGGTTGGGGATGTTGATGAGGTTGGGGTTGTCAAGGGAGCTGGGGCTGTTGATGGGGTTGAGGAGGTCAAGCCCCCAGCAGGGTCAGGGCTGTCCCAGGGCAGATGGATCTGTCCTGAGAGCAGGGGCCAGGTCCTATGGAGGGTGGTGGCTGTGCCTCCCCCAGCCCCATCTCCCCTCCCGTTCAGCTGGTGCTCCTGCCACGGGTGTTGGAGCTGCCAGGCTTCCACGGGGCAGAGGGAGCAGCTCGCCGGGAGGAGCTGGAGCGGTACCGGTGCCTGGAGGCGTTTCGCATGGCCCCCCCATCCCCGCTGGCCCAGGCCTGCACCCGCCTGGTCTGCAGCGTCTCGGCACTGCTGCACGGCAGGGCCCTGTGTGAGTGGGGATGCTGCGGGCAGCAGGATGAGACGGGGTCAGGGGATGTGATGGGGGCAGCGGGCGAGGTGGAGCCAGCGCGGTGGGTCACGATGGGTCTGTGCCCATGGCAGGGTGCAGACAGGGTGTGGGCAGGATGCAGGCAGGACAGCCCCAGCCCCACGCTGGCTCTGCTGCCCGCAGCCTGCCAGTGCGACCCACAGGGCTCCCGCAGCAGCGAGTGCCAGGCGCAGGGAGGGCAGTGCCAGTGCAAGCCCCACGTCATCGGCCGCCGCTGTGACCACTGTGCCCCCGGCAGCTATGGCTTCGGGCCCCTGGGCTGCAGCCGTGAGTAGCAGGATCTGCGCCTGCCAGGCGGCCCTGTCCCTTCTGTCTGTCTGTCCACTCAGCTGTCAGAGCCCCATTTGCTGCCTGTCTGCCTGTTCACTTATCTGTCCATCTGTGCACCTGTCCATCTCAGCCCTGCTGTCCTGCAGCCCATGGGCTGGGTCCCAGTTCCCCCTCCGTCCATCCATCCATCCATCCATCCATCCATCCATCCAAACCCCATGTTCCTGCCTGGCATGGGCACTGCCCTGCCTTGCACTGACTCATCTGTCCATCCGGCTGTCTGTCTGCCCACAAGAATCCTCCTGTGCTGTAGCCTGTGGGTTGGGCATGCCCTGGGTGCTGGTCCCCCATCTGTCTGTCTGTCTGTCTGTCCCTGTGTCACTGCTCCCATGTGCCTGACCTGACCTGTGCCACCCCGCAGCCTGTGCCTGCTCCCTGGAGGGTTCAGTGTCTCAGCTGTGTGACGCAGTGAGCGGGCAGTGCCAGTGCCAGCCTGGTGCCGTGGGCCGGCAGTGTGACCAGTGCCAGCCCGGCCACTGGGGCTTCCCTGCCTGCCGGCCCTGCCAGTGCAACGGGCACAGCGAGGAGTGTGACCTCCGGACAGGCAGCTGCCTGCACTGCCGTGACCACACCGCCGGCCGGCACTGCGAGAGGTGAGCCTGGTGATGGGGAGGGGATAAGACAGCATGGGATGGGATGGGATGGGATGGGATGGGATGGGATGGGATGGGATGAGATGGATGAGATGACATGAGACTGAGATTATGAGATATGAGATGGTGAGATGATGGGATAGGATAAGCTGAGATGAGCTGAGATGAGATGATGAGGTGAGATGGGATGGAGTGGGATGGGATAGTGAGATAGGATATGATGGGATGGATGAGATGGGATATGATGGCATGGCGTGGCATGGGATGACACGGGATGGTGGGATGAGGCAGGACGGGATGGGAGGATAGGATGGGATGGGATGGGATGGGATGGAATGGACCCCCAGGGCCACTCACTCCTTGTCCTTGCAGGTGCCAGGACGGTTACTACGGGGACCCAGTGCTGGGCTCGGGGCAGCAGTGCCGGCCCTGCCCCTGCCCTGGCTACCCTGGCACACGGCACTACCACGGCAGCGCCTGCCACGCTGACGAGGAGACCCACCACATTGTCTGCCTCTGTGCACCTGGATACACCGGTGAGGGGCAGAGCAGACACTGTGCAGTGGGGATCCCCCAGCACCGGGACTGCAGGACTCCCAGCACCCATGGACCCTGTCCCGACAGGACCCCGCTGTGACCGCTGCTCCCCCGGGTACTTTGGGATGCCGGAGATGGAGGGGGGAGCATGCCGGCCCTGCCAGTGCAACAACAATATCGACGCCAGCGACCCAGGGGCCTGCGACCCCCACACGGGGCACTGCCTGCGCTGCCTGTACCACACCACCGGACCCCGCTGTGCCCACTGCCAGCTGGGCTACTACGGCAATGCCCTGCAGCGCGGCTGCCGGCGTGAGTGGGGGGGCTGCACCAGGGCTGGGAATGTGTGAGGGTTTGGGGATGTGGGTGGGTTTGGGGTGATGCAAAGGCTCAGGGTGGGGGGTGAGGCTTGGGGCTGCTTTGGGGTGTGGGGGGATTGGGGTTGTGTGGGAGGGTTGGTCAGGGTTTGGGGGTGGGTGGGGGTTTTGGGGCTGTGCCTGCGGTTGGGGCTGGGCAGGGGACCTGGATTGGGGTTGGGGTGTTGGGATCCAGAAGGGTTGGGGTGGTGCATGGGTTTGGTACCAGGCCAGCGATTTGGGGTGCTGGGACCAGGTGCCAGGAGGGCATCGCCTGGGTGGGGGGTACAGGCTGAGTCCCACATACCCACCCACCCCCCTGCAGGCTGCAGCTGCAACCCGCAGGGCACCCTGGCCTCCCACTGCACCGCCGGCACCTGCGCCTGTGACCGTGGCACCGGGACCTGCACCTGCCGGCCCAACGTGCTGGGCAAGAGCTGCGACCGCTGCGCACCCCACTTCTGGAGCCTGGGGGGGGCAGGGGGCTGCGAGCCCTGTGGCTGCCACCCCACACGTGCCCTGCACCCCTCCTGTGATGCGGTGAGCCCCCCCAGCACCCTGGCATGGCTGCACTGCCCTCCTGGCACACGGTGACCCGCTGGCTGAGCATGCTGCTCTTGCTGCAGGTGACGGGGCAGTGCCAGTGCCAGCCTGGCTTTGGGGGCCGTGTCTGCTCCCAGTGCCAGGAGCATCACTGGGGAGACCCTGAGCGGGAGTGCCGAGGTGGGGGCATGTCCCAGGAACCGGGGGCGCGAGGGCTCTGGGGACCTGGGGTGTGGGGGGAACCTGGGTACATGGTGGGACTCCAGGGACATGGAGGGCCTTAGAGACATGTTGGGACCCTGGTGACATAAGTGACCCTGGGGACATAGTGAGAGATTCTGAACATGGGGGCACTGGGGAGACTGTGGGACACTGGGGACATGGGGGACTCAGGAGATCCTGAGGACATGTTGAGGTCATGGTGACATGGTGGGACCCTTCAGATGCGGGGGACCCTGGAGCTGTAGTGGGATACTGGGGGTATGGTGGGACCCTGGGGACACGAGGGACCTTGGAGACACAGTGGGATGCTGGGGCATGGAGGACTCAGAGGACCCTGAATACACAGTAGGATTGTGGGGACATAGGAGACCCTGGGGACATGGTGGGATTCTGGAGATACGGGGAGGTACGGTGGGATGCTGGGGACATAGTGGCACTCTGGGGACACGGGATTCCCTGGGGAGGCTGGGACGCGCCACCGCCTGTCTCCACAGCATGTGAGTGTGAGCCGCTGGGTGCCGAGAGCCCACAGTGCGAGCCGGCCAGCGGGCAGTGCCAATGCCGGCCCGGCTTTGGGGGGCTGCGCTGTGACCGCTGCCAGCGGGGCTACCAGGAGCCTTTCCCCCGCTGCTCACCCTGCCACCCCTGCTTCGGGCGCTGGGACCTGGCCCTGGGCAGCCTGCGGGATGGGCTGCGGCGCCTGGGGGCACAGGCACGGGCGCTGCGGGAGGGGGGAGCTGCACCCCAGCTCAGCCCCCACCGCCTGCGGGAGCTAGAGGAGGCCCTGGGGCGCGTGGAGCGGCTGCTGGGTGAGGGGGGCAGCCCTGGTGGCCCCCTCCTCAACGAGCTGCCCGGGCAGCTGGACAGCACCAGGCAAGTGTGCATGGTGAGCTGGGAGTGGGGATCCCTGTTTTATCACCCAAAAAGGCTTGAAACCCCTCTTCCTCCCCAAAGGATGGAGCTGGATGGCTTCTGGAAGCAGCTCCAAGAGCTTGAACAACATCTGGATCAGCTGGCACAGGCAGATGTGCGGCACCGTGACCGGCTAGCCGGGCTGACCCGCGAGCTGCAAGGCCTCAACCGAACCACCTCCCACCTCCAAATCCTCCTCAGCACCGTGGCAGCAGCTGGATTTGGCGGTAAGAGCATCTGGTGAGGATTGGGGAGTTCTGTGGCAACCATCGTGGCCACACCCTGACACCAGCATCCTCAGAGGCGTACCGCAGCATCCTGGCGTCAGCAGAGAACTCGCGGCAGGCGGAGGCGGTGGCCAACGGCACGGCCAGCCAGCTGAACAGGGCACAGGCCATGCGGCAGGCTACCGAGAAGATGCTGCGGCAACATGGCGATGCTTTCCGCCGTGGCATGGCTGCGACACGGAAATCCTTGCGGGAGGCACAGAAACGGGTGATGGGACTCAGTGTCACTGGGATCAATGAGAAGGTGAGAGCAGGACTGGGGGGGGCAAATTGGCTCATGGGAGGAGACCCCCATGCTGGGGATCTCCCCACATGCAGTGTTGAGCTGGCATCTCCACCACTGGCATCACCACAGATCTGTGGGGTGCCTGGGGACCAGAGCTGCAAGGAAGCGCCTTGTGGAGGAGCCTTGTGCCGGGACGGTGCAGGGACACGGCACTGCGGTGGCATGGGGTGCACGGGGGCACTGCCCATCTCGGTTCGAGCCCTGAACAGCGCCCGTAACACCTCACTGCAGCTGGAGGTGGCCTTGGGGCAGCTGGGGGTTGTGGCACAGAAGGTAGGGGTGGTGGCTCCATGGCACTTTTTGTTGTCCCCTTGTACTGTGCATGGTACGTTTGTGCCATTTCTGTGTCCCTTTGCACCACATTCATGCCTCCGTGAACATCCCGCTCATTCCCTTTCCATGCCACTATGATGTCCCTTTCCATGTCCCACACTGTGCCCTTTCCATGCCTCTTTGCATGTCCCCTTGCATGTCACACCTGTGCCCTTTCCATGTTCCC
Organism: Caloenas nicobarica; assembly: GCF_036013445.1. Taxonomy (NCBI): domain Eukaryota; kingdom Metazoa; phylum Chordata; class Aves; order Columbiformes; family Columbidae; genus Caloenas; species Caloenas nicobarica. The sequence continues at coordinate 18,181,225 of NC_088255.1, read as the reverse complement.
AAGTATGTCCCCCCTTTTATGCCCCTGTTACACCCTTTCACACATGCCCCTTCTGCCACTTGCATGTCCCTCTGGGCCACTGCTGCACTCCCTTGTGCACCCCATTTATGTCCGCTTGTGCACCCCTTCTATGGCCCCTCATACCCTGTTGCACACCCCGTTCCTCGTGTCCCCTTGCACACCCCCCACGCCCCTTTGCACACTCTGTTACCATCTTGTCCCCATGCATGTCCCCTTGTACACCCTGCCCACCCCACTCTGTCCCCTTCCCTGGGGCTGCCCCATATCCCCTGCTCAGGCCCGTGCCCCCCAGACGCAGGAGGTGCAGGAGCTGGCACAGGGGGCGCGGAGCCGGGCAGAGGAGGTGCTGGGGAGGTCACAGGCTGCCCGCAGCCGCTCGGAGAAGGCGACAGCTCAGCTGCGGGACTTCATCCGCCGAATCAAGGCCTTCCTGGCAGGTAGCACCGGCTCAGGGTGGGCACACGGGCATGGCGGGGGTCAATGTGCCCACCCTGAGCCCACCCCACTCCCCTGTCCCCGCAGAGGAGGGAGCTGACCCGGGCAGCATCGAGCTGGTGGCCCGGCAGGTGCTGAACATCTCCCTGCCCAGCAGCCCCCACCGGATCCGGGAGCTGCTGCAGGAGATGCAGGAGAGCATCGGCCAGCTGGAGGGGGTGGACGTGGTGCTCAACAGCACGGCGCAGGGGCTGGCCACGGTGCAGGGGCTGCTGGTGCAGGGACAGAACGCCAGGTGAGTGGCAGGGGACATGCCAGGGTGGGCAGGAAGTGTGGGTCCATCCCCCAGCACTGGCAGGGGCTGGAGCTGCCCGTGCTGCCACAGGGAGCGAGCAGAGGGCGTGAGGGATGAGCTGGCAGGGACACAGCGGGTGCTGGAGGAGGCGCGGGCACAGGTGACGGCGGCGAGGAGTGCACTGCGGAGCGCCAGGGATGCCATCCAGGTGACCGAGAGCAGAGCCAAGGAGGTGAGGGACACTCAGGCTGCTGGCACGTCGGGGCTGGGGGACTGCAGCCAATGCTGCTGGCGCGGGTGGGGAGTGGGGATGGTGCTTTGGGTGTGCTGGGGGCAACGGGGTCAGTGCTGTGGGGGCATGGAGAATAACGAGGTTGGGGCCATGGGTGCACTGGGAGTAATGGAGTCGATACCATGGATGCACTAGAAGCAATGGGGTCAATGCTGTGGGTATCATGGGAGTAACTGAGTCAGTACCATGGGTGCACTGGGAATGGTGGCTTTGGTGCCGCAGGCGCACTGGGAGTAGCGGGGTCAGCGCTGTGGGTACACTGGGAGAGCAAAGCCGATGCTGTGGGCACACCAGGGGCAGCGAGGCTGTGTCAGGGGGACATGGACAGTGTGGGGCAGGTGCTGAGGCTTCGCCGAGGCAGTGGGGCTGGCAATGTGGGCACAATGGCAGCCGGTGCCCATGCATGTCCAGGCAGAGCGCAGGCTGCAGGCGCTGGAGGGGAAGGAGTCACGGGCACAGCGGCGGCTACAGGAGCTGGCACAGCGCGTCACTGCTCTGCAGAAGCGGGGCCGGGACACTCGCCGAATAGCCCAGCAAGCCAAGGACGGGGCGCAGCGTGCCACTGCTGCCTCGGGGACACTCAGCCAGGTGAGCCCTGGCCCTGCCTGGCCGCAGTGCAGCACAGAGGGGGCATGGGGTGCTGGGAGGTTTCAACCTCACCATGTCCTTGTGCCACCAGGATCTGGCACAGGTGACGCAGCGCTATGTGGTGCTGAAGGGTCGAGTGAGCGGGCTTGCTGGGGTGTCCAGCGGGGCCCTGCAGCGTGTGACACAACTGACAGCAGAGGCCCAGGACCTTCTGGACAAGGCCAGCAGCAGCAAGAGGAAGCTGGAAGGTAGGGAGGGAGCATGTGGTGAGGGGCATTCCCTGCCATCCCCACCCTGCTCAGTGCCCACCTCCCCATGCACATCATAGGATCATAAAACAGTTTGGGTTGGAAGGACCTTCAAAGTTCATCCAGTCCCATCCCTGCCATGAGCAGGGACATCTGCACCAGCTCAGGTTGCTCAGAGCCCCGTCCAGCCTGGCCTGGGATGTCTCCAGGGATGGGGCATCCACCACCTCTCTGGGCAACCTGGGCCAGGCTTTCACCACCCTCAGGGGCAACGATTTCTTCCTCGTGTCACCTCTTGTCCCCCTGAGCACATCCCGCATTGCGCCCCAAGGGTGACCTCGGCTGGGGACATGGCGGGGGGCTGATCCCTGACCATGTCCTCACCCCACAGAGCTGGAGCAGCACTTCGGGGCCAACGAGCGGGCAATGGCGGCGAAGGCAACGCGACTGCAGGCGTTGGAGCAGCAGGTCTGGGGGCTGCTGGAGGAGATCCGGGAGAGGGCCAACGCTTACGCCACCTGCTAGGGACCAGCGGCGGGGCCGGGGGCTGGAGTCCGGTCCTGCCCCGCGGCCCCTTCCCCGGTCCCCACAACCCGGGGGTGTCATCCGCTCCGCGGGTGCCTGTAGCACGGCCGCGTTTGCAAATAAAGCCCTGACCAGCGGCTGCCCGTGTCCGGTGTCTGCCCGCGTCCTGCCTGCCCGCGGCCGGCGCTCCCCGCTCCGGCCGGGATCCGCCCCGCGCTTTCCGCGCAGCCCCGAGCGCTGCGCCCGCCGCCCAGCTCGGAGGGGGGAGCGGGAGGGAGCGGGACGGCAACGGGAACCGGCGGGACGGGACGGGACGGCACCTGCCGAGCGCCCCCTTTTTGCGCCCCTCTTTGCGCGGCTCTTGCGCCCCGGTTGCGCCCCCGCGATGCGGAGCCCCGGCGCCCTCCTGCTGCTGCCGCTGCTGGCTGGTGAGTCCGCGCCCCCCCCCGCAGCAGCGGCGGGGCCCGGGGGGGGCCGGGGTCCGGCCCGCCGCCCTGTTTCCGGGCGGCCACGGAAGGGGCCCCGCGCGGTCGCGGGGGGAGCCCCGGTCCGGGACCCCCCACAGCCGGCGCCCTCAGCGGCTCTCTGCCCCGCAGGGCTGGGGGGGGCCCCGGCCCCCGACTTCCCCCAGGTCTGCGCCCGCGGCAGCTGCTACCCGGCCACCGGGGACCTGCTGGTGGGACGAGCCCCCCGCCTGAGTGCCACCTCCACCTGCGGGCTGCGCCGGCCGCAGCCCTACTGCATCGTCAGCCACCTCCAGGTGAGCGGGACAGGGACGGGGTGGGGACCAGGGGGACACGACAGGGTTGGGGACACACTCCGCCGAGCCTCCCACTCGCAGGAGGAGAAGAAGTGCTTCATCTGTGACTCGCGGCGACCCTACGATGCCCGTGCCAACACCAACAGCCACCGCATCGAGAATGTTGTCACCACCTTCGCCCCCCGCCCCAAGAAAGCCTGGTGGCAGTCGGAGAATGGTGAGCCGCAGGCGGGGGCGGCAGGGTGTCCCGGGGGGGCTCTCCTTCCCTTCCTCCCACGCTAAGGAAGTGTGACTCAGCCAGCGGCCGCAGCCGCACCCCTGGACCATGGCCGGGTTGGGGGGGATGAGCCCCGGGGACCCACGGAGTGGGTGCTCCCTGCAGTCACACGTCCTGTCCCCAGGCGTGGAGCATGTCAGCATCCAGCTGGACCTGGAGGCCGAGTTCCACTTCACCCACCTCATCATGACCTTCAAGGTGGGTCCCAGCATGTGGGTACCTGGGATGGGATGGGATGGAGATGGGACAGGATGGTACGGGATGAGATGTCATGGGACAGGACAGGATGGGAAAGGACAGGATGGGATGGGGCCTGTGGGGCTGGCCCCATACCACCTGCATGTCCCACAGACCTTCCGCCCCGCGGCCATGCTGGTGGAGCGTTCGGCTGACTTTGGGCGCAGCTGGAAGGTCTACCGTTATTTCGCCTATGACTGTGCCACGTCCTTCCCTCACATCCCCCGTGGGCCACCACGCCGCATTGATGATGTGATCTGCGAGTCCCGCTACTCTGACATCGAGCCCTCCACTGAGGGAGAGGTGAGGCCCTGGCAGCGCCCTAGGAGGGTCAGGGGACCCCACTGCTCTCCCCTCACCACCTTGCTGTCCCCCCCAGGTGATCTACCGGGTGCTGGACCCTGCCATCCCCATCCGGGACCCCTACAGCCCTGCCATCCAGAGTGAGTCGCCCGCCCTGGGCTCCTGCCTGGCTGCTCTATTTTGGGTGCAGCTATTTTGGCTGCTCTCTCCCTGCTCTGAGCCCCACAGCAGGGCCAGGGTCAGATCCAGCCAGCGGGGCCTCAGGTCTCTCCTGCACCCCACCCTGTGGGAGCAGCTAAAGGTCGGGCTGCATCGGATCAAGCGGAGAGGGATGGCTGTGCCAGAGCTGAGCCCAGTGCCAAGCAGCAGCCATGGTGCGGGATGGGGTCAGTGACGGGCAGAGGAGTCAGGCTGGGTGCAGGATGCAGCGGGTTAATCACCCAGGGCTAAATTTAGCCTGGGAGCAGGAGGGGAGGAATCTGCAGGGCAGGGCTGCTGGAAAGCTGCTGTCCCCAGGGGAGCCGTCCCATCCTGCCGGGGCCCCCAGGCTGCACCCGCCCGGCACAGCCATCCTCCGGGCACAGCCCCGGTGGAGCGTGCCCCGATGCCCAGGGAGGTGCCCTTGCCCAGGGTGCTTGTTCTGCACTGGTGAGGTCCCAGCCCTCATCTGCTGGGGGGGGTCCTGCAGAGCCCCAACCCTGCACAACCATGCGCATGAGAACCGAACCACCGCAGCTACGCACAGCCCACCCTGGCCACGTGCAACCACGTGCATGTGATCCAAACCACATACAGCCCTGTGCCAGTAAGCCAGGCCATAGAAAGCCGTGCCCAGTCTGATGGCATGCAGCCCTGCGTGGACACCCCATGCCACACACAGCCCAGAACAACTGTGCACAGACAAGCCGAGCTGTGCCCAGCTCTGGTGAATGACCCACAGCCCCCATAGCCATGCACAGAGCTGAGCCGTGCATGGACAAGCCCGGCCAACCTGTGCCAAGACTGGTCTCTCCAATCCCTCAGATCTGCTGCGTGTCACCAACCTGCGGGTGAACCTCACCAAGCTGCACACACTGGGGGACAACCTGCTGGACACGCGGCAGGAGATCCGGGAGAAGTACTACTACGCACTCTACGAGCTGGTGCTGCGTGGGAACTGCTTCTGCTATGGGCACGCTTCTGAGTGTGCCCCGCTCAGTGGGAGCCCCGTCACCACCGACGGCATGGTAAGGCCAGCCAGCCCCATGTGCCATGCTGGAGCCAAGTAGCTGGATGGCCTGGCCCCACAGCCCCTCATCGTGACATCCCGGCAGGTGCACGGGCGCTGTGTCTGCAAGCACCATACGCAGGGGCTGAACTGCGAGCGCTGTGAGGACTTTTACCACGACCTGCCCTGGCGCCCGGCTGAGGGCTCCAGCACCAACGCCTGCCGCCGTGAGTGCCCCACACCGGCACTGGCTCCTGGCACAGAGATCCCAGTGCCATGACTGGCAGGCTGCACTGCGCTGGAGGTGCTGGGATGTGCTTGGGTGGGAGCTGGCATCCTGCAGACCAGCTGGAGGGGTTTGGGTGCTGCCGGCTGTGGTTTGGGGGGGTTTGGGGTTGGGATGCTGTATACCGGGGGGACGGGGGCCAGGGCTGGGGAGATTTGGTACTGGGTTGGGGTTCTGCATGCCATGTCATGTCACCGTCCCCGCAGGCTGTGACTGCAATGAGCACTCGCAGCGGTGCCACTTCGACATGGCCGTCTACCTGGCCACGGGCAACACCAGCGGGGCCGTGTGTGACGGCTGCCAGCACAACACCATGGGCCGCCGCTGCCACCTCTGCAAGCCCTTCTACTACAAGGACCCCAGCAAGGACCTGCGGGACCCCGCCGTGTGCCGAGGTTGGTGCTGGCAGGCGCGTGGTGCAGGGTGGGCTGGGGGGTCAGGGTACTGACCCTGCCTGTGCCCCCCCAGCCTGTGACTGCGACCCCAAGGGCTCTCTGGACGGGGGGCTGTGCGACAGTGCTGACGACCCAGCCCGGGGGCTGATTGCGGGGCAGTGCCGCTGCAAGGAGCACGTGGCTGGTCCCCGCTGCGACCGCTGCAAACCCGGCTTCTTTGGCCTCAGTGCCGCCAACCCGCAGGGCTGCCAGCGTAAGTACCGGGGAGGCACCCACTGGGGTCGGGCGTGTGGCTGGGCCCCCCAGACACCACTGGCTCTCTGTGCAGGGTGCCGGTGTGACCCCCGTGGCACGGTGGCTGAGAGCAGCCGGTGCGACCCTGTCAGTGGTGACTGCTTCTGCAAGCGGCTGGTGACCGGGCACGGTTGTGACCAGTGCCTGGTGAGTGGGGGTGTTCTGGGAGCTCTGCGTGGTGCTCAGGGGGCCTGTGCACAGAGCTCAGGGCCATGCACGATGCCTGGGGCCATGGCACCGCAGCCAGGCGCTCCCTGACAACCTTACCCTCTGCAGCCTGAGCACTGGGGGCTGAGCCACGACCTCCACGGCTGCCGGCCGTGTGACTGCGACGTGGGAGGTGCCCGTGACAACCTGTGAGTCTTAGTGGGGACGCAGGGAGTGAGGGGTGTCCCTGCTGGCATCAGGTCTGACAGTGCCTCCGGGTACCAGGTGTGCCATGGAGACGGGACAGTGCCGGTGCCGCAGCCACGTGGTGGGACGGCAGTGCGGCCAGGTGGAGCCCGGCTTCTACCACATCAACCTGGACCACTACACCTATGAGGCTGAGGATGCTCGGCTGCATAAGGTAGGAGATGAAGTTGTTCCTCGGGGAGAACATAAGGCAGAGCAGGGCGCTGGGTGGCTCTTTTCAGGCTCTCCAGGCCAAGGTAGTTTTTGGGGTCCCTTTTTACACCCTCCCCTTCACACCAGGGCTCCGTGGTGGAGCGTGAACCCCCAACGGACCACCCGGCTTCATGGACGGGGACGGGCTTTGCCCGCATGCTGGAGGGCGGCTATGTGGAGTTTCATGTGAGTGATGTGCCTTTCTCCACCGAGTACAACGTGATCATCCGCTATGAGCCCCAGGTGAGCACCGGATGGTGAAGCCAACAGCGAGATGGATCGTCAGATTGGGAGGTGGTGGTGGGGAGTGCTGGATGGTGAGGCTTTTTGGCACAGCCTGTTCTCTGCTGGCAGCACCCGGAGCCTTGGAAGGAGGTGAGGGTGAGGGTGCTGCGCCCCAGCCCTGTCTCAGCCAGCAGTCCTTGTGGAAACACCATTCCAGCTGATGACCAGCTCTCCACCAGCCTCCCCTCCGGTGCCAGGTGAGCGTGTCACCAGGACGCGGCTGTGCTGAGGCTCACGGGAGGCACCCAGCTGCCCGTGCTCTGCTTTGTCCCCTCACCCAGGTACATGGTGCTGCCCCAGCCTGTCTGCCTGGAGCGGGGTGTCTCCTACACCCTCCGCCTGGAGCTGGGCTGTGCCGCCACTCGACAGGATCCCACCGCCAGTGTGCTCATCGATTCGGTGAGGAGCAGCCAGGCAGTGGGATGTGGGCAACAACCTTTCACGGGGGCAGGATGTGGACATGGGGAGAGACAGGTATGACATTGCATTGACTCGTCCCCCGCAGCTGGTGCTCCTACCCCGTTACTCCTCACTGGAGATGTTCATCGCGGGCGACCCCGGCTCCATGGAGCGCCGGGAGACCTTTGAGCAGTACCGCTGTGCCCAGCCCTTCCACACTGCAGGGCCCTCGCCGGTGGCCGAGCCCTGCGCCAGCCTCCTGCACAGCCTCTCAGCCATCCTGCACGATGGGGCGCTGCGTGAGTGTGACCCCCCCAAACCCACACCCCGTCCCACGCCCCACGGCTGCCGCTCACCCCAGTCTCTGCTCGCAGCCTGCCTGTGCGACCCCCAGGGCTCGCTCAGCGCCGAGTGCCGGCCCCAGGGCGGGCAGTGCCGCTGCAAACCCAACGTCGTGGGACGGCGCTGTCACCGCTGCTCCCCAGGAACCTTTGGCTTCGGGCCTGGCGGGTGCCGAGGTGAGTCCCGTGGGGCTGTGCCAGCCTGGCCTGGAGAGGAGCCCGGGCACCCTGGGTTTGGGGGAACCAGGGAGGGATGCTCCCCATGTGCCAGAGGCAGACGCCATGGGTGTTGTGCCTTCCAGCATGCCAGTGCAGCAGGGAGGGGTCGGTGAGCACCGTCTGCGACAGTGTCACAGGGCAGTGCTCCTGTCGTGAGGGTGCCCATGGCTCGCGCTGCGACCGCTGCCAGCCTGGCCACTGGGGCTTCCCTGCCTGCCGGCCCTGCCAGTGCAATGGGCATGCTGAGGACTGTGACCCCCGGACGGGCAGCTGCATGCGCTGCCGCGACCACACGGATGGTGAGAGGTGCCAGAGGTACGTGGGGTGTGTGCTTGGTGCAGGGCAGGGTGCTGCCGGCAGCCTCGGCCCTTGCTGAGCGCCTGCCCGCAGGTGTGCGGCCGGGCACTTTGGGAACCCAGCACTGGGCTCCGGGCAGCACTGCCGGCCATGCCCCTGCCCCGAGGGGCCCGGCAGCCCCCGCCACTTCGCCGCCTCCTGCTACCAGGACCCCCGTTCCCGGCAGGTTGTCTGCCACTGCAGCCCCGGGTACACAGGTGGGTGCCCACCCCTGCGCACTCAGTGCCCTTGGTGGTCCCCAAGTCCCCAGGCACTGCCCAGCGCTCTGTGCCGGCAGGTCCCCGCTGTGATGAGTGTGCCCCCGGCTACTACGGAGACCCGCTGCAGCCTGGCGGGCGCTGCCTGCCCTGCCAGTGCCACGATAACATCGACGCAACGGACCCAGAGGCGTGTGACCGGCGCACAGGGCGCTGCCTGCGCTGCCTCTACAACACAGCGGGGCCGCACTGTGCCGAGTGCCAGCCTGGCTACTACGGGGATGCCACGCGGCACAGCTGCAGGCGTGAGTACCCATGGCCGTGCCAAGACAAATGTCTCCAGGGCCCAGCACATCCCCGGGGGCCGCGGTTGCCCATGCCCATGGGGTCCCTGCAGCCCTGCCCTGCTGTGGGCTGTCTCCAGCTCGGCCCTGGCACTGTAGCCACAACCACATCATTGTCCCTGTGCCCAGCTTCTCCCATCCCTTCTACATACTCATCTCATGCCCATTCCTGTCCCCGTTCCATCCCATCCTCACTGCCACCCTGGCTCTGTCACCATCCCATCCTCATCCCATCTCTGTCCGGTTCCTGTTCCATCCCATCCCCATCAGTGATTCTCATGCTGTTCCCATTGCATTTCCACCCTATCCACACCCCGTCCCTGCCCAACCTCTGTCTTCATCCTGCCTCCACCTTCACCCATTGCCATCCCCATCCCATCCCTGCTAGTGTCGCCATCCCATCTGCACCCCCAATCCCATCTCTGTCCCAATTCATTGCCAATCCAGTCCCTCTCCTCATCCTGTCCCCATCCCTTTTCAACTCCCCTGTCCTCACTCAGCGCCTCTCTGGTTCCAGGTTGCTCCTGCAATGCGCTGGGCACTGACCCCAGCACCTGTGGGCCCCAGCAGTGCCAGTGTGACGGGCGCAGTGGGCAGTGCCACTGCCTGCCCCACGTGGAGGGCCAGAGCTGCGACCGCTGCAGCCCCAACTTCTGGAACCTGGGCAGCGGGCAGGGCTGCCAGCCCTGCGCCTGCCACCCCCAGCACGCTCTGACACCTGCCTGCAACCAGGTGTGATGGGGATGGGGATGGGGCTTGGGGTGCTGGGCTGGGTCTGGGGACACACCACGGCAGTGCCAGCCTCGGCCACAACGTGTCTTTCAGTTCACGGGGCAATGCTCATGCCGGCCGGGCTTCGGGGGCCGGACGTGCGCTGACTGCCAGGAGCACCACTGGGGCGATCCGCAGCGGCAGTGCCGAGGTGAGAGCCGGTGCCGGCGGGGGGTCCGTGGTGGGCCCTGCGGCGCCCTGACCCTGCTGTCCCCACAGCCTGCGACTGTGACCCCCGTGGCGTCGCCAACACCCAGTGCCACCGCAGCAGCGGCCACTGCGAGTGCCGGCCTGGCATATCGGGTATCCGCTGTGATCAGTGTGCCCGTGGCTTCGCTGGCGCCTTCCCCGCCTGCCAGGCCTGCCACCCCTGTTTCGGGGATTGGGACCGGGTGGTGCAGGACCTGGCTGCCCGCACCCGAGCGCTGGCGCAGCAGGCCAGCCTCCTGCAGCACACCGGGGCTGCCGGCGCCTTTGAGAGCACCTTCCGTCAGCTAGAGGAAAGCCTGGCCACCGTGCGTGGCGTGGTGGCCACCCGCAACGCCACTGCCACCACTGCCACCCACCTGACGCACGCCACAGAGGGGCTGCGGTGAGCACCCAGTGCAGGGCACAGCTCCCCAGGGTGTCCCCAGGAGCGGGTTGTCACCCTGTTCCCTTGCAGGCAGCAAATTGAGGATGCGACAGAGAGGCTGACGCGGCTGGAGGGGGAGCTGACGGCTGCCCAGGATGCCAACTTCAATGCCAGCCATGTGCTGAGTGCGGTGGACCGGGGTGCCCGTGCCCTCAACCACAGCCTGCAGGACCTGGAGCACCGGCTGCACACCCTCAAGACCTCCAATTTCCTCGGTGAGCCATGTCACAGAGCCAGGTTGGGGCAGCGGGGCCATGGCTGGGGGTCTGACAGTGCCCCCGCCACCCCTAGGCGCCTACGACAGCATCCGCCAGTCCCATGAGGAGTCACGGGAGGCTGAGCGCCAGGCGGACACCTCCACCCACGCCGTGCCCAGCCCCATCAGCACCTCGGTGGCCACCCGGCACCACACCGAGCAGCTGCTGGCCAGTCGGCGGGACGACTTCAACCGCCAAAACGCAGCCAGCCGGCGGGCCCTGATGGACCTGGCAGCAAGGGCGCAGGCGCTGAGCCTGCATCCGCTCAATGAGAAGGTGGAACACGGGAAGGGGACCGGGAGGATGGTGCCGGGAGCCGCTCTGAGCCCATGCCGCCTTGCAGGTCTGCGGTGCGGCGGGGGATGTGCTCTGCGCTGAGAGCCCCTGCGGGGGAGCCGGGTGCCGGGATGAGGACGGGGGACGGCGCTGTGGGGGCCTGAGCTGTGGCGGGGCTGTGTCCACGGCTGACAGCGCGCTGGACCGGGCACGGCATGCCCAGGAGGAGCTGCGGCAGGCTGCCGGCGATGTGGCCCAGCTCTCCCACAAGGTGCGTGGCACATGGGCGCTGGTGGGAGCAGGTGGCACAGCTGTGTCCCCCAGCCCTCAGGGCTGATGCTGAGGGTCTCTGCCCCTGCCCAGGTGGCTGAAGCCAAGGGGAAGGCGGATGAGGCCCGGCTGCAGGCGCAGGCAGCCCTGGACAAGGCGAACCAGACTAGGGCTCGGATGGAGAGCTCGAACAAGGAGCTGCGGGAGCTCATCAGCCAAGTCAAAGCCTTCCTGAGCCGTGAGTGCCAGCATGCTGAGGGGGCTGGCTGCCCCCACCCAGCAGTGCGTGGCTCTGCGCCTGGCACCACACTGCACTGACGCTGCACTGCATGCTCCCTATGCTGCATGTGGGCTGTACCACCCCGTCACTGCACTGCGTTGCATGGTCCCTGCCTCAGCCTGACCATCCCATGCCCCTCATAGCCGTCCCCTGATCCCCTGCCCTGCCCCACATTTCCTCGCCATGGCTACCCCTGACCTCCACCACCCCTCGGTCCACCCATCCCCTCTGTCCCGGGGTGCTGTGAGGAGCGACACTGATGGCTCCCACCCGCAGAGGAGGGGGCCGACCCCGAGAGCATTGAGGTGGTGGCCAGCCGGGTGCTGGAGCTGTCGCTCCCCGCCGCGCCGGCCCAGATCCACCGCCTGGCCGAAGAGATCAAGGCACGGGTGCGCAGCCTGGCCAGCGTGGATGCCATCCTGGAGCAGACGGCCGGTGATGTGCGCCAGGCCGGGCAGCTGCTGCAGGACGCCCAGCGGGCCAGGTGAGCCTGGGGACATGGGGACACAGCCCCCTGGGAAACTATCAGGCTGGGCTGGCGCTGAGGCCATGCCATCCCGGCTGCAGGTCGCGGGCAGAGGGGGTGCGCGGCACGGCCGAGGCAGTGAGACAGGCACTGGAGGAGGCGCAGCAAGCCCAGGGCATGGCCGAGCAGGCGCTGCACCGTGCTGCCGGTGACATACAGCACAGCGAGAGAGCCCTCGGCACGGTAAGGGCCCCATCGCTGCTGCCTCAGCCCCACAGAAATGGGCAGGGACCAGTCCTCGCTGTGTGGGCTCTCTGACCGTGCCTGTCCCCCGTGCCACTGCTCCCCAGATGCAGGTGCAGACGGTGAGCGCAGAGCAGCGGCTGGCAGATGCCATGGGGCAGATCGGGCTCCTGGATGGACAGACAGATGCCCTGAAGGTGAAACGTGCCAACAACAGCCTGGCAGCCACACGCGCCCAAGAGGCAGCCAGCACCGCGCGGGACCGCGCTGGCGAGGCCAAGCAGGTGGGTGACAGGGGGCGCGTATAGGGGGCTGGTGGAGGGTCCCCCGGAGGTCCCACTGATGGTCCCTGTTGCCCATCAGGTGCTGGAGGGGCCGCTGCGGGACCGGTACCGCACAGCACAGGAGCTGGTGGAGCACCGGGCACAGGGCGCTCAGCAGGCGGGCAGCCGGGCACAGCGGCTGCGGGACGAGGCTGCCGGGCTGCTGCAGGATGCCCAGGGCAAGCTGCAGCGACTGCGAGGTGAGGCCAGGGTGACGATTCGGGAGGTGGGAGTGGTGGGGGCCGGGCTGACCTGTGTCCCTCTCTGTCCCCCCCTGTCCCCACAGCGCTGGAGGAGGCGTACGAGCGGAACGAGCGGGTGCTGGACGCCAAGGCGGCCCAGCTGGGCGGGCTGGAGGCCAGGATGAGGGAGGTGCTGGACACCATCAACCAGCAGGTCCAGATTTACAACACCTGCCAGTGATCACCCGGAGGGGCCCTGGACCCCCCCGCAAGCCCCCAGCCTCTGCCTGCCCCGGAGCCGTGGGCAGCACGGGGGCTGCGGGGCATCCCCTGTGTGAATAAAGTTACAGAGCAAGACAGCCTGAGCTCTGCCCCGCGCCGTGGGCCCCCACGCCCGCCCGGGTGGCCCCGCAGTGACCTCCCTGAGCCCAGGGGGTGGGAGCTGCCGGCCCTGCCAGCCCAGGGTGCAGGACACGGCGGGGCCGCAGAGCAGCGGCGGGGCCGGGGGACAGTCGGTGGGGCGCAGGGCGGGCTGTGGGACAGGGGGAGGCCGCAGGAAACACGGTGGGCCCGGGACGCCCACGGGCACGCCCAGGCCACAGGCAGCGGGCCCGGGACACCCACGCCGCCCGGCCCGTTGCCATGGGAACGCCCCGGCAGCTCCGGGCCGATCGCGCCCTTGCCCGCCCTTGGGGGCGGAGCGTTCCTCAGGCGCCGTGGTGACGTCACGGCGGGCGTCGCTGCCATGGCAGCGCCGGGACAGGGAGGGAACGAGCCCCAGCCGGCCCTGTCTCGCGTCACGTGACCGCCACCCCCCGTCGCGCTTCCGCGTCACGTGGGGCTGCTTCGCCGGCTTCCGGAAGTGCGTCACGGGCTCGGGCCTGTCTCCTGAGTCGGCCCGCTCGGAACTTCGGCTGGAAACGGAACAGACCGGAGCGGCGGGCGGGGCCGTGAGTGCGGGGCGGGCCGGGGCCGGCCGGGCCTGGGCGGCGGCGGCGGAGCCCAGCGGGGTGGGGAGCGGCGGCCGGGGTGAGGGCCGGGGCTGCGGCGGCGGGCAGGGCCCGGAGGCGGTGTGAGGCCGGGCAGCGCGGCGGGGCGGGAGGAGGCAGCGGATGGCGGTGCAGTGAGGGGGGCCCGAGGCGAGAGGGACGGGGGGAGGGCAGGAGGTGGGCGATGGGCCGAACTCGGCGGCCTCAGGCGGGAGCCGCGGGGCTGGGCCGCTGCCCGGGGGATGATGCTCTGCCTGCCTGGGCCCGCGGGCGGGTGGGCAGAAGCACCGTTCCCCGGCCCTTCCTCTCTCCGAGTGCTTGAGGCCGGGGGGCAGCAGCACAGGAGAGCCCAGGGATCTGCCGCCGGCTGCTGCCTGGTCAGACTCATCTTCCCTGGAGACTCGTCAGGGCTGGGGGGACCGGGGCCTGCCAGGCTCCCCATGCAACACAGCTCTAAGGGCTCGCTGCTGTCAAGGTGCTTTGGGGACATGGTGCTTTCCACGTGGGTTGGAAACATTGTGTGTGGCAGTGCTGGGTGTCTGCCCCGCGCCTCTGCACTTGTCCTGGCTCAGTGTGTGTGTCGGGCACACCGAGAAACTGAGCTAAGAGACAAGCTTGAGTCTTGAGATTTCTGATCCCTTGGGGGAGACAAGGTGCAGAAGGTGATGAAAGTACTTGTGCACACCAGGGAAGTGTTTCTGTCAGCTGAATTCAGGATGTGGAGGAGCCAAAACTCTGTGGAGGAGGAGGCTGGGGGTGGTCAGGCTCCTCCACAGCTACTCCAGTAAACCCCTTTGGATGCTGAGTGGGGGCTTGCTGCAGGCAAGGGGTTCTTGTCCTGCCAAGTGCTAAATATGCCCCAAATGCGGGGGAGAAAATTGCATCTTATGCACCTTCTACTGTCATTCCCTGAGCATTTGCACTAGCCTGATCTGGCGCTGCCATGGGCAGCCCTTCTCCCTGGGCTCTTGTTGCTGTTCCAAAGTGGTCCCTTCTCTCGGGCCAGTGGAAGTGTTTGTGCAGCCCCAGCATGAACTGAGTTAGGTAACTATTCCAGGGTAAGGCAAACTTAGCAGAAAGTCGTTTTGCTCTGTGTTCTTGATCCAGCACGTGCTACAGCCATGTGGGTGCTCGCGCCAGCACAAAGACTGGGAGAGCAGAGGGTACGGAGGCACCTCCTCTCTCAGCAGCGTGGCCGGGCTTTCCCAGGGAAGGATTGTGTAAGGTTTTGTGCAAGCGCCCGGCCCATCAGGTACTTCTCAGAGGTACACCTGGCATCTGGCCAGGGCAGCGTTTCACCACCACTCCTTTGCCGTGGCTCCCACAGCGCTGATATTCTTGTAACTGCGATGCCAAAACCTCTGTGCTTCTGCACACCCTGGGGCTGAACATCCTGCCTGGGTGCACATTTCGTAGTGGCAGAGAGACAGAAAGTCTTGGAGGTTAGAACAAATTAATGGGAATAACATGTGCTTTGCCTGCACTCCTCTGAAACCCCGTGGTGACCGCAGTGGCCTCAGGCCACCATCAGTCTGGCAACTGGAGCTGAGCAGAGCCCTAGCCCTGCTCGGTTCCTGCCTGCCGTTAGAAATAACTGTCGGCAGAGTGCCCGAGGGAGTTGAGCCCTCAGTGAGGCGTGAGAGCAGCAATCTTCTCCCAGAGGAGTGGCAGCAGACACGCAACCCTGGCTCTGCTCACCCCTTCCTGGCCAGAGGATGATCTTCTTCAGCCCTCCAGGACCCCTTTCAGAGCTTGCTGTCGCCCTGCCCCACAGTGACCCTGTGCCACCCCTCCGGAGATGCGGGAAGGAGGCGATGGAACCTTGCCTGGCACTGCGTGAAGCAGTTGCTGCTTCTCGTCTCACGCTCCTTATGGGTTTGTTACCCTAGAGGCGAAAGAAATTCAACAAAATCCACTTTCCTGTGTTTGCTGAGCCTGGGTGAGATTTCTCAGCACCAGGAAGTGTCTGTAGCTGGCCTGTTTCAGTGCTGGTGGAGACTGGAGCTGAGCAGCTGTGTGTGGCAGTGGCCAGCGTTGGAGGCCTAGCCTTGCAAACCACAGTTGCGTTCACTGCTGCAGGGGCCCCTCCACATTCCCTGTGCAGCCAGAAATGCTGCTGTGTCCTGGGTAGACCCAGCACAGCTTGGGGACAGCACTACTGTCCTTCCACACTATTTCAGATTGTTGGGGATGATGCCGGGGCCCTCTCAGTCTCCAGGTTGTTTCAGGTCCCCCATGCTGCGGGGTGGTGGGAGTTGCCTGTGCCAGGCAGCCAGGCTGGACTTGGCGCTTGAGCTTTTTGCTTGGCTTTGGTGGCTCTTGGCTATGAGGATGGGTTGGCCCAAACAGAAGCGGTTTAGGTGCAGTGCCTGTCATGGGGCTTTGCCAGAGCTGAGGGCAGGGCAGGATCGCTTTGCTCTCTGAGGTCCCTTGCAGTTTGTGGCTACGATTCCATGTTCATGGCTACTTGTTGCCCCGAGTGTTTCTAGAACACAAAATGCCCTGGCGATGTGGGGTGGGCAGCACAGAGCTCCCAGCATGCTCCCTCCCACTGAACGCTTTATTGGAAGTATCTTCTGCCCCTGGCCGTGCCCAGCAGAGCTGTTGGGTCTGTGCTTGGTACAGGGGTGGGGGCAGGACGGGGGGTTCCCCAGGGCACAGCAGGCTTGGTGGAGCTGGGCTAGACCAAGATGCTGTCAGGCTCAGCTCTATGTCCTCGGATGGGAATGGAGCTGCAGGATGAGGTGTGAATTGGTGCACTGGGAGCTGTTTCAGGCTGCTGGTGCCTGGGGTGGGCAGAATCTGTGCAGCTGGGGCAGCAAGGGGGGAACCCTTCCCAGCTCTCTGCTTTCACCACCTCCACAGAGGCACCTCGAGTGGGACTGTTTTCAGTGGGTGGTTCCAGCTCTCTTCTGTCAAAGCCATGAACACTTGAGGGTGAAACCAGAGAGCGAAACTGAGACCAGCCCTTGGGCCAGTAGCTCCCAAACCCTGTAGGGGAGCTGGCTGTGCCTAGGAGGGCATGTCTAAGAGGGCAGGGACAAGCACCCTGCCCACCCTGCCCTCTCTCTGGGGCATGTGGAGCAGAGGTGTCCTGTTTCCTGGCCCCGCTGACGCTGTCTGTAAACTGGTGGGGAGATGAATATGCAAGGTGCAGTCAGTGCTGGTTGAGCTCCCATCTGGTGGGCAGAGGAGGAGGAACGCTCATCTCGCTAGGGAGCTCTGCTCTCATCTGTCACAGGAGACTGTCCGCTCGTCTCGCTAGGGAGCTCTGCTCTCATCTGTCACAGGAGACTGTCCGGAGCCTGTTCCTGCTTCTCCTCTTTCTTCCTTCTTAGGGTGTTGCTCGCTCCTGTTCCCGCCCTCTTGTGTAGGGCACTGTTTGACTGAAATGTCTGCCCCCCAAGCCATTGGAGAGTGCCCCAGGTGACCCTGCGGGCTGGATTTTGCAGGTCAGGGCCTCCCTGTGTCCTCACCCTCAGCTCTGCCTGTGGGTGTTGTCAGCGCCGGTGGCTCCTCTGGGCTAGTGTTGCTGTAGAGGGAGCCGCGAGCATGACAATTGCTTTCCAGGTTTTTAATGCATGCCACATACAGAAAATCCCTGGTTGTATCTTATGAGCTTTGACAAGTCTGTGTTTTTGGCAGTAAGTGTTGGGACAGCTGGGATGAAGTCCGTTTCCTCACCAAGCACTGCGTGGGGCTTCCCGTAAATGCCAGAGTGAAGGTCATGTGAGGGCACCGGCACTGGGAGGGCCCCGCGCTGGGGCAGAGAGTGGATCCTGGTGCTGCTGGGCCTTCTCTACCTGCTCCTTCTGCCACACTCGCTCTCTCCTCTCTTTAGGCCACTAGTTCCTTGCCAGAGAGTTTGACCACAGAGAGTCGCCAAGATAGCTGGGCCAGGAAGAAAACGTCGCACCCCTGACCCAGACTCCATTACCGACCCCGGCGGGCCGTTTGTGTCCTCCAAACGGCTGAAAATGTCTAGCAGCACCAATGCCCCTGGTCAGAGAAGAGTGTCTCGGGGCTTGGACGATGCCGCCAACAAGAAGAAGCAGAAGGATCGAGCCAACCAGGAGAGCAAGGAAGGTGAGAGCCCCCTGGCAGCACTGTGACCAACAGGCCCATGGTGTCTCAGGAGCATCGCAGCCATCTGCTGCAGGATAAGCAGATTTAACTAATCGCTTCCTGCAGCTGATGGTAACCCGTGTGATGTGGGATCCTCTTCGGCACGGTGTCCTCCCCAGACCCGTAACCTCCTTCCTTTAGGTGCTGCTTAGCCCCAGCAATGTGAGGAAGGTCAGGCGCGTGGCCTTGTTAGCTTCAGCCTGGAGTTGTTGTCGGTGGTTGTTTCTAGGCTCTGCTTTTGGCTGGGGCTGAGCTGCCCCAGTCCAGTGGTAGCCGGACCAAAGCCCGCAGGTGTTCTTGCAGCTGGAGGTGTTGCTGCTTCCTCACCGGCTCACAGGGGCCAGATACTGCGAGGAAGCAACTGGGTGCCTGCAGCACCTGCCAAATGTGAGGCCTGTGGATGGGGCTGCTGGTTTTGCTTCTGTGTCAGGGCAAGGTGTGGCTCAAGCAGAATAGTTGCTGTGGAGTAATTATCTCTGTAGCTGCTCTGTATCCAATGACAAAACCAGTGCTTCAGGTGCAGGCTCTGGTGCTGGGTGGGGAATGCCTGCGGGCAGGATGCAGGCAAGAGTTCCTGCAGCACAGGAAAGTTGTTTGATTGCTGTGCCTGCTTCGTTATGATTGTTGTAGCCTTAAAATTGCAGTGTGTTTTATGGGGTAAGGTACACGAGCGCTTGCTGAGGCCTGTGCAGTGCCTGATACAAAACTCCACGGTGCAGAGAGCGCAGCGTTGTGCCTTCTCACGTGTGGGAGGTGTGCTCAGTCTCCAGTAAGGCCTGACCTGCTGCACCCCCTGATGTGGGGGGGTCCTGGGGGTCTGTGGTGTGGCTGCGCTGCCTCCATCCTCTCTGTGCAGGGGTGGCGGGGGCTGGAGCAGCCCATAGCTCCTCCAGGCAGTGCCGCTGCAGCGCTCTTCACGCTGCCCGCCCCAGCGGCACCTCCACACCAGTGACTGGTGGTCAGCAGAGGCTTCCTGCTGGTTTGCAGCTGGTCAAGGGAAGGCAGTGACAGCCCTCTGAGTGCTCCGGGGTGGAGACAGCTCCTATGGCCACTGGTTCTTTCCTCCAGGCTGTCACTTTGAGTCCCTTGCCTCGTAGAGCTCACTGCCCTGTGGGGGTGGAGCGGGCCCAGAGATGCTTCTGGCAGTTGGAGGTAATCCTGCAGGGATTAGGTGTCAGGTCAGTTTGGTTCCCCAGCCTGATCTGGAAGGAAGTTTCAGCTGCAGACCTTGGCAGCTTTGGCAGGAATGGGAATGTTAAAGTGCAGCTGGGCCGTGTGGTTCTCTCATTACAGCAGAACACACCCAAACAGTGGGTTCTCCCTGTCCCATCCAGGCTGGGCTCCTCTGCATGGTTGGAGGCTGAGGGCCTGGTGTGCTGAGCCTGGTTACCACAAGCTCCACGCTGAGGTGTGCTTTAAAACAGTGCATTAATATTGAATTGCTCCCACTGTGGTGCTGGTTAGACTGGGACATGGTGGTGTGGCCTGGAGCAGCCATCCTGCGGTTCCACAGATAGGGCTGGGGGAATGGAGAGGTGTGAGAAAGCTGAGGAGAGAGATGATCAACATGTGCAGGATGAAAGGTCCAGGAGAGAACAAGGTGATGTGTGAAATTTTGGGCATCAGAGTGCCAGCCCGTGCTCTGAGGTGATAGAATGACAGACCTGCCCGTGCTCTGCTTCTCTGCCCACCAGTGTCTCGCCCTGAGCTCGAGCAGGCTGAGACCACCCAGGAGAAGGACTCAGAAGAGGGTAAGTCGAGATGTGCACTGGCTGTCAGTGCATGGCCACAGAGTGCCCTTGCCGAGGGATTTGAAGCTCTCACCTTGTCACTGTCCCTTGCTGTGGCCTTGAGCAGAACTAACCTGAGCGCTCCCTCACCCCAGCATTGATCTTAACAGGACGCAGCCTTCCCAGGGCAGAGCAGGGTGCACGTGGCTGGGAAGGACTGTCTGTGAGGAAGAGGCCCTGGGCACATGGCAGGCTGCTTCCCATCGGGTGTGACAGTGCCACTGAGCGCAGCACCGGGACATCTTGCTGCCAGCATCTATCCTTGTTTATGAGCAGGGAGCTGGGCCAAACTGGGAAGATCCCGAGCTGTGTCAACCAGCAGGCGCTGCTGGCTGGTTTCTGCTTTGAGGACAGAGTAGGACACCCTCATGCCACAGAGGGTAGAACAAACTGATTGGAATTAAGGTGATTGAATCACCTTTTTGTCTTGAAAACATCAGGGCACCACAGGGCCAGACCTGGAGCCTGGCAGGCACCTGACAGGGATTGCACCGGCAGTGGAATGATGCTGCTGCACCATTTTCTCCATGGATGCAGTGGTGTTACTAGGCTGGGCAGCCCACTCGTGTTTCAGCTGTCTTAGCAGTGCTCACCTGGCAGAGTACAGTGCTCATGGTGGTTACAGCTGGGCTGCTTGGTTTGCATATGCAAAAGGGAAGTGGCAATTTCTGGTTGTGGTCAGAATCCACTCGAATCCCCCAGAGTAATTCTGTGGCTTCCTCGTTCCCTGGGAAAGCAGCAATTGTTTTGTAGTTGGCAGGAGCCGCCCCTTCTTCTCAGCCGCCACTGCTGCATGTGACGGGGCCTTTCTGATCTGTCTTTCTGATCTCTCCAGTTCCCACCGGGATTCACCTGCCCCTCTGCAACGTGCACTCATGTTTGCAGCCTGTCTGATGAGAGCAGGTTGCGAACGTCCCATTTAATTGGCATGATTTGTGCTCCCTTGTTGACCTTGAACTGAGTGTGTCTTCAGGCTCTTGCTCTCCAGCCAAGGTGTGGGCACCACAGGCTTGTGCCCCAGCGAGTGTGTGACGCTTCTCTCCCTCTTCCTAGAGCTGCTGCTGGACTGGAAACAGAACGCCGACGAGATCATTGTCAAGCTGAACTTGGGCAGTGGAGCTCTGAAGGTGGAGGACGTGAATGCTTCTTTCACCGACACGGACTGCGTGGTCAAGTTACCAGGTATGGGGAATGGAGCAACTGCTGCAATTGTTTCTTCAGCAGGCCTTGGCACAGCTCTGGGCTAGGCGTGGGGCTGATCCAGGCAGGCATAAAACCTTTCCTTCAGAGGCAGTGCCCTGCCATCAGCTGGCACAGGTTCAGCCGGCAGGCAGGGCCGATCTGAGAGCAGTGTAAAAAAAAAAAAAAAAAAAAAAAATAAAGAAGGATATAGAGCTGGGGAGGACAGGAGTGGCCTCTGCACCAAGTGAACAAGTGCCCGCTGGTGCATCTCTGTCCCTGACTCGCTGCGATGACTGAGTTGGCCCTGGGTATCCTTTGGAAAAGTGACTGTTCCCCTGAGGGCAGGGCAGCCCAGGGCCTTTCCTCTGGGCAGGGGGCCAGCCAGATGTACAAAGCAAATCCAGGGAAGCTGGCTGAAGCCCTGATGGCTCCTGGGGTGTGGTGGCAGCCTGCCTGCAGCCTCCTTGGCTCAGGATGAGTGCTTCCTTGATGCTTGGGGCAGGTGACAGGGGGCTGTGGGTTAGATGACAGCTGCCTGGAGCACTGCCTGAGGTGCCATCCCTCTCTGCTTGCAGACGGGCGCCAGTGGAGCTGTCAGTTCTATGAGGAGATCGAGGGCTCCTGCAGCAAGATCCAGTGCAAGAAGGGCAACTTTCTACATCTTGTGCTTCAGAAGAAGATCCCACTCCATACCTGGTCTTCACTTCTGGTGAGGAGAGGAGGATCTGCCTTTACAGGGAGTGGGGTTGAGAGTTTCACTCCCTGCTTTTGAGTTGCCCAGGGAGCGATGTGGGGCACATCCTGTATCCACGTGCCGCGTGAGGACACTGAGCCAGCTGCCCCTGTCCCAGGGAGGGGGATGCCATTGTACTCTGCTCCTGCCTGCCATGTAGCCTCCAGGTTCTGTAGCAGAGCCCCGGCGTGCTCTGGGAAAGGGGAGTGAGGGTGAGAGACTGGTGGAGAGCGTGGGAGATACTGCTACCTGGATACCTTCCCAATGTCCTGCGCTGATTTTTACAGAAGAGAAGGAAAGATGGATCCAAAGAGCTAGCCAAAGGGGCCACGTGCTGGGAGAATGGGAAGGAGAAGGCTGCTTCCTCAGAGCTGGCCCCTGAAGAGCCAAGGGCTGAAGGTGCAGAGCTGCCACGGTCCCGGCGGGAGTCCTCCAACCCCAAACGCGCTCCGGGAAGAAGCGAGGCCCTGGGAGGGAAAAGCCCAGCCAGCCCAGGGACGCAGAGTGGCCCCAGCGCCAAGCGGGCAGTGTACCTCAAAGTGGCCCCCACTGAAGAGGAGCCGAATGCCAGAGTCACCGGGAGCGTGGAGCCCAGCAAAGGGCACAGTGGGAGGGCAGGCAGCCGCCGCAATGGCAGAGCCAGCCAGGTCGATGCGCCCACAGCCCTCACGGATGTCGCACCACCGCTGGAGAAGGTACCTGGGGACCCACGGGAACGGGGCACCCCTCTTTCCTCAGCCCCCACGCAGGGGATGCTGTTTGCACAGGCACCCATCCCTGCCCATGAGATGGGCTCTGGGGTTCCATAGGTGGTGCTGGGGCTGGTGTGGGCCTGGCTGTGGTGGGGGACATGGGGACCCTGCAGTTGCTGGACTGTGATGCTAACAGGGCCAAGCTGAGCATGGAGTATGTGGGGGACATGGGCGGCATGGTGCAGGATTCACAATGGGTGCATCGGGGCAGCTTGAGGGTGATGGTGTCTGTTTTTCACCGTGTCCCTCTGTCTTGAAAGGCTGTGGCTTTGGCCAAGGAAGCTGTTCCCGTGGAGATGCCACCTCTCGCGGCTACCACCGAGGTGTTCCCCCACTGTGTTGCCACCTGTGTTGAGAAGAGGGTCCTGCAGCCAGGCAGCCCCGCTGAGGCCTTGCGGGGCCGGGACTGTGCACCTGTCCTGGGAGAGAGCTCTAAGAGCGTCCCAGCGGCCCCCCCTCCCCTGGGCAGAGATAGTGAGAAGAGGGACTGGTCCAAGGATGACGTGGCTCTGGAAGCAGCGGCTAATGGTGAGTGACAGGAGCCCCAGGGGTTGGCCTGGTCAGGAAGGTCCATCTGCTCAGGACCCTTCCTGGGTCAGCCTGAGGTAATGTATCTCTCCACGGCGTTCCTCACTCAGAGCCAGAGCCTTTTGTGAGCCTGACCTTTGTCAAGAATGACTCATACGAGAAGGGCAATGACCTGGTGGTAGTGCACGTGTACGTGAAGGAGATCCACAAGGAGACATCCAAGGTGTTGTTCCGGGAGCAAGACTTCACGCTGGTGTTCCAGACAAGGTACAGGCATGCCTCAGGACAGTGCCAGGCTGCTGCAGAGCTCCTGGCTGTGGCCGGGTTACTTGTTTGTTCACTTTTTCTCACTCGCTCCCAATTTCTTTGCAGTGACGCAAACTTCCTTCGCCTCCATCCTGGCTGTGGGCCCCACACAGTGTTCCGGTGGCAGGTGAAGCTCAGGTGAGGCTCCTGTCCTTGTGGCCCACATCGGGGTGAGGGAGCTGAGAGTGCAGAGCTGGAGCAGGAGCCAGTCCTGGCTGGCGGATCCATGCAGGGAATGCTCATTCCTGCATGAAGGCCCCCCTTATACCGTGCTGCAGTCGTGCCCCAAGCCTGGGCTGCCTTGGCACTGTGTGGTGGCTTGCAGGGGAGGAAATCCCAGTGCATCCAAGTGCCTCCTTGCCCACAGTTCCCGCCCAGCCTGTTCTAGAGCTTCTGGGGACAGAGCCAGACCAGCCTGTGTGACTTTGGGTGAGATGTCCAGTAGGATGGGCATGTGGAGCCGAGCAGAACCAATCTGCCAGGAAAGGGCCCCTCTGCGCAGTGTGGCCAGGCTCGAGGGTTTCCACCCTACTTTGCCAGGAAAATGTCAGGATCAGTGCCAGATGGGTCCTTGCTGCCTAGAGGCCACAGCCCTTCCTTGCAGAGGCTTCAGCACGTCTGCTGGGGGGGGTCTGGGGCACTGCTGACTTGCTGCGTTGTTTTTCAGGAACCTCATTGAGCCGGATCAGTGCACGTACAACTTCACGGTGTCTCGCATTGATGTCTGCCTGAAGAAACGCCACAGCCAGCGCTGGGGGGGGCTGGAGGCCCCGGCCACACGAGGTCTGCACCCTGCCTTCTTGTCCTGCCTGCCTGCCACACCCCGGGAGGGGCACGGGCCCTCCTCACCACTGGCAGTGGCCAGATGGTGCCAGATCCTCCGGTGTGGGGTTGTGGGGAAGGAGAGAGGCTGAGCTGGTGCAGGCAGGGGGGCGTGGGGCAGGATGAGCCAAGTGCCAGGGGAGGGGCACCGCTGTTCCCCTTGCTCACCGGGAAGAGGGGTAGGAGATAGCCTGTGTGTGAGCATGGACCGAGCAAGCGGCTCAGCCCCGCCTTGGGCAGCGCGTGGTGCTGCTAACCACAGGCCCACCCTTCCCCCTTTTTAAGGTGCAGTGGGTGGTGCAAAGGTTGCCATGCCTACAGGCCCTACCCCTCTGGACAAGAACGCCCCGGGCAGTAACCAGCACCCCCTGTCCAGCAAGGAGGAGGCCCGAGCCAGCGACAAAGAGAAGCCACGCATGGAAGATGGGGGTCTGGATGGTGTGGCAGCCCGGACAGCCCCAGAGCATGTGGCAGTGAAGCATGAGCCGCACATTCCCTCAGTGAGTGGGGCTATACCAGGTGTAACTTGGGTGGGGGGAAAAGGGGACCTATTTGTTCCTCTCATGGGACCCCGCTTACTCGGTGTTGGCTTTGGGGACTGGCAAACTGTACCCGGAGGAGGAGGTGGTGCTTCTCAGGCATAGCTGTCAGGACTGGGGAAAGTGGTTGGCCTTTCTATCCCAGTCTTGGTGGGAGATGGTGTGGTGGCTCCAGCCCAGCCACATCTGAGGGGTGCCTGGTGTTTCCAGAGAGCACCCCGCACCCCCAGGCATAGCACCTTCACACCCACCTCTGTTTTGGCAGCCCAAACCGACGTGCATGGTGCCACCGATGACACACAGCCCAGTGAGCACCGAGAGCGTGGAGGATGATGATGATGAGGACGAGAAGAAGAAGGTGTGCCTGCCCGGTTTCACGGGGCTGGTGAACTTGGGCAACACCTGCTTCATGAACAGCGTCATTCAGTCCCTCTCCAACACCCGGGAGCTGCGGGACTACTTCCATGGTGAGCCCGCGGCCGGGAGCCCGGCAGAGCCCTGCTGCTGGGATGATGCAGCCAGCGGCCACCTTCGCTCTCCCATGTCTCTTACAGATCGGTCCTTTGAGTCGGAAATCAACTACAACAACCCACTGGGGACGGGAGGACGCCTGGCCATTGGCTTTGCCATGCTGCTACGGGCGCTATGGAAAGGCACGCACCATGCCTTCCAGCCCTCTAAACTGAAGGTAGGGCCACCAGCACTGCACGGGAGCTGCTGTGGGTCCCCAGCACCTCTCTGTGGGCACCCACCTGCCCTGCCAGTGCCTCTCAGAGCTGGGTGGGTGCAGCCAGGCTTTGTGTGTGGGTCTGGTGGTGCTGCCAGGGGGCTGCTGGCCAGCCCTGACTACTCTGCTTCCCCTGCAAGGCAATCGTGGCCAGCAAGGCCAGCCAGTTCACTGGCTATGCCCAGCATGATGCTCAGGAGTTCATGGCCTTCCTGCTCGATGGGCTGCATGAGGACCTCAACCGTATCCAGAACAAGCCCTACACAGAGACTGTTGATTCAGATGGGAGGCCTGACGAGGTGAGGATGTCCTTCCCTGAAGCCGCTGGGAGAGCAGCCCTGGCCCTGGCTCAGTGTCACACTGAGCCCTTTTTCACTGCAGGTGGTAGCTGAGGAGGCCTGGCAGCGACACAAGATGAGGAACGACTCTTTCATTGTGGACCTCTTCCAGGGCCAGTACAAATCCAAGCTGGTGTGCCCAGTGTGTTCCAAGGTAGCGCAGCCCTGAAGGCTCTGTCCCTGTCCTGGCTATGCCACAGCAGGCTCCTGACCCTCACAAAGCACTGGTCACTTGGGTCTGCTGGGGCTGCTGCCCTGATGATCTCAGCCACAAGCACTTCCTACAGCTGAGTGTGCTCTCCCATCTGCAGGTGTCCATCACCTTCGACCCATTCCTGTACCTTCCTGTGCCCCTCCCGCAGAAGCAGAAGGTGCTGACTGTCTATTACTTTGCGAAGGAGCCGCACAAGAAACCCATCAAGGTAAAGGACACCTTCTACTCTGGGAAGATATCCTGAGAGGACTCCTGGAGGAGCTCCTCAGGCAGCTGGTCATGTGCCAACAGCCTGAGCCTTGTGTTAAGTACGGGCCCGCATGCCTTGGTGTGCTGTGACTGATGTGGCACTTTCTTGGTGGCAGTTCCTCGTGAGTATCAGCAAGGAGAACTCCAGTGCCATGGAGGTACTCGACTCGGTGGCCCACAGCATGCGTGTGAAACCGGAGAACCTGCGTCTGGCAGAGGTGAGAACGCTTAAGCTGGGGAGCAAGCCGTGGGCTGCTGTTCTGGCTGCCCCAGTTCCCACAGCTATACAGGGAATGTGGCCACTGACCATCACTTGCCCATGTCCAACCTGTCCGTGGGTTGGATTTTGTCCATGGGTGGCTGCGTCCTGTACAGGCTGCTGCTGGGCAGATCCCTGCTCAGAGTGCCTAGGCCACCCCAGCAGGGCAAGGGATGTCCATCCTCCCCTGGTAGGGTGGTGAGCTCAGCCCAGCATCTCTGTGGTCCTGCTGTTCCCACAGCTCTCTGCTGGGCTGAGATCTGGGGTGCTCTCAGGAGAGGAAGCGTGAGGCAGCCCTCACACAGCCCCACTCTGCTGCTTTCCTGGCAGGTGATCAAGAACCGCTTCCACCGCATGTTCCTGCCGTCCAACTCGCTGGACACGGTTTCCCCCACAGACCTGCTGCTCTGCTTTGAGGTGCTGTCCCCAGAGCTGGCCAAGGAGCGGGTGGTGGAGCTGCAGGTTCAGCAGGTAAGAGGCAATACTGGGACTGCTGGGAAGTATGCGGGGGGGCTGAGCCTGCAAGTGGAACTGAGCAGGATGGGGAGAGCTGCACATACGGATGACGAGCTGCAGCCAGCACGAGTGCCCACCGAGGCTGCCTTGTCCCACCCGGGTGCCCTTCCCTGCCTGATGGGTCCTTTCTTCTGCAGCGTCCACAGGTGCCCAGCGGCCCTGTCGCCAAGTGTGCGGCCTGCCAGAAGAAGCAGCTGCCAGAGGACGAGAAGCTCAGGCGCTGCACGAGGTGCTATCGAGTCGGTTACTGCAACGTGTGAGTTGGCTTGGTGCCTGGCAAGGGAGGGAGGGTCTCCTGCCTTGATGGGCTGGATGGGGGAGCTCAGCCCACTGGCAAGAGATGGGATGGGCCTGGCCCTTGACAGGGAGTCAGTCCAGCTCGCGGTGGTCCCCTTGTCCCCAATGCACCCCTCTGACCCTGCCATACTCCTGTCCGGGGCAGTGGTGGATGCTGGGTTCAGCAGGGGCTGTATGTGTTACAGGGCATGTCAGAAAACACACTGGCCAGACCACAAGGCTTTGTGCCGCCCAGAGAACATCGGTTTCCCCTTCCTCATCAGTGTGCCGGAGTCCCGCCTCACCTACGCCCGCCTGGCCCAGCTGCTGGAGGGCTATGCAAGGTGAGGGTCCAGGGAAGGAGGGTGCATCTGCCCCAGAGCTGAGCTCAGCCTTCTGCCTCTCCAACTCTGACTGCCACCTTCTTGCCCAGGTACTCGGTCAGCGTGTTCCAGCCTCCGTTCCAGCTGGGCCGGATGTCGCCGGAGCAGGGGCTGCAGCCTCTGCTCCCGGACAAGCTGGAGCCCCTGGCCAAGAGCAGCTGTGCAGCAGCCACCTCTGTCCCCGAGCTGGGGGATGGGGACAAGGCTTCCAGCCTCCTGCAGGAACCCCCACTCTCGCCAGCTGTGCCTGAGCTGCACCCCGAGCTGGGGGATGCCAGTACTGTCCGGAGCAAGGTCCTGACAGCCAGGAGTTCCCTACTGAGCTTGGATTCAGGCTTCTCTGAGCACATGGAGTCGCAGGGCGACAGCTGTTGTGAGAAGGAGCCGTCCTATGAGAGAGCCCTCAAGCCAGAAGGTAAGAGGTGCTGCAGGGCTGACCATGTCGGTGCCAGGAGCCCAGGCAGCTCCAAGACAAAATAGGCAGTTCTCTCTCCTTGGGGTCACCTCCCACCACAGCATCTGTTCTCTCCTTGGGAGCAAAGACCCTTGTGGATGCACAAGAGGCCATGGGAGCTGTGTTTCGGCAACGCTGCCCCACCTGAAATGCCTGCCTGCCCACGCTCTGCCCTGCCCTGGCAGGGCCCGTGGGGCAGAGCACAGACCTGACTAGGAAAGAGGTTGGAGTGTTGTGGTGTTGTGGGAGAGGCTGGGAAGGCAGGGGCTGGCAGAAGCCTCCAAATCCCATGGGTGGGCAGAGCCTGGCGTGGGCTGAGCCCCTCGGGGCTGTGAGTGCAGCATTTCCCTCGCTCTGACTCAGCTGCACGGGAGCAGCTTCTTGCGCTCGGCTGCCTGGCTGTCACGTTTCCAGACACTCGTCTCAGGATGGCAGCAATGTGCAGCGAAGGGGCAAGGCAGGCAGAGGAGTGCAGCTTGCCAGGGGCAGGCGCCTGCTAAAAATAGTCAAGGACATGGGGCACGTGGTTGTGTCCCTGCAAGGCCGTAGCATGTGAGGTGGGGGTGGGGGCACTGCAAATTCTTGGCCCCTACGCAGGGCAGACAGGCAGTGCCACCACAGATCTGTCCCTGCATGTCCACAGCTGCCATCCCTGGGTACCAGCACACTCCAGACTCGCTGAGTGCTCGCGCAACGCAGTTCTACATCAACAAGATTGATGCTGCCAACCGAGAGCACAAGCTGGAAGATAAAGGTGAGCCCAGAGCCCTGGAAGGTGCCACCTTCATCCCTGGTGGCCTCTGGCAGAGTAGTGGATCTGCCAGGCCAGGGTGCCAGAGGTTGCCTGGCACGAGGTGAACCCAGATATGATGGTGGCCCCAGTCTGGACAGTGGTAGCTGCATCTGGCACAGAGTAGGACAGGGCTCTGCTGCACAGAGCTGCTGCCTGGAAGCTCTCCTCAGGCGTGACATTCCTCCTCTCCTCAGCAAACGAACCAATTCCCTCCAACCTCCCACATCACGTCTGTGATCTCTGGGTCACCTCTTGTCTGAATGGGATGCCGGCATCCAGTGCTGGTTCTGTAAGTGCTGCTGAGAAGGGCTGTGCCAGCCTTGACCCCTGCTGCCCTGGGGTGATTAATCTGGCCATGGGCACTTGTCCCTTCCTGGCAGCACTGTGGGATCACCAAATCAAGCCGAGGTGGGCAAGACTGCTCCTAGCCCCAGCCTGGCGGGGCAGACGTGTGAGGTGTGTGCCCCTTCACAGGTGACACCCCCCTGGAGCTGACAGACGACTGCTCCCTCGCCCTGGTGTGGAAGAACAACGAGCGCCTCAAGGAGTTTGTGTTGGTGGAGTCCAAGGAGCTGGAGTGTGTGGAGGACCCAGGCTCAGCCAGCGAAGCAGCCCGAGCTGGTCACTTCACCCTGGAGCAGTGCCTCAACCTGTTCACCAAGCCCGAAGTCCTGGCCCCGGAGGAAGCGTGGTGAGGAAGGCGGCAGGGTGGGTTCCAGCCCGTGGGCACAGGCAGCAGTGGGAGTTTCCCAGGAGCTGCCTGGGCCTGCATGCTGTTTCTTCTGCAGCCAGGAGTTTTGGGCTGGCCTTGCCTGTGTGCTGGGGAGGGAGGCCCTAAGCCAGCAGGGAGCAATGCCAGAACCTCCTGCATCCCCTCTGCCAGCCCCACGTGTTGGGGCACACCTTGGGACTGGGCTGCGAGACCTGAGGCTGTCCCTACGCCGGTAACGAGCACACTCTGTCCCCAGGTACTGCCCCAAGTGCAAGCAGCACCGTGAGGCCTCCAAGCAGCTGATGCTTTGGCGGCTGCCCAACGTCCTCATCATCCAGCTCAAGCGCTTCTCCTTCCGCAGCTTTATTTGGAGGGACAAGATCAACGACATGGTGGACTTCCCTGTCCGGTGAGAGCCTGGGGAACAAAGTGCCTGTGCTGCCCTGCAGTCTGGCCTCTCTCTGCCTAATGCCAACTGACTGTCCCCATGTCACTCCTCAGGAGCCTGGATCTGAGCAAGTTCTGCATCGGGCGGAAGGGTGAGCAGCAGCTGCCCGTGTACGACCTGTACGCTGTGATCAACCACTACGGAGGCATGATTGGGGGGCACTACACGGCGTACGCCCGCCTGCCCAATGACAAGAACAGCCAGCGCAGTGACGTGGGTGAGGACCTGCCAGCCTTGCTGCCCCCCGCCCCAGCTCCTGCAGCCGTGGCCCCTCTGCTTGCTTAACCCTTGTCTCCTCTCAGGCTGGCGGCTCTTCGACGATAGCACAGTCACCACCGTGGACGAGAGCCAGGTGGTAACCAGATACGCTTATGTCCTCTTCTACCGCCGGAGGAACTCTCCTGTGGAGAGACCCCTGCCAGGGCACCCCCCAGACCACCGAGCTGAGCACACCCCCTCTGCTGAAGCTGCTGCCAGCCAGGTGAGAGCTCGTGTCTCTTCCAGCACTTTGGGAGCCACAGAGCCTTGAAATGTGCCTGCGTGCCCATGTGCAGGGCCTGCTTCTGCCAGCACCCATGGAGCCTGGCGCAGCTGCACGGTGGCGCTGGCCCCTCTTCAGCACTGAAGAGCTTGTGCCGGCCGGGCGTTGGGGCATATCTTGCCCTGTTCTCACTGTGAGCGTGGCGTCGTCCCTACCCTGAGGGACCACAGGAGACCTGGCTCCAGCTACTGGCGTGGGGAGGGCACCAGAGGAGCCCGGCCTCACAAGGATTTGCACCGGGGACAGGCTGGGAGCGGTGCAAGAGGAGCTGGCAGGTCTGGGAGCGGTGAGGACCTCCTCTCCACAGCCGCTCTCCAGGCAGGGTGGGGGACGCTTTCTGCTGAGGCCCAGCTCGGGGCCAAGCTAGGTGCAAAAAAGGCAAATGCCAGAGCTGAGCGAGAGGCCTGGCAGCCTCCGCAGGGTGCTGAAACCTGCCAGAGTGAGCTCTGCTGCCAGGTCACCCGGGAGGGAGGGGTGGGCCAGCCGGCAGGATGCTTTTGGCTCACACCAGCAGAGGACTGTTGGGCTGATCTTTGTGTGAACATCAGAAAAGATGACCCAGGTTGGGGCATGGTGCAGCTCCCACCTAGCCGCGCCGCCCTGTGTCGCTGTGCTGCAGCGCTTTCCTCCATGCTCGGCTCTCCAGCATTCCTGCGAGCTCTGAGGATGATGCCCATCCCATGACTGGCACGGCGTGTGCCCCGTGGGGCCCTTCTACCCTGGTCTCCCAGCCCCTCCGACTTGTACTGCCCTTGGTCTGGCACTGGTTAGGAATATCCCAGGTCTGCCCTTGCAGCTGGGGGCAGGAGCCACTTGTCTCTGGGGACAGGGGCTGTCTGGCACCATGGTGTCCCCCTGCCCAGGCTGATCTGTCCTGGGGGCTGCACATGTCCTGGAGCAGCCCCACTTGCTGCAGATGGCCTGGGCCACAAGAAAAGCTGCACTGCTCATCCTGCACCAGCTGCGGGAGCCTTCAGGGGCTCATGCAGCACTGAGGCTCCTTGTCCCCACACAGCGCCGGGGTCCATCAGGTCCCCCCATGGCACAGGGGCTCGTGGGGCCCCTGCCAGCACCAGATCCCCTGCAGCAATGGGGCGCGTTGGATCCCGCAATGGGGTGCGTTGGATCCCGCTGGGGCTCAGCGGGTCCCCAAGCACCTGGGACCACCCTCACCCCCCGCTCAGGCACTGGGTGACCTCCAGAGAGCTGTGCCCTGATTGGCTGCCCTGTGTGATCCCCGGCATAGCAAAGGGCCGGGCTGTGATTGGCTGCCTGCACGTAATCCTTCTGGAAGCTGGGCTACGGTTGGTTGTTGGAGCATCCCCACCCACTGAAGCAGACCTGTGACTGGCCGTGTTGTGACTACGCCTCCTGCTCCTGCTGCCCCAGGATTCGCTGTCATCTGAAAGATCCTGTTGGGATCACAAAAACTCAGCTGTGATTGGCTGCTGCCTGCCTGCTCCCCGCCTGGACCCACCAATGCCACAGCATCGGGATCCAGCTGCCCGCTCCCCTGCCCACAGCCCCATGAAGACCCTGCCTGGCAGCTGCCCGCACCGAGCCGCCCGCCGGAGCCCCCGAAGAGCGGCAGGGGCGGGTGCGACCGCGACGGTGCTGCATGGGGAGGCGGGCTGGCTGGGCACGGGGCGAGGGGTGTTGCCCATTGTGTTCTCCGAGTGCTGACGCAGGTTTCCACATCGCAGGCTTCTCTGATCTGGCAGGAACTGGAGGCTGAAGAACAAGAGCTGGAGCTTGAAGCACCCCAAAGGCCTGCAAGAAACTCCTGGAGGCCCCGTGGCCAGAAGCGGAATCCAGACACCTCCCAGCACCCAGATGAAGGCTGCATCAGATATTTCGTCCTGGCCACCACAGCCGCAATTGTGGCTCTCTTTCTGAATGTCTTCTACCCGCTCATTTACCAGACCCGCTGGAGATAGGCACAGGCAAGCGGCCAGCTGCAGGAGCAGGGCTGCCAGGGCACATGCCATCATGGGACACTACGCAACGAAGACGTCGGGCAGCAGGACAGAAACCACCGGGAAGGACTTGCTGAGGGAGGCGTGGGGCTGTTGGCTCCTGCCTGTCTGCTCTGGCATCTCCCGTGCCAGCTGGCAGAGCTGCCCGGCCAGCCCGCTGCTTTGCCAAGGCACAGCCCAGAGCCAGGAGCCCCTCAGCCCTCCCTTGCCTTTGCTGCCCAGCAGGAGCAGGGCAGACCTCATGGGTACCTGCTGCTCAGGAAGAGACAGATGCTGCTGCAGCATGGCTGGGGCCTGGCGCCCCCGGGAATATTGACTGCTTCTGCTCGGCTCCCAAAAAATAAGCAGAGACCTGCTGGGCGGCTGCAGCAAGGGCAGGATGCCCTGACACGGGTCCTGGCTGTCTCTCTCAGCTGTGCTGCTGCGGGAGCGTTGTGCTCCACGGGGCTGGCACGACCTGTAGCTCCTGAGCCAGCCCCATCCCTCCTACTGAGCCTCTTGGTGCCAGCAGCCCAGGCACTGGGAGCCACATGTGCTGCACTCCTGTGCTGGGGCCAGAGGGGTTTGTCACCGAGAGCTCGGGTGCTTCCCTGCTCAGCGCCACCATAGCTCCTTTCCCCAGGGCAGCTGCTGGGGAGCCTGGTGACCCGGGCTGGGGCGTTCATGGTGAGCTGCCAGCTCCCCTCGGCAGCGCCGTGGGGCACATGGGCTGTCCCCACTTGTCTGGGGAGCCGGTTCTCTGCTGGAGGAGTGTGGTGCAGCACCTCATTTGCAAGGGGACTGGCTGCCCTTGCTGTGGGAGAGGTGTGGGATCGGGAAGCGCAGGTAGGACCTTGCTGTGTTAATAAAGCCGGGTTTTTCAAAGAGACACAGCATCCCTGTCCTGTGTGATGGGACCCCTGCACAGGGGCAGGGCCGCTGCGCCGGACCCCTCTCCAGCCCGTGGGCAAGTGTCAGTGAGGCAGCTGTCTGCGGAGTCTCTGGCTCAGCCAGCACAGGGATTGTGCCCCAGGCTCTGCAGGGTGCCTGGCACACCCTGTGCAGCAGTGGTGTCAGGGC
The DNA here is from genome assembly GCF_036013445.1 of Caloenas nicobarica. NCBI lineage: Eukaryota > Metazoa > Chordata > Aves > Columbiformes > Columbidae > Caloenas > Caloenas nicobarica. The sequence goes on along the minus strand of NC_088255.1, from coordinate 18,147,901 downwards.
AGAGCTCTGCCTGCCGGTGCCGTGGAGCACAGCCTGGGCTCCTGCTCCCTCGCCGTGGGGTGGCAGCCACAGTGGGACAGGTGTAGGGTGCAGGGAGCCCAGCGGTGCCGGGACACAGGCTCCAGCTCCAGCGGAGTGTGACATTGAGATGTGTTGCCCTTGGCTGAGCGTGGCTCAGACTGCTCTGGCGTGTTTGGGTGTGAGAGGTGACTTCAGAGCCCTGTGACTTCCTTTTCCGTCTCTGCCGCTGTCCCTCTGGCAGTGCCCTTGGCTGGCTCAGGAAGGATGCTTGGCAGGGAAGGGGATTGCGCGGGCTTCTGGCTTGGCCTTGAGTTGCACAGCAGGGAGCCCGGGGCTCCCCCCAGCCTCAGTCCCACACCCCTCTTGCATGTGTGCCACGGTATCTTCCCCGCCAAACGGTTCCTAGCCAGGAAGCCCGGTGGGGCCGTGCTGTGGTCATGAGATGCCCGTCCTGGAACAGTCGCCTCATTGTCTACAGCTCCAGGGCTCGGCGGCTTCCCCCACTCGCCCACAGTGCTGGCCTCGTGGGGCTGAGTCAGTGCCCGGCGCCGGCGGGGTGACCTCTGCTCCGGCTGGTGCTGACGCCCCAGGGTTGTGGCGCACAAGCCCTTGCCTGCACCTGCCTGCCTGCCCTCCCTGGAGGTGGGTGGCCGGCAGCAAGGCCCAAGCTAAGCACTCTCAGCTCTGGAAATCCCCTCTGGTGCTTTGCCGTTCCTCAGCAGGCACTGGCAGTCTGCCCCGTGCCTTGCCGCTGCTCCCCAGGCTGGCTGGGTGCCCGTGCCGGGGCGCAGGGCTCTGCCAGACCAGCCCTGGCCACGGCAGTCCCGGGGTTGTGAGTGCCAGGCTAGGAAGAGATGGCAGTGCTGCGGACAGGCTGAGCGTGCTGCAGCCTTGCTCTCCTCTGCGCCGGGGGCCCTGGGCACGCTGCCTTCCCCCTGCCCTGCTACTGGGGACCGCTGCATGGGGTTCCCCCGCCATGGGGCTGTGTGTCTCCAGGAGCCCCACAGCCTCCCAGGAGCAAGGAGGGAGAAAATGGGTGGGCAGGGTGCTGGTCTCCCTCTCATATCCACCTTCTGCTTTCAGGGACTGCCCCCCGTGCCGTTCGGATCCAGTCTGGCCCCCGAAGGAGCCCCGGCGCTGGCTGCGGAAGGCCTCCCCGAGCGCTTCACCAGCCCCGCCGAGCGCCCAGCCCCCTCCTACAGCAGCATGGAAGAAGTCGACTAGGGCGTTGTGGGGTGCCTGCCCCAGGGGGTGCGGACTGGGCACTGGGGGGTGGGGGGTTGTGGGGGTCGGGGTTTGTCCTGCACTCATTAAACTTGCTGAACTCCACTTACCTCGGCTGCTTGTTGTCCCCTGTGGTGCCTGCTGAGCCACCCCAGGGCACCATGTCCCCCAGCACCCTGCTGTCCCAGGTGCCCTTGTGCCCTCTGTCCTCTGATGTGCTGGGGCACACTACAGGTCCATGTCCCCAAGTGCTCCTTGCAGCTCAGTGTCCCCCTCAGGTCCCCTGGCAGTGCACCCTACAGCTCCCTGTCCCCACAGGGTGCCCCTGGTGTGCCTTGGTGTCCACTGTCCCCTGATGTCCCTCAGTGCTGGGTGTCTTTTGGTGTTCCCTGCTGCCGGGTGCACCCGGTGTCCCCCGGTGCTCCTTGCTGTCCCCCGATGCACCTTGGTGCCTGGACTCCCCGCTGCCTGCTGCGCCCCGTTGCCTGGTGTCACCCAGGGCAGTCCCGCCACCACAGTGCCCGGTGCGCGCCGGTCCTGGTGGGGCAGGACTGCCCGTCCCGGTGCCCGATGTCTCTCAGTGTGCCCTGGTAGCGATGCGGTGGGACTGCGAGTCCCAGCGCCCGGTGTCCCCTGGTGCTGGCGCGCCAGGACCGCGAGTCCCGGTGCGTTATCGCCCGGTGTGTCCCGGTGCGGACTGGTGTGCCAGGGCTGCGAGTGCCCGCTGGAGCGCCCCCTACCCCGCTGTCCCCGCTGTGCCTTCTCGCCCGGTGTCCCCAGTGACGGGGGTATCCCCGGCGACGCCCCGTTCCCTGCTGTGCCCCGTCTCTTGGTTCCCTGCCGTGCGCCCTCTGCCCCGCTGCCCCCGCCTCGCCCCCCGCTGCCGGTGCCGGTTGCGGTGGGACTGCAAGTCCCGTCAAGCCGCGGGCGGGCGGCGCGTCCAATGGGGCTCGGGGGGCGGTGCGGCCGGTCGCTGCCTCCGCCGCCGCCCGGTGCCGCGGCGCAGAGAGCCCCGGAGCGGCCGCGCGGCGCCGGCCCCGCAGCCCGGCTCTGAGCCGCCCGCCCGGCCCGGCCCGCCCCACCGCGCCCCGCCGCCCTCAATGAGGTTCTTCCGACTCACCTTCAAGTGCTTCGTGGATTGCTTCTGAGCCCCCCCCGGCCACGGAGCCGCCCCCGACCCGCCCCCGCTCCCCGGCCCCCCGCGACATGACCCCCGTCCCCGCCGACACGGCCGCCCCGCAGCCGCCCGCCGCCCCGAGACGCGACGCCGCCGCCGCCGCCGCCGCCGCCCCCGCGGGCTCCGGTAAGCGGGGAGCGCCGGGGAAGGATGAGGGTGCGGGGGGGCAGAACGGGGACACCCACGGCCACGCGCGACCGCGGTGCGCCCCCTCCCGCCGCCGCGGGGTGAGTCACTGCTCTGCATTGTGACGTCACGCACCGGCCTGACATGTGACGTCACGCACCCACGCGCGGAGTGGGGCGCGCGGGAAGGGGGGGGAGGCGCGGGGGGGACCTTCGGTCCCCCCCGCGCCTCCCCCCCCTCCGCGCCCCCACGGACGCGCGTGACGGCAGCGTGGGCCCCCCCCCAGTCTCAGCAGAGGCCCGCGGGGAGGCGGAGGGCACGGAGCCCCCCACGGCGGGCGAGGAGCGGGCGGTGACGGCACCACTGGTGGGACCCCCCGGCCCCCCGAAAGCGGCTGCCCCTGAGCGGGAGACATGGACCCGGCAGATGGATTTCATCATGTCCTGCGTGGGTTTCGCCGTGGGGCTGGGCAACGTCTGGCGCTTCCCCTACCTGTGCTACAAGAACGGCGGAGGTGAGCCCCGTGCCTGCCCCACGCGGGGGGTGCACAACAGGGTCGGGGGGGTACTCCGCGGCACGCTGGAGCACCCCATTTTCCACTCCATTGCATGTGAGGGGGTCACCCCGCAGTGGGTCAGCCCACCCTGCGCCTTCCCAGGGCAAGGAGACACCTCTGGGGCTCGTGAGCCACCCCACGGGTGTCTGGTGTCACCCACCGGGGTGAGGGTCCGTGGGGGGTCCCCTGCCACCTGCCTGCCCTGACCTACATCGGCGGCGCGGCGAGGGGAGGGCGCGGAGGCGCCTTCGCCATTCGCTGCGCCCAGGCGGGCGGTGCGGGGAGGGAAGGGGGGCCGGGGGGGGCGACGGCGGCTGAACCAGCCCCGTGTCACCCCCCCTGGCCCCAGGCGTCTTCCTCATCCCCTACCTGCTCATCGTCTTCGTGGGCGGCATCCCTGTCTTCTTCCTGGAGGTGGCCCTGGGGCAGTTCATGAAGCAGGGGGGCATCGCCGCCTGGAACATCGCCCCCCTCTTCAAGGGTAACGCCGCGCCCTGCCCGCGCCCTGCCCGTGGCCTCTTGCTGCCTGCCTGTGGCCCCCAGCGCCCTGTCAGGGGCCCCCCCAGCACCCTGCACGGGGCTGGCAGCACCCTGCCGGCACCCTGCCCGAGGCACCGTCTGCCTGCAGCCTGCCGGCGCCCTGCCCACGCCCTGCCTGCTCCCGTGCACCTTGTTCCCTGTCCCAGTGCCACCCTGCACCCCGGCCAAGGGTGGCAGCTGCCTGCACCCATGCCCTGTGCCGCCCTGTGCTGCTGTGCCTGTCCCCACCTGCCCCTGGGCTCCCTCCCTACCTACGTGCTGCTGGCTCCCCTGCCTGCTGCCGGCTTCCCCGGGGGCTGCCGGATCCCCACCGCGGCAGCGTCGTGCCGGCTTCCCTGTGCCGTGCCCCACAAACTCCCCCTTGTCCCCCCTGCTCCCCCTGCCCCATGCGATGCTGCCGGCTGTCCCCACCCTGTCCTACCCATGGCTGTCAGCTTGTCTCGTCCCATCCCTGCTGGCTCCCCCCATCCTACCCGGGCTGCCAGCTCCCTGCGTCCCCACCCGGCACCCCGTGTCCTGCCCTGTCCCTGTCAGCAGCCCCCATCCCACCCCAAGCTGTCGGCTCCCCCACCCTGCCGGCTCCCCTGGGGGCCGCCTGGCACCCATGGGTGCCTGTGGGCTCTGACCTCCCCATGCCGCAGGTCTGGGCCTGGCCTCTATGGTGATCGTCTTCTTCTGCAACTCCTACTACATCATGATCCTGGTGTGGGGGCTCTTCTACCTGGTGCACTCGCTGACGGACACCCTGCCCTGGGCTACCTGTGGCCACTCCTGGAACACCGACCAGTGCACCGAGCTCTTCCACCTTGAGCTCTGCCAAAACATCAGCGCCAACGCCAGTGCCGTCATCGGGTCCTCCAACTTGACCTGTGCTGACCTGGCCAACAAGCGCTCACCCGTCATTGAGTTTTGGGAGTGAGTGTGGGGCTGGGGGAGCTGTGCAGGGCCGAGGGGGTCGTGCCGGCGCTCAGCATGGCTCCGCTCTGCAGAAACAAGGTGCTGCGGCTCTCGGGGGACCTCAGCGAGCCAGGGGAGATGAACTGGCAGATGATCCTCTGCTTGGTCACCACCTGGGTCATCGTCTACTTCTGCATCTGGAAGGGAGTCAAGTCAACTGGGAAGGTGATGCTGGGGGGGGATACAGGTTGGGGCCGCTGGCATGTGGGGATGGGACTGCGGTACATGGCACTGCCAGCTCCTGCCCGCCTGTGCCGCAGCACACAAGTGTGCAGGACCCCTTGTCCCACATCTGTCCGGGAGGTGCCACCAGCCACTGGGGACATCCCCAAGTCCTGGCCCCACTGGGACACCAGCGGCACGTGATGGAGAGCCCCAGCCCTGGCCTGGGGGTCTCACCGGCACCTGCTCCCCTATAGATTGTCTACTTCACGGCGCTCTTCCCCTATGTGGTCCTCATCCTGCTGCTGGTCCATGGGGTGACGCTGCCTGGGGCGCTGGGTGGCATCGTCTACTACCTGAAACCCGACTGGTCCAAGCTGGCCGAGGCGCAGGTGAGGGCAGTGGGGGCAGCAGGAAGGGGGGTGAGTGCTGGGCACCCTCCGACACCTTCCCCACCCTCCCTCGTGCCCCAGGTCTGGATCGATGCTGGCACCCAGATCTTCTTCTCCTATGCCATCGGGCTGGGCGCCCTGACTGCACTGGGCAGCTACAACCGCTTCCACAACAACTGCTACCGGTAGGGCTGTGCTGGCTGTGGGGCATCCTCCCCAGTCCCCTCAACACTCCCTGACCCACTCTGCCTGCAGGGATGCCTACATCCTGGCCGTGATCAACAGCTCCACCAGCTTCTTCTCTGGCTTTGTTGTCTTCTCCGTGCTGGGCTTCATGGCCTCTGAGCAAGGTGTGGACATCTCCAAGGTGGCCGAGTCTGGTGAGTGCTGAGCGGCGCGGTGCCATGTCCCCTGTGTCCCCCAGCGTGGTGGCACCGCTGAGCTCACTCTCCCATAGGCCCTGGGCTGGCTTTCATCGCCTACCCCAAAGCTGTGACGCTGATGCCCTTGTCCCCGCTCTGGGCCACGCTCTTCTTCGTCATGCTCCTTGTGCTGGGGCTGGACAGCCAGGTGTGGTGGCGGGCAGGGGGACGGGGATGGGACGGGGTGACACGTGCCTCGCCGAGCCCTGCTCTCTCCCGCAGTTTGTCGGCGTGGAGGGTTTCATCACGGGCATCCTGGACCTGTTCCCTCAGCCGGGGGCCGGCTCGCTGCGCCGCGAGATCACCGCCGCACTCTGCTGTGTCGTCTGCTGCCTCATCGACCTCTCCATGGTCACGCAGGTGGGGGACGCGGCAGGGACACGGGCCCCGCGCCGGGCACCCACACCTGACCCCGGGATGTCCCCTCCCATGGGGGTCTGGTGTGGGGTGGGGGCTGCACGGGGCTGCGGTGCCCATGGCTGGGGGTGCTGCGGGAGCACAGGGTGCCCACAGCACATGGGCTGTCCATGCCAGAGCATGGAGGTGTCTGTGCCAGCACAGCCCCGGTGACACGCGGCACCGTCCCGGCAGGGTGGCATGTACGTGTTCCAGCTCTTTGACAACTACTCGGCCAGCGGGATCACGCTGCTTTGGCAGGCCTTCTGGGAGTGTGTGGTCATCGCCTGGGTCTATGGTGAGGCCAGGGGACACGGGGGAGAGGCAAAGGGACATGGGTGCCCCGGGGCGCCCAGCTGATGCCCCTCTCCCCGCAGGCGCTGACCGCTTCATGGACGATGTGGCCCGCATGATCGGCTACCGGCCCCTGCCCTTCATGAAGTGGTGCTGGGCGCTGGTGACGCCGCTGGTCTGCGTGGTGAGCGGGGGACACGCGTGTGCTGCCGTGTCCCCGTGTCACGGCCACCGGGCTCCCCCAGGCGGCTGCTCCAGGCACAGCAGCCATAGGGTGACACGGGTGGCAGTGCCATGGGGTGACACGCTTTGGGGGCTAGTCTGGGGCCACCAGCCCCCTGCCCCACAAGACCTCACTCCCCGCTCTCCACCCAGGGCATCTTTGTGTTCCACGTGGTGAACTACAAGCCGCTGACCTACAACAAGACCTACGTGTACCCGTGGTGGGGAGACGCCATCGGCTGGGTCCTGGCGCTCTCCTCCATGCTCTGCATCCCCTGCACCGTCCTCTACAAGCTCCTGCGCTGCAAAGGCTCCCTGCGCGAGGTGAGGGCGGCGCGGCAGGCGCCCTCCTGCCATCCCTACCCCATCTCAGTCACCCTTGTCCCTGTCCCCTTCTTGGTCCCATCCCGCTCCCATTCCCAGCCAAATCCCAGCACTGTCCACATTGCCTTCTCAGACCCATCCCCAGCCAAATCCTGTCCCTGTCCCCATCCCTGTCTCACTCCAGCCTCACCTGAATTCCATCCTGGCTTACATCACTGCCTCACTCCCATCCAAATCCCGTCCCTGTTCCCATCCCTATCCTTGTCTCTCTCACTTCCAGCTAAATCCTGTCCGTGTTGTCATCACCATCTCAATCCCATCCCCATCTCATCCCTGTCCCCATGCAATCCCTGTCCCTCTCTCAATCCCTTGTCAATCCCTTCCCCATCCTAGTCTCACCCCCATCCCCATCCAAGTCCCATTCTTGTCCCCATCACTCTCATTCCCATCAGAATCCTGTCCCCATCGCTGTCTCACTGCCAGCCTCGCCCAAATCCCATCCCTGCTGACATCACTGTCTTAATCTCATCACCCTCTCAGTCCCATCCCTGTCCCCATTTTGTTGCTGTCCCTGTGCTGTCTCTCTCCCTCTCTCAATCCCATTTCAATCCCTTCCCTGTCCCAATCTCACCTCTATCCCAACCCAAATCTCTCTCTGTTCCCTGTACACTGGGGGGATGCACCAGGCTGGGTCCAGGCAGTCCCTGGTGCTGCCATCCCCGGGTGCTGACACGGTGTCCCTGCAGCGCTGGCAGCTCCTGACCACTCCAATCTGGGGCCACCACCACCTGGAGTACCTGACACCCGAGGCAGAAGCCAAGCTGCTGGCCCCGGAGCCCCCCAAGGAGAAGGCGACGCTCTTCGAGACTGTGATCTGAGCGTGGGGAGGGTCGCGCTGCTCCCGCCTGCCATAGCAATAATGCCAGCACCGCCTCCCACCCACGCTGTCCCCTGCCCCCCGCACCGCCCCGGCCCGCCAGCCCCACTGCAGGGGGGTGCACGATGGCAAGGTGGGGGTTGCTGGGGGCCGCGGGGCCGGGGCGGCTGCGGGGAGGGGTCCCCGGCACGGGGGAGCGCGGCAGCCCAGGGGCTGGCGGGGAGGCTGCGGGCCAGGGGAGCGAGCGGGACAGCCCCTCCCTGGCCCCGACCCGCGGCCCCCGCAGCCCCCCACTCACTAACCGCTTCCTGTAGCGTTTGTCTGGTGTAACCCCGACCGCCCCGACATCTGGCAATAAACTGGGAGACCCTGGCAACCCCAGCACTGAAGGTGGGGGACGGGGGTGCTGGTGGTGGAGAGGTGTGGGGTGGCACCTGCCTGCAGGGGACAGGGCCCTGGGGGGGACACAGTGCTCAGGGATGTGGGGACACCTGGGTTCCTCTCAAGATATCCTGGGGATGACAGGCTGCTGGAGCAGCAGGGTCTCCATCCTCCTCCATGGCAGGATGCAGGTGCCTGGGGGCTGTACCCGAACTCAGGTTCCCCCATGGGATGGGGACACCCCACACAGCCAGGATGGGGGCACCCCACGCCGCTGGGGCTCCACAGCCCTGCACTGGCCCCAAGGGGCAGGTTTCAGCCCAGAGATGAGGGGGTCCCGGCTGTCCCCAGCCTGGCACGGGGGCTGTTCATGTCATTTCTCGGGCTCCCTGTCTCCTATGCTGTGCCGCAGGGAAAGCCCCAGGCTGAGGGGGGCAGTGGGTACGGGGTGGACAAGGCAGACCCTGGGCACAGGGCTGGGAGAAGCCAGAGGCTCGACCTGCCCCAGAGCTTTGGGCTGCCTGAGCCTGGTGCCAACGGGGGGCGCGTGCCCCGCGCCCCACACTGGTAGCTCCAGGGGGCTCAGCTCTGATCCGTGCCATGAGGGACCCTCACGGTGCCCTGAGGAAGCTCCCGGCACGCCGCGGCTGCCAGCCAGCCCTGTGTCCTGCCTGGGAGTCAGCGTCCAGCCGTGCCCAGCGCTGGCACCTGTCGCACTCCCACAGTGCCATGGCCACCCTGGGA